>NC_139018.1:48494133-49782286 GCF_964374135.1 Grampus griseus
CAGATCTTTTTTAACAAGATGTAAATGCAGAGAGGTCTTTATTCTTCCTTGGGAGAGAACATCTCCTTCGTCTCTTTCTGAGACTCTTCTGTTAATTATGAAGACTTGCACCTTTTTTTTTTTTTTTAGGTCAGGCTCTGGAATTTCATGATTTAACATTAAAAGCAAAAAGCAGGCCAGTGAATCTCAATTTTAATGGTAGAAATGGAATAGGAATGAATAGGAATTTCCTTAGTCCTATACAGGAGCATGAAGGATTCACCTTCCATACTTGATACTCAGGAGAAAAGCTTGCCTGACAATGAAAGCAACACAAAGAAAACAGAGCCAAGAGGTAGAAAAAGACAATTCCTGAAAATGTCTTGCTTTTCAGATATGTGAGCCCATAAATTCCTTTGGGTGCTTGATCCAGGTTGGGTTAGGGTTTTGTCACTTATGATTGAAATAGTCTTAACATGAAGACAGAGGCCAGAGAGAGTCAAAAGAAACAATCCAGAGCCGGTGGGACTCAGCATGGGATAAGCCGGGGATGGCTTAAAGGTGACCTCGGGAATGTCACACATCAGAGAATTGAAGAATGGTAGATGCAGGCATAGAAGCAGGAGCATCGGTACAAATGACCCAGCTGGGGAACATGAGGAATCACGTTCAGGACCTACTGAGTTTGAGGTGATGGTTGATGTAACTGTGAAGGAAACCAGAATATGTCACCGCCAAATAGGTGTACCTCTGTGACATAAAAATTATTTTGAGCTGAAGGCAATTGAGAAGCAACAAACCCAGAAAAAGCTCCCCTTTTTTTGCCTAAAGGCAGGTTATAAATTCTCCTTTTACTAGAGGTAGATTCTCATCAGCCCAGAGATGCAACAGAGAAATCTGCAAACAAACCTTCCTCCATTAGTTTCCTCCCATGTATTTATCTTCCCTCCTTAGTTGGCTACCCTTGGAAGACTAAAACTGCTCTGTCCTGTTATTTCTCTACAAATGTACTGTTCTCTGTCGAAAATGCTCTGTAAGCTGGAATTCTAAGCTGCCATTTTGAGTTACTTTTGGTTTAGGTTCTCCTGCATGATGCGTGCTGCACGTGTTAATAACTGGATTGCTTTTCTCTGGTTAACCTGTTTTTGTTGTTGTTGTTGTTACAGGGGTTTCAGCCAAGAACTCAGAGGACAGAGGGAGAATTATGATGTTTCTTCGCTTACACCCGTGAACACTCCTGAGATTCAGGAGTGAGCTTGAGTGAGTGGTCCAGGCGAGAGATGTCAACTGAGGAGCTGTCGGTGTAAAGCTGTAGTTGAACCGTGAGGATGGGCTCCCTGAGAAACCACGGAAAGAATAGAGGGTGCTGGTGACTGCATCCTAGGAAAACCCGGTATTCCTAGTTAAGTGGGAGTAAGACGGAAAGTCACAGAAAAGTGACTTTCATGAGAAAAATGGTTGGAAGGAGAAAGAAAACCGGGAATATGTCACGTCCCAAAAGGCAGCGAGGAAAGGGTTTGGAGAGGCAGGGTTTGGAGAGGAAGCGTTGGGAGCAGGGCAATGGAGATCAACATTTGCGTTGACAGAATTTTGACAAAGCTTCCCCTAAACATTATAGAAGAGCCAATTCTGAATGCTTGAAAGCAGGTAATGAAGAAGGTAGAGCTTATGATCTCATAGATTAACATATAAATTTAAATAATCTGCTTTCCAGATCTCCTGTGGACACTGTTATTCCCTCTTTCCTCTCCTCGGCACCCCAGTGAACCCTCAGGTAGATTTGCTAACTCTCTGAATCACCCACAAAGGCTTAGTCATTTCCCTTTTTTCTAATTTTTTTTTTTTTTTTGCGGTACACGGGCCTCTCACTGCTGTGGCCTCTCCCGTTGCGGAGCACAGGCTCCGGACGCGCAGGCTCAGCGGCCATGGCTCACGGGCCCAGCTGCTCCACGGCATGTGGGATCTTCCTGGACCGGGGCACGAACCCGTGTCCCCTGCATCGGCAGGTGGACTCTCAACCACTGTGCCACCAGGGAAGCCCCCTTTAATATTTTTTAATTATTATTATTTTATTGAGGTATAGTTGAACTACAATATTATATGTTTCAGATGTACAACATAGTGATTCACATTTTTTAAAGATTATACTACATTTATAGCTATTATTTAATATAGGCTGTATTCTCTGTGATGTACACTATATCCTTGTGGCTTATTTATTTTATACACAGTAGTTTGTACCTTTTAATCCCCTACCCCTATCTTGCCTTTCCCTTCTTCCCTCTCCGCACTGGTAACCACTGGTTTGTTCTCTATGAGTCTGTTTCTGTTTTGTTATATTCACTAGTTTATTTTTTTAGATTCCACATCTAAGTCATATCATACAATATTTGTCTGTCTCTGTCTGACTTATTTCACTAAGCATAGTACGGGCTAAATCGTCCTTTTTTCAAATTTCTGAGAACTGGTCTTTCTCCAGGATACTAGGAGTCGGGCAGGGGCTGCCACTACAGGGCTCCCTATGGTGTTGGGAAGTCAGGTTTCTCAAAGGCCCTTTGATCATCTTGTAAAGGGCATTGTCCTGACAAGTGGGCTCCAAATGCAGGCTTCACGTTGGAGCCAGACTTCCCAGGATTCCTCTCTGCAAACCACAGCACTGGAGCTCAGCCTGCAGGCTGCAAAGAAGGGAGGAGATGGGGAACTCCTCCAGACTTGCCCTAATCCTACACTGGCTCTCAGATACGAGGACATTTTATGTAAAATTTTATTTTGGTGCAGGAACACAAGATTCTCTACCTTGTACTTCAAAGTCTCGCAGAACTATTCTGTGCTCAAATGACAGGTAAACCCCAAGTAACTCACAGTGGGTCAATCTAGGAGGAAGTCAGACCTGGGTGAGGGTGGAGAGCATTCATTCATTCATTCATTCACCAGATATTTATTGAGCATCTGTTCTGTACCATGCTAGATACTTGAGATATACTGATGATAAAGACAGATCTGATCTTTATCATCATGGAACTTATAGTCCAACAGGGAGACAGAAAACAGCAACAAGGCAAAGGAGATAGAGACAAACAGAAAGGTCTCTGATTTAGACAGGGTAGTCAGAAGAGGTCTCTTGAAGGTGGTGACCTTTGGGCTGAGTCATAAAGTATGAGCTATTACTGGATGTCCAAATGAGAAAAGAGGCAGAGAAAATAGTATGAGCCAAAAATCTCTTTGGCAGGAAGGACATGATACTGTGGAACCGAAGACAGAGCAGGGTGGAGGAGGGCATGAGCAAGGTGGGTGGTGGGTATGTTTGTGTTAAGTGGGGAGGGAGTGATGGTAGGGAAAGGGCAGGTGATAAAGATTCTCTTCTCAGCCTACCTTGAGCCAGGCTCCTCGGAGCCCTCTCCTCGACTAGGTCTCAAGCTTGATCTATAAAGACTTGAACAAACACTAACATATTTTCTAACAGCTCAAGGCCACATCCCTAAGATAACCCTAGCCCCCCGCCCCCCTGCTTAAAGTACCTACCTAAGAAAACTCAAGGCTGTCAAAAAATTTGCTGTCTGTTCTGGCCATGACCTGAGGATAAGGCCTCTGTCTCTCAGTCTCTATTGGAAGATAGTATCCTAACTTCCATAGTGGCCAGCCAACAGACACAGCTAGTCTAATTGCACTTATACTGACTAGCGCTTTGTAATCTTGCACTTCCTTGGCAAATCCAGGTTGAGTTCCGTTCATGGTGGACTCTTTCTTGTTGCAAACTGTATTGCTGATTAAAATCTGTCCTTACCACTTTAACTAGCGTCTGGCTTTGTTTATCTTTGACACAGGTCAGCAGGGCCTTGGAGGACAAGAAATCTGGATTTTCTTCTAAGTGCAAAAGAAAGCCATTGATGGTATTAAACAGAGGGTGACAAGCTGCGACTTGGGCTTTATGATCCTCCTGGCTGCCGGGTGGGTGGAGAACAGAAAGTAGCTGGTAACGCATAAGAAACTGGGAGGCCTGTTAGGAGGCTGCTGCAATGATTAGGGAACAGGGGCGAATTTCAGGGCAGGCTGTCTGGTATATTTTCATGTATATGAGAGGGGATTAGCTATTGCAAATTACCCTTTCCCCTCTTTTCAGCCATGTTTATGGATGATGGAGTGTCATCCCTATAAACTATTCACCCTCATAACTCCTGTTTATTACTCAGCATTGCTGGAAGAGCTGGAGAGACATTTGGATAATTTTTCCTTTATAGTAAAATACATTCTAAACAGCAAGAGCACATTAGATAGAAAAGGAGAAATACAGCCCCTGTCAGTCAAGACATATTTCTCAGCTCTCCCATTTTGACTCTTAATTCAAACAGATTTTCCTATTTTCCAGTGAGATGCAGGCCCCAATTCCTCTCCTCGGCTCAGGAAAAGCTTTTTCTTTTGAAAAGCTCCCTGGAAAATATGGTAAATGTGCTACTACATTGAGGCTTAATAATAGAGGAAAAGTTTTGCTCTTCACTCTCATCCCCACTTGAACACTGTTTCTCTTTATTTTTCATGTTTGCTGCATCATTCTTACTTAGCTTTGGCCAATGAGAGCAGCGGCAGCAGCCTCCTGGGAATTCCATGTTCAGTGCCTAACATCCCATGCTGGGCACGGGTGTTAGCCTCCGGGACCGGCATTCTCTCTCATCCTTTCCTCTCCAGCTGTCATCACGAAATCTCCCCAATGGTGGTGTTGGAACCTGAGACCTGACCTCACTGGTCCCACTAATGACTATGCAGGAATAAATAATTTAGATTGTTAATGAGGGTTTGAGCTATTTCCCCAATGAACCCAACTTTCTGGCAGCCCTAGTCTTCAGAGTTCAGCAGAGTGTGTGTCTTTAAAAGTGCTGCCTTTTTCACACTCTTTCCTCACAGGCAGGAAGTATTTGGGATTTTTGTTTGTTTTTATAAATTTTATTTATTTATTTTTGGCTCCGTTGGGTCTTCGTTGCTGTGCGCAGGCTTTCTCTAGTTGGCAGCGAGCGGGGGCCACTCTTTGTTGCAGTGGGTGGGCTTCTCATTGCGGTGGCTTCTCTTGTTGTGGAGCACGGGCTCTAGAGTGCAGGCTCAGTAGTTGTGGTGCATGGGCTTAGTTGCTCCACGGCATGTGGGATCTTCCTGGACCAGGGCCCGAGCCTGTGTCCCCTGCATTGGCAGGCGGACTCTTAACCACTGCACCACCAGAGAAGCCCTGGGATTTTTTTTTTTTTTTTTAAAGTACAGATCTGCTTCTGACCATGGGCCTCTTTGATAGCGCTCATGGGAAATAAAGTAGGTTCCAGCCTGTCCAATCCAAGCATTGCTGGAGAAAGTGAAATAAAACAGTTCACAAATGTGAACCGAATTTCTGCTTGAACCTCCTTTCCACTTGTGGTAGAAGCTCAATCACAGTCAACTTATGATATGATGAGTCCATTATGATCCCGTTTCCAAGGGTTATGCCTAAATTTGGGGGACATTCAGAAATGCCAAGGAGTGGGTGGTGGATCAGTGCCCTCACAGACCACCCCCAGTACCCCAGGATGTTCTCATTTCTGCCCAGTCTTTGGTTGTTGGTGCACAAGTCACTGCTGGCCCCCTTTATGCCCACAGCCAAGTCTCTAGGTTCTCTGTGCTGTACTGCCCTCAGTTGTTCTGGAACATCTCACTGCTCTTGCACCATCTAAGTGACAGAACTCCACTTCCATCGCCTCTGGGACCCAGGGGACTGCAGCGCTGATCCTCTGCTGCTGCCTGTTTAACTGAGTAACTCAGCCCCATCTGCCTATGTCAGACTGCAAACCAGTAGCCCACACGTGGTCCTCAGATATGTTTTGTTTCATCTGAACTACTACAAAATTACAATTAGATCCAACACTTAGAAGTCAGAAGATTTCACATATTTCAGATCCTCCTCCCATCCTTTCCTGTCTCCTTGCCTTCTCTGAGCCCACCAATAGACTTATATCACCTTTAAAAAGCCACCCCCTGCAATATGCCTCAAAATACCACTTCAAGCTTACTTTTTCCAGTTCTGCTTCACATTCGACACTGTATGGAGCTAGGGACTTGACATTCCCTGAACCCCAGTGCTTCTTAAACTATTTGTGGCAAAGGACCAATTTTAAAATTTCCAATTGATTGCAATAGTAAAAGACAAAAGAGTTTAACAGTAAATGAAAAATGAAATAAAAGGACATAAACACAAGCTCAATTTTTAAAAAAGTATTAGTTTGAACAGAAAATTACTCCTTCAAATTACTATATAAATTTTTAAAATGCTTACTCGCAGTTTCTCTACTTAACTCATCGTAGATCAGTAGCAGTTGTAAGCACGGCCCTGAACAACTCCCAGATTTCTCTGCTTCTGTGCCTTTTCTTATGCTGTTCCTCCACCTTGAATGCTGTGCCCATTGCTGTCCACCCTCCCTGCCTTCCCTGGCCTTCAGTACCATGCTCTTCTTCTCAAGACCTCCTGATCTTCCAAGGTCCTTTCAAATGCCATCTCTGCTAGGAGGCATCTTTCCTGCTCTTTGAGCCCCCATGGAACACAGATTGACTGTCATCCTTTGGGCATTGTATTATGATCATGGTGTACTGGTGTCATTATACCCTGGCCTGATATTCCACTTCCTGAGCTTGAGGACTTTCTTTCCCATGGTACTAACACAGAGCCTTGCATCTAGTAAGCTGTCAACACATGCTTGCTGATTTGATACTTCAGTTAAAAAAAATAAAGATACCAGGACTTCCCTGGTGGCTCAGTGGTTAAAAATCTGCCTGCCAAAGCAGGGGACATGGGTTCGATCCCTGGTCCGGGAAGATCCCACATGCCGTGGTGCAACTAAGCCCATGTGCCACAACTACTGAGCCTGTGCTCTAGAGCCTGTGAGCCACAACTACTGAGCCCACGCACCTAGAGCCCGTGCTCCGCAACAAGAGAAGCCACCGCAATGAGAAGCCCGCGCACCGCAACGAAGAGTAGCCCCCGCTCGCCGCAACTAGAGAAAGCCTGCGCGCAGCAACGAAGACCCAATGCAGCCAAAAATAAATAAAATAAAATTAATTAATTAAAAAACAAAAGACGACAACAAAAAACAAAGATCCACTGGGTTGCTCACATAGCATTAGTGGCAGAGGTGGGAACAAAACTCAGGCTCTTAGTTTCATTCTCAAGAATTCTCAAAAATATAGCCTTAAAACTTGAGATCTCTATTATAGAGGATCACAGAAAAATCTGATGAACAGAAGAAAACCATAAGTCTATTTATTATTGCCAAATGAAATTTGACAATCTGAATGTCTTACTGAATTTGAATGAAGGCTCAGTCACCTTGAGGAAGCACATGAAAAGGCCCTGGAATTAGAATCCACATGTTCACGTTCACCCAAGATTTGGTGTTCAAGAATCCACCTTGGTTCACGTTCACCCAAGATTTGGTCATTCCTGATTCTCTTTCCAGCTTAAAAAAAGGGGCGGGGGAGGGACTCCAGAGGACTGAGAAATCCAAAAGGGATATTACTAAGGGGGCTGCTGGCAGGAGTTCATCCAGCCTCAGAGAGACTGTTCTTGGAAAAGAACACCCTGGAGAGCTGGAACAATGAAGGAACCAGGCAGCTTGGGAGCGATAGCAAAGATGTGGAAAACCCTGCCTACCCTTTCAGGGCCTCTTTGAAGTTGAGGGAGGTCAGACTATTTCTAGTTTTTGAGGTTTTAGGTATGTTTTTAAAATCAAGGACCACCAAACCTTGTAAAAATTGTGGTATACATTAAATGTTTAATGTACAGCAAATTAACACTTTTTGCACACACACACACACACACACACTCTCTCTCTCTCTCTCTCTCTCTCTCTCTTTCTCTCAGATAAGAAGACTGCATATGTAGCCTCATGTGGAAATTAGCTCAATGTCTGTATGTAAGGCTGTTTGTGAGTATGAGGCCTGGGATGGGGGTTGAGGTTGGTGGTAGGAAGACCCACTTCTGATGGTTTATGGCTGATTTCCCCTCCTTTCTGCCCCAAAGAGTTCAGATATTTGCCTCCTATTCTACCTTGGGAACCATTTGCAGCCATTTTCTCTCTCTATTCAAACATTCCCTGACAATCTCATTCATTCTTAGGGTTCGAACTGCCATGTTTGCCGACTGTCAGATCTATACCCTCAGGTCTGGCCTCTCTCCGGAAGCCCAGATCCTTGTATACAGTCTTTGTACCCAATGTCCACTGGACATTTCCATCCCTCTTGACACCTCAAACTCAGTGTTTCCAAAAATAAAGCCCACTCTCTCTTCCTTTTCCTTTCGTATTCCCCAATCTCTGATTCTGTGCTCCAGATCCAGTTGACCCAGCCTGGAACTCCCTCTCACCTTTCCCCGCCATTCCCCTTTGCCCAGTTCCTGCCTACGCAGCCCTAAGATGGCATTTCCCTTACTCCGGAAAGCTGCCACTAACTCCTTGGAACAGGCTGGGCCCCTGGCCACACGCTTTCATCCAACTGACGTGCTATTCTGTTTACTTACCACCATGGTGAGAAGTTAATTAATTGTGGACTTTTTCTTTTATGACTGTTCCCACTGATAGCAGATAAGCCCCTTGACTGTATGGATCGTTTCTACCTTGTTTGCTGCTCTATTGCCAGGGTCTGGTATATGGTACCCAGAATGCTGTAGGCACTTAATAATTATGTATTGACCGACTGACTGAATAAATGAATCCTGTCTCTCCTCTGCTTAAAACACTTCAAGCTGGCAGTCTTAAAGTCCCATCCGTTCAGCATGGGGTCTGAGGCCCTATATGTCTGAAGCCTGCTACACTCCTTCCCACCCTCATTCTGTTGGTCCTGGGTCCTGTATAGTCTAGTGGGTAAGAGTTCAAGTTTTATAATCTGATGGCCTGGGTTCAGGGATCCCAGCTGTGCCACTTACTAATAATTTTCTTTGGAATATTACTAATAATTTTACTACTAATATTTTTTCTACTTACTAATTATTTTCCCTGGGAAAATTATTAAAGCTTTCTGTGCCTCAGTCTCCTGTCTTTTTAAAATTATTAATTAATTAATTTTAATTAATTAATTTATTTTTGGCTGTGTTGGGTCTTTGTTGCTGTGTGCGGGTTTTCTCTAATTGCAGTGAGCAAGGTCTACTCTTTGTTGTGGTGCGTGGGCTTCTCATTGCAGTGGCTTCTCTTGTTGCAGAGCACAGTCTCTAGGCACACGGGCTTCAGTAGTTGTGGCACAAGGGCTCAGTAGCTGTAGCTCACAGGCTCTAGAGTGCATGCTCACTAGTTGTGGCACACGGGCTGAGTTGCTCTGAGGCATGTGGGATCTTCCCGGACCAGGGCTCGAACCCGTGCCCCCTGCATTGGCAGGCAGGTTCTTAACCACTGCGCCACTAGGGAAGTCCCAGTTTCCCGTCCTTTAAATGAGATTAGTAATAGTACTTACCTGGTAGGCTGTGAAGATTAAAATTATCTTTATTCATCAACATATTACATATATGATACACATATACACATGTGTATATGAATTTATATGTATCAACATATAATGCACACGTCGCATATATGTGTATGATATGTGCATATGTTAATAATATGTATACATGTATATTGATTCATTTGTGCATGTATGTGTATATATGAATTGATATGCAAAGAGTGTGTGTGTGTGTGTGTGCGTGTGTGTACACAGTGCTTGCAGCAGTGCCTGGCACGAAGCACACGCTGTGCTAATTTCCTATCACGTCCTCCCACACTCAGTGCTTGAACCACACTGAACCAATGTTGGTTCCGCAGTGCACCATGACCTCTCTTCTCTGCCCCTTTGCACTTGCTCCCCTCTCAGCCTGGAATAGCCTAGTATCCTTCCTCTACTTGGGGAAGTCCTCCTGGCCTTCACGACCCAGGTCAGGTCACCACCTTTGGGGTGCCTTGGACCACCCTCTTTCCACCTGGTGGTGTGCAACTTCCCTCAGTGCATCGTGACTCCGTGTAATCATTTCTAGTCTGCTGCCATCAGTGACTGTGAGCTCCTTGAGGGTAGGGTTTGTGTTTCATTGTTTTCTATCCGCATCTAGCACAGTGTCCTGGCTCCAGCAATGCTCTAGAAATATTTGTTGAAAAGTGTAAACAATTAAAATGACTTATAGGCAGGACTTGTATATACATATGTACACATGGGCCAGTGACCCCTGTGGAGGGCCTGGGTCATCCATAGGAGAGGAAGGAGGGCCCAGTGTAGGGCCATGGCACGAAGGAAGAAGCCCCTCTGTTTCTGGGGGTGGAGGTTGTGTGGAAGGAACAGCATTAACAGAGGAGTATGTCCAGCTTTGCATGTGAATATCCTGGGCACATTCTGCTGTTCTTACCTCTGCAATGCTCTATATGCTCTGGTTGTAGCTTTGCTCCTAATTTGACTGTGATCTTGGGAAACAAATTCTCGAAACTTCAGTTCTCTCATCTATAAAACAGAGACCCAATCAACTGCCCTGACCGGGTTGATATTTATCTGCAGTCCCTTCTACGGCAGAACTGACTGCTTTGGACCATGTCTGTTCTGACTGTGCAGCGTCCATGCCTTTCTATTTGTTAATTTTTGAATATCCACCCTGACCCCTAACTACATAGTAAGTATAAATGTATGGTCACTTCCTTTTGATGTTCATGTTTACTAAATATTAGTCATCTGCATACCACTTTCTGATTTACCCTGTATTCTCACTTTACCTACACTACTTTTTTGGCTAAGTATTTTTATTTAAATTTGACTCACTTTTTGCTTATACCCACTTTAGCCTTGTTCTAAACCAGAATATTCTTAAAATCATGAATTTTATAGGCACGTAGTACTTTTTAAATACACACGAAAACATATACACAACTGTTTCAGTGTGTCACATTCCTCTATATACTGTCTACCATCATCTTGGGTAAAGGTATGCACACTACCCTTTGGGGATCTCATAGACCAGTGGTTCTCAAAGAGTGATCCCTGGACCAGTAACATCAGCATCCCCTGGGAACTTGGTAGAAATGCACGTTCTCCAGCCCCACCCCAGACATACTGAATCCGAGCTCGGAGGGTGAGGCTAGCAATCTGTGTATTGACAAGCCCTCCAGGTGATGTGTTCAAGATTGAGAACAGCTGTTGGAGACATTTCTGGGCCGTCATGAGCTGACCGCTTCTACACGGGAGTCCCTCACTCAGACCCTTTCCTAAGCCTTGGCTCAGCCCTGCCTCCTTCAGGGCTATTCATCTGTCCCCGTTCAACAACTGAGACTGGAACAACCATGAGAGCACACACCTGCTTTTCCTGCAGCTCACACAGCTGGATCCCCACAGAGGCGCCTTCTTTTGGTACAATTTCCTTCCCACTTCTATTGTTTCCCAACCTTTCAAGCACTGAGTTGATCAACTTCAGGGGAAGAAATAGGTCACATCCTCTGTTCCATAAAAACTAATTACCTTCTCTGTCCTCCTCGTTCTGTCCTGTGAGATGTGGGAGTCCTTGTTCCTCTTTGACCCAGCTTGGTCCTCCATGTGGTTGATGGCCTTCTCACCACTGGGCAGGTGGTAGGAGGCCCCCAGATGTCCACAGATGCTCTAAGACACTTTCTTGTCCTTTGACAAGAGCCTCCGTCCCTGGAGGGAGAAGCATAGGACCTTGTAAGGATCTGGCTTTGCTCAGCTCCTGACACTACAGCAGAGGTACCACTGTTTCCTTCAGGGTTTTTTCACTTCTGTTCTCTACTTGCACTCTCTTCTTTGCTGACTTCAGCTATTTTGTAGCTTCAGCTGTGAAGCCTAAACCTGTCTGTCCAATCTCCACCTCTCAGATAAGCTCTAATTCTGCATTTCCCAGGCTAGCCCTATCCTCTGTACCTCATAGCCAGCAACTGCAAAGCTGAACGTTTCACCTTTGTGGGGAAAGAGAAAACCTCTTCCCTCTAGCCTTCTAAATTCTCAGCTGGGGCCCCGTTATAAAAGAGATTGATTAATGAGAGAAACACAAACAAGTTTATTCACAGGTATACCTCGTGTATACATATATGGGAGACACCCAGGAAAAACTGAGTAACTCTCCAAGAGGTGGCTTAGAATTCAGGCTGAAATACCATCTTTGCTAAAAACAAAAAACCGGTGTGGGGAAGGCCAGTCATGGGGGCAATGACCAGGAAAAGCACGGTGGTTTGTTACGCAGATTTAAGTCCCTGCCTTCTCTATGGATAAGAGTGTCTTGTGATTTCGGGTCACCCTTCTCTTCCTGGTACAGAGAGGGAGACACCCTTAACAAATGGAGAGTTCCTTTATAAATATAAACTTCCCATACGAAAGGGTAACTTGTACTCTACTTTCAGAGCTTATCTGCTGTCTGCTGTTTTAAAAAACAATCAGCTCAAAATAATCCATATACCAAAGGGGCACTGTCTGCGATGAATCCACCTGTTCTCTTGCATTTTCCGTCTCAGCTTACGGAACCAAAGTCTACTGTATCATCCAAGCTAGAAAACCTTCTCTCTTCCTCACTCCCACATTTAAGGGGTCTTCAAGGCATGGTGATTCTACCTCTTCATCCTGAATCTTTCCTCCTCTCCATCCTGAAGCCACTTTCTTAGTGAAGGCCCTCAATATGTTATTGCTATTTTCCAGGCTGGAGTGGAATTCTAAATAACAAGGAAAATCACTAGCATATTTAGCACTTCGCTGCTAAAACTTTTTCAGGGGCTCCATACCACCTCCAGGGTCAATTTCAACACCTTTGCAAATAAGGCCCTCAAGCACCCGGCCCCAGACTTCTTTTCCTACCTTGATCCCCAAGCACACTGGACATGCTGGGAACTTTCTGGCCTCCTGGTCTGGGAGACCTTCCCGAAGCCTCTCCTTTCCCACCATCCCTGGAATCCCAGCTCTCATGTCAACCCTGTGCAGGTTCCTTGACTTTTCCCTGCAACCAGCCAAGCCTGGGCCCTGTCCTCAGCACCATCAGGATCTCTTCAGTGAGGGCAGGCCTTCTGCAGAGGGGTGGTCTCTCATTCACCCTGGCCCCCGCAGGGCCCAATGCATATACTCCTGTGAAACCAGCACTCAGCAGCCTACAGAGACCAACCCTCTTCCTGACAGGTGCTGGGAAGGAGAAAGCGTTCCTTCAGCCTCTTAGGGTCCCTGAATGGGTCTAAAAATTAAACTGACAAAGGCAGATTAACAGGAGAAAAGCATATGAATTAAAAAAATTTTTTTACATGTATGTAAGATTCCTCACAAGAGGATGAAGACTCAAAGAAGTGACCAGAGCAGGAAGATTTTATATTTCTTAGACAAAGAAACAATACATTTGTGAAGAATTGACAAGACAAAGGAGTTTGGGCTAGGGATGGTTCAACTAGGCCAAGGTAGTCCTTATCTCCCTCAACCCTTATCTTCCTTAATAAGGATAAGTGTTAGTTTAACGAGGTTTGTTTGCAGATTCCTCCAGTGCCACCTCTGGGCTGATAAGAGTCTATCTCCAGTAAAAGGAGAATTTATTTCCTGCCTTTAGGCAAAAAAAGGGAGAGCTTTTCCTGGGTTTGCTGCTTCTTAATTGCCTTCAGCTCAAAATAATTTTTATGTCAGAGAGGCATAGTTTGGGGTGACATAGTCTGGTTTCTCTCACCAGCTCCCCTATAGCTGCAGAGTGCCCACATCCAAACACGAAGAGTTATTAACACAGTTCCATTCACCCCAAACAAAACTGGAAGTCCAGAGCGGGCCCAACATTTTGTCTGAAGTCACCAGGGCACTAAGCCCACCTCCCATCCACACTAGACCTCTTAGACAACACTGACCATCTTAAGAAGTGTGAATGAAAAATGCCACCCGCATATCAGTAAATGAAGAATGTGGCAGTCATCAAGCCAATATAGCCCCCCCAAAAGTGATCCCTGAGGGGACTCAGGATGGGAAAGAATAGGTTAGTGGCCCTACATAGCTAAGGTGCACATCAAAGGAATGATTTCAATGAGCCCAGACTCTCACATGTTCCCATACATAGAAAATTGCTAAATTCATTAACTTGAGGTATCTGGGGTTTTTTTGTTTTTTGGGTTTTTTTTTTGCGGTACACGGGCCTCTCACTGTTGTGGCCTCTCCCGTTGCGGAGCACAGGCTCCGGACACGCAGGCCCAGCAGCCATGGCTCACGGGCCCAGCCACTCCGCAGCATGTGGGATCTTCCCGGACCAGGGCACGAACCCGTGTCTCCTGCATCGGCAGGTGGACGCTCAACCACTGCGCCACCAGGGAAGCCCCTGGTTGTTTTTATATGAACAATAATCTTTTGAAGTTCCAACTGCCTGGTCTTTGTTGCAAAAAATTATCCTGGCTTCTCCCTTACCTCTTTGGAGCAGTCCCTTAGAGCTATCTGAGAGGCTGCGTCCTGGGCTTAAGTCCTCAGTTTTGTCAGCTAAGTAAAACATAATTCTTAACTTTTAGGTTATTCACTGAACTTTTAGGTTCAGTCGACAGAACCTAGAACCCAAACTAGCGTCCCTCCTAACCTCCACAGCTTCCTGTCTACGTTATATCACTTTAATTAGCATAACTTTACTAGTCCAGAGACCCTTACCTTGGAAAAGCAGGTTGCAAATCTTTGTTTCATTGTAGAAATTTCTGGCAGGTCTCAAGTCATCAGTAGACAGTTTGCATTCCTCGACTCGCCTTACCCTGTTGTATCCGCCAATAATCTGTTATACCACAATCCTCTCCCCGTCCTAATTAGGCCTCTCTGATCTGCCTTAAACTAGACCTCAAAGTCTTAATAAATCAGACCTTGCCCTTCCCTTATCAAGACACTATCAGCCTTCCTTAGGGTGGCAAACAATGAACACAGCTTTGCCATAGTAACGGGTGGTTTGAAAGCCGGCATTCATTCAACAAGGCTGTGTGTACTCTCCTGCCTAACTAGGGATTGTTCGTTTGCATTCAACGAGAGTTTTGTTCCCTCACCAAGTTCAACGATGAATAAGTTCTATATCTTCAGATGCTAATGCCCACGTACTGTGAAAAACTTGCCCAGGCATGGAGACAGTAACCAAAATGCTTTTGTCTCTAGATCAAAACCCGCCTCTGGCTTCTTCCTGGCATCAAAACCCACCTGCAGCTGTAAACGTGATGATAAGGTGCCTTCTGAGAACTGACCAGCAGAGGGTGCTCTTGAGAAAGAAGAATCCTTTGGAAGCGTCTTCCTGTCAGGGACTGGAAAATTCCCACACAGGAGGCACCACTTAATTTTAATTATTGTAATTCACGGTGAATGCAAGCAGAGCTTCCTCAGGACATAAACCAGAAGAGCCACGGAGTGATAGAGGTGCCAAAGGCGCGAAACCCAGCAGAAGAACCTACCCAAAGTGGTACTCAGATGAGAATTTGAAGCCTCCAGTAGGGTTTTGCCTCCTTAAAGATTCCTGCAATAACAGGATTTCCTCCCAAGTAATTCTGAAACCTGCCACATTTAGGTCATGCCACGCTGAAGTCCTTCGGAACTACTTACTCTGGGTTCCTGAGAAATTATTCTCAATATTCAAGCAGAAAGTCACTCTGAACCGAGAGCTGGCAAACTTTTTCTGGTACTAATACGCGTTTTCACTTTTGCAGGCCATATAGTTTCTGTCACGACTTCTCAAATCTGCTATTGTCGCTCAAAAGCCGGTACAGAAAATACAAAGTGAGTCGGCGTGGCTGTATTCTAATGAAACCTAATTTAGGGACCCTGAAATTTGGATTTTATATAATTTTCACAGGTCACAATTTTTCTTTTGTTTTTTTCAACCATTTAAAAATGCAAAAATTATTTTTAGCTTATAGGCCATACAAAACCCAGCCGGGTTTATCCCATGGACTGCAGTTTGCCAACTCCCACTCTAAGCTATCTCTTGACACAAACTTTTAACTCCATCTGTAATTTCTATATCTCTTTGAGAGAATATCCTTGTAAATTTTTCTCTCTGGGACCATCTAGAAATATTCAGCCTCCAAGAAAGATGAAGGAACCAAACATCTCTTTGAGGTCCTGCTATGTCTATTACTGAGCAAAGAGCTGTTGAAAATTCAGAAGTTATTAAAAACACATGATTCTCAAGGGTCACCACAACTACTTTTTCTGGTGTGAAATGGATTGTAAGAGCCTTTTGAGAGCAGGGTACACACCAAGTTCATCTTTTTCTTACTCAGTTTAGCTCAGTGCTAGGCATCCAAGGGGATCTCAGTTGTAAGGAAAAACCTGTGCTTCAGGGGAAAGTACACTCCTCTGAGTTATTCAGTTCTAGTTCCTGGGGGCTCTGTCCCTTTCCTTGCCTTTGAGCTACTGTATGACTCTGTGAGTTGTAGATAACTGATAGCACTGTGAAATAGCTCTTGGTTAGACAAGCAACTATGTTCTGTCTAGTGAAGGTTCAATTCGCTTCTCTCCCTCTTTGTGAAAGAGGCTAGTTTTACATCCATTTGCAAATCCATTTCAGTATTCCTGATCTGTAAATGTCTCTGCTGTTTGACTTTTTCTTTGTACCTATTGTAACACTTGCCTGGTTTCCTTATCAACAATGAGTTAAATCAAATCTTTGATATGTGTTTATTTTACACCTGTGTGAGAATCATGATTCTACCGTTTTTTTTTTGTTTTTTGTTTTTTTTTTTGATGGAAAATTATCTCCTAACACGCTGTTTAATTGTGAAATTGAATTCAGGAATGTTTTCCTAGAAGACATTTGAGCAGCATCCAAGGCGACAACCTAAAACACTTCCATCTTCCCCTTTCGAATCAAATCATCTTCTCTCCTCAAATTCTACTCTCGACTCTGCCACAAAATAGCTGCATGATTTTAAATGCCGCTTAAATTTTCCCACCTGCCAAAGAAGGGGTTGGACTAGAAAACTATTGATAAAGCAGTATTTCTCAAACTTTATGGTCTAAGGACTCCTTTTCACTTTTAAAAATTATTGATAACCTCTTTGAATTATGAAGACTGGTTTAGGTGGATTGTATCTATTCTATTTACCATATTAGGAATTAAAACTGAAAATTTTTCTTAACATATGCATCTATTAATTCATTGAAAATAACAATAACAAACCCATTACACGTTAACATACATAACTATGTTGTCCAAAACGAAGAAAAATGTATATAATGAGAAGAGTGGCTTTGTTTTACAATTTTGCAAATCTTTTTAGTGATCAGCTTAATAGAAGGCTGCTGAATTCTCATGTGTGTTTGCATTCGATCTGTTGCGACATCGATATCATTGTAGCCTCTCAAATCTCCTCTCTACACACTCATGAATGAAAGCAGAAGAGGCAACTAACAACCTAGTATTATTATAAAAATAATTTTGACCTAGCAGACCCCCTGAAAGGATCTCAGGGACCCTTAGGAATTCCCGGAACACTCTTGGAGACCTGCTGTTGTAAAGTAAATGGAGATAACCTGCAGGTGGGAGTAGTGATGGGATGTACCAGTACCTCATGCTGACCCCTTTCTTAGGGTGCCAGTTTGCTTTTGCAGGCGCTCTGGAGCAGTAAGCTTTTCCTCCCGTGTGCGTGCATCAGATGCCAGTGCAGTGCAGCAACACCTGTTGATCTGTGCTGGGATTCTGCATTCCGAGCTTGAGTGGGATACTGCGTATTCTTGGAGTAGGGACAGGAAATGGGTTGGGGGTGGGGGAAGGAAATGAGCACCATTCTCATCCTTTCCCAAAGATGGACTGGGTGAGACCTTGAAGCTACATTTGCAAGAGCCTTTTTCCTGGGCTTCTTCCCTGACCCTTTTCTCCAGTGAAACCCCTGGAAGCCTCCACTGCCACTCAGACTCTGCTTCTGACCCTTGGAGGGTTACTGGGCTCTGAGATCGCAGGGGAGCAGTTGCTAGAAAGGGAAGGGATTTTCCCCTCCCGAAAGTCCTGAAGGAAAAGAAACACTCCGACCTTCCCTGTTAAAATCACCCTTCTTGGTTTTCCTTGCTCAGGCTTCTTGATACCAGGATATGTTTTCTGTGCCAGGTGAATACTTTCTAGGTACCAAATGACTACAGTGAAGAAAAGCTAAGTATTGACAAGAAAGAATTCACTGATTTCTTCATTCCAGAGAAGTGATTCGGAGGCTTGAAGTTTACACACACTCTGCTTATTCTATAGATAAGAGCAGATTCAGAATTTTTTTAATCACCTCCCTCTGATGCACTTGCATTCTAATTTATAAGCTAGTAATTGGGAGTTAAGTTTTTAGAATCAAGGCAGATTTAGGTTCATGTCCTCGATTTCCCACTTAATAGCAGTGGGAACTTGGGGGAAATGTCAGACGTTCTAAGTTTCAAATTCCTCATCTATAAAATGGGGGTGAATTCGTTTGAGTCCCCTAATGCAGAGCCTGTATCAAGGACTTGGATGCAGGTAATTCATTGGGGCTGGTGATCTCAGAAAGCAGAAATGTAGGAGTAAAGAAAATGAAACAGATCCGGAGGAAAAAACCAATGTCATGTGTTATTGGCCTGGTTTTTATTCTGGTCGATTAAGACTCAGGCCTGCCAGAGACTATCCGAGAAACCCTACAAAACGCACCCCTAAATCAGACTCTGCAAGGCGGGTGCCTCATCCCTCATTGGTTGGGGATTGTCCCTGAGGGTATTCATTCTCCCCTCCCCCCCTCCCCCCTCTGGACAAGAATGAGTCTCTGCTGCCACTATGGCTGAAATCAGAAGTGGGTCACCAGATGTGACATGAGGCAACAAAGATGTTTGCTACGCGAGAGCAGTAACATCCATGTCATAGAGTTACTGTGAGAATTAAATGCAATGACGTCTATGCAATGTTTAGCATCAGGCTTGACACATAGTTAAGTGCTTAATAAGTGTTCACTTTACTGTTGCTGCTGCTGTTATTATTATCATCATCATCACGATTATTATCACTGCACTTTCTTGAATGAGAGAGACAGGGGTAAGTTTACGGTTTAGAGGACTCTAGGAATGAACATACTCTACAGCATGTCTCTTTCATACCATCATTTACCATGACCTATGGCCAGTTGTTATGGTTATCGTGGATTATTACAGTATTTTTACTTTCTCCCCTTTGTGTGTGTATGTGTGTGTGTGTATTGTCAAAATTTGGGTACAAGGAAAAGGCATATTCTGTCAGTTGTGTGGGGTGGAAAAAAGTTGCTAACCATTGCTCTGCAGTAGCACTTGCCAATAGAACTTCCTGAATGATGGGAATGTCCTATGTCTCTGCCGTCCAATACACTGGTCACTAGCTGCACGTGGCTACTGGACACTTAAACTATGGTTAGTGTGGTATGTATAACCAAATCACTTTGCTCTACACTTGAAACCAACACAACATTGTAAATCAACTATACTTCAATTTTTTCAAAAGCCACATGTAGACACAGTGGAGGGCAATTAGAGAAAGTGTTCTCAGTGGAGAGTGGAATGGACCCCCTCCCTGGGGCTAAAATTAAGGCGATGCAGTTAGCAGTGTTTCCTCTGGCCCCTGGGCCCACAGGGGCCCCCAAATCTCACTTCCAGGTTGGGAAGTGGCGGTATCTTCTAGACCAAGGGGCTGCTAGCTGAAGAGAATGAAGTCGTGGGGACATGGAGCTGGCACCAGCTAGAGAGGAGAGGCCACAGGCACCCTGAGACTTGGTCCATCACTCTGTGCACAGAGCCCGCTGCTGACCATCGGGGGGGTGGGGCAGCTGGGGGCGGGGCTTCATTCTCAGGCTCACAAGACGGCTTTTATAGTTATGCCTCTTCCTTGTCCCATTTCTCTGCAGGCATTTGCCCTGTGCTCAATGCATCAATGATCATTGCTGAGTACCTCCTGTGTCCTCAAGTGCTGTGCTACACACCGAGGAGGATTAAAGAGAGGCCTGCTCAGCTGGTGTTCTCTGCTCCCTAGAAAATGACAGTTTACCCTGGGAGACAAGATTCTCATAAAAGAAGTCATTAACTCCAACGTCACCTCCTCTGGCTGGCGATCCACCTCTGCCCTCCTCTGCCCCTCGGCTTCCTGTGTCCTAGAACTTCTCACCGTGACTGATAATTACTGTCTACTTGCATACTTCCTCTACTAAACCAGGAGCTCCACAAAGGCAGGGCCCATGGTGTCCACCTTAGCACAATGCCTCAGACTCAGTCAGATACTAGATTTTTTGGTGCCGATGACAAGGGCAACAGCAGCTGAGCGAGGAAAGAGATGAGTATTCCCTGAAGTCATTCACAGACAGCGTGGAATTCAGACTGGGCTTGAAACCTAGCGAGATTTGCTTACTTGAGGAGCTGAGTAATGGCATTCCCGAGGGGGTAACATCATAGGCAAAGGCATAGAGGTAGGGTTGAAGATCTTACATTTACAGGAGACAGGATGAATCAGAGGAGAGTTTAGAAAACAAAGTAGGAATAGTCAGGTGGGTTTGCCTCTCCAGGGCCTTGCCAGCCAGGCAGCTGCGTGTGGACCTGATGGGTTGATAAGAGCTCCGTGAGCCAGATTACCCTGGGTGGCTGCATGTGGGGAGGTCTGGGTTACATCAATACGTCAGGCAGGATGTGGTTGGCACCAGTTATTTTTGCCTTTAACCTTCAATCCCTGATCCTCTAGTACAAGTACTTCAATTTCCTTGGAACCACTCTCCTGCCTGTGTGGCAGAGTGATCTCTATGCCCAGGTTCAGGGATGGGTGGGCACATGAACCAGATCCAGCCAATAAGAGTCTTAGGAAGTGTTTCGGGGATACAGCCAGGGACTTTTGCTGGAGCTGCCATTATCTTTCTTCTGTGATGGCTAAACTGGTGGGATGTAAGCCTGGAGCTGCAGATACCATCCTGCTGCTGCAGGGGAAGAGTCTGTCTGAGAATTAAACCAGCACAAAAGAAAGCAGAGCCGAGGAAATGAGAGAGACATCTGATGACATCATCTGAGCACCTGGATCCAGCTGAGGCTGAATGGGGATCTGTTTCTGAGCTCTTCGGTTATTAGCCAGTTTCAGCTAGATTTCTGCCACTTGCCTCCAGAGGACTCCTGATTAATGAATGCTCGGGGGTAAGTGGCATGACTTAGAGTGGGAGGAGATGAGAGAGTGGCTACACCAGTGGGTGGACATGAGGCATTGAGGGTCTGAACCACAGAGCCCTGGGGTAGAGAGAAAAGGCAGTGAGTCAAAAGGCAAGAAGGAATGATCTAGATTTTTCCTCTCTTCGAAAGTTGTGCAAGCAGGGTCTAGTGATTCTTTATCACCTCTTTCTTCACGATGCACTTTACCTACTCTCTTTCATTTGGCTTAGACAACTGTGTGAGGCAAGTGAATCAGGTACACTGTCCCCATTTTATAGCATGGAGAGGTTAAAGGACTTGGCCAAGGTCACATGGAACTCTGGGGCCTTGTTCCTGTTCTCCAGCTCATGCTTGCTGGGCTCTGGCTTGCCTACAGTATGAACTGAGGTCACCAGGCACCATCTGTCTGTCACCTTGGTGTGGAGGTACACCCTGCCTCTGGGCTTCTTTTATTATGGACATGGAGAAGCAGTAGGAGTTCTTACTGAGGAAGGCCCGGGAGCCCGTGACCCCCTTCATTAAAAATAAATTCTGCCTGAGTCTCCTGGTTCTAAATAGAAGAGAATGTAGATTTGGGGCAGAACCGAAGGGAAAGGGATTTCCCTTGGCAAATTATTTGCAATTTGTGGATTGGAGCTGACCCAGCTCCAATTCCCACGTCATTGTGCTGTGTAAAATGTTAGCAGCTTATTAAAGAACCAGAGCTGGAGGCAATCCTCCCCTGGGGGCTCAACAGAACAGGAGCAGAGTTAAAACCCACCAGCTTCCTCCTCTCTGCGTCGCACGTCTGGGAGCTGCCGAGATTCTCAGTCGCGGGTCACGTGTTCACTCCAGGGCAGCTACTTCCTGCAGCTGTGGGAATAAGAGCCAGCGTGTTGTCAATTAGTTTGTGCCTTTCGTGAGGCGTGATGAAAAGCCAGCAATGGAGTGCACGGTCTTAAGCACCACTGCTAGCAATTCTGAGTTAGTGGGGGGCCCAATGTCTGCCTTTTTCATCGGCATTCCAGGTGATTCTGAAACAGGTGATCCAGGGATCACAGTCTGAGAAACAATGATGTAAGTGGACAAATGCACAAACTCCAAGTGGCCCCTTCCCTGGAAGTTTAAAGATGCTTTTGTCGCAGGCACGAATCCTGGGAGATCCAGCATCTCCTTACTAACAGGCTCTGTTACTCACTGGCATAATTTGAAGGACATACAGAAGGGTATCTTGACTGAGAAATCTCCAAGAAGCTGTGAATCTAGAGTTCTAAGCCTTTATCTTCTCTAGTCCTCCTTTTAAATCATGAGCAGCTTATGGAGAACAGCATGTTTTCTGTTCAATGTTTTCTTTTTGTAGAGGAGGAATCCCCGTGTGGCATACCCATAACATATTCAAGTGTGAATGCACCTCAGGTATCTTCACGGTCCAGCCTGCCAGAGCCTGGACTCTTCCCCATCACCTTTCTCTGTCCCCAGGCACTGTCCCCAGGGAGAAAGGCTTTTAAAGAGCCTCATGTGAGATGTTCCCTCCTTAGGTGCCTCTATTAACAAACCCCTAAAGAAAAGTCACGAATTCCTGTTTCCTCATCTATCTTGTTACGTGTCATCATCCTTCTCAAAATAACCATAGAATCGATGGGCGAGGTGGTCCACGGGCTTTCACAATAAAATCGATTGCATATGAAATGAATCTGAAAATTCCATTTATTAAAACAAATACATTGTCCATGGGGGGATGAAAATGTACACATCACATTCAGGTTTTTCTGCTTTAACATTTCTGTATTTCCCTCTCTTTGAAAGATACACTCCATAGATCTTATATAGGAAAAATGTGAACAGTTCTAGGGCTGGGAAAACATTAATGTATACGTAACAATTCACCATTGCCAGGAGCAGCTAGAAGCAAATATTAAAAAAAAAAAGTACAAAAATCCCTTAAGACAGCATGCTTCTCAAAATGTCTTTTGTAAATATGAGTATATGGAGAAATGGTTTAAAACTTTTCCTTGGTGAGCAATCTCTTTCAAATATTATTAGCAAAATTAGCCTCAGTTCAAAGTACTTATTCACACACTCTGACTTAAATAGCACTTGGTTTAAAATGGAAAGAAAAAAAAAAGAAAACAGATTTAATATTGAGGATGAGGCAAGATTGGTTTTTTTCTTAATAGAGTTTGCATTCTAAATATGAGCTTTATTATTACTGTTTAAAGAATTCCATGGCAGATTTTCATTACTACCCAATATATTATATATGTAAATTAGGGCCTTGAATAATTAAGCTAAGTTTTCCTATTAGTATACCCCTTAAGATAAAATTATGCTGGTGAAAATGATTGTTAAATTTCTAAAAGAATTAAAACTCTTTAGAGGCATAAGTAATCAAAAGATTAGTTCCCCCTTAACAAGTAAAAATACCAATAAGTCAAAACTCATAGAAAAACTCTGGGATTATAATTCCCTTCTGTAGCACATGAAATTATGAAAAAGTCAAACATTTTTCTTAAATTTAATTTCAGATGGGCTGTGTATTTTCTGCCTTCTTTCTCCTTTGACAAACAAGGTCACATGAAGTTTGGAACTTCCTTAACTTTTAATTACCAGAGCTGTATTCCTAAAAGTTTTAATTACATTTTAATTGCTCCAAAGACCTAGCTTTACATGAAAATATAGAGTCCTTCTGAGAAAAGTAAATGGTGTGGATTATGAAAAGCATCAGGGTCTTATAATGACGCCTTAATCACCACCAAAGAGTGTTTTATTCACAGTTGTTTTTATGTGACCACATATTCAATTCATATTTCTGCTCATTTTAAAAATGTGGTTGGGTTTTAGCTGATTCCACAGTATTACTAAGCCAATGGTACAATACTGTAGTTTAATACATACTCTGCCAGGGTTTTTCCCCTCTAAATCTTCTTCAGTGTCCCACTGACTGTAGCAAAATCCCAAGGTTTGAACAGAAGTATCTGGTTATAGGAGTGCATTCATACACTTCACAATGTCTTAATATTCTCCTCCCCCTCCCCAGGCATGAGTTTTAACTGGATGTATTTATTCTTTTACCGTCATGCCCATACAAGGAGCTAAGGAGAATGTTTATCAAGTCTGTTTCAAGATCTGTCCTTGGCATATTACATCTTTTTATCTTCTTTTTTCCCTTCCTTTCCATCTTTTTTTTTTTTAATGGGAGGAAGAGAATGGAAAGAGAATAAAATTAATTCAGAAATGGTCTTTCGGGATTTCAAAGCAACTAAGGAATTGTAAGAGAGCCCACACCTGCCTGGGAATGACACAGAAAGAAATGAGACAGACTTCCAGACCTCCCGTTACTGGTGGAGCCACAAAGAAAAATCACTTTCAACATCATTTCTTGGGAAGAGAGAGCCCGAGCTGCAAGGAAGTTTGTAAATAAGACTCTAACAAACAAAGCAGAGAACAAAAACAAAGAAAAGATTCTATTGAAAATTTTGGTGGGTAAAAAACAAAGGTCATTTCAGGGGCAAAAAGAGCCAGAACCCTTTCTGGTGGAGCTGCTGGGGGCAGCAGCTGCCCCCTTCTCCCTAGCCCGTGAGCAGCCAGGTTCTGAGAGTGGGTCTGGTCTGGAGTTGTGGGTTTATTTCTCCTGATACTTAAACAAACAAGGGCCACGTTTTTTCTCGTTAAGAACAGCACAGAAAGGCTTCTTTCAATCTAGAGTTTCTGTGATTCAGGGAAAAAGGGAATTTGCTCTGACTCTTCGATTAAAGCACTTCCCAACTCAGGGTGAATCCTTGCCTCTGTCACTTGGCCCTCCCTGTGCTGTCCTGGGTCCTGGATCAAACCAAAATGCTTTGGATTCTGGAAAATATGTGGAAGAGGTGTGGATGCCACTGTTAACTAGGAGGTATTTTAGGCATGGCTAAGGCTCTGAAGTCATCTCAATTTTCAAGATACTGAGTTTTTTCCTCCCCAGCTTCCTTTCTCTTTCATTCTTTTTCTAAAGTTTATAGTAAAACTTTTTCTTTACTTTATAGTAAAACTGAATGGATGTAACATGGGGACATTTTCATGCAGTATTACTCAAAAATTGTCACAAATATATGAAAGCACCAGTCACAACACATGATCTACTTTTACTTGCAGAATCAAAGCTACCATGTACAAATGTTAGGAACAGTGATAAAAGAATACAGACAACCGGCATTTGTTGTTGTTGTTGTTATTACCATGAGGATAAACCACGGGGAACATCTCCTTAAACCCTTTGGGCGCTCATCCTTTGAGTTCAATCTTACAGACAAATCCAGCCTTATCTCTTTACTACTCTAATGGGGAGGGGTGGAAGGAGGGGTAGGGGAGAAGGGAAAAAGAAAAAGAAAGGCACAAAGACGAAATATCAACGCCATTAAACCGAACCGCACCTACACTGGACGACTCAGCTCGTCAAAGGGTATTCTAAAGGCAATATTCATTCCAAGAAGGTCATATATATCTGAGCTCAGTACAGCTGTCTGTTTTATTTTTTAAATATGAAGCAGAAACATAAGGTTTGGGAGGGATAGCAGGAAAGAAATGACACCGATTTTATCTTTACATACTCCCCTCCTCCAGGCAATTCTGCAGACATCAGATCTCTTAACTCGGGGGTGTGGATCAGCTCTCATTCTCATAAAGGGGACCAGTTCTTTAAACATGCATAGCCTGGAGTCTCCAGGATGGTTCTCCTCCCTCTCTTTAAATGCTGTGGACTAGAAAGGCGCCCACTTTGCTAAAAACTCTACATCAGTGTCCCTGGAGCCCCGAGGCTCCTCAGGTTCCTCTTGAAGACTTAAAGGATAGCACAGAAAAACTTCTTCTCCCTAAATGGGTTCTCTGAAGCCGGAACAGGCGTCAGGAGGGGATCTTCCTTGGCATGCGCTTCACAGTAGGCCATCAAGTCTGCAGCTGCCTTGGACACCTGGAAAAGACGACAAAAACAACCAAAACTTGAGATGGGGCGTCGACGAAGGCATTGATGCAGGCGCAACGAGTCAAGGCTAAGGCCTGGGTGTCCAAACTGCCTGGGTTCAAGTGAAGCAAGATACTCATGCCCCATAAGCCTCTGTTTCCTCATCTGCGAAGAAAGGAGCTGATGATCTTGACCTTACAGGACTGTTACAAGCAGGTCCGGGATTAGGGTGAGGTGAGGCTCTGAGGGTACAACACTGAAGGAGGCGTTCAGGGTCATGCAAATATCAACCTTGTATTTGTCCAGCCCTGAGAGTGGGTGTCTCCTCAAATTCTGTGCCCCAGGTAGGTTGCTTCCCTCGTCCTAGTCCCAGCCCTGGCTGCAAGGATTAAGTGAGGTAATTCACATAAATCATTTAGTGCCTGGAACATAGGAAGATTTCCACATAGGCTGGCCATCATTATCATTCTGTAGTTGTGTCTCTCTGCTTCAGAAATTGTGTTAGGGATGCCTAAAGCCATGTTGATTTCCTTTTTTAACAAACACATCAGAGGTATTATATACTTATACATACACACATAACCTTATACGTTATGCATTTTTATATTTTATATATATTATGTACGATAAGATATTAATATGTTATCATTTATTACACATTATATATATTCCTTCAATCAAGCATTGCACCTTTTAGGGAGTCCCACTGGGAGGCTGGTCAGTGATCTCATCTCAGTGATGCTGTTGTTTCATAACACTTCTCACAACACTTCTGTAGCTCCTTGTTGGTAGTCTTCTGGAGTACCTTCCTTTGATCAGCTTTGACAGTGGCAAATTTTCACTACTTGAGAGGGGATTTAATTTGGGGTAGTAAACTAGAAGTTATTTGTAACCACATCTGGAGACTAGGTGGATGATGATCTATCTGGAGAATGCCATTGGGGGTCAAAAATCATAAAGTCAAGAGTCAATTTCTTATGTGACCTCATACGTTTGCTCTGGAAATCACTCCAAACATTCTCCACATCACTGTACTACTAAAATAGCCTCTCAAAGTGACTACTGAAAGGATAATCCTCTGTAAGAGTGGGGAGATTGCAGTATTTCTGAAAAGATTTACTGCCCCTCCTATATGTGGGTTATACATACCCATACAATGGCATCAGACTTGCTCTGGCCAATGAGACACGAGTAGAAGTGATGTGAGTCACTTTGGGGCAGAAGCTTCAAGAACCAATGCATAGTTCGCCTCTGCCATTTTGTCTGACTGAAATCATTTACTGTAAACCACCTGAATTGATTCAGAGGTTTTAGTAAAACATGGTGGCCATACTCTTGATTTGTTCCTTGTCCCAGGATTGAGTTGATTAGAACTTTGTCACTTAAAGGCTTTTCAATATTATAGTTTACAGGTTGGAAATGAGAATCAATTTCATCTTCTAATCCCATAAATCTCTGAATGTTTGGACTCTATCTTCCATGTTTCTCATACCAGATAGAGGCAATATTCCAAGTAGAGGTTGCTTGAAGGTAACATGGTGTGGAGTGGCAGCTATCTGTGATGACATGTGGGTGAGAAGAAGAATGAAAAGTATATCTTTGCTATTGTAGCCTCTAAGAATCGGAGGAGAGAGTCTTTTTTTACTGCAACAAAACCGAGTCTATGCTGACTGATATAAAGAGGTATAGGTACTGATATGTGTGTTAGTTTCCTCTTTCTGGCTAAACAAAACCCAATCTAGGTGGCTTAAAATAACAGTAATTACTCCCTCAGTCAGTGCTAGAGGCTAGAAGGTTGAGATCAAAGTGTCCGCAGGCTTGGTCCCTACTGGAGGCTCTGATGGAGAAGCATCTGTTCCATGCTTCTCAATCAGTGTCTGGTGGTCGCTGGCACTTTGAGTACCCTGGCTTGTAGATGCATCATTCCACTTTCTGCCTCCACCTTCACATGGTATTCTCTCCTGTGTGTCTCTGTCCTCGCATGGCATTCTTCTCTTTGCCTATGTCCAAATATCCTACCCACCAGTCATCAGATTAGGCCCACCCTAATTCAGTATGACCTCCACTTAACTTGATTACACCTACAAACACCCTACTTCCAAATAAGATCATATTCTAAGGTTCTAGGTGGGCATCAATTTTAGGGGATGCTCTTCAACCCAGTATAGCATATTTGTGTAAAAGTCAGTCTCACTATTTTTAAATTGTAAATAATTTTTTATTCATCTTTATTCCAGCTCCACTGAGATATAATTCACATATAATGTTGTGTGAGTTTAAGGTATACAGTGTAATCATTTGATACACTTCTATATTGTGAAATGATTACCACAGTATGGTTAGTTAACACCCCTAACACATCACATATTTGCCTTTTTCTTTAATTGTGGTGAGAACATTTAAGAGTTACTTTCTTAGCAACTTCAAGTATGTAATTCAGTATTGTTAACTATAGTCACCACATTGTACATTAGCTCCCCAGAACTTATTCTTCTTATAACTGGAAGTTTGTATCCTTTGACTGACATCTCCCCATATCCCTCACCACCCCCAGCCCCTGACAACCACCATTCTACTCTGTTTCTCTGAGTTCAGGTTTTTTAGATTCCACATATAAGTGACGATATTCATCTTTCTCTGTCTGACGTGTCTCACTAACATAATGCCCTCCGAGTCCACCCAAATGGCAGAATATCCTTCTTTCTCATGGCTGAATAATACTCCACTGTAAATATATAATACATGATACATCTTCTTTCTTTATTCATCCGCAGATGGACTTAGGCTGTTTCCATGACTTGGCTATTGTGAATAGGGCTGCCACGAATATGCAAGTGCAGATACCTCTTTGAGATGTTGATTGGATATATATATATATATCAGAAGTAGGATTGCTAGATCCTATGATAGTTCTATTTTTAATTTTTTGAGGAACCTCTCTACTGTTTTCCATAGTGGCTGTACCAATTTATGTTCCCATCAGTAGTACACAAGGGTTCCCTTTTCTCCACATCCTTGCCAACACTTGTTATTGCTCGTCTTTTTTGGTAATAGCCATTCTAACAAGTGTAAAGTGATATCTCATTGTGGTTTTAATTTGTGCTTCCCTGATTAGTGATATTGAGCATTGTTTCACACATTCGTTGGACATTTATATCTTCTTTGGAATAATGTCTATTCAGTTCCTCTGTCCATTTTTTTTTTTTTTTTTGGTGGTACACAGGCCTCCCACTGTTGTGGTCTCTCCCGTTGCAGAGCACAGGCTCCGGATGCACAGGCTCATCAGCCATGGCTCATGGGCCCAGCCACTCCGCGGCATGTGGGATCTTCCCGGACCGGGGCATGAACTCATGTCCCCTGCATCAGCAGGTGGACTCTCAACCACTGTGCCACCAGGGAAGCCCTGTCCATTTTTAAATCAGATTGCTTGTTTGCTATTAAGTTGTATGAATTCTTTACATTAACCCTTTATCAGATACAAGGTTTGACATTTTTCTCCCATTCCATAGTTTGCTTTTTCATTTTGTTGACTCTTTCTTTTAATGTGTGGAAGCCTTTTAGTTTCATGTAGTTGCACTTATTTATTTTTGCTTTTCTTGCATGTACTCTTGGTGTCATATCCAAGAAATCATTGCCAAGATCAATGTCAAGGAGCTTACCCTCTCTATGTTTTCTTCTAGGAGTTTAACAGTTTCAGATCTTATATTGAAGTCTTTGATCCATTTTGAGTTAACTTTTGTGAGTAGGATAAGGCAGGGGTCCAGTTTCACTTTGCTGCATGTGATTATCCATTTTTCCCAACACCACTATTGAAGAGACTATCATTTTCCCATCAAGCACTCTGGTTCCTTTGTCAAATATTAGTTGATGGTACATGCTAGGGTTTATTTCTGGGTTCTTGATTCTGTTTCATTGTTTCATGTGTCTATTTTTTATGCCATACTGATTTTATTACTATAGCTTTGTAATATAGTTTGAAAACAGGGAGTGTAATGCCTCCAGCTTTGTTCCTCTTTCTCAGAATTGCTTTGGCTATGTGGAGTCTTTTGTGGTTCCATATGAATTTTTATGATTTAATTTTTTATTTCTGTGAAAACTTCCATTGGAATTTTGATTGAGATTGCATTGAATATATAGATGGCTTTGGGTAATATGGACATTTTACAGATGTAGAGAAGAAACGTATGGACACCAAGGGGGGAAAGCCATGGGGGGGGTGGTGGTGTGATGAAATGGGCAATTGGGATTGACATGTATACACTGATGTGTATAAAATTGATGACTAATAAGAACCTGCTGTATAAAAAAATAAATAAAATTAAATTAAAAAATTAAAAAAAATTAATTCTTCTGACCCATGAACACAGGATATCTTTCCATTTATTTATGTCTTAATCTCTTTCATCAGAGTCTTATAATTTTTAGTGTACAGATCTTTCAACTCCTTGAGGAAATTTATTCCTAAGTATTTTATTTTTGAAGCTATTGTGAATGGGATTTTATTTCTTTTTCAGTTATTTCATTGTTAGTGTACAGAAACACAATTGATTTTTGTATGTTGATTTTTTATCCAGCTACTTTACTGAGTTCATTGATTAGCTCTAACAGGATTTTGTGGGGTTTTTTGGTGAAATTTTTAGGGTTTTCTCTATATAAAATCATCATCTACAAACAGAGACAATTTTACTTTTTTTGTTTCTATTTAAATATCTTTTATTTTTTTTTCCCTGATTGTTCTGGCTAGGACTTCCAGTACTATGTTAAATAGAGTCATGAGAGTGGGTAACCTTGTCCTATTTCTGATCTTACAGGAAAAGCTTTTAATCTTTTACCATTGAGTATGATGTCAGCTGTGGGCTTGATATATATATGGACTTTATTATGTTGAAGTACATTCCTTCTATACCCAATTTGTTGAGAGTTTTTATCATGAAACGGTGTTGTATTTTGTTAAATTTTCTTTCTGCATCTAAATGAGATGATCATATGATTTTTATCTTTCATTCTATAAATGTGATGTATCACATTTATTGACATGCATACATTGCACTATCCTTGTATCACAGGAATAAATCCCACTCGTTTGTGGTATATGATCCTTTTAATGTGCTGTTGAATTCGGTTTGCTAATATTTTGTTGAGAATTTTAGCATTCATATTCATCAGGGATATTGGTTTACAGTTTTCTTTTCTTGTAATGTCCTTATCTGACTTTGGTATCAGGGTAATGCTGGCTTGTAAAATAGTTTGGAAGTGTTCCCTACTCTTCAATTTTTTGGAAGCATTTGAGAAGAACTGGCATTAATTTTTTAAATGTTTGATAGAATTCACCAGGAAAGCCATCTGGTACTGAGATTCTCTTTATTGGGAAATTTTTGATTACTGATTCAATTCCTTACTAGTAATTTGTCTGTTCAGATTTTCTATTTCTTTCTTTTTTAAAAATAATTTTAGTTATTTATTTTTTATTTTTGGCTGCATTGGGTCTTCATTGCTGTGTGTGGGCTTCCTCTAGTTGTGGAGAGTGGGAGCTACACTTCATTGTGGTGCACGGACTTCTCACTGTGGTGGCTTCTCTTTGTTGCAGAGCATGGGCTCTACGCACACGGGCTTCAATAGTTGTGGCTCACGGGCTCTAGAGCACAGGCTCAGCAGTTGTGGCGCACGGGATTAGTTGCTCTGCGGCATGTGGGATCTTCCCAGATCAGGGCTTGAACCCATGTCTCCTGCATTAGCAGGTGGATTCTTAACCACTGCACCACAAGGGAAGTCCCCAGATTCCTTATTTCTTAATGATTCAGTCTTGGTAGGTTATGTATTTCTAAAAACTTACCCATGTCTTTTAGGTTATCCAATTTGTTTCATGTGATTGTTCATAAGTAGTGTCAGGATCCTTTGTATTTTTGTGATATCAGTTGTAATGTCTCTTCTTTCATTTCCAATTTTACTTATTTGAGTCTTTTTTTCTTAGTCTAGCTAAAGGTTTGTCAATTTTGTTCCATCTTTTCAAAAAACACAGCCCTTAAGTTTGCTGATTTTTTCTGTTGTTTTTCTGGTCTCTATTTCATTTATTTCTGCTCTTTGTGTTTGCTTCCTTCTGGTAATTTTGTGCTTAAGCTATTTTTTTCTAGTTCCTTGAGGTATACAGTTAGGTTGTTTATTTGAAATCATTTTTAGTTTTTTCTTAATGTAGGTGTTTATCACTATAAACTTCCCTCTTAGAACTGCTTTTGCTGCATCCCATACATTTTGGTATGTTTTGTTTCCTCTTTTTGTTCAAGATTTAAAAAAAATTATTTTTTGTATTTCTTCTTTGATCCATTGCTGATTATTCACAAGTGTGTTGTTTAATTTCTGCATATTGGTGAACTTCTTAGTTTTACTCCTGTTATTGATTTCTAGTTTCATACAATTGTGATTGGAAAAGATTTTTGGTATGATTTCAAGCTTCTTAAATTTGCCAAGACTTGTTTTAGACCTATCATTTGACCTATCCTAGAGAATGTTCCATGTGCACTTAAGAAGAATGTATATTCTGTGGCTGTTGGATGCGATGTTCTGTATATGTTTGTTAGGTTAACTTGGTCTAAAGTATAGTTCAAGTTCAACATTTCCATATTGATTTTCTGTCTGGATGATCTATCCATTGTTGAAAGTGAGGTATTAAAGTTCCCAGCTATGACTGTATTGTCTATTTCTCCCTTTAGGTCTGTTAATATTTGCTTAATGGTACTAATGGTTAATATTTGCTAAATAGGTACTCTGATTTTGGGTGTGTATATATTTATGATTATTGTAACCTTTTAATAAATTAACCTAGTTATTATATAATGACTTTCTTTGTCTCTTGTTACAAGTTTTGACTTAAATTCTCACTCTTTAATAGGTATTACATTGCTTATAGAAATATTTTTATTGTGTTTCTATTTTGTTCCAGACATTAAGTTTTCTTTATTGATCTACAAAATAATCCTGAGGTAGGAACTATTATCCTCCTTTTTTTTTTCTTTTTTTTTTTTTGCGGTATGCGGGCCTCTCACTGCTGTGGCCTCTCCTGCCGCAGAGCACAGGCTCCGGACGCGCAGGCTCAGCAGCCATGGCTCACGGGCCCAGCCGCTCCGCGGCATGTGGGATCTTCCCAGACTGGGGCACGAACCCGTGTCCCCTGCATTGGCAGGCGGACTCTCAACCACTGCGCCACCAGGGAAGCCCTATCCTCCTTTTATAGATGAAAAATTTAGGCTCAGTACATTGCATGAGTGGTTCAATGTCATATAGCAAAGTACACAGCAGAAGAAGAACTTGAATGTTAATGTTTTGCCATTAAGCCACAGCCATCTACATACAAACTACTCAAATGCAGGGGTAGTTCCAAAGGTTGATTGAAATTTTTTGTGCATCTTTATGAAATGGTATTATGACAGAACAAAAGGAAACAGCCTGTTCTTGTCTTAGCTCCTGTAAATGAAAGCAAAGAACAGACTTTCAGAATCTCAATTACCTCTTTTTTGTTTTGTTTTGTTTTAATTGTTCGAGCTGTAATCATTATTATGCCAAATGGGAGCTTAGCTGCAAGCAGCAGAGACTGGACAATAGTAATATGTAAAACTTACTTGTTAACAAGAGATCCAACAGTATCCCTACTCATCTGCAATGCTCACATACAAATATGTGGCAGAAACTCTCAAAATCTTTTTATGGTACAGGAAGTACTATACTGGGCAAAATTTAATAGCTTAGAGTTGCTCATATCTTGTATTTGAACACTTGACTCTGAACAATTTCCTTCTAAAAATATATCATGTGTTTTATCATGTTTCCTCAACTAGATTGCAATCTCCTGTGGGTGATGGTCCAATACAATGTCAGAATCCTAGCAGCAATTAGAACAATTGCTAATATTTATCTGCCCTTGCTACATGTCAGAACTGTGCTAACCACTTTACATACAGTATTTTATTTAATCCTTACAACATTATGGGTCACAAGCTATTATTATTATCCTCATTTTTAATATGTGAAGCTGAGGCTTCATTAGGTAAACATTTGCCCTAGTTCTCACAGCTCGTGAGTACCTGAGTCATGAGTCTCAGTGTTCTTGATTTATTCTTTATGAATGCTCTTTCTTTCGAACCCATAGCTTCATCCTTGTTCCTTACTTTTCAGTGAGTCACAGCAATAGTCTGCCTGGCAAATCTTCTTGCTTTCTAACTATCCTTGCTAACATTGTGCATACAGATTCTTTTACGTTTCACATTCCTAGGCCTAGTTCTTCCATGAAGATTTCACCAGTAACTTTAGGTAATCTCTCCCTTTTCCATCCTGTTGATTCTTCCTACAAAAATATCTCAAATTTGGGAGGTGATCAAGATGGCAGAGTAGGAGGACCTGGAACTTACCTCCCCCGACAAATACAACAAACAAACACCTAAATGTGGAACAATTCTCACTGAAACCGAACTGGAAACTGGCAGAAAACTCCTGAACAACCAAGGCTGAAAGAAAGATGTACACGGAATTGGGTAGGAAGGGAAGAGAAGCAATCAGGTCAGGACCTGCGGCCCAGGGAGGGAACTCAGAAGAAAAGGGAGATTATAGGGGTAGAGATCCTCCCTGGGGAGTGAATGGTTCGAGCTACCTATTGTAGGCTCCAGTCCTGGGGTCTGGCACAGAGAAGACAATTGGAGGGCTGATTGGAGGGCTGGGGGGGACTAACACAAGGGCTGTGGGAAGCCTGGACTCTGTCTGCTTGTGAGGAATGCACATGCGTGCTTGATTTCTCCTGAGGCAGAGCGGAGAGGGCTGACAAACTGCGTGGGTGGCTGGCTGGTTTCCCATGTCTGCCTGGTGCTCTCCAGCTTGAGGAGTGAATGCTCCAGCCCTGTTTACTTCATGTCGTAGCTCCACACTGGAGTGAGCGCTGCCATGACAGAAAGAACTCAGCTAAGAGACACAGAGGTGGCTCAGACCTGAAGCACTGTGTGAGCAGGGTGGGGGCAGCCATTACTGGCACTCGCACAGGCAATGCATCAGAAGCAGCCTGGGACTCTGTGGCTGGACCACTGCAGCTTGTACCCTGTCAGACGCTGAGAGATCAAGTGGGCCCCTCTTGCTCCAGCACTGCTCCCAAGGGTGCTGGTGCTGGGAGAGGGGAGAGTTCACACTTAAAGGGAACAGAGCCAGCTCAAACCTGACCCTCAGAGCTTCTGCTCCAGCAACTTGGGACCTGCCCGCACCCCAATTAGGGCAGTAACAGCCACTGAGCAGACAGGAAGCCCTGGCTCGCACCTGGCTCTGGCCCTAGCCTCTCCACCTCCAGCCCCACCTCCTACCAAGGTGATAGCTGCCAGCACACCCTGAGGAAAGACATGACTTGTGTTCACGTCAAATCCAGCTCTCCCACCAAAGCCATTGAGTACATGCAGACTGTATAGGGATGCTCCCAGAAAAATATCTCAAATTTGTCCCCTTATTGTCACCTCTCTTGCAACTACCCTGGTCCAAGCCTCCATCTTCTTTTCCCACAATTACTGAAATAACCTCTTAAATAAAAAATTCCAAGGGATATTTTATAGACTGAATGTTTATTTCCCCCCCACCCCCAATTCATATGTTGAAATCTAATCCCCAGTGTGATGGTGTTTGGAGTTGGGACCTTTGTAGGGTGACTAGGTCATGAGAGTAGACCCCTCATGAATGGAATTAGTACTCTTATAAAAGAGACCCTGGAGAGCTCCCTTGCCCCTTTAACCATGTGAGGTCACAGAGAGAAGGTAGCCTTCTACAAATCAGGAAGCAGGCCCTTACTAGACACCACATATACTGACACCTTGATCTTGGACTTCTAGTCTCAGAACTGTGAGAAATAAATATCTGTTGTTCATAAGCCACCTAGTGTATGGCATTCTGTTATAGTAGCTCAAATGGACTGAGACAGGATCCATGAATAGAATGCAGGGTGTGGTCTGTTAAGTTCAATGATTTAAAAAAAATTACATCTTTATTTTCACTAACCTGAAATGGAAATCTAACATTTCTTTCCATTATAGATGCAGACAACACAATTAGCATTAACAGTTTCTGTGACTTAGTCACCAATAAAAATCAGATCTTTTCCATCACATTACAGTTACTGCAGATATCTCAACATTTATTTATGTTCTTTTGCTTTATAAGTATAGACCCACTATTACATCCTATATAATCAGTTAATAAAGAAGTATATATATTTAGCTGTACCACAAATGTTTTCTGATAAACTATATTTTAATATGATTCGTTTCCTTTGTAATTTAAAAGCATTATTCTGAGAAGGAGACCATATGCTTCGGCAGACAGCCAAACAGGTTTGGGGCACAAAAGATTTTAAGAATCTCAGTTGTAAATAACTTCTCTACTTTTACAATTGTGCCAGGAGTAGTACTCTCTGTACTACAGCTAGAAAGATATTTTAAAAATATAAATTGGCTCATATCACTCCCCTATTTAAAACTTTCAAGAGCTTCCCATTGTACTTTGTGGAAAGCCAAGACATCATAAAAACAGCCTGTGGGTCCTGCTTACTTTGGGCCTGCCATCTCTCCAATTTCATGTTGTAGCATTTTTTTCCTCTCACACAGGTCTCCTCTCTCTAAGTTCGTGAAACTTCCAAGTTCTTTTCTGCCTCAGAGCTTCACATATACAATTCCCTGGAACAGTCTTCTCCCCATCTCCTCACCAGGCTGGCTTCTTCTCTTCCTTCAGGGGTGAAATAGCATTCTTTGCAGAGTCTTTACTGACTACCTCATCCAATAATGACTTTCATCATTAGTCTCTTTCAGAGCATACCATTCTTTTCCTTCACAGAAAAACATTTATTACAATTTATAATTACAACCATTGTTTGTTTATTTGATGTTTGATGTTTCCCTTTTGGCATTCTGCTCTATGAAGGCAACAATCATATCTATTTTATTCACGACTGTGTCATCAGTGCCAGCACATAGGAAACACTCAAATAATTGCTGAAGAAGTTCTCAAATACAAGCTTAATCAACAAATATTCCATTCACCTAATATTTACTGAGTACCTAATTGCCAGTCACAGTTCTGGGGGATTGGCATAATCAGGGAACAAAATAAACAAAGCTTCCTGTCCTTGGGGAACTTATGCAGTATTCTAGACTTCCAATTCTGATGATGATGGAGGAACAGCAACCAATTAAACCCTCCTGCTTTAACTTAAAAACTGAAAAAAAAAATATGTGGACAAATGTTTTTTAAATAGTAGAGAACAGGCAGCAGAGGACAGTGATCCCTGAGAGAAGGGAGGCAAGAAAAGCCCCAAGAATGTTTCAGCAGTACTGCTTGAAAATGGTTTCTAGGCCACAGCACAGGGAGGAGCTACCCAAACAGATTTCATGAACCTCCTTGAGTTGAGGAGAGAGTGACAGAGAAGAAAGAGCTACACACTTACACAAACAAAGAGAGAGAGAGAGAGAGAGAGTGAGAGAGAGTGAGAGAGCAATCTGGAGGCCTCCAGAGGATTCCTTTTGAGTCTTTAGTTAATTACTGATCAGCATATATGTGGGAGAAAACTTCTTGAGGCTGTGCAAAGAATTTCAGAAAGGATCAAGTGAAATAATCCCTGGTGATCACACAGGGCTGGAATAGTTTGTGTTTCTACTGGCTAGAGTACATAGATCACATAACACATAGGGGATTAAGTAGAGTCTTAAAAAGGGTGTGTTCAGTAGTGGTGCCAAGTAGGCCTTGGTTAAAGGCTGTTGTGGACCCACCTATCAAAGTTTAAAAGTAAGCCTTGAATAGATCAAAATGTTTCCAAATAACTTAATTGGACCACAGAACAAAACCCCCAAATATTTAAAGAAACAAGAAATTTCAGTTTGCCACAAAATAAAATTCACAATGTCTGGAATCCAAAAAAAAAAAAAAAAAAAAAAAATCCAGACATACAAATAAGTAGGGGGAATAAATCTATCCCATAATGAGGAGAAAAATTAATCCAAATTGATTAATCTCATAATGAGGAGAAAAAGACCCAGAACTGACGTAGATGATAAAATTACTAGATAAGGATGCTGTTAAAACAGCTATTGTAAATATTTTCTATATAATCAAGAAAATAGAGGAAAGCAAAATAGGATTAAAAGAGACATGGAAGATATTAAAATGACCCAAAGCAAATTTCTAGAGATAAAAAACACACTGAATGGAATTAGCACCTGATTAGACATTGCAGAAGAAAAGATTAGTGAACTTGAAGACAATAATGGGAACTCTCCAAAGTGAAGCACAGAGAGAAAACAGACTGAAAACAACAACAACCCCCCCCAATACAAAAAACAACCCCCTGCAAAAAAATCCCAGAACACACTGAGCTAGGAGACAACTTCAAGTGGCCTAATATATATATAATTGGAGTCTCTGAGGAGAGGAGAAAGATGGTATGTGGATGAGAGGAAAGAAAAAATATTTGAAGACTTAATAACTGAAAATTTCCAAATTTGATAAAAACTACAAACCCACAGGTTTAAGTAACTCAACAAAATCCAAATGAAAAAATATGAATCAAACTACACCAATGCACAGCGTAATCAAATTGCTTATATAGTATTTGAGTAGGAGGATGGAGAGAAGAAAATGAAACATAATAAATAGCTATAGAGAATGTTAGATGGTAGTAAGTTTTATAAGAAAATGAAAAGTAGAGAAGGGTAAAAGGGATTAAGAGTGTATATACGGGTGGGGGTCATGGAAGACAGGTTGCAATAGTTAGGCTTAATTGAGAAGGTAATCAATCTTTGAGTAAAAACTTATACAATAAAGCTTATGGTAAGAGAAATGGGGAGCCATTGACGTATTTTAAAGAAGCATTCTGGATGCTGTGTTGAGAATAGGACTCTATGGGAGTAAGGGTAGAAGTGGAGATTCCTGGAGACTATTGCTGTAATCTAAGTGAGAGGTGACAGTGGTTCAGAACAGAGAAATAGCAGCAGAGGTGGTGATGAGAAGTATAATTCTGGATAAACAGCACTTGAATCTAGAATCACAGGATTTTATGATGGATTAGAGATAGTGTGTGAATAAAAAATAAGAACTAAGGATAACTCTAAGTTTTTGGACTGATCTAATGGAAAGATGGAGTTGCCATCATTTCAGCTGCAGGGAGAGAAGATTTGGGGAGGAAGACTGGGAATTCAGTTTTAGAAAGGTTGAAATTGAAACATTTGTTAATGAGATATACAATGCTGGAGTTAGAAGCAAGATTTAGACTAGAGACATAAATTTGGGACTTGAGGCCATACAGATGGTACATAAAGCCTTGGGAATGAGCAAGATCACCAAAGGAGTACATTTAGATAGAAAAAAGAGGAACAAGGATTGAACCTGGAACAACTTCAATGTAAGAAGTTGGGGAGCCTAAGAGGAACAGCAAAGGAAATTTAAAAGGAGTAGCTTGTGACAGTGGGGAGTACTGAGAGCCAAATGAAGAAAGTGCTTCAAGGCATAAGGAATCATCAACCATGTCAATAGGTCAAGTGAGATGAAAACTGAGAACTGACTACTAGATTTAGCAATTTGAAGTCATTGGTGACCTTGATGAGAGAAGTTTCAGTGGAATGGTGGAGTGAAATGGGTGTAGAGCAAATGGGGCCTCCTCCTCCCTCTTCTTTATGAACAATTCAATCTTAAAGGCTTAGGGTAGGACCAAGCAAGGTATTATAGTTTCTACACTAGGTCAGGGGCCCGTGATGGGTTGTCAGAGCTGGAGCAATGTGAGGAGAGCATCTGTGCAGGGGGCAGCCTGGTGAGGCGTATGGGAGCCCAAGTGGGATGTGAAGGTATCTGCATCAGGCAGAGAGGTTATGGAGTGGGAGCTTGGTTCCATACATGGGAGTTGATCAAATAAGGATAAGGGGAGCCAGGTTTCTCACCAACAGTGAGGGGAGTTACAAATATGGAAAGTAGAAAGCTGGAATGAACCCTGTGGTGTAGGATAGGACCCGGTAGTGTCGATGTGAACTCATGGTTACCTATACACATATGTACAGATAAAGAAATATAGATGTAAAAGTGTGTGTGTGTGTGCGTGCACACACATGTCCTTGTGTGCATGTGTGTATGAATTCTCTAGCTCTGTCCACTGAGAGGACCCAGGAGCAGCAACTCTTCAGCAATGAGCACACTTAGCATTGAGATCTTGATTTCTAAATACCATTCTCAAGGGAACTAGTGCTCTTGGAGAAAAGAATGATTCCAGGGCTGGGCCAGGGAAATAACAAGAGGACCCTAGAGAATTTTTTGTGTTGAAAACTAAGGAAGTACTCAAAGAATGAGGGAGACATTTCAAAGGACACAGTAGCCAATGATTTAGCCTGTGCCAATTTAAACATAAAAAAATTAATGATGACAGTATCAGATTATAAATCATTCAATAAAAGAGGAAACCACAAGTGCATAATAAATTTAAAAAAATAGAATGTTTGATGAGGAATGGGATAGTTATATAGCCTCAAGATCCTTCCCTCAAATTCCAAATAGTTCTTAACTACAAAGGAAAAAAGAACACCTTTACATGGAGAAACCTGGAAGACACCACCTTAATCAAGTACTTAAGGTTAATATCACTAGTGACAATTTGAAATCATGTGCCACTGATAGAATGCAGTGAGATGGACACCCCATCAGTTCTCTGCTATTAATGTTTTGTTACTTTAATTAAATCATAAAGAAACAGCAGACAAACCTAAATTGAGTGACATTCTATAAAATAATGGCCTATAATCTTAAAAACTGTCAAGGTCATAAGAGTCAAGGAAGTCTACGGAACTGTGCCTGACAGGACAACTAAATGCAACCCATGATTCTGAACTGGGTTCTTTTGCTCAAAGGGACATTATTAGGATGATTTGCAATACTTCAATGGGGTCTGAGGAGTAGAAGGTAGTGATGTATCAATGTTAATTATGCATGATGACTATATTACGATTATGTAGAAAAATGTTTTTACTTGTAGGAAATATTAAAGTATCCAGAGGGATAGGGCACCTGTTAACAACTTTTCTCAAATGGTTCAGGGAAAAACAAAATTCTTTGCCTTGTGTTTGAAACTCTTCTGTACCTTTGAGGTTATTTCTGGAGTAAAAATATTTTTTCTAAAGAAAGGGAAAAGAGATATTAGAAACAGTGAATATGGACAACTTTCTCAAGAAGTTACGTTGCAAAGCAGAGCAAACAAATGAGGCAGTTGCTGGAGAAGGAAACGGGAGGTTCAAGAGAAGAAATTTAAATTTTATTTAAGATGGAGAAATAACACTATGTTTGAATGTTGTTGGAAAGGATGAAATAGAGAACCCAAACTGGTGATTCAGAATGGGCAGTGAACTGCTGGAGCGCGTTCCTGATGAGGGAGATGAGATCTGATGTGCAGTGAAGGAATTTACTTTTGATAAGAGCAAGGATCTCCCTGGATTGACAACTGCTGAAACCCAGCTACCCAGCAACCTCACCAAACTAGACTGGGGCTGAGAACCAGGGAGTAAGGGGAGGGGGCCTCTAGACAGTCCCAATAAAAGCCACCAGATTGTGATTTTAGGTTCTGAAAAAATAGGAACCCATTCTAGGCAAATGCCCTGACAGCTTTAAGAAGAAGTAGTTGCCAGTAAGGATAAAAACCAGACCCAAGAATTTAACTGGTGAGTAAGTCTATAGCTCTGTCTTCATTACACCCTGAAATTGAAACACATCTTAAAATTAATGTTGCAAAATGCTTGCAAGCCACCAGACCAACAAGCACTGATAGGTCGTCACTGCCTATGCACGTGGGAAGTTGCCTGTGTGTTAAGGGTATCAGTCATTCAATCACTCCTTCAGTTGAGTTGCCTGCACTAATGGAGCCATCAAGGGTTGACAACTTTAAATTGATGCTTAAAAGGACTTGAAAGATCACGCTGGGACAAAGGCTTAGAATGAGAAGTTATTGTGAACTTCCAACATTGCCTGCCACAAGCCTGGCAAGATAGCTGAAGGCAAAAGAAACTGCCACACCTCTGGGAAGAGATCATAAGATTTTCACACTAGGAGCGATTGACCTGATATTTGTCTAGAAAGATCTTTTTACTCAGGTCAAAAGCTGCTGGCTACTTTAAAGTCTTTATTTTTCTTTGAATCATTAATATGTAATTCAAGTAAGGGAAAATTAAAACATCTAGTTTGATCCTTAGTAAATGAAGAAGAAACATCCGTATTCTTTGCTATGCCTTGGAATTATACTGAAAATACAACAGGTGGAATGGTCAGCAAGATTAGTCATGCCAGAAATGGAAAGCACCATATCACCATGATGTCCTACATCACCAGGTGCCCGTATCACTGCTGGTGGCCAAAGGTGAGCCTAAAGGATCTCTCCACTATGACTATGAAAAGCACCCAGGATCAAACTTTGACTGTGATATAGAGAAAGTATAATTGTATGGATAAATATCTACTATTTTAAATTTATAAAATAAAGTGAATATTCTAAATTATCTTGCCCTCCCTGTTCCTCCAAGGAGATATTAAACTGATGATACACATCAATAGGATTTTTTTAAAAAAGGAAATAGAAGAATTAATTTTCAAAACACGCATCAAGAAAAGTACATGATGGGCTTCCCTGGTGGCGCAGTGGTTGGGAGTCCGCCTGCCGATGCAGGGGACACGGGTTCGTGCCCCGGTCCGGGAGGATCCCACATGCCGCGGAGCAGCTGGGCCCGTGGGCCATGGCTGCTGAGCCTGCGCGTCCGGAGCTTGAGCGTCCGGAGCCTGCGCGTCCGGAGCCTGTGCTCCGCAACGGGAGAGGCCACAGCGGTGGGGGGCCCGCGTACCGCAACAACAACAAAAAAGTACATGATATTTAATTGATAAATCTCAATAAAGAAAAGACATTCAAAATTATCATCCAAAATAGTTATGTTTTTTAAGAAGGGAGAACTTTATCTGGCCTGAAAACTAGGCTATTCAGAAAACTACATTTCCTAGGGATTTTGAATTTTCAAGCTTTAACAGTACTGCTTCTCTAGCTCCTAGGTATAATGCACAAGGCTAAGAATATACTTGGTGCTTAACAAATATCTACTGAATTTTAAAAATTATATCAACCCTCATAAAAATGAAGTTTTATGCTCAATTATTAATGTATGCCTGGGTTCAAATTAAATTTTTTGCTCCACTTTCAGCAAATCAAATGAATTAGGACTGGATATCTTTGAACACAGCCTTTTCCTCTATAAATCCTAGACATACTATACCTATTTTATTAACCCTGAAAATACTCTCAATTGGCCTATAAGGAAGGTTGAATCTTACTGTTTCTAATAAGTTGAATGCAAGCATTTTAGGGAAGAGATGTTAAAACTTTCAATTCAAATGCTGGAAAAGTATTTGAAAAGTCCCAAACCTAAGATGTCTGTCCACTCTCTAGAATGAAGCATGATGTCTACCTGGCTTGTTTCTCACTACAGCTTTCCCTGAAGTTCAGTTCCAATGTATTATGAGTCAATTGTCAGAAAGATGATTTACTTATTAGAAACGTTTATATTTGGTTCCATAATTACACATATTTGTCAGTTATGAAAATCGATCTGTTCTTTTTATGTTGAACTGTTTTCGAAAGAAGGTATACTATAAATGCTGGCTACTTATAATCATACATTTGACATGAAACAATTTACCTGTCTTAAAATGATCAATTATGCCCTTCTTGTTGGTATTTCACTGAATTTTATCCTGTTACAATGAGTTTTATTTGGCCCGTGACATCATGCTTGGAATTTCCCAAACTATAAATGTAATTGGAAACGTCATGCAAAATATAGTTCCTAATGTCTTGTTATATGACACTCTTAGTCTGTGAACTTAAAGCTATCCACTAACAAAAATGTTTTCTGACTGCCTGCATATCTCATCACCAAGAAGTAGACAACAATGTCTTTGACATTGAGGACTGTGTAGTCTAGTTTGAAAAATTATCTGATGAAGGTAAAATTATTTAGTAAATTGAGTAGTAAGTAGGATCAGAATGGAAAAGGAGGTTCATGAACAAGTGGGGATTTAAGCTGACCTGTAAGAGAGGAGTAAGATTTGGATAATGCCCTAGTCTAGCTGGGCTGCCGTAATAAAATACCAAAAATGGGTGGATTGTAAACAACAGAAATTGATTTCTCAGAGCTCTGGAGGATGTAACGTCTAAGATCAAGGTGCCAGCAGATTTAGTGTCTGTTGAGGGTCTTGCTTCCTGGTTCATAGATGCCCGTGTTCTTGCTGTAACCTCACATGGTAGACGGGGCAAGGGAGTTCTCTGAGTCTTTATAAGGGCACTAATTCCATTCCGGAGGGCTCTGCCTTCATGACCCAATCACTTCCCAAAGGCCCCACCTCCAAATACTATTCCATTGGGTGTTAGGATTTTAACATATGAATTTTGGGAGGGACACAAACATTAGGTCTATAGGACATAGGAAAAGAATAAGAGGAAGGGTGTTCTCAGTGAGGGATCCAGAATAACCAGAGAGATGGGAATCTGCATAGCATATTCTTGAGACAGTGAGAAGAGCCAGTTGGAAAGGTCTATTGGAACCATTTGGGAGAAATGAGAAATAAATTTGACATTTTTATGTGCGATTTAAAGAGCATCCAACTAGATAAGAAGCAATCATTTCACCCAGGCTCCTGGCCTTGGCTTTTTTGCACTTACATCTACATTATTCATGATGTCAACAACACCCTCTGTTAAAGGGCATTCTTCTAGCTTACAATGATTCTCACTCCTCCTTAACTGTCTGTCCCCTCCCCAACCATATGGGTGGGTTAGTTCCTAGGAGCCGTGTTTGTGCAACGTGGTTCAATTCTAGCATCAGTTGATTGAGGCTGCATGGCTCATCCTTGGTAGAACAAATATACCACTCTAGGAATATGGGAGTGAGACTAAAAGGGTTGACATGAATCTATCTCTTTCTTCATGGAGCTGAAAGTATGACATGTGATCCTCAGAGCCATGGGCAGCCACCTTGTGTCTGCCATATGGAACAGGCAGCTGAGAAATCTATTCCTCTCAGGAAAAGAAAGAGGCAGCTATACAGGGAGAAACAGAGGCATATCACAGAGCACTTGCAGTTCCCGCTGGCCTTCCAGCTCTCACTCCCCCTGCTTAATCAACTACATTTCTGCTATTAGATTCTGAGACGCCCTGTATCTTTTATAATCGATCCCTTCTTTCTGCTTAAGTCAGCTTGGGTTAGGTTTCTCTTATTAGAAACCCAGAGTCCTAACATAATGATGAATAAATAGATTTAACTGAAGTCCTACTGTCCTTTGCTTTTACACATGCTCTCTCAACTTGCGCTCTCAGGACAAGCTTTCTTTCACTGGCCTTTGCTCGACAGCAGTGTATCTTGTTTTGTACATCTGAGTGTCACAGTTTCCACAATCTCTCTCTGCTCCTTTCCCCAGAGCCCTTCCCAGCTCTCTTTGGTTTCTCTTTCCTTTCTCTCCTTGAATGAAATGCTAACAAAGAAACACAGAGAGGCTGGGAGTGTCATTTATATATGCCTGAGGCTTATGAACAGATAATGGGTTCATTAGTCCAAATCTCTCAGGATCTGTGATGCAAAGGGATAGGAAACAAGAAGGTTTAAAAATGAATATGTTATTCAGACCCTCTCAAGTTAGGGCCTTTCCAGGTTATTCTGGAGGCCACAGGAGGGATAAGGCCACCCCCTGCTTAAGGGACCTTTGACAGCTCCAGTGTCAGCTGTGTCCCCTTTTCCTTGTTCCTTTTTTTAAAAAAATTATTTATTTATTTATTTTGGCTGCACTGAGTCTTACTTGTGGCACATGGGATCTTTAGCTGCGGACTTCTTAGTTGTGACATGCGGACTCTTAGTTGCGGCATGCATGCAGGATCTAGTTCCCCAACCAGGGATAGACCCTGGGCCCCCTGCATTGGGAGCACAGAGTCTTACCCACTGGACTACCAGGGAAGGCCCTCCTTTTCCTTGTTCCTTGTTGCCTCAGCTGTACTAGGCTCTGCCAGATGGACATAAAGCCACTGCCACCTTTATAGCTTGAAGAGGTCACTACTCTAATTGGAAAATCAGAAACCTGAGATCTTCAGAGAGAAGCCCCTTCTTGCTGACGGGATCATGTACCAAAAGTAGGTGGAGAAGCCTGACCACTCAGAAGCCTGGAAGGGACTCCAAAAGGCAAGCCCTAAACCAGCTAGCTGTCAACAGTGTCAACACAGTCGCAGTTTTACCCAAGAGCTAAACTAAAAATAATCTGACACTTCACCACAGCATGCCTGCCTGGCTCTGATGCGCAGAACAAATGCTGAGATACAGGCTGCCACTGCATTTCCAACAATTTCAGGTCTAATGACGTCAAGAGGAATTCAGAGATATGAAAGTGACGATCATGTAGGAAGGCAGTCACTCATTGTTCAGCTCATCAGGCTAATGCTTTGTCGCTCTAGAACAGATAGTGATTTATTTGGTGTCTTCAGAAGCCGTATTCAAAGGGAATCAGGGTGTGGTGTTGACCTCTTTCTCATGGTATTTGGTGATTATGCTTTTTGGATATCTTATTTGTGTTAATGATAGGTCCTGTTCATTTTTTGGGTAACCTCTTACCAGACTAGGAGATCCTTGAGAGCAAGAATCATGTCTTCTTTTTCATCTAGCTCTATACCTCTACAGAGCTATAGAGATCTGACAAGGCCTGGCAATTTAGAAAGCTCTCAATAAAATATTTATTGGTTAAAGGAATAAATGAATAACCGAAAAATAGCAAAAATCCAACCTAATGATGAAGGTTTGGGAAAGTGTCTTAAAGGATATAATGACTGAGTCTTCAAGGGGTCACTGGAGTTGGTAAAGCAGAAACGTAGAGAGGAGGAGCGTGAATGTTAAAGGCATTTGAAATAGCCATCAAGGGAATTAAAAATGGTTCAATATAGCATGTGGGTGAGAGGAAGGGGATGAAGCCGAAAAGTGGGGCAGGGGCTTTGCTATCGAGTTTGAATTTCATTTTCCAGGTGATGGGAATCATGAAAAGATCTTCAGTAAGAGAGGAACCTAATGAGGTTTTCTTGTAGAAAGCTGTCTGTGGCCACATGGAGAGTAAGCGACGGCAGGGATGGAGATGGGGTTGAGACGGGATTGCAAAGATCAGCTAAGAGCACCTTTCAATCAGTAATTCAGGTGAGAGGTGATGAAGGTCTGACCTATGGCTGAAAAGGTTTGGTTTTTTCCTGATCTTCCCACTGTCAGCTTTTCATCACCACCAACACCATCACACCCTCCTTCAGGATGTGGGCCTGGGGATGCTGAGTAGTGACAGAAAATGCCAAACACAGCAGTGCTTTTCAAACACTTTTTTCTTTGTTGGGCCACGCCAAAAGGCAAGGTGGCATTTTCCAGAAGGTCCATGGGCAGAACCAAAAACAAACAAAGAACCGAATGACTCTTTTTGGTGCCACAATCTTTGGGCCACCTCACTTCTCTCAGCAGGTACTGTGCGCACTTGCCATATTATACTTTTTTTAAGAAAGGAAATAAAAAAAGAAGAGGCAAAAAAGGAGAAGAGGAAGGTAAAAAAAGCACAAGACAGATAGTGAAGACCCTTTATCATATTCATAAATAAAGAATTAAAGTTATTGCAAGAAAGAAGCTGTTTACATTTTGTGGTCCATTACCAGGACTTGAATTTTACAAAGCAGATTCAGGACAGATGGAAATTTGCTCAGTTTACTTATGGAGGAAGACCAGCTCTCCCTTCATGCTCTAGCCCAGACCTGATGGGAGTTGTAAGGAGTAAACCCCTTCCTATAGGACCATGGTTCCCAACCTTAACTATACATTGAAATTAACTGATAATTAAAAGAAATACTGCTGCCTGAATCATACCCTAATAGACTCTAATTTAATTGGTCTACGGTGTGGTCTTAGAATTGGTCCTTTTATGAAATTCCCTGGGTGATATGAATATACAGGTGGGCTGAGAATCACTGCTATACACCAGTGGTCAGCAAAGTTTTTCTCTAAAAGGCCAGAGAGTAAAAATTTTAGGCTTTGTGGGCCACAGGGTCTCTGCTGCAACTACTCTACCCTGCTGTAGTGTGAAAGTAGCCACAGACAGTATGTAAACGAATGGGTGGGGCTGTGTTCTAATAAAGCTTTATTGAGAAAAACAGTCACTGGGCTGGACTTGGCTCGTGAGCCATAATTTATTGACCCTTGTTTTAGAATCACATTCCAAAGGATGGCTGGATTGTTCAGATTGCTAAGTCAGGTATGGACGAATCTTCCAGTTTAAAAAAGGCATCTGAAAGAATGTTCTAATTTTAGTAAAATGAGATATGTTGCTGAGTTCCATTTCATAAAATGCTCAGGTCTTCTGGAAAGTGAAGCTTTGATAGTTGACATAAATTTACTTTACTACCCTACAGTAGCTATCTGTGTGGGTTAATTTACATTGAAAATCTGCCAACAAAAGGTTTAAAGTCCTGGCTTAATATGTTAGGTCCAACTTAAGGCAAAGCTGTCAGGTTAGATCTGGGGAGTGAGAGAAAGAAAGAAGTGGAGTATTAAGTTCCATGAAACCTCTATGCTGTTTGACTTCTCAGGGAGACCACATGTGGTTTTTGCGTTCTGAAGAAAAAAACTCCAGTAAGGTATAAAGAAGAAAAAAAATAACAGGCAGTGGTGGATAGAAGGATTAGACATGAAGATAGACACTAAAAATTAGAACTGACATAAGGACAGAAAAAATTAAACCCAAGTGAGAAGGGGGTCTTGTACAAGGTCAGAGAAATGAACTGGTAGATTTCTATGTTTTATGGGTTTTCCAAATCCCTTGACTAGAATTCAGCCATGAGCCTAAGTTTCGTTTTGACGTCCACATAGAGAACCAGTTTTAATTTATACTACCATTTTATTCTTGAGAAATCCAGAAGAGGCAAAGACACATGAGAAAAATGAACTTCTGCCTAACCATTAAGTTTCTCTTCCACCATCACTGGTTTTATCACTCTCTATAGAAAAGTAGCCAAATGACACATGGCTGCAAGTCACGCTCCTGACAATCAAGGCTCGCTGGGCTGTGTAGGTTACGCCATCCTTACCTTTATCCTATCGATGTTGGCTTCCATCTTCAGCTGTTCTACCAGTTTCCTGGCTTGAGCTATGCTGGCGGTGTTGTTGCTGGCCATTGGAATGCTGGGTGGGTTTTTCAGACACACTGGGAAAGAAAACAAGGAGGAAAAATGCATCAGAGAATTCTCCAGCTGCCAAATGTGCAGATTCATCATAGCTGGGGGATCCCCTCAAAATGGCTATAGTCAGGCCAAGCTCCTCCAGCCATCTACATCCCCTATCCAGCACTGAGTCTGAGTGGCAGGCAGGCCAGAAGATGAGGTTTGTTTTTCCAACTCCCTACCTCTGCCCTTCCATCCTTATTTGGGGGAAAAAAAAAAGAAGAAAGTTCATCAAATCAGATAAGATATGCTGCCACATTAAGAAAGCAAGTTATTAAATTTATATCAATTTATGAAATAAGTTCAAAATGGTAAGGGTGACAGTATGCATAATTACAGTTGTTATTTATTGGGTACTGCCATTGTTAGATACTGTGTTAAGTGCCCTCAGAGGATGAGGAATGAAAGGTGAGCAGAGGCAGGAATGGTAAATTATATAATCCCTAAGGACTAAAAACACTATGTTTACAATGTTCTCTTGATGGGCTCAAATGCTGACTCTCTGGTTAACTGTAAGCACCTCAGTCTCTTATACTGCAGAGACACTGCAACAGGACTTGTGGCTTTTTTGTGTTATTTATCCAGCACAGTCTATTTGAAATATGGCTTGATTCACAACCAATTACTTTACTCATAATTCTTCAGGAACAAACTATAATGTCAAGGGGTAGGCGTTGCTATGTCTAAATTGTTACTTGCATCGATGAGTAGACCAGCGGTATTCTAAATTAAGTACAACAGACTTAATACTTTTATGAATATGGAATGGAACATAAATGTTTAGAGAGTGGAGTTCTGTACCTATGTAGATGGTGAGATGGTTTCTTTGTCTCTGGCTCTACCAGACCCACTCCCATCCTTGTCCCCCAATCCCTTCAAGTCCTATCCCAATTTCATTTCTCTTCTAATGATTTCTTGACCCACCATCTCACTTTATTCTTGTTGTTCATCTCAGAAAGTATCCTATTTATTTTCAGTGCCCATTTCCCCCACATTCTCATCAGGTCTTGCTCCATGTCAAGGTGCCATATACTATTTCAGGGCCGTCGATGTAAATTTGCCCCTTGAGGTCACTGACACCCAATAGTGAAGGAATGTCTGAGAGCTGCAATTTAACTAGAGTGCACGACCCAAGAAATGAGAAACATTAAACACTGCTTCAGTCACCACCAGTCATATCTTGTTCTGAAGATATTATATTAAAAACCATGACTTCTACTAGCTTTGGGGAATATTTTTATCTAGGGATAAAGTAGGATCAGGCTACTATCTCAAAAAGGAAAGAGGACACATAGAAAACCTACAGAAAGAAAAATAACCCATAATAAGTTCAGTACATAGGTTTTTACATATCCATGAAAATCAAGAAACAATTTTTATTTTAATTACCAAAAAAGCAAAAGTCTATGAATTATCTTCTTTGGTTCTTATTTCTTGACATTTAACTCTCTGTAACCAAAGAGGTCCCTTCATGGATAGTGTTATTTTATAAAGAATACTGCAAAAGCCAGCCCAACAACATTTATAGTATAAATTGGAGGATAGTAAACTGTTCCCTCAATTTATTTTCAAAGGGTTTGGAGACAATAAAATGGGAAGGAAGACTGAAAGAATTTTGAAGCCACAAAGATCTCTGAACTCTACTTTCAGATGCTTGAAGATCAAGGGAGGGATCCTGCATGCAAAAACAAACAAACAAACAAAAAAGGAGGCTTTAACAACAACTGCGATTTCATCAGCATGGTTAGGGACCTAATCATCTTAGCCCCACAGGGAAATTATGTGCCCCCAAATCAAATGGACATCCACCAGCCTTGCAAAACTTCACAGGGCCAAGATGGAGTATTGACTTATCCAGTAGAGTAGCCTAACTCTTCCAGTGATCCAAAGTGGAAGGAGTCCTGGTCTACAGGCCTCTGGACACTGTTCTGTAAAGTTCATGTTTCCTCCAAACTAGAATTTATCACACTAGAATACAGACTATCACAGAATTTCCAAATCCTCATTGGGCCTGAGGGACCTCTGAGAGTCTGGTCAGCTATTCTTCTGCCCTTGAATCTAAACCAGATAACATAGTAACCTGTGGCAGAGACCACTGCTTGCTCCCAGTACCCCTTTTCCTCTTCTTCATTAGTGATAACAATTTTTTTTTTCTTTTTAACAGAGACCACAAGAACCTTGAATTTTAGTTGGGGACATTTTGCTGAAAGATGCATTCTCAGGTTCCTTTGCAGCTTGGTGTCCTGATATGACTAAGTTTGGCCAATGAGACATAAGCAGAAGTGTCATGAAGGGAAGGGATGTGCCCTTTGCCTCCCCTTCTTCCTAGAAGGGGCCTAGAAGATAGTCATATTGACCACAGAGCTCCATCTTGAACATCTGGGCTACACTCCAGGAGGAGCAGGAAGGATCTGGGTCCTTACTGATACTGTAGAGACATCATGCCAGCTGTGAACTGGCTGCCATCTATGTGAAGAGAAATAAGCACCTATCTTGTTTACGCCACTATTATTAAGGGTTTCTCTACTGTTGGCTCACAGGTCTGCCATTAACTGATTAAATAACCCATTATTTTTATTTGAGTATCCAGGAAAGTCTATGTCCTAATGCCTGTTAATGTTCCCTGGAAAAAGCTGTAGCTGTCCTGAGGAGGCTGAGATGGAAAGTGTATGCGTTTTCTATTGCTGCTGTAACACCTTACTACAAATTTAGTAGCTTAAAGAATATAAATGTATCTTAATAGTTCTGGAGGTTAGAAGTCTGAAAGAGATCCCACTGGGCTAAAGTCAAGATATTGGCAGGGCTTCATTCCTTCTGGAGGTCTAAAGGAAAATGTCTCCTTTCCTCACACAGCTTCTAAAGGTTGCCAGCATTCCTGGGCTCTTGGCTTTTTTCTTCATCTTCAAAACCAACAAAGGTGAGTTGACTCCTTCTCACTCTACATCACTCTAACCTCTTCGGTAGTCACCTCTCTCTCTGACTCTCCTCTGCCTCCTTCTTCCACTTTTAGGAACCATTGTAACCACACTGGGTCCACTCTGATAATACAGGTTAATCTCTGTATCTTTAGGTCAGCTGATTAGCAACCTTAATTCCATTTGCAACCTTAATTCCCTTTGCCATGTAACATAAAAATCTGCAGGTTCCAGGTTTGGGGACATGGACATCTTTGGGGGCCTTTATTCTACCTACAGTGGAAGGAGACCTCTGTGCAGGTAGAGAAGGAAAGTGGAAAGGTGGGATGTTGAGGTGGGAAAGAAGAGGGATGGGGCAGGACGTAAGATTAGAAATGCTGAGGAAAGAATAAATAAAACCTAAATGGACTTAAGAAAAAAAAGTAGACAAAGACTTTGGTTTGTGCTTCTAGCTTTAGGAAGATCCTGTATGTTTTTCTTTCACCATAGGACCCAACAAAATCTAGGGCCACTTTCAGAATCACTTAGTGCATTTTCCTCTTTTTCACATCCGGCTGCTTTCCCGTAAAAGCAATGAAGAAATCCCCCTCCTGAAAACTGAAAGAACTGTAGAGTCCTAGACCAGTGTTCCAAAGAAGTATGTGATATTGAGATTTATAAGAAATATATATTTGGTCTTTGACCTATTCTTGGCACAGAGCTCCTAAAACCCTTGGAATCTCCTGTGGTAAGACCAATAAAGGTCTTTAGTTATGTTAATGAGGTGACTTTTGGAAAGCCCTTAGGCAACCTGAGGATGGGGGAGCTGTTTGCCACGAGAACCAACCATGTGATTAGAGGGTTGAAACTTTCAGAACTCACCCCCAACCCCAACCTCCTGAAAGGAAAAAAGGGCTGAAGGTTGAATCAGTTGTCAGTGGCCAATGATTTAATTAATCACGACTATGTAAAGAAGGCTCCATAAAAACCCAAAAGGACAGGGTTTGGAGAGCTTCCAGGTTGGTGAACGCGTGGAGATGCTGGAAGAGTGGCCCACCCAGAGAGGGTATGGGAGCTCTGCACCCTTTCTACATACCTTGCCCTTTGCATCTCTCCCATCGGGTTGTTCCTGAGTTACATTCCTTTATAATAAACGGGTAACCTAGTATTTAAAATGTTTCTCTGAGCTCTGTAATAGTAAATTAATCAAAACCAAGGAAGAGGTTATGGGAATCTCTGATTTATAGCCAGTCAGTCAGAAGTACAGGTAACAACCTGGGCTTGCAATGGGGGGCCTGAATTGTGTTGGTGGGTAGGGGGAGGAGAAGGCAGTCTTGTAAGATCAACCCTTAACCTGTGGAACCTGATGCTATCCCTGGGTAGGCAGTGTCAGAATTAAAGAATTAAGTTAAATTGTAGGACACTCAACTGGTGTCAGAGGATTGTTTATTGGTGTGAAGGGAACTGCCCTCCTCCACACACTGGGATTGGGTCCTGGAGCCCTACTGAAGTATGTATTTTCCTAAAAAGTGACTATGGTAAATAAGAAAAAGTTAGCTTATCTTCTAAGCTTGAAGCATTTGGACAATGCATCACACACACTCACACACACACACACACACACCTCTTTTCATCTTACAAATCTGAAACTCTGTACCCATTAAACAGTAACACCCATTCCTTTCTCCCACAGCCTGGGAAACCACCATTCTACTTTCCGTCTCTATGATTTTGATTACTCTAGGTACCTCACAGAAGTGGAATCATACAGTATTTGTCTTTACATGACTGTCCTGTTTCACTTAGCATAATGTCCTCAAGGTTCATTCATGTTGTAGCATGTGTCAGAATTTCCTTCCTTTTTAAGGCTGAATAATATTACATTCTATGTATACACCATATTTTATCAATTCATCTGCTGAGGGACACTTGGGATGCTTTCACGTTCTAGCTACTGTGAGTAATGTTGCTGTGAATATGGGAGTACACATATCTCTTCAAGACTCTGCTTTCAGTTCTTTTGAGTATATACCCAGAAATGGAGTTGTTGGATCATATAGGGTAAGTCTATTTTTAATTTTTTGAGGGACAGCAATACTGTTTTCCGTAGCAGCTGTACCATTTTACATTATCACTAAAAGTGCACAAGGGTTCCAGTTTCTCTTCATCCTCATGAACACATTCTTTTTTTTTCTTTTTTTAAAATAGTAGCCATCCTAATGGGTGTGAGGTGGTACCTCATTATAGTTCAATTTGCATTTCCCAAATGAGTAGTGATATGACTTTTCATGTGTTCATTGGCCATTTGGATATCTTTTTTTGGAGAAATGTCTATTCAAGTCTTTTAAAATCAGGATTGTTGTTGTTGAGTTTTAGGAATTTTCTATATATTCTGGATACCAATCTCTAATCAGATATATGGTTTGCAAATATTTTCTCCCATTCCATGGATTGCCTTGTCACTCTGTTGATAGTGTACTTTGATGCATAAAAGTTTTTAATTTTCAGGAAGTCAAATTTTTCTATTTTTTTCTTTGGTTGCCTATGCCTTCGGTGTTAGAGCTGGGAAATCACTGCCAAAACTAAAGTTGTGAATGTTATGCTCCATTATTTTGAAGGAGAAAAGAATACGCCACTCCAAGATATGTCACTATGGCATACTGGTTATTTTGAATTGAAGTTAGTTGAGAAAATAGCCAGTGCAAGAAGAATACCCTCACTCTCTTTGTCCCCCTGAAAGCAGGAAATAAATCTCCTGTGTGAAGGCACCCTCCCTCTACCAGGAAGGTAGAAGGCATCCTTATTGCCAGAGACAGGAAATTCAGAGCCCAGAAGGCTGTATCGACAAACCTTGTTACTTCTTCAGTAATTTGCTATCCCAAGCCCAGGTCCATTCATCTTGTTGATTCTTCACAAACGTATTGTTTCCCTGTCTAAAAGGTATAAAAGCTGCCTGCTTTGGTCACTTCTTTGAGTCTCATTTCTTTATGGACTCATGTATATGTACAAAATTAAATTTGTTTTTCTCCTGTTAATCTCTTTTTTTTTTTTTTTTTTTTTTTTGCGGTACGCGGGCCTCTCACTGTTGTGGTCTCTCCCGTTGTGGAGCACAGGCTCCAGACGCACAGGCTCAGCGGCCATGGCTCACGGGTCGAGCCACTCCGCGGCATGTGGGATCTTCCCGGACCGGGGCACGAACCCGTGTCCCCTGCATCGGCAGGCGGACTCTCAACCACTGCGCCACCAGGGAAGCCCTCTCCTGTTAATCTTATGTCAATTTAATTATTAGACAAGCCAAAGAATCAAGAATGAAGAAGGGGAAAGTTTTCCTCCTCTCCAGTTTTGGTGCCTGTACACAGTTCACTCTCCGGCTGCGGCAGCTGAGAGACCCTGGGAGCTCTGGTGGGTGCTGGCAGAAGGAAAGAATTCGTACCAAATCAGTCTCCCAGGTCTCTGCCTGCAAGCTCTTGTAGAAGTGAGAAGGGTAAGAATCATTTTCTTTTTCTAAATTCAGATTAGTAGGAGAAAATATTTTTATGAATTAGTTCCTTGGGTATGGCGACTTGTAAAGATAGGTTGTGAGTACTCTTGTTATCTATTTATTCCTTTTCTCCCAGAGATGGTCATTGTTTTCCTTTTTCTCTGCCTTTTGTGTCATTTCTCATAAGGAGAAGAACCATAGGGCAGAACACAGGCATAGGTTCTAGAAGCCTGTTGTCTGATCTGGTTTCACACACTGGTGAGTTCACGGTTCTCAAGAGACTGGGAGCTATTTAGACAAACTTTGCTCTGGGTCCTCTAATGTAAAAACCGGGTGAAGTTTTCCTTTCATCTTGTTCTATGTCCTGAAAGTATAACTCTATGAGCAGTAAGAATATTCTCTGGTTTCTGCTAGCCGGAGAATGCAAGTAATAGCTTGCACTTGGTGGCCAGTTGAATAGACTGGATTCCAAGACATGAAGTCACAAGCAATGTTCTCTTTGTCCAACTGTGCCAGCTTTCAGGGAAGTTTGTTATAAGGGGCCTTTGTCATCTCAGCCTTCGTTGTCTTGCTAGTGCTGGAAAAGTCTCATTCTATTAATGCCTGCCTGGTGTCATAGATTAGTAGGTCTGTGACTAAAGTGGCCTCATGCTCTTGTGAGAGACCAGAGACACTGTTTGCACTATACCGTTCTTACTACCTATGAAAACTTTGCTTTCTTAGGTTAAATATGGAATGAAGTCTCTGGATCTTCTGAGGACTATGTCTTTTGTACTGTCCTTTGTGATGCCTCTTGCATCCATGGTTAAACTGTAAAAAGACTTACTGGTTTGAGTCTCTATTGAGATTAATGTAAGTTCCTACTCATCAATGGCCAAAGGATCCTTTGAACTGGCAATATTTGAAAGAAAGAGAGTTTTTAAGAGCGCTCTCATTCTAAACGACTGTCTTACTGGTACCTATGGAAAGACCAAATTAAAAAGAGAACACAAGGGCTTCCCTGGTGGCGTAGTGGTTGAGAGTCCGCCTGCCGATGCAGGGGACACGGGTTCATGCCCCGGTCCGGGAAGATCCCACATGCCGCGGAGCGGGTAGGCCCATGAGCCATAGCCGCTGAGCCTGCGTGTCCGGAGCCTGTGCTCCGCAATGGGAGAGGCTACAACAGTGAGAAGCCCGCGTACCGCAAAAAAAAAAAAAAAAAGAGAACACAAAGGAATATAATGTCTAGCCTTAGGGACCCTCTTAACAAGATGAAAGAACAGACATTTGACTTAGAAAAAAAATTAAAGACCACATCCAACATAAATTCCCCCTTTAAAAAATCTGGCCCCATCTCCTCAGTAAATTCCCTTAGCTCCTCAAACTCCTCCACCTTCCCCTTAAACACCCAGCTGCCTGTTTTAACTTCCCATTCCCTAAAAGATTTATAGAGAGCACTCTGATCTCTAGGCCTCAAGTATACAGGTTACTCATGCAAATGCCAAAAGCCGGGAAGTAAATTTAACAGACGTATCCAGGATGGAGAGTAAGGCTTTCTTTGCTATTCCTTACAACTCCTCCTACTTTCCAGGGCTCCATAATCAGGCTCTGCCAGCTTCAGGTCTTTCTATACAACGTCCTTTGTAGATGTATCCTGGACCCCTCCACCCAACACCACAAAGAATTCATATCCCCTGGAAAGCAACAGACCTTTTAAATGACAAAGCCCTTTACCTCCACTTTCAGAAGATCCTACCAAATGTAAAGATGTATTTAAAAGAGTATTGGCCATTTACAGCCCTTCTCCCAGAGGAAACAGATGACCAGAATTTCTCCCAGGCCCTCCTATAAAATGGTCAGGAAATGGACCAGCTGGAGGCTGATGTTTAGCAAATATTACATTATATTATATATTAAATATTATATATGATATGCAAAGGTAGAGGCTTTCCCGCCCAAGGTGAATTGGTCTAAGGTTAAATTGTACACTCACAAAAAGGTGAACATCCAAAGGCCTTTATAAAATGCTTTCAAGGGATACTGCATTAAGCCCTGAAGCCCCAGAATACAGAAATCTTTTAATTTCTTCCTTAATATGAAATTTTCTCCTAAATTTAAAAAGGCAAATTCAAAATAGTGTGCCTGGGTGAACTAGTCAACCTCTAAGCATTATGATGGAAGCAGCTACCCAATTCTTTGAAGACAGATTGCAGGAGAAAAAAAGGAACTATAATCAACAATACTTGATTTGCAACTTGAATCTTCAGAAAAACAAAAGCATAGCTCTGAGAGCAGCTCAAAGTCCACTCAGACCCTTTCCCATTTGCCTTCAGGTATTTGCAGATATAATTAAAAAATCAAGACATTGGAAGTACAATTGTCCTGACTTAAGAAAAAGAAGGAAAAAATTAAATAGTAATTACCTTAGACTTCTGATAATAGATATACTCCCAAATTCCTACATTCTTTCCCTGTCCCTTGAAGATGTAAATCTTATCATGTATTTATAAAGCAAACAGCTCAAGAGGTAAATAGAACACTGCTCACAATTGCCTGAGACACAAGATAAAAAAAGGAGGGGGGAGGCTTTTAAAAATACAAACTACTATAAACTCACTGGCCTAAATCTAGTCCACAGCATTCGTAAGATTACTTGTCAAGGACAAACACAAATCTTAAAAGTCTCCTGCACAAACATTAGTAAAAAGCTTTAGCCATTTAAGAGAGTAAGCTTAACTTGTTCTGTCCTACAGAGATACAATTTGAATTCAACTGTTATTTATAAACTAGTGAGTGTTATTTTATTGTACCTGATTCATGGCTAAAGTTTTAGAACAAAAGCTATAAAGTCTCTGTGTCTGTCTGTGTGTTTACATATGTCTATAAATCTATGTTATGTATATGTGATATTTTTCTACCTCTGTATGGTATTGCCAAAATCATTTTGTAAATGAGCTCTATTTAACTGGCTTAAACTTAAGCTCTTGTGAATTAAGCATTCCTAAAACTCAGAAACATAGAAACTAACTCAAATGTTTTTCAAGTTCATGTGATGTGGGATATCCCTTGCTAAATAAATGCTAGTTTAAGTTCGTTAAAATAGACATGTCTTCAGAGTTATCGCATTAAATATAATGCAGACATGCAACTTTTATTCTACCTGGGTTTACTAGTCAAGTAAGCTCATGTTATCTCTGTTGCAAAATTTGTAAACAAGAAAAATAACTCAAAATGATGGCTGGCCACTTTGATGTCTTAGGAAATTTTCATGAGTGATCTAGATATGACTGTTGGGAACAAGTGAATTAAATAAATGTAAGCGGGCTAAAAATTTTTAAGTGAACTTTTCAATAATAATTATGTTTTATGATATATACTTAAATAGTTTCCCAACTCCCTTTGGTAACTTATACCCTTAGAGTTTTGCTAAGTTAAATTAAATGATAGAAATTTATGGAATATCTAGATAATTTCCAAATAAGATAAGACACAGAAACATTAATTATTGAACATGGATTTATCCACTTGTGGTTTCTGATTACAGAGAAACTAAAGATATTTGGGTCTATTAGGAAATATTATGTACCACATTGAAAGGTTACAATACAAAGAAACATATGCTTTTAGAAATTATAAAATGTATTCATAAATTTGCCAATCCAAGAATGCTGGTATAATATACAATTCACAACTGCTTACTTCTTGGTTTTTACTAGAAATTAAGGTTTCTACAAATTAAAAATTCTAATTAATAAATGCAATTGGAACTACCAAAAATAATAAGAAAAACATTTCTGTGTAAGAAAAGTAGGCTGTGTTTAGGGTTAAAAAAGGTATGAGGGGGATTCAGGAGAAGATGGCAGAAGAGTAAGACGCAGAGATCACCTTCCTCCCCACAGATACATCAGAAATACATCTACATGTGGAACAACTCCTATAGAACACCTACTGAACGCTGACAGAAGACCTCAGACCTCCCAAAAGGCAAGAAACTCCCCACGTACCTGGGCAGGGCAAAAGAAAAAAGAATAAACAGAGACAAAAGAATAGGGACAGGCCCTGCACCAGTGCGAGGGAGCTGTGAAGGAGGAAAGGTTTCCACAAACTAGGAAGCCCCTTTGAGGGCGGAGACTGCGGGTGGCGGAGCGGGGACGCTTCGGCACCGCGGAGGAGAGCGCAGCCACCTGGGTGCGGAGGGCAAAGCGGAGAGATTCCCGCACAGAGGATCGGTGCCGACCAGCACTCACCAGCCCAAAAGGCTTGTCTGCTCACCCGCCGGGGCAGGAGGGGGCTGGGAGCTGAGGCTCGGGCTTCGGTCGGAGCGCCGGGAGAGGACTGGGGTTGGCGGCGTGAACACGGCCTGAAGGGGGCTAGTGCGCCACGGCTAGAAGGAAGGGAGTCCAGGAAAACGTCTGGACCTGCCGAAAAGTCAAGAGACTTTTTCTTGCCTCTTTGTTTCCTGGTGCACGAGGAGAGGGGATTAAGAGCGCTGCTTAAAGGAGCTCCAGAGACGGCGCGACCCGCAGCTATCGGCGCGGACCCCAGAGACAGACATGAGATGCTAAGGCTGCTGCTGCCACCACCAAGAAGCATGTGTGCGAGCACAGGTCACTATCCCCACCGCCCCTCCTGGGAGCCTGCACAGCCCACCACTGCCAGGGTCCTGTGATCCAGAGACAACTTCCCCGTGAGAACGCACGGCGCCTCAGGCTGGTGCAACATCCCACTGGCCTCTGCCGCTGCAGGCTCGCCCCTCATCCGTACCCTTCCCTCCCCCTGGCCTGAGTGAGCCAGAGCCCCCGAATCAGCAGTTCCTTTAACCCTGTCCTGTCTGAGCAAAGAACAGACGCCCTCAGGCGACCTACACGCAGAGGCGGGGCCAAATCCAAAGTTGAACCCCGGGAGCTGTGTGAACAAAGCAGAGAAAGGGAAATCTCTCCCAGCAGCCTCAGGAGCAGCGGATTAAATCTCCACAATCAACTTGATGTACCCTGCATCTGTGGAATACCTGAATAGACAAAGAATCATCCCAAACTGAGGTGGACTTTGGGAGCAAGTTAGATGATTTTTTCCCCTTTTCCTCTTTTTGTGAATGTGTATGTGTATGCTTCTGTGTGAGATTTTGTCTGTATAGCTTTGCTGTCACCATTTGTCCTAGGATTCTGTCCGTCCGTTTTTTGTTTGTTTTTACTTTTTAAAATTTTCTTCTTAATAATTATTTTTTTTATTTTAATAACTTTATTTTATTTTATGCTCTTTCTTTCTATTTTTTCTCCCTTTTATTCTGAGCCGTGTGGAGGACAGTCTCTTGGTGCTCCAGCCAGGCGTCAGGGCTTGCCACTGAGGTTGGAGAGCCAACTTCAGGACACTGGTCCACCAGAGACCTCCCAGCTCCACGTAATATCAAACGGCGAAAATCTCCCAGAGATCTCCATCTCAACAACAACACCCAGCTTCACTCAACGACCAGTAAGCTACAGTGCTGGACAACCTATGCCAAACAACTAGCAAGAGAGACACAGCTTCATCCATTAGCAGAGAGGCTGCCTAAAATCATAATAAGGCCACAGACACTCCACAACACACCACCAGACGTGGACCTGCCCACCAGAAAGACAAGATCCAGCCTCATCCACCAGAACACAAGCACTAGTCCCCTCCACCAGGAAACCTACACAACCCACTGAACCAATCTTAGCCACTGGGGACAGACACCAAAAACAATGGGAACTACGAACCTGCAGCCTACGAAAAGGAGACCCCAAACACAGTAAGATAGGCAAAATGAAAAGACAGAAAAACACACAGCAGATGAAGGAGCAAGGTAACACCCACCAGACCTAACAAATGAAGAGGAAATAGGCAGTCTACTTGAAAAAGAATTCAGAATAATGATAGTAAAGATGATCCAAAATCTTGGAAATAGAATAGACAAAATGCAAGAAACATTTAACAAGGACCTAGAAGAACTAAAGATGAAACAAACAACGATGAACAACACAATAAATGAAATTAAAAATACTCTAGAAGGGATCAATAGCAGAATAACTGAGGCAGAAGAACGGATAAGTGACCTGGAAGATAAAATTGTCTACTGCAATATCTACTGCAGAGCAGAATAAAGAAAAAAGAATGAAAAGAACTGAGGACAGTCTCAGAGACGTCTGGGACAACATTAAATGCACCAACATTCGAATTGAAGGGGTCCCAGAAGAAGAAGAGCAAAAGAAAGGGACTGAGAAAATATTTGAAGAGACTATAGTTGAAAACTTCCCTAATATGGGAAAGGAAATAGTTAATCAAGTCCAGGAAGCACAGAGAGTCCCATACAGGATAAATCCAAGGAGAAACACACCAAGACACATATTAATCAAACTATCAAAAATTAAATACAAAGAAAATATATTAGAAGCAGCAATGGAAAAACAACAAACAACACACAGGGGAATCCCCTTAAGGTTAACAGCTGATCTTTCAGCAGAAACTCTGCAAGCCAGAAGGGAGTGGCAGGACATATTTAAAGTAATGAAGGAGAAAAACCTACAAACAAGATTACTCTACCCAGCAAGGATCTCTTTCAGATTTGATAGAGAAATTAAAACCTTTACAGACAAGCAAAAGCTGAGAGAGTTCAGCACCACCAAACCAGCTTTACAACAAATGCTAAAGGAACTTCTCTAGGCAAGAAACACAAGAGGAGGAAAACACCGACAGTAACAAACCCAAAACAATTAACAAAATGGGAATAGGAACATACATATCAATAATTACCTTAAATGTAAATGGATTAAATGCTCCCACCAAAAGACACAGACTGGCTAAATGGATACAAAAACAAGACCTGTATATATGCTATCTATAAGAGACCCACTTCAGACCTAGGGACACATACAGACTGAAAGTGAGGGGATGGAAAAAGATATTCCATGCAAATGCAAATCAGAAGAAAGCTGGGGTAGCAATTTTCATATCAGACAAAATAGACTTTAAAATAAAGACTTTTACAAAAGACAAAGAAGGACACTACATAATGATAAAGGGATCAATCCAAGAAGAAGATATAACAATTGTAAATATTTATGCACCCAACCTAGGAGCACCTCAATACATAAGGCAAATACTAACAGCCATAAAAGGGGAAATCAACAGTAACACAATCATAGGAGGGGACTTTAACACCCCACTTTCACCAATGGACAGATCATCCAAAATGAAAATAAATAAGGAAACACAAGCTTTAAATAATGCGTTAAACAAGATGGACTTAATTGATATTTATAGAGCATTCCAGCCAAAAACAACAGAATACACGTTTTTCTCAAGTGCTCATGGAACATTCTCCAGGATAGATCATATCTTGGGTCACAAATCAAGCCTTGGTAAATTTAAGAAAATTGAAATCATATCAAGTATCTTTTCCGACCACAACGCTATGAGAGTAGATATCAATTACAGGAAAAGATCTGTAAAAAATACAAACACATGGAGGCTAAACAATACACTAGTTAATAACGAAGTGATCACTGAAGAAATCAAAGAGGATATCAAGAAATACCTAGAAACAAATGACAATGGAGACACGATGACCCAAAACCTATGGGATGCAGCAAAAGCAGTTCTAAGAGGGAAGTTTATAGCAATACAATCCTACCTTAAGAAACAGGAAACATCTCAAATAAACCACCTAACCTTTCCCCTAAAGCAATTAGAGAAAGAAGACCAAAAAACCCCAAAGTTAGCCGATGGAAAGAAATCATAAAGATCAGATCAGAAATAAATGAAAAAGAAATGAAGGAAATGATAGCAAAGATCAATTAAAGTAAAAGTTGGTTCTTTGAGAAGGTAAACAAAATTGATAAACCATTAGCCAGACTCATCAAGAAAAAAAGGGAGAAGACTCAAATCAATAGAATTAGAAATGAAAAAGGAGAAGTAGCAACTGACAGTACAGAAATACAAAGGATCATGAGAGATTACTACAAGCAACTGTATGCCAATAAAATGGACAACCTGGAAGAAATGGACAAATTCTTAGAAATGCACAACCTGCTGAGACTGAACCAGAAAGAAATAGAAAATATGAACAGACCAATCACAAGCACTGAAATAGAAACTGTGATTAAAAATCTTCCAACAAACAAAAGCCCAGGACCAGATGGCTTCACAGGCGAATTCTATCAAACATTTAGAGAAGAGCTAACACCTCTCCTTCTCAAACTCTTCCAAAATATAGCAGAGGGAGGAACACTCACAAACTCATTCTACCATCACCCTGATACCAAAACCAGAAAAAGATGTCACAAAGAAAGAAAACTACAGGCCAATATCACTGATGAACATAGATGCAGAAATCCTCAACAAAATACTAACAACAGAATCCAACAGCACATTAAAAGGATCATGCACCATGACCAAGTAGGGTTTATCCCAAGAATGCAAGGATTCTTCAATATAGGCAAATCAATCAATGTGATACACCATATTAACAAATTGAAGGAGAAAAACCATATGATCATCTCAATAGATGCAGAGAAAGCTTTCAACAAAATTCAATACCCATTTATGATAAAAACCCTGCAGAAAGTAGGCATAGAGGGAACTTTCCTCAACATAATAAAGGCCATATATGACAAACCCACCATCGTCCTCAGTGGTGAAAATCTGAAACCATTTCCACTAAGATCAGGAAGAAGACAAGGTTGCCCACTCTCACCACTCTTATTCAACATAGTTTTGGAAGTTTTAGCCACAGCAATCAGAGAAGAAAAGGAAATAAAAGGAATCCAAATCATAAAAGAAGTAAATCTGTCACTGTTTGCAGATGACATGATACTCTACATAGAGAATCCTAAAGATGCTACCAGAAAACTACTAGAGGTAATCAATGAATCCGGTAAAGCAGCAGGATACAAAATTAATGCACAGAAATCTGTCTTTCATATATGCTAGTGATGAAAAATCTGAAAGTGAAATCAAGAAAACACTCCCATTTACCACTGCAACAAAAAGAATAAAATATCTAGGAATAAACCTACCTAAGGGGACAAAAGACCTGTATGCAGAAAATTATAAGACACTGATGAAAGAAATTAAAGATGATACAAATAGATGGAGAGATATACCATGTCCTTGGATTGGATGAATCAACATTGTGAAAATGACTCTACTACCCAAAGCAATCTACAGATTCAATGCAATCCCTATCAAACTACCAATGGCATTTTTCACAGAACTAGAACAAAAAATTTCACAATTTGTATGGAAACACAAAAGACCCCGAAAAGCCAAAGCAATCTTGAGAACGAAAAATGGAGCTAGAGGAATCAGGCTCCCTGACTTCAGACTATACTACAAAGCTACAGTAATCAAGACAGTATGGTACTGGCACAAAAACAGAAATATAGATCAATGGAACAGGTTAGAAAGCTCAGCGATAAACCCACGCACATATGGTCACCTTATCTTTGATAAAGGAGGCAATAATATACAGTGGAGAAAAGACAGCCTCTTCAATAAGTGGTGCTGGGAAAACTGGACAGCTACATGTAAAAGAATGAAATTAGAACACTCCTTAACACCACACACAAAAATAAACTCAAAATGGATTAAAGACCTAAATGTAAGGCCAGACACTATCAAACTCTTAGAGGAAAATATAGGCAGAACACTCTATGACATAAATCACAGCAAGATCCTTTTTGACCCACCTCCTAGAGAAATGGAAATAAAAACAAAAATAAACAAATGGGACCTAATGAAACTTCAAAACTTTTGCACAGCAAAGGAAACCATAAAGAAGACAAAAAGACAACCAGGATTAGTCTCCAAAATTTACAAGCAGCTCATGCATCTCAATAACAAAAAAACAAACAACCCAATCCAAAAATGGGCAGAAGACCTAAACAGACATTTCTCCAAAGAAGATATACAGATTGCCAACAAACACATGAAATGATGCTCAACATCACTAATCATTACAGAAATGCAAATCCAAGCTATAATAAGGTATCATCTCACACCAGTCAGAATGGCCATCATCAAAAAATCTAGAAACAATAAATGCTGGAGAGGGTGTGGAGAAAAGGGAACACTCTTGCACTGTTGGTGGGAATGTAAATTGATACAGCCACTATGGAGAACAGTATGGAGGTTCCTTAAAAAACTACAAATAGAACTACCATATGACACAGCAATCCCACTACTGGGCGTATACCCTGAGAAAACCATAATTCAAAAAGAGTCATGTACCAAAATGTTCATTGCAGCTCTATTTACAATAGCCAGGACATGGAAGCAACCTAAGTGTCCATCAACAGATGAATGGATAAAGAAGATGTGGCACATATATACAATGGAATATTACTCAGCCATAAAAAGAAACGAAATTGAGTTATTTGTAGTGAGGTGGATGGACGTAGAGTCTGTCATACAGAGTGAAGTAAGTCAGAAAGAGAAAAACAAATACCGTATGCTAACACATATATATGGAATCTAAGAGAAAAAGAAAAGGTCATGGGATAGGGATAAGACAGGAATAAAGACACAGACCTACTAGAGCATGGACTTGAGGATATGGGGAGGCGGAATGGTGAGCTGTGACAAAGTGAGAGAGTGGCATGGACATATATACACTACCAAACGTAAAATAGATTGCTAGTGGGAAGTATCTGCATAGCACAGGGAGATCAGCTACGTGGTTCGTGACCACCTAGAGGGGTGGGATAGGGAGGGTGGGAGGGAGGGAGACGCAAGAGGGAAGAGATATGGGAACATATGTATATGTATAACTGATTCACTTTGTTATAAAGCAGAAACTAACACGCCATTGTAAAGCAATTATACTCCAATAAAGATGTTAAAAAAAAAAGGTATGAGGTATGAAGATGCATTTTTCTTAAGGGAAATGAAGGTAACTTTATCTTAAAGTAAGGCTTGTTATTTCACAATGGGAAAAAGAGAAACAAAGGACAAACTAAATGAAAATAGAAAGTTGGGAAGTGAGAGAGAAAGAGAGACTTTTACCTTGGGTAATGGAGCTGGCTAAAACGAATTGTTAATATAAGGGTTTAAAAATAAGCTTTAATATCAACAGTGTGCTTATGTAAAACTAAAGTTTAATTTTCTGCTTAAAAGAGCAAGTTTTATTAAACTCTTGGTCTGCTCCTGATAAGAGATTGTGAAAGATTTTTCTTTATCTTGTAAGTAATCTGCCTAGGAAGCAAAGATTTTATGTTTTACTAAAATAATTTTCTGTGCTTCATGTTGTCTTTATCAGGTCTTTGATTACCTAAGTGAGCCTTAATAATAAGAGCTAAATTTTGCTTAAAACTATGTAACCTTCTGTATTTGCCTTTAAAATCTTTTATCATTTTAATTAAATAATTATTGTTTCATAATTATCTGTGATCTTATTTAGTCAAGTGTCCAAACCCTTTGATATTTTTGACAAACTTCCCCAAATCAAATTCTAAATGAAGTCTTTTGATCTGGAAGTAACTTGGGATTTTCCAGAGGTTCCCTGGAACATCTCAAAAGGTTTGTTCTCTCTACTTATTAAAAAAAAGGGAGATGTTTAACTAATTAGGCTTATTTGATATGTTAAATTACATGGGAAGCATTGTCAAATTATAAGTTAATACAGGCCTGCTTTATGTTATACTTGTATAGGTATATAAGTGTTCCAGAAATTATATGAAATTCCTAGAAATCTGATATGTCCAGGTATAATGTTATTACTAGTTATTATCTTAGAATGTATGTCACAGAAATAACTAAATTTCCTTGTTAATAGCATTGTAATGAGCTTTCATTAGATCTTTAATCCTGGACATTTTAAAGTCTTTTGTCATTTATACTTTTTGTTTTACTTTGATGACTTTTGCAAATGTGTTTCATCTTCGGAGAAATTCATGGAAAGGACTCTGAGAAGTCCTGTGGAATACAGACTTCTGATAACTTTTAGATCATACCACTGAACTGGGTAAGGATTTATAGAACTCTAAGGAAAACTGGATTCACAAAACTGCTAACAAAAGACCAAGATCAACAAGAATTCATTATTATACATGGAACGCAATGAACTGAAGAGGATGATTATAATTTTTATGACTTTTCATTTGAAACACTGCTGGTTCTTTAATGTATTGTTTTTCCAGATTTAAGGAAAAATTTTTCCCTTTTCTCTTAAGCTACCCATGACTTAGAGCAATTTGGTAAATTATACCTCTGTGGACAAAGATGAAACATTTACTTTTTCTCCCTACTTTGTCCCTCAGGAATTAAGAAACTCTCAATGAGTATTCTTATTTTCATGGCAATATAATTATTTGCATAAGTTCAATAAGAATCTGTTTTCCTTGTAACAGGACACAATTGGAAACATTGGTCCAAGGCTTTGACTGGAATGTTGTATTTGAGAGAGACAAACATAGACTCAGATATGATCAGAAAGCTTTAAGGAACTAAAGCTGACTTTATGGAGCCAATAAAACGCCTTGGAAAAATCAGCCAACCCTGTTTACAGGGTTCCTGGCAGCCTTACCAGGTGAGTAAAGAACGTCACCTCCTGGCAGGTCTGGGAGCCTTAGGATATTTTGCTGATTTCAAAAAGAGAAAAATGCATCCAAATCTATAGGTACTGCAAGCAAAGTCTGACAGCAAATTCTCTGCTTCGCTTCCTAGCCTAGAGAGGCTTTTAAGAGTTTAATCTGAGATTTCTTATAAAAAGTTCCAGCAAAGCAAACTTTGAAAGAGTCTCTATGGTTAATCACTAAATAATCAGGCCAAGTTTATTGAAATTAGACTTAATTTGTGAACAAGTTAGTCTTATTGTGGTTATCTTTGTTAGAAATGCAGGTAATTATAGCAAAAAGTTTTCCTCTGTTACATTTTCTTCTAAGAGTTTTATAGTTTTAACTCTTATGTTTATGTCTTTGATCCATTTTGAGTTAATTTTTGTGTATGGTGTGAGGTAAGGGTCCAACTCTATTATTATTATTATTATTATTATTATTATTATTATTATTATTATTATTATTGCATGTGGATATCTAGTTTTCCCAGCACCAGTTGTTGAAAAGATTGTTCATTCTCTATTGAATGGTCTCATCACTGTTGTTGAAAATCATTTGACTATATATGCGAGGGTTTATTTCTGGGCTTTCTACTCTATTCCATTGGTCTATGTCTATCTTTATGCCTGTATCATAATTTTTTATTACTGTAGCTTTGTAGTGAGTTTTGAAATTATGAAGTGTGAGTCCTCCAACTTGTTCTTTTTCAAGATTCTTTTTGGCTATTCAGGGCCCTTGACCTTCCACACAAATTTTAGGATGGATTTTTCTATTTCTGCAAAAATTATTGCTGGAATTTTAATACAGATTACATTGAATCTGTAGATTGCTTTGAGTAATACTGATATTTTAACAATATTAATTCTTCCAATCTATGAACATGGGATGTCTTTCTGTTTATTTATGTCTTCTTAAATTTCTTTCAGCAATGTTTTGAAGTTTTTATTGTACAATTCTTTTACCTCCTTAGTTAATTCCTAAGTATTTTATTCTTTTTCATGATATCGGAAATGGAATTGTGTTCTTAATTTCCTTGCCAGCTTGTTTATCATTAGTGTATAGAAATGCTAGACCACTGATTCTTAATGGGGAAGAGGAAACCTTTTGCCTTCCGCCCCTTGCCTGAGTTGAGAGTAATTGCATGCAGTGAGAAGTGCTGTTGAGGAGAGGGCACTGTACCTTGTGAACATAATGGGGCCAAGATAAAGTGTTGACAGAATCCTGTTAGATGCACAGGCTGTTTCAACAGGCAAGCACAGATACTCTTTGCTAATGTTTCTGTTTCATTTTACATGTAACCCAAATTGGGCTGAAATTATTTTTCTAAGAGGGAAGGAAATGGTTTAAATACACTGACAACTGAAATAGCTAAAAGTAAAATTCTCCGAAAAGATCATGTAGACAAAGCTTTAAAATACACACACATACAGATACAACCCTCTTAAAAATAAACAAACCCCAAAAACCCCTTTTAGTTAATAAGAAAGGGTGATTAATTTATGGACACCACTCACCCCATCAGCCTAGTCTTTAGCCTGCTTTGTGATGCCCTGGAGTTTACCTTTGCAGTGGCCCAGACTGACAACCAAGTTATGGCACAGACTATGAGTGGTTATACATCTCTGAATTTGAATCAGGAGGTATAATGCTGCAGATGCATTCTTTCAGAATCCTACAGCCAATATCTCATTTTAAAATTCTAAAGTCTACTCTCTGGAAATTCCAAATGGGGTTCAATTTATTCTCCAAGCCCCACACTAGAACCACTGGCAGTAGTTCTCAGCCAGGGGAGATATCACCCAATAGGAACCATTTGGAAATGTGCGGGGGTGGACTGAGTTATGACAATAACTAGGGGGCTACTGACATTTAGCGAGCAGAGGCAGGAACTCTAATGCCCTGCAGAATGCCAGGCAACAATGAATCATGCTGTTCAAAAGGTCCACAGTACCCTCAGTGAGAAAGGACACTGAAAACATAGCCATAGAGCCATGAATGAAAAATCTGCTCATAAGAAAAGGTTCAACACACTGGGCTTTTGTACTTATGTCTTATGATCCCTATTACCCTCCCAGTGATGAATAAGTGTAAGTGCTCATAATTCTCATTAGCATTATTACGCTTTATGGATGCTTAGTCCATGTTCATTTAAAAAAAGAGTATAGTTTCTTTCTTGCAATGCACTGGTGGAATGAGATTATGCTGAGTTATATCTGCCAGTGAGGAAAAAAAAATTACAAACAACAGAAACCCCTAGAATAATCACAGAGCTTTTGTGTTAGAGATTGATGGAAGAATGTCCTAATTATCCCACCAATTCCAACCCGTGAATAATAACAGAAGACATTTTATTATTTTCAACTGATGAGACTTGTTCCCCATCCCCCAGAATGAGGGACAGGCCTGTTATAACCATCAGATGAGTTTTCTTTCTCTAAAAATACATCCCGTATTTTAATTTCTTTCAGGAGGAACTTTTCTGTTAAGAAACCATACATTTTCTTGTCATTTAGTGTTGGGAATCAATACACAACCCCTTATTTCTGTGGCACAAAGATAAAGAAATGTTTTGATTGAGGGATCTTTGCCTTAGAGACTGTAGGTTAATTGTGGAGGATTCCATTCTTTTCATACTTTAATGGTGTTTTTAAAGTGTGGATCCAGGCAGGTTTCCCTATAGCCTTTCATTTTAATTACAACTGTGTGTTTCTCTGAACTACATTTTGATATTTGCAGTAGGTGCTGAGGGGGTTTGATTTATTTGTTTTGTATATTTCCAGGTTAGGATTACATTGGCAATAAAACAAACAATGTCTAGGTCTAGAAAACAAATTCGAGGTTTAGTTTCCCAGTCACTTGCTATCTTTACTATTCTCATTTGTCAGTTAGCCCTAGCATAGCTGATTGGTTAGTAGCTGCTTTTATATTAGAGGACTAATTCCAAACTATTCCAATTTAGAATTCTTCAGAGTTTCTACAATTAGTCACCTGGAAAAATGTCTTTGTTAACTGTTCAGACACACAACCCAAGTTTGAGCTTGGTCATTCTGCCACTCATTTTTTGATCCCCACTCTAATTTATCCTGCAACAAGTAAGTACATCATCATCAAATGGATTAGATTCTATATAGGGAGGACATTTAATATCCTTTCCTGTGAAGGGCTTTCAGAGTCAGAACACTAGTAAATGTATGAACAGTGGCTACACTGTGAATCAAATAGGAATTGTAAAATAGCCTGCTAGCTTTCAGGGTTGTTTTTTTGTCAGGCATTATCCTCTAATACCAGTTGGCCATTTTGACTTGAAAATCCCAAAATAGCACATTGCAATCTCTACTCCTCAGCAAACATGAATTTCCTTTTGGTTCTCCAGCCACTAGGGACATTTAAAATCCATAAGGGATTTATTTGTGAAGCTCGTTGCTTTTCCCTCAACACTTTCAAGGCGCAGGGCATCAGGGGTGGAATTCATCTTGTTCACTCACTTTTTTCCCAATCATGTGTTTCAACAATTGGAGACGTCACAAAGGTTTCTTTTGGGTGTCACAATGTCGTGGTTTCCTCACTTGCCTTTGCTCATCTTTGAGGAGCCGTGTAGAGGTTAGAGATGGAGAATAAAATGGAGAGATGCGAATAAAATAGAGAGATGGAGAGCAAGTTGGGGGAATAGGCAGGGTGTAGGGTAGGGTATGTGCACATAGGCTTAGGAATGGAAGGGCTTGCATAGGACGGAGGCTGTGGAATGATCCAGGAGTCCAGGAGGCACTGGTGAGCATAGCAAGAGGGAGGGGAGCAGGGAAGGAGGCACGGGAAGGTATCCTCCCCAGGGAGCCTCAGGGAGCTCACGGGCCCGAGAGGATGCAGACAGCCAGACACCACCACCATGCTGGCTAAGGTGACGAATTTGTAAACAAAACCAAACAGGAGCCTTCCAAGTGACTTTCCCCTCCTCCTATCTCCCCTCCACATCTTTGAGTGTTTCCCACTTCCCAGAACTCGATTTTCCAGGCCTAAAGCTCTGTTCTTTCAGCAGAGGACCAGGAACTCAGACTAAAAATGAATATTAGCCTATAAATCAAAGGCTTGCCATGTGTCAGGAACTGGGCCAAGCACTTTAAAGAATTATCCTATTTAATCCTCACAACAATTCTAGAGAATTAAGCACCGCATCCCTGGTTGGAGGAGACTTAGATTAAGTCAGAATGTGAGCAAGAAGGCTGTTTCTAAAGCAAGGTCCCCAGGGAAAGATTTTTTTCCTTTAGCCCACCTCAATTCATGTTTTCAGAGGCAGCAGACTGATCCTAACCTGGAGACTATGGTACAGGTTGGCCATTTTCACAAACATAATAGCAATTTTCACTGTCTGTACAGCTACAGGGAGAGCTAAGGCGAACGAGGGCTGACGTGGAAGCTGTACCAACCAAAAGTGCTCTCGGGCCGAGAGGGAACAGAATGAACCAAGGGAGCAATCAATCCATTCTGTACTATTTCCATGTGGTTTGCTGGGATGGTGCCACTTGCCAAACGGGAGAAAGACAAGATGATGTCTGACTTCCTCAAATCAGCATGGGGGCCGTCTAGGCTGTGTAGGTGGAGAGTAAGACACAACCAGCCTCCCTGTCTCACTTGCTGCCAGAAACCATTCATTGAAATGACAGCTCTCCGCTTTCCAGCAAACTGTTGTTTTCAAAACAACACATCTCCACAGATACAGCTTCCTCTTGGAAGAAGGATCCTCAGTTAGCTGCTTTTAAAGACCTTGACAAACACATAACCCTGGAAAAATGTTGACTCAAAGTCATGGATTTCACGGATTTTGTAAAATGCCGCAGGAGTGAATAGGCCATGTTGCAGCTTAAGAAATGACATGTAAGCTTTTAGTTCTTATCTGAGCCTTGGACAAGGAAATGGCTTGTGTCCACAAATGCGAGCTGGCATTTTTAGATGTTAGATGGGCTTTGTTCACTCCAAGGAAACAAGATGATTATTTTATATGGCATATGTTGGGTTTTCTTTTTTTTAATATGGAAGCCCAGACCACGAATCAGTAGGGTTCCAACAAAAGAAAAATAATGAGCCTGTTTCCACAGAAATGGCTCTGTGAATCTATTGATGCCTAATACTCCACAACAAGAGGCAAGGCAGATCTGACAGGCAGCAGCCCTCTGCCTCTCTGTAGGAAATTACCTATCGGTTAATTAATTTCTTTAAAAAACCCCACAGCTTTAATCCTAAATCCTTGGTGGGTCTCAAGCCTTAGGCAGCCCCTGGAGTCCAGGAAGACTCACCTGCCCAAGCTGCCTCGCCACTGCTCAGATGGCTCCTTAGGTTTACAAAATGGTAACACCAGAAGTCCCTTGGCTGCGCTCCCCAGTACAGTCCCCCCAATAAGAATCGGACGTCCTCCATTCAGGTTAGTTTTTAATCACTGTGTTGTCTGGAGATATTCCCAGTGATGCAACTGAGAGATAGTACAAAAGTGGAAAAACAGGTACTAGGAGAAGACCTGGATTCTAGTCCGGGCTGATACTCCCAGCTGTTTACAGCAGGGAAATCATTTAATCGTTCTGGGACTCAGTGGTTCAGTTGTCGAGTGGGAATGACAACTCCCAGACTGCACATGTGTGTCTAACATTTGTGACAGTGTTTTGTAAATTCTGGAGTGCTATACAAGGAGCAGGCATGAATAGAGAGAATGACCACCACCATTTATTGAGCAACTACTAAGCACTGTAACCTGGAAGGAACATGGGAAGAGAATCAGGGACTAAGAAAGGCAAAGGGGAAAATCTACGATTATGACTAACTGTGACTATTAATCAAGACCTTAATAATAAGCAAGAACTCAATAAACAATCCAAAGAGTGGGGGAACCTTTTTTTGGGGAGGAGGGAGGATGGGTAATCTTTACCCGTCTTTACCTCCAATTTTGAAATTTCCAATTTGTGTTGACAACCTTAAAGAGATTTGAATTTTTTGAAAATCAACTGTGATACAAAATTAGTTAACAAGGATTTATTGAACGTTTAGTGTGTGTGGCCCAGAAGCATGTGCACTTGTTACACATAGTAAGTTTCTAAGGAAACCGGCCACTGGGCGGATGTGAGCACGCTGTGGGCCACCTCAATAATTCTAGGACGGCACTTTGTTTCATTGGGATCTTCTGGAAGGAAAGGCTCACATCCACATACAGTGTTTGAAAGGTTCTCTGTGGTCACAGAATTAAACTTGCAAGCCTAGTATCTGAGGCCGACAGGCTTCTGCCTCCGCCTCAGGATGATTTAATTTCCTGTATGCAAAGCCAGCAGGTGTCCGTGCACACATAGCAACAATTTCCATCAAAATCTCCCCTGCCTGCTGCTCCTCCACATCACCAGCCCTAATCTTCAGCCAAATCAGCCTGTTCTCTGTTCTCCAAACACAGCTCATCCCTCAGCAGCCATGGCTTTGCCATCTCTCTCGTCCCTCACACACATCTATATTGTATAGCCCAGCTCAAGCCTCTTTTCTGCCAAGGAATGTTCCTCGGCGACTATAGCACCCTCCTCAGCCCCTCAAGGCCACACCAGCCTACGAGCCTGTGCTATAATAATGCAAGCCAGGGCTTCCCTGGTGGCGCAGTGGTTGAGAGTCCGGCTGCCGATGCAGGGGACACAGGTTCGTGCCCCGGTCCGGGAAGATCCCACATGCCGCGGAGTGGCTGGGCCTGTGAGACATGGCCGCTGAGCTTGCGCGTCCGGAGCCTGTGCTCCGCAATGGGAGAGGCCACAACAGTGAGAGGCCCGCGTACTGCAAATAATAATAATAATAATAATGCAAGCCATTTCTCTGGCTTTAGAAAGTACAGCATGCTGACTGGTGTTATTAATTATCTTTATTTTATCCAGCCATTGTTCTCATAAGTATTTATTAAACCTGCTATTCTAGCTCCAAAATTGCTCTAAATCTGTCTGTCTTTACTGGTTAAACAGACTCAGCTAGGTTTCATCAAGGGGCCCTTGTACTTGCTGTCTCCCCTGTTTGCAATGCTGCAAGGCCCCCGGGTGGTGCGACCCATAGCTATTACTTTCTCCTTCTGGCCTATATTCAAACACCAAGTCTCCTCTTGATCACACTACCTAAAGGACCCCTGTCCAGCCCCTGTCATTCTCCTGCACATCACCCTGTTTATTTTCTTCAATGTATTAAAATAATCTGGAATTATCAAATTAATTTATTGATGATCAGCCTCTCTCCTCCTCTAGATGTAAGCTCAGAGCAAAGACCTCGTCTGTCGTGTTCATAGTAGGTGCTCAAGAAATAACTCTTAAAAGAATGAACGTCCTCCATAGCACCCCCAGCACCCCGTAGATCCTCAGTAAACGTTTGCTGCTTCTGAGGACGAGTACCTGGCACGCAGCATCATCCATGCCCCTCACCACAGCCCCACCAAACAGATGCTCCTGGATACAGATTGCTTACACTGGCTTTTGTTTGGTAGCAAATGGGCTTACAAAGTATGTTCCCTGAAATGGCGCCTCCCAGACTCTTAGCTATATCTCATCTGATCTTCAAGTATCCCCACATTCTTGGGCCAAAAGAGAAGCTTGAGACCGGTGCACATCCTTCCCTCTCACCATTATTTGGTTGTTTTGGGCAACATCTACATCATCAATAACTTTTCCCAGGTGCAAAGTTACACACAAACGCAGTTTGGAAGCGTAAACATCAGTCTGATACGGAGCACTCCTTTGTAGCACTGGCCCCTTGACCAATCTGTGACCGCTCATCTCAGACAGAATCCCACAGTCCTGAGAACATAAACCAGGAGGGCTCATCTCCTTTTAATTAGTTGAGTTGCAGGGATGGCAGGGAGCAATTCACTTTTTTAAATGTATTTTTTTCTTATAAGAGAAATACATAGCCATTATTGGAAGGCTGAAAAAAACAAAGATTCAGAAAACAAAAATTTCCTATAATCCTACCACCGAAAGACAACCAAGTTCACCTTCACAGTAATTTTCAAGTGCCTTTCTCCCACTTGAAGTGTTTATTTTTGGTGTGTAATATCATGCTGGGAAGATAATATTAACTAATATACATAATCATTTGGTGGGTCCTGCGTAAATGCTGACCTTCTGAGATGTTTTCTCATTATCCATTCTGCAAGATTTATCCTTTCCCTCTGCCCTCATTTCCCTCTTTCCCTCATTCTTAAGAAAATGAAGTTATTTTAATGTTTCCCCATTACTCAAGTGTCAAATTTTATATCTCATCTTTTAAGGCTATTACACAGCTCTGATACATAGTACAGCGTCATTTTTTCTTCTTTTAATCAATATTGTTCTTAGAACTACTGCCCTAGGTGCATAAAATAAATTTCCATACCAATATCCCTTTGATTATATGGAGTGAATAGAAGAAAAATGTAAGAAATTAAAGAGAAAGGGACAAGTTTTCTTTTACTTTGTCATAAAGTAAGGACAGCTATTACCCACACTGGTTCAGAAATACCCTGGGCTGATGGGGAGTAGAATCAGGAGAAGGGACTCTTCTCCCCAGGACAGCTATTTATTTGCCATCTCCAAAGGGTGAAAGGAACTGTCTGAAATGTTGACTTGGGAACCAGTCATCTTATAGATACTATTTTTTTTAAAGTCAGATTTATCAAGGTATAATTTATACACATTAAAATTCACCCTTCTTTCATGTGCTGATAAAAGGTTTTGACAATTGTGTATACATAGTCCTGAAACCACTTCAACGGTAGATACTATTTTTAGGAGCTATTTAACTACCTTGACCACTCACTTTATTCCTTTTCTAGCCTGCCCTCAGAATGAACACTTTTGAGACCAGTCCCCAGGTACTAAGAGCAGTTCTGCGAAAGGAAAGGCTGTGAACTTAACTCGCCTTACTTAATATACCATGGAGTTCATGGCGTTATTAAATCTCAGAGTTCAGCAGGACCCAGAAGCTACCTTGCAGAACCCTCTACCCAAAACAGAAATCTGTTTTATAACCACTGAATTAATACACTTTAATCACTGGTGACACATGTTAAGAAAATATCTATAAACATGTGGAACCCGAGCGGCCCTATGTTTTATTTAACAAGTTTGGTCCAGCTTTGGCAGGTCCTGGGGGCTCATAAAAAGGAAGGCCTCTTCAGAATTAGGGTTGAGGATTTTTCTAGGAATGAGCAAGTTAGAAAATGGCTCTTCTGCAAATTTGTGCCACTAACCCTTAAAGACAAGCTAAATATGAGACATTTGAAACCCTCTAAACCAAGACTCTAACTTCACAGATAAAAACAAAACAAAACTTAAGGGCTAGAGTGATTAAATGAATTGCCTTAGAAAAGGTGTCTACAACCCAGTGTCAGAATCAAGGACTTAAATCTGGGTTTAAGATACCTGGTTAGATGCACTTTTCACTGTTTCTTATTTCTAACATTTTGTTACCCCCTAAATTGGAAGCATTATTAAGGTTCAGATTTCTTACTAAATTCCCCACCTACCCCACATACCCTCCCATGTGTGGTCACCGTTAGAGAAACCGTATTAGGAGAATGTGGGAGGGGTCAATGAAATAAAAATAATATCCTACTCTCTCTCCTGACCCTTCAATACCCTATGGTGATCACTACCCAGCAGTGAGACATTTTAATTGATTTAGACTGAGGAACTGGGCTTGATTTTTCCACCTTAGTTATTTTTTGTACTATTTTTGCAAAGAACCTAAATAGCCAGCAAATGCGATACAAGGGTTCCTTGATTAGTGAGTGAATAGTATTTGCTAAGCAGATCTCTACATTTTAATAGAATAGGTTTAATGTTATGTGGAAGGAGAAAGAGATAATTGTGTAGATTTCCAAGGAATTTTTTAGAAGCTATCTTGTTTTAGTAAATGCGTGGTGTCTTTTGATGAAAATCTAAAGGGAAAGACAAAGGGGCATGGAGGTAGCAGAGCCACAAGGATGCTTAATGAGCTGTCCGTCATAGCTCTCCAAGGTACTGAACTGACGTTCATGAAGAAACTGTGAGGATCAGTGGAGGCTATTAAAGAGAGCTGTCGGTTCTGAGGCTGGAGGTCTGGATTCGAGTTTCAACTTGGCTGAGTAATTATGAACAAGTCCTTTCACCCCTCTGGGCCTCAGTTTCCTTTTCTGTAAAATGAGAGGATTGGGGTGGAGGACTGCTCGATTCCTTTCTAGTTTTTTTGCTTGTTGCTCAAGAGATAATAATGTAGCTTCACTCTTGTCACTCTACCATTAAATCCCACAGCTCTGGGATTCTCTCAATGTAGTTAAGTTTCAGCCCAAATTCCAAAACTCAATGTCCAAGGGAAGTAGATAAATATGAAGAAAAGCCCTGTGACCAGCTGGTTGAGAGAACGGTTTCAAGCTTCCCATTCTCTCATGTTCATTTCCTGTCTTTCCAGATTACTCCCACTGCACCCTGATTCTAAGAATTCAGGACACCAATCCATTGAGTCTGCTGCCTTTTCACTGTCTCTCACGACCCTCACGTCCTCGTGTGCCACCTCACCTGGCTTATCTCCCACAGTCCATCATGTGGCCACTCCCCTTAAACAAACAGCAACTCTGCCTCTTTCTCCCTCCATCACACCTGCTGCTAAAATCCCCAACCCTGGTTGAATCCAACTCACAATCTACCCTTGAGCAGCTAAGAGTGTTGAGTAAACATATAAGCACAAATTCACAGATATTAACTTCAAGTGGGTCCTTAGTGCTGTCCAGCTTTTCTTCCACATTTCCTTAGTCAACTTCCACTGACTTTTCTCACATCTTCTCCTTTCTCCTTGAGCCTCTAATACCTCTTCTCTCTCTCCATCATCATTCTTAGCTGGTGGCCTTACTTCTTATTTCACTGAAAAGTGAGCAGCACCTAGAAGAGAACGCCCATATTCTACCATGACTAATCCCACCAACCTATGTGCATGTGCACTTCTATGCTCATAAACTCTGCCTTCTCTTCTCTTGTGATGAGGAACTGCTTGTGCCCTGTTGTTTCCTCTGTCTTGGTGAGGAGTCCCTTCACTTCAGCCTGGGATCCCATATTTTCTTATCTATTAAAGGACTTGATCCTTGCCCTTTTTTTCTCATTTTCTCCTGCATCACCAATTTTCCTCTCCTCTTTATTGGAACAATCCCATCAGCATACAAACATGCTAAAATATCTCCCATCTTAAGAAAAACAACAACAACAAAACCTGTCCCTTGACTCTGCACGCCCTCCCCAGCAAGAAACCCATTTCTCGGCTTTCCCTTACAGATGGCCTGGAAAGCTTGTCTGGCCTCGCTGCATCCATTTCTCTTCCTGCAGTTCCTTCCTGTGCTCACTCCAAATAGCCTTTCCCCCACCACTCTATAGAAACTACATTTGTCTTGGTCACCAGCAGGTCCAGCTCCCAGCTTGCCGAGTCCAATGGGCATTTCTCGGTCCTCATCTTACTTGACCTTGGTCTTAGTTTGCTATGGTTGCTGTAACAAATTAGTTTGCTATGGTTGCTGTAACAAATTACTACCAACTTCATGGCTTAAAACAGCAGAAATTTACTCTCTCCCAGTTCTGGAAGCTAGAAGTTCAAAATCAGTGCCACTAAGTGGAAAGCAGGGCCATGATTTACCCTGGACTTTCCAGGAAAGAATCCATTTCTTGCCTCTTTCAGCTTCTGGTGGCTGCTGGCATTCCTTGACTTGTGGCCAAATCACCCCAATGTCTGCCTCTGTGGTCACAATTCCTCCTCCTCTTCTGTGAGTCACCTCCCTCTGCCTCTGTCTTGTAAAGATACTTATCATTGAATTTAGGACCCACCAGGATAATCTAGGATGATGACTTCATGTCAAGAACCTTAACTTAATCACATCTGCAAAGACTCTTTACCCTTATAAGGTTAATATTTGCAGATTCCAGGGATTAGGACTTGATATCTTTGGGGGCCATTATTCAGCAACTATAACCTTCTAGCAGCGTTTAACGCAGTGCTTTGCTTCCTTTTCCTAAACACTTTCTTCATTTGACTTCAGGGATGCTGCCCTTTCTTTCCTGATTGATTCATTCAGAATGGTGGTAAAGGGCACAGAACAAAATCTACCATTGTAACCATCTTTAAGTGTACAGTTTAGTAGTGTTAACTACATTCGCATTGTTGTACAACAGATCCCTAGAACTTTTTCATCTTGCAAAACTGCAACTCTATGCCCACTGAACTCATTTCCCTCGCCCACTACCCCTTGGCAACCACAATTTTACTTTCTGTTTCTATGAGTTTGACTACTTTAGACACCCGATGTAAGTGAAATCATACAGTATTTGTCTTTTTGTGACCAGCTTATCTCATTTAGCATAATATCCTCGAGGTTCATCTATATTGCAGCATGTGGTGGAATTTCTACCTGTTTTAAGGCTAAGTAATATACCATTGTATGTTTATATCACATTTTGTTTATCCATTCATCCATTGATGAACACTGGGGTTGCTTCCACCTCTTGGCTATTGTGAATAATGCCGTTATGAACATGGAAGTACAAATACCTCTTCAAGATCCTGCTTTCAATATGCCCAGAAGTGGGACTGCTGGATTATATGTTAATCCTATTTTCTAAAAATTTTTTTAAGGGACAATACTTTAGTTTTAAATTTTTATTTATTTATTTAGTTTTAAACATCTTTATTGGAGTATAATTGCTTTACAATGGTGTGTTAGTTTCTGCTTTATAACAAAGTGAACCAGTTATACATATGTCCCCATATCTCTTCCCTCTTGCATCTCCCTCCCTCCCACCCTCCCTATCCCACCCCTCTAGGTGGTCACAAAGCCCCGAGCTGATCTCCCTGTGCTATGCGGCTGCTTCTCCATACTGTTCTCCATAGCAGATGTACTATTTTACATTCCCACCACCAGTGCAGTGCACAAGGGTTTCAATTTCTCCACCTCCTTGCCAACACTTGTTATTTTCTTTCTTTTTTAAAAATTTTAAAGTCTTTTTGGAATTTGTTACAATATTGCTTGTTTTATGGTTTTTTTTGGTTTCTTGGCTGCGAGGCATGTGGGATCTTAGCTCCCAGATTAGAGATCGAACCCGCATCCCCTGCATTGGAAGGCGAAGTCTTAACCACTGGACCGCCAGGCAATCTGTCTTTCTTGATTCTTATTTTACTTTACTGTCAGTTCCATCTCAGTCTCCCTTCTTGGTTTTATTCATCTCCTCAATCCCCAGGTCTCAGTATGTTTGCACTTTCTATGTTTACATTCAATAGCCATCGCCACCCTGCCCTGCTAATCTCACTCAGACCCATGGTTGTATCATTGTATCATTGTTTTGCTTACACCTCAGTGTATCAAGTACCATTGTTTTGCTTACACCTCTCAAATCTGTATCTCAATTACTAGTTTTGCTCCTGAACTACAGACTCATATATCCAACTACCTACCCAATCTCTCTACTTGAATGGGCATCTCAGGCTTGATATGTCCCAAACCAAATTCTTTTTTTGTTTTGGTTTGGTTTGGTTTTTTTGCGGCACGCGGGCCTCCCACTGCTGTGGCCTCTCCCGCTGCGGAGCACAGGCTCCGGACGCGCAGGCTCAGTGGCTATGGCTCACGGGCCCAGCTGCTCCGCGGCATGTGGGATCTTCCCGGACCAGGGCACGAACCCGTGTCCCCTGCATCGGCAGGTGGACTCTCAACCACTGCACCACGAGGGAAGCCCCCCACACCAAATTTTTAATTTTTCTCCCCCGAGACCTGCTCCTCCCACAGTGTTCCTCATGCAGTCAATGGCAGTTCCATTCTTCTGGTTGCTCAGATTAAAAACTTCTAGGACATTCTTGTTGCTTCTTTGTTTCACATCTGACCTCCAATCTCCCAGCAAATCCCTGAACTGTTCTTCAAAATATATCCAGAATCACCCCTCTCTCCTCCCTTCCACTTCTGCCATACTGGCTTAGCCACCTTTATTTGCTGCTTGAACATTTCAATATCATCCTGTCTTCCCTGATTTTGCCCTCACTCCTTTCAGTCTTCTCTTCATGTAGCGACCAGAGTGTTTGTTAATAAAAGGTATGTCAGAAGGACGTCAGTCCTCTGCCTGTAACTCTCCAATGGCTTCCCACCTCATTCAGAGTAAAGAAGCTCAGTCCTTTACATGGTCTACAAGAGATGAATAATAAGCTCCATGGGCATGTCTCTGATTTCATCTTTCATCTTTTCACTCTAATACAGCTACAGTGTCTCCTTGCTGTTTCTTGAACATGGCGAGTCTACTCCTGTCCCAGGGCCTTTGCACCTCCTGACCCCTCTGGAATGCTCTTCTTATAGTTCACCTCCTCACTTTATTCAGGTGTCTGCTCAAATACCAACTTATCAGAGGCCTTCCCTGGCCTTCCTGTCTGAAAAATCACCCCTCCTTCTTACACCTCTCATCCCCCTTACCCAGTTTTATGTTCTTTCTTAGCACTTATCACCATCTGACATATTTTATCTTTATTTATTTCTATGGCTTGTATTGCTTACTAAAATATAAGCTCCTTGAGCATAGGGAATTCATCTGTTTTGATCACTGCTGAATCACTGGTGCCTAGAACAGCGCCTGGCTCACAGCAGGCTTTAAATAACTATTTGTAGAATGAATGAATGAATGAGGCACCTATAATACCTTTGTCCAAAAAAGTCATTTCCCAGAAGGGGGTTTGCTTTTACTGATCATTTATAGATGGGCTTTGAGAGCTTTGGTATTTTGGAACTTAAAAAAAAAATTACAGGAAGTTAGCTTTAAAGCACGTTTCCTGATGGACACTCTAAACGTTGCCCTTACCTGAAGGTTAGGGGATTTGATACTAACTTCTAGGTGACATTCCTGAGGCTTATTTGTTCCATTTAATTTTAGGACATCAATATAGAATGATAAGTACAATAGTGGAAGCTTACCTTCAAGAACTCATATTGTATTTTCCACTGTTTGGGGGAAACACCTCTGAGGCAAACCAGAACCAGATTTGCAGATGAAGAAATAAAGAGATCAGGCGACCTGACGAAGGTCACAGATGGTGACTACGAGCCAATTCTTATGTCTCTGAGAACTAGTACTTTCACTAGAAAACCCCAGAAAATAGAATCCCTTTTCTTACTAGGTCGTTCCTATGAAAATGACTAGTTTCTTCCATGAAGCAGGGCCAAGGATGGAGCTCACATCCAGAACATTTTGCTTATGGTGGTGATGGATGGGTCAGGCTCATGGCTACTGTGTCCCCCATCACCAAGGTACAGACAGGACAGGGCTGATCAAGCAGTTTGTGGTCCTGAAATAAAGCAAAGCTGATTCTGCCGCAGAGGAATGAAAGCGTTCAGACCGTATTTGTACAGTGTGCTAACCAAATACATCAAAGGAAGTACGCACAGAAGAGTCAGAAGAGAAATGCATGCCCAGTAGAGCATTATTGTCTTGGCTAAGGGTTATTTACACTGTCATGCAGGTTGAGGCTAAGATAAATGGGCCACTTCACAGACGGGGGTGGTGATTAGTCATCTGTATAGAAACATATTCTGGAATTTCTAGAGATAAATGCTTTCATTACTGGTGAGTTTAAAACTAGGATGACACATTTACTTCTGGCTGGAGAGAACAGATAATATCATCCTAGCAAATAGTTTTCCAGAGGCACTGAAAATCTGCTATGAAAACTTTCATTTATCTGTCAAAGTGGCATCAGAGCAACCTACTTCAATTACTACTGCCAGCCTCATCTCTCAAAACCAGCCTCATATATATGGAATCTAAGAAAAAAAAAAAAAAGGTCATGAAGAACCTAGGGGTAAGACGGGAATAAAGACACAGACCTACTAGCGAATGGACTTGAGGATATGGGGAGGGGAAGGGTAAGCTGGGACAAAGTGAGAGAGCGGCATGGACATATATACACTACCAAACGTAAAATAGATAGCTAGTGGGAAGCAGCCGCATAGCACAGGGAGATCAGCTCGGGGCTTTGTGACCACCTAGAGGGGTGGGATAGGGAGGGTGGGAGGGACGGAGATGCAAGAGGGAAGAGATATGGGGATATATGTATATGTATAACTGATTCACTTTGTTATAAGGCAAAAAGTAACACACCATTGTAAAGCAATTATACTCCAATAAAGATGTTAAAAAAAAAAAAAAAAAAAAACCAGCCTCACCTCCTCCTTGTGTTTTCCACCCTACCAAGCATAGAAAGATCAAGGGATTTGGTCTTCTCTCATCCTAAAGAATATTTAGGGGCTTCCCTGGTGGCGCAGTGGTTGAGAGTCCGCCTGCCGATGCAGGGGACACGGGTTCGTGCCCCGGTCCGGGAGGATCCCACATGCCGCAGAGCGGTTGGGCCCATGAGCCACGGCCACTGAGCCTGTGTGTCTGGAGCCTGTGCTCCGCAACGGGAGAGGCCACAACAGTGAGAGGCCCGCGTACCGCAAACAACAAAAAAGAATATTTCCATGAAAATCACACCAAAACTGAGAGAAAAGAGAGGTAGACGTACTTGTAGCTGCAACATGTGGATGTCCATTAACCTCACCCACACTCAATTACTTTGGGCGGTAGCACACAAGGCTTATATTTATGACTAAAGCCTGTGTATTCTTTCTTTACTTTTTGTCTTGCTTGGAGAAACAAATTCTGCCAGAGTTCCTAGAGAATTCTGTGGTTTATGGATACTCATTTTCAGAAAGCCTGTGTGTCCTGAAAGGCTGCTTAGTGAGTGACTCGGGACTCGGCATCCTCACACCTTTTCACGTCTTCGGCAAATGTTAAATGGGTCCTGCGGATGCGCGCTGCATCCACCATTGGGGAGTAGACAGGAATGGGATGAACAGAAGCGGTCAACGGCCCCATTAGAGCAGCTATTTCAAATAGCTGGAAAAGAAACAACAACTAGCCCTGTATCTACGCCAGTTTGCTTGCTGGGCCGTCATTCAGGTGACCCCTGATTAGGCAAATGAGCCCAATTCATTTTACAGAGGTCTAATTAATACTCTGGCATTACAGATTCATTTGAAATCCCTGGGATTTGGTCCCCAAAACCCTAATATCAGTAATCCCACTTGCTTGTAAAATGCTTCTTATTGTAAATAAAAGTCTGTAAAAGTGACTAGAGTTATGGTCTGGTAAGAACAAAAAGAGTACATAAATTATATGAGACAGTGGTTCAGTTCCTACCGTTTACTGTGATGGTTCAAAGGCTGGCAAAAGCCAAACACCCAGCAGGGACTTCAGAGAAGACTTGGTATTTCCATGAAGTGTTTTGGTATCATGACAAAACCTTATGAATCCAGTTACACAAGGGGATCGGTTCATTATTTGCTGAGAACGCCGGAAGGTGTAGTTTCAAAAACATTGTCTTCCTTTAAGTAACATATCATTCTTTCTCAGCATCTGGGTGGCCTTATTTAACGTAACTGGGCAACTAAACAGAAATCTTGCCGGCCCTCTGGCACTACTTTCCTTTCAAATCTCAGTATAATCAAGAGATTTCGAGCTTGCCTACTTAACGTGTCAGGCAGTACTGGGAGCCAGGGGTAGAACAGAGAACCAGACGCAACCCCAGTTTACAAGAAGCCCACACTATAGGTAAAAGAGACCACAAATAGGTAGTTTCAACATGGTGTCTTGTGTGCGAAGCTAGGAGGAAGCCCAGGGTATAACGAAAGCATCTAGGAAGGGTACCTAACCCATTTCTTTTCCAGAGAGAGAAAGAAAAAAAATTAGAGTTTACAGTACTACTGTGAAATATAGTGATGTGTTAAGTAAGAATTTCTCTCTAAGTAGTAAGATGGTGTTTGCCGGGGGTTGGGAGTGAGGGATATGGGGAGATGTCAGTCAAAGGGTACAAACGTCCAGCTACAAGATGAATAAGTTCTGGGACTCTAATGTACAGCATGGTGAATATAGTTCTATAGTTAACAATACTGTATTATATACTTGAAAGTTGCTAAGAGAGCAGAACTTACATGTTCTTAGTGCCTACATACACACAAAAAAGCTAAGTATGTGAGGCAATGGATATGTTAACTAACATTATTTTGGTAATTACTTCTAAATACATTGCATCACACATCTTGAACTTATACAATGTTACATACTAATTATATCTCAATAAAGCTGGAAAAAAAAAAAGAGACTCTGATACATAAAGGGTCCCCCTGGAAACAAAATAAGTACTAATATAAACTTGTTTTGTAATACCTGTGTAAGGAACATTATGATTCAATCTTGAATAATGAAACATTGAAGTCCAAAAATAATAATTTTTCTCTAGCTAATAAATGCAAAGCACTTGAGGGCATGCTCAGTACAGAAGTATATAATTGGTCCAAGTCATATACTTAAAGGTGAACGAAACGGTCCAAGTGACAGTGAGAAAGGCAAGGAGCTTAATTTAAGTATGTGACAGAAGCTGACAACAGAAGCAGAAAAGAAAGATGCCAGCAGTCTTCTCCAGCTTTGGACATGAATTGATATTTGATCCTTGGCCACATCCATGATCAAGACAAACTGAACCAGTGGAATTGCAATTTGAGCCAATGACACAAAGAATCCGACCCGCCTGACTTCAGAGGCCTGATACAGTTCACTGTTATTCATCCCACGGCAGCTGGGTCTTAATTGAACTAGAGACCCTGACTTACAAAAGAAAATCTGAATATGAGGAATTTTAATGCTATTAAATTGGGAAAAGGGATCAGAGGAAAGAAGAGTGGTGATCATAATTCAACATGACCTCAGCTCCAGATAAGCAATAGACATTTGATTCCAGACAAAATTATTTCCCATGTTGATGGACTGACTATTCACTCAGATAGAATTATCTTACCAAATGGAACCGCTAATGGTCAGGGGGGACAAAAAATGAGAAGGCCAGCACAGCCCAGGCAGGAGGGAAGACTCTTCTCTTCATTAAAAGCCCAAGAAAAGGAATCATTGAAGTACGTTTGGCAACCTGCCCCAATTCAGACAGTCGTTATCTGCCCCAACTGGCTGCCTCTTTCTGACTGGAGAAGAGCTTATGAAAGGTGCCCACACATTGAGTTATTGATTGGGCCATGAGTGAAATGAATGAGCCTGAAAATAAAGAAATATAAACATCTGGCGCCTATATCCAAGGGTTTCCTCAAACTGATTACTGTCTTTTGGTGACTTTAATACCTAGACTATTATAAATGTTAGTCTATTTTTTATTGACTTAATAATAGTTGGTGAAGGATAACAAAAGTAATCTTTCAAAAAATTAGAAATCTCTGACAGGGAGCAGCATTGGAGCCACCATGCTCCTGTGTCAATGGTCATTTTGGGTCGTTCATGCGCTAGAACATGAAACTTTGGCCTACATTTCTGCCCACTGCACCTCCTCCCCCAAATTAGTCCAAAGCTCACTCTAGAGACAGCTATAAACCCTCTGTTGTTTTCCTAACATAAGGATCTACTCTTGCCTGTAATTTCTATGATTTGTTTAGAAGGGAAGAGATGGGACATTGTTAAAAGTTAAGATCTAAAATCCACTATTTTGCTTTGCTCTTCATGACTTTTCTCTAAATAAACTTAAGTGCGTCTCGGTGAAGCAGGGAGTTAGAAGCAAACATAATGTCAAATTGAGGGATTTCAGAAGATTTGGAAGACAGCAAAACAAGCCAGTGCCAAGAGCAGATTTGAGAGCTCACTAAATACTAACAGATCACTTTTTAAAAAAGGGACATTTTCATTCCCTAAATCTCTGTTCTTCTCAAATCCTTATTCAACTTTGAAAACAGAAGCACAACTGGTCACTTCCTTGGAGACTTTCCCTTTCTGGCTCTACTCTGTCCTCATCTCTCCAAGTATATTTAAGGCTTCAATGTCAAGTCTTGAAGAAGAGAACTTGAGCACCAGGTCCCCAAGAAGGGCACGTCCTCTGGTTTTCAGAGGAGCAGACTGCGAGAGCTTCCTGTCTTCTGCACTTGGCCTGCAATGGCTATGCCATCGGTTGGGAGGAAGTACAGGGAGACACAGAATCCATCCAGTTCTATAGTTACACTACTGCCATTCGGTGGGACCTTCTGCCCTATACGAACTGGTCAAGTTTCTTAAACACTCGGCCTCAGTTTTGTCAACTGTAAAATGGTAATATTAAAGTATCTATTTCTTCGGGTTGCTGTGAGGTTAAAATAAGATGAGTCATGCATGCACCGTGCTGGAATAGTGCCCCATACATAGCACATGCTTAGAAACCGCTGGTTGTCATGAGGAGGATGACCACCAGGGAGGAGACACAGGCTGCACCAGACAAGAGCATTGCTTATTTTGAAAGCTAAGTGGGACCAGTGTTGACCTATTGGCACTTTGGGCAGATCCTCGCTTTGAGAAATTCTATACTTAGAACTCCACAGTCTGTGTCTTGGGGCTGCCTAACAACTGAAGATAAATGTCATCTATGGACTTATTCCTTTGGAGCAACTTGGGTCATCAGGGGCTGTTTTGACCTCAAGTTCCCTGTGCTGAACCACACAGCAGAACTTTGTTCTGGCATTTACTCACCTCTTTCTTCTTCCTTCTCTCCCCTGACCTGTGATACTTTCAAATACTGAAATCCTTCACTGAAGTAACGCTGTTGGTCTGATCTTCCTAGATGTCTACTGGGAGGGCCAAAAAATTAGTTCCGCTTTCTCCTGTTACAGGAAAAACCCGAACGAACTTTTTGGCCAACGCAATACTTCAAAATTACCTCTCCCGACACCATTCTTCTTCATCTGCTGACTAATACATTAGTAAAATGCATTATTAAGCATGATAATGTGCCACTAATCTCAACTAAAATGATTCAGAGGGATGACATATTTACTTTATCATTTACTAGAGGTCTTCCATGTACATTATGTCATTTGGACTCCATAGCTGTTCTCTGATGGCAAAGCAGGTGCTATCATGCCTATTTTCATTTAGGAAACTGGGGCTCAAGTGAATGAACTGATTTGCTCTAGTCCACAAAATTGTTAAGGGACCGTACATTAGGAACTCACGGCTTCTGATTTGGTCTGTGAAGCTAATCAGAACAGAAAGCCAGCTGTTTAAAGTAATTCAACTTAGCAAAACTAAGATGTGAAGGACCAACAGCGTAAATCAAGAGACATATGCTTTTAAAAAGAGAGACCTGAGAAGGCTACTGAATTTACTATTACAGAATGAAGGTAGGGGTGGGGGATTTAACTATCTTTGATCAGAGAATCTTTCTGATTTTTGCTGCCCAGTGTCTCAGGGTATCTGCTGAGGCTGAGAGAGGAGAGGAAATCCGTGCCCCTAGGGAATCTGAGCCTTTCCTTCCACAAGCAAGGGTTACATCCCATTTTTGTCTTAAATCCATATCCATTTTGCATTATAGTCCATGTTTAACGTAAAATTTTTCAAAATAAGAAAGAGTGAAACTTTTACCATATTAATCCTGGTACATGGTGCATTCTCCATTTATAAAGATGTCCCACATACAAATTTCTTTTCATTTAAATCTAAATCATATATACATAATATATAAATATATATTTTAAATATTTGCATATTTATATAGTATAAAATTTATATAAAAATGTAAAATATATTTATATAGTTTAAATATGTATACAAAATATATATATTTACCAATTCAGAACGGAAAAATGAAAATGTGTATACATATGTATTGTATATGCATGGGGAAAACTGAAACTAACCATTTGATTTCACAGCTTCAAGAAAAAGTTGTGCATCACTAAACCGACCCTCTCTTTACCTCCACAGTTCCGATTCAAGGTGCGGACTGTGTGATGACTTCTATGTAATTCTAAGCTAAGACCGGAGACCGAGAGGGAACTCTCAGAATAGCTCCGCCTCTCCGTGGGCACCACCCTGATGGTTGCAACAGGAAACGCCGCAGGCTGGCTTACCAGGGTACCACTTTGCAGGCCTGCCACAGAAAGAAACCTTAGGTTCCAACCATTTTCTACTTAATGCCTATTATTTTCTCTGCTCAGTTGTTATTTTTAAGTAAGGGCATTTTGTGAAAAATAAAACCACCCTGTACATGGCAAACCATAAAGAAAGTTATTTGGTAGAAAGGACCGCCCTGCTCAGGAAATGTGCTTTGGTCTGTTTAAAGGCAGAGCTGGTGGCTCTGGGTGACCTGGGAGAGCGTCTACAGGGCCACGAGCACCCTTTCCTCCCCCTCCCCCCTCCTCCCCCGCGCAGCCTTGGATGGAAATCAGCAGTTGCAGCCTGTGACTGGGCTCCATTGAGCCGTCCCACCCGCGGCTGCTCAGGAAGCACAGACCAGCAAACAGAATGAAAGGGGCCTTTATAAACAGGAGTCGGTTAGTTCTTAAGCAGACTCCCACATAAAGACATTTTTGTTTCTTACTCTTTAGGAAAAACTGAGCTCCTTCTGAACAGTTTTTGGAGAGGGAGGAGAAACCAAAGACGGGGAGAGGCTCCACAGAGATGCTACACGACTGGGGACGACAGAGGGGCAGTGGGAAGCAGCAGAGACTTTTCTGAGTAAAGGGTCCCGGGTTTGGTGGATGATTGGGAGTGAGGTCTGGCTGTGTGCTCAGGGCTAAGAGGTGCTGGCTCTCACAACCACTTGGGGTCTTCTCCCCCAGAAAGGGATCGATCTACGCAAGGACCATTTAGAAGGAATCCTAGTGTCCTGGTCTCCAGAAAAATGTCAGGGAACTATGTTTTCTCTAAGTAGACTTAATGTCTTTTCTCTTTTTTCTCCTTTTCTTTTTATCTAAAAAGCTATATATATTTTTTTCTTGCCACGCCACACGGCATGCGCGATCTTAGTTCCCAACCAGGGATGGAACCTGTGCCCCCTACAGTGGAAGCGTGCAATCGTAACCACCGGACCTCCCCGGAAGTCTCTTAAAAGCTACATTTTATATTTTGCAAGATTCACAAACAATTTTCTTCCCATCATACTATCCTAGTTTGTCTCTTCAATTTATTCTTTATTAATTAAACATTTAATAAAAATTCAGGTACCAACTGAATCCAGGGAGTACCATTTATGAAGAAAGTGCTAAGGAAACTACTATAAAGAAAAAATGACAGGGTTTTAGAGATTTGGATGCATGAAGGAATGAAGAGAAAATGATGCTGCAATTCTTCATTAGCTTCTTTAAAACAGAGTCTCTGCAATAGACAGAAGGTAATGCTTATAATATTTTAATAAATTTTTTCATGATTTCAAAACTCCTTCCCAAGTTTAATTTATGAGGTCTCATTATGTTGCTTAAAAAGAACAAAAACTCATTTCCTTAAGAGAATCCACATCTCAGCACCTTTGGTCACGGCATTTATCTCTGCTGCTTTGTGGTCCTGGCTGCAGGTGTGAGAGCATTATGAAGTAAGTGCTAGTTTCATATCCTGTACACACCTCATACCCAGAGGCTTAATTACTTGCCTATGTCCTAAGGAAGAGGAGAGTCCCTGTAGGTATCCAATAGAGCATTCTATGGTTGTAGCTCCTCTTCCAGCAATAAGAAGTTGCCCCTTTAAACCATGCTGAAACAAAGGGAAGTGTGACAGGAATTGTGGAAATGTAAATCTTGGTTCCTACACACTGTTCTGTTTATATGTTCGCTCCAGTGTCTTGAGCATTCTGCCTCTATTGGAGTCCCATCCTTTAAGGAGGTAACTTCCTTTGAGAGTATATTAATAATAGTAACACTTAAGTACTTACTATGAGGCAGGCAGTGTTTTAAGTTCTTTAATTCATTGAATTCTCACAACACTATGAGGTGGGTACTAATATTATCCTCCATTTTACATTTTTGGAAATGAATGCACAGAGAAGTTAAGAAGCTTACTCTAGGTCATGCAGCCAGTAGGTGACAAAGCTTACAATCTGGTTTCAGAGTCTGTACTTTTTATCACTATACTATACAGTCCTTCAGGACTTTGGATCTAAAAGGACCTCAGAAATCATCTCATTTCAATTCTCTCATTTTATAGAAGAAAGAATGAGATTCAATGAAGTTAGAAGACTCATCTTAGGACATACAGCAAGTTCTTGGCAAAGTCCAGAGCAGAACCAACATCACTCTAATCCTAATGAAATATGTAAATATTGTCCTCTTCTCTCCCCACCCCGCTCCGTGACCCTTAGAAGAATTCAGGTCTTCCTGAGGAGATCGGTACTCTTTTCAAGATTCCACATTGCCTTCCATGTTTCCATGACCCCAATGATTGCAATTTATCAGGCCTCTGTAAATTCATTATATCTTGGTTAAGAAAGATCAATATTGGCAGTAACACAGGAAAAATTCATGGTTGGGGCATTCTTGTTATCGTCCATTGTCTAAAAAGGATGGAAGGGAAGGAGAGACTAAGAACCATTCAATGGAGACTATTCTAAGAGCTCAAAATCCCTAAGGTTCACCTGGACCCTTCCATTTATAAGTTCTATCCAAAGTAAGTCTTCCTACTGTATCTCATGGCAGCCTGTTCCTATCCTTCCGAATACTTCTGTATAATAATTTGTAAATATATATATATAGTTGTGTGTTTGCTTCCTGTCTCCCCAGCTAGACTGTAAGCTCGATGAGGACAGGGGCCATATCTTTTTTATTTGCCTATAAATATCTAGAACCTGGCACATAATAGGTGCTCAATTAATATCTGTTAAATGAACCCACATCAAAAACTCAACAACACAGTGTTAAAAGATAATCTTAGGTTGCTCCATATTTTGCCTAATGGACATCTATGCTTCAGTGCCCATTACCTTTACACAGTCAATGGACCATATCCATTACCAGGGCAGAACATGTTCTAACAGCCAAAGTCTCAAGCAGCAGAAGCCTAGCTGGCTTACAAATCTACCTTTCATTCAGGGTCCAGGAACCCACTGAGTGGGGCTGGCTATACTGTCAAACCTCAATTATCAAACTAAGTAGAAGGAAAAAACAGTCTAAAACATCTAAATTATGGGATATATTGGGAGGAAATGTACGGCTGACCCTTGAACAGCTCGGGGGTGGGGGCACCACCACTCCTCGCAGTTGAAAAATCCAAGTATAACTTATAGTCACCCCTCCATATACATGGTATCCGCTGCTCCGAATTCGAGGATTCAACCAACTACGGATCGTGTAGTCCTGTATTATTTACTATCGAAAAGAATCTGCTTATAAGTGGACCCATGCAGTTTCAACCCGCATTGTTCAAGGGTCAACTGTATTACTTTTAAGTTCCAGGGTAACTTAAAGTACGTGAGCAGAGTTTTCTGCTAGATGCTTCTCTGAAGACCTGCTTAAAAGACCACATAAGCGGGCTTCCCTGGTGGTGCAGTGGTTGAGAATCTGCCTGCTAATGCAGGGGACACGGGTTCGAGCCCTGGTCTGGGAGGATCCCACATGCCGCGGAGCAGCTGGGCCCGTGAGCCACAACTACTGAGCCTGCGCGTCTGGAGCCTGTGCTCCGCAACAAGAGAGGCCGCGATAGTGAGAGGCCCGCGCACCACGATGAAGACTGGCCCCCGCTTGCCACAACTAGAGAAAGCCCTCGCACAGAAACGAAGACCCAACACAGCAAAATTAATTAATTAATTAATAAACTCCTACCCACAACATCTTCTTTAAAAGAAAAAGAAAAGACCACATAAAATAATTTGTGTTTGGTATGTTCATTCTTTATATGTAAAGGGCTATTTCAAAAGACCTTAAGGATCTTCAAAAACAAATTATTCTTTTACTATTTTAAACATTACTCTTACAAGCTTGTTTACACATTACTGCATTATAATCACTTGCATTATTATCCACAAAGAAGAGGTTTGCTAAGTAAAATTAAATGTCAATCCAGTCACTACCTGAAACAAAACAAACTGGGAATTAATAGAATTTAAATTAACAAAGCTTTTACTCTAGCTGAATTATAAAAAGTTTTCTAACTTCTATTTTCTTAATGATGATATATAAAAATGTCTCCAAAAAATAACACCTTGTCTTTTAACACTTTCAAAATGAAGAAAACAGATTCAAACCAGTAGCATTAATTTTGTGCCTAAGTAACTACTCTGCTTTAGTTTCTGTTCTATAGCTGAATTCAAGTAAAAGCTGTCTTATTTTTGTGCTATATATGTTAGTGCATTTTTTTATTTACTTACTTATTTTGAAAAGCATAAATTATTGGCAAGAGAGACTGCAAAACACAAGGTGAAGTGCTCTCTCATGGTGACCCTGTCAAAGATGAAGAGTTGCTCTTTTATTTTTAGAAAATACCTCTGATTTGCTGTACAGCAGAAACTAACACAACATTGTAAAGCAACTATACTCCAATAAAAATTAATTTTAAAAAATTTTAAAAATTAAAAAAATACCTTTCCGTAAGTTGGGATTAGTTATTTTAAAAATTTAGATTCAACCCTTAGCCTTATCTCATCCAGGTGAACCTGAAAAATCCGCTCTCTTTTTAAAATGAAGATAAAAGTCAACTTTGTATTTTTAAAGTGCTCTCTCTTGGGAGTAATGTCTACATAGGAACCATGGCCGAAAACTGCTCTGTGCAGTGCAGAGATAGTGCAGCTCTTTATCAACGTGCACGACTACATCTCCATGACGTGGCTAAATCTTATTAGGTCTCAACCTTGGCAGCTGCCTTTGACGCTGTCAAATAAACAGGCTTTGGGGATCGTTCCTATCCCACTGTCTCCCGCTGTTTCCCCCCATCACTTCTGGTTCATTACCCTGTAGCTTCAGTCTTTTTCCCTTTTCTGGAGAGAAAAGTGGGGCTTGTTTGTTCATTTTGAATATAATATAGCGTGTCTGATGATTAATAAATGATCAAAGAGGGTTCCCTTTTCTCTCTCCAGCATTTGTACCACAATGTTCATTGCAGCACTATTTACAATAGCCAGGACATGGAAGCAACCTAAGTGTCCATTGACAGATGAATGGATAAAGAAGATGTGGCACATATATACAATGGAATATTACTCAGTCATAAAAAGAAATGAAATTGAGTTATTTGTAGTGAGGTGGATGGACCTAGAGTCTGTCATACAGAATGAAGTAAGTCAGAAAGAGAAAAACAGATATACCTTATGCTAACACATATATGTGGAATCTAAAAAAAAAAAAAGATTCTGATGAACCTAGGGGCAGGACAGGAATAAAGGCGCAGACATAGAGAATGGACTTGAGGACACGGGGAGGGGGAAGGGGAAGCTGGGACGAAGTGAGAGAGTAGCATTTACTACCAAATGTAAAATAGCCAGTGGGAAGCAGCTGAATAACACAGGGAGATCAGCTCGGTGCTTTGTGACCACCTAGAGGGGTGGGATAGGGAGGGTGGGAGGGAGATGGAAGAGGGAGGGGATATACGGATATATGTATATGTATAGCTGATTCACTTTGTTATACAGCAGAAACTAACAGAACATTGTAAAGCAACTATACTGCAATAAAAATTAATTTTAAAAATTTTAAAAATTAAGAAAAAATACCTTTCAGTATGTTGGGATGGATAGATGTTTTAAAAATTTAGATTCAACCCATAGCCTCATCTCATCCAGGTGAAACTGAAAAATCTGCAATTATACTCCAATAAAGATGTTAATAAATAAATAAATAAATAAATAAAGAGTCAGATTTACTTTTGTGATTGAAATAAACATGCCTAAATAGCTCAATGGTATGGTTTTTATTTTTGTTTTAAAGCCTGATTTTTACTTTCAGGGAACAAGAAAACACCCTTGATTAATCCTAGCTACCTTTAATTAGAGGACATCAGTATGTGCAGGATTTATACCATTTGCCGGATATCAAGTAATAAAAAGACATGGCTCTGATAAACGGGGCACCAGGTTAAGTTTCTGGCTCTAACCCCCTAGAGGATGTTGAATCCTGAAGGAAGATTCCAGAGGAGATTGCAGTACGAAGGAAACCAATCACATCATTGCCGTCTGACAAATGGGATGCAATTTTCTTGTGTTTTCCTCCTGGGGCTTAGCAAGTACATCTATGGAAAAATCACCCTTTCTCCGTCACTCTTCCTGGCAGTGGCTGGGTTTTGCTGGGAAGTGTTTTACTGTTGGTATTTTGACTCCAGAGCATTTGGGGGGACTGTTTTCACTTTTTTTTTTTCCTTTTCACCTCGCCTCACGGCATACGGGATCTTACTACCCCTACCAGGGATCAAACCCGTGCCCCCTGCAGTCTTAACCACTGGACCGCCAGGAAAGTCCCAGGACTGTTTTCACTTTGGATGGAAGAAATTTCAGAAAGGCGATATCATTTTGAAAGGGAGAGGGATCAGCTGAAGTTGCACTCACATGCCTAAGGACTACCGAAGGTTTAGGGAAAGTCTGTTAGGCCAAGTCTTCCCTAGCCCGTCCCTCCTCCTTTCCAGCTACCAGCTGGTTTTTGATTTTTAGAAAATACCTTTGTATAAGTTGGGATGGATAGATATTTTAAAAATCTGCTTTACTTTCGGCAGACTCTGCCCACCTGGTACCCAAGCAGCCCTGGACAAACCTAGCAGTGTATATAAAATCAGATGTCCAGCAATGGGTAAGGTCTGAAATAGATTTTGCTTCTTAAGCCTTATGGCCAGGGAACTGGGGAACACCTGGGCACCCAGGTAATGTTCCCTGCATCCTGCCCATTTAGTTGGGCATTCTGCCAGGCCTCAACCCCCGATGGCCAGACCTTCCTTCCTGAATCTTAATAAATGCTATTAGAAGGCAGCATCGAAGCTGGCAGATGAAACCCTGACTCTATTCACTACCTGACATCCTCTGTCCATCACACGGCACCTGGGATACTTACACCAACCCGAGTGTGATCCCAGGCACCCTGCGTTGTCCCCACTGCCCTGCAGGCAGCTGGGTCTCCCTGGGTCGCACTCTTCTGCTCCTGGCTTCCTCCCCTCTTACCGACCACCGCTGACGCCGCACCAGCTACAAATTCTGTTCTCCCAGGAGACTGTGTTTAATTTCATTAATTTCCATTTCTTTTTTTTTTTCAGAATTATTTTGGTGGTGAAATTTAAGTACTTTAAGACGTTATAACATTGGTATCCTAGAGACTGAAATATGAAATAGCAGCACAAAATAGGTCCTTGTGGGAAGCCAATGTGCAAATTTTCCCACCATGTTCTGCCATTGGTGCACTATTCTCAACCACTCCATACATCTTCAGGGGGCAATTAATGGAGATGTTCCAGCACCCACTCAATCTCTGTATTTTCTTCTGGCTAAAATAATACTAGATCTAAAACATGGCTTTCTATCTAAAATTAGCCCTTGGTTAGACACTATCAGCTACCACTCAACACAAGGAACTTTCATACAGAAATAAAATGATTATGTAGATAGAACGATGCCTGATTTTGTTAATTGAATCAATCATTCTTTACTCGTTTGGTGCCTACTCTATGTAGCATGTTGTAAAGTAGGGAACAAAGAAACAAGAAGAGGTCCTGTTCTCAAGGAATTTATCTTTACGGTTGACTTTTATAACAGCCCCATTATATCCTTTGTATTTCTAATGCCTCCCTCTCTGAAAAATGACAGTAATTATAGGTTATTCTTACAATAAATATTGTTGTCACTTGTCACCTACTGTCACACTCCCAGGAGAATGAAAAAGCCCAAAGGTGGTATTCTGCAGTGTGTTTCTACCTGAGAAAAGCGTATACTATTTATTTCCAAAGTTCTAAGTACATGACCTTTAATTTACATATGTAGGCAAAAATGATTATTCCATGCTAAGTACGTGCACCTTTCAAAGAACTAATTCAGAGCAATGCTACTTTTTTAAAAAATAGCATTTTGTCACAAAACATTTTAGAAAAACATCATTTTTTTTGTTCAGGAGAAATTATTTTAAGGGCCTAACGTTCATAGAAGAAGTTTTGTTTTTTTTTTCAATAGAAGGTCACTTTAATCTTACTGGGGAAAGGTGTTGGCAAGGATTGGGGTCTGCTTGAAGGGTGGTGTGAGCCCCATCGCATACTGACAAGTCTACTACAGAAGAGAACTGTTAATATATCATATTTACCCATTTCCCCCTAATTTTCCATTTATCCCAAGTTTAATTTGTTTTCCTGCTGCTTCTCTAAATCCTCCCATATCCTGGAAGCAGCTTAGGTGTCTTTTATGAATTAATTTATGCTCTTTGTTCTTTTCATTTTATTTGAGGCAGTAACAGTTTACAAGGAACAAAACACATTATATTATAAATCAGTCATAATTATTACACTCAAACACTTCCTTTTCTCTCATTAATGGAACAAAGGCACATTAAGATAGAACATAAATTTCTCTACCAAAATTTGCCATTCTTATCCATAAGCTAGTTAATGGCCTCGATAGGGCTCTTTTCCTGTAAGGGTGATGCCCTTATTCTAAGAAAAGAACAAAGATGAAAGGAAGCATAGGGAACAGATAACTGAACTGATTAATATACTCAATTGCTAAACATGGCCAAAGTTTCTGAATAGCAGAGGCACAACAGTGAGTACTTTGGGTTACATCATTTTCTGACAAGGTAAAAGCAAAGCAAACTCACAAGTAGAAAGAAATGCCCCTGAAGTTAAACCCAAGGGGGAACTCATGAAGTGGCAGGCTCTTTGGCCCTTCTTGATGGCAGAGGGCAAGGCAGTAAGCCACAACAGGAAGCCATGTATATCTTTTCTCCATTTCCCCTGTCTTATTGAAAGAGCTCCCCATCATATTATCTTCAGGTTTCTTCGAAGACTTATGAATATGTGAGTGACTCAGGTCAATATTAAAGACCTATTCGAACCTGTATTACACTTTAAAAAAAAAACAACACATTGTTCAAATAAAGTGTGATCAAGCTAACTAGCCCATGGGAATCTGTCCAACAAGTTTCATCGGCCAAGAGTAACATCTCTCTCTGTTACTGGACCCACAAGATCATGGCTGCAACTCCTTCAGTTAGGTATTTCACTTACAAACGAATGAATGAATGAGTGATAAGCACCCGAAGTACATCACGCACACGATCTCTCTAAAGCTTTACCTAGATAAAAACTGAGGCCATCTCATTACTCTCAGATAGTGTTGCATGGGGCTTAGCACCCAAGATGATTTACCAAACTTCCTGTCAAAACAGTTTCCATTTATTCTAATTTCTTCTTCACTCTGCACCCTTAGCAGGAAGGATTTTCCAGGAAGATTCAGGAAGAAAGGATTAAGCAGGAGTTATAGTCACTGTGGTCAGTGTTTCTTTGGGTCTACCAAAGCTGCCCAAGATGGCAGTCCTCTCCCATTTTCCCTTGGTCTGATATCTATTTCTTGTTGCCCAGTGACCCCTATGCAATGATGCTGCCATGTCTGGCAGCCTCTAGCTGGAATAAAAGTGGAGACAGACACAAAGAAGAGCAAAAATGGAACGACTACATCCTCAAGAAACAGAAGATGGTCACAACTTAAGTACCTTCTGCAAAAGTATATAAAAAGGCAAACAAGTGGGCTTCCCTGGTGGTGCAGTTGTTGAGAGTCTGCCTGCCGATGCGGGGGACGCGGGTTCGTGCCCTGGTCCGGGAAGATCCCACATGCCGCGTAACGGCTGGGCCCATGAGCCATGGCCGCTGAGCCTGCGCGTCCAGAGCCTGTGCTCCGCAACGGGAGAGGCCACAAGCAAGCAAACAAAAAACCTTGAACTTTATACTCAATACAGTGACTCCCAGTATTAAGCATGTATCTGGAAATTCCTACCTAAACATTGTTCAAATAGACCTACTAAATATGGCAAATTGGGTAAAAATTTGAAATTAGGGCAGAAAGAATTTTGTGAGTCCTTTATAAAATTCATTCATGCAAATTAAAAAAAAAGCATTTGGTTATTTGTAGACATAATATGGGCCTACGGATGAAAATATGTTTGTCAAGAAACTAAATGAATTATTGGCATTGGTCTTTATTGAGGAAACCACTAGGGAGATTCTGATCTGAAAATAATCTTGGGAAAGAGAAATGTCTGAGCAATTAAGTCAAACAGTGGTCAATGCACATAACATCCTCGACCAGACTGACTGCCATCTAGAGAAGTTACCAGGCCAAGATGTTTTTGCTCCAGAGTTTTGTTTGTTTGTTTGATTTTTGCGGTACGCGGGCCTCTCACTGTTGTGGCCTCTCCCGTTGCGGAGCACAGGCTCCGGACGCACAGGCTCAGTGGCCATGGCTCACGGGCCCAGCTGCTCCGCGGCATATGGGATCTCCCCAGACCGGGGCACGAACCTGCGTCCCCCGCATTGGCAGGCGGACTCTCAACCACTGCGCCACCAGGGAAGCCCGCTCAAGAGTTTTAAAGAAAGTAAGGTTGAAATTGTGGAGGTACTGGCCAAAGCACTGTTAAAAATCAGTAAATGTGAAAAACTCCTCAAAATTGGGCAAATTATTAAGGTGGTCAAGACTCATAATATTAAAAGTATGAAGAAAGCCATCAAACGTTTATTTATTAACTCCTTTTAAGATATAGGGCAGATTCTGGAAATTTCTCACTTTAATTTCTAAATAAAAGAAATACATCCCATTCAATGTGGTAGTTAATAGTGATAAGTATAGAAAACAAGTTACATAGAGATACTACCTATATGACATTTATTTTTCATATAATACTGACTTTTTCCTGATTATAAAATAATATGTGTCACTTGAAAAAAATCTGGAAAATTCAGAGAGGTAATATGAAAAATATAAAAAGCATCTGTAATCCCACCATGTAGAGAGAAATTTTTAATGAGGTTCTTTTCATTATTTTTCATATATGTGAAATGAAACACATCAAGGGAAAAATATTTCATATATATGTGCAACATTTTTGTTGATGTTGCTGGATCAGTTTCAAGGGAAAATAGGGAGGACCTTGATCTTAACATTAGAGTTAAAAATATAACTTAAAGTTTGTAAACTTCACTCCCGCAGTAACTTAGAGTTCTGAAGCAGTATCAACAGCCATGGGACTTATTTCTTTATCTGGAGCACCACTTTTCCTTCTGTTGCCCCTGCCACACACAACCTCTCCAGGTCTCTGCTGGTCCTGTGAATGATGACATGGGAGAAAAGGCCACCAACCCTTCCACTGTACAGACCCCACCAATAGTAACTGTGTTTTTTAACTCTTCCCCATAAACCTTATTTTTTTAAATATGTTTATTTTTCCCCAACTTATTGTTTTTAGATTGAAGTATGGTTGCTTTACAATTTTGTGTTAGTTTCAGGTATACAGCAGAGTGATTCAGTTATATCTTTTTTTTCCAGCTTCTTTTCCCTTATAGATTATTAAAAAATATTGATATAGTTCCCTTTGCTATACAGCAGGTCCTTGTTCATTATCTATTTTATATATGGTAGTGTGCATACCATATGTTAATCCCAAACTCCTATTTACCCCTCCCCCCCTTTCCCCTTTGGTAACCATAAGTTTGTTTTCTATGTCTGTGAGTCTATTTCTGTTTTGTGTGTAAGTTCATTTGTATCATTTTTTTTAAGATTCCACATATAAGCAATATCATATGATATCTCCAACTTATTTTTAAAAATTGGAAACATACAGAAAAGTTGAAAGAATAAAACCATATACCATCTACCTGGATTTAACAACTGTCACTTCTGCTTTCTCTGTGTCCCCACCCACCGTTCAAAACTAGATAGCAGACAGCAGTAGGCTCCGCGTCTGAACATTTCAGCGGTAGCATCCCTCTGAAAGCAAAACTATAAGATTACAGGTTAAGCTAACTCCCAGCAGAGTTAATGAACTTTAGCAGTTTTACCTAAATATTTGTTTTAGCCTTTCCTAGGCAATCTCCCACCTCAAGGAAATGAAACAAAACCAAGCCAGGCAACTGAGATATGGATTGCAGCATAGTATCTGGAGTAAGGATTTTAGAAAGGACTGCTCACATGATGTTCCCCTGTGTGGTGACTTTGGCCTTAGATTAGAATTATTGACGTATTAGAAGAAAGAATCTAGGCTGTAACCCTGCAGGGAATAACTCTTCTCTAGAATGTCAGATTTGGTCAATCATACAATTCTGTTCTGAGAATTTCACCCCCAGGGAACTTCTTCTGGTCTGAGGAAGCCCATCAGTAATGAAAGCAGACAGGACTCAACCCACAAGAGGGGCTCTGCCCCGGCCATGGTTGCAGGTACCCCTGGACAGACCCTTGGCAGCCTTCACTAACCTGGGCAGCTGTAGCAACAGCAGGAAGTGACAGTCTCTCCCTCACCTAAGCGGGCTCAGGAGGTTTCAGTGAGGGTGTAACACTCTCAGGTCACACTCTGTATTTAGTCTGACTCACTGGAATTAAGGGATTGGGGGGTAGAGGGTGAAAAGGGCAAGAGGTGAGGGGGTGGAGAGCAGAGAGGCTCACAGTCCTGCCTAAGGTACAGGGAATTCAGCATTCTCATCTTCCTCTCCTGGCCATTTCTACCATATTTCCCCCATCCGTTCTTCCCTCTCTCCCAATAATAACGACAGCTAACATGTATGCAAGGCTGAGACGCAGTGCAGGAAAGCGGTTAAGAGCTTGGACCCTGAGCAGTGGTGCCAGGATCTGAGCTCAGATGGTGGATCTCCCAGGCCACTTTCTTAGCCTTTCAGCTCTGTGGCTTCCCAGGTCAGGACACAGGGACACCAAGGTAATGCTCAGGGACTATTCCATTCTCCAGGGCTGGGGAGCATTCCCTTCTCTGCCCCATAACAGAATTTGCTCATTCACTGTCCCCATCCCAAATCCACACACAGGCACAGTTTTTATAAAGCCTGACATTAAAGGCATGACACCATGAAAGCAGCACACCAAGCCATAGGATACTCTTTGTTTTGCATGCTTGCAAAACTGAAGCTGAGCAGCTTGGAAGCTGACAGGCCCCTGGCCCAGTTCCCAAGCGCCTGACCACATTCCCTTCTCACCCCTCAACCGCACCGCCGGACCAATCCTGAAGCTAGGAGCTCTCAACCCTACGTCTCTTTGTTAAATAATGACTCAGAACTGACTTCAGCGGCAGCAACGCACTTCAGAAGTTCAAACACTAGAGGCCAAAGGGAGGGAAAGTAGGTTGTTCTGGAAGCTCTGCCAGCTAATTCCATGCAGGCAGGTGACCCATATTATGTCAATTAAGTGCCGCTTTGGAGGCACGCTGCGCTGGGCTTTTTAAAACATGGAATGTTCTAAGGTAACGTGGAGTTGGATTAAGGTTTGCTGAATGCACTAGGGCCTTTCCTCTGTAATTCAATTAATAGAATCAGAGATGGACTTTTGTTGGAATCCTCCCAGGCGGCTGAAAGGCAAAGTGGGGCACGGACTTTTAAGTCCATGAGGGTAGGAAGGTGGGCCCTGGCAACGCTGCTCCACCCCTAGAGTGAGTGCCAAATGTAGAGCAGGTCCCAACCCGACAGTGCTCTGCCCACGAAACCCAGGTAGACAATGAGGGGAAGGACAGACGTGGCTAAGGGAGCTGCTGGGGCCTTCTTACCCAGCCGACATCTCTCCCTTCCAGCCCAATGTCCATCACTTCCCCCTCCCCTCCCTATCTGCCCCTTTGAACATTTCCAGATATGTAGGCCCTGTATGACCTGGCCCCGGGCCCCTTCTCCAGCCTCATCCCCCTGACTATGCCTTCTGCTGGCCACACTGGCTTTCTACAGTTTCTCAGAAGAGCCCAACGCCTTCCCACCTCCAAGCCTTTGCAAGCATGCTATTTGTTGCTTTGTTTCCTGCCTAGCAGAGTCTCCCCTACTGATCTCAACTCATCCTGTAGATTTCCAGTGTCCTGGCTCATTCCTAGACAGAATTAGTTTGTAACTATATTGGGAATTATTTGATCACTGTCCGTCTCCTCCACTAGACTGACGGCTCCATGTTGATGCCTGTTCTGGGTGACGATTATATACCCAGGGCCTATGATAGCATCTGGCCCTCAGTGGGTACCCAATCGGTATCTGTTGAATGAACCCATGAACGAGTGAATGAATGGCCTCTTCAACTAATGTGAAATGTTAATCTCGGCTTACACATTAGTGGCTGATATCAATGCATTACTTTTCTCAGACAGTTTGTATGCTGTTTAAAGGATCTTGAGTCCAAGGTGTCAGGCAAAGCAACAGTGAGGTTTTCAGCAGGAATGGTGCCAGGCTGTTGGGGAGAACTGGCGAAGCTGCTTTCTACAACCCCCTTATCTTCTCGTCTATTCTATTACTGCCCTCACCGATGCACGGACAGACACCTGAAGACATCAGAGTTATCTCGTTAAGGGATACACATCCCCAGTGTTCATACGCAAAGCGGAGAAGCCAAATTTGGGCTCTGGATCTATGTGCAGAAGGGCTTCTGCTACCTGGGGACCAGCCACTCACGGGCTCCTTTTCACTCTCCCTGATGGTTGCCCTGATCTCACCGCAGACCTTTGCTCCCCTTCTTTTTGTCAGGTTTCTCTGCCAAGTGCAACACCATATGCCTTCCTCAAAATCACAACAAGTAGCAAAGGGAAATAATGCTGACATTAGAAGGCAGGTGTTTTCAGTGCTTTTGTCACCGCTAGAAAGAGTGTAAGTACACTATTTTTAGCAGACAACTCAGTGATATCTAGTAAATTTTTAATGCGCATACCTTTTTTACTCAAGAATTCACTTTGAAAATTTACCCTGAAGAATTCTCAAACAGCATGCAAAGATATGTGTACAAACACGATCCTTATTTTGTCAAAAAATGGGGAAAAACTCAACTGTCTGACAGTAAAAACTGGTTAGATAATCCTGATACAGTTACCCTATTTGGTACAATCATTCAATAGAATATTATGCAGCTAGTAAAAAGAATGAATTTATATCCTGACATTAAAAGAGATCTACAATATACTATTTAGGGAAAAAAGTTTAAATAATTTTATAGTGATATTTAAATGTATTTTATTAACTGTGGTTTAGAGTGTTGTATAAATATATATTGTTAACTGTAGTTTTTAGAATAAATATGTTTTTATAGTGATATATAAATATATATTAACTGTGGTTATAAGGAGTTTACATGAAACTTTAAACTTCTATATTGTACACTATTATCTATTATTTACAGGCTTTATAACCATATTTTACTTAACTATAATAAAAATAAAGTTTACATTTTAAGCCTAGATATAAAATTTGTTTTCAAAATATGATAGATCATTATTATTAACTTGATCAAGCACCTATCCAATCACGGTTTCTAGAAAAGCTGGTCATTTGGACCTGTGGTAGCCAGCCTCCATGAGGACCTGCCTGCAATAATTCCTGCCTCCTGGTATTCACACCCTTGTGAGACCAACAGAGTGTGGCAGAAATGATGATATGTTACTTCTAAAATCAGGTTCTAAACGACTATAGCTTAAGTCTTGGGGCTTTCTTTCTCCCAGATCTCTTGCTCCAGGGGAAACCATGTCACGAGCAATTGTACAGAGAGGCCCCTGGGGTGAGGAACTGAGGCCTCCTGCCAACACCCACATGAATGATCCTGGAACCAGATGCTCCCGTCCAGTCAAGCCTCAGATGACTGCAGTCCCAGCTGACACCTTAATTGCAGCTTCCTGAGAGCACCTGAGCCACACACACCCAGCTAAGCCACTCCCAGATGCCTGACTCACAGAAAGTGTTAGACAAGAAACGTTTGTGGTTTAAAGACACTGTGTTTGGGTTAATTTGTTACGTAGTCATAGATAACTAATACAGGACCTGAACTATGTAATTTTTAGTGCCTGTTTCTCAACCTACACATAGAGCCTTTTAAATTACCATCTTTATGCTCTAAACTTAGTCTCACATTGGTTCCCACTTTGCACCAACCTCAAATTGGTAACGACTGGCAACTAAAGTCAGTATCGGGCATTTTGCTCTGTCCTTGGGAGGTCTCCACAATGATGAGGGGAGGGGGACTGAATCCAAGAGAGGTCACCGGAGCCTGGAACTGACTTGGTCTCAAAACTTCAAGTTAAAATCCTGTGCTTTTAAAAAGATTTCTGCCTTTTCAAACCATTACTTTATTGACTCAGGCAGTAATTCAAATGAAATGTCACAAGAGGACACTCCCAACAAAGAGAAAAGGACAGAACAGCTGAAAGAGCTGTCCATTATTTTCTTGTAAGTGAGGGTCTCTGATGAAAGAAATGAACTCCTTTCATACGTGGGTTTAATTCTCCTCAATGTCCAGTGCAGTGAGGGAAGTTAGCTTTCACTGCTGTAGTCTTTTCTGCTTTTATTGTTGGTGTGTTTCCACTCAAGACCCTTATTTTCAATGGTTTTTAATCCAGTCATAAGCATCTGTTTAAGTTGTTCTAGGAATGGCTTTTATTTTCTGTTTTTAAATGGTTTGCACTTGTATTGTGTGTTTCTGCATAAGTGAAAAAAAACATGTGTATGAACCACCATCTCAAAAATCAATGAGAGGTTGGGAAGCATGGCCAGCATGTTCAGGGAGAACCAATCTCTCCCAAGGCACCATCAATTCGCTGCCAGCTTGGGCCAAGGAGACTTGGCAGTGGACACCAGCCTGAGTACAATCCAGGAACTGTCATGCCCGTGCCTCTAGTGTGGCTTAGTAACAAAGTCATGGAGTCCTGCAAGGAGTTCTCCGACAGGCTGCACGTAAAATATATTCTACACATATGTGTTCTTCCGTTTTCACAAATATACGTAGATGACAGTGTGATACATCAAATGCAAATTCATTTAAAAGCACTCTTCAATTAAGGGCTTTCTTAACGGACATTAAAAGTGTACCTTCTATTATATAATATACTGAGATTTGTAAAATTTTATTTAAAAGAAGACTTTTTCAGTTGACATGTTGAGAATCATTGTTCTAGAAATGCTACAGGGAGATAAAAAAATTCTTGGTCTCCACTGAAATGTAACTGTATTCTAATTGTTTCACCCACTGCCTGAATGTGAAAATCTGGTACACTGGTTGAAGCAAATCATGCTCCATGCATACATTTACATTTACAGAATACACATTTTAGAAAAGAAGAGAAGTTTCATTATAAAGGATGGTATATAAAATGTACCATCATAATGTCATGATTCCTACTGGGTAAAAAAAAATTGTATGAAATTGTAAAATAAAGAAGGAAAGGGGAGGAAAGAAGAAACAGAGCAAGGCCTTTGAGGGCCAGGTGTAGGAAAGGCAGGGAGTAGAAACTTCTGCCTCATATGGAAGATTCTAGAAACTTCAGTGGACCAGTGACAGCAATAATCCCTTTGCGTGTACTGGCTTAGAAGGTGAAGGAAAATGTGTCTGTATCAGGTCTCTGTTGTATATGATGTCACCCCCTCCGTAGTTATGGGTGACCCATTTCCATGGCAAGTTCGGCTTCCCTTCTTTCTGAGCTTGTCTATGGTTCAAAATGAAAAAGTAATTTAAGTGAATCCAATTTCTCTAAATTTATTTTTATTTTATACTTTTAATCTAAAGGTGTGTTCGGAAAAACTCAGCTAAACCATGTAGACGAGGAATTTAGGGTGAAAATTTGATTGCAGTTTTAACCCAGATAACTAACATCTTTATTTTCGAGCTACCTACCCACTGTTGTTTTCAATTATATGGTAAATACCCAGAAATGATAACCACAGCTGTGTTAGTAAAAAATAGTTAAAAATTGTTCTGCCAAGAAAACTCTTTAAAATGAAATATTATTGAATCTCAAATCTCTAGAAAACAATACCAGAGTTTCCTAAAGACGGGGCCACAGCAAATGGTAAATAATTATTTTGGACCAACTACTTCCAGTCCCTGGATGATGGAGTGCCAGAAATCACAGAGAGCACAGCCTGCCTACCCCTGCACCCCTTCACACTCATGTAACAAGGAATTTATAGTGAAAGATAGTAAATAAGATGGCAAAAGAAAAGCATATAGATGCAGATGTATTTGCTAGCAAGGTCTATCCAAACCATGGTGTTCTGTGTGTCCCCAGCTATCTGGGCAATCAGACAGATGTAGAAACTGTTTGAAGATGTCTTCTATTATCAATGGGTACAAAGTGCCTTCTGAAGAATAACTTTTTAAAGAAATAAAGCTGATCAAAAACTCGCCAAGGGGCTTCGCTGGTGGCGCAGTGGTTGAGAATCTGCCTGCTAATGCAGGGGACACGGGTTCGAGATCTGGTCTGGGAGGATCCCACATGCCGTGGAGCAACTAGGCCCATGAGCCACAACTACTGAGCCTGTGTGTCTGGAGCCTGTGCTCCGCAACAAGAGGCCGCAACAGTGAGAGGCCCACGCACCACGATGAAGAGTGGCCCCTGCTCGTCACAACTAGAGAAAGCCCTCTCACAGAAACAAAGACCCAACACAGCCAAAAATAAATTAATTAATTAATAAACTCCTACCCCCAACATCTTCTTTAAAAAAAAAAAAATCAACTTGCCAAGACACAAATATGACCCTGAAAATCGTATCTGAATCTCACAATGGATGCAGAGGTAGAGCCTTTTAGAGCCTGGATTTTGGGCATCATTTGGGAACAGGCATGAGTCAAAAGGCTTGAGATTTGTTTGGTTGTTCTTTAAAAGTGATTTTTTTTAATCCCCCTCTCTCTCCTAACAGTAGAGTCAAAGGGGGGTGTACACAGAGCAGTTGCAGCAGTCCGGCAGCCCAGGCACCCACATGGATCATGCTGGAATAGAGCTGTGGACCAGACAGTGGATAGAGGTGGGAACAGAACACAGTTCTCTGAGCTCTGAGTCTTCATTATATCCAGCATGGGCCATCTGATTAGGAGTCAGGTCACAGTCACCCTGTCACTATCTGAGTTCTTCCCAACCATAGAATTGGTTGTAGTTGTCAGTTTCTGATCTCATGGGGACATAAAGAAAAATATTGGATACATCTTCTAAGGTTCTTGCCATCTCCTTAGGATTTATTATGCAGATCTATGTTACTCAAATAAAAATATTCTTGTTGATCTTAGAGGGAAAAAAAGGGAATAAGAAAAACTCTACAGGGCTTCCCTGGTGGCGCAGTGGTTGAGAATCCACCTGCCAATTCAGGAGACACGGGTTCAAGCCCTGGCCTGGGAAGATCCCACATGCCGTGGAGCAACTAAGCCTGTGCACCACAACTACTGAGCCTGTGCTCTAGGGCCCGTGAGCCACAACTACTGAGCCCATGTGCTGCAACTACTGGAGCCCGTGCACCCTAGAGCCCGTGCTCCGCAGCGAGAGGCCACCTCAATGAGAAGCCTGGACACCTCAACAAAAAGTAGCCCATGCTCTCCACACCTAGAGAAAGTCCGTGTGCAGCAGCGAAGACCCAAAACAGCCAAAAATAAATATATAAAATAAATAAATTCAAAACAAAACAAAAAAAAAACCCCATAAACATTGGTGGTGTTAAGCTCCTTTTAAAACAAAGAAAAGAAAAAAGAAAAACTCTACAAACAACTAAAAGCTACGGAGGTCTGGAAAGGTGTGTGCCCACTGCCATGGGGCAGTAAAGATTACAATAACCTAAAAACAGATGTCTTTTTCCATCTTGCCCAAGATTTTGAATATCACTGATGATATCTGACCAGATGTGAACATGTAAGTCTATGCTTCCACTAGAACCACATACAGTCAATTCTTATTATTCACAGCAGTGTGTTCTCTAAGTTGCCACAAACAATCAATGAGCAAACACTGAAGCATTGCATCCAGGGGAAATATAGGGTTAGGTTCCTGGGAGCCTCTGGTCACACTAGTGGTCAATCGATCAACACATAACCTTGTTTTATGTGTGTTTCTGTTTATTAAGATGCCTTATCTAATATATATTGTTGATTCATTCACATTGAACTCAGGGTCAACAACAGTACAATTCATGACTGAAGGAAGCTTATCTAACACATGTATTTTCTCCATAAGGCACATCACGGACTTCTTCCGCTTAGGAATGCCAGACAGCACGTCAGCACTATGCTTTGGGGAACATTTTAAATAGTATAATCACCACCAACAAAAAAAAGGGCACAATAATGTGAAAAACATGGCACTAAATAGACCATGAAAAGAACACTTTGTTTAAAGTATGAGAGCTGAAACAAAAAGGCAGAGCGCCGCTTTGGTTTGGCCTAAGCTGGGAACATATTATACACGCTGAGCAACTCAGACTTTTCCTTCCTCTGCTTATGTCTGTGAATGACTGTGAAAGTGCCGTTGAGTTTCGATTGGGGGATTACAAATACATTTTAGTAAGTAGGCCAATTCACAAATATGGAATTTGCAAATAGAGGAACAACTGTATACTTCGTTCAGAGAAATATTCCTGCGTACCATGAAACTGCTTTTGAACACTGTTATTACACACCATCCTTTCGAATTTATCTGTCATGAATCTGTGAGGAGCAATATAAATTGCAAAGAGAAAACAATCTTCAGTTTTGAAAAAATTAATTTGGGGTTAAACTTTAATGTGCTAAGAACGATCTGTAGTGATTTCTACATTAGCAATCTATAAGGGAGGTAAATGGTTCTTTAAAATTTCTTGTTCATTCATTAGCAAAGCAGCTTAATAAAAATTACATCCCAACAGCTTTCCATCTAGATGCTCTCTGCTGCCCCTCAAATTTTCATTCGATAGATGATGTTTTGTTTTTAAACATGGTTGCAAACAGAATACGCATATTAGTTAACATTTCTTCTAAACTTCTATATGTAATATTCACGTGTATCATTTCAAATGAGTGCACAATATTCCACTGAGCTGTCGGACGTTTTGATTGCTTCCAAGTTTTGCTATTTTAAACAGCTCTACAATAAACATTTTTCAAGAAAACTTTTTCATTTTTTTAAAAACATTGTTTTCTGAGGATAGCTCCCTAAAATGGGTGAAGAAAGTGAGCATCCCTGATTACTAGTAACTATAAATGAACTAAGTCCTTTCAGAAAGTGGTGACAAGCTTTCCTGTTTCCCCAATGGTTCTTCCGTATTGGTTTTATTCCTTTAATTTGCTAAATTAATTGCTGTGAAATTGTATCTCATGATTGTTTTAGTTTGTATTTACTTAATCACTGGTGAGGATGAAGAGCTTTTTCATATAATGATACAGTTATTCATTTAGTCAATTAACATTTATCAAGTCCCTACCTGACACAAGGCTTATGTCAGATACTATCCCTGCCCTTGGGGAACCTCCCCTCTGCCTGTCTTTACTTTTATACAAAGTTCCTATTAAAATTCAGCCATCTGACTATTAGAGGCTGTGTCATCTTTTAAGCTTTGAATAAACACTTTACTTATTTAAATTCAGACAATAAATCTTTACCTATTATAATGCCAATATCCTCTCAATTAATTTTTTCCTTAGTTTTGATGGTTGAGTTGAATAATTTTAATTTTTAAATAGCCAGAAATGAGTCATATTCAAAATATTTAACAACTGGCAAGATAAAATATTAATACATAACACAATAACTCAAAAATATTTAACCAAAACATATTTAACATTCCTTTTAGTTGCTGAATTAACTACATCCTAAAATATTCATGAATGATATGCTATAGAGAAAATGACTCACCAAAATATTCTAGAAATTTCTAAATCAATTGTTGACTTTTACAAATTGTTGTGGTGATCTTAAGTTGATGTAGCTGTCACCTAGATAAGTGATGCCCCTGTTCAAACCACAGAAGTACCACATCAATGACTTCACCATGATATTGACAGTCACACAACCTCTGGTATCTTTGTTGCAGCTGAACATACTGCAGGCCCTTCACAACAGGCATAGACCAGGATGCCAATGCCTCCCAGAGGGCCTGTGCCAGCTCTGCCACCCTTGCAACTCTAGGCAGCCCTGGCCCAGAGGGAGGACACCATGCACACCTCCATTATTGCCTTCCAGACCACTCAGTGGCTTCTGCAGCCACCAGCCTCTAGCTGGCACTCCTCCCAGGTCCATTACCACCTCCATGGCCACTGGTGGGTGACATCATTACATACCTTATAATCTTAATCAAGAGATAATTTCTCTGTACTGATATGAAAACACTGTAGTATATTAACACTCAATGCAGCTCTACCACAATGTACCAGCTGATGGTTAGCCCTGGCTACCCCATAAGAAATGTTTTACATGAAATTATTATTCAGAAATATAATTCCTGCAGATTTGACACCTGCTTAGATAACAGATCCTAAACGTTCCCAAATACTCTAGACGGTCAACTTGGCAGGATGTAGGAACACATTGGAATCGTCCTTAAATGCTCCACATTTGAACTCTGCATGCACTGGCTGACTATCTAACCCAAATGAACCAAACCCAAAGTCAGCTGACAAGAGCATTTAAATGCCAGGAGGTACATTTACACCATCACTTTTATTCAACTGTGAATACTGAGTTCCTCTTTCTGGCATTCAGACAACCAATAGGTCCAAATCTCTTTAAGGCCAAGTCCCTCTGGCTGGGAAGAACTTAGAACAGTGAAAGTTAAGTGACTGAGAAGTTTCTCTCTGTTCTCCCCTAGACGATCTCCACCCTCTTCCAGAGAACCTGGAAAGAAGGAAACAGGATTGCTCTCTGAGACTAAAACTATTAAGTCTGTTAAGAAAAATCTTCTAAAACTCAGAAATAAGGCAGAATGATTACTGTGTACCCTTCAATGTCACACAAGAGCACTGTCTAACAAACTCATCCAGCTTCATCTGACACTGCAGGAGGACAGTTTTTTGACTCACTATTGATTAGGGCCTGACTCTGTAAAGCTAGACATTCACGTGTAGAAGTTTGATAAATTACAAATGATTTTTTTCTGGTAGACATGCAAATTAGTTGATTGAAAAAATAACCCCAAAGGTTATTTCTTTATTGCCCTATAGGATATTAACCAGTTTCATATATAACTTGGTAACATTATTTCAGCATTCTTTCTCTCATTGACTGTATTTACTTCTTTAGTCAGTTTTTTCATTTGCTATTTCCTTTAATGAGTTAATTAAATCTTCGACATGTGATCACTATGTATTTGGATGAGACTCATGTTTTTAACTTTTTCAAAATTGACTTTGACAATCATAATTTAATGGGTTGCAATGGAGATTTGCAAAGACATCATCAAAGAGACAGAATTACGTACTTCCAGACAGATCCGACTAGATTGATGGCAGTGACTCAACTGAATTAATTTCATCAGCTGTCAGTTAGGAAGGGGAAATGGGTGGACCAGCAGTGGAAGCTTTGTAAGTAAATATCCACCCATCTAAGCACTGCCCAAGGGAATGTGGGCCACCTGGCAGGTACATCCCTATGTCTTCAGTAGGTAACCAGCCTGATGCCACTAACATACAAACCATATATCGAGCTCCCTTCTTTCCATTTTCAAGCTCACTGAGTAACCTATTATAGGATGGTTCCTCAGGCAGGGAAATGACTCACTGGTCAGGCCAGCATGAGTAACCCAGCCAGGCTGTAGTTTCATTTCTCACCGTAAATTAATAAATTGTCATTGGCATGTGGTTTCAGATTCCAGTTCTTTGTGGAACCTGACAGCGTGTATCTGTGTTGTGACTTCAATCAACTCTGGTTCGTCAACTAGATCGAGTTTCTAGGCCTGCAAGCTGTGGCCTACCCCAGACCACGTGATCCCACCAAGGGAAATGCCAGTTGGTCAGGACTCTGGTGACAGTGCTTCTCAAACTATCTGTGGTTCTGGAGACGTTTTTCGTTCATTTTTTTTTTTTTTGATTTCCAGTCCCTGTGGACCAATACTTTTATAAAATTTAATAAAAATACATTACCAGGAAGATGCAATTTTTCATTTTTCTTTTTTTTTTTGCGGTACGTGGGCCTCTCACTATTGCGGCCTCTCCCGCTGTGGAGCACCGGCTCCGGAGGCGCAGGCTCAGCGGCCATGGCTCACGGGCCTAGCTGCTCCGCGGCATGTAGGATCTTCCTGGACCGGGGCACGAACCCGTGTCCCCTGCATCGGCAGGCAGACTCTCAACCACTGCGCCACCAGGGAAGCCCGAATATGCAATTTTTAAAAAGCCGTAGAAAATGAAGGCCCAATTTTTTTTTAATCACTAGATTCAATAAAATCCAAACTACTCTTCAATATAAAAGTTCCTTTTAAAAGTAGAAAAGTTTCTCAATTTGTGTACTTATCTCAGGTCCAGGGATTTTACTTCATTTGGGAATTTGTTAGAAATGCAAATTCTTGGGCCTCATCCCAGATTTGCTGAAGCAAAAACTCTGGGGTGGTGCCCAGCCATCTGTGTTTTAACAAGACCTGAGGTGACTGTGATGCCTGCTCATTTTTACGAGACTCACTCACCTAGAATGAACACACATCAGAAATCACAAGCCTAAATGGCAAAGCGGCCAGGCAGGGACAAAAATGAAATTTTGACAAGATGAGGATTATAAGGAAATGTAGAGTCTCTGGCAAACTGTAGCCCCGATGTCCCACACAGAAGCATTCAAATTCAGACACACACACACACACAGACACACACAGATACACACACACACACACACACACACACACACACACACACACACACACACACACACACACACACCCTGGTCAAACGAAACTTCTACTGGTAAGTGTCAGACCCCTGTCTATTACCTTTTCTACATGTGGATTTATAGTAATCTCAGCCTTGATAAAATGATGAGTTGCTTTTTCCCAATAACTGTTTACACTCAGAGTATTCGATAGTAAATCCTACATATATGAAGCCTTGTTCTTGAGGTCTTTTCTGTCACAACAATCTATGTTTCCATTTTTAATTCTATATCACACCACTTTGAATTGTGAGACATTAATATGTTTTAAATCATCCTTGACTATTTTTCTTTGATAGTTTGAAAATTAATTCTCACCAATTAGTTTTAAAATAATTTTGTTATACTCCATAAAGTGTCCTGTCAACATTTCAACTGAAAGTGTTAACTTGGTTAACTATTAGTTAACTATTAGTTCACTTGGTGATGGGTTAGAAAAAAACAGGCTTTGGGTTCCCATCCCAGCTCTGCTGCTCTGTAACTCTGCGGCTTTAGGCAAGATACTGAGCCTTAGCCTATGAAATGGCAACAGCAATGCCTCTCTCAGAGTCTGCTATAAGAAATTAATAAAACAACATATGCAAATCACCTGCCAATTTGCAGATGCTCCAGAATGTCACTGCCTTTTCCCTTCTTCCTATTCTCAAATATGGTAGCCCCCTTCTCTTTCCTATCTGATTAACAGTTTTCTTTATTCCACAGAAGAAAGAAACAAAGAATAAACAAGCCTGAAAGTGACAGATTTCTCCCTTTGTATTGCCTGTCTATGACCTAATTATTTTATACATAGTATTTTTACTACAAATATTTTTGGGTGAGTTGTACTATGGTCATAAAATATGACATATAAGTTCTAATTTTTTGTTCTTATTGAAAATTTCTATGTGTTCAAGTAAACAATACATTTTTATAACTCCCCGTATATCTGAGAGAAAAAATATGTATTTTCCACTGCCAACAAAAATAAAAATAGATAAACTGGATTACATCAAAATTTAAAACTTCTGTGCAGCAAAGGACACGATCAACAGAGCAAACAGGCAACACCACAGTGGAAGAAGACATTTGCAAATCATATAAGGGGTTAATAGCCAGAATACATAAAGAACTCCTATAACTCAATAATAACTAACAACCCAACTAAGAAATGGGCAAATGACTTAATATACCTTTCTCCAAAGAAGATAGAGAAATGGTCAACAAGTACATGAAAGGGTGCTCAGTGTCACTAATATTTGCTTTTGCTTGTGTACTTTTACTGAGAATATAAAATGGTACAGCTGCTGTGGAAAACAGTATGGCTGTTTCACAAAAAATTTAAAATAGATATACCATATGATCCAGCAATTCCACTTCTAAGTATATACCCAAAAGAATTGAAAGTAGAGTCTTGAAGAGATATTTGTACACCCATGCTCATATCAGCCTTATTTACAATAGCCAAGAAGTAGAAGCAAATCAAGTGTCCATCAGTATATGAATGGATAAACAAATTGTGATACACACACACACACACACACACACACAATGGAATATTATTCATACTTAAAAAGAAATTCTGACATGCTACAACATGGATAAATTTTGAGGACATTATGCTAAGTGAAATAAGGCAGTCACAAAAAGACAAATACTGTGTATAAATACTCTGTGTATAAATTCTTATATGAGGTACCTAGGATAGTCAAGTTCCTAGAAAAGAAAGTAGAATGGGGGTTGCCAGGGGCTGGGGGCAGGGAGGCATGGAACATTACTGTTTAATGGGTACAGAGCTTCAGTTTTGCAAGATGAAGAGAGTTCTGGAGGTGGATGGCGGTGATGATTGCACAATGAGAACGTGCTTAATATCACTGAACTGTACATTTAAAAATGGTTAAGATGGTAAATTTTATGTTATGTGTATTTTACCACAATTTCAAAACAAGAAACCTCAAAAAAACCCAAGATGTGTATTTTCCTTTCTCTACCCTTAATTTTGTCATAAATCATAATAATTCTGCCTTACTGTTGGTACCATTCTTGCTTTAGTTCCAGCTGAGGCCTGGACTGAGCATGGCCCAAGCCCCAGGGAAGGGGCTGGTTCAGAGTCTGTGGGTTCAGCCAGAGAATGGCTGGACCTTAGCTGAGGCAAGGCCAAGCAAGAGCTGATGGGCAGAAGTGTGCTGGGAGAGGGAAAAACAGTGAGTTCCCCCCAAAGAGCCTAGAAGCAAACTCTTATTTGTCAGCAAGGTGTCAGGGTCAGAACTATGCTACAAGACAGAGGAAAGTTTCATAAACAACCTAGTCCTTGAAGATTGATTCTAGAGTAGAGACAGGTTTCCAAAAACCTGACAAGGCACTGACAGAGATGGAGATTTTATCACAGCTACCCTTCCTCCTCTTTCTTTTCCATCTTTCCTCACAGCTGCTGAAGAATCTTAAGGTCTTTCTTAATTAGTAGTCTGGATCACCCTACCTATTTTATTTTCACCAAATCCTCATGATATCGCAGCTAGAACCTAGAAGGCAGAGTTGACAGTGTCTAAGTGCTGTAGTGGACTACCAAAGAAGGTAGGGGGAGGGTCCTCAAAAAATTAAAAATAGAAGTATCATATGATCCAGCAATTCCACTTGTGGCTATTTACCTGAAGGAAACAAAATACCAACTTGAAAAGATATCTGCACCCCCATGGTCATAGCAGCCTTACTTACAATAGCAAAGACGTGCAAACAATCTAAATGACCATCAGTGAAGAGATAAAGAAAATGTGATACACACACACATACACACACACAAGCACGTGGATACAATGGAATATTACTCAGCCATAAAGAAGAAGGAAATCTTGCTATTTACGCCATCATGAATGGACCCCAAGGGCATAATTGAAACAAGTCAGACAGAGAAGACAAATACCATATGCTCTGGCTTATACGTGGAATCTTAAAACAAAAAAAACAAAACAAAACAACCCCCCCCCCAACCACCAAATTCATAGATGGAACAGACTGGTGATTGCCAGAGGCAGTGGGGTGGGGGGACACTGTGTGAAATGGGTGAAAATGGTCAAAAGGTACAAACTTCCAGTTATAGGATAAATAAGTCCTGGGGATGTAATGTATAGCATGGTGACTACAGTTAACAATACTGCATCGTGTATTTGACAGTTTTTTTAATAAATAAATTGATTAACTTATTTATTTATTCATTTTTGGCTGTGCTGGGTCTTTGCTGCTGTACGCGGGCTTCTCTAGTTGCAGCGAGTGGGGGCTACTCTTTGTTGCGGTGTGTGGGCTTCTTATTGTGGTGGCTTCTCTTGCTGTGGAGCACGGGCTCTAGGCTTCAGTAGTTGTGGCACGTGGGCACAGTAGTTGTGGCTCGTGGGCTCTAGAGCGCAGGCTCAGTCGTTGTGGTGCACGGGCTTAGGTGCTCCACAGCATGTGGGATCCTTCTGGACCAGGGCTTGAAACCCTGTCCCCTGCATTGGCAGGCAGATTCCTGTGCCACCAGGGAAGTCCCTATTTGACATTGCTAAAGAGTAGATCTTGGGCTTCCCTGGTGGCGCAGTGGTTGAGAGTCCGCCTGCCGATGCAGGGGACACGGGTTTGTGCCCCAGTCCGGGAAGATCCCACATGCCGCAGAGCGGCTGGGCCTGTGAGCCATGGCCGCTGAGCCTGCGCGTCCGGAGCCTGTGCTCTGCAACGGGAGAGGCCACAACAGTGAGAGGCCCGTGTACCGAAAAAAAAAAAAAGAGTGGATCTTAAAAGTTCTCATCCCAAGAAAAATAAATTTGTAACTGTGTGGTGATGGATATAAACTAGACTTATCATGGTGAAAATTTTGCAATATATACACATATTGAATCATTATGTTGTATGTTGTACACGTAAAACTACTGTGTTATATATTAATTATATCTCAATTTAAATAAAAAGAGAAGAAAGCAAGGGACAGTGACTTAGCCCTAGCAACACTTGTCTGGGAAGTTCTTCCCTGTAGTGGCAGGGATTGCAAAGTTACAGAGCTGAAGGACTCTGCAATGAAACAAACATTTGTATTCAATGCACCTCCTACCATTTTTTGGTTGTTGTTATTTTTAATTCATACAAAGAACTTTCCCTGGTCCTTTGTGGCTATTTTGTTTGTCATTGGGCTTTTGTTAGAGCTATTATTTTCAGTTTTTTCTTTCTTTGTTTTTTGGCCACGCCACGCAGCATATGGGATCTTAGTTCCCTGACCAGGGATTGAACCCATGTCCCTGCAGTGGAAGCACAGAGTCCTAACCACTGGACCGCCAGGGTAGTCCCCTCTTCCTTTTTTTAATGAGTGATCTTTTCAGCTTTGTTTCATGTTACTTTCTTGTATTTTTCACTTTTATTAAACAGGAATGAGGAAGTAAGGAAAGAACTCTGAGGACAATCCTTATTCCTGGCCAGGTCTGTGGTGTTCCTTCCGATACTTACCCCAACACACGTCTACATCAGACCCAGAAAAACCTAAATGCAGGGCTCTTTCTACCCTTAAAATTGTTCATGCAAGTCATTCAAAAGAACCACTAAGAAAGAAAGAAATTCTCTGTCCTTTCCTGTATAATTTAAATATTTCACAATCATTTGTAAGCAATAATATTAGCCTCAAAGGTTGGAATAATACCACTCCAAATTTTTCAGAATATGAGATGTATAAACGAGAATCTGTGGTCTCTAACATAGGTAACCACAGTTCAGAGACAATTCACTTGCGAAACCAGGGCCTTGGAGGGAAAACAAAATAAATGGAAAACAATACCCTGAGAGAAAGAATCTTCTAGAGAACACTCAGAGTGTTAAATCCACAGTCAAAGGATTGAGCTCCTTTCATAGTGACCTGCCTCCCAACAACCTCATTTCAAGGCAGGACTTGGAAAGACTATTACTATTATGCAGATATTTCCCATGGTCTTCCTTTAAAATATTATTCCTTCAATACATTGTAGGACATGTGGCTGTTATAACCCTGTGGGACCCTGGCCTCAAACCTGGCAGGGCCAAGGACATGTTCTGTCTACCTGGCCCCAGTCAGCTCCATCTAGCCTTTCACCAAAGGAGTTCCCTGCCCTCCCAAAACGAGATAAGATGAGCAGGGCCCCAGACTATTTGGTAATCTCCTCAGGGAAATACAGACCATATTACAGACAGGCTTATGTCCCTGGAAAGCAAATTTGATCACTGATTCCCCCACCCAATAAATTTTTCATCCAACTTCTCAATCCATCTCTCCTTCTTGAAGTGACCACTAGAGTTCTGATTCAATTGCAAACTTGGTTCCATCTGTATAACCTGCTCAACTGATACCTCTCAATTCTAACATTATCCTTTTTACATCACAGCTTCATGCTCACAACTTTCCCTGGAGTTGTGAGTGACATAACCCTGCCACATCTATCCTCATTCTTGTTAGCTATAGGAGCCATCAGCTGCATGGCCTCAGGAAGTCTCTTTCCTCCTCAAGACGATCAAGCCAAGGAAACTTACACATTTCCTAACTATAAGTGAATGAATGGTTTGACTCAACTATATCCATTCCAGATTAGGCCAGATGGTCCAACTCTACTCAGTGTTAGTAAACCAGGAGGTATACAACACTTACTCCCAAATTTCAAAAGGCCAAAGCTTTTCCCTGGCCCTGAGGGCTCCTGGAATATACCCTATGATGTCAACCTTCACTCTTGGAAGTGAAGTTTTCCCCCAAGGAGAAAACTCACTCTAATATCACCACTTGTACATTTTATCATTATTCGCTTCTTCCTTTTGTTTCTAACGGTTTTCCCCTTTATCCATTTTGTTGTGATATTCTCAGATATTATTATTCTCCCTTTCCTTATAATTTGCTTAATTAATGTATCATAGTCCTGACTTGTATTTTAATATATAATCTTTTGTTTTAACTACATCTGTTTTATGTGGCATAATTAAATTTATATCTGTTACGATTGTTATATTTGGACCATCAGCTATCATTCTTTATTTCATCTTATTTTTGCTATTTCTTATTTATGCTTAATACATGCCATTGGTATTAATTAAACACTGTATATATACTCCTTTCTCCTTTCTTATTTTTTTTTTGCGGTACGTGGGCCTCTCACTGTTGTGGCCTCTCCCTCTGCGGAGCACAGGCCCCGGACGCGCAGGCCCAGCGGCCACGGCTCACGGGCCCAGCCGCTCCGCGGCATGTGGGATCCTCCCGGACCGGGGCACGAACCCGCGTCCCCTGCATCGGCAGGCGGACTCCCAACCACTGCACCACGAGGGAAGCCCTCTCCTTTCTTTTGAAATATGTTCGGAAGAAAACATTGAGTAAAACTATTTTCACTTAAATCTGTACACCAACACACACACAGCCATGTCGACAATCATCAAATTCATTTTTCTGTTGTTTTCTAGTTATAGCCATGATAATAAACATCATATCCTTAGGCTTTTTCTTTTTTTATATGAGTAAAAAATATATATGAGTTATTGGCTTCAGCTCTTCCCTATCTTATCTAATTCTTAGTTTTTGGACTGTTATTCTGAAACTTCTACTTTTCTTGGGGGTTCAGAAAGACATGAATTCAAATTCTAACTCTACTACTTACCAAAGGGAGTTCCTTAACTTCTCTGAGACTGTTTTTTCATCTGAAACCAGGGGATCATACCATTAGGGTTTTTTGAAGATTAAATGAAACAATGTATAGTAAAGAACTTGATACACAGCAGTTGCTCCCTAAATATTAGTTCCCTTCCTCTCTTCCTTTTACACTTTAGATCACAATCCCATTCTGAAATGGGATGATATGGTCAGAAACATTGATCCCTCCTAGTTGATGTTTTTAGTCTCCCATCTTGAGTTAAGGCAGCCACAATATGAAGAAGTTCTTGTTTTGGATCCAAACTGTCAGTGACAATTTGGGGTTGGTGGGATATGTGAAAATCTTTCTTTACGCTTTCCCAAATGAATGACATCTTGCCTCGATCTTTTTTTTTTTTTTTCTTAAAAAGAGCTACAGATGTTGTTTCATTTCCTTGGGGAGTTCATGGTCTCAATTGTGGCTGCATCTGAAATCATTATTTGAATATTATCTGGACTTTCTTTCCAGATGTTTTAAAATTTCTTCCTCACTAAAGACTGAAGATGTTATAAGTAGTAAATATCTTGATATCTTTCTCTGGGTGTTCATTTCCATTTATAGACCAAGTCTTTAAGCAATTCGGAAAACACTTTTATCTTAAATTGTTGATTCTTCAAAATTTATTTATTTTATTGGCTCAAGTACTTACTCTATTATTTTTAAGTTAAAATACTATGCTCAATTTTCTAGAAATGAGTCATTTTGATCCACCACTATTTATACGCATTACTTAAGCCATCTAATTTTGGATTTCATTCAGTAGTTAATAAGCATACTACCCTAATTAACTATTTAGCAGTTATCAATGTAAACTCTTCACTACTTCTAGAAATGTCCTTATTTATGGTATTGCAATTTCACTACATGGCTTTTGCTTCATGGCCTTATATCTTCTTTCTTATCATTTAGAGTATATTTGAGTCATCTTTTCTTCTTTTACAAATTTTTTTTTATTTACTTATTTATTTGTTTTTGGCTGTGTTGGGTCTTCGTTGCTGTGCATGGGCTTTCTCTAGTTGCGGTGAGCAGGGGTTACTCTTCATTGCAGTGTGCGGGCTTCTCAGCGCGGTGGCCTCTCTTGCTGCGGAGCACGGGCTCTAGGTGCGCAAACTTCAGTAGTTGTGGCACATGGGCTCAGTAGCTGTAGCTCGCGGGCTCTAGAGTGCAGGCTCAGTAGTTGTAGTGCACGGGCTTAGTTGCTCTGAGGCATGTGGGATCTTCCTGGACCAGGGCTCGTACCCGTGCCCCCTGCATTGGCAGGTGGATTCTTAGCCACTGTGCCACCAGGGAAGTCCCTATTTGAGACATTTTTTGAACTCTGAGACTTTTTGGTTGTTCTGTATCAGATAATTTTAAAGTTTATTGTTCTTTTGTAATTTTGTTCTTTGGAATTGCAACATTTAAAATTTAGTTGGGTTATTTTGAAAATTCTTCTTTGATTTGCTTTTTGAATACTGAGGTTATGCTATTAAAGATGTTTGCTTGAGACATTTTCATTGGCATTTTAATGGGTTTAATATGAAGAAGGCTGTCTACACTGCTACTTAGGCTATTGGTTTCCAAGAGGTAAAAATATTTCTACTTGTAAATTCTAGTCTTTAAAAGTAAATACCGGAGCACCATAGATATTTTTTAAACAGATGATAAATCATTATCCAATAAGTAATATTCCTCATCTATTTCATATCTTGAAGTTTTACCTTCAAAAAAGCCTCTATACAGTTAAAATTATGCTTCAAAGAAAACTAAAATGTAAATATAGTAATTAGTTTCTTCTAAGATCCCACCTTTAAATAAGTCATGTCTAATCCAGAACTAAGAGAAGAAATGACATGCCTAACGACACAAAGCTCAGAGTGCAGCCTTCGCCTGCCCCACGTTAGCAAAGTTGGAATGAGGTCAAGTAGCATAGAGTTTTTTCCTTTTTTGGCCGTGTTGGGTCTTTGTGGCTATGTGCAGTCTTTCTCTAGCTGTGGTGAGCAGGGGCTACTCTTCGTTGCAGTGTGCGGGCTTCCCATTGTCATGGGTTCTCTTGTTGCAGAGCATGGGCTCTAGGCGCGCAGGCTTCAGTAGTTGTGGCACATATGCTGAGTAGTTGTGGCTTGTGGGCTCTAGAGCACAGGCTCAGTAGTTGTGGCGCACAGGCGTAGTTGTTCCGCAGCATATGGGATCTTCCTGGGCCAGGGATCAAACCCGTGCCCCCTGCATTGGCAGGCGGACTCTTAACCACTGCGCCACCAGGGAAGCCCCACAAAGCTCTTCTTTAACAGTCTTTAAGTCAGCTTATCACATCTGTCCCGGGGGATGGGACCTAGGGACTCTTCTGTATTTTAGCCTGAGAACAAGTTTTACCCGTAAGAGAAGGAAAGCAATTTATATTTATCTTTTATCTAGCCATTTAACCAAATTTCCAATTCCGAAAGAAAACAAAAACTCTTATATACTGAGGAATACATTTTAAAAGAAAGCTCAGTATTTATTTGAAAACCATTATAAAGTGTTTTTAAAAGATATAAAACAAGACTTGAACAGAGAGACTTCCTGGATGGAAAAAACTGAATGTAAAAAAGTTGATCCTTTCCAAATTAATATATAATTTTTTTTTTTTTTCGGTATACGGGTCTCTCACTGTTGTGGCTCTCCCATTGCGGAGCACAGGCTCCGGACGTGCAGGCTTAGCGGCCATGGCTCACGGACGCAGCCGCTCCGTGGCATGTGGGATCTTCCTGGACCGGTGCATGAACCCGTGTCCCCTGCATCGGCAGGTGGACTCTCAACCACTGCGCCACCAGGGAAGCCCTAATATATAATTTTAATGCAGTTTTAATCAGAATCTCCACTGAGATTTTAGATTGTAACAAAATGAGTTTAAAATTTATTGGGAAAAAATGCCAAACAACACCAAGAAATATTTTAAAAGAAGAGTAAAATGGGACTCAGTTGCTTTTCTATATACTAAAACCTAAACTATAACTACTATAATCAAGATAGTATCATATTGATACAGGAATGGAAAATAGACTCAGGAAATATAATACAAGGTATAGAAATTGATAGAAGTATATGTGGAACAATATATGACTAAGGCAGCATCTCAATTCACAGATAAAGTACATGGTGTCATCAAACTGGTTATACATTTGAAAGAACATAAATTTACATTCATATCTCATACCATATACAAAATATATTCTAGATGAATTTAATATATGTATTTTTAAAATAAATCAATCAAAATATTAGAAGAAGAGTTAAAAAGATACTGGTTTGGATAGATGAAGCCTTCCTAAGAGAGAAACCATAAAGGAAAAGATAGATATATGTGACTAAATATTGGGTTGGCCCAAAAGTTCATACCTTACAGAAAAACCCGAATGAACTTTTTGGCCAGCCCAATATAAAAAAGTTTGTATGGCAAAAGAGAATATAAACAAAATCAAAGACAAATAGTAGACTGGGAAATATAGAACTGTATCATGTAGAACCAACAAAATATTACTATCATTAATAAACTAAGAGCTCCCTACAAATTGAGGCGTCAAATCACCTTCAAGAGGCATGAGAAAAGGATATGAAAACAATTCACAGAAGAAATGCAAAAGAACAATAAAACGTGAAAATATGCTCAACCTCACCAAAATTCAAGGGAATATAAATGAAAATAGAATATACCATTTTTCACCTAGTAGAGTAACAATACTCAATGATGACTACAACATAGAAAACAAGCCGTCTCACACTTGCTAATGGAAGCCTGAACTGGTACGTTTTTGGAAAGGAATCTGGCAACATACTTTAAAATTTGAGATGCATGTGTCCTTTGACTCAACCCCTTGTCCCCTCCCCTTCCCCACTTTTGGGATTCAACCAGAGTGAAGCACTGGTATATAAGAAGAGGTTAGTTACAGGAAACACAAGCACAACCAAGGGAGACAATGTTAATTTCTCTCCACAGGGGTCAGTAGAGTGAACACAATGCATTCATTAACATGAGTGAGTTACAGCCAAACCTATGAGCTGGGTGAATGTCTGTGACATTTATCATGAAAACATAGCTGCATGGGAACGCTTACATTTGAAAAAATCCTCAAAGATAGGATATGTGTGATTGAACTGTACAAAATTGCTGATATTCAACTCTTTTTGATCTAATAAAATGGCAGTCTCATAAATCACAATATAACATACATTTTTACATATTTATGAGCATGAAAAAAATGTAGACTGATACACCCCAAGCATTAACACTGGTAACCTGCTTGGGGGGGGGGGGGGCGGGTAAGGGAGGAAAGGAGAAATGAACAACTTCTTCATACATCTTTGCACTGTTTTACTTGTTAAAAATTTTGCAAATTAAACATATCTAATAAATAAAAATGTAAAGAAAAAACAGAAAAGAAACAAGACTCTAAGGCTGGCTATTACCTGAAAATATATCTAGGGGCAGCATCTATAGCAATGGTCCATTTAACTTTATCAAATGTAGTGAACAAAAACCAATTTATTTCCTTGTCTCTTTCAACAAGATGGTTCAAAATAAAAACCCAACCAATTATTTGTTACCTAAAACAAATTTCAGAATTTGCAGTAAGATTAGGAAAAACAAAGATTCAGAGAACATTAAGTATTGACAGGTGCAGCAAGAGGACCACTTTTACACTGCTAATGAAGAGTAAATTGATGTAATCACTTTCAAACAACTTGGCATTACCTAATAAAGTTGAGCATTGCATATTCTATGACCTAGCAACTGAATGCCAAAGTATATGTCCTAGAAAAACTCCTGGATAGGACTAGGACACATGTACAGAGGGTACTGTGCAGCATTTTCACAACAGCAAAAAGCTCGAAGCAACCCAAATGCCCCAAATGGGTAGAATGGATAAATAAAGTATGGTATATTTCACACAGAGGAGGAAGAATACTGATGTACTAGTTAATACTAGACAGCAGTGAAAATGAATGAACTTTAGCTGCACACATCCACCTAGGTAATCTCAAAATAAAATGTTGGGTAAAAATCTAAGCCAGAGATAAAGTACGATTCCATTTCCAAAAGAGGTGACACTAAACAATTTAAGAAAAAGCAGGAAAATGACAAATAAAAAGTCCAGATTACAGCTTTATAGGAAGAGGCAGAAGGAGGAATGGGTCTGGGAGAAGCAAACAGGAGTCTTTAAAAGTGGTACTCATCATGGGGCTTCCCCGGTGGTCCAGTGGTAAGGAATCGCCCGCCTTCCAGTGCAGGGGATGCAGGTTCGATCCCTGGTCGGGGAACTAAGATTCCACATGCTGCTGGACACCTAAGCCCCTGCACCTCAACTAGAGAGAGAAAGCCAGCATGCCACAACTAGAGAGAAGTCTGCGCACTGCAATGAATATCCCGAGTGCTGGAACTAAGGCCCATCGCAGCCAAAAATTTTTTAAATCAATCAATCAATAAAATAAATATTAAAAAAGTGGTACTCATCAATAAAGCTAGAGGGAAAAAAGACAGGGAATGTATGTATGTTTGTTTTACTAACAGTCTTTAATGTGTATATGTGTGTATACATGCATATATTCTTTGGATGTATGGTATGTTTCACTCACACACACGTGTGCACACACAGAAAGAATCTAGGGCAATGCCTGCTCGTGCCTACAAAGCCTATCCTAGTACTGGAGAAGTCACTTAACCATCTTGCAGGCATGCTTTGCATTGTAAGTGCTTAATATATAAATGAATGGATATATTTTAGAGTAATACTCAAAGGAACAACCCTGGAAGCCATGTTCTTCCAGGGCCAGGGTAAAGTGGAAATTTCTCCCATGCATTTTTTTTGTGGTGTACCAGAAGCCGGAGAGAGTATAACAGAAAAATCCAAGATGAACACACACACAGACATACAATTTTTCAAGTCACCTTGGGAAAACTGTATTTGTTAAGTTGCAGCACAAAACAAAGGTAACATTTCTGGGTAGAGTTACATGGGTTTTACTTTCACCCTGGGTTATCCTTTTCATCCACTTTATGATTTAAACTAAATGACACCAAAACTCAAACCTTGGCTGGTAAGATTTTCAAAAGCAGGGGGAAAAAATGCTTTTTCTCGGTTACAAATTGTGAGTACCTATGAAATACTGATTTATTGGGAGTAGACCAGATGGTGCTCTGTTTCCAGATATTACAATGTTGGTCCTGATTCACTGCAGTGGAGCAGCTAAAAGCCTTCTATATAAGGCAGTGTTTCACCAGGTGAAGGAAGAAAATTAGAAAGGGAGGAAGTCTGTCCTTACTCTCATCCTCCACAGCTGTTGGAAACCAAAGTTGTTCCTCTAATTGAATCACTACTAATTCTAAGCTACTGGCTTCTTTCCTTTCCCAAGGATTATTTTGAATATTTGGACGTCTACTTTACTCTGTTCTGTCTACTGCTGTTAGGAGTTTGGTAAATAATCTGATTTAGCTAAGATGCTTTACTGACAGGATATCCTGTAGATGGTTAACTAAGGCTAGAGGAAACAGTGATTAGACAATCTGAATGCACATTATTTTTAAAAGGAAAGGAAAAGACAAAAAAGTTAAAGTGGCTACAGGCCCTTCATCGTCTCAAGTAAACCAAAACAATATGATGCCAAACCACCTCCCCAAATATGAGTTATTTACAGATGCGACATGTTTACTTCCTCATGCTAGAAAGTTCCATTTTGTGCTCATGACCTGGAAATGCAGGTGCAGCATAATCAACGAGGCTCTAAGTTTTCTCTTTAGCAAATGAAAAATGGGAAATTAAATTAATTGCTGTCCTTGAATGCTTTTCCCTAAGCAAAGGTGCAGATTGCTTTTTTAAATATGAGCTTTATTGAAATATAATGCACATAAAATTTTACCCTTTTAAAGTATACACAATTCAGTGATTTTTAGAAAATTCAAAATTGTGCATCCAGGGGCTTCCCTGGTGGCACAGTGGTTGAGAGTCCGTCTGCCGATGCAGGGGACTCGGGTTCGTGCCCCGGTCCGGGAGGATCCCACATGCCGCGGAGCGGCTGGGCCCATGAGCCATGGCCTCTGGGCCTGTGCGTCCAGAGACTGTGCTCCGCAACGGGAGAGGCCACAACAGTGAGAGGCCCGCGTACCACAAAAAAAAAAAAAAAAAAATTTTGCATCCATCACCATTATTGAATTCCAGAGCATTTTCATCACCCCAAAAAGAAAATCCATAGTTTTTAGCAGTCACTCCCCATTTTCCCCTCCCCACTCCACCCAGCTCCTGCAACCATAAATCTACTCCCTATTTCTATGGATTTTCCTGTTCCGGACATTTCAATAAATGGAACCATATATCACATAGCCTGTTGTGCCTGGTTTCTTTCACTTAGCATAATGTTTTCAAGGTTCATCCATATTGTAGTATTGAATCAGTACTTCCTTTTTATGGCAAATAATATTCCATTGTATAGATATACCATAATTTTATCCATTCGTCAGTCGATGGGCATTTGGCTTGATCATTAATGATAAAGAACAAAAGAAAGTCTAGAAAGCAGAAGGAAATGGCCCTCAGCTCAGAAACTCAACCTAAGCCCCAGACTAAGAGACAGTTACTGTGACACCTGCATTTATATCCCATTCTTGTAAACCACGCTATTCCTAGAGATTGTTGCTAGAAATATCAGCTGTGGTAACACGGACAAGAAATTTTTTTTCTTATACTATTAGTGAGGGAAGAAGAAGGGAAACAGAATTAAAACATAATTGAGTAATATCCTGCAATAGGTGAGCAGATAAACAAATTGTGGCATACCAATATTCTAGAATACTACTCAGTAATAAAAGGAATAACATATTGATACGTACAACATGGAGGCATCTCCATGTAATTCTGCTGAGCAAAAGAAGCCAGACAAAAGTGAGCACATAATATATAACTGCATTTACATAAAACCCTAGAAAATGCAAACTCTTCTAGACTGACAGAGAGCAGATCAGTGGTTGTCTGAAGATGGGAAAGGGGAAGAAGAGACTGTTACTGGGCACGAGGAAACCTTTGGATGGGTTTGTTCATTATTTTGATTGTGGCTATGCTGTCATGGATGTATGCAGCCAATATTCGTCAACTTCATATACATATCATTTATTGTATGTCCATTATATTTTATGTCAATTATATCTCAATAGAGCTGTAAAGAAACACTGTTTTTTAGAAAGTAAGTATACCTCCCCCCAAAAAGTGTTTGAATATGTGGAAAACACTGCCTTTATTTTGCATATATGGTTTCAATTAATTTTGTAACAAGTTAAATTACTCTCTTTTTACACACAAGGAAATTTGAGATTGAGAAAGCACAGAAATTTGCCAAGATGGTCACAGTCAGTACCAGGCTGAGATCTCAAAGTCCATGCCCTTTTCACTACACCACACTGCCTCTCACTGTTTCTGTTATAGACCCAACTCTTCTGGAATCCTTGGGTCCCAGCATTTCCCAAGTCAGGGAGTTTTCTGGTCCACAGAAGTTTATGCTTTAGGGTGGTATTCCAAGTTTGTTTTCTTTTGCCTATCATTTTATGTTGCCACAAATGCCTCTCTAATTATGGGGATTTATCCGATTCAATTGATTGATTCATTCTCAGTGGATCAAAGTAGTTAATCTGGATTAGATCAAGGCAAGTAATCCTGGTCCCTAGGTCAAAGGAGTGAAAATAATTGTCTGAGATTAAAAGCAAGCTGGACAAAACCAAAAACTGGCTACTCAACCCACCAGAAGTGGACATTGTACTTCTCTGGGACAATAGTCATTCCTTTGATTACGGGAGGCCCACAAATGTGGACTATTCAGAGTTGCTCTGAGGTATCTAATTACTTTTTACCACCCCTTCCCCTAAACTTGAACTTCAAGTCTAGGTTGCCATCCAAGTCTGAGCAGGACAAGCACGAGGGTGGTTTCGTCACCTCTGTACCTCCTCCAGATCGTGCTTCATCACACAAACAAGGGAATGTTCTCCAGATGCTACCAATCGCATTTGGGTCCATTTGAATAATATGGACCATGAAATTGATTAAATACAATTAATGAAAAAGTGAAAGTTGGTTAAAACAATTTTTTTCTTTTTGATAAGACAGCTAGATTTGGGAGAGAAAGGGGTACTATTTCTTTCATGCAAGACTTTCACAATGAAGGTTAACTGTGCTGGATACCTTTCATTTGCCCCTCCAAACCCATTCTCCATCCTGTTCTACCCGGCTCTACACCCTAGGAGACTAAACTACAGACTCAGAGGCAGGCTTCCTTGTCTTCCAGTTAGGTTTGGTCAATGGGGAGCATAAGCAGATAGAAGGAAAGAGGAGAAGCATTTCAGGGTATTTGTTTCCTGGCATCCCTGCCTGCAGGGTCATTATAAGCTGGCTACAGCCCTTTCCTGGAGGTCACAGCTCCACTCAGGAGGATTCTCTTCTTCCAGCCCTCATCCTTTCCAGTCTACGGGTAGTAAAGGAGCCCTGAAAAGGTACACTCTCCCTTGCAGTTTCCCTATACTCTGCTCATGTCCTTGTAAATATTCTCTTTATTAAGCTCTCCTAAAATTAATTGATTTGAGGATGCCAACTGTTTTCAGTACAGTTGACATTTTCTGAGGGTTAAGAGCATGCTTATTCAGAAAATGAACTTATTCCAAGTCCTCAATTTATATGAAAACACTGACATTCATGGGGTTGATATCAAGCTCAGACAAAGATAAACAATGGCTAGGTGAAGTGTGGAGCAGGGTAGTCAAACAGCACTGATTCAACCTTCCTGCCTTGGTGATTTTGTAAGGCAAAGGTTTAGATTTGCAAGAACAGTGAAAGTGGTGGATATATTTCTCAGATTTTAAAATGTGAGACATGTAAGACATTCAGGTTGCTATAGCATGCTTCTTTATGCTTACAGACCATGTTTCCATGGTGACTTTGACCTTTTTGCACATGCTATTCTACTTAGATTGAGACTTTAAACCACTTTTTTTTTGTGGCTTTAATGATCAAATTTAAAGAAAGATATGTTTGCTACAATAAAAACTGCCTAAATGGCAAATCTAAGAAAGAGAACAAATTTGTTCTGTGCCATCTGTTTTCTCTCACTGAGAGATATTATCATATATAGTGAAAAATGCTGTAGAAGTGAAGTGATGCTTCCTGTGTCATGCATAAGATGTAATTTCAAGTAGATTTTGATTACTTATAGTTTATATATCAAAGACGTAAGTCCCTTAAGGTAAAAGATGGATTTTGATCCTATCTAAGCCCAAAATAGCTAACCTCGCATCCCAAGAATCGCCTCAACTGTATCATTCCCAAATGAAGTACTAAAAATAGAATAGCCACTTTAAGGTTGATTTTCTTTGATGATGCCCAAATGTCATTTATAAATCTGTAAAGTTCTTTTAAGTGAAAAAGCTAAAATGTTGAAATATTAATGTGATGTGTTTATTTTTGTTTGGTTTCTGTTATTGTGTGTATGTGTACCATGGATTAGGACAGGAGATAGAAAAAGGAAACTCATTGAATTAACCTGAGACAGTGAGGTAAGATCTATCCCTGTATTTATGATGGGTACCTATTAGAACTTAAGAGTGTATGAAAGGGGATACCCAAAGAAAATCTGGCAGCTTCCATTGACTTCGGCACAATACCAGATGGCTCTTGCAAAGCTCTCACTTCCTATTTTCCAAATGAGCGGTAATTTCATTCTTTCAACTTTTCCTAGTTCAATGCAACATATTAATGAATAATACCATCTTGCATTTGTACAGTGTTTTACAATGTACAAAGTACTTTCGTATTCATTATCTCAACTCATCTTTACAGTAGTTCAGATATACAGTACTTCAGGGAAAATATTAAAACCCCCATTTTACAGATGAGGAAACTAAGGCCCGAAGATATCACACAGGATTCCTTTAGTAGCAACTTGACTTAGGTTAGGTAAAAAATGGGAATATGTTGGCTCACATCAACTGGATTGATGGACTCCAATTCTCACTGGGCTATCTCTTTCCTTCTCTTTATCGCTCTGTCTCTCTCTCTCTTTTGCTCCCCCTTTGTGCGTCAGACTTTACTCTCTCAACAGACTGAAACATGGCCTTACATGATTCTTACTACCTTGAGACTAGAAAGGATAGGACCTCTCCTCCCTCAACTTGAGTTGGAAAATTCCAGAGAAAGAATCTATTGTCCCTTGCTGGGTTGCATGCCCACCCTTCAGACCAACTCCTGTAGCATGGTGATGAAATACTATGGCATCCCCAGCTTGGGTCAAGTCCCAACCCTCTGGCCAGTACCACCCAAACAAACAGAACAGGAATAGACATAGCCGGTGAGGAAACTGTGAGGAGGGCATACGGACTGCATTAAACAACTTGTCCAAGGAGCAGAGTCAGAACAACTTCTAACTGGATCTTCAGACTGCAAGCCTCCCCTTCACTTCCAGCCTCCCACTACAGGGACCACAATGGTGTCACTGAGCCCCTCTCTTCCTCATGGTTGCCAGTGTGGTCTGGTTCAAGGCTAAAACTTGGAAAAGACTCGATTCTCGTCCCAATCCTGTCACTCGTCAGCTGTGTTCATGGGCAAGTTACCTAACCTCTGGGAACCACAGCTTCCTCCTTTGTAAAATAAACAACTTCTGTGTCACAGGGTCATCAAAAGGATGAAGGGAGATAACGTACTCCAGATGACTTTGAAAATGATGAAGAACTACCTTAAGGTTTATTACTTACATTCTGTATGTAAATCTTACAGAGGCTAGAATTCACAGTCACAGTCTTCAGTTGTCACCCTCCCTACCACCAGCCCTCTGCTGGCATCATTTTGGTTCTGACATTTTTACTCTTTCAGTTTTAAAAAAGCACATTTCAAAAAAAAGCATCAAATGGTGTCTCAAAATGAAGAGATTTGGTCCAGAAGAGAAATTTACGAACAGACGGTTTAATGGCACTCTTCATACTCACATTTCAATACAGATTAACCAGGAGATGGAAAATTTCTGGAGGGCACACACGATACTATTAACAGTGGTTATCTCTAGGGAGTGGGCTAGGAGGTGATGTGTGGAAAGAAACTTCTCTTTTTCATTTATTCCTGTGTCTACTACTTGAATTTTTAAAAATCTCACATATACATTCCTTTCATAATTAAAAAAACTAATTAAACAATTAAAAGCTTAGTTATCACAGAAAAGGAATATGGTATATACCTAGAATAGTGTCTGACACTTAAAAAGCTTTCAATACATTCTGGCTTATTAATCAAAGTAGGCATTTCTAGTTACCACCTATCCAGCAAAGTAAAATCAACTTCACTAGAATAAAGGCCACCTCTCATCTCTGTGAATGTACATTTTCCATGAATCACATTGTGAGAAATGCTCATTACCACCTGCTGAGGATATGGTTTTAAACTCTTACACCTTCACACACCAAAACTGAAAGCTACCTTCTTAACGCCCAATTATAAAACACAGTACATTGGGCTACCTCTCGACTCTATTACCACTGTTCTTGTAAGCACCTTGATTAACATCACACAGAGCATGCTGGGGTTCTAGGAACCATTCTATCTTACAGCTGGGGGTTTGCACGATATTTTCTAAGAAATTAAAGGTTACATGGCAGCATATGCCAAAGCTAAAAGACAGATTTAAACAGCATTTAAAAAATGATGCAATGGCTATGAAGTTTGGATGCTGTGCACCAGTTAAGTGCTATACTGGTTGCCTAGTTACATCTCTGCAAAAGGCCAAAAAAGTTGTCTCTAAATCTAGAAGTAATTAAAAACCTTAAAGTTTCACCATTAAACCAATGATTATGTGTGAAACCCTATGCAGTCATCCCTTAAAATAAGTGCCCGTCAGACTTTGATCAGGTGGTAGCCCTTGGGAATGTCCAAGGAGATATTTTAATAAAAGACATTTCTATATACGAAATTTTTTACCATGCTCACATTTCATTAAAGTTATCACATCTGGACTCTTGCTGTTTTGTCATACCCAATTGCAGTCCGCTACTATAGGATATTAAAAAACTTTCTAACCTAGTTGATATAACTTCTATCCCGTGAGAGGTGGAAAAAAGTCCAGTGTTTTAAATTGTTAAACCTTAAAAAAATTTTTTTATTGCAATCAGCTTTGCAAATTATAGGCCAGTTTATAATCCAGTAACAAAAACTATGCATGTTAATACTAACAACTAGTGTCTTAACTCTATGAATTTCCTGATCGGTTCTGCCTGACAGACACTTTTAAGTCCAAATATCTTCTCCCAGTAATGGGACAGGATGAACAACAATTTTGGTCTAGAAATTTAAAAACATGAGTGTATTAAAATGGATGAGACTTCCTCCAGAATTTGAAGATAGGGAGAAACAGTCTTTTTTTTTCTTCCTCTTGAAGTTCAACATTTTTTTTTGAGGTAAAATTCACAAAACATGAAATTAATCATTAACCACTTTAAAGTGTACAATTCAACAGCATTTCGTACATTTACGATGTCACGTAGCCATCATCCCTATTTAGTTCCAAGACATTTCTATTACCCCCAAAGAAATCCTGCACCAGAGTAGCTTGGATCATTTGGATCTCCTATTTACATTTACTCTGTAATTTCTCTTTGGAAAGGAATAAAAGAATCTGAGTTTAAACAACAGCATAAGGATTTCATCTCCTTTCATTTCTTCTGGAGCTTGTTTGATTCACACACACACAAAAAAAAAACAGCTGAGGCTCAAAGCTGAAAGGAGGCTAGTCTTAACAAAATGAAACCAGGCAGGATTGAGAGTCTTAGAAGGAAGGAACCCCAAAAAGCGACTGACAAGAATATCAGAATAACTCACAATCTATCCAATCTATCCTCATCAGAAACCCAGATCTTACCTCCAAGACTGATAGTGTTCAATCTTTTTTTTGGAAGAAAAAAAAAAGAATTGAAAGAGAATTCCTTGTACCTACCAACTAGAACAGTTTAGAAGACAGTAAACAAACATTAAAAAAAAAATATATTGCCAGCTCCTCAAAGTCAAAGCCTGTTCTAGGGAAGCTAATGTACTGCCTTTCCAAGTACACTTACAAACTCTTTGTCCCAGTGGCTAAGAGAATAAAAATCTCCAAATGAAGGTCACAGAAATGTAAGAAATGAGGCTCCTTCTGTATTCCTGTTTTCCTGGTCTGGCTTTGCTGTGGGTGAGGGCAGGGCAGAGCATTATGGAAGCATGGAGGAAGGGCTGAGTAAGAATCTTCACCCAGATGCAGCCAATTACTTACATCAGGGTAAGTAGCTCATGCTCTACCACTGGGAGTCAGAAAGCACCAATGTCTTAGAGCTGGATAAGACTCCAAGACATGATCCTCTCCAATCCCCTCCCCTTGGGCATCAAGATAGTATTCCTAATACTTATCTATTCTTGAACATTCTGTGCTGTCTCTTAGAGGGGAAAAGTTCAATTTTGTTATACAAAAGGCACAATTCAAACGAAGACAGCACCATGCAGCTTTGGCAAACTTGTAATTTCCATACATGCTGACATGCTGAAAAAGATTCAATGAGGTTCTGTGGTCACCTCAATAAGAAAGCTATTAAAGCTGTGATCATCAGAGACGCCAGTAACACTGGGGAATTAAAAGAGTGGGCCATGAAATCTAATAACATTTTATAAATGTTGCTGGTTCTTCTGAGTTGGTTTCGGGCAAACATGTATATGTGGATACAGATTTTTCCAGAGTTAGATTCACCCTTACCCTTACCCCAAACCCTTGAGGTTACTGTCATTATTTCATTCAATCAGATTTTCTATTTTCACAATTCATCGGCATGACAGTCACTCTCCACTAGAGCTGTTTTTAGACAGCTAGGCGCCCAACTGTCCCAAATTACCCAGAACTCCAGGAGTTTTAGCACTGAAGCTCCCAAGTCCCAGGTAACCCCCCAGTCTTGGACAAATCAGGATGGTTCGTTACTCTACAGCTAGCCCTAAGTTTGGCCTTCAGATCTGTATTGCTGACCTGTCTTGAAGTGGATAAAAAGGGGACTCACTACAAAAATAGCTGCAACATTTAAAATCTCCATCAAAAATTTCTGGCTAGGGACCTCCCTGGCAGCACAGTGGTTGAGAATCCGCCTGCCAACGCAGGGGACACGGGTTCGAGCCCTAGTCTGGGAAGATCCCACATGCCGCGGAACAACTAAGCCTGTGCGCCACAACTACTGAGCCTGCGTTCTAGAGCCCACGAGCCACAACTACTGAGCCCGTGTGCCACAACTACTGAAGCCCGTGCACCTAAAGCCCGTGCTCCACCACAAGAGAAGCCACCGCAATGAGAAGCCCGCGCACCGCAACGAAGAGTAGCCCCTGCTCACCGCAACTAGAGAAAGCCGCGGGCAGCAACGAAGGCCCAATGCAGCCAAAAATAAATAAATAAAATATAAATAAAATTTTTAAAAATTCTGGCTATATTCTACCCTGGAGATGGTTTTTAAAAAATAACCCAGTGATCCATTTCATTCACTAGATGAGCAATGGTTTCTTACTTTGTGGGGATGACTTACCTAATGTATGGTGGAAATTAAACCATACTTAGAAATTAGCTATAATAAATACCACTACAGTAAGGTCCTAAAATATTATGTTATTTTTTCCTCCAACTTCCACATGTTAGAGCCTAATAAATAAAGCACAATGTGACAGGCAGACATAACAGCATAAAATAAAAATCTCACATTTCTTTGGTGCCATTCAAAGACCTTGGAACCTGCACACTGTAGGCAAACTCTCCAGAGTTGGAGAAATGCCAAAGGCAGCACGCTCTCCAGAGGCCACACCCATAGTACCAGAAAGTCTGGCCAAGGAAGGAGCCATTGGACTTCAACCTGTCCACTTGATCCAATGCCAAATACTCCAAGAAAACTAAAAGCCTTCAGTGCCTGTATTTACAAACAGGTTTTGCAGAGTCAAGACAAGAACTTGCTTCATCAACTTGGGAACCCTAAGCCTTCTCAACTCTATACAATGAAATGTAAGATAATCCTATCTCTGCTACCTGAGGCATTTCTACCTTTCTGAACAATTAACCTCTTTTACTTTGTAGTAGGCAGAATAATAGTCCCCAAATAGGTCCATGCCCTAATCCCTGGAACCTGTGAATATATAAACTTACGTGGAAAAAGGGACTTTGAAGATATGATTAAATTAAGGACCTTGGGATGGGGAGAGTATCTTGTATTATCTAGGTGTGCCAAATCTTATCTCATGGGTCTTTAAAGTCAAAGAACATTTCCTGGCTCAGTTCAGAGGAATGAATATGGTGGAAAGACATACGGAGATGGAAGGCTGCTGGCTTTGAAAATGGAAGAAAGGGGACTCTAGAATTCTTCCCTAGAGCCTCCAGAAAGGAACACAGCTCTGTCAGTACTTTGCCTTTAGACCAGTGAGATCTCTACAGAACCTAACTTGCAGAACTGTAAGATAACATATTCGTATTTGGTGGATTTGTTTTAATCCATCAAGTTTGTTACAATTTGTTACAGCAGCAAACAAGAGAGGAATACATCCTTCATCACTGCTGTTTAATTTGCATAATGCCTTAGTAGTATTTTGCTTTAAATCTCAATATTTGACCATTTCTTGCCTAGTGTTTAATTTGCTTCTCTGTACAGACATAAAAAATAGATTTGGTACTAGAACAAATATGCTCAAAATCCCTCCAACAGTGCAAAACAATATTTCCTTTTACATGTCTATTTTGTTTAGTTTCTTTCTTTAGTTTGTTAGCACAGAGACCACTTACATAAGGAACTACTTTGCATAACTGAAACCAGTAATTTTGCATGAAGCAAAAATGCTTGTAGGTAAGAGTAACATGACAAACAACCTCTTTAAAGGTGTGTAACGACACAGTAGTTCTCAATGTCTCCTTAGGGCACTCTGGATACCCCAATGGCTGGAAGATGCCACTGGCCTTTTGTGAGCCAAGGACAGGGATACCAGAGAATACGAGGAAGAATTGCCCCATTCAACGTGTCAGCAACCCGCACCGAGAAACTCTGCTTGGATTGATTTGAAACATTTAAATACAGTGATTAGTATGAAAGAAATCAACACCAACATCAGACAGAGAACATGAAAAACTTATTTTAAAAGCCTTCATTATTAATAATATTTGGTAGAGTGTAGGGATGGCTTAGCCCTCACCTGAAGATATTAAGTACTTAACGCCAAAAGAACCTCATTATGGGGTTGCAAAAGCTATACATGGCATTAAAAGCACACATACACACAGGCCTTCCTTCTAATAAGCTCTAGACCAGAGATTCTCAGTCGTGACTACACATTGTAATCACCTGGGGAGATCTTATAAACTACAGATGTTCAGACCCCTCCCCAAGGGATTCTGACTCAAGTGGTCTGGGTAGGGTTTACATATCAGTGCTTTCAAACACTTCCCTGGAGATTCTGATGTGCACCCAGGACTGAGAATCACTGCTCTGTACCATCCATGAGCAGTCTATTGGACATATCCGTCTGGATGTGGCCACTCCACAGATTTGAATCTGTTCCTCTCTTCCTGTATCTGTAGCCCAGTTATCATCACTCACTGAATTTCCCAAAAGACAAATTGGGGAGTTTTTCTAAATGTCCTCCTCTCCTTCATCTTCAATCAGCAATTTCATCAGTTCTCCCATATCCAGCCCATCATTTGCAAATCCAAGAAGTCTACTGGTCTCCCTTCCATTAGCTTTTCTCTATTTTTTCTCTTAAGAAGGTTTTGATACTAGTAAATACTAAATATCGGCTGAATGAGTACATGGATAAATGGCTAGCTTCAGCAAAGTAAGTTAGGTTAAAAGCAGGTTTTATTTTTTATTTGCATTTTGCTGTAGCCACTAAATAGTTGTATAAACAATTAAAAATCTAACAGCCAAATTCAAGCCATCATCATATAATCCAATGCTCCAATGGGAAAAGAAGAGAAGGGGTGGAGGTATAGATGAAACAATACTGGTCATGAGTTATAATTGTTAAAACTGAGTGATAGGGATATAGAAGTTCATTATATTATCCTCTCTATTTGGTATATGCTTGAAATTTATCAGAATGAAGTTAATTTTAAAAGGGGGGGGGGAGGACTTCCCTGGTAGTGCAGTGGTTAAGAATCCACCTGCCAATGCAGGGGACATGGGTTCGAGCCCTGGTCTGGGAAGATCCCACACACCATGGAGCAACTAAGCCCATGCGCCACAATCACTGAGCCTGCGCTCTAGAACCCACGAGCCACAACTACTGAGCCCTCATGCCACAACTACTGAAGCCCACGTGCCTAGAGCCTGTGCTCCACAACAAGAGAAGCCACCGCAATGAGAAGCCCGTGCACCACAACGAAGAGTAGCTCCCACTCGCCGCAACTAGAGAAAGCTCATGCGCAGCAACGAAGACCCAACGCAGCCAAAAAATAAATAAATTTATAAATAAATAAATTAAATTAAATTAAATTAAATGGGGGGAAGTCCATGTCAGGACTAAAGGAAACTGCATCTCGGTTGGGGAGAGAAAACACATTATCACCTATCTCAGCAATATGGTGACCTTTCAAGTCTACAGCTAGATTCAAACAGCTTTACTCAGTTTCAAAAGCCAAGTCAGTTTCTTCAAGAAGAAACCCCACCAGTATTAAATTGACCTTTTATTGTGACTGTTGTTGCTGCTGAAAAAGCCCTTATAATGTCTACAACCAATCTGTTAAGAACAGGGTTTACACTTCTCTGGGCTAATCTACTCTGACATCTGTCTTTCACTATCCTCAATGGCTGCCACCAATTAATCATGTTCGGTGCCACAGAGACACAATTTGTTAAGGCAGTGACCTCAAAGGCTTCCAAACTCAGGTTTTTAGAAGAAAATGGGTGAAATCTGATTGTTTTGTTTTGTTTTGTTTGCGTTATGCGGGCCTCTCACTGTTGTGGCCTCTCCCATTGCGGAGCACAGGCTCCGGACGCGCAGGCTCAGCGGCCATGGCTCACGGGCCCAGCCGCTCCGCAGCATGTGGGATCTTCCCGGACCGGGGCACGAACCTGTGTCCCCTGCATCGGCAGGTGGACTCTCAACCACTGCGCCACCAGGGAAGCCCCGAGAAATCTGATTTTTAACTATCATTAAGGAGAGCCATTTTTTTCCCCTTTAAATCCTAAAGTCATGTCAACATTGCTAAAGACTATGAATGTTTCTTTTTGATCAACATCACATGTTAAATGCTTTCATCTCTGGGCTTAAGATTTTTCTTTAACTCTTGAAGTTCTGATTAGATTTAAGATCCTAGAAGAAAATATTTCAGAATTCTTACCTCTTCAGTTCCCAAAGCCTGAAGCTCACTGGCAGATCTGGCTGTTGAGAAAGCAGAGTGGAGAATGTATTGGTTTTTTTTTTTTTTTAAAAAAAGAGAAATAACATGATACACAAACGCTGAACAAGCAAATAAATGTTTCTGTAAATAGGGTTTGGTGGTGATGGCTGAATAGCTCAAGGGGCAGAGGGGCTCACAGGTCTACCTTTCTGAGCCAAGAAACAAACATTTTGTTAACTCTTTTTCTTTGAAGAAACAGATTTGTGAAAATAGGAGTCCCGTTCTTTGTGAACTTCCCTAACCTGAAAGAAAACATGAAAATACCAAGTCGGCTTGGGAACCTAGGGCAAGCACAGTTCTTGGTGACAGAGGCTGTGTACCGCTGAGATGAATAAGAACAAGCTTTCCTCCTGACCTAACTTGATTAGCTCCCAGCAGGACCGAAGTCCCAGATACACTCTTTCTCCAGGTGTTAGGGACAGGGGTGGGGCTCCATTCGTGTATATCTAACCCTTTAAGAGGGTAGGTTGGACAAGTTAATGGTTAAAAAACATCGTTAGCATCCAAAGCTGAAGGTTGTTTAGAAGTAGAAACACCTATACCCTTAGCCACTCATGATCTTTGGGATGCTGGGCAGAGTTGGCCTAATTCCGCCTTGTGTGAGTGTGGTTCCTATCTAAGAAAGTTCCTGTCTTTACTTCTGAAAAGATATCCAGCAGCCAGCTCAAAGGGAGCTGCCTAAGTCTCAGGGAACGCTTTACCATTCATATTTTGCTGTGTCTCAGAACTAAGAGTTACTTAGCATCTAGAGCATTATGACTGGGAGTGTAAATCAGATTCATGTTGGGTCCTGAGACCAAATGAACAGCAGTGTCTCTAGAGATCTCCCATTGCCTAAGACTGGCACGTGTGCTAAAATCTCAGCCCAACTGATTATATTCCCAGATGACTATACGGGACCATATGTTTTTAAATGAGCCAACATTATTAGAAAACCATTATCTCATGATTAATGACAGCAAAGGAAACAAAAACAAGCCAAGGGCAGAAAACAACCTATTTTCAGAGAATAAACCCTAGGGATAACAATGATTAGTGGGACTTGCAAAATAAGCCTCGAAGGGAGCTCTGAGTCCAGCACTCTCATACGTTCTTGGGAGAGCATAAATCAACACAATCTCTCTGGAAAGCAGTTGGGCAATATTTATCAAGATTCCAAATATGTTCTCACCCATTGTCTTGGTGATGTCACTCCTTGACTTGATCCAAAAAATGCAAAGTATAGACAAAGAAGTATTACCAAGGTGTTAGAAATAGCCTAAATATGAATAACATAACCCATTAAGTAAAACAGAAAAATTCCACACGATGGAACTTGGAAACAATAAATACAAAAAATTTAAGTGATGAGGAAGAATACACACGGAATAAAGTTATGTGAAAAGAGAATACAACATTATATAGAGAGTATGACCTCAGCTAATTTTCTAATATCTATCTATTATATATATGCATTTTTGAATACATTTTCATATTTTTAATATTCTAATATATCACATACAATATTTTCTAGTAAATAGTATACATATCTTTCTGATACATATTTTTCTAGAAAAAAGATTGGAAGAAGGTATGTCAAAATGTTAACAGTGTATTATCCCTTTTGTATAGAAAATGGAAGTACCAGAAATTGCTAGATATGCCCCAGTATCTGCTTTCCCCTTCTTCCATGCTTGTGATAGAACCTAAGCTAGGCACATACATGTCAAGAATAACTGCTTTTCCCAGCCTCCCTTGGTGCTAGGTGTGTGGCCATGTGACAAAGTTCAAGGGGATTGCTGCAGCAGTGATGGGTGCAACTTCTGGGTCATGCCGTCCCCTTTCCAACTTTCTCCCTTCCTACTGGCTATAGTGAGGTCCTTATGGTAGGAAGCCACTTTAGACCATAAAGCAAGGAAAATATGCTTGGAATGATGTAACAGTATGATAGAAGGAGACTGGATACCTGGATGATCTTGTGGAGGAGAGTTACCTTACCAGCCCTGGACCACACACCTCTGGATTATTATGTGAGAGAGAAATAACTTCTCACTTCTGTAAGCCACTGTGAAATCAGGTCTCTGTTCTATGTGGTTCAACCAAAAACCTAATTAATGGAAGGGGTCAGTCTTAATTTTTTTTTACACTTTAAGTATTTTCCAAATTTTCAATGATCACCATGAATTACTTTCACCATCAGAAAAAGTTTAAGTTAAGTATTGTTTACTAATCTTAAAAAGATTAAGACAGCATAGAATGAAGTTTGGGTAACATGTGCCTTCTTCCCACATATGAGAGGAAAAATGAAATCCACAGTTTTAAGAAATAGTTTTTACACCATATGCCAGGGCAAAATCACACACAAACTCCCTGCATTTGCATGACCCTTTAATCAAACTCCACGGCACTTTATTTCAAGCCTTTTGAAAAATAGTTTTAATAAGGAAAAGTTGTAGAAATAAAATCTGCATGAGGAATACTCTAAGAAAACCTCTAGTCAATGTATTATCCATTTAAGAGGATACCTAGGCTTCTTAAAGTAATCTTAAATCATTCTTAAAAACCAGTTTTGTAGGTGCACTAACTCATACCTTTAACTTAAGGGTGTTGATTGTTCTCCATACAGAATCATAATGAATCACTCCTCAGTAATCCCACTTTGTTGACTGTCCATCAAAAAAGCATGTATGTTGGGATTTCCCTGGTGGTGCAGCGGTTAAGAATCTATCTGCCAATGCAGGGGACACAGGTTTGAGCCCTGGTCCAGGAAGATCTCACATGCTGTGGAGCAACTAAGCCCGTGCACCACTATGCCACTATGCCACTATGCCACAGTAGCCCGAATGCTACTGAGCCTGTGCTCTAGAGCCCACGAGCCACAACTGCTGAGCCCGCGCACCACAACTACTGAAGCCTGCGCACCTGGAGCCCATGCTCCACCACAAGAGAAGCCACTGCAATGAGAGGCCTGAGCACAGCAATGAAGAGTAGCCCCTGTTCACCACAACTAGAGAAAGCCCACGTGCAGCAATGAAGACCCAACGCAGCCAAAAAATAAATAAATAAATGGGGGAAAAAATAAAGCACGTATGTTGATTTTACTTTCCCCTGGTGTGATGACAGATTTGGCAGAGTTCACATAACCTCCTTGGTCTCCTCTGTGATCCAGGGACCTATATTATAAGATGACTGTCCAAGATAAAGGAGTCATATCTACTCCATAAAATAGAGAAAAGAGACCTGGTCTACTTGGGGATCAGATCTGAAACAATGGCCTCACTAAAACCCGTCTCTAACTGTATTAGAATAATGCACTGAGGAGCGTTTAAATCTGTAATAATATTATGCCAGTGGCATTTTGGCACCTTTTAGAGACTCACTAAAGCCCTGTGCACCTTCACACCAGACACTTACCGGGTAGATCTGAGAGACTTATATGTAATTATATAGCAGATAAAGGACCAATCTACCCCCCTTCTTCCTGAGAGAATGCCAAATGGCCCTTTTCTCTCCTGTGAATCACAACACCCAACAGTAAAACGGCTAACTTATATTCAGTAACAAAGGGAGGATGCCAGAGTTTCTTTAATTCCCTCTCAGGACAACTGTGCCAGTACATTTTCAAGAAACCCTACACTCTCTTGTGATAGTCAAACTGAAGCTGATAGTCAACGCTCTGAATTCTCAGTTTCTCTCCGCCTCTTCCCTTTACAGGAACATAAGCAACCCAACTCCACAGGACTAATTACCATGGTAACACCATGCACCGTGATTATGAGTGTGTTTGTTTTTTAAAATGACTCACAGATTGTTCCCCCAGAAACCCCAGACACACAGGTTTCTGGCTGGTTTATAAAATCTATCCAAAGTTTTCTTGCAAATGTCTTGCTCTTCATAGCACAACTGGTGTGACAGCAAGAGAGTCATCAAATCAATATGCCCATCTCCTTAAGGATGAAAAAACCCCACTTGGTTTTTTAAACACTCCAAGATTAATCAATTTAAAACTCGGGTTAATAATGAAATTAATTTGGGTTTGTACACTGGAGAAAAGTAATCTGTTTCTAATTTAAATAATTAAGGTAGTTCATAATGTAGTTTTAGGGACCCAAATAAAATTATCAGGTGAAATAAAATCAACAGTAAAAATTATCAAATAAAATAGCCTACATCGGTGCATACATGGGCGATCATATGTAAAGTGTTTTAAAAGAATAAATGTAAGTCCTTTTTTTAAAATTAAAAATGCGTTTCCTTTTCCTTAACACTGTCTGATCGTAACAATATAACTTGATTCTAGGGTAAATGTAAGTCTTAATGCCGAGATGTTTTTAAACTAAGGTCTAAAATAAAGAGATTTATTTTTAAAAAGCAAACATGAAAGAGTCCAGATATTTGGAAGAACTGTGGACTACTTCCATCTATTTATCAATACGTATTATTTAAGACCCTCTATGTACTAAGCACCACTGTTTATAACTGAACATTGTAATAGGACTTAGGGAAGACTATTTTCTTACTGGAGACAAAGGTCATGGGCATGGCTGAGTCCTTCATCTTCTCTCAGAAGATCCTTTGTGTCACAAGGCACCATTCTGGATGAGCTTTTAGTGAGAGGGACCATGACCCAGTGATCACATCAGGCCTAGAATTCAGAGTCCTGACGTGGGCATCATGGGTGGCTCTCTCCAAAAAAAATAGATGTTGGTAATTTTGGTATATTGATTTTCCTCTGTATGAAATGGAAATAAACCCTATTTTAAAAGAAATTTAGGGCTTCCCTGGTGGTGCAGTGTTTGAGAGTCTGCCTGCCAATGCAGGGGACACGGGTTCGAGCCCTGGTCTGGGAAGATCCCGCATGCCGCGGAGCGGCTGGGCCTGTGAGCCACAATTACTGAGCCTGCGCGTCTGGAGCCTGTGCTCTGCAACAAGAGAGCCCGCGATAGTGAGAGGCCCGCGCACCGTGATGAAGAGTGGCCCCCACTTGCAACAACCAGAGAAAGCCCTTGCACAGAAACAAAGACCCAACTCAGCAAAAAAAATAAATTAATTAAAAAAAAAAAGAAATTTAAATGAAAAATTTTATATAAATCTATATAAATTAAAATGTGAAGTACCCTGATATTTACTTATGGTACAACATATGATAAGCAGACATACACACATACACAATTCATTAAAAATGACTATCTCCAGGACTCTGGGAGGACTCATGACAAGGAGTACCTCCCAGAACTTCTGCTGCCAGTGTACTTGTCCTCACGGTGAGACACAGCCACACCCTGCCTCTGCAGGAGACCCTGCAACACTAGCAGGGCTGAGGGCAGACAGCAGAAGCAAGAAGAACTACAATCCTGCAGCCTGTGGAACAAAAACCACATTCACAGAAAGATAGACAAGATGAAAAGGCAGAGGGCTATGTACCAGATGAAGGAACAAGACAAAACCCCAGAAAAACAACTAAATGAAGGGGAGATAGGCAACCTTCCAGAAAAAGAATTCAGAATAGTGGTAGTGAAGATGACCCAGGACCTCGGAAAAAGAATGGAGGCAAAGATCAAGAAGATGCAAGAAATGTTTAACAAAGACCTAGAAGAATTAAAGAACAAACAAACAGAGATGAACAGTACAATAACTGAAATGAAAACTACACTAGAAGGAATCAATAGCAGAATTACTGAGGCAGAAGAAAGGATAAGTAACCTGGAAGACAGAATGGTAGAATTCACTGCTGCGGAACAGAAAAAGAAAAAGAATGAAAAGAAATGAAGACAGCCTAAGAGACCTCTGGGACAACATTAAATGCAACAACATTCGTATTATAGGGGTCCCAGAAGGAGAAGAGAGAGAGAAAGGACCAGAGAAAATATTTGAAGATATTATAATTGAAAACTTCCCTAACATGGGAAGTAGCCACCCAAGTCCAGGAAGCGCAGTGAGTCCCATACAGGATAAACCCAAGGAGAAACACGTCAAGACACATAGTAATCAAACTGGCAAAAATTAAAGACAAAGAAAAATTATTGAAAGCAGCAAGGGAAAAATGACAAATAATATACAAGGGAACTCCCATAAGGTTAACAGCTGATTTCTCAGCAGAAACTCTACAAGCCAGGAGGGAGTGGCATGATATACTTAAAGTGATGAAAGCAAAGAACGTACAACCAAGATTACTCTACCTGGCAAGGATCTCATTCAGATTCGATGGAGAAATCAAAAGCTTTACAGACAAGCAAAAGCTAAGAGAATTCAGCACCACAAAACCAGCTCTACAACAAATGCTAAAGGAACTTCACTAAGTGGGAAACACAAGAGGAGAAAAGGACCTACAAAAACAAACCCAAAACAATTAAGAAAATGGTCATAGGAACATACATATTGATAATTGCCTTAAACGTGAATGGATTAAATGTTCCAACCAAAAGAACCAGACTTCCTGAATGGATACAAAACAAGACCCATGTATATGCTGTCTACAAGAGACCCACTTCAGACCTAGCGACACATACAGACTGAAAGTGAGGGGATGGAAAAAGATATTCCATGCAAATGGAAATCAAAAGAAAGCTGGAGTAGCAATACTCATATCAGATAAAATAGACTTTAAAATAAAGAATGTTACAAGAGACAAGGAAGAACACTACATAATGATCAAGGGATCAATCCAAGAAGAAGATATAACAATTATAAATATACATGCATCCAACATAGGATCACCTCAATAAGTAAGGCAACTGCTAACACCTATAAAACAGGAAATCGATAGCAACACAAAAATAGTGGGGGACTTTAACACCTCACTTACACCAATGGACAGATGATCCAAAATGAAAATAAATAAGGAAACAGGAGCTTTAAATGACACTACAGACCAGATAGATTTAATTCATATTTATAGGACATTCCATCCAAAAACAGCAGATTACACTTTCTTCTCAAGTGCGCACAGAATATTCTCCAGGATAGATCACATCTTGGGTTACAAATCAAGCCTCAGTAAATTTAAGAAAATTGAAATCATATCAAGCATCTTTTCTGACCAAAAAGCTATGAAATTAGAAATCAATTACAGGCAAAAACCGTAAAAAACACAAACACATGGAGGCTAAACAATATGTTATTAAACAACCAAGAGATCACTGAAGAAATCAAAGAGGAAATCAAAAAATACTTAGAGACAAATGACAATGAAAACACAACGATCCGAAACCTATGGGATGCAGCAAAAGCAGTTCTAATAGGGAAGGTTATAGCTATACAAGCCTACCTCAAGAAACAAGAAAAATCTCAAATAAACAATCTAACCTTACACCTAAAGGAACTAGAGAAAGAGAACAAACAAAACACAAAGTTAGCAGAAGGAAAGAAATTGTAAAGATCAGAGAAGAAATAAATGAAATAGAAACAAAGAAAACAGTAGCAAAGATCAATAAAACTAAAAGCTGGTTCTTTGAGAAGATAAACAAAATTGATAAACAATTAGCCAGACTTATCAAAAAAAAGGGAGAGGACTCAAATCAATAAAATTAGAAATGAAAAAGCAGAAGTTACAACAGACACCGCAGAAATGCAAAGCATCCTAAGAGACTACTACAAGCAACTCTATGCCAATAAAATGGACAAGCTGGAAGAAATGGACAAATTCTTAGAAAGGTATAACCTTCCAAGACTGAACCAGGAAGAAATAGAAAATATGAACAGACCAATCACAAGTAATGAAATTGAGACTGCGATTAAAAATTTTCCAACAAACAAAAGTCCAGGACCAGATGGCTTCACAGGTGAATTCTATCAAACATTTAGAAAAGAGCTAACACCCATCCTTCTCAAACGCTTCCAAAATATTGCAGATGAAGGAACACTTCCAAACTCATTCTATGAGGCTGCCATCACCCTGATAACAAAACCAAATATACTACAAGAAAAGAAAATTACAGACCAATATCACTGATGAATATAGAGGCAAAAATCCTCAACAAAATACTAGCAAACAGAATCCAACAACACATTAAAAAGATCATACACCATGATCAAGTGGGATTTATCCCAGAGATGCAAGGATTCTTCAATATACACAAATCAATATGATACACCATATTAACAAATTGAAGAATAAAAATCATATGATCATCTCAATAGATGCAGAAAAAGCTTTTGACAAAATTCAACACCCATTTACAATAAAAACTCTCCAGAAAGTGGGCATAGAGGAAACCTACCTCAAAATAATAAAGGCCATATATGACAAACCCACAGCAAACATCATCCTCAATGGTGAAAACTGAAAGCATTTCCTCTAAGATCAGGAACAAGACCAGGTTGCCCACTCTCACCACTATTATTCAACATAGTTTTGGAAGTCCTAGCAACAGCAATCAGAGAAGAAAAAGAAATAAAAGGAATACAAATTGGAAAAGAAGAAGTAAAGCTGTCACTGTTTGCAGATGACATGATACTATACATAGAGAATCCTAAAGATGTCACCAGAAAACTACTAGAGCTAATCAATGAAGTTGGTAAAGTAGCAGGATACAAAATTAATGCACAGAAATCTCTTGCATTCCTATACACTAATGATGAAAAATCTGAAAGAGAAATTAAGGAAACACTCCCATTTACCATTGCAACAAAAAGAACAAAATACCCAGGAATAAACCTACCTAGAGAGACAAAAGACCTGTATGCAGAAAACTATAAGACACTGATGAAAGAAATTAAAGATGATACCAACAGATGGAGAGATATACCATGTTGTTGGATTGGAAGAATCAATACTGTGAAAATGACGATACTACCCAAAGCAATCTACAGAGTCAATGCAATCCCTACCAAATTACCAATGGCATTTTTTACAGAACTAGAACAAAAAACCTTAAAATTTGTATGGAGACACAAAAGACCCCAAATAGCCAAAGCAGTCTTGAGGGAAAAAAATGGAGCTGGAGGAATCAGACTCCCTGACTTCAAACTATACTACAAAGCTACAGTAATCAAGACAATATGGTACTGGCACAAAAACAGAAACATAGATCAATGGAACAAGGTAGAAAGCCCAGAGATAAACCCATGCACCTATGGTCAACTAATCTATGACAAAGGTGGCAAGGATATACAATGGAGAAAAGACAGTCTCTTCAATAAGTGGTGCTGGGAAAACTGGACAGCTACATGTAAAAGAATGAAATTAGAACACTCCCTAACACCATACACAAAAATAAACTCAAAATGGATTAGAGACCTGCTCTAGACCTCCTAGAGTAATGGGAATAAAAGCAAAAATAAACAAATGGCACCTAATGAAACTTCAAAGCTTTTACACACCAAAGGAAACCATAAACAAGACGAAAAGACAACCCTCAGAATGGGAGAAAATATTTGCAAACGAATCAATGGACAAAGGATGAATCTCCAAAATATATAAACAGCTTATGCAGCTCAACATTAAAGAAAACAAACAACCCAATCCAAAAATGGGCAGAAGACCTAAATAGACATTTCTCCAAAGAAGACTTACAGATGGCCAAGAAGCAAACGAAAAGCTGCTCAACATCACTAATTACTAGAGATATGCACATCAAAACTACTATGAGGTATCACCTCACACCAGTTAGAATGGGCATCATCAGAAAATCTACAAACAACAAATGCTGGAGAGGGTGTGGAGAAAAGAGAACCCTCTTGCACTGTTGGTGGGAATCTAAATTGATACAGCCACTGTGGAGAACAGTATGGAGGTTCCTTAAAAAATTAAAAATAGAATTACCATATGATCCAGCAATCCCACTACTGGGCATATACCCAGAGAAAACCATAATTCAAAACGACACATACACCCCAATGTTCATTGCAGCACTATTTACAATAGCTAGGTCATGGAAGCAACCTAAATGCCCATTGACAGATGAATGGATAAAGAAGATGTGGTACATATATACAATGGAATATTACTCAGCCATAAAAAGGAACGATATTGGGTCATTTGTTGAGACGTGGATGGATCTAGAGACTGTCATACAGAGTGAAGTTAGTCAGAAAGAGAAAAACAAATATTGTATATTAACGCATATATGTGGAACCTAGAAAAATGGTACAGATGAACCAGTTTGCAGGGCAGAAATTGAGACACAGATGTAGAGAACAAACGTATGGACACCCAGGGGGGAAAGCGGCGGGGGAGTAGGGGTGGTGGTGTGATGAATTGGGTGATTGGGACTGACATGTATACACTGATGTGTATAAAATTGATGACTAATAAGAATCTGCTGTATAAAAAAAAATTAAATTTAAAAAAATTTTAAAAAACGATCATCTCTAAATTGCTACATATTTTATGTATTGTTACCAATAATATTTTTTTCTCTAGAGCTTGAAGGGATAACCAGAGCCTATCAGTCAGGATAGGCTAAGGTTATACTGTGGAAACAACCCCCAAATCTTTTAAGACAGAAAAACTCATTTTTCACTCTCACTATGTGTTCATTGCAGGTCAGTGGAGAGACCATCTCTGTGTTGTCTTTATTCTAAGACCCAGGCTTAAGAGCTCAGCCACTGTCCCTGTGTTTCCACCACTGTCAATTGCCAAGGAATGCGCTCACATTCTGGTCATTATAAGCTTCCTCCTAGAGGTGAACATCACTTCTGCTTTCACTTCACTGGTCAATGCAAGACACAGGGCTACACCTAACTAAAGCAGATGGAGACCTGTAAGCCTATCATGAGTTGGGAAGGAAAACCAGAAATATTTTTGCCTAATCACATGCATTGGTGAACAAATAGTGCAAGCCTGAGACTGTCACTTAACTAAGTCACAACACTGACGTCTGACTATGCCGAGGAAGCAGGCTTCCTCAGGTGATTCCTTACTTCAAGTTCTGAGCACCTGTGGTTCATGTTGGGCCATAATCATTTCTGCTAAAACTGGCTGAGAACCCCATGGCTAGAACTAAAGATCCTCTACTCCATCTTTGTGGTAACAATAATAATTATACTAATAATAGCTACAATTCTGAATAGTTAGTTACTATATGTCAGGCACTATGACATGTAAAATAAACATTTTACATACATTATATAATTTTCCCCTGACAATTTTGTGGAGTAGGTATTGTCATTATATCCCAATCTATAGATAAGGAAACAGAGGCACAGATAGTTTAAGCAACTTGTCCAGGACATTCTGATTCCAAACCAATGTTCTTTAACAACTATGCTCTCCTGTGTATTAAGCCTTAGAATATTATTTTTGTATACTGTAGTATTTTCAGATTATTTTAAAACATAATAAAAAATCAATTTTTTTTTGCTTAGAAATTTTCATTTTTTTTAACTTAAATTTTGTATTAGTTTAATTTTAAAAAAATGTGGGGACTGTTTGATATCAAGTTTTCTTTTCCCCCAATGGAAAAAAAATAATAAAACTGTTAGCGAAATTACTTTAATGCCTATATACAGTAATGTTCTCTAAACACAGCCATCATTCATGAAGTTTAAAAAATAATGGCAAAGGATCCATTCAATTCTCCAAAGAAAGAGTCGACTAAAAGGACTGTTAATTTTTTTTTTCTGTGTAAATTTTTTCACAATTTTTCTCATATGGTTCTGTGCAGATCAGATAAATACCCTTCTTAAACACAGCTCTGTTGGCAAAGCTTAGAAATGAACTTTTACTTTCCTGTTTAAAGATGCAAATATACGAGTAGGAAGCATTCGATCATTTATTACAGAGAAGGTATTCCTACCATTAACACTTAATCTGTTACGATGAGAATGCACAGAAATACACCTAGAGGCAAGCAGTAAAAACACTGTAATGACGGCAGCTTCACTGCAATTTCCCTTTTTCACTCCTGCTGCCTCACAAACCTAGCCTCTGAAATGAAATATCAGAATGAAAAATAGGAACCATGAAGACAATGCAACAATAATAGAACTGCATGTTGCCTCTGCAGTTGGAAAGTGGAAAACTATTTTCAAAATAACTCATAATCAGAAATTTCAGAGAGCATTCTTGCTTCTCTTACATGTGCTGTAATCCACAAAATGCATACCTCTCTAGACAAAACAGTGTTTTCCTTTAAGTCTGATAGACATCATAAACAGAACCCTTGGCCTCTCTTGCTCATTTCTTGGCCCAGGGTGGATTTTATTTAGATCAAATTGATTTAAATGACGAGTCAGGAAGACTCAATTTAATTATATATATGTGTATTTTACAATGCAGAAATGCAGGGCTAGTTGTCTAAATTAAATGCCATTCTTATCACTTACTAGGACCTGATGTAATTTCTTCTGGAATCATTTGTTTAGAAGGTGATTCTTTGCTTCATCTCACAGGAGCCATTTTGTATTTTCTTCCAGGACTCTTTCTCTAGTCTACCTAGATCATCACCATCAACTAAAGCAAGCTTTTCATTTGTGTGTATTTGTGTATGTTTGTTTTTCTGAAAGGAGAATGCATGGAAACACTGTTCAACTCAAAGTTGTATGATTTTGATAAGTTTAACCTTTTGGGCCTTGATATCTTCATGTATAGGATGGAAACAATAATAGTGGCAGATTCTGTTGAACACCCGATACCCATTCACCCCTTCTTCCTTGCTAATAGAGCTAGACCTTTTTCTGGAGTCTGGTGACCAGACCAGTTTTTCAGAGAGGCGGGCCTGCGCCATGGCCTCACAGGACACTTGAACTAGCCAATCACAGCAGCTCTGTCTGCCTCACTACTAATAGGGAAGGCACATGAGTTGTGAATGTCATCTCAGAGAGGCCTTCAGGGATTACCCAACAAAGGTAAAATTCCCATGGCCACACCATCATACACACAATCTCTATCATTCAATCTGTTTCTATTTTAATCCACCTCAGCACTTATCACTACCTGATATTTTCTTGTATTGTAATTTGTTTCTGTCAATGGGGTCCGATCCTGGCTAATTCTGATCTGATTAGTCTAGGTTGAGGCTGGGCCATAGGTGTTTTTTCAAAGTACCCCTCAGTGATTTCTAATGTGCAGCTAGATCTGTAAACCATTTGTTTATGTGTTTACCAGGTCTCTCTCAATAGAAGGTAATTTACAAGAAAACAAAGAACTGGCCTGTTTTGTTCATCCAAGTGTCCCTGGCCCCTCGAAGGACACATGGCACATTGCAGACATTCCGTTAAGACTTGTGGACAGACTGACTGTATTGTAGTTCTGTCAGTATTTGTCTGTTTTCCCAGTAGTTTATAAGCTCCTAGAATATCTAGTCCACTCTGCATAAAAAAATAAGTGACTCAAGAAAGTTCATTAAACGAATGATAAACAAACTGCATTTGTGAACCCAAATGTTCTCACCAAAAACAAACAAACAAAACAAAAACAAAAATCCCACAAATATATGTAAGGTGATGTATGTGTTAATTAACTAGATGGGAGGAATCCTTTCACAGTATATATGTATATCCAATCACCATGATGAACACTTTAAATGTCTTATAATTTTATTTGCCAATTACACTTCAATAAAACTGAAATTGAAAACAAACAAAAACCCAAGCTGTATTTGTGTGCTGTAAGGAAGACAAAGATGAAACTGGGTGTGGCTGCTGTCCTCAAAGAGTTTGCAAAAGAAAAAAAAAAAAAAAGCAGATTTTCATTATATACACAAGAATGCACTAATTGCTGTGATGAAAGAACAAAAGACTTCAGGGGAAGTAAAAATTGCTTTTTATTGGGAAAGGAAGAAACCAAGGAAGACTTCATGGAAGAGACAGCATTTGAACTGAGCCTCACAGGATGAATGGAATTTGGCTACGCAGAGAAGCAAGACTACAGGGGTGAAGTGTGGAAGGAGAAGCAGGAAAGTTCTTCCAGGGAGAGGGAAGAACACAAACAACAAATCAGCCCAGCTGGAGGTCAGGAGGGCTAGAACAAGACACTGGCTGTCAACATGGGAAAGATTAGATGGTGTCAAGATATGTTTCCAGTGACAATGCAAAGGTCTGAGCAACTGACTCCAACTTGGTTGTTTGGTGAGGAAAACAATGAAATTGGGTTTTCCTAATTGAGGGACTGAGAATGGGGTGTCATTAATAGTCGTGGAATCAGGTGAGGAGCTGGTTTTGAGTGGGGAAAGGCAATGGCAAGCACTGATTTGGAGTCTCAGTTTCAGTGGGTTGGATGTTCTGGCAAGTTTGCAGGGTGCTCGATGTGCACGTTTAGAGTAGGTGAGAGATCAGAATGGAGAATCAGATTTGGAACTGCCCCCCACCCCAGTGACAATGACAGAAATCATAGAAAAGGGTTTGATAAAGGAAGAGGGAGAAATTTAGTGGCAGAAGAATCAAATCTTGAGAACACTCATATTTGGGGAGCAGAACTTGGAGTTAATGGAGATGTTGGGAGCCTTCAGAGAGGCATGAAGGGTGGCAGAATATGCCACTCCAAAATATGCCTGTTTGGCATAAGAATTATTTCAGGTAGATTATCGTGGAAACAGGAGACACTGGAGAGATTATGAAAACATACTAGAGGTTACATTTTTGTAAGGGAAATTTACATTATAAAGGAAATCTCGTGTAAGGGTGCCTCCCTCTCTGTTCCAGGAAAAGAAGGAGTGGAACCAACTTAAACATGTATATCAAATCTTACTCTTATTTACCACACTTTTCCTGGCCGCCTCCCCATAACTGCCCTCCTCCACTCCTCCTTAATTTTGTCTTTAGCTCAAGATGGTATTTAAGCCTGAGTTCTAAACCACTTCTGAGAGCTCCTCATTTTTCCCTGGTATCTCCCATGTACACATGAGGTATACAAGTTAATAAATGTCCATTTGTTTTTCTCTTATCAATCTGTCTTTTGTTACAGGTTTCTCAGCACTGAGAAAGGTGGAGGGAAAACTATTTTTCCTTCGCTACAGGTAGGAAGAAAACAAAGTTAGTAGAGGTTACCAAAGTCAAAGGGAATCTTTGTTGGCAACTGGTTTGTTTAAATTTATATGTGTAAACTAAGCATGTTTGCAGGCAAAGAGGCAAGGGCCAATAAAAAGAAGAAGCCAAATGTGTAAGGAGATAGAATTATTGTCAGAACATAGTCCCCTAGAAAGTAAAAGGAAATAAGAGTCCAAGTCCAGGCTTGAAAGAAAAGCTGTGCTAATCTGACCTAGGAAGGGAGGAGAAGAAAATGAATGAAGACATGAGAAATTGTGAGGTGGTAAAGAATGAGGTTGAGGAATTCCATAATATATGCCTTCTCCAAATAACAGGAGGTGAGGTCACCTGTAATGAATAAAGGGAGTGGGGGCTTGGGTTTAATGGTTTTCATTGAAAATGCAGAGGGGATAGTAAAAAGTGAAATTAAAAAAAAAAAAAAAAGGATTTCCTAAGAACAGCAATGGCCCTGTTCATGTTGCAAGGAATCTGGAGTAGAGCCCATCACTCCAGTTTCCAGACCCTCTCCTTCAGCTCTATTGCCAGATGCCTGGGGCAGGGGATAATGGGAAGGTCCGATCCTGACAACCAGACTGGCAGAGGGACAAGGGAAGGCCAAAGAAATAGGGAGGAAGGGTCAGGTGACTGGGTTTACTAAGTCTTTCCATTAAGAGCTTGACTGTATAACAAGAGATAAAAGGGCTGACCCTGTCTTATATCTTCACTTCTAAGAAACATGTTATCTCTAGAGTTTGAGAATTGAACTCCCTCTTTTCTAATGTTTAAGGAAGTCCTCTAGAGATTCTGAACATTGTCTGAATATTGACTCCCATTAACTATAATTGATTTTCTTTAACGTAAGAGTTTTAAGGAACCACATATATCTCTAACGCTCTTACCTGAAAATCTGAATTTCAATTCCACATTGGCATCTTTACATTTGAACAAATTTGAACACAGAAACATAGCATATTAACTTTAAATATTACCCTCTTCTTTTTAAACAAAAGAATATGGTCTTCCAAACAATTTTTAAAGTGACAAAGTATAATGACTTTCTCTATCCATTTGCCCTACTGTGGATGGAAGTAAAATGGAAATTGAATTGGGAGGTGAGGTATTAATCAACTGTGCAGCTCTAGAAAGGTAACAAATTCTGGTCCTATTTTATTATCCGTCATGGAGGGGTTGATACAGGCTAGGTTTGTTCCCAGGTCATTTTTAGCTCTGCAATTCCATGATGTCATAGGCTGGGACAAAGTCTTAACCCAGCTCTGTTCCCCTCTCCCACCTGGGTCTAGTAAAGCCAGTCATGGGTCTTCCCAGTAACTACAGAACCAACAGATTTGCAAATTTTAAAAAGTTGGAGGTCATTATCCAACCTCCTAGTACACACACAGAGTGCATTACAAAAAATTAACACACAGTTTTTCAGGAGCTCTTCAACCCATTCAAGGTCAACATCTGCACCCACACCATAAACCTCAGGTATCACTGCTGTTCAAGAGTCTTCCCTAATCTTTCTGCCCAGATCACCTCAGCCCCACCCATACCCTGCCTCACTGGTTTTGGAATGGAGAGTGAAATCTGTGGTGGAAAGTGAAACACAGGATTCTTATTTTCAAAAGTGAAATTTAGACTAGAATCCCATTGCATTAGTAGAAACTTCTCTCAGAATCTATTGTTGTTTAACTACTATAGCCCCTTTCCAAGGTTAATCCTCTCCATTATAAAGAGTTTGAGAACAATTTAGCATGTAGTTTCTCCTCCCTTTTTCTGAACTTGCTACCTATTGGGCACTTTTTCTCCTGCAGCTAATGAGTAGAGACTAGGAAGACACTGAAGTGATGGCCCCCTCCTGGGGGGGCCTGGCCTGCACCTGACCAGCAGGATCACTGGTCTACAATTAGGGTTTGAATTCCACTATCAGGTTCTTGATATCACTAATTATCAGGATCTACGCAGATTTTCTTTCTCCTCTTGCGTTTAAAAGTTACTTTTGAGAGATGAATTTCACTTGGGCAGGGATAATACTGGTGTATGCAAGAGACTGAATACAAATATTATAATCATGATCTTTCTGACACACTATGTTAAGAGATGCCGCCATTTCAAAACGTCTCCTCGAAAACAACCCAATTAAAAAATGGGTAAAGGACTTGAATAGACATTTCTCTAAAGGAGACATACAAATCGCCAACAGGCACGTGAAAAGATATGCAACGTCACTAATCCTCAGGGAAAGGCAAATTGAAACCACAAAGAGATACCAATTCACACCCACTGGGATAGTTACTGTCAAAAACAAACAAACAAAAAACCCCAGGAAATAACAAATGTTGGTGAGGATTTGGAGAAATTGGGACCCTCGTGTACTGCTGTGGGAATAGAAAATGGTGTGTAGTGGCTATGGAAAACAGTATGGCCATTCTTCAAAAAATTAAACACAGTTACCATATAATACAGCAATTACACTTCTGGGTACCCCAAAAGAAGTGAAAGCAGGGATATTTGTACACCCATGATCTATTCACAATAGCTAAAACATGGAAGCGACCCAAGTGTCCATCAACAGATTCATGGATAAAAAACTATAGTATATACATACAATGGAATAGTATTCAGCCTAAAAAAGGAAGGAAATTCCAACATATGCCGTAACATGGATGAACCTTGAAGACATTTTGGTAAGTGAAACAAGCCAGTCACAAAAGGACAAATACTGTATGATTCCACTTACGTGAGGTACCTAGAGTCGTCATAGACAGAAGGTAGAATGGTGGTGCCAGGGGCTGGGGGGAGGAGGGAATGGGGCGTTACTGTTTAATGGGAACAGATTTTCAGTTTGAGAAGATGAAAAAGCTCTGGAGATGGATGGTAGTGACAGTTGCACAGCAGTGTCAGTATACTTAATGCCACAGAATGGCACACTTACAAATAGTTAAAATGGGAACTTTTATGTTATATATATTTCACTACAGTTAAAAAAAAATGTCTCCTGAATCTTTGAGATAGTGGCAAAGATCAAGAATACGCTAACTTTTCCCGACGCAGAAGAAAAAATGACATCTGAGTACCTACTAGGTACCAGGCAGGCACTCACAAATCACACGCAAAAGCAAAAACCAAATAAAACACAACAAATAAACAATAACAAAAAATACCCTGATTATGTACTATTAACCCTTTTTTACAGTGAAGAAAGCAAGGTTCATAACAACGTACCAGCTGAAGGAGTGAGAACCAGTGGTAGGATTCAAAGGCAGATCTGCCTGACTCTTGAAGCCTGCATTCTTTTTACTCCACCATGCTGTTTTCTGCTACCCACAGTTGTCTCTGAAGAGGCTTTGTGCTTTGACTATAGAGCTTTTATACTTAAAAGTTGAGCCTGCCTTCTGAAGTAGGCTAAAAAAGTCAGCCGACCAAATGCATTCACTACGAGCCCACCATGAGGCCCAGGACCAACCAGGAGTCGTGTTTCCACTCTGCCGTTGGCCATATGGCAGAAACACACACACACACACACACACACAATTAAAATTTCAGTGTTGGTTGACTCCCTCAAAAGCCTCCGAACACTGTGGACAAAAGTAGTATGTCTTTTAATATTCCATTTGGCCAGAAGAAGAGGAAATAGTCCCATTTTACAGGACAGGAACTTTTTCGTCTTTTTCTTAAACCTCCTGCCATCGTAGTTACGGATCTGCTGTTACTCATTCATGTTGTGCTTCAAGCTGGAATTTCATAATTAAGGGAATGTTTGGGGCTGTGCAGAAAATAGGCATCTCTTGTTTGATGTTTTCTGAAAGAGAGCAGGGGGCCTCTGGACTCCCCTGTGCCTATGAGTCAAGGTTTCATTTTCTGACTCTTTTGTGAAACACAGTGAGGAGTAAAGCAGATTGTCTACACATCCTCACACAAAGCAGGGTGTTGGCATTATCTAGTGAATCCAGCCCGTAGCTGAGTAAGTACCAGAGTGTGAGCCCCATCCTCATTCATATAGCCCGGACTCCCAACTTTCCATTTCATTTAATGACAGGCAGCTTGAGCACAGAGATCCAGTTAGGGGCATTCGGGATCCAAGATGCACCCGAGATCTCCTCTCTGGGAAGATGATCTTTACATATGGTTCCAGTTCCCGTATGTCTCCCAGACATACGGGAACTGGAACCATGGAATATGTGGCGTGACTTGTTTTGCCCACAGGTTTGATTAAATTCAATGGATTTGTCAGAGGGGCTCCATGGTTTCAATACCAGCACTATTTCGCCTCTTAGTCATCACACAGGTTTAGTTTCATAAGTATGCTCAGAAAATTTGACATTTTTTTCTTTAGTACCTAAAGATTCTTATCTCTGAAAATGCACTGCTACCCCACAAATTTTGAGAAGACAAATCAATTTCATAAGGTGACATTAAAAAAAAAAACAAAACTAGAGCTCTTCACAATTGAGAATAATGATAAATGAGGAAGCATATACACTTTCCATGGCATATTTAGTGTTTAAAACCTACACTTTAAGAATGAGTGTCTAAATATGACCTTTTTATTATTTTTACTCCACTATAATCAGTTCTTTCTTTTGAAAATTATCTCCTTTCATTGTAAAAATGCAAGACAAAACCTTTTATCAACGATCACTTATTGCTTAACCACATTTTCTGCTGGAGACACAGCTTAATTTTTAAATCAGGCTATGCTAGGATATTAAACCCTCCTACATATCCTGCCAAAGAAATCTCACAATCTCATTTCTAATCCGTTAGACCTATTTACTGCACTTGTATGTATCATTCACAAATATGAACAAGCCATGGCCATAGACTCTAATAAGAGGACCCATTGCTCAAGAAAATCAAAGAATAAAAATCAAGTTCTGATTTCACTATTTCGTCCATCCACAGCATAGGCAGGTAAGGAAACAACCTGGCAACACTTTTACATGTTGTCCATCACTGAGGCTAATATGCACCTTGACCTATAGATGAATAAAATCTATATAAACATAAAATCCATATATACACTGCTATCCGAGTCTAGACAAGTTAAACCCGCCACACTCTTTTGAGAAAGAATGCAACTTTAGGATAAGACCCACTGGTAAATGATAGCTGTTTCTGAGGTTATCCTGAAAGCAGCTGCACAGAGCAGAGGGAGGAAGACACCTTTTTTTTTTTTAATGGTAAATACTGCCCCTCACATACGCAATTCCAGCCTTTGTTGGCAAATTCTGAGTACAAAAGGATTTAACCCCCCAAACAAACAAACAAAAAGCCAAATCACAGTCCTTATGCTGCAAGATAGAAGCTACCCCAGTGCAATGTGTAAGAAAGATAATGCAATTAACATTTTACACTCCTCAAACAAGACTGCAACGTTCGGATGATCAGCCCACAGCTTCACAGCCCCAATTGATTTCCACTGGGCTCTGCTTTCCTTCCAAGAGAACTGCAAACAGCTTCTTAACATTTAGCGTGTTTTCCTGATGAGTCACCGAAGCTAAGCACTAATGAGGATTATTTTTTTTCAAATCAAGGTGTCACGAATTTGGTCCTTCTCAAAAATCCCTGCTAACACAACCCATCCTGACCATTTCCCCCCATCCCCGGAACAATGTGTCTTTCTTCCCCCTCGAAATCTGCCCTTACAACCGCAGGCGAGGGTCATTTTTCTCTTAGCGAGGAGCAACACGAAAAGTGTTTCCTTTACCTTGGCTCCCGAGGCTGGTCCGAGACGAGTGGCTTTCCTCCTCCCTCCGAGCCGCTGTGTGCAGGCGAGCTCCGGCGCAGCCCGCCCAGCCCAGCCCAGCCCAGCCCCGCAGTAGTAGGAGCTGCCCACGGCGCGGCAGCCGCTGTGTGTATGTGTAGCAGCGGCTCCTGCAGCCCAGGGACTAGTCCCCACCCAGCTTTGTCTTCAGTCATCGGTCTTTCTACAGGAAGCAGCGCATCTCCCACTTCCTCCTTTTGCTTGCTGTGAGCTGCTTACTTCTTTCCCTCTCCTTCCATTTCAGGGCTCACGGGAGCCCTTTCCTCTTCTCTTGGGCTACCGACACCAATGTGACTACAATCCCCTTTTCCCCTTTGTTCCAAGACCCTTTGGGGCCGTCTGTTCCTTCCTTCCCCTTACTCCCTCATTCTCTCGGCCCCCTTCCCCACAGAGTCTGCCTTCTCAGCCTGAACTTGGTCTGCTGTTGTTTTGGGGGGTCCCCAGCCCCTGGCTAGGCTCTGCCCCTGAGGTCCAGCCCCAGCCTCCACGGCACCTCCTGATTTACTGTGGCCCCTATCAAGGCAGCGAGCTGAGAGCTTGCAGCTTCCTGCTGCAGCATTTTTCTCTGTGGCCAACATTCCCGATGCTTCATTTCTCCAAGGTTCCACTACCACTGAGATCTCGCTTAACCCACGTGCTCAGAAAAGAATGGCCCTGATAAGTATTCTTGTGGGGCATAGGAGCTAAACCAAGTCCTGCAATGCTACCCGTGGCCTAATAGTGAAGCCATATTCCCTGAAAGATTCTCAGTGGTGGGGAGTAGCAAGGTAGAGCTGAACGCTGGATCTTCTCACCCCAGAAACAGAGCCCTCTCCCTCTCCACCCCACACTAGCAGGGCTAAAAGAACCCTCCTCATCTTCTTGTCCTTTCCCTTCACTTTAGGAAGTGGTGCAGTGTTAGGAATAAGGGTAGAGACTGAAGGCCAATCTGCCCACCAGTATTTGAGTCCCAGCGGTCATTACTGATTTATGAACTTGGGCAAATGAACTTCTACATGCCTCGATTTCCTCATCTGCAAAATGGAGGCGATTATCGTCATACCCCATAGCAGAACTCTGAGGATGAAATGAAATGGTGCACAAAATGATAATAATCATTCCTGAAACACAGGATTCGTTCGATACATATTAGCTCCTATTATTTTTAGACGACATCGATGCTCAGAGACGGCGAGTGACTCTCGCAGTCAGCAGCCAAAGCAGGACCAGTACTTGGTTTCCCGATTCCCCATAGTAGGATATTCACCACTAAACCTCAAGGCTCTCGGGACTCTGAACTTATTCAGCCTGTGAGTCATTCTTCCCCACTATGAACACAAGGTGCTTTGGGGAAGCTACAGATTAAACCCAGGCTGAGGGTGGGGCTGGGGGAATCCTTCTCGTGACCAGGCAACACCATTAAGAAACCTCTCCTCAAGAATCAGTGCCTGGAAAGCTGATCTTCCTGGGCAACAGTTAATTCCCAGCTCTATTTTTCAATCCAGGCTTGCCTTACCCCTCCAGCAAGTAAACTAACAAGAAATGTTGGAAATCTAAGGCAGATGCAGGATAACTCTATCATCAGGGAAGTCACCAGGTGAGCCTTCCTAACCCACCTTGAGGACTACATCACACTAGCCTGGAAGGTACAGAATTTAATTTCTATGGAATGTTCTGAGACAGTCCCCAGGATACTCTTTGTTTCGATTTGATGTTCCATAAACAGAGCTTGCTTATTTCTTCCTAGAAATCTTTTATCAAAAAGGACCCTGGGGGCTTCCCTGGTGGCGCAGTGGTTAAGAATCCTCCTGCCAATGCAGGGGACACGGGTTCGAGCCCTGGCCCAGGAAGATCCCACACGCCGCGGAGTAACTAAGCCCGTGCACCACAACTACTGAGTCTGCGCTCTAGAGCCCGTGAGCCACAACTACTGAGCCCGCATGCCACAACTACTGAAGCCTGCGCACCTAGAGCCCGTGCTCCGCAACGAGAGAAGCCACCGCAATGAGAAGCCTGTGCACCGTAACCAAGAGTAGCCCCCGCTCGCCACAACTAGAGAAAGCCCACGCGCAGCAAAGACCCAACACAGACAAAAATAAATAAATAAAATAAATTTTAAAAAAAGGACCCTGATGTTAACGCACTAACATCAAAAAATTACAAAGTGGATTGATTCAAGATTTAAAATGAGAAGCTACTTTTGAACCACCAGTAAATAGAACTGTAGTCATGAAAGAGGATTGGATAACATTCCCACAACCTCCTACAACCCAATGAAGATCAGACATGGATGACCTCCAAATCAGGAATCTTGGTGCCAAAGGTTACTGGAAGCTTTTAAATGAACATTTAAATATATATGATATCAAGTCTAAGAAAAATGAGAAGCACAATTATGAATGGTTGGAAAGATTTTTGAAACAAATCTTTGGTTAATTTTAAACTAGGGGCAGATTCTGGCATGAACTCTGGATTCAAACAGGTCCTTTCTGTGGTTTAAATCCTCTCTCCCTCCCTTCTCTCTCCCTCAACCGTCAGAGAGGGGCTAGTACTTATCTTTATGTCTACATAGGGAAATCTCTTTCAGACACTAAAATCTCTAGGAATTTGGTCTGCTGCCTTCTGATCTGTTCTTCCATATCTGGCCCTTATAAAACTCTCAGTAGGGGCTTCCCTGGTGGCGCAGTGATTGAGAGTCCGCCTGCCGATGCAGGGGACATGGGTTCGTGCCCCAGTCCAGGAAGATCCCACATGCCGCGGAGCGGCTGGGCCCGTGAGCCATGGCCTCTGAGCCTGCGCATCCGGAGCCTGTGCTCCGCAATGGGAGAGGCCACAATGGTGAGAGGCCCGTGTACCGCAAAAAAAAAAAAACTCTCAGTAGGTTAACCTGCCCATTGCTGGGAAATGTCAACCAACCTCTCTTCAAAGCTAAAAGCTACATTTTAAAGTGTCCATTTCTTAGGAGATATAATTACATCTCACCATGAACCGTTCATGCCATCAGTAACTAAACATGAGCCTATACATAAAACAGAAGCCTGTAAAATGCTTCAGCAGTCATCAGTGGCCCTGTTTGTAGGCACTGATACCTGTACTTCTTACATCTACCGGGCAGAGGAGGTCGATGGTAATAGGGAGGCCAGGATTTTGGTCTGTTATCTCTCCTGCGTTATTGAGCATCCTAGCTGGATGTTCCTTGGAGTTCTTTGATATCAACAGTCCCCACATTATACATATTGACTTATCCAAAGCTTGTTCTCCTGTTTTCTGAATTTTATTGAGTGAGGAATACAGCAAACCAGTTGCCTAGAGCAGGAATATAAGAATATCAGAATCATCTGTCTTTGTTACCCCATGTCTGGTTTAAAGTTCCTCATCCATGGGGCTTCCCTGGTGGCGCAGTGGTTGAGAGTCCTCCTGCCGATGCAGGGGACACGGGTTCGTGCCCTAGTCCGGGAAGATTCCACATGCCGTGGAGCGGCTGGGCCCGTGAGCCATGGCCGCTGGGCCTGCACATCCGGAGCCTGTGCTCCGCAACGGGAGAGGCCACAGCAGTGAGAGGCCCACGTGCCGCAAAAAAAAAAATGTTCCTCATCCTTCATACCCGCCATGAAATTATCTCTTCCACCAAACTCTTCCTGTCTATTACCGTGGCCATGGTCTTATTCCAACAATACTTTGGTTTTCCCTAGATGACTGCAATACTTTCTACTTTGTCCTCCTACCTCAGTCTCTCTTCTAAGCCATGCCCACTAGAAGTCCATCTCTAAAATGAAGAGGTGAGCAAATCACTGCCCTGCTATAATTTTTCAGAATCTCCCTTCCTCATTGCTTGCAGGATACAAGTCTTAATTCCTTTGCATGGCATACAAGGCCTTCTGTAACACCACCCACCTACATCCTAAACTTCTTAGCTAACCTGTTGCAACCCTACATCCACCCGTTCTACACCCACCTTCATGGTGTCTCCTGGGGCCATGCTCTTTTCTCCTCTGCATCTTGGCATATGCTCTTCCTTTTGCCAGAAACGCCCTTATTCTTTCCTCCATTTTTCTGCTGGTGACCCCCACTTATCACTTCAGACTCAGCTTCTCTCAAAAACCTCCCCTGACCATGCAAACAGAGGCAGGTCTTCCTTGCCCCATGAGTGCACAGTGCCTTGCCTCTGTCTCCATAGAGGCACTAACTGCAGTGTTTTAACAAGTTGTTAATATGTCCACCTCACTCATCAGTATCAGCCCTTAAGGCTAGGGCCAGGTTCCATTCATCTTTACTTGTCACATAGCAGGCACTTAACAGAAGTTTGTGTAATGAAAAAGCATCATTGGCAGAAATTCCAAAACTGCTGTTGTTTTCCTTCGGGTGCCTGGGGAAGGGAAAAAAAGGAAGTTTCTGATATGAGAAGTTGGTCATGGGGTAAGGAACAATGATCCCTCTATTTTTTTTTTTTTTTTCCAAATCGTCTGCAGAAAGCCATGGTACATACGTACCAAATTCTGAATATTTGTTCTCTAGGTAACCCTAAACAATCCTGGGGCAACTCCTGGTTTCATTTCTGCACTGAACTGCTTATAAAGAAGCACAGTCTGGCAACAAAAAGTTATTTAGAAAATAAATTTTTAAAAGAAACAGGAAAAAACAAAAAAAGGAAAGAAAGCTATTCTTTACTTGCATTTCCAGATGCAAGGAGACTTAAAGTACACTAATTTATAAGCCAGAGACTAATCCATAAGCCAGAAACTAATTAATAAGCAGAAACCCTTTCCACATCCCCTCGGGTTTTTGCCACCCCACAATTCTCGGGTTTTTGCCACCTCACAGCTGTCCCAGAGCCTCTCATGCCAAATCCCCAGACTCTTCCTCTAATCTTGTTAAATACTGTTCCTCCCTCTGTCCTCCCCCCTTGCCTTGCTCAGCTATTTCTTTACTGTTTTGATTGACTTGCCTTCTCTGGCTAAGCCCTCCCTGCTTTTCCGCCCATATCTCAGTATGGAGTATGGGTCTCTCTCTCCCCTTCCTTATTCTATTGTCTCCGGAAGGAGCCAGCAACTAACCAGCACTGCAGCTCCTTGAGGGCATGTGTGGGCTGCGCTGGAGACAGAATGGTGAAATGAGAATAAGAAGGTGAATTCGTATATTAATAAATCCTGTCCACTCATATGCATGAATGATACATTTAATGGCTTGCTTAACTGTTGTGCCAAATAGTCATCAAGAATAAATAAATGGAGGCTTTCCTGGTGGTGCAGTGGTTAAGAATCCACCTGCCAATGCAGGGGACATGGGTTCGAGCCCTGGTCCGGGAAGGTCCCACATGCCGTGGAGCAACTTAGCCTGGGCGCCACAACTACCGAGCCTGCGCTCTAGAGCCTGCAAGCCACAACTACTGAGCCCGTGTGCCACAACTACTGAGCCTGCACTCTAGAGCCCGCATGCCATGACTACTGAAGCCACAACTACTGAAGCCCATGTGCCTAGAGCCCGTGCTCTGCAACAAGAGAAGCCACCTCAATGAAAAGCCCGTGCACCCCAACAAAGAGCAGCCCCCACTCACCGCAAACAGAGAAAGCCCATGCAGTAACAAAGACCCAACACAGCCAAAAATAAAATAAATTTAATAAATTTTTAAAAAGGAATAAATAAATGAATCATTGAGCTGTTATCTTATCACAGAAAATCCAGAATTCCAGGCATTTCTTGGATCAACTAAAAGGAATGGAAGTCTCTTTAAAGACTTCTTTTGAAAAAGAGGCATAGTCATGATCTGATCTCTGTGTCAGCACGATCATTCCCTCCTCCGAGACATCTGAGCCTACCCCCAGCTGTTAGGGAGCCAAGGAGACTGAATCATATTTGGTTTAAAGAGAGTCAGGGGTCAGGGTGGGTAGAACTAATCCTTCTTGAGAGAGAGAGAGAGAGAGAGAGAGAGAGAGAGAGAGAGCCGCTGACCCTCACAAATGGGAAATGTCAGTCTCTGCTGCATAGCTCAGCACAAAAGTTAATAGGACAAGGGGTTTGCCAAGCCATGGCTACCTCTTCCTCCAGAGAAGCATGAGTTCTCCTTTCCCTTTGCCTGGGCGGGGCTAACTAGGGGGCTAACTGGATAGTGTGAAGTTCCCCAGATTCTTCCCTCACATTGCCTGAAATGTCACCACGATTGAACTCATTTGGATTGTTAACCCAAGTGTATATGTTTGTACTACATACATAAAGCCCTGGGGAGGTTGCCAATGATCAATGAGTTCAAGAAATTTGTTTTCCTAACAAATACAAGAGTTGATGGGAAGGGAAGGAGGGAGGGTGTGGGCTCAGAGACAAAGGGTAGATGGAAGCCGAGGGGTGCTGGAGGTGGGCTAATCATGAAGCGGGAGGTCTTGGTGAAGAGACACCGGGTATGGAGGGACACAGAAGGGACGCACACAGGAGCTGGGGAAGGCAGTTGAATCAAAGCTGGAGACAGGCAAGAAAGAGCCATAGAGGCCTGGCTGTGGATCCAAACAGCTGTGCACAGGGAGGGTTTGGCCAGCTTAAGTAGGAACAAAGGCCAGACACTCCCTGAGTGGACACTGCCTGCTTCATATCTGAAGTTCTGGTCTTCCCAGAAAATGTTTCAAATCCTCCACCAGTGGAAGGTAGGGCTGGACTGTCCACTAGGGTAATGAAAGAGTTTAAACCAAGTGCATTCTTACCATAAAAACAAAGAGCAATTCTGCAAAATACAACTTGTCCCCTCTAAAAGTCTCAGAAGATGCATACAGAAAAGCAGGACAACAGGAAACAAGCAACAAGATCAAGAAGAGGGAGTCAGCAATGAAGTTTGGCAGAGGTTAGAGAACATTGTACACAAGCAAAGTCTGGGAAAAGCAATCCTTTGAAAAGAACGTCAGAATTAAAGGATACGAATCAGTGAGATTAACATCACAGGAGTAAATCATTTTGAAATGTCTTGAAAGAAAAGCTATACGATAATAACTCCAGTAATTGGCAGGCAAGGCAGAAAGGCAAGATTTGATTTCCTCTGCCAAATACATTCCCAGAAAGGGTGATCTATTTTGATGGTAAATATGGTGGCAAAAGGCTGGGCAATAAAAGATGTTTGGGGACCTTCTGTCATCGTGTCTTTGGTGATTTCCCTACTGTAAAGAATATTCGTAGGTTTGCTTATGACCTTGATCTCCCCAGCTCTAGTTTTCTCATAAGTCTTAAGTTTCTCGCTTTGTATTTTCCTGTGATAGAATTTCAGAAACAGAACCATAGGCGCTGGGGAGGGAATTGTGATGTTGAGTGTTGGGTGGTGAATCTGTCTCTACTCCCAAGTCCGCTGGAGTCTAACTAGACTGAGTGCTGTCTGAGGGCAGGGCTGTATCTCTGGTCTCTGTATGCTGTGTGTGCTCAGCACATGTTTGTTAACTTTAGGGGAATCTGAACCATTAGGTCCCGTGGAAGAAAGTTATGAGTACTACTGACCACTTTGAAGATACAAGAGCATACGTTTTACAGAATTTTAAGAGAAGGAGCAAACAAACCACCAAGGCTGCTTAAAATATGACCCAAAATGTTTTAGGAATCCGAAAATGAGAAGAGAAGGAAAATGTGCTATTGATGCTGAAACAGGAAATATCTTGAAATGCCAACCAAGTAAGAATATTAAACAGAGAGGCAAAATCTGTTTATTTACTTAGATGGTAATGAAGGCCCAGTATATGTAGAAATATGTGTGAAGGTGTGTCAGTTGATGGCTCTCCTCACAATCTGTAAACTTGGAAAGTGCATTTTCAGTTACGTGAAATATTTGCTATAACTTCCCATGAAATGTTACAAAAATGATTCAAGTTACTTTTGTAAGAAGTTATTCAACATTCTTTAAGTATTACTTGTATGATTACACAGGGTAATTTCAGCAGAGAAGATTCGCCGGTGTATAGTAAATGTGAAAATCTCAAATGACTGATTTGGCAAACGTCGTCAATAAATAAGATTTCTTAGCAAATTGCTACTTTCACTTGTACAGTTTTCTCAAAGGAAATGGCTGGGTTAGTTGTTACCCCTGCTCCTCCACAAATCGCCTATTGCTTATCCTGATTATAGCTCTTATCACACTGTATTGTCCTTGTGTGTTTCCCTTTCTCCATCCTCTACCACCTGTGGAATTCTAGAACACATAGGTCATGTCCTACTCAATGCTGTATCTCTGGTACAGTGTGCAGTGCACAGCACATAGTAGGTGTGCAATAAATATTTGTTGCATGTATGAATGAAGGCAAAAGCATTTCAAGTGAGGTACAGAGATTAATTTTAGGAGGAAGATTATAAGCCAAACATCTGTAGATTTATTTATAATTTAAAAAAATTACATCCTACAGTATCATGTTAGGAAGCAAGTCTGTCATTAGTTATACATTGTCATTAATGGCTTTGTTTTCAAATGAAAAGAATGGGTTACTTGCTCAAGACCAGTGATTGTCACTGATTCTTTCCCAGCTCAAAATACTGAAATTCACCCAGACCACAGCCAAGCCATTTGTTTGCTATTAAATATTAACAGACATTCCCCCTAACTCCCCACCACCAAATTTTTGCATCTAGAAAGTCGAGTTATACTAGCTGAAAACTGACAGCATAAATATGACTTAAAAACAAAGTCCGTTTAAACACACTTGGTGCTCCGATATAAGCATGGGAAACTACATGACCTGAATCCTTACTTAAGGATTACATACATCAATGGTTTTATACCTGAAGAAGGTGGCAACAATAACCTCAAATAATGCAGTCAAGAGGGAAAAAAGTTGTACTTGCCCAAAACTGAGAGGACACCACTAGAGAAAAATAAGATTTCAAGGAAGAAAATAAAGTGTTCAGAATGACTGGATTTGCTTAATCGTTAGTGAGACAGACTCCCATTTTATTCTGTAATAATAGTCTAGGGAAATTCTTCAAAGATCCGCCACTTACAACAATCATCAGATGGGAAAATAAAAACACCTTTCTACCCCTAAATTTCTAGGAAGATAACTGTGTGCTCAACTTGATTAGCCAGGGTCTTGATGGTGCCTGATACGTAGTAAGCACTCACTAAATCTTTGTTAAATGAATGAGTGAACTTTACAAGCATTACTCATTATTCACATTTATAATACATGTAAATGATGAAGGTTATGAAGTAGCACCACACTCTACCCAACTGAGCTGATGGCCAGGATTAGGTTAGTATTAACAAAAGATAAAAGCTGCTGGCTCCGGTACGGATGGTGAAACTAGGTGTACCACATTACAAAAAGCAGTTACAATGACTGCTTCTGTGCAGATGTTGTGTGGAATGATAGGTATGCACACGGGGCATCAAGTCATGTCATCTCACTACTTTGACAACCAGCTTGTCTCCTCCACTCCGAGGGAAGCTGCTTCATAACATAAGGGATCAGTTTCTCCCACTTCGTATCTGGAAAGGTGTTAATGATGCACCCTCTAGGGCTGCTGGAGGAGAAAAGCCATCCTCCACCCACTCTAGATTCGGGTACAGATGCTCCTGGGGCAGTCTTCTTCTTCTCACGGTCAGTCAATAGGGAGGACATCGTGAACGTGGGCTCCACGAGCAATGTTCTCTGCTTGCAATCTGTTCTCTTCTGACCCTCAGTAACCAGAGGTCAGCAATCTCTTTAGCCTCACAGGTGCCACAGAAGTTCCCACAGTTGCCCTTGGCAGGTTTTAGGAAAAAATAGAAGAGGGGAAATAAGGGGGAAGATTAAAAGGGAAGGGTTCATTTTTTTCATGAGAGCCATTGTTTTAAATAAGACCTCTGGAGACTTCCCTGGTGGTGCAGTGGTTAAGAATCCGCCTGCCAATGCAGGTTCGAGCCCTGGTCGGGGAAGATCCCACATGCCGCGGAGCAACGAAGCCTGTGCACCAGAACTACTGAGCCTGTGCTCTACAACCCGCGAGCCACAACTACTGAGCCCATGTGCCACAACTACTGAAGCCCGCATGCCTAGAGCCTGTGCTCCGCAACGAGAGGCCACCATAGTGAGAAGCCTGCGCACTGCAGCAAAGAGTAGCCCCCGCTCACCACAACTAGAGAAAGCCCGCGCATACCGACAAAGACCCAACACTGCCAAAAATAAATAAATTAAATAAATCAATTTATAAAAAATAAATAAGACCTCTGAAAACAGAACTCAACTGAGAGCCAAATAAACAAAAGGCAATGTAACTTACTTTATTTTAAGAGGATAAAAATGAGAACTTGACCTTAAAATGAAGGGAAAAATACCACCACCACCACCATATGAAGAGGAAGAAAAGACCAAGAGACAACTGTGTTGCTTGTAAAACTCCCAGAGGCAAATTCTAATTCACTGAGTAGTAGTATTCTTTTGGGGGCAAAATAAACTTTCAGTTTAAAAAAGTGAGGATATCACTGGATTGGTCATTTAAAAGCATTTACTTTTTATCTAAAATTGGGTATAATTTATACATTCAGCTACACAATTATTTATTGGAAGCTTATTAGGTGCCAGCGGAAAACAAAAGAGTTGAAGGCTCTTATCTGAAGGAGTTTATATGATGGTAGGGGAATCAAAAATAAAATAGTTAACAAATAGATACTTGTTATGTCAAGCAGCATTAAGTCTTGAGAAGAAAAATAAAGGAGAACAGAGTGGCATACAATATTTTAAGTAGGATGGTCAGGAAGGCTACTGGTTACTCCCTGATTTCCACCTTTTGCCCACTCTTTTCAATTAATTCTCCACCCTCTTTGGTTTGCTCTGGGCCTGATGGTATCTCCAAGATGGCCTCCAATCATTCTTGCCTTCTGCTATTCACAGCTTGTGTGGTCTCATCCCCTAGATGGATCTATGTGACTAGTAGAATGCAGCCAAGGTGACAGTGTGTGATTTCCAAGGCTGGTTCATAAAAGACCCTATAGCTTCCACCTGGGTTCTTGGATGACTCACTCTGGGGGGAAGCCGGGTACCATGTTGCATGGACACTCACGTAGCCCTGTGGAGGCCCACCTGGGGGCAGGATTTTAGGCCTCCTACCAAAAACCAGCAACAGCTTGCCAACCATGTTAAGTGAGCCACCTTGGAAATGAGTCTTCCACCCCTTCAAAAAAACTGACATCTTGACTGCTATCTTATGTGAGACCTGGGGCCGGAAACCTCAAGATACGCTGCTTCCGAATTCCTGACCCACAGAAACTGTAAGAGATAATAAATGTTTATTGTTTCAAGCCGCTGTTTTTTGTTTTGTTTTGTTTTTGTTTTTTTGTTTTGTTTTGCAGTATGCGGGCCTCTCACTGCTGTGGCCTCTCCCGTTGCGGAGCACAGGCTCCGGACGCGCAGGCTCAGTGGCCATGGCTCACGGGCCCAGCCACTCCGTGGCATGTGGGATCCTCCTGGACTGGGGCACGAACCTGTGTCCCCTGCATCGGCAGGCAGACTCTCAACCACTGTGCCACCAGGGAAGTCCCAAGCCGTTGTGTTTTGGGGTAATTTGTGATGCAACAATAGAGAACGTGTACAGTACTCAACTGCCTTGGACTCGGGTTTCCAGCTGTGCTTGGCCAACACACCAAAAGTGAGGTCAGTGTGTTTATTCCTACACATTCTGCTCTGGCCCTGGTCTCCTCCCCGCAGTTACCACAGCTCCCTCTGGGCAGCCCCATGGGTCTCCAGGGCTGCAGCTTTCTCAGCGCTCCTGCAATGCTATTTCTTCCTTTTGCCCCTTCAAGCCTAGACGTGGCATCAAATCTTGCTGTTGGTTTCCTTAACCATGCACACACCTCTGTAACAAGTCCCTTCATTCTTGTAAGAAATGTGTGTCTTCTATTTCCTACCAAGACTCGGGCTGATACAAAGACCTTCTTGTAGGAGCCAACATTTGGAGACTTGAAGGAAGTGATGTCAGGAAGAACATTCCCACAAATGCAAAGACCCTGGGATGAGGGAATGCTTGATGTATTCAAAGAACAGCAAAGAGGTCAGCATGGGTAGAGTAGAATGCATGAACAGGAAAGTGAAGGGGAGAGGCAGCCAGGGGCCATGTCAGGCAGCATTCTGTGGGTCATGGTTGCATTCTGAGTGTTAGGTACAGCTGTGGGTGGGTGGAGAGTGGTCTGAACGGAGGCGTGGCATGATCTGACTTTCATTATGAGACCAGGATGTAAGTAGATATAATAGAAACTCAGAGACCAGTCAGGAGACTCTTTTAGAATTTACAAAGATAAGGAGGCTTGGGTATGATGAATAAAGGTTGTGAGAAAAGATTGAATTCAGGATATATTTTGAAACCAGACCTGTAAGAATTTGCTGCTAAATTGAATGTGGGAGAAGGAAGAGTCAGAAAGACTCTAAAGTGAATGATGAAGGCTGGAGCTATTTATTGAGATGAACACAAGGGAGAGTGAGAGTGTGAGAGAGAGAGAGAGAGAGAGAGAGAGAGAGAGTGTGTGAGTGTGTGAGTGTGTGTGTGTGTGTGTGTGTGTGTGTGTGTGTGTGTAGTGGGGGAGGGGCAATTTGGAGGAAGGAGAGGTGGAAATCAAGAGTTTGCTCATTTCATCTTCAAAAGAGGAAAATAGTAACATTCTGCTGTTAAAAAAAAAAAGGAAGATGAGAGATTTTTTCCTCCCTTTGCGAAGAAAAGGATCTACATTCATAGAGTAACCTTCTTATCTCCTGGCCTATGAGGATATTGCCCTTAGAAGACTTTTAAGATCAAGTAGTGCATTCTCAACTTTAGTTATAAATGTGATTGGTTATAGGTCATTTCTGGCTCCCAAAGATCAGACTAGATAAATAGAGGAACCAAGTCTGTTCCTGGACTCCAGGGCCCCTGTTGTCTATTATAAAACATAATCTGCCTATTGATTAAGGATTCTAATTATCATGCTTGTAAAAGATAACCTTATTGGTTAACCTCACATGACTTTTTTTAAAAATTTGAAATCTGACGACCTTCAGCTCCAGAAGCAGATGTGGCAGGAAACAACTTAACAGACACTTCCGTTTTTCTTGGGACAGCACCTCCTGCCCCACTTCCTCAGTTCGGGGCTCCTTTTACCATAAAAGCAGAGCTGTGTTTCCCACCCACACCGAGATACTCACTGTCCTGCACAACATTGGTTACCTGCTTTTACTTTGCAGACCTGAAGCTTTAAAGAGAAGCTTGGGCAATTCAGTGTGGAGCTGCTGCTCACAGACCTCCCTCTACAGATTTACTAGGCGACCAGGTCAGCACCCTGAGCTCTGAGGGGAGAAGGCAACGTCCTTGGCCTCCTTGCGATGTCTGCCTCACGCTCACCCACACCCTCCTACACAGGATGTTTTGTGATGCCAGGACACAGCTGTCTTGATGCCAAAAAGTATTTTTTTGTTATTGTTGTGTTCATAATGACCTCTGTCTAAAAATTCTGTAGTGTTCCAGGAAGGGACACAGCCGACTGTGATCAAATGCACTTCTCCTCCCTGCCCCCCTCTGGTTACCATGGCAACTGTGAATGACTGATTTCCTGGTTGCCATGTAAATGCAATGGGATCCCAGCCACTGCACCACACAAAGACGTCAGTAAGAATAGTGAGAAAACAAAAATCATATCTAAAAAGACAAAGGATTTCATCTCAAGCCTTTCTCTCACACAAAGTAGAGGAAAGGAACCAATTGTAATGAGAAATGGTGCTCTTCCTGAGGTAGGAGCCTGTCTCTCCCTCATTGGAGGGAAGACCGGAAAAAAAAGGGGAAATCCCTCATTTGTCGCCCAAGGAGTTGGCACAGTGACAGGAAGACAGATGCCATTCTCAGGTGCTAGAACCCTTCAGTAATAAGCCTGAATCCCACTGCGAGGAAATCTGAAATATTTAACTGGGGTGGAAGAATTAAGTTAGATTGAAAACAAAACAGAAAAAACAGGTTTCATGGACATTTTTTAGAACTACTCTTATTTGTATAGTTTCATAATTTTAAAATTAAGATTCTAAATGCTCTAATTTATAATATTTGTTGGATTAACTTTTATTTCTATCTAATAACCTTGGAGAAATACAAAATAGTTATTTTTTCTCTTTTTTAATTTGTAACACCCTGATAAAACCACATTCCAAAAACTGATTAATCCAGATTTCTATGGTTTTCATAGCCTGGGTGTTATCTGTGTTTAGTAATATCTAAAAAGAACACTAGCATATTACAAAACACATAAAATATATTTTATACAAAAACTAAAATTGTTTACAAAACTAAAATTGTTGATAACTTACTTCCTTGACTTTTATCATATCTTAGATTCAAATGGTTTAAAATTAATCTGTTGTTCTTTTTAAAACAAATTTTTTTCTGCTTTTGACAAATGCTTCATATAAAGGTTTTAAAAACCTAATCAGGCAGAATTTTCATGGGTTTGCTGAACACACACAGAGAGCTACTGGTGCTTTACTATTAGTTTTCAGCAGCTGAACCACTGAAATCATTTTCTTTTTCTATTTTTAGCCATAAAAAGGCACGAAATCATTTCTGAATGCCTGTCTTTCCGAAGGTTAGAGCTGCAATGAGTTGAAGCATGCCATGTTTTACAGATGCCAGAGAAGTAACACCGAGGGGGTCCGGGATACAAAGCAGACAGATCCAGGCCCAGTAACTGCCATTTCTTAATACTCTTTCTGGCATTCAACTCTGCCTCATCACAAAAGCCAGTAGGTTCCAAACTGGGTCAATAGGTGTCACACAGGTTAAAAAGTTGGGGCAGGAAATTCAGAGCACAAATAATTTTGCAAAATCTTAGGTTCAATAATGTTAAACAGGTTCATTTACTGCAGAACTTCTCAGAGCTTTTGATATGCCAATATTGATGGTGACTCTGGAGAAAATAAATAGAATATAGAATAGGAGGGGGCTCTAGAGAATATGATGTTTCCCAAATGTATTTGACCACTGAGCCATGTCTTCACAGAACATCTCTGAGTTCTTCAGAGCATACTTTGAGAAATGCTGGGCCTAATTTCTCCAATTGTAATTTAAGGATATATGGATTTTTAGGATTTAAAATTACAAGGTTTAAAAAAGTGATTGGCTCCATATGATTATCTAATGTAGCCTGTAGCCAGATTCCTAAGAGAGCAAAGAGAAAGAAAAAAAAAAAAAAAGAATTGAAAAAGGATCTACAATAAATTAGGTGACCTTCAGAATATTTACTTTAAACTTGAGCACAGAGCACATATTTTCCTTCTCAAGATTTTATTGTAGCTTCCATAGGTCTACCAGGTGAAATTCTCTAACAATAAACCCCACAAGAGCTCCCAATTGTTTCAGCAAGTTTGTGTCGAAAGACAAAGAGAAAGACAAATACCGTATGCTAACACATATATATGGAATTTAAGAAAAAAAAAATGTCATGAAGAACCTAGGGATAAGACGGGAATAAAGACACAGACCTACTAGAGAATGGACTTGAGGATATGGGGAGGGGGAAGGGTAAGCTGTGACAAAGCGAGAGAGTGGCATGGACATATATACACTACCAAACGTAAGGTAGATAGCTAGTGGGAAGCAGCCGCATAGCACAGGGAGATCAGCTCGGTGCTTTGTGACCACCTAGAGGGGTGGGATAGGGAGGGTGGGAGGGAGGGAGACGCAAGAGGGAAGAGATATGGGGATATATGTATAACTGATTCACTTTGTTATAAAGCAGAAACTAACACACCATTGTAAAGCAATTATACTCCAATAAAGATGTAAAAAAAAAAAAAAAGACAAAGAGGAATGGACCTCAGAGTGACGTGAGTGATACCTCTAGGGGTGGGGAGTGGAGGGGGGATGGGGGGACAGCGGGGTCAGCTGGAAGTTGCTGTTGATTCACCTGGGAAGGAACTGCCAATGCTTAGGGTACCTTTTGGGGACTCAGTCCTCTTTAGTGGGATTTTTGGGCTTCCATCTGACCACACTGACTATACAATGATTCCCACCCACCAGCTGTGAGAAACAACAGAGTTGCCCACAACCTCACCACTGAAGCTAAGTGACAAAAGGAACCTTCTCCTGCTTCCCCTCACTCTGATACCTTATGTAAAAGGGGGACTGTGTCAGAGAGCAGATGCGCTCCCTGCCCTTGTCCAGCCTGCCCAGGGGAGATGGAGAAGTGACTGAAGGATTACAGGATAGAATGAAGTATAATTAAGGGAGCTTGCTGCCCAGAGGAAAGGAGAGCCGGCTGCAACAAAGTAGGTAGAAGCCATCTGAAAGATAAAACAGATCCATGTTTGTACCTCACCAACTTGAGTGTCTTCAGACTGGTTGAGTAGCTGGGACAGCCTTGTAAACACTGTTGGAACACTGATGGGGGAACCCGAGAAGAGGAAGCGTAGGGAAGAGTTGGATTTATTTTGCCTGGGTTTCCAGGAGAGTCTTTAGAACAGATGTAGCAATGGAGACGGTGCTGAGGGCTGAGTAAGAGAAAGGGGACTTTTCAGGCTGAGGTACCTGCCTGTTCAGAGGCGTGAGGGTGGGACCGAGCCATGATGGTTTGGTATCTGGGAGCAGATGGCCGAGGTGTGCTGGTGAAGCCTACTGTGGATTGCAGCAGTGGGCTGGGGTCGGTTTGGGAAGTACACCCATGACATTTCAACCACTCTGGGAGAAGGAGGAAGCATAGAAGGGTGTGGTCAGAGGACTGATACGATCAGGTTAGAATTTTGGTAAAGCCATGACAGTGCGGGGCAGGCTTTGAAAAGGGGTAGCGTGGAAGGCTAGAGTAGACACACAACACGTCTGAGTGGTTTCCATAGCAGTAAATGGTCAACTGTCTAGTAACATCTGGGAGGAGATAAGAGGGAGAGAAGGGCAAGAAAGAGGAGGTGGGGAGAACTCTCAAGTCCTCTTAGGGGTAAAAAACCAGAGTAGATGGATGTGCCTTCGTCTATCCGTTCAACAATTATTTGTCTGCATTAATATAAAAGAAGCATCTCCTCTGTCTTTGCCCTGAAGACCTTCCCTATGATTTGTGTAAGAATTGTGCTGATTGCAGCACCTGCTATAGTTCAGCTAATCCTAAATTACTTGGGTTGTCGGCCTCTCCTGCTTTATAACAACATGGGTGGGCCTTTTACTGTAACATCTCACTTTGCTACTTCAGTGGCACCAAGATGAGCAGCAGAGATCTCCAGAGGAAGAGGAATTTTCTTTTCTGTCTTCAATTCTGGCAAATACCTGTACTCTGTGAAAAAGGGTCACACGTGGGCCATCCCTCTGGCAACACAGGCCAAACTGCCATCTTGTTAAATTAAGTTTGGACCCTGAGCAGGTCCATGACTCCTCTGGTGGGAACTCAGGAAACGCCACTCCTGTGCTGGGATGGTGAGGGGCCGGCTTCTCAGCATTTCGTTTAGGGGCACAGTGCCCCAGGGATAGCTGCCAGAAAAAAAACCTGCCCACCAATCACAGGGTCAGTTACTGACTTTGACAGCGCTGGAGGATGTAGAGAGAAGAAACACAATTAACTGCTCTGGTGAAGACTGAGCAAGATGTTTGCTCTCTTACCATCTCTACAAAAATAACGCATATTAAAATCAGATTTTTAGAAAACCTGAAGACCTCAACTCCAGACTAAAAACTGTAATTGTACCTTCTTTCGTGAGCCCCTATGTCTAGACTAGATATTATCAATACAACTGTCTCATATCTGAATAAGCTTTTAGTGTCGTGGCTCTGAAGAGGAGAGTTTTTTTTTTTTTACAAGGACCTCAATTTCATTACTGTTTAGGTCAGAAGAGGGCAAATAAGCATGACATCATAGATTAGACAAAAAAGGAGGGCTTTTAGGCAATGGGAACATAACATACAGTGGAATAAAAATTTCCTTAGGCAGAATGTTCAGAAATCAGCATGTTTCCCTTGATGGGACCTTCTGGGTGCTACGTGTGAAGAGTTAATTCATGTTCAGCATCATTCTTAAATATATTTGTCACTATTTCATGTAGAGTCTGCTAGAAATAATCTACTCTTTTTTTCGTGACAGAATTTGAATGATCTGGGGGCTGTCACTGAGACCACTGTTGTCCTTGTACTGCCCTGAAGAAAAGCATTTCACCACATTTGTCCCTAGCTCTGCATGCTGGAAGATGTGTCTGTTTCTCACAATCATTTCCTAATTCCTATAGAATGATGTTCTCATTTGCCTCTCACTTCTTCCTATTCTTTTTTTTCCATGGGCCTTAATGTTTTGCTTGAATAGTTCTGTTGAAATATTATCATGGTCTCTGAAGCCAGATTACCCAGGTTCAAATCCAGGCTCCACTGCTTATGAGCTGTGCCTCAGTGTTCTCATCTGTAAAATAGGGATAATACTAGTGCCTTCCTTATAGGAACCTTGTGAGAATTATATGAATTAGTATAGAACTTTGAGGGGCTCTTTCCTGGTGGAGCCTCTTAACATGGGGCTCCCAGACCTGGGCAAATGTCAGAATTCCCTAGGGAAATAGTTTAAAGTATAGATTCCTGGGCCCACTGCCACTGATTCCAGTTTAGTCCGTCTGGACAGGGGCCTGCCGCAGCTGATTCATACACTGGCATTTAAGAACCACTACTTAATTACAATTTTGGCTCCTGTGGTGCTGTCCTGGTCCTTCCCTCCTTTTCTCTTGAGCTTCCCCCATCTCATACTGTCTCCCGTGGCAAATCTCCGATTTTGTAGAGTTTGTTTGATTTGCCCACCAGTGGTGACCCTCTAGAGCAGGGGTCCCCAACCCCTGGGCCACGGACCAGTACCGGTCTATGGCCTGTTAGGAACCGGGCCGCACAGCAGGAGGTGAGCGGCGGGTGAGTGAGCGAAGCTTCATCCGTATTTACAGCCGCTCCCATCGCTCGCATTACCTCCTGAGTTCCGCGTCCTGTCAGATCAGCGGCGGCATTAGGTTCTCATAGCAGCGTGAACCCTACTGTGAACTGCGCATGTGAGGGATCTAGGTTGTGCGCTCGTTATGAGAATCTAATGCCTGATGATCTGAGGTAGAGCTGAGGTGGCGATGCTAGCGCTGGGGAGCGGCTGCAAATACAGATTATCATTAGCAGAGAGGTTTGACTGCACAGTGACCACAATAAATCGACTGCTTGCAGACTCATATCAAAGCCCTATCAGTGAGTGGCAAGTGAAAACAAGCTCAGGGCTCCCACTGATTCTGCATCATGGTGAGTTGTATCATTATTTCATTATACATTACAATGTAATAATAATAGAAATAAAGTGCACAATAAAGGTAATGTGCTTGAATCATCCCAAAACCATCCCCGGTCTGTGGAAAAATTGTCTTCCACAAAACCAGTCCCTGGTGCCAAAAAGGTTGGGGACCGCTGCTCTAGAGAACCACCCATCTTCTTACTTCTTAAACTGGTTTCATATTATACATTTGTGATCCCTCCTCCCAGTCTGTCTGTGACCTCTAGGGGGAAAAAAAATGATACATGAGGGCTCTAATGCATCTACATTTGCTGCGGTGGGAGGTGATATGTTCTAGGAGTTATACACGTGTGTGACTGAACCTGGTCTCGGGGCTCCAAATACTGCAAATGGGAAAATCCTCAGGGACTGGTTTATATAATGTAACTTCTATAGAAGAAAGGGAGGTCTCACTTCTAGCTATAAGCATAGGAGTTGTGCTAAAAGGCAGTCATTTATAGTGGTGTGAAAAATCAGACTGCTCACCTGGACGCTTGACCTGGGGCAGAAGGGCTAACACGGCTTTCTTCTCTCTGCATCTACTCACTGGATCCAAAGCTCTGTTCAGCTCTATCCAGGAAAACTCACGGAATACGTGACAACCCAGGAACAAGGCTGAGGAGAAAAACTAAAGATGCAGAGTGTTTCAAGAGGTTGGGACACAAGTGGAAGGGGGAGGAAGAGGGGCATCCGCGGAGGGGAAAAGTCCCTCAAGAGATTGGGAACTGGGCAGCTCCAGGGGTTGCATCCAGAGTGGGGAACCGAGACTGTGTCCAGTAAGGAGGGGCCACTGAACAGGCTCAAGGAGTTACTGATGAAGGTAGATTTAGTGTTGAAGGTAGACTTAGTAGACTTATTGTTGAAGGCAGATTTTGTGTGGCACATTTATAGGGGACATGACTGGTGGAAAGATGCCAACACACAGTGCAGGAACTTGAAGTTTCTTAATGGTAAAATGATAAAAGATAAAGAAAGTCTGGAGTCAGGTTAAGCTGAAAACAATGTGGCATGCTCTCAGACTCAGCTCCGCCTTCCAAGTTCCTGGGCGACTTACCTATCAAATTTATTTTAACATGATTTTCCCGGTCCAGCATCTCATCCTGAAAATTTCAAGGCTGGACATTAATTCTTCCTTTAAGCACCCATCAGCAGCAAGACTAATAGTTACAGAGTGGTAGGAAAAAGAAAAATACAGTATTCTAGCTAAGATTTTCTACTTTGGTAAGCGTTTACATTTATTTCCAATTCTGCAAGGAAGACACTTTGGGAGCGTCATAAATTTGGGTCTTTCCCTTGTTGGGAAGTTGCAGGTAGGGAGCAAGGGTTGATGATCCTATTTGTTTGCCTGAAAAGAGTCCCCCCACCCCAGCCCATTCTCCAAATGTTTTTGTTTAGGTACCTCTGCTTAAGTGTCTGCAGAGAGGCATGGAGCCTGGGGAAGATGACTGGGTTGATATGCCTGAATCATCCTATCTCAAACCATTGGTGGGTGATGCTCCAGAGCTGTGGGCAGGGAAGAGTCCAGCATAAAAACCCCTCTCATTTACCTATATAGCCTTGGACCTCTGAAATATTACACATAAAGAGAGCCAGGAGATACGGAGGTCTGAATATAAAAGTAATTTACCTCCTTCTCAAGATAAAAGAAATGAGGTCAGAAGTTAGGTTTGGAGAGAATAAACAACCTGAATGCCTAGTCTTTACTTCATATTTTCTGGGGTTTTACAACTCTTATCTGATATATTAGTTCAGTGTTCCTTCCTGCTTCCCATAAGTAATTACTGAATCTCAGTCTCAACTCTTCCCCTCAACTGAGCCCCAGGGCCATTAATAAACATCAGGTTAGCCTAGAAGCTTTACTCTTGTCTCTTTTGCTCCTTCCTCAGAGAGGGCATTAAAAAAAAAAAAAAAAGCTGAGTCTTGCTAATAATTCCAGGAGCGAAAGCCTAATTCTACAAAGTTGACCTGTTAATTTGCATTCCACTACTTTGGTGAAGACCCTGCCGACCATCAGAGTTCCCAGCTCTTTTCAGCATGGAACGTATCCTTCCCTGCTTATATACAGCAGCAGGGTGGGCATTTAGGGTATCTTTAAACCAGGCATACAATAAAGAGTTGTATAAAAGGGTTGTATACTCAGAGCATACAGGAAAATGGTTCTCTTTGGACATTGCAGAAATAAATGGAATGCCCTAAAGGGAATGAAAAAGAAAATCTATTTCCAGAACATTTGCATTCTATTAATGAATACTGCAGGCCATGTACCCAGTAACTGCATTCATTACAGCCCTAGTTGTGTTCCCAGAACCCACTTAGGTGACATCCCTTATGCTTTTCTTCTTTCCCATGAAAAGGATGCTCCCAGAAAATTAAAGTGGCTTTAGCAACACCAGCGTCGAGCAGCATGTGTTTTTCCTTACGCACCACCCGGCGGCACTGGCATCTACACAGCACACGAGCACAAAGCCTTCTACACAAGGCACTTGCTACCCTCTGGAGGGAGTCACATTAGCACCAAGCCAGCCTTTCATCTGCCACCTCTCCCAAGCAATTGACTTTTGTCTCCCAGCTGGCTGACAAGCTCTGTTGTCAGTCACCAGGGAAGGCCTGGCTTCCACATGGCTGTGACCTCAGCAGGGAGCCCAGGGCAGGGAGAAGCCAGGCAAGCCCTGGGATGGAGACCATTGCATTGCTGGGCAGTCCTGCACTGTTGTGCAAAATCTATATGCTGATGCCGGGCCGCCTCTGGAGGATTTTCTACATATAGAAAAATACATATTTGCATCCTTCCAGCTAATAGAAAGACAAGAATCCTCTGAGGTAATTCCTGCTTTCCTTTCTCCTGTCAGCCCTTAAAACACCTTTCTTCTACCTTCTCCAAAAGTCTCAGTGTGTTATTTATTCAATACACTTTCTGAATGAAGTCAGCATTCTACAGATCTTTGTATCTGACAATTTTTTTTGTCTCTTCCAATAATTGTCCAGAGAGCAAGGCCATGTTTCTAACTCAGTTGATATTGCATGATGAGGGGGTCTTAAAGGAATTCTGACACTCATGTTGAGTGGGACTCAAGCCAGCTACTGTAAGCTACTGAAACAGTGCATCCCATACTACCCACACGGCCACCAATCTCATTATTAAAAAGGGAAACAATGGCGGGGAAGTAGTGGCAGTACTGATGTGACGGCAATTTCATTCATCATCCCAGCAGAAGGCACACCGGAAGGATGCTGTGATGAACTGGTTATGGTGACAGGTGAGTGATATCCTGTAGAATGTGTGTTCCTGGGAGCTTTTCTAAAAATCAGTATTGCCATTCTTTATGCCCCTCAAATATCACAGACCTTGTCCCCTCTGCCTGAAATTCCACAAATAATGGTTTTCATTTTTTTGATTTAAGGCTTCCCAACTATTGCTAAAAATTCCTGAGGGAGGTACACATTAGGCTTCCTCAGTCATCTCCACCTTAGTGGAAAGAAGCAACGGCCTTTCCCTGAAAAGTAGGTTTTGAGGGAGTAAACCTTACTGTATTTATGTTCACAATCTTACCCTACTCTTGATTCTAAGAAGGACTCTTCCTGCCTCTTGCTATAGAGATTGTAGGTATCAAGAATTAGAAGACACCTGTAGAGGTTAAAATGATTTATATTAGAAAGACATTAGAAGAGATTCATGGGCCAAGAAGAGCTGGAGAAGAGTTTTGAGTGGGGAAAGAAGCAGCAGTGAAAGATGATGATGTTCAGGGAATGTGTAGAGGAAAAGAGAGATTTAGAGAGAAATTGTGGAAATTGCTATGAAGAGCGCCAGACATGTATTTTCCATGAAGTTTTCATTAGCAAAGGCTCATCCTAAGTCCCTGGGACCCAAGTACTGTGTTTACATGCCCATTTTATATTCTCCTACATACAGAGCATCCCTCCCCCCTCAAACTGTGTAAGCTTCAGAACTCATAAATCTGAACTTGGACTGGGTCTACAGAGAAGTAAATGAGTGATGTTAAGAAAAATTTTCCAAACCTTGAAAGGCAAATGCCTTCCCTGTCATGCCAGGATCCTGTCTAATAAGCCTTCCTAAGGGTCATCTGAATTCAGAAGGCTGGAAAGTTGTTTGACTTACTAATTCCAATTATTTATTAGAACATTTTACAATTTTGTAAGGGTAGCCTTTAAACTTTGCAGAAACCTGCTAATGCAAATATTTTTGCCTACTGCTATGGAATGAATTGTCTCCACCACCCGCCCCCCCACACCAATTCATATGTTCAAACTCTAACCTCCAATATGATCATATTTGGAGATGGAACATTTGGGTGGTTATTATATTTAGATGAGGTCATGAGGGTGGGGCCCTCATTATGGGATTAGTGTCTTTATAAGAAGAGACACCAGAGAGTTCACTTTCTCTCTCTCTGCCATGTGAGGATGTAAGGAGAAAGTGGGCCTCCTCAGGCCAGGAAGAGAGATCTCACACCAGAAACTAACCATGTTGACATGGTGAGCTTGGACTCCAGAACTATGAGAGAATAAACTTCTGTTGTTTAAGCTACCTAGTCTATGGTATATTGTTATGGCAGCCTGAGCTGACTAAGGCACCTACAGAGAATAATTTTCGACCTGTAGCAATGCAAATTATTTCTGAAAGTAGAAAAGAGAACCTCAAAGATAATGGTTTATTGTCCTATGGTAAATAAATAGGTTTTGTATCTAACAGTCTTATTCTTACATTTGTTTTTGCTTTCACTAACTATATATACATTATATTCTCTTATCATCCTTGAACTGGCTTCATCATCATTTTAATGAGTTAAAATAAAAACTTTGACCCACAATCACTATGTATTTTTATGAGAATTATGTTTTTATTTAAATTCGAAAGTAATACTTTTGACTGTGAAGAGAATCTTTAGGAATTATGCCACCTGTTGTATAATGTATTCTACTTTGGTATCTCTTTGTGAGATTTCAGTAAAAGATTTAAATTACTTTTTGGAGAAACAGTTCTACAATTCATATAGAACCACAGAAGACCCCAAATAGCCAAAGCAAGGCTCAGAAAGAGGAACAAAACTGGAGGCATCATACGTCTTGATTTCAAACTATATTACAAAGCTCTAGTAACCAAAACAGTATGGTACCAGCATAAAGCCAGATATGTAGACCAATGGAACAAAATCAAGAGCCCAGAAATAAACCCATGCTTAAATGGTCACCTAATATTTGATAAGGGAACCAAGAATACTCAGTGAAGAAAAGGCAGTCTCTTCAATAAATGGTGCTTGAAAAATTGGATGCTAACATTTAAAAGGATGAAACTAGACCCCTGTCTTACACCATTCACAAAAATTAACTCAAAATATATTAAAAACTTAAATATAAGACCTGAAACCATAAAACTCCTAGGAGAAAACATAGGGGGTAAACTTTTTCACATTGGTGAATGATTTTTTAAATTTGCCACCTAATCACAAGCAACAAATAAAAAATAAACAAGTGGGACTACATCAAATTAAAAAGCTTCTGCACAGCCAAAGAAATGATCAACAAAATGAAAAGGCAACCTATGGAAAGGGAGAAAATATTTGCAATCTTATATCTGATAAGGGGTTAATATCCAAAATATATTTTTAAAAACTCATACAACTCCATAGCAAAAAACCAAACAATCCAATTTTAAACACAAACAATCTGAATAGATTTTTTTCCAAAGAAGATATTCAAATGGCCAACAGGTACATGAAACAGTGCTGAACATCACTGTCATCGGGGAAATGCAAATCAAAACCACAATGAGCTATTACCACCCACCTGTTAGGATGGCTATTAACAGCAAGACAAAAGTAAATCTTGAGGGTGTGGAGAAAGGGAACTTTTGTACACTGTTGGCGGAAATGTAAATTGTTGCAGCCATTATGGAAAACAGTAAGGAGGTTCCTCAAAAAATTAAAAATAGAACTATTATATGATCCGGCAATCCCACTTCTGGGTATATCTCTGAAGGAAATTAAATCACTATGTCAAAGAGATATCTGCACCCCTGAGTTCATAGCAGTATTGTTTATAATAACCAAGACATGGAAACAACCAAAATGTCCATCAACGGATAAGGAAAATGCAGTATATACACACATGTACACACACACACACACACACACACAGAGAGAAAGGAAATCTTGCCATTTGTACAACATGAATAGATCTTGAGGACATTATGCTAAGTAAAATGTCAGAGAAAGACAAATACTGTATAATCTCACTTATATGTGGAATCTTAAGAAAAAATAAACTCAGACATGGAGAACAGATTTGTGGTTACCAGAAGCGGGGTTGGGGGAGGGTGAATTGTATGAAGGTGGTTAAAAGGGACAAACTTCCAGTAATAAGATAAATAAATACTGGGGATGTAATGTACAACATGCTGACTAGTTAACACCACTGTATGGCATATTAGAAAGTTACTAAGAAACTAGATCCTAAAAGTTCTCATCACAAAGAAAAAAAAATTTTTGGAACTATATGAGGTGATGAATGTTAACTGATCTTATTGTGGTGATCATTTTGCAATGTACACGTATGTCAAACCATTGTGCTGTACACCTTACACAGTGTTGTATGTCAGTTATATCTCAACAAAACTGGAAGAAAAAAATTAATTACTTTTTGGATGTTAGATTGTGATTTCTTATGTATGTAGCACTGTGTTGTCTTTGGCCATGAGGTAATTTGATTATATTAAGGCTTCTTCAGATTTTGTTAAATCTGAGTTTAGGGTAATGTTTGAAGTCCACCTCCCTACAGACCATGAGATGAGAAGGAAAAAGCACCAGGTAATATCTGACTGCTAGAAGGAAATTAGTTTCTCCTTTTTTTCTCTTAGGATTATTTGTTCATGCAACATATTACTCTTTTGTGACCCTTTTTACTGCAATACTTCTCCCTGTGGACTGTGGTTTCTGATACTGATAATCTATGTTTTATGCATCAAGGCTGCCCTTGCTGTCCTTCTCATCCATATTCATTCATTCACTCAGAGAATATTTATTAGGCACATAACATGTGTTAGAGACTGTTCAAAGGACAACACAGCAATCTAAACAGGTAACAATTCCTATCCTGTCCTCATGGAGATTATATTATATTGGGGAACACATGCAATAAATAAACAAATAACTACAGTATGTTGGATGGTGATTAGGTGCTGGGGGGAAAAAAATTAAAAGCAAAGAGGGATGGGAAGTGCCAGAAAAGAGGATGAGGGGGTGAGTTGAGATATTAAGTACAGTGGTTCCTGGGAGTGTGACATTAAAACTGTTGGAGTGAAACAATGTTTGGAGTTGGGGAACTAGCAAAGCAGAGGAAGTGCATTCCAGGCAGAGGGAATAGCAAGTGCAAAGGCCTTGAGGCTGGAACATGCCTGGCACATTTGAGGACTAGCAAGGAGGCCACCGTGTGGCATGAACATAAGGGAGAGTAGGAAGACATGGGTCAGAGGAGAAAAGGGGCAGAGAAACAGATGGTGTTGTGGAGCCTTGCCAGCATCAAAATTTTTAGTTTTTGCTTTGAATGAAATGGATACTTTGGGGAAGTTTTTTAGAAGGGAGCTTTGCCATCTAATGTTTGAAAAAAATCACTGCTATATTGAAACGACTGGAGGAGGGGCAAAAATGAAAGCAGGGAAACCAATTAAGAAGCTATTGCAATAATTCAGGTAAGAAACATTGTCAGCTTGTACCATAGTAGAAGTAACTGGAGTGATGAGAAGTGGTTAGCTTCTAGATATATATTGAAGTTTGCTGATGGATTAGACGTAGGGTCTGAGAGTGAAAGGAAGACATAGAGATGGCTCTATGATTTCTGTCTTGAGTAACTGGAAGGATAGAGTTGCTATTTACTGAGCTGCAAGAACTGTAGGAGGAACCACTGGAAGGTAAAAACAGGAGTTCCATTATGAACATGTTAAATATGAGATGCCTATTATCTATCAAGTGGAGATTTCCAATAGGTAGTTGGCATATGAGAGTGGAATACAGGTGAGAGGTCTTTGCTAGAAATATAAAATTGGGAATCATCGAGCCAAAGGTGGTATTTAAAGCCATGAGAAGAGATGAGCTCAGTCAGGGAGTGAGCACAGATGGAGAAGAGAAGAGGTCCAACCACTGAGCCCTGAAGTATCTCACTATTTAGAAGTCAGTAAGATGAAAAAGAACCAGCAAAGGAATCTGAGAAGGAATGGCTCATGACAGAGGAGGGAAACCAGGAAAGTGTGAAATCCTGGAAGTCAAAAGAAGAAAATGCTTCAAGAAGAAGGGAGTGATCAGCTATGAAATGCTACCTATCCATCCAGTAAGATGAACGCTGAGAACTGACCACTGGATTTTACAGTGGATGTCTCTGGTGGTCCTGACGAGAGCAGAGTTGTTGGAATGGTGGAGGGGAAGTCCTGATAGGTGTGAGTTTAACAGAGAATGGGAGGAGAGATTGGAGACAGTGAAGATAGACAGCTCTTTCAAGGGATTTTACTATAAGGGGGAGGAGAGGAATGGGTCAGCGGCTAGAAGGTGGTGTGGGATCAAGGTAGGGTTTTGTTTTTAAGATGGTAGGAAACAGCGGCTATGCAAACATGAGCGTGCAGTATGTGACGAGCTGGATTTAACTAGGATGCCCCATGAGTACCCTGGAGTACGAGAGAGGCAAGGGGGATGAGAGTGTGAGGGAGTAATAATAATGACGAGCTATGGAATCTGAGCTAGATAAGAGGGAGGACTAGAGGGTTGGAGGGATAGAGAAAAAATGGTTGGATCAACAGCATGTAGGTGTGTCAAAGAGCTGTTGGAATTAAATTGTTTTTGGATTAGGGGAGATAAGCGGAAACTTTAGCAGAGAATGATTGAGTCGGAGAGGAGAAGGGGTCATTGTTGATGGTAATGACCAGCCCAGGATATACACACGGGATGGACAGCTGAGGCGGGAGAGGCCAAGGCCACTGCAGGGCTGAGAGGCTGGGCGGGCAGGATGCACCTCCGGGGCCAGCATGTACCTCGCTGCTTTCCTGAAGTATTTACAGCTGGTGTCCATTCCAACTCATCAATCAGTGCCTTTGCCCTGTGAGTCGTTACGTATTTTGAGTATTAGTCCTGTGTCCAAGGAATTGCCTGGGGACTGTGATATTCCCAAGAACCGGACTGGGGTATTTGGGGAGCGCAACAGTGGGCTATGAGTCTCCGGGGAGGGAGGGTCTGTAATGACTGCCCATCAAAATATTAGGTAGAAGGAGGAGGCTGATGCTCCACGCTGTCCCTCGCCCTGAGCCCCTGCGGATGTTCCTGAAGGGTGAGCACAGGACTACAGGGGGAGAAAAATCTGAGGAGAAGGATTTCCAGAGAAGGAAAACAGGCCCCCAAACGGAGTACAATCAGAAACAAGTTATGCTAGCTTCACAATTTAGCCTTGGACCAGCCCAAGCAATTGTATTGATCTGTAAACTAAGCTACATCTTGTGGCCGTCACAATGCCTGATTCATACCTGGATATAATTCATTCCAGAATCCCCAGTGTGGCTGTGAGTCAGACAGAAATCATAAGCCAAACTACTTAGCCCAGCAAAAAGGACCTGTTTTCTTTCTGCTTTTGCTAACATCTCCTTGATTGATTCCTTCCTCCTTTTCTCCTCCTGCCTCACTTATCAGTCAGAGCCAGGATAAGTACTATCTAAAAGTTTTCAGCGTTCTCCTGGTCCCGCTTTCCTTTATGATAACAATTGGGCCCTGGAACCATTTTCAGGCAGGCACATCCTGCTGGAGTGAACTTCCAGAGCTCTGGGGAGGGGGAAAGTTGCCCAGGTGAAAGAGCTCATCCCATAACAGGCCCCTCTACCCCCATCCACCTTGAGGCGGCTTCCCGAGGCCTATGGCTGCTCCGCCTGATGCAAAGCAGCCTTGTGAAAGACTGCGGCTTTCACAAGGTGACTGAGCTCCCTGAGAGATGGGGAAAGGACTGCCTGGGGCCATCAACCACAGAGGCACCAAATAATTCACGTTGAGAAAGCCAGTCATTTCTCCCAAGTACTTTCATACCAATGATCCATGGCCACTGCCCCAAAGGCAAGCGGTACCTGCCCTCCTCCCCAGCGTTTTATGCCCAAACATCAAGCTTGTATTTACCTTTGGCAGCTTTATGCTCCCTTCTGTCCCTCCCACTCTCAGTCCCTCTCTCCAAACCCTTCACCCATTTCCATCATGCCCTCTGAAGCCACCATTTCAGACAATAAGTGTTTCAATGTTTTCTTCTCTACAGTGTTCTCCCACCATCATCAACTGAAGCCTACCTTCTCCCAAAGGTGCGCGTTTCCTTGCTTCCGTCTCCAGTGGAGGCTGCCGTTTCTCCCACACACCCTGAGACAGGAGGAAGGCGTCGGGGTCAGGATTCACACGTCTCCCTGGTGCTGCTTTTCCATCCTGCGTAAACCCCATCAAAGCTTATGCCACTTGAGGTTACCGTTTTCTATCCTCTATAAACACTGAAGATCTAGACGTGTGCTGTAGATCACAAGTTTACTCACCATGCCAAATCCTGACATAATTCTGAGATGTTTAAACCTATCTGTGGATGACCATCCAACAGAGTAGTGTTTAGTTCCTTGAACTTTTCAAGTCTCAAAGCTGAGCTAGTTATGGTCTGGAAATGTTTAGCATCAAAGGACACCAGACCTTCAAGCTCCCTCACTATGCCTGCTCTTCAAGAGAAGACCAAGATTCCTTTCTTTTCTGCTAATTCAGTGTTTGTTAAGTTTTAACAAGCATCAAAATCACCTGGAAGACTTGTTAAGCCACCGCCTGCTGAACTCCAACCCCAGATTTTCTGATTCGGTGGGTATGGGGTAGGGCTCAGGAATCTGCATCTCTAACAAGTACCAGGGTGCTGTTGATGTTGCTGGTTTGGGGACCACGCTTTGAGAACCACTGTCCTAACGTATATGCCCAGCGGTTCCCAAATTATCTTCATGTTAGAATTACCTTGAGGAGCTTCAAAAAGTATGGACGTCTGTGCTTGCATCCCACGCCCCAGGATTGTGGTGCAATTCACCTGGAATGTGGCTTGGGCTTTGGAGTTTCTAAGAGACCCTCAGGTGATTCTAGGTACAGATAATTTTGGCAATCACTGGTATCAACATCTTCGAGCCTCCCTGCCACTCCTACCCATCCTGGAAGATATGGTTAATTATCCAAACTATACTTCCCACCTGGATATTCTCTCTGTATCCTTGAGTCAGCCTTCTCCCCCAAGGAACCTCAAACGTGTGTCAGTCCATTTTCCCGCTCCTCCTAAATACTAGTCATCATGTGTGGCTGCAGAAAACCACATAGCCCTCTCGTTCTCTGGCTTATCCTAACTGTCCTCATTCATTGACCTTTTAACTTAACCTTGGTTCCCTCTAGTCTCCATCTCCCTCACCTGATAATCCCAAAATTTCAGGTGCTAATGCCCCTACTTGAACACTTCAGATGACTTCATCTCCTACTTCATCAAGTAAAATTGCTTTCATGAGGCACAGTCTCTTTCCATTGTATACTCCACCCAAATGACACGTTTATCTGTAGCCATTTTCTTTTCATCCCTTCGTCTCAGAGGATGATGCATTCCTACTCCAGTTCAAGGTCAATGCCTCCACCCTCCCACACAAATCGCCACATTTTGCTGGCATTTAGCACAATTAACAAGGTGCTCTTTCCATACACCTTCAACCATCCCCTTCTCTGCTGGCTCTGGACCCTCTGCTTCAACTCTTACTCTCTCCAGGCTCCGACTCTCCCTCTTTTCTTTGCTGCTCTCTCATACACAATCCCAGCTCCCATTCATCAGCTCTTGCTGCCCAGTAATGGCTGACTCAGGAAGAGGAGTAAATACTTCCAGATGCCTCCTGTAAAGGGTTTTGAATTTCATATTCAGAATTCTTTATTTTTCTTTTTTTCCTCCTGCCTTGCCATGTGAAAAGGGGACTCTGCTTGCACAGTCAACACCACACTTCTCTTTATTTCTGTAACTTAACTTCTTTGCTCAGTATGCTAGACACTAATGAGAAAGCTGCCTCAGAAGCATAAAGCATTATAGTAATGATACTTTTGCTTCCAGCATGTATTTAATGTTCAACAAAAGGCAGGCACATAGTTCCTGTTAGCACAAGGAAGAAACAAACCCAGCAACCCTTTGGGAAACCAATTCACATGGTGACAATTCCAGCAGAGGCAGGGGGCAGAAAATGAAGGAAAATGACAAAAACACACAAAGGAAGCACAGTCCAGGAAATCAACAAGGCAACAGAAGAGTGTCTGTATGTTTTGTTTGCTCTACTATCACAGTTAAGTCAAGCTGGGTTTAGGAAGTGTTCTTGCATTGGTACTGTGGCCCAGGTGACAGATTGGGGATCCAGGTCTGGGTGATACGCAGTGAATATCTCTCATTGTGGCTCTGAAAAACCTTAACACTAATTTATAACGGAGTACTGTTATTGCTTCTATTCTAAATACAAAGCAGGTCAGGAGGGATAACAGAGAAATCTTTGGTACTAATTTCCCTCTTAACATATATTCGAAATAACGTTAAACATTATCTTTACATAAAATTACATATTTTGCATATAATGTTAAATATATTTATACAAAAATTTTAATTTTAACATAATATAAAAATGGTTGACATCAAAAGTATGATACTTAAAGAAAAAAATTGCTAAGTTAGACCTTATCAAAATTAAATACTTTTGTGTTTCAACAGACACCATTTAGAAAATGAAAAGATAGGCCATGGACTAGGAAAAAATATTTACAAATCATAGATCTGTAAAGGACTTGTAACCAGAATATGTAAAGAATTCTTATAATTCAATGATAAGAACATAATCCAATTTCTTTAAAGGGCAAAAGATTTAAATAGACATTTTATCAAAGAAGATGAATGAATGGAAATCAGAACATGAAAAGATGTTCAACATCATTGATCACAAGGGTAATGCAAATTTAAGCCAGAAAGAGATACAATTACAAACCCACTAGAATGACTAGAATCAAAAAGACAGACAATACCATGTGTTAGTATGGATGTGGAGAAATTGAAACTTTTATGCGTTGCTGGTGGGAATGTAAAATGATGCAGCCACGTTGGAAACCACTTTGGCAGTTCCTTAAAAAGTTAAACATAAATTTGCCATACAATCTAGCAATCCACTCCTGGGAATCTTTACAAGAGAAATGAAAACATGTGTCCACATAAAGACACAGATATGAATGTTCACAGGAGCATTATTAATAACCACCCAAACTGGAAACTTAAAATATCCATCAACTGGTGACTATGGTAAATATTCATGAATAAAATACGGTAAATCCTTAAAATGGAATAATATTCAACAATTAAAATGAAAGAACTACTGATTCATACTACAACATGGATGAACCTCGAAAACATTATTCTAAGTGATAGAGGCCAGACACAGAAGACTGTATATTGTATGTCTGATTCCATTTATATGAAGTGTTTAGAAAAGGCAAATTTATAGAAACAGAAACAGCTCTGTGGTTGCCTAGGGCTAGAGTTGGGAGCTGTGATGCCTGTAAATGGGCATGAGGAAACTTTTTTTTTTTTTTTTTGCGGTACCTTTTTTTTTTTTTTTGCGGGCCTCTCACTGTTGTGGCCTCTCCCGTTGTGGAGCACAGGCTCCGGATGCGCAGGCTCAGCGGCCATAGCTCACGGGCCCAGTCGCTCCGCGGCATGTGGGATCTTCCCAGTCCGGGGCACGAACCCGTGTCCCCTGCATCGGCAGGCGGACTCTCAACCACTGCGCCACCAGGGAAGCCCGAGGAAACTTTTTGAGGTGAGAGAAATGCTCAAAAACTAGATTATTTTAATTATACCTTGATAAAGCTAACTTTCAAAAAAGTTAACAATATATAATTCTTTAAATTACCAGTGAACCAAATTTTTATTTTTAATTCCTAGAAATAAAACATGATTAAAGACTTTCAAAGATGGTATAAGAAACAATCAACCCTTCCCCCAACCCTTGATTGTCATTTACTACACACAGAGAAAAGACTTTCAAGAGCTGCGTTTGACCAGACTGATATGAGCAACTGGCATCTACACCCAGACTGAAAAGTCTTCATTCCTCTGTCCTCACTTCCCCTTACAAAGGAGAGGAGAGCCAGAGGCCCAGACAATCCACTACTTGGATCATCATTCTTGAATAATAAGGTAGCTAACTCATTTTTTGCCAGACGTCAGTTATTTTTGCCATCATCATATATTAACTATGGTTAAAGCTTGCCTTGTTCATCCGTAAAGGCCATCAAACCACATGAGCTAGCTGTACCAGAGGTATTTTCTTGTCTGGGATTGTGCCGAAAGGTGTAGGTGAAGCACCAGGACCATCCTCCACATGCCCTGAGCATCCTTCACGCACAAGACACTGGCGAGCCACACAACAAGGTGCAGCCTCTGCACTCCGAGAATCTGGAAGCTGGCTGGGAAAGAGAGCTAAGAAATAGTTATCAGTCAACAATTAGTAAATGATAAAGAGAATATTGTAAAACCAAGTTGAAAACCTCAAAATGTAAGACAAGCAAGTTGCACTCCTTCCTTGTTCCAACTTGAACATTCGACCACTTTTTCAGAGAAAAATCTGGATAGCTGGTATATAGGCTGTGGCTGGGTGACTTAAGGAGTTGCTGTGCTTCTGTGACAACTACTTATTTAATGATGGTTTGGGGTCTGTTTTTAAATTGTGTGAATGACAAAATTGTTTCATTTCCAAGCCAAGATCTCATCAGTAAAGCTGAGCCAGATGTGTATATGTGTGTGTGTGTGTGTGTGCGCGTGTGTGTTTTTGCGTGCAGCTGCAAAATTTTCTTTCTGTCTCTTTTTTGCTGATGCACTCAGTTCTGCAAAATGACAATGTTGATATTATAAAGTATTTCTGTTATGATGACAAAAAGGGTCACAAGGCAAATTTCCCAGTACTGCGCATGGGCACATTAGCTTACCTTGCCCTACTAAATCAACCAGAGGCCCTTGGTGCTAGGTGCTGAACTTGAGTTTCTAACCAAAACCCAGATCTATAAACTGAAGGCAGACCACCATCATGTGTACTGAGCCTCTTGATCCACACTGTGGTGGAAGGAATGGCTTCGTGAGTGATTCATTTCTTATTGGAAAGTCACCCTGACTTTTGAATAAATATATGAATTGTACACATTAATGCCAGCAGCCTAGGTTTCTGCAGACCAATTTGCATTCAGCTTATATAGTGTTCCTATGGTCTTTAAAATATTTGGCAACTTGTGGAGATATGAGTCATTGTTTAACACAGGGTCAGGACTGAGGTTTGTATGAAGTGATGCAAATTAAAAATAATATCTTCTCCATCTGCTCTCTCTTCCTCTCATCTTATTGTATTCATAGACCTCTATAGAAATGGAAGTGGCAACATCATACCTAGGCATTACTAAACCAATCCTTTGTGCATTGTGAATGCTCCTGGGGTTAGGGGGTCCATAAGCATATTCCTGCTTTTTCTATTTGCACATGCACCAGTCTAAAAGATACCCCCAGAAATGGGAGTCTTCCTTGTTTCCAAGACTTAACTCATACTTGGCCCTACCCTGCCCCTACCTCCTGGAATGTCATATACTTAACTCATGTTCCAAATTACATGATGAGGTTTATTTTATCAGAAACATTATCCAGACTTCCTTTTAGCAATCTTGTTCTGAAATGCAATACAATGCAAAATATAATCTTATTAAAAATTATGCTTACCCAACTGCTTAACTCTGAAGAGAAAAAGAGCAAGTTAGACCTTTATTTTACATGACATGCCAAAATAAATTCAAGTGGATAAAAGCATTAGACATAACAGTCCATCAAAACATAAAAATCCTAGAAGGAAAGATGGCTAAATATTTGTCTGAATTATGAATAGGAAAGCCCTTTCTAAGGTTGTAATCAGTTGAAGAAATCATAAAGGAAAATAGTGGATTGACTACATAGACAGCAAAATCTATATATAAGTAAAATTATTAATAAAATTAAAGAGTAAACAATATGATATATATATATAATGGAATATTATTCAGTCATAAAAAAGAAAAATCCTGCCATTTGCAACAACATAGATGGATCTTGAGGGCATTATACTTAGTGAAATAAGTCAGACAGAGAAAGACAAATACCATTATGATCTCATCTATATGTAGAATCTGAAAGAGCCAAACTCATAAAAACAAAGTAGAATGGTGATTGCCAGGGGCTGGGGGAGTAGGGGAAGTGGTGAGATGTTGGTCAAAGGGTACAAACTAACAGTTAGAAGATGAGTAAGTTCTGGAGATCTAATGTACAAAGACTTTAGTTAATAATACTGTATTGTACACTTGGAAGTTGCTAAGAGCATCTTAAATAGTCTCACCATACACACAAAAAGATAATTATAAGGTAAAGAGGTGTTAACTATTATCATGGTAATCGTTCCACAATACATATGTATATTAAATCATCATGTTGTACACCTTAAATTTACACAATGTCATATGTCAATTATATCTCAATAAAGCTGGAAAAATGTTTAATAATATGAAAAATATATATTTGTAATAGAAAAGCAGGATTCAAAATTACAAGTGCAGTATGATTATACTTAGGTAAAAATAAATCTTACCCATAGAAGTAAAGATAAGAAAATATACCCAAGTGTGATTATAGTTCAGTTGGGTGATGGGACTGTCAGTGGTTTTTTTCTCTTCTTTTCTATGTGGACCAAAATGTATCAATGAACTTTTATAGTATAAAACTGTACTATAGTTTTGTCAGCCTTTTGTTGAATAATTCATGCAACAAACACTGATTTTGTAACTACTGTGTGCCAGGCCCTATGTACGCTGTTTGTTGGAGATTTCAAAACTGTTATGACACAGTCGTCCTGGAGGAAATCACAGCCTAGTATAGGAGAGGAAGAAGGAAACACATGATTAAAATATTTAGTCATAAGTTCTACAGTAGAAGGGGCTGAAGGCTATTGGTGCTATTGGGTCCCAGAGGCAGGGCAACTCATTCAGGTTGGCTTGGAGGGGAAGAGGCAGCAGGGCGTCTTTCACATGAGGGGTACCAAACAATGACACACTGTGATGAAGGTTTGAAGAAAGGGTTAAGTATGTCACATATTCAGATGGCAACATCTTAATAATGGTGACTGTCACATAAGATGTATACCCAGAGGATTCTAGGATGACTTGCAGGTTTCTGGCTTATAGATGCTGGTGTTCTTTAGAAAGAGAGGAATCCCATTTGGAGCTTGTCCCCTGTCTTGGCCCCGTTGAGTTCAGTGTACCTGGGGGCTGGGCTGGTGGAGTTATATAATATGTGGAGTTTGGGAGAGAGAGCTTGGCTGGAGACAGAAGCAGAGGTTGTAGTTGTAAATTTGAATGAAGGACCCAGGCAGGACATGGAGAGTAAGAAATAAAGCAGAGAGCCCTGGACAGGGCTCAGAGGGAAACAGACATTTAAAGAGTCGCCTGAGAAGAATCGCTCAAGGAACCAAGCCCAGGAGAGAGTGAGTTCCAGAAGCCAAGGGAGAGAGAGCTGCAGTTCATGGTGCTGAGTGCTGTGGAAAGGGCTGGAGAATAAGCTCTGAAGGGCCACTTCAGGAGTCAGAACTTCTATCCAATCTGTGTATGAAGGGGAAGCAAGGCAGGAGGAGAAGATGGAGATGGGGAAGAAGATGAAATTTGGGGAGGGTGAGGGGGTAGTGGTGACATTAGGCCATTGTAAGATCCTGGAGTGTGTTCCTAAAGGCAAGAGGAAGCTCACGTGTGCCAGAGGTTAGGGTAATGGCATAAAGGCAAGCAAGACATAGATTCCCTGTGCTTCCCGAATTTAAGATGTTATGGGGACACAGGCAACACCCAAGTGACTGACTAAAGAATAACTGCTTTTCTTAACCTTCTTCCAAACTTACCTCATGGTTACAGAATGTAATCTGTCAACTGGCTGGCTGCCAGCCAGAGGTGCCTGGCCATCTGCAACTTGAGCTGAGAGCCCACCCAAGCTCAGATAATGTCATCGCCAAAGGTCCTCGTCCCCTGCTACAGGCAGCCACACCTCGACTGCTCTGCTGCCAGACCCATTAAATGCTCTCTCTCTCTTCCCAGCCACCCTGGACCCCTGCCAGGACAATACTGTCATCCAAGAGCCTCCGATACATTTATCTGTCTTCCCAACAGAAAAAGCAGTGTCCATTTAAAGGACAAGTAGACAGAGATCTGCTCACTTCAGGTGTGCAGGCCATGATTTCTGGAAGCTTGCCTGGAGCTGAAGCAAGGCCAGCAACACAGCAGGACTGCGACACGGTGGGTGGGGGCAACCAGATGTCGTGGGTGGGGCAGGCAGCCCTGATGCCCATTCAGTTGCTCCTGAAGAGTTGTTTGCATCCTTCTCTTGGTACTGACATTGTGTTGTGGTTCCTAAGGTGTGTTTTGTCTCCGTGTGTAAATTGTAGACCCTTGTAAGACAGGGCGATTAAATCTACTTTTTCATGAATTCCAGGACACAGTACTTCTTACAGCCCATACCCTTTCCCCCCTTTCTCCCTGTATTGCATCCAGACTTGATGTATGGAACTTGAGTGGCCATCTTGGGGTCAAAAAGTTACAAACATGGGGGAGGAAAAGGTCAAGAGCATCACCCAGTTTCTATCCATGACATCACCAAGCTGCTGAATCAATGCCAGCAGCCAGCTAGTGCAGTCCTTTAAGTTATGAGAGAAAAACAATTTTTTGGCCTAAGTCCCTTGTAAGTTAGGTTTTCTGAAACTAAATGTAATTTACCCAGCATCCTTTCTCACTCAGAGACCCCCAACTTTGTTCAGATAGCCATCCTTCCTCCACAGAGCTAGGTGCCCCAGGTGATGCTGATTCCATCTCCAGTTCCAGGGGTGGCATTCATTGGTCAAGTGTAATCCCATTTCCCTTGCCAGTGTTGAGTTAAGGAGCCAATGAGACATGGGGGCTGAAATCTGTTGGGGCTTCTGGGGAAAGGCTCCCATGATACAGCAGCAAGAAGATCTGCCTCTCTCTCCTTCTTGTGAATATTGCTATTGCTATGTCCAGGTTTTGTACCTGAACTGCTGTAATCACCTTGCCTCTCCCCTGAGGATGATGCCAACACAGAAGATGGTGAGTGAAGAGACAAAAATAACCTGGATTCTCATAGACATTGTTGCTCTGCTGAATCAACCGGCCTTGAAGGCTGCCTGACCCTTGCACTTCCTGTGCTGCCACAGTGTAATTCTTTATTCTTTAATGCAGTTTGAATTGGGGGTTTTGTTACTTACTCCAGAAAGCGTCTTTACAGATAATCAGGGTATTTTTAAAAGTTTTGTTTGTGATTATCTAACTCAAGCTTTTTATAAGAAAAGGTAGGTGAAGCATCAGCCTGTGTATTTAACATTTTTCCAATGTTGAATATGATGATATTTCTTCCATCTTAAAGGTTTAGATACAGACAGTGGTTTAGATCAAAATGTATCCTGAAGCAATTGTTAATTGTATACTGGTCAACCTGACTCAGCCAGAAGTATGCTCAGATTTATTAAACTTGTGTCCCTAACGAAGGTAGAGAAATTGAGCCAATAATAATAGATTATCTTCTTACTGGTGGGGCTTTAGGGAACAATGAGCCAATGAGAAATAACATGCTCACTTCTGTTGAGACTTGAGGAAGAGAGAACAGTGATTCGCTCCTCATAGGAGCTGGGACTACTGCAGTTGGCATTTCCTTGATCCCCAATCCTCTCCCCGTCACCTCTGGGACCATAAACATGGGGACCCCTGCGAATGATCTGTGGTTGGTACAATTAATACTTATCAATTAATACTAATAATTAATTCTGGATCTCAGAGTCATTTCATCCCAAGGAGAGGAATGCCTTGAGACCTGCCAGGTTAATATACTTCGCACAGTGCCTGGCACACAAAAGGCACTCAAAACTGTGTGTTTATTGGATGAGTGAGGGAGGCCAGGCAAGTGGTACCATTTCTATATCCTCCTCTCCCCGACCTGTTAATCCAATAAACTGTCTTCTCTTTGTTTAAATGTTCATTGCTAAATATAGTCGAACAATGCAGGTGGTTTAGGGAGACTTGGAGTAGCCTGTCTGAGGTCACTGAATTATTCCAGAAACATTCTGCAGTATAACGCCTCAACCCCTGAGCCAAAACTTTAAGCCAAGGACATTTTTAGAAGCTGTGAGCTAGAGCTATTTCTTCGGGACCCAGAATTTAAACACACAATGGTGGCTCTAGCCTCTAATCCTGTCATGCTCTCAGAGACGACTGCATGAGTCTCTCACCTTTGCCCTGACAAATCCTTCCAAAAGGAACTGGAAACATTTCAGGGACATAGCCATGTCCCTCCTGCTCGTGGTGAGATAGTCTGGAGAGTGTGGTCCCAGATAAAGCTATCAAATGCCCACCTTGCCTTTGAGGCTCTCTGCAAGAGGTGTTTTCTTAAAGGGCTTAAATCTTCCACTTATTCTAATTTGACACTTGCTTCATAAGCAGCATTTCCAGACATGTATTCCCACTTTCAACCCTGAACATCATCACGGGGGACTTGAACACTTTCTCCTTTTCTCAGATATGTTCACCTCCTCTGGATGCCCAGGATCCAGCACAGTGAAGCATAATAAAGTGCTCAGTACATGTTTGTGAAGTTAAAGAATAAATTGCATGGATAACTAGAGTGGGAGTAGACATAGGAGACTCCTAATACATAATTACCTCACACTTAAGGTGAGGTATCTGACAGAGATTCTAACTTACAAATTTGATTTAAAAAAAATGCAATGCGAGGGAGGATCTGAAAGCTGAAACTGGGAGGGTGTTTAATCTTCGATATATGATCATAAATATAAATACAGCTATTCGTTGTTTATTCTACATACTTGAATTGCTGGCATGGTATTAGGTGCTACATATATGGAATTGCATTTCATTCTTACAATGACCTTATATAGTAAATATTATTGTTGTAATTCCTGTTCTAAAGATGAGGAAATTTAGGACCCAGAGGATTAAGTAATTTTCCTCTGGTCATGCAGCTAGAACTGGTCTATGCATGCACTTGACTTCTTTATAACCCTGTTAGGGTGACCAGGGGTCACCTGTTAGGGTAACTCTAAGACCCTTATCAGATCTGAAAGAGGAAATAAGAGTAGAGGAAACTTGGAATCAGGTAGACGCTGAGAAGACTTCAAAGCTGTAAAAATCTCTTTAGGCACTGTTGAAATCCACACGAGCATGGGTTTGGCTAACATTTTGTCCACTTTCCAATGAGAAGTTTTCAACTCTTTCCCTATTAAAAATACTTCTAATGCTTTGACCCAAGTCAATATAAATGATAGATATGTGTATGACAAAGAAGAAGGACAGAAGGTAACTGCTTCCCCTGCACTACAGTGCTATAATGAGAGCAAGCTTGTTTAATCTTCACACAGAAATACTCAACAGCTCAGCAGCTTCGCTCAATAGAACTTGTGTGTTCCGAATTTTGTGCTAGCATTTTGTCTTGCTCCCAGAATGTCCCTTAATCCCACCACCATCGGCCTAAATCCTGCTCTTCCATTAATGTTAGCTCAAATCCGATTCACCATTCTAGCTTGCAGTGATAATTCTAAGAGTTGGCATTTATTGAGCCCTTACTATATGCCAGAGCCTGTGCTAAACACTTTAATTATTACTTAATTGCCACAATAGTGCTGTGTAGGAGGAACTACTATTAATCTATAGACAAGAAAACTAAGTCACAAAGCAATTAAATAACATTCCCACCATCATATAACAAGGAATAAGTAGAAGAAGAGTCATCTCTTTTTATTTGTTGGTCAATCATATTTTTAAAAAATTGATTCCAATTCGGGGGCACTTAAAATAGATCCCTTGGTGTTTCATTTATCAGGTGGTTGTCTTAAAGACATGAAAGGTACCCAGATTCAAGGAAATTTATCCACTCACAGTAACTAGTACAGAAAAACTCACATGAATATATTGCCTTTTGGAAATTTCTGTTTTCAAGGGATGTCTTCATTTCATGGCATTATTACTTTTTTCATACTCAACTAATGCCCTAATTCCTCAGTGAAGCTTTATGATGCAGCTTAACAGCCGTGGAACAGTTTTAGTTTTATCACAATAGGTAGGTGTGATGCCCTGGGAAAGATTCAAACATTTTAAGACATAGTTTCTGGTACAAAAAGATTAAAATCATGATTTTGAAGACTATCTAATGACATGGATATAGTTGATTTAAAAAAAAGTACAGTACAAAATATACAGTATCAAGCCATAATTTAAATTTAAAATATCCACTTTAGATACATATTTTAAAAACCATGGAAATAAGTACAATAAATGTTAAGAGTGGCTAGTTCTAAATGGTGGAGTAATATGTGGTTTTCATTTCTTTTTTTATACTTTCTTTTATTTTCTAATTTTTCTACAATGAGCATGTAGTGCTTTTATAACCAGAAAACAACAAAAAATCGCTTTCCAGTAAAAAGAACTAAGGTTCTTTGGGGGAAATGGCTGAGCCCATGTCCAAGGCAGGAAAAGTACAAGGTGAGCCTTGACACATTGTTGTTTCGGAAAGTAAGGAAACAGCTCAAAGACTAATGGGATTGTGTCAGAAGGTTCTAGGAAGGGGCTCAGAGGGCTCCCACTGGCTAAATTTAGAACAAAGAAAGTATCAAAAATAATGATGGGTGTAACTAATGGCAACACACTAAATGACTATGATAGAGGAAAAAAGGAAAGAAAACATGCTGGATAAGAAAGGTTGATATAATGATAGTTAGAAAACCATTTTGCAACTCCTAATGTAATACTTGATTAAAGCAAGAACAATCAATGGATGATAAAACTATCAGGTGAAAGGTTGCTGAGAGACTAGATAATATCATTGTACAGACAGAGTATTTATTGCAAAGAAGATAAATGTTCCTTTAACGAGACATTTGGCAGATCTTACCTTAGCCAAGTAATCAAACTTAACATCAGTAAGAGCGTGGCAGTCTGACAGCATGTTCTCCTGATATGATGCAACATGAAGTTCACAACATCTCTGAAGTATTCTTGTCAGAAATATTTAACCTGAATCCAATCAAGCCTTGAGACCTAGCTTTTCTAGATCACAGGCAATTGAGGAGAAAGGGAAGTTAATAACATCATGAGCAAACAATAAGACAAATTCAGAATGCAATACACTCTATAAGGTAATTAATTTTCTCAGATTCTTCAAAAAGTCAAAGTAATAAAAAGAGCAGAAGTATTCTTTTTTTAATTTAGTATACTTTATTTTATAGAGAAGTTTTAGGTTTGCAGAAAATTTGAACAGAAAGCACAGAATTCCCATATACCCTCTTCCAATCCCTGTAATTTCTCCTATTATTAACATCTTGCATTAATTTTATATTTGTTACAATTGATGAACCCACACTAATACATTATTATTAACTAAAGGCTATAGTTTACATCAGGGTTTACTATTTTCATATTTGCGTTGTACATTCTATGGGTTTTGACAAGTGTATAATACCATGTATCCAACATTACAGAATCATACCAATAGTTTCACTGCCCCCCCCAAATCCTCTGTGCTCCACCTATACATCCTTCCATCCACTCCCTAAACCCATGGCAACCACTGATCTTTTTACTGTCTCCATTTTTTTGCCTTTTCCAGAATGTCATAGAGTTGGAATCATACAGTATGTAGCCTTTTCACATTGATTGTTTTACTTAGCAATATGCACTTAAGGTGGATTACTCTTAAAAGTGACCAAATATAGTAATGCATGAACTTAGATTTGATCACGATTTTTTTTTTTTTTTTTTTGCTGTATGCGGGCCTCTCTCTGTTGTGGCCTCTCTCATTGCGGAGCACAGGCTCCGGACACGCAGGCTTAGCGGCCATGGCTCACGAGTCCAGCCGCTCCACAGCATGTGGGATCTTCCCGGACCGGGGCATGAACCCGTGTCCCCTGCATCGGCAGGCAGACTCTCAACCACTGCGCCACCAGGGACGTCCTGATCACGATTTTTTAAATGAATATAAAAGACATTCTGGGGACAACTGGGGAATTTGAATATGAACAGGATATTAGAAAATATAAGAGAATTAGTAATAATTTCTCAGACATGATCATAGTGTTTTGGTTAGGTAGAAAAATGTCCTTAGTCTTAGGAGACGCTGCTGAAGTATTTAACATTAAGTATCATGATGTCTGCACTTACCTTCAAGTGCCACAGCAAATATATATGTGTTTGTATGTGGGGTGGGACGGGGGAGGCTGAGAGAGAAAATATGGCAAAATATTACAATTACTGAAACTAGAAGGATATGCAGGTACTCAATGTAATATTACTTTGACTTTTGTATTTGTTTGAAATTTACCCCTTAAATATTATGCTAAAGATTCTGCTTGTCTTTGGTAAAGTCCCTTTTGGATCAGTTCTACCAGAATCATTAACTGTGTTCCTCAATGTGACTCTAAGTTAAGGAGAGCTCCTCACTTAGTAAGGGTTCGATGCTCAGATAAGACGATTAGAAAAAACACACTGATAGTAGCCCCAGGGATTTCACAGATGTTACATTTTAGTATACTATATAAATCAATCCATGAAAATGCTGAATGAAACTGAGAATTTCTTTGGACTTAAATTAAGTTCCCCAATAAAATCTCCTACCTGTACAATTGCTAACCAGTTAGATTTAAAAAGCATCACATAAATGCCCCAAGTCACAATCTGACCCTTTATTTTTCTTCACAGCATTAACCTCACCTGCCATATTATATACTTATTTGCTTACTGTCTCTCTCTTCCCATTAGAATGTAAGCTTCTTGAGGTGTCAATAATCTTAATTCCTAAATTTAACTTTTCAGCAACCACTTTTGATATATCAACCACTATATTACCAATATTTGGGATGGTACCTAGTACATAAATAGCACTCAATAAGTATATTTGTGGATATTCAGTTGTTTCCAATTTCTCACTATTATAAAATAAGGTAGCAATAATAATTCTTGTGCATATGTTCTTAGGCATTTGTGTAAGAGTTTCTCTAACATATATTCCTATGAGTTGCATTGCTGGATGAAAGTTACGTACATCTTCAAACTTACTGGATATTGCCAAAGAGTTCTCTAGAGAAAGCTAATTTTCATCTCCTATTTCTTTTCCATCATTCATTCTTTCATGTATTTATTCATTCAATGAGCCTTTATTGAGTACCTACTATATCAGATACTATCACAGGTACTGAAGATAGAGTAGCAAACAAAACACAGCCTTCAATGAGCTTATGTTTTAAGAGTGGTAGTTCATCTTCTTTGGAGAAATGTCCATTTAGGTCTTTTGCCCATTTTTGGATTGGGTTGTTTGTTTTTTTGATATTGAGCTACATGAGCTGCTTGTATATTTTGGAGATTAATCCTTTGTCAGTTGCTTTGTTTGCAAATATTTTCTCCCATTCTGATAGACATTTCTCCAAAGAAGATATACAGATTGGCAACAAACACATGAAGGGATGCTCAACATCACTAAGCATTAGAGAAATCCAAATCAAAACTACAAGGAGGTATCACCTCACACCGGTCAGAATGGCCATCATCAAAAAATCTACAAACAGTAAATGCTGGAGAAGGTGTGGAGAAAAGGGAACCCTCTTGCACTGTTGGTGGGAATGTGAACTGGTACAGCCACTATGGAGAACAGTATGGAGGTGCCTTAAAAAACTAAAAATAGAACTACCATTATGACCCAGCAATCCCACTACTGGACATATACCCAGAGAGAACCATAATTCAAAAGGAGTCATGTACCATAATGTTCACTGCAGCACTATTTACAATAGCCAGGACAGGGAAGCAACCTAGGTGTCCATCAACAGATGAATGGATAAAGAAGATGTGGCACATATATACAATGGAATATTACTCAACCATAAAAAGAAACAAAATTGAGTCATTTGTAATGAGGTGGATGGACCTAGAGTCTGTCATACAGAGTGAACTAAGTCAGAAAGAGAAAAACAAATACCATATGCTAACACATATAAATGGAATCTAAAAAAAAAAAATGGTTCTGAAGAACCTAGGGGCAGGACAGGAATAAAGACACAGACATAGAGAATGGACTTAAGGACATGGGGAGGGGGAAGGGTAAGCTGGGACAAAGTGAGAGAGTGACATGGACATATATACACTACCAAATGTAAAATACATAGCTAGTGGGAAGCAGCCGCATAGCACAGAGAGATCAGCTCAGTGCTTTGTGACCACCTAGAGGGGTGGGATAGGGAGGGTGGGAGGGAGACGCAAGAGGGAGGAGATATGGGGATATATGTATTCATAGAGCTGATTCACTTTGTTATACAGCAGAAAGTAACACACCATTGTAAAGCAATTATACTCCAATAAAGATGTTAAAAAAAAAAAAAGAGCGGTAATTCAGGGAGGAGGAAGACAGACAATAAACAAATAAATATGTATGTCAGGTGGTTACAAGTATTACCAAGGAAGAGAAGGCAGGGTAAGACAGAAAGGGACTAGTAGTGCTAGTTTAGGTAGGCTGGTGTAATAATCTTGGCCCCAGAGCCAGAGCCACAGGCCCAAGTTGAGCCACAGATGCTTATTCCCAGGCCCTGAAAGCTAATGGAATGTGCTTTCCTGGATTTTATTATTGCTTAGGACATGTGATTCCTTTCTACCGTCTGTTTTCTCCCTTTTGTAGTAAATGTCTATAACCACTACCGTATGCCTGTCCCACCACTGGATTTTGGAAGCAGTTAACTATTCTTGTTTCACCAGTCTACATGGAGAGGAATTTTGTGCCAGGAATGATCGTCCCAGAGTCTCTCCCGTCCCTTTAGATAATTTAAATGATGAGATATAGGACTTCTGAGCTGAAAAAATTGAGATGAGATTTTGGCCTTGAACTGATGATTGAATGGGTTGAGACTTTCGTGAATATTGGAATGAGGTGAATGCAAGTCATAAACATAGTGATAGTATTGAACACCTTGGAACTGATTGAGATCAGTTAAGCAGTGGGTGAAGGTAAAGAGGAAAAGATGTCTAGAAACTCAGCCCTGAGATATGCCAACACTAGAGGTCATTAGGAAGAAGAGAAACTGGCAAAAAAAAAAAAAAAAAAAAGGAAAAGCCAGTGAAGCAGGAAGAGAAGGAAGAGAAGTATTCTGAAATAAAAGACAAGGGACCAGTACCTGAACATGTCTCAGGAAAATGATTTTCAAACTGGAATTCTCCCTCTAGCTAATTTATGCATCAAATTTGAGGATAGATAAATCCTCAGAGATTTGCCTGTCTTCCACCCTTTCTCAGGAAGCTATTGGACAATCTGCAAGGGAGTTAACCATGAAAGAGGACAATAGGAAACCCAGGAAAAGGGGATTCATCACAGGAGAGAAGCAGAGGAAGTTCCTAAGATAACAGTGAAGGGAGAAGCTGGAAATCTCTGGGAGAAAGCTGTTTTCCATAGGGGAAAATGGAATTGACAGTTATCAGATACACTCGATCAGATTTAATTAGGGAAGTGAAAATGCATGTGTGTATGTGCTTCTGCGTGAGCATTTGGTGCAGGGGAGACGGGGGCATGAGCCAAATTTTCATCTTCTCTATTCTGCTGAGAAGTCAGGAGATAATATTAATTTAATATCAATTTAAAATTGATAAATCAAACAATAGCCATTTACGAATATTATTCACTTAAATATTGGAAGAAAGAGCTAAAGAGTTAAAAGTGGTTGCCACTGAGAAACAGGAATCAGGAGAGGTGAAGAATGGGACAATGGGCCTTAGTGTTTTATTTATAAGCCTTTAAGCGCTTATATATATACGTTATATATATATTAGTAGATATATATTCTTTTTCAGATTCTTTTCCATTAGAGGTTATTACAAGATATTGAATATGGTTCCCTGTGCTATACAGTAGGTCCTAGTTGTTTATCTATTTTATATATAGTAGTGTGTATATGTTAATCCCAAACTCCTAATTTATCTCTTTTAAAAAGATAATTTAAAAAGGAACAAGATAAGTATTCTGTAGATCAAGTGAACAAAATTTCTTAAGAATAGTAAAATCAAGTTAGCTGAGGCCCAAGCATTGAACAGTGGGTTCCTCAAAGGGCAGGTTATCAGACATTGGTAAGTGTCAGTTTGGAAGAATAAGAGTAGGGGAAGCCTGAATAAAGTTCAAGAAAGAATGGGAGAAGAGGAAATGGACATGGCTTGTGTTTTTACAGTTTAAATGGGCTTTGATGCACAGAAGTTTTAATTCCAGTTCAAACCTACCCATTTCCTTTGCGGTTTGTACTTATTTTGTGTCCTTTTAAAGAAAGCATTCCTACATTTTCTTCCAAAAGTTATTGTCTGTGCTTTCTTATTGCTTTAAAGACATAAATTTATTAAAGTGAGAAACTTTATTTTAAAATAAAAAATGATGACACGAACTTTCTTTTCCCACAGTTTTCTAACTTCCTTGGACAAAAGGTCAAATCATTTTTTCTCAAAAAGAGGATAGCAACTAAATATTCCTCTTTGGGGGATGTCTCATGGCATAATTTGAAACAGCCCTCTAGCAAGTTTAAGATATGGAAGTGTTCATTGTGTTTTTATGGGGAGATGGGTCCCTTGAAGGAAAGAACAAGAAAGTATATCAGTATAGATTATCAAAAATCTTTACCCATGGAACTACTAAATTGTAACGTAGTGTTGCAGAACTCAGTATGGTTGCTTTACCCCTTGCTACTTGAAGTGTGGTTCATGAACCAGTAGGTCAGCCTTGCCTGGGAGTTTGTTAGAAACACAGAATCTCAGTCCCCACCTCCAACCTGCTGAATTAGAGTCTGCGTGTCTTTTTAAATAAATTTATTTATCTTTTTATTTTTGGCTGCGTTGGGTCTTCGTTGCTGCACACAGGCTTTCTCTAGTTGCGGTGAGCGGGGGCTGGTGGCGTCTCTTGTTGCAGACCACGGGCTTTAGGTGCATGGGCTTCAGTAGTTGTGGCACATGGGCTCAGTAGTTGTGGCACATGGGCTCAGTAGTTGTGGCTCACGGGCTCTAGAGTGCAGGCTCAGTAGTTGTGGCACACAGGCTTGGTTGCTCCGCGGCATGTGGGATATTCCCAGGGCTCGAACCCGTGTCCCCTGCATTGTCAGGTAGATTCTTAACCACTGCACCACCAGAGAAGTCCCAGAGTCTACATTTTAATAAGGACTCCAAGTGACTCCTATGCTCGTGGAAGCTTGAGAAGTGTGGTCTTAAACCATGAGACATAGAAGTGTGCAAAGATATATCTCCAATAATTTTCCTCTTCTGAGTGTGGTGGTTCTCAAACTTTCCTACATGTTGAAATCACCTGGATTTCAGGTGATTTCACTGATCTGGTGCCTGAGTCCCACTCCCAGAAATTCTGATGTGATTGGTCTGGAGTACAGTCTGGACACTGAAATTTTTTAAAGCTCCCCAGGTGAGTCTAGCGTGCACACAAAGTTGAGAAGCATAGCCCCAGAGAACCTGTAATTTAGAAGTGCTTTTGGCTGCAAGTAATAGCAAGCCAGAGCAGTGGTGGCTTAAGCCAGTGGTTCTCAGACTTTGTTGCACATTAGAGTCACTTGAGGAGATATAAAAATCCTGATGCCCAGGCTACACCCCAAAAGATGCTGACTTAATTATCCTGGGTGCAGTCTGGTGGTAGATATTGTCAGGCTGGTTGAGTAGCTCGGTCAGGTTAACTAATACCCAGCTCTCTCTCCCCTCTCTCTTCCATTGAATAGAATTGTAGATGGGACTTGCCAGCCCTCTTTGTAGCCTGGGTAGCCACATGCCTGTGTTCTTGCCAATGGAATATGAGTAGAAGCATGTGTCACTTCTGGGCCGGCACCATACAACTTCCTAGATGTGCCCCTCCATACTCATCCCCCTCCCTCCTGGTTGGAAAGGTCATGCCCAGAATAACCTTGGAAGGCATGTGTTGAAGATGACTCTTACCAAGAGTTCCTACATGGAGATAGGAGGAGCCACCCACCCACCTGACACTCCCAACACAGACTGTTCTGTGAAGAGACACAGTCATCAGAGTCTTTGCATTATGTAGGCATTTTAGCTATCTACCAAAATCAGACATCATCTTTTCTTATCTTTGTAATACCCAACTGTGGCAAGTATCACTATGCCCATTTTACATATGAGAAAGCTAAGACATAGTCACATAGCTAGAAGGTGGCAGAGAATAGGCTTCAAACCAAGTTTTTGTTAAACAAAACCCAGGCTCTCAATCGCACACCATACATTTTCCCATGGATTTCTAAAAGCAAGAACATTTAGAGTTGGAAACAATGAAGTCGATAGTCTGTAGTTAAAGCAGAAAACATCTGTGCTTCAAAAACTGAATGATTGATTCTGCATTTGGTGACTTGTTGCTCAGTAATTTTTTTTTTTTTTGCGGTACGCGGGCCTCTCACTGCTGTGGCCTCTCCCGTTGCGGAGCACAGGCTCCGGACGCGCAGGCTCAGCGGCCATGGCTCACGGGCCTAGCCGCTCCGCGGCATGTGGGATCTTCCCAGACCGGGGCACGAACCCGCGTCCCCTGCATCGGCAGGCGGACTTTCAACCACTGCGCCACCAGGGAAGCCCCTCAGTAATTTTTTGTGTGTGTGTGTGGTACGTGGGCCTCTCACTGTTGTGGCCTCTCCCGTTACGGAGCACAGGCTCCGGACGCGCAGGCTCAGCGGCCATGGCTCACGGGCCCAGCCACTCCGTGGCATGTGGGATCCTCCCGGACCGGGGAACGAACCCGTGTCCCCTGCATCAGCAGGCGGACTCCCAACCACTGCGCCACCAGGGAAGCCCGCTCAGTAATTTTTAACTGCGTATTTTTGGCTCACCTATCCCATCCCCCTGGCTGCTTCTTTTTCACATGTGTTCTGTATGTTCACGTGTCTGTTCTATATGCTGCCACTATGTTAGTCTCCCTAAAAAACGACCTTCTCATGTCACCTCCTTTCACTTCCATCTTCAGAACCTACCAGCCAAAGTTCAAATTCCTCATCCAGTCCTAACCATACTCCTCCTACATAGGCACTCTGCTCCAGCCACATTTGCCTATCTCACTCTACCAATTCACAAACTTTCATGGGAAGAAGGAACTTTAAGGTCAGGTAATTCAACGACCGCCTGCATCAGCTAACTATTGCTGTGCAACAAACCTAAAACTTAGTGCCTTAAAACAATGATTTCTTATTTCTCACCATTCTGTGAGTTGACCGTGTGGTTCTTCTGTTGGTCTCACTTGTGTTCACTCACATGATTCCATCTGGCTGGCAGCGAAGTTGGACTGGAAGTTCCTTAAGGCCTCTCTCACATGACTAGGGGCTGTGTGCTGTCAGCTAGGGCACCTCCAGGCTCCTCCATGTGGCCTCTACAACAGGATAATCTGGACTTCCTTATATCTGGCTTCCAGCTGGAGAAAGGCAGAAACTACTGGACCTTTCCAAACTTAGGCCTGTATCCTACACAATGTCACTTCTGCTACATTCTATTGGTCAAAGCAAGTCATGGGGCAGCCCAGAGGGACTCCATCTCCTGAAGGGAAGAGTGGCAAAGAATCTGCAGCTATCTCTAATGCACGGTGCAGCCTCATTCCTTCTACATACCTCCTCCCCACCTCTACCCAATATTCCTTCTCAGCACAGCCACATTACAGTGTTTCAGGAGTGGGCCCCAGGGCTGGACTTGCCTATGTTTGAATCCCAACTCTACAACCTACCTACTCTGTGAACTTGAGCAAGTTACCACACCTCTCTGTGCCTCAGTTTGTTCAACCATAAATTTGGGAGGTAGGGTTGGGTGTGGATATAAATCCTACATTTAGGGTTGTTGTGAGAATTAAATGAGTGAGTACAAAGTGCTAGAACAGTGCCTGGCTTTGGTAAGTGCTTCATAAATATTATCTATTGCTAGTAGTTGGTTCATCTAGTTTTTCTTAGTTTGGTGCAGAACACAAAGGGGTCAGCCTGGGCCTGGGGGTTAGGCTCCAGGGCAGAGAGTGCTAAAGGAAGAGATATATACAATCTCTGAGGCACCATCCTTGCACCAAAATGCCTTGACTTCGTTGATTATGTGAGGAGTGTTTTAGGCAGAGGAGGGCGTCTATGTGCTTCTTTCTCAGCTTCTGAAAGTGCTCCCCTAAGATAGAATCCCTACGTCTGTAAAGCTGAACCACACATCTAACGCCCTAAAAAGTAACCTCAAAAATCATCTAAAGTCCAGCTTTCCTGGTTGAATAGTGCTTCAACTTCATCCTAGCAAACTCTGGACACCCCCAGTACTTAAATACCTTGTTTTTCACAAGGGCACTTTTCAGATCCAAAGGAGAAGCCTACAGCAGAAGCTTGTCTGCAGGATTCGGGATACTGGCAATTCCAATCTTGGCACACGGCACACTCAGCCCTGAGTAGCCATGATTTATAGCAGCAGAGTCTGGGCAGGAAATCCAGCAGCTCCCACTACACATGACAGAACACAGAGCCCAAAGCACACAGACCACGTGGCGAGGGGAGTGGGGCAGAGCTAGGGGAAGGAACTGGGAGCCCAGGGCAGACCTCTGTGGGCATTGCTAGCCCCTCTCTCTGACCATCAGTCATATTCTGTGCCTGTGAGTCTTATTTTTCCATTCCCATTCTTTCGCAAATGGGTTTATCATTGCTCTAAGAGAGAGAGGAGGGGAAAAAAATGATTTAAATTCACTCAGAGGCTGAGGGTAATCATACTAATACATTAGTTCAGATGTTATTTCAGGACAAGACGGCTATTAGTCTGCCATAATTCATCTGAAAATTCTGTAATAAGCCTTCTTGCCATTATTATTTGTTTTACAGCACAAAATACGCAAAGTGTAGTCTGAGAGATGAAAATCATATACAGAGCTTAGGCCTAAAATTCTGAAATAAATTTATTTTGCGTCCTTATTGTCTTCAAGCTATATTTTTGAAGCATCAAGTATGGATATAGCACTGTGCTAGGCACTGGGAGGGGTGGGATACAGGAAAAGAGAATTAGATGTTTATTGAGTCCATAACTCTGGTTAGGCACCCTGACAATATTGGATTTCTAATGAGCCCTGGAAATTATAGGCTGTCCTCAACAGCTTATAATGTAGAAGTGGAGATGGCATGCACACACATGAATGATAACATATTCATGTTACTCGTATTTCTTTCCAGCTTTATAGAAACATAATTAACAAATGAAAAATTGTATGTATTTAAGGTCTACAACATGATGTTTTGACATATGTATACCTTTTGAAATGTTTACTAAAATCAAGCTAATTGACATATCCATCATTTCATAGTTACTTTTTTTTTTTTGGTAATAATGATTAAAATCTACTCTCAGCAAATTTCCAGTATACAATACACTATTGTTAACTATAGTCGTGATGCAGTACATTAGCTTTCTATAACTCTTTCATCCTGCATATCTGAAACTTTCTATCCTTTGACCAACATTTTCCCATATTCTCCATCCCTCAGTCCCTGGAAACCACCATTCTACTCTGCTTCTAAGAGTTTGACTTCTTTAGATTCTACATATAAGTGACATCATACAGTATTTGTCTTTGTGTGTCTGGCCTATTTCACTTAGCATAATGTCCACCAGGTTCATCCATGTTGTCACAAATGACAAGTGTTCCTTCTTTTTTTTTTTTTTTTGTGGTACACAGGCCTCTCACTGTTGTGGCCTCGCCCGTTGCGGAGCAACAGGCTCCGGACGCGCAGGCTCAGCGGCAATGGCTCACGGGCCCAGCCACTCCGCGGCATGTGGGATCCTCCCAGACCGGGGCATGAACCCATGTCCCCTGGATCGGCAGGTGGACTCTCAACCACTGTGCCACCAGGGAAGCCCCAAGTGCTCCTTCTTTTCAAAGGCTGAATAATATTAGAGCATATATATATATATACACACACAACATTTTCTTTATCCATTCTTCCGTTGATAGTTACGTAGGTTGTTCCCATATCTCGGCATACTGAATAACGCTGCAATGAAATTGAAGTGCAGATATCTCTTCAAAATACTGATTTCATTTCCTTTGGATATATATCCAGAAGTAAAATTGCCGAATCTATGGCAGTTCTATTTTTAACTTTTTGAGGAACCTCCATACTGTTTTCCATAATGGCTGTACAAGTGTACATTCCTACCAACAGTGCACAAAGGTTCCCTTTTCTCAACATCCTCAATACTTATCTTTTGCCTTGTTGATAATAGCTATCCTAACATGTGTATGGTGACATCTCATAATTTTAATTTGCATATCCCTGTTGATTAGCTATGTTGAGTAGTTTTCATGTACCTGTTGTCCATTTGCATGTCTTTTGAGAAATGTCTATCCAGGTCGTTTAACCATTTTTAAATCAGGTTATCTATTTTCTTGCTTTGAGTTGAGTTTCTTGTATATTCTGGATATTAACTCCTCAGCAGATACAGTTTGCAAATATTTTCTCCCATTTTGTAGGTTTTCTCTTCATTCTATTGATTATTTCCTTTGCTGTGTAGAAGCTTTTTAGTTTGATGCACTCCTATTTGTCTATTTTTGCTTTTGTTGCCTTTGCTTTTGGGGTAATATCCAAAAAAATAACTGGCCAGACCAATGTCAAGAAGCTTTTTCCCTATGTTTTCTCCTAGTAGTTTTAGGTCTTGTGTTTAGGTCTTTAATCCATTTTGAGTTGACTTTTGCATATGGTGTAAGATAAGGGTATAGTTTCATTCTTCTCTATGTGGATATCCAGTTTTCCCAACACCATTTGTTGAAAAGATCATCCTTTCCCAATTGTGTATTCTTGGCACCTTTGTCAAAAATTGTGTATTTGTACATAAATTGTGTACAAATTTGTACACAAATTGTGTATTCTTGGCACCTTTGTCAACTGTATATGCATGAATTTATTTCTGTGCTCCCTATTCTGTTTCAGGGGTCTAAATATCTGCTGTTATGCCTGTACCATACTGTTTTGATTACTATAGCTTTGTTGTATGTTTTGAAACCAGGGCATAGGATGCCTCCAGCTTTGTTCTTCCTGCTCAGGATTGCTTTGGTTTAAGGCAAGAGATTAACATAAAGAAATACTTTGAGACCAACTGAATATGGATTGTAAGTGTGAGCTCCTGTGGTCATGGGAGACTTTCTCAAGGAGCAGCACCATGCCCTTCAATCTCTAGATTATTAATCTAGAGGTTGAAGAGCATGAACTCAGAGTCCGGATTCAGGGTCTGCCTTTCCCATGTACCAGCCGTGTGAATCTGGCTAAGCTACTTGCCTCCTCTGTGTTTTGGTTTCTTCACCTGTAAAATGGACATGAGTTACATCTACCTCACAGAGTCGTTGTGAAAATTAAATGAAGATAAAATACTGAGACTAACCATATCATTAGTATCATCCAAGTGCTGGTTATTAGTATTTTTTTAATTGTTTTGATGGGCAGAGGAGAAGGAGGTGAAATAATGTCAGTCTCATGGTAGAGGATGCATAAGCCATCTGCTATAGGACAAGAGTAATTAGCACAGTGTTGGCACGGCCTCTCTCACTCTCCATCCTTTTGCTTGCTTGGCTCTTAGAGTCAGAGAGTGTGGGAAATAGAAATGGAGGGGACACAGGATTTACTCTAGTCAATCTCGTGTATTCTCTTTGACATTTTTCAAGAGGTTGCATAGGGCTTGCAATGGCTTTTCAGCTACTTTTGCCCTCAGACTGCTCTTTGTTTAGATGTACCATGAGACAGAGACTGGCAAGAGGGGCTTCTGGTCATTTCCCCCTAATCTGAAGTGATCCAGCCACATCTGAACCCTCGGGGCACTTTGTCTGAACGACTATTTTTGTGTTTTAACCCGTGCCTAGTCTGTACCATAGTGTGTTTACTTTTGCACATGTCACACGACCCTGATGAACCCCATGAGGGTTAAGGCTGGGCCTTACTTGCTTTGTATTCTGACCACAGTGCTTTAAACAGAATAGCTGCTGTAAGTATTGCTGAAATAAGGAAAGGGTATATTCTAGGGTGTGTGATAAGCCCACTACTTGAAAAAAGGATTCCAACCTTAAATAGTGGAAGTTTAAAGAATTTCATAATCCTGATCTTGAACAAGATTTCTGTTCATTCTAGGAACTGGAACGACATCTTCAATTTGAAGGTAAAATGTGACCACTTGTTTTCATGTCAGATACTGGCATCAGAGAGAAAAGCCTTGGTCAGCCTTGGGCATGGAACAACAGCACCATGCTGGTTCCCTCCTGAAACTTTATCAATAATGAGCCGGAGCTGGGGCTGTAATGCTATGAATGAAATTTGCATCCTAGTCAGATAGCTGTGAGCATAATTTGAAGGCAGAAACAGATATTTTAAGATCAATTGCACTTTCAGCCAATGATGCTAAGAAACGTCTTCACTGTACAATATTTAAAAGGAAACTCATCATCCATATTGCAGTTTAGAAAATAATCACAGGAGAGGAAAATATCCAGATAAATTTTGGTTTTCAGCTATCTCTTCCAGTGGTATCACTGTATAAGAAATTCTTATAATTCAAAATAGAAGTTTAGAGAAGTAGTTGGATATTTACAGCATTTAATTCACTCCTTCCCACTAACCCCCAGGCCAGTGGGGATTAATACATGAGAAGGCAAGTTTCACTGGGGTCAATTGAAAGGATTTCAGAGAAATAAGAGGTACAAGGTAAATACCATTAACAAAGCAGAGTGTGACCTATTTGTTAAATGCTGTTTTGAGGGTGGAGGCTACAAAACAGTGGTTTTCAATCCTGGCTGTACATTAGAGTCATTATTTTTTTTTCCTGTTTGTTTTTATTTTTACTTTTTGTTGAGATATGACATATGTTCCATGAAGTGTACTAATCTTAAGTGGAACGCTTAATGAATTTTTACAAGGGCACCTACCTGTGTACACCATCAGATAGGATATAGAACATTTCTAGCACCCTAGAAGCCTCCCTAGGGGTAATCGCTCTCCTGACTTCTATCACCATGGACAAATTTTGCCCAATCTCAAACTTCATATAAATAAGATCATGCAATATACATTCTTATGCACTTTTTTTTTTTACTGAATATAATGTCTATGTGATTCATCAATGGTATATATACTTATATGTTGTATGTATATTATATATGCTGTTTAGTGTTCTAATATATGAATATATCACAGTTTATTCTACTGCTTGATTTCTTTTCAGAGTAAAGCTAATGGATCTGTTTATACATGAATGGAATATCTCTGGAAAAAATTTAACAGTTCCTCTGGGAAGGGAAACTGAGTGACTACAGGGCAAGAAAGAGACAGAAATTCACTGTCTACATACAACTCTTTGTAGCTCTTGATTTTGTACAATGTATTTGCTATATATAATACATATAAATTAAACATTTATTTAAAATTAAGCCCTTCAGGACTTCCTTGGTGGCACAGTGGTTAAGAATCCACCTGCCAATGTAGGGCCTGGTCCGGGAAGATCCCACATGCTGCAGAGCAACTAAGCCCATGCGCCACAACTACTGAGCCTGCGCACTAGAGCTGTGAGTCACAGCTATTGAGCCCACATGCCACAACTACTGAAGCCCACACACCTAGAACCCATGCTCTACAGCAAGAGAAGCCACCATAATGAGAAGCCTGTGCACCACAACGAAGAGTAGCCCCTGCTCGCCGCAACTAGAGAAAGCCTGCATGCAGCAGCGAAGACCCAACGCAGCCAAAAATAAATAAATAAATGAATAACTAAATAAATAAATACGTTTTAAAAATAACAATAAAAAAATAAAATTAAGTCTTTCTTACTTAAATATAAAACATGATACCATAAAACTCCTAGAAGAGAACAGAGGCAAAACATTCTCTGACATAAATCATACCAATGTTTTCTTAGGTCAGTCTACCAAGGCAATAGAAATAAAAGCAAAAATAAACAAATGGGACCTAATCAAACTTATAAAGCTTTTGCACAGCAAAGGAAACCATAAACTAGACAAAAAGACAACCTATGGACTGCGAGAAGATATTTGGAAATGATGAGGCCGACAAGGGTTTAATTTCCAACATATACAGACAGCTCATACAACTCAATAACAACAACAACAATAAAAACCCAAAAAACAAACAACCCCATCAAAAATTGGGCATAAGACCTAGATAGACATTTCTCCAAAGAAGACATACAGATGGCCAATAGGCAAATGAAAAGATGCTCAACGTCACAAATTGTTAGAGAAATGCAAATCAAAACTACAATGAGGTGCCACCTCACACAGGTCAGAATGGCCATCATTAAAGAGTCTACAAATAACAAATGCTGGAGAAGGTGGGGAGAAAAGGGAGCCCTCCTACACTATTGGTGAGAATGTAAATTGGTGTAGCCACTATGAAGAACAGTATGGAGGTTCCTCAAAAAACTAAAAATAGAGTTGCCAGATGATCCAGCAATCCCACTCCTGGGCATATATCTAGAGAAAACTATAATTCGAAAAGATACACGTACCCCTATGTTCATAGCAGCACAATTTACAATAGCCAAGACATGGAAACAACCTAAATGTCCATAGACAGATGAATGGATAAAGAAGATGTGGTATTATATACAATAGAATATTACTCAGCCATAAAAAACAATTAAAGAATGCCATTTGCCACTACATGGAAGGACCCAGAGATTATCATACTAAATGAAGTAAGCTAGAAAGAGAAAGACAAACACCACATGATATCGCTTATATGTGGAATCTAAACTATGACACAAATGGATTTATCTATGAATCAGAAACAGACTCACAGACAGAGAGAACAGACGTGGTTGCCAAGGGGGAAGGGGGTTGGTAGAGGGTTGGATCGGGAGTTTGGGACTAGCAGATGCAAATTATTGTATATAGAATGGATAAACAACAAGGTCCTATTGTATAGCACAGGGAACTATATTAAATATCCTGTAATAAACCATAATGGAAAAGAATATGAAAAAGAATATCTATATCCATACCTGAATCACTTTGCTGTACACCAGAAGCTAACACAACACTGTAAGTCAAGTATACTTTAAAAAAGAAAAAAAAACTGAAAAAATTTAAGTGTTTCTTGTGTCTTGACTCTGGAAATTCATTCAACTATTGACAGACACTTGGATTGCTTCCAGTTTTTGCCTATTATGAAAAAAGCTTCTGTGAATAACCTTGTACATGTCTTTTGGTGCCAAATTCTCTTGGGCACATACCTAAGCGTGGAATTGCTGGGTCATAAGGAAAGTATATATTTAGCTTTAGTAGATACTGTCCAACATTTTCCAAGATGGCTATATTAATTTATATTCCTACCAGCACTGTATGAGAGTTCCAGTTGCTCTATGCCTTCTCTAGCAGTTGGTATTATCCAATTAAAAAAATTATAGCTTAGGGAGCATTATAAGGTACCATCCCCAGAGAGCCTTGTGTGATTCTTCTGGGGCAGGACTCATGCATTGGTACTTTTGGAAGTTCTCCCAGCTTATTCCAATGTTCAGCCAGGGCTGAGAACCACACACTAGAATGATGCTCTAAGGTGGCTGGATTTCATAATCAGCTGGAGAAATTTAAAAGTTGTAGGTTCTTGGGTCTTACTCCAGACCTACTGAATCAGATTTTCCAAAGGAGAACCTACGATTGTAACTAGTTCCTGGAGGTGATTTGGATGCAACTAGCCTTAAGTTAGGAAACCACAGATTTAAGACATGTTTATTAAAAATTTTAGCAACCATTTTTTTCCATTGAAAAAGTAAAAAGCAAACAAAAAATAAAAACAGTTCATTTATATAGACAATGGAAAGTAGGTCTTTCTTTCCTGACTTAGACTCCCAGTGATTCTCCATAGAGGCAACTGTATTGTTGAGTTTCATGTTTTGTGCGTATCATTCTAAAAATTTTCTGAACATATTGTATTTGTTAGGACCATTTATGTTGCAAGTGGTCAAAAACTCGTTGCATACTGGCTTAAATTTTAAAAAGAAAACTTGGAGAGAATTGCTGTGTATAACTGAATAGTCCAAATTTAGCCCTGGCTTCAGGTACAGTAAGATCCAGAGACTCAAACTCTCAGTCTTGGTTTTTCACACGTTTTGGCTTTTTCTTTATCATCATGCCCATTCCCTTCATGGTAGCAAAGTGGCTACAGCAGTTTTTGACCTCAGAACTTCACTTCTATTCTGAATGGTCAGCATAAATCCTAGTAATCCCCCACTTAAGACTCACGAACTCTAAAATTGGAAGATTTGTATAAGCAATCCTAAAAACGGTTTCCTTCCTATTTCTATTTACCATTTGTGGCTGGTATAATAGATATTGTCTAAAACTAGAGCAGAAGTTTTACTAGTTTAAATGGATTAGTAAACAGTTTTTGGAGGGTGGTAACAATATTGGAAACTCGTGTATACCACAAACTTCCTTATATACACTTTATATTACCTGCCCATTTTTGTATCATAATGCTTTTGACAGACGTAACTTATTCCAGCTGACTCTGCCACTACAATTATTACTATTATTATAAATTTGTTTAGTTTTTTTCTACCTTAACAGTGGGAATCCTCTTCTTTTTCTTTTCAAACACTAATCTAGAGCTTTCCAAAAGTATTCTTGCTTTCTGATAGTTTCAAAGTGTTTTCAGCCTATCTTGCTTTCCTTCTTAGACAGGTTCCAACATCCTCCAAGGAACTCTGGCTCCTTTTAGTGGAAAAAAATGAGATGGGTCAGAAGGTGGAGTCAATGCTGCACTCTGGATGTGACTTCGACTTTGGCTGCAGGAGTGACAGCACCAAAGCAGCAACATACCATAGAGCATGGTTCTCAATGTGGGTGAATTTGTCCCCCAGGAGGCTTTTATCCAGGGACATTTTACTTGTCATGACTTGACTGGCGCTGGGGGTGTTTACTACTGGCGTCTAATGAAACGAGGCCAGGGATGCTGCCAAATCTCCCCCAATACAGAGAACAGCCACCTCCACAGAGAATTATCTGGCTCCAAATGTCAATAGCGTTGAGGCTGAGAAACTTTGCCTAGAGCATTAGCTCATGTTGATGCTTTCAGTGTACCTGCCCTTGTTCCTTCCTTTTATTTTTCTAATATTTTGTTACATACATAGGTAACTTTCCAACCCTTTTGTATATACTTATATGTACATATACATGATTTGTATATATTCCTATCAAATTTGACATTTTATGTTACACGGTATCACATCAAATCCTATATTTGAATTACAGTGCTGATGGCTTCATTTTAGGTTTTAGGGTGACTAATATGATTTACAAACAGAATACATAGTGGAAACTTCATGGGAAAGTGTGGTGGTCATGCTTTTCTTTTTCCTTCTTTCATCCTTCCTTCTTGACCTTCAGTTGAGATGTCCAGAAATTAAATCCAAACAGTGCAGAGTCTATGATCTACTGGTTGGTACTATCCAAGAGTAGCATCAGCTCAGAAAAGGAAAACAAAACCCAACCTCTACTGCCCACCCTCCCGGAGCACCACGGTAATCGTTAGGGCTGGCAGCCCTAGAATGACAAGAAAAGCCCCGTTATGGAACCCATTTTTATATTTTCCTGTTAATAGTGCTATTTTTTCATTCCCTCCTTATTTTTCAAACATTTTTTGAAATATACTATACACACAGGAGAGTGCACATAAGTGTGTAATTCGATGAACTTTAAAAACCTGATTACATCTATGCAGCTAGCACCTAGACTGAGACCATGACTAACAACCAGAAATCCCCTTGCATTCGCTTTCAGTCTCTACCCCACACCCCCAAGCAAGAGTCTAGTAACTTCTAACAGCATAGATAAGTTTTACCAATTTTTATAGTTTCAATAAATGCAATCATACAGGATGTACTCCTTTGTGTCTGGTTTCTGCCACCCAACATTATATTCGTGAATTCATTCACATTGTTGCTTGTTAGCTGATAGATCCCTCACTCTCGGTGCTGTACGAATATACCACACTATCCGTCCCACTGCTGAACATCTGTGCAGTTTCCACTTGGGGGCTACTTCAAATAGTGCTGTTATAAACATTTTTTTGGCTGTTGTTATAAACATTTTTGTAAATGTCTTTTGGTGAACATGTGTAACACATGTATGCATTGCTGTTGGCTCCTACGAGTGGAATTTCTGCATCATAAATAAGCATATGCTTCACTTCAGTATATAATGCCAAACAGGTTTCCAAAGCAGTTGTGCCAACTTACACACCCCTCATTAGTGTCAAAGAGTTCCATTTGCTCCCTATTATCACCAACACTTGATATTTTCCATCTTTTTCTTTTTAGCCATCATGGTGGGGTTATCGTGGTATTGCCACATGGTTCCGATTTGTATTTTCCTTATGATGAATGCAACTGGACATTTTTTCATATAGCGCTTGGCCACTTAGATATCATCTTTTGTAAGACGTCAATTCCCTATCTTTTATTTTAAAAATCTTACGGTGTTTTCTCCCTCATTCTTTTTTATTTTCCTTGCTGTAGAAAGACTTCCTCTTTCTTCCTGCTCTGACCCCTAGGGAGTCTTTATAACATCTGAATTTTTAGGGTAACATTCTTTCATTTTATTTTTGAGCCTGTACTAATTCACCCTTGGTTCCTTTTTTTTTTTTTTAATGAGGTGTATTTTATTTTAATGATCAGTTGTTAGGGCACTAAAGATATAAGATAAAGGACTTCTTTTTTTCTTCAGAAACTTAAAATGTAGAAGTATGACCTACTAGGCAAAGCAAATCCTGCTCACAAGGTTTTCTTTTTGGCAGACAGATTAATTTGAAATGTGATAAAAATGCACATAAAGATTTTTTAGTGAGTGCGTACAAGATTACGGAATACAAGGCTACTTTCTAACTCAGAAAGCTTACATAGAACGATAGACTCATAGAACAGATTAGTAGAGCTAGAGGTGTGGGGTAGGGAGGAGAAATAGATGAAAGGGGTCAAAAGGTACAAACCTCCAGTTAAAAGACAAATAACTTGGGCTTCCCTGGTGGCGCAGTGGTTGAGAGTCCGCCTGCCGATGCAGGGGACACGGGTTCGTGCCCCGGTCCGGGAGGATCCCACGTGCTGCGGAGCGGTTGTGCCCGTGAGCCGTGGCCGCTGAGCCTGCGCGTCCGGAGCCTGTGCTCTGCAACGGGAGAGGCCACAACAGTGAGAGGCCCGCATACCGCAAAAAAAAAAAAAAAAAAAAAAAAAAAAAAAGACAAATAACTTCTGGGAAATAAAGTACAAACATCATGAGTATAGTTAAAAACACTGAATTGTATTTGAAAGTTGCTAAGGAAGTAGATCTTAAAAGTCCTCATCACAAGAAAAAAACAAGTTGTAACTGTGTGTGGCGATGGATGTTAAACTTGTCTGTCTTAAACTAATACAATGTTACATGTCAATTACATCTCAGCTTAAAAAGAAAGAAAAGAAAATCTCTCAACTGAAATATGACAGATTTTTAAATTGTTAGAATATTTGTTTTTACTGACTTTTAATTTTTAAGTCAATAAAAGCTTCAAAATTACTTAGTGAATACATTCATTAAAAAAGAGAAACAAACGAAAAACACACACACACACAAAAATAAAAAAGAGAAACAAACTGTTACTCTTCCCCTGCCCACATTATAGCTCATCAGGAAAAAGCACTGAGTTCAGGCCAAAAATCATAAAAACTTTCAATTAAACTAATAATTGCTGGCATGTTTCCGTTTAAATTTCCTTGTCTCATTATCTCTGATTGCTTTTCACACCGTTAGGTCACTAAAGCCTGCTTTTGAGACAAAAACTATTCATTCCCCAAAAGTCAGGGGAACAATTAATGATAAGGATGTAAGTTAATTAACACAATCATTTTGGCTTAATTATTTAAAGTCCAGTGTTATTCCTCCAGCACACCTGTCCCCTAGCTTTCAGAACCATACTGAGATCTGTAATTTTTCACTGATGAATTTATAGCTTTCACATACACAAAGAGAAGAAATAGAATCTTAAAGGCAATGCACACAAAAATTATTGTCAACACACACACGCCAACTTTTACACACACACACCCCTACATATTTTTAAAAGATGTCTTCTTTAATATTAACAATGGGATTTTTGTTTCCAACTAAACAATTTTAGTAATTCTTTTGAGACACCTTTGCTATTAATTTTTTTAACTTTATACTCTTTGAATACTGTAATTTTGTTTTTACCATTTTAACCATTTTTAAGTGTACTACTCAGTGACATTAAGTACATTCACACTGCTGTGCGACCATTACCACCATCCATCTCCAGAATTTTTTCATCTTCCTAAACTAAAACTCTTTTCCCATTAAACAGTGACTCCCTAATACCTCCTTCTCCCACCATTCTATTCTACTTCTGTCTCTCTGTGTTTGACTACTCTATGTACCTCATATAAGTGGAATCATACAGTATTTGTCCTTTTGTAGCTGGCTTAATTCACTGAGCGTAATGTCTTCAAGTTTCAGCCCTGTTGTAGCGTGTGTCAGAATTTCCTTCCTTTTTTAAGCTAATATTCCATTGGATGTATATACCACATTTTTTAATCCATTCATCTGTTGATGGACATTTAGATTGCCTCTACCTTTTGGCTATTGTGAATAATGTTGCTATGCACATGGATGTACAAATATCTGTTTGAATCCCCGCTTTCATTTCTTTTGAGAGAAGTGAAAAGAATCCCGGAAGTGGAATTGCTGAATCCTATGGTAATACTAAGTTTAATTTTTTTGAGGAACTGCCATGGTGTTTTCCACAGGGGCTAAACATTTTACATTCCCACCAGTAATGCACAAGGTAAACACTGTATTTTATTTGTATTTTAAATCTATGAACTCTGAATAGCTTTTGTACACATCCCATGACCCCAAGACCAGCATTTGTCTGTCTGTCTGTCGATCTATCTACATAGATATTTAGAATGGAAACATTAATTTGCAACTGGTGGAAGCACCCTGAGTCAAGAAGCAGTTTTGATTGGTGTACCTAACTGGGCCCTCTCTTGCTGGGGGTCTCTTATTCTTCTGGGTATCTGAGGGAGGTTGGGATGGGCAGACAGATTCCCCTACCCAGCTCTGTAGCCAGAGGGGCAAGTCCTGGTGACTTAATTGCCCTGGGTGACAGAGATCTGGTCTCTCCCAGAGGGCTTTTCTATGGGTTTATAACAGTTTTCTAGAGGTGGTCTCCAAACAGCACTGCCCGGAATGGCTCTTTATTTGCAATTTACTTCATCTTTGACAATCTAGTTGAATTCTCCTATTTCTCCCCGTTTAGTTTTCTAATTAATTTAATCATTTGTCTTTTAGTATTTTTGCCAATACTTGTCTGGGAATTTGCCCACTGGGTTTCCTTGTACCCAGACCTTTTACACCCTAGGCAGGAAGCTGCTTTCTGAAAAACTTCCAGAAGGTGACCTGCATTTTGATGAGTATTTGTTAGTTATAATTGTTGTGCCCATGGGAATGGCAAAAGGGTTTTTTATACCTGAAATATATGGGCTGACAGACTTGCTTATGTTTGGTGTGTAGAACTGACTTTTGTCACTTGGGGTTGGGGAGAGGTGCAGGTGGCACAGTGGTTTATCTCACTGGAGGGAGCGGTTCTTTGGAGTCGAGCCCTCGTGTTTCTTTGAACTGTTACAGCCTAAGGATTCTCCTGTGGATGTTTCTCTAGCTTCCCTATACCTTCTGATAAGACCTTCTTCCAAATAGGACTGTGGCTTCTGTGAGGGATCCCCTTATTCACAGCCTCTAAATGGTTGGGGTCCCCTGGCACTCTTAGACCTCTTCTCCGGTCCATTTACATTCATTCCCTAGGTGATTTCTACCAGGCCCATGCATTAAATAAATCTGTAGGCTAATAACTTCCAGATATATATCTCCAGTCTTGCCCTTTCCCCAAAACTCTAAATTTGTTTATCTAACTGCCTATATAGCATCTCAGATTGGTTGTCTGAGAACAATGTTGCTTTGAACATACCTAAAACCAAACTCTTTACTTTTTCCACCCAAGTAAATTTTCACCTTCTTTCTTTTCTAGTTCAGTAAATGGTTCCATCTTTTATCCAGTCACTCAGGCCAAAAGTCTTGTTGTAATCTTTCACTCTCAACTGTTAGGTCAAATTCAATCTGCAAATCCTGCCACTTTTACTTTCAAAATACATCCTAAAGCCTACCACTTCCCCTTCTCGCCACCTTCACCGCTCACAACCTTTCCCTGTGGCCATCGGCTCCTTCCTGGATTCCTGCAATGGCCTTCTAACTGGTCACTCTGCTTCCATGCTTGCCCCTCTATAGGCTAATCTCCGTAGGGTTCCCAAGATGGATCTTTAAAAAATAATATCCAGATCATACCACCTCTGCTCTCATACTTCTAAGGGCTTCTCATTTTATTCCCAGAATACAATTCAAAATCTTTGTCATGACCTGTAGGTCATGTAAGACCCTATGTGAATTGTCTCTGTCTCTGGCTGCCTCTGACATCTTACCTCTTACTGTTCTTTGCCTCCACAGCTCTATTGGATCCACACTGGGCCTCTGGATGTTCCTGACACAGACCCAGCATCCCTCAAAATCTTGTAACTTGCTTTTCCCTTATAACTTCCCTTATAACCTCAAAATCTTGTAACTTGGTTTTCCCTTATAACTTTCTGGAACACTCTTCCCACGGTTTTTACATGGCTCGTTCCCTCACTGTGTCCTGGTTTCTACTCATATGTCAGCTTCTCTGAGAGGCCTTTTCTCACAACCTTATGTAGAATCTCACCCTCCCAACAGTACTGCAGATGGCACTATATGAAACTGCCCTTCTTGTAGGTCAAAAACGGTAGAATATTGTCAATTTCAATAGTTTTAGTGCACACATATAACATTATTGTACTTACCTGTCATCCTTTATATATTTACAGGTTTATTGTTTATTTATTGGCTTGTTTATTTATTACACTTCCTCCCCAGAAGTGTAAGTATATGGAAGGCAGGGACTTGGGTTGCTCCTCTCTAGACAGTACCTGAAACAAAGAGGCGTTGACACATCGTCAGCTGTACACTTCTTCCATCTTTTGCCCTTTGGTATGTTAAGCTCATCAAACTGCTCTCTGTGCAGGCACACTGGTGTTTTTGGAGGCCAATCCCTTTCACTCCTCATCAAGAGCCACACTCTTACATCCTTAGTATTTTATTTTTGAGATCCTGTCATCCTCTTATACAGATTTCTCTTTCTGATTGTCTGGTTATGGGACTAGACTACACTTTCCTCTGAGCTTCTGAGAGCTGTATACTGACATTTAGGATTCATGTCAGAGCCTCTCCAGAATTGCTTTTCTTGGGCATTTTAATCACCCATGTGAAAGACACTCCCTGATTCCCAGTCCTCTAGGTTCCTGTATTCCTGCTTCAATAACCAGTTCTTCCTGGGAGGTCAGAATTAAATCTAGGAGGAAAGTTCTTTCTGTTTCTTCCTCTTCCTCTGCAAAATGCAATTATCACCAAGACAAGGTCAAAAATATATCATATGTTCTGCTTTTATAGAAATGAGATTTCCAGTCAAAACTCAGAGCTGGTAAATTCCCATTTTGCTATGACTTGCAATGTGTCAATTCTGTGATCTTTTTAGGAACATATTAATCAGCGCTCCATCTTACTTAGCTGAGGCTATCATATTCACTTATGGTAGGAAAGGTGCTTTCCAAACCGCTTGACAGTGAGTGGAATCTTCAATAATCAACACAGTAATGTTTAGTACTTTCCCCCAAAAATGTACCGAAAGACTGTAACTTGAGTTCCTAGTTACACTTGATTCAAACTGATTTTCGAGTGTCCATGTTAATGAAAATAATATTTAATGACACTTGTTAAAGATGGTAAGGTAGGGCTTCCCTGGTGGCGCAGTGGTTGGGAGTCTGCCTGCCGATGCAGGGAACATGGGTTCGTGCCCCGGTTCGGGAAGATCCCACATGCCGCGGAGCGGCTGGGCCCGTGAGCCATGGCTGCTGGGCCTGCGCATCCGGAGCCTGTGCTCCGCAACGGGAGAGGCCACAACAGTGAGAGGCCCGTGTACCGCAAAAAAAAAAAAAGATGGTAAGGTAGACTTTATTCAGGACCATAATGAGGGTACAGGGACCATGGCAATGGGATTTTACAGTGGGAGAGAGAGACTGGGCTCAAGGCAAATGGGATTTGTAGCCAAGGAGCAGGAAGCAGGGGGTCAGTGGATGGAAAATTATCCCTAAGAGGAAGCATTAGGGATAAAGGGGGTTCTGGCTAAACTGACCTAACAGGATTCTTTCTGAAAGCAAGCCAGGGTGATCAGACATCACTTGGTGGGACATCACTGAACTGATCAGATATCCAGGGTGATCAGATATCAAGGGGAGTAGAGGAATCTGGTTAAACTAACTTAGCAGGGTTCTTGGTAAAACTAGGCAGCGCACTGATGGCCTAGGAGAAGTTTCAGGAGCTTGAATAAAGTTTGGTCAAGCAAAGAATCTTTGTCACCAGCTTGCAAATGGGGGTGGACATGGAGGGGAATAGCACAGAACAAAAATCAAGGGCCTGCATTTGGAGTCAGACATACTTGTTTAGGAATCTTATTGCTCCTATGTATAGTAGTCAGAAAACAAACCAATAATTTTAACAGAAAAGAACTTAATAGTGGGAATTGGTTAAAAGGATGTCAAAGACCCGAAAAGGTAAAAGGAGATATTGGGGCACCAGAAAGATAGTAACTTTAGGAAGCAGTTCCCGTCCCCAAGGCTAGTGGCACAAAGAGAAGAGGATAAGGTTATTAGAGCCCAGAAGCTTGGAGTAGAGGCCTTTATAACTGGAACCCAGACCTCTGGGAAGGGGGTGCCAGTTAACTGATGTTGGTATTTCTGAGGGGCTGGTTCTAGGAATGTGGAAAATTACTGCTGCTGAGGTGAAAAACCATTACTGGGGTGATGCTGACAGTACCAGGAAGCAAGCAGGGAGAAGAAAGTCCCTTCTTCCTCGTCTAGCCTTAGACTGTCCTCACATGCCAAGAAAGAGCCACAGACAAAGCAGAAATGTGATTTGCAGAGTCCTAGCCTCAGCATCACAGAACAGAGCAGAGAAGAGAGGTTTTGAAACAGAGAGAAATTGCATAATCACTAGTTTAATGGTTTTAAAGAAATGGCATAATCTCTTTTTTTTTTTTTCTTGCGGTATGTGGGCCTCTCACCGTTGTGGCCTCTCCCATTGTGGAGCACAGGTTCCGGACGCGCAGGCTCAGCGGCCATGGCTCACGGGCCCAGCCGCTCCGCGGCATGTGGGATCTTCCCAGACTGGGACACGAATCCATGTCCCCTGCATCGGCAGGCGGACTCTCAACCACTGCGCCACCAGGGAAGCCAGACATAACCTCTTTAAGCCACAATTCCTCTACCTATGTAATGGGGAGATATGCCTCCTCTTAAGGTTCTTGTAAGGATTAAATGAGTGATGGATACAGATGACTCAAGTGCGTTGTCAGTAGCTTCAGATCTGGCTATGTCCCTGACGCCTCACCTTCAACCTTACTCCAGCATCCAGAGGGTGATAAGGAAAAGGAGAAGCAAAGATGGAAAGAGGAGAGAAGAAAGAAGTTGAGAAAAGAAGAAGGGGGAGGGGAGGATGGCAGAAATGTGACCAGTTCGCTGGGCATGTGTAGCCACTTGTACAAATGGTTTACCACCACCAGAGAGAAGGGCCAAAGCCCTGTGGACCATCCCTGGGCTCCTTGGGAAGGCTTTTCCCACTTTGAACAAATTACATGCTCCAGAGCTTTTAATGATTCCTGGGGGTTGGTGTTATGATTTCTGCAAAATCATGGAAACTAATAACAGTAGCTGGAGGCATGTGATCATTTTCTAAAAAGTGAAGGCTTAGTGGCTTGGCAAAGGATGACAGCAGGAGGTCTTAATGAGTTAGACCACAAATTAATCCTGCCTTATTTTTCCTTTAACTGTTTTTTTTTCCCACTGTGTCTTTGGCTAGCTCCAGCAGCTGTTCTAACTGTGTAATCAAGTCATTTCTAGGAAAGCTGAGCAGCTGGGTCAGTACTATATGTTCTAGTGATCATTGGCTGTCAGGTTGAAGCTTAAATTAATATTCTGAACAGTTATCGAATTTCGGCTGCCCCATCTTCACAGAAGCCAGCAACTGGAAATGTTACTGGTACTCAGGTTTCTACTTTCATCAACACATTCAAGGAGGGATGAAATCCAGAGCCAGCCTGGTACTGCCAACAATATTTCTTAGAGTTGCTGTTGATGTGAAAAATAGATAATACTAAGTTGGGTCTAAGGAACTGAAAATGTTACCATTCACTATGTCTGCCAGAGCTGAACAGGACGACTGTCATCCCACCATGCTGAGCTGTCTCCCTTGCCTTTAGGTCTCGTTTCCTTCCTGGATAATAAACATAAAATCCCTATAATGAAACCTAAATAGACATTTCTCCGAAGAAGATATACAGATTGCCAACAAACGCATGAAAGAATGCTCAACATCATTAATCATTAGAGAAATGCAAATCAAAACTACAATGAGGTATCACCTCACACCAGTCAGAATGGCCATCATCAAAAAATCTACAAACAGTAAATGCTGGAGAGGGTGTGGAGAAAAGTGAACCCTCTTGCAGTGTTGGTGGGAATGTAAATTGATACAGCCACTATGGAGAACAGTATGGAGGTTCCTTAAAAAACTAAAAATAGGGGCTTCCCTGGTGGCGCAGTGGTTGAGAATCTGCCTGCCAATGCAGGGGACATGGGTTCGAGCCCTGGTCTGGGAAGATCCCACATGCCGCGGAGCAACTAGGCCCATGAGCCACAACTACTGAGCCTGCGCATCTGGAGCCTGTGCTCCGCAACAAGAGAGGCCACGATAGTGAGAGGCCCCCGCTTGCCGCAACTGGAGAAAGCCCTCACACAGAAACAAAGACCCAACACAGCCAAAAATAAATAAATAAACAAACAAACAAACAAACACCTAAAAATAGAACTACCATACGACCCAGCAAGCCCACTACTGGGCATATACCCTGAGAAAACCATAATTCAAAAAGAGTCATGTACCATAATGTTCACTGCAGCTCTATTTACAACAGCCAGGACATGGAAGCAACCTAAGTGTCCATCAACAGATGAATGGATAAAGAAGATGTGGCACATATATACAATGGAATATTACTCAGCCATAAAAAGAAACAAAATTGAGTTATTTGTAGTGAGGTGGATGGACGTAGAGTCTGTCATACAGAGTGAAGTAAGTCAGAAAGAGAAAAACAAATACTGTATGCTAACATATATACATGGAATCTAAAAAAAGAAAAAAAAAAGGTTATGAAGAACCTAGGGGCAGGGTAAGCCGGGATGAAGTGAGAGTGGCATGGACTTATATATAGTACCAAATGTAAAATAGGTAGCTAGTGGGAAGCAGCCACATAGCACAGGGAGATCGGCTCGGTGCTTTGTGACCACCTAGAGGGGTGGGATAGGGAGGGTGGGAGGGAGACACAAGAGAGAGGAGATATGGGGATATATGTATATGTATAGCTGATTTACTTTGTTATAAAGCAGAAACTAACACACCATTGCAAAGCAATTATACTCCAATAAAGATGTTTTTTAAAAAAATCCCTATAATGGGGACTTCCCTGGTGGTACAGTGGTTAAGAATCCACCTGACAATGCAGAGGACACAGGTTCGAGCCCTGGTCTGGGAAGATCCCACCTGCGGCGGAGCAACTAAGCCCGTGCGCCACAACTACAGAGCCTGTGCTCTAGAGCCCATGAGCCACAACTACTGAGCCCACGTGCCACAACTACTGAAGCCCGTGCACCTAGAACCCATGCTCTGCAACAAGAGAAGCCACCGCAATGAGAAGCCCGTGCACTGCAACGAAGAGTTGCTGCCAGCACGCAGCAACAAAGACCCAATGCAGCCAAAGAAATAAATTTATTTTTTAAAAAGTAAGAAAAAAGATCCCTATAATGCAAAAGGACCACTTTCGGGAAGTGTAAATGGAAATATGCTGGCTGTATAAACTTGTGAAATTAGTTTTGCTGGTGGAAGAAATCTTAATTAAAGGGCTGCTTTGAAATAAGGAAGAGTAATAAAGCATTTTTCATTGTGTTCGCCTTGGCACCAGCCACATTCACTTTAATGATCTAATTTCCATTTTTCTTATTTAATGGATGACATTAGATTAGCTTTCCCAACACATTCATTTCCAAAAATTTAATGAAGTGAAGCTAAGTATATATGATAAATCATTAGTATTTCTGTTTAGAGCCACCAATATCCCACAGTCCTGGATTCTACTTTCTGTTTGCAGACAAGATAAGATTTATCAGAAAAATTTGTACTTCTCATACTAAATGGCTAATGTCCTCTATACTAGGAAATCAATGAAATATCAGAACTACAGAGGAAACAGTACCTTTTCCATCACCTCCAAATGAGTAAACTTGGCATGAGATTAATTTTTGTGACTTTCCATAATAAAGAACTGAACCAAAGTAATAGATTTAATGTATGAGAATCAAAACTTGGGAATTTAAACTTTGATGTATAGGAACCACACAAGAGGGAGTGAGGGACAGGGTTTTAATCATTTATTGAAACAATTTTTCATGAAATCTGTTTTTTAAAGGTGAGATTTTACCCACTCTCTCTTACATCAGGCTTCTTAAGGAAAGAGCACAGCTTTCGGGGTCAAAGACCTTGGTTAGTTAGTCTGCCATTTCCAGTCAAGATGAAATAACAGAGACTAGATTTACAATTCCTGCCTAAAGCAACCAAAAAACTAGAAAAAAAAAAAAAAACAGTGGTTTTCAAAATATGAGCATTAGGAAACAAAGGGCTGTGACACTTGAGAGACAAACAATCCAATTTTTAAAATGGGCAAAAGATTTGAATAGACACCTCACTAAAGAAGATATACGAATGGCTAGTAAGCACATGAAAAGATATTTATCATCATTCGTCATCAAGGAAACGCAAGTTAAAACCACAATGAGCTATTACTACATACTTATCAGAATGTATAAAATGGGAGAGACCGACCATACCAAGTGTTGTCAAGGATGTGGAGAAACTGGAACTCTCATATGCTGCTGATCTGTAAAAATGTACAACCGCTCTGGGAAACAGTTTCCCTGCTTCTTAAAAACTTAAACATACACCTATCACAGAACCCAGATATTCCATTTCTGGGTATTTACCTAAAAGAAATGAAAGCCTATGTCCACTACAAGGACTGGCACGTCAATGTTCTCAGTGGCTTTATTCATAATAGCCCCCAAATAGAAATAATCCAAATTTCTATCACCAAGGGAATAAATAGATTGTGGTATATCCATATAAGGGACTATTCTTCAACAATAAAAAAGAATGAACTAGTTAGTTTCAGACGTAGAGCAAAGTGATTCAGTTATACATATATACACTCTTTTTCAGATTTTTTTCCATTATAGATAATAGAATATTGATTATAGTTCCCTGTGCTATACAGTAGGTCCTTGTTATTTATCTATTTTATATATAGTATCAAACACATTTCTTAATCTCTCTGAACCCAAATTCCCTCAGGGGTCAAATGGAGACTCTAACAACAAGCCCCTCGCAACCACAGGGAGTTGTATCAGGTGAGACCCTGTAGTGACAGTCCTAAGAGAAGCAGTAAGTACATCAGGCAGGGAGAGCGTCTTGTCCTCTCCGTAGAAGACTTCATTTTCTTATTAATCCCGCAGACAGTGTTCTCTCTTGAGGTCGTATCTTTTATCTTCAATAATCAAAGGATATGCTTTTTGAAGCTAAGGTGGCTCAATCTCTTAAAACGCCTTTAGAAACAAAGTCAGATGGGGAGAAGTGAGAATACATGGGGGATTAAAAAGTAACAGCCCAGCATCTGTAGCTTTGTCGAACACTCAGGTGGAAACTGGGCTTGCCCTGTTATCAAGGGACACAATATATTCAAGCTATCGGGCCTACGTGTGACCCTCCAACCTTGCCTCACATTCACATAACAAAAATTATAAAAAGAAAATACATTTAAAATGTAAAGACCATATGCTTTGGAGTCACACCTGACTCATCACTCCGTGGGTCTGTGACTCCCTCTTGCTAAGCCTCACTTTCCTCACGTGTAGACCCACTATCACACAGGATGACCATGAGGAAGAAGTAGGAAAAGCACCTCGGCAGCACTTGACACAGGGGAGGTGCTCAGTACAAGGGTTTCCCCAGGGTAACACATTGGATTGTGGTAGCGCTTGAGTAGGAAGCTCCTGGCCCTCATTCCATTCCCTTTTCACCATTCTCTGTTGCTAGCTCGCCTGGCTGGTCTGTGATGGGGGGCGATTAGACACCAGGGGACTTAGCTCAGCCTGGGTTCTTGCCACTGTGCAAGAACACCATAATGGATCAGAATTCATTTATCAATTAGGGAAAATGGCACCAAAAGATAAAATCATATTGGTTGGGAGATCAGGAAAAATCTCTTTGGACCCTACTCCAATGCGATTCATGACCAGCTCAGCCCCCAGCGTCTCTCCACGGGTACATTCTCTGACTGCTATGGGCCCTGACCCAGAACCCTTTCCAGAGCCGTACATCTGGTAACCCCGGTGCCGGACTGGGCAGGATGCTGTGGGTGCATTAATGTTGCTGTGGCAGCCCTCCACCACAAGATGGCACACAACTCTCTTCTTTCAGAAGAGAAAGGCTAGCAAAGCAGTGGAAGTCTGAAACCAGGCATATTTCAAATCAGATGAAAATGCATTCATTTTAAAAAGTTGCCTCCCCCACCCTTAAAATAGTAAGGACAAACCAAAGAGTATGAAAGGAGTTCTGATAAGGCATGAAAGATGATGGGAGAAGGGGAGACTGCAGTGGGAGACCCAGGAGGGTTGCTTAGAAGCTGAAGGACTTGCCTTCTTGGTGTCTGTACTTGGTCTTGTCACCTCCCTTTTTGTCCATATTCTTGTCGAGCTCATAACTCCAAAATGGGCTATACTTGGGGTCTCCATCCTTGATCGAGGGTCTATTTGAGCCTTGACTAGACTTTAAAAATCCTGGATTCCTCTTCTACTCATACGAAGATGCAAGTGTGTTTCTTATTTCTTTTCCCATAATGACAAGGGCATGTTTTTCACATTTGCCCCCATGTTCTCTGCTGCTGCATACCTTTCACTTCAGACATTGTGCACTGTCGTTGTTATGCCGATACAGGGTTATGGGAGCCGATTTTAATCTCCAGCTCACCTTGGATACATCTGGCCCGGGCTGCAGTGGTCCCTCCTATCCTCCAAGCCACGGCTGTATGTCGCCCTCTGCTGGTAGGGCGATCATCTTCTTTCCACGTCCTTCCTCCTCTCACAGCTTGTGAGAGGCATGTATGGAACCTAAAGCATTGTCCTACCTCCTCAGTAGCTCATACATCTCACTTAGCAAGCAAGAGAGTATTTTGATTGCTTAAAGTAATTCAAAGACCTGAACTTAAATCTGGTATCATCATCCCTCCTATTACATTTTGAGGAAACGTGCTATAGGCACATAGACAAATAATTGCAATGTAAACAGGAGGGGTGGAGAGGGTAGGTGAGAGATGGTTCCCAAAGACCGAGCAGGAGTAGCTAAGTCTAGATGGGTGGAGGAGTGGGGCTGGGATGACGATAGACACTCTCCTTGGACAGCACTGCCTGACGGGCGGGAGGAAGGCACAGCAAAGCACAAGCAACACCCACAGGCAGTCCTGTCATGCTGGAGAGTGAAATGCATTGAAAAACAGCCGCTGCCATAGGCAGTTGCTAGATAGAGGGGCCTGTGTGCCATGTTAAAAGGCTGGGGTTCTGCCTCTAAGTGATGGACTGAACCACTACAGAGTTTGATGAAGGCGGTTCATATTTTAAATAGATTGCTCCACCCTTAAGGTGGAGGACAGATTTAGGAAGGATTTCCCTGTGTGGAGGGAAACCAGTTCAGATGCTATGGCAGTAATTTAGGCAGGAGATTATGGTGCCCTGAACCAGGACGGTGGTAAAAGGTATAGAGGTGAGCATTTAGGCCCACTCAAGAGGACCCCATCAACCAACTGAACGTGTGTGATCAAGGGTGATTCCTAAGTTTCTAGCTTATAGGAGGAAGAGTTGATCTAGAAGCAAGGTGATAAAGGTTTCGTGCACATTGATTCTGAAGTGCTCAGAGGACATTTGGGTGAGATGACCGCAGGCTGGTGGATAGACGTAGCCAAAGCTTGAGGGAGGGCCTAGGCTAGCGATACTGATTTGGGAGACAGCAACAGGTAAGTGCAGTTAAAACCAAGAGAGTGGATGAGATTGTTCTGGAATAGAGTGAAGAGGAAGAAAAGCAGCGGGTCAAGGAGTGGGTCAGTGTCAATCCCTTAACATCAATATTTAAGGGATAAGGAGCAGAAGACAACTATTGGAAAGAGAAGTCCACAAAGGAGACAGAGAAGGGATATTGGTCAGAGAGGCGTAAGGATGAGCAGAAAAGTGCACTGCCATAGACACCAAATGATTAGAGACCACCCCCCGCCCCCAAGGAGGGAGGATACAATGGTTTCAGAAGCAGCAGAAAGGCCCATACAGACTGCAAACTCTCCCCAGTATCTGGCAATGGGGAGGTTGCAGAAGTCACATGGCAGGGGACTGGGGAATGAATGGAAGGGGAGGATGTGGAGATGGTGAGGGCAGGTTACCTTCTGGATGGTCCTGGGTGAGAAGAGGAGGAGAGAGATGGGGTGATGGCCCATGGGCTGGGGACCCAGCAGGGCTGAACTGGATATAGGGTAAAGGAAGCTTTGGGATTTTGTTTGTTTGTTTTTTAAGTATGTATACTTCTAAAAAGTTTTTGTAGATTTAAAGAAAGTTGCAAAAACAGTACAGAGAGGTCCAATGTATCCATCATCCAGCTTCTCCCAGTAGTAACGTCTTACATTTCTGTAGTATATATTTTCAAAGCCAGGACATTGACATTGTTACAGGCTACAGACCTTATTCAAATTTCAACAGTTTATGCATGAACTCATACGTGTGTGTATGAATAGTTCTACACAACTTTATCATCTGCATGGATTTGTGTAACCACCACCACAGTTAAATGCAGAACTGTTCCATCACCAGAAAGAGCTCCCTCATGCCCCAACCCTTGGCGACATGCATCTGTTCACCATCCCTATAATTCTGTCATTTTGAAAACATTATACAAATGGTACCATATAGTGTGTAACATTTAAGCCTGGCTTTTTTTCATTCAGTTTTTTCCCCACGACATCAGCATTGCTGGAAGTATCAAGAGCTTGTTTCTCTTTATTACTGAGGAATATTCCATCATATGGATATACCACAGTTAGTTTAGCCATTCACTCCCTGAAACACATTAGGGTTGTTTCCAGTTAGGAGCTATTAGAAATAAAGCTTCAATGAACATCATGTAGACATTTTTGTGACATGAGTTCACATTTCTCTGGCATATATGCCTAGGAATGCAACTGCTATATCACCTGGTAAGCATATGTTTCATTTTCTAAGAAACTACCAAACTATTTTCCAGAAGACTGTACCATTTTGCATTTCCAACAGCAATTTACAAGAGATCCAGTTTTTCCATATTCTCACCAGCGTTTGGTATTGTCACTATTTTTTATTTGAGCTGTTCTAATAGGTGTATGATATAAGAAGCTTTTGTTGTGGTGTGTTTTATTTGTTTGTGGGTTTGTTTAGTGAAGGAGAGCCTTTGACACGTTCATGGGTTGAGGGGAAGGAACGAGCAGAGATGATGAATTGAGGGTGCAGGAGAAAGGAGGTGAGTGGACAGAGTCCTAAGGGCTGGAGGAGAAGGGGTAGAGTGATGAATGAGCTCCTATGGCTGCATGCCTTATCCTTGGAGATGGGAGGAAAGGATGTTAGGGTGGGTGAGTGTGGAGAGATAAGTGTAAGTGAGATGTGAGAAGTGGACTCTAGCAAGAGAGCAGCAGAAACACGATTAGAGGTGGAGGCCTGGAGGCCTGTCACCTGCTGGGTGACAACGAGTTCTGGAGTCAGGCTGATGCCAGCTCCCACAGTTTCCAGCTATTTGACCTTGGGCACGTTATCTAATCTAAGGACTCAGTTTCCTCATTTATAAAATGGGGATAATAATAAATACGAGTAGGATTATGGTGAGAATTAAATAAAATTCTATGCGCTCGGTGAATGAGAGTGACAGCAATGATGATCACGTAGTGAATCAAAGAGCTAAACATGCCAGATAAATTCATAGTCCAAATAGTTTGATCAGTTTTGGCTTATGCGTCTTTCCACTGCCTTCTGCAAGACTGAAAATAACTTGAGGGTAGGAGCCAGATGTCTTACGTTTTTCTGTCTTCTTAGCATCCAGCTCAGTGCTTTCCCCATGGAGGGCTCTCAGTCATGTGTATTAAACACCTGAATAACTGGACTGCACGTGGTCAACCCCACAGCAGCTCAGGGTGCTGCCTCTCAGGCCACTTCCCTTCCACTGACCCTCTCGGTCGAAATTTCTCCTCTCTGCGTTTGCTCCCCTTGTTACACTAACTCATCTTGCTTTGCGGTCACTGGCCGAAAGAATCATAGCTCCCTGATTTGGGCTCTATATTTCCATTCTGGAAACGCAAAGCACGTTATTATTCATCACTAAAGTCAGGTGATCTCTTTCTGTTGGTTATAAATGCCCAAGAATTAAAAAGGAAAAGGAGAGAGCAATATATCACTGGAGAGACTTCTTTAAATTACCTCTTTTTATGACCACTTGCATCCTGGGCCTGAACTTCAGCAAGTTGATGGGATCAGTGTCTGGACGCTGAGTGAGCCACTCCTAGACCCCGAGGGACAGAGGAAGGGCTGCCGCAGCGGTGCAGCCATTTTGCCGTCTCGCTCCATCCTCAGTGGGTTCAGGTGCGCCGGCCAGGTGAGAGGCAGAGTGGGACCTGGGCTAATGAGGAAAAGGCAGCGGCCCACATAATAGCAGCCACAGGCACACCTGTGTCTGGTTGTCAGTTTGCTAACCTTGGCCACGCCCCCAACCTTAAAAAGAAGAACGTACTGTGAAAACACCCAACTTCTTGTCTTTCTCCCCCTCTCCTCCCTCCACGGAGATGCAGAAATGCAGCTAAAATGCCGCCTAGAGATGTCTGGGGAGGGACACTGACAAGACGAGTCAACGATGGAGGCAAAACAAGGAATTTAGAAAATCCATAACCTGGCATCACCCCTCCTCAAATCATCCCAGTCTTGGCAATCCCACTTGCAAGCAGAGGTGGAGTTTGTTATAACTTTTCCTGGCATTGCAAATAGCCAAATGCTCCGGGTCCCTCCTACCAAACCCCTCGCTCTGACCACCAGGGGTCAGGCTGCAGCCAGGAGCAGACAGAGAACACCCCAGAGCCGAGCTCCGTTCAGTTCCCCCCAGGCCCTGCCCTGCCTGCCCGCCTAGGAGCTCACCAGAGCGCATCCAGCAGTGGCCTGTGAGATTCCGTTACCATTTGTAATCGAAGCTGCCTGGAGTTGGGATAGGTCCCCAGGTGAATCAGATCATTCCCTCATTTGCATTTGTTAAGTTTGAGAACCACTCACCTAAAGAATCATGTTGGGGGGTGGGGGGCGGTGGGAGGGTCGGGGGGAGCTTATGAAAAAGCGGATTCCGGGGGCTGCTTCTGGAGGCCCATTCTGGGGTGGAGGGGTTGCCTCCCGAGCATCTGCCTATTATGCAAACTCTTTGATTGGTTCTGAAACAGACGCTGCAGAACCACACTTTGTCAGGGTGCTTGAAGCCGTTGTTCCAACCCAAGAAGTCCCTAAATGGAGCCTTCACCTTTGTGCCATGCCCAGGACTCCAGCAGGCAGAGGACTGCCCACGTGCCCAGCCACCCCAGTGCTGTAGGCCATCACATGTATGGTCTCTGGCACACCTGAGGCGACACAGCTACTCCTGGCACATTAATAAACACCCAAGGTGGGATGAAGGCGGCAGGAGAGGAAGGACAGTTCATACTGCCCAGCACCTGAGGAACACCACTGCCAGCCCACCCTGCCCTCTCCCGATGCCCTTTCTGCTCTGCATTCCTTCCAGCTATTTCTCGGCACTGGTTTCCTTATTTTATGCCCTTTGATGTGCCTCCCTCCTCCTCATTGCTCGGCAAAAGCATCCTGGATTTAGAGGCAGCTAAGCTAGAGAGCTCAGGATAATGCTTGGTGTCCTTCATTGATGCTAAGACACGGTTTATAACATGAGCACCCTGATGTGCTAACAGCTTTTCAGGGAGGATGGGAGTAAACGGCAACATCACATACGTACATCGGTTGTAAGATGCAGCGCAGGTCCAGAATCAATAAAACGTGTGTCGTAGAACTGAGGAAAGTGTCTCTCTTGTTCTCATAATCTAATGCTGCTTTGTTCATTCGACTCGAATTCATGGAGTGCCTGCCTACTGGGCCAAGAACCTGTTCCAGGTGCTGTGGGTGGAGAGTTCAGCCGTGCTGATATTATGGTGTAGGAAGCATGTAATCAAATAAGAATAATAAACGAGTTAGGAAATCTGAGAGCTGGAGATCGTGACATTTGTTATTAGAGAACTAAATAGGGACAAGGGGTAGAGATGTAATGGAAAGGTCAACTTCAGATAGGGTGTTCAGGGACCATTTCTGAGGAGGGGTCATGGAGCTGAGGTTGGAATGAAGAGAAGGACCAGAGGAAGACCTTTCCAGGTGGAGAGGACTTTCATGTGGTTCTGCCAAGCCCACCTGGCACCCTGGCCCGTGGCTGCAGGCCTTCCACTCAATTGCTGAACTTGGCATTTATCAAGCACCTTTTCTATGCCAGGTGATGCTGGTCCCTCAGGCTGCAGTTGTGAGCAAGAAAGACGTGGTTTCCACCCTCAAGAAGTTTATAACTTGGTGCAGTTTATAAAGATGAGGTTCAGCTGACCCTGAATTTCTACATTTACCATTTATCTTCATCATAGAAAATCTATTTTAGATTTTGGATTAGGATGGCCTTGATGGGGAGGGCTTTGTGACCACAAACAACTAGAATCCAATGGGGAAACCATCAAGAGCCTGAACACAGCATCTGGTGGCTCAGATAAAACAATAAATCCAGCCACCATTCCCATTTGGGGCTCTTTGCTCTCAGTGTTCTCCTCATATTATCCCAGGACTGTGTGATCTGGGTGAGAAGACACGGGTTCCAAACGCAGAGCTCACATCTTCCAGAACTGAATTTAGCCCATTCCTGTACCATCTTTGTTTCCCCCTCTTGGTGCCGAGCACTACTCAGACCTTGGAGGCTGTCAAAGGGGAAAGAAATATTTGTCTCTGAACCTCTCAGTTGCCTTTCAGAGGTTCTCACTGAAGATGAATCATGGGAATAAAAATGGCGACAGTCTAAAGGAGAGCTTTGCTCCTGCGCCTCCCAGGAAGCACCTGCTTCTCCTATAGCACAAATTCATAACTGTCAGATGCTGTCAAACCCCTGCAAAAAGCAGATTTCCCCCCCACCCCCCTGGGTTTCGGAGAGTTTCTTTTGCATCTGAACAGCTAGTAAAGGAGAAAGAAGAGAAACAGCTCAAATAGAGCGAGGACTGCCTTGGAGTCATGGGCAGGAGTGGTCTGGAACCAGCTTGCACGTGGGCTCCCAGGGGTGGTAAGAAGAATGCATGTGTGCATCAAAATCCTGGGCCTTACCCCTGGAGGTTCTGATGAGCAGGTGTGATGTGAGGCCTGGAAATATATCTATCTTTCAAAAATGCCTCTTTGAGTCTTTCTGAGTATCACTGAGGTTCGTGAACCCTTGAACTAGGGAACAGATGGATCAACAGTCTCCTCATTAGCTCTCCTCCCATCCTGATATCCTCTGTGTCTCCCCGCCTCCCTCAAAACCAGGCCTCAGGTTCAATCTTCTGCCCCGCTTTTGGACATTAGCCCCCAGGGGCCTGTGGCTGAAACCTGAGTCAGCCCCAGCCCCCGGCCAGGGGGAGCAATTGACTTGGGCCTCTTCAGTAGAGGGTTTGGGTTACCAGACACCCATCTGCTGCCTGTTCTCACTAAGGAAATGGGAGCCAGATCACTTTCACTGGGCATCAACCCCACGCCTCCCAGTCTGCAGGGAGGAAGGGAGAACCACCAGCCTTCTGGTGCCTTCACTACAAACAGCTCCCATGTGACTCCCCCAAACCATTTTCATTTACATCTCAACACCTCCCAGCATAGCCTGCATGCTTTCTCAGGAAGAGCCCGTGTCTGAGAACAACGGTCCCCTCTCCCATTCCGCCTCCTGGGCTTGGCACCCAGGTCTCTGTTCATTCAAGACAAACTTATAGCCCAGTCCTCAAAACAAAGATTGACCTCCACCCCACTGGTGTCCATTTGCCAGTCCTGTACTCTTTAGGGTCTCTGGGAACCCAGGGTTCTATGCTAGTGACTGAAATTAGTTTTATCTCCTTAAAAAGAATGAAAAAAGAGGGCTTCCCTGGTGGCGCAGTGGTTGAGAGTCCGCCTGCCGATGCAGGGGATGCGGGTTTGTGCCCCGGTCCGGGAAGATCCCACATGCCGCGGAGCAGCTGGGCCCGTGAGCCATGGCCTCTGACCCTGCGCGTCCGGAGCCTGTGCTTTGCAACGGGAGAGGCCACAACAGTGAGAGGCCTGTGTACCGCAAAAAAAAAAAAAAAAAAAAGAATTAAAAAGGAATTTTAAAGTAATACATTTACGTAATTTGACAGTCCAATGTACTATAAAGCCTCTAACAAAAAATAGCCAATGCAGGGGACACGGGATCGAACCCTGGTCTGGGAGGATCCCACATGCCGCGGAGCAACTAGGCCCATGAGCCACAATTACTGAGCCTGCGCGTCTGGAGCCTGTGCTCCGCAACAAGCGAGGCCGCGATAGTGAGAGGCCCGCACACCACGATGAAGAGTGGCCCCCGCTTGCCACAACTAGAGAAAGCCCTTGCACAGAAACGAAGACCCAGCACAGCCATAAATAAATAATAAATAAAAAATTGCAACCTCCCTAAAAAATAAATAAATAAATAGCCCCTCCTTCGCTCCCTAAATGCTAATACTTTCAACTCTTGAGGTGGTTTTAGAAGAAAAATATTTACCTTCATATTTCTAAGTAACATTCTTATAATACATGTATGCTTCTTTTCCAATTTGGAATATTATCTGTCAACTTCCTATCATGGAAGATAGGAGAAAGCACTTTTACACACATTCACTCTGTCCCACCACCCCACCTAGAATCTCCCTCTCCTCCCAATAGTTATGTCACAATTTTGGTTAAATCAATATTATACAATGTTTACTTTATGCTTATGGAAGTGTTAAGTCAGTTGTAGAATATTATGATGATATATTTTTCTTCAATATTTTTTTCTCAGAGTTAATTTCCTCTGTTTGCTCAGTTATTCTATATGTGTATCAAATTTTCCCACATTCCTCACAGAACTATGAAGCCCCTCTCAATATCCTGTTCTACTTGGTCAAATACATTGAGTGAGCCGTCAGTTTTATTTTCCCTCTGGAGACGCCTCTCCTAGAACCCTCCATTTTCCTGTTTCTACATGGACTGGTTGCTCCCTGAGTCTGCTATATGGCTGACAACCTATGCCTTCCCTTTGCTTCTCTCCTGTGCTGGGTCCCATGTTTCCTGGATCTCACATCTATCTTCCTCTTAATTGACTCACTCCCCCATCCTGTGGGAGCACATCCTTTAGTAGCTTTCTGAGTATGAAGATAGGGGAGATAATCTTTAAAAGACTTTAATGTCTTTATTGTACTTTCATACTTGATTAATTTATTCTACAATTCTAGGTTGAAAAACATTTCCCTCAACTTTTAAAGTATTGTTCATTGTCTTCCAGTTTCCTGTGTTACTGTTGAAAACACTAATTCCATTCTGTGCCCTGATTCTTATATATGACTATTTTCTTTTTCTCTCTCTCTTGTTCTCTCCTTCCCCCTTTCTCCCTCCCTCCCTTCCTTCCTTCCATCCATCTTTCTTTCCATCCTTTTTCTTAAAAAATCTATAATGTGTGGGGGCAGAGGGTATATGGGAAATCTCGGTACCTTCCCCGTAATTTTTCTGTTAACCTAAAACTCCCCACTCCCCAAATAAAGTCTTAAAAAAAACTCAACCAGAGGTTAGGGAGGGAATATATGGATGCTTTTAGGATCTTTTCTTTATCCCTAGTTTTTAAAATGTTATGATGATATGTTCCTGGATTGGTCTTTATTACTTATTTTATGGGCATTCTTTGCATTTTTTCCAGTTTGGAAATGCATATCTTTCAGTTCTGAAAATTTTTCTTGTAAGATTTTCCCTTCATTTCATGTATGTACATAAGCTATCTATTGGTATGTATGCATGTATGTTAACATCTACCATTGCTGTTTTCGTTCTGTATTCTGAGAAATTTACTTTATCTTCCAACTTCCCCACTAGAACATTTATTTTGGCTATCATATTTTGAAGAGCTCTTGTAATTCTCTACATCTCTATCTATGTAGCAGTTTTCTCCAATTGTCTGAGTGCACTATTTTCTATCTCTCTGAGAATATTAACAATAGGTTGTTTTTTCCAAAGTATTGTTTTTACTCCCTGCGATATCTCTGTTTGTCTTTTCTAAGAAGAATATGGACTTAAAACAAACAAAAGAAGGTAAGTCCCCTTTCCTACCTTGCCTTTAATCACTCTCCTCTTCAGAGTTACCCATAGTTTAGTTTGTTAGATGTCCTTCAAGGTCATTTTTCATGCACTTACTTACGTTTAAACATACACATATAATTACATACCTTGTTTTTTTTGTGCTACACTAATGTGCTGCATTGTGCCTTTGTTTTCGTACTTAACAGCATATGCTGAAGATCTTTTAATGTCTGTACATCTAAACTACTTATTATTTTAACCTGCTGCATACTATGCCAAAATAAGACTGTGCCAGTATTTACTTGACATTTAGATCATATTACATGTTTCTCTTTTCAAATCAATACTCAAGACTTATTTTAAAATATGTTTTTATTTCTGTAGGATAAGCATCTAGAAATAAATGGCTGGGTTGTAAGTCAGTTTTATTCAAAATTGTCCTATAATGCTAGTTTATACTCCTGTAAAAAATTATGAAAGAATCTATTTCTTCACAGTTGTACAAACACTGGATATTATCAATTGTTTTATCTTTTGCCGATTTGGTTGGCCAATTTGCCAATAGGCCAAAAAAAAATTCTTAATGGTATATTAATGTTGGTTTACTTTGTTACTGGTGAAGTTGAACAGCTTTTCATGTATTTATTAGCTGTTTTTTAAAATTTCTCCTTCTGTGAATTGCCCAATAATATTTTCTCCCATATTTCTACTGTGTTGTTTGTATTTTTCTTATTGATTTATAGAAGCTCTCATATACTATAGATACCAATTATTTGTTTGTTTTAAAATTTGAAGATATTTTCTCCCTGTGTGTCTCCTACCTTTAGGTGACATCTACTTTTAGACAGTATACAGGAAAGTTTTAAAAATTTTTTGTACTCAAATTTATCAACTTTTTTTTTGTGACTTGTGACTATAGTGTTTACTTTAGGAAATGCTTCCCCCCACCCCAAGTTTATAAATACATTTTTCTTCACTGCCCTTTACTTTTATAGTTAAATTTTTAAATGTTTAGCTCTTTAATCAACTTATTTTTGTGAATGATACAAAGTTGATTCTAATTTTATTTTTCAAAAGAAACAAGCTAATTTTTCTTGCACTAACTGCTGAATAATCCACTCTTCCCCCTATGATTTGAAATGCCACCTATTTCATATACTATGTTCTTTTTTATATGTTGGTCCACTTCTGACCTCTTTGTCTATTACACTGTTCTAGATCAGGACTGGCAAACCACAGCCTGTGGGCTAAATGCAGCCTGCTGCCTGTTTTGTAAATAAAGTTTTACTGGAACTCAGCCATGCTCATTTGTTTACATACTGTCCGTGGCTGCTTTCACACTACAATGGCAGAGTTGAGAAGTTGCAACACAGGCCATATGGCCCACAAAGCCTAAAGTATTTATTTGGCTCTTTACAGAAAAAAGTTGCCAATCCTTGCATCAGCATTATCAATAACAGGACTTCTATAGTGTGTTTTGCAGCTAGAAAAGTAAATATGTTCTTGCTGGGTCTATTATTTCAAAAAATTCTTCACTATTCCTTGTAAATGTCTTTGGGTGAATTTTACATTTAATTGATTGTTGATATGGTTGGGTTTAAAAGTACCAGTTTTCTATTTGTTTTTTACTTGTCCTAGTACTTCTTTGTCCCTTTTTTCCTATTTGTCTGCCTTCTTTTGGGTTTAGTAATTTTTATTATTCTATTTTATCTTTCATGCTTTTATTTTGGTGGTTGCTTTAGAGTTTATAGGATATGCCTTTAGGCTATCATAATCCATCTTTAAATAATATTATACCACTTCAAATATAGTATAAGAAACTTACAACAGTATACTTTCATTCTTCTTTCCTGGTCTTTTCGCTATTGTGGTCATACAATTTACCTTTTACATGTTATAAACCCCATAACACATTGTTTTTAATTTTGCCTTAAATGGTCAATTATTTTTAAAATTTTCAATTAGCAATTATTTTCAATTATTTTTTTAGATCTAAAATATGAAAAAAAATTGTGTTTTATATTTAACCATATACTTACCATTTCTGGGGCTCTTCAGTGCCTGAAAGACTTCTGTTAACATTTCTTGTGCAGATCTGCTGGTGTTGAATTCTTTCAGCTTCTGTAAGCCTGAAAAAATTTTAATTTCATCTTCGTTTTTGAAAGAGACTTTTGCTGGGTACAGAATTCTAACTTGACAATACTTTTCTTTCAAAATTGAAAAAGGCTTACTTTTTACACTTTGTTAGGCAGGACCAGAACAACCTTTAGTCTTGGAAAATACCCTTCTGAGTACTTTACGAGATGCCCCATGTATCACAAGGTTTTTTCACTCTCACTGGTGGGAACACAAACTATTTCTGACCCTATGTAAGCTCCGGGGATGGTTTTGCCCCTTTCTCGTGGTTCTCTTCCCAGTCCTAGGTGCTTTCCTCAGATGTACATGCTGATTAAGTGCTCAGCTGAAAACTTGAGGGGAACCTTCTGCAGATCTCCAGAGAACGCTCCCTCCTTCTCCCCGCCCCCTGCTCTGTGCAGCTCTCTATTCTCTGGTACTCTGTCCCTTGAACTCTAGTTACCTTGGCAACCCCAAATTCTCCACTCTGCCTTCTCAGGGAGACCACTCTCCCCTCCTTTTGGCCTGGAAATGCTCTCCAGGCAGTAAGCTGGGGCAGTGATAAGGTTCATCTATTTCTCTCCTTTTGGGGCTTAACACTACTGCATTAGCTGTTGTTGAATGTATAAAAAACATTTTCATGCATATTTTTGGGTTTTTAGCTGTTTAAGGTGAGAGGGTAAAACTGGTTCTGATTACCCCCTCATGGTTAAAATGTTTCATTTGGGATTTTGATTGGAACTGATGGAAAAAATTGACACATATTGAGTCTTTCCTTTTAGGAACATGGTATATTTATTTAGGCCTTCTTTTAATGTCTCCAGTGGATTTTATGGTCTTCCACATTTATATTGATGTTGCATTTAAAGGTCCCAGTATAGGCTCCTTATATTCTCTCTTATAGCACCTTATTTATACCCTGTAGCAAATCAGGGATAGAATCTAAGACCCCGGGGCTTCTGCTTTGCCGGGAAGCTCTTACACCGATCCACTTCCTCCCATTCCTGTAGATCAGAAGGAGAGGGCCTCTGACTTGACCTTAGGTGTTGGCTTCATTCCAGCTGACTCTTTCATGATGGCAGACCAAGGTTGAGCAGCTCTGAACTAGGGCCTGGGGTGTGCATGTGAAAACACTAGAAGCACCCTTCATGGAACCCCATGGTAGAAACTGGCTTAGAGCCGCTTCATTTTGGCATGGTTTGCCTGAAGCTTTGTTTCCACGTTTACGTATAGCTGGGTATGAATGTACTCTGAGAAGAACCTGAAGACTGAACTATTGGTCTTCTGGGGGGCGCTATCATCTCCATGTGTTTGTGGGGTCACTCCACTTACCTTATTTATACACTGGGCCTCTTCTTTGATAGATAATTACTAATGCACAGAAAAAAAATCATCTCTAATAATCTCTCTGGGATAAACAGGCATTTGTGGGCTAGTTAGCGAAGTTTGGGATGTGTATTCTAAATATTAAACAACCAATTTGGGAGCAAACTTGCAACATAATTCCTTCCTAAGCTGGCAGAAATCTACCTCTTGCCATAATGACAGTAATAAATTGAAGAGACTTTAACTGACTACAGTTGACACCAGATGGGTAAACACCCATCCTAAGTAATGAGTTGGTTAATTATACCAGTGCCATGTTAATAGACCTTCGATTAATCTCTTGAGAGTATATGACTCCATCACCTACAATGGCTCGTAGCATCTAAGCAGGACTTTTCAGAGCTCAGGCTCCTCCAGTAAGACAAAATGTATGTCTTAAGAATCAAAGGGTTGGGTGGAATTTAGCTTACTATTTTCATTACACCTCTGTGTGGGGATCAACTTGTATAAAGCATCAGAGAAATGATGAGGCAAATCAAACAGCAACAGGGAGGAGATTTTAAAATATTTTACTGGTACTCACATAACCGCCACCCTCATACTTAGCCAGACTTGGTCATATTTATGTAACACCCAGGTCTCTAGTATGTGGGTGCATTCAGACTTTCTGAAACAGTGAGTTCAGTGCCTCACTCTCTGACAGTTATGTTAGCGAAAAGAAAACAATGCCACTCTCACAAAATGCAATGCACCTGGACACTCTGGAGACCCAACCCATCCCACGTGTGGATCACTCTAGTTCAGGAGCAGATTACTGGTTGGTCCATATTGCTTGGGCTCACCTAATGACTACTAGGTTATAACCCTGATGCACGTAAGCATCACTTGCAAAACTTTTACTGGCACCATGCCCACCGCAGACAAAATAGATCAGCAGCTCTGATCTGGGCCCCAGGCATTGTTCTCTATCATTCTAATGTGCAGCCAGGGTTGAGAACCACTGCTGGAGACTAGAGTAGTTGAAGCCATTGTGCCAATTTTCAAAGTATTCATGCAGAGTATATTTTAATTCATAATATAAAGCAGTAATGAACTCTTTAGTTCTTTCAAGATTATTGCCAAGTATGGCAAAATTCCCTATTTCTCCAGTTTCTAGCTTTGGAGGTGACCACGTTGTGTGTGTGTGTGTATGTCTGTGAGACAATCCTGCTATTCTGCTTCCTACGTAGCTTTTGCATCTTTTCCTTTGCCTCCCTGCTGCCACATCCTTAGTTCAAATCGTCGTCTCTCTAGTCTTGCTGCTCCCTCCCCACCCCTACCTGCACTGTTCCCATTATTTCTCTCAAACTCCAAACACATCTTTCTTCTTATAACCCTCTTCAATGGCTCCCTGCTGTCCAGACACTCAGTGTCTTCACCTGGGCATCCAAAGCCTCTCGTGAGTAGGCTGGGGGATCATTACTTGAACCAAAGGGTCCCTCGCAAGTCCTGAATGAGCACTGTTGTCCCCAGCTTCTAAGCCCCTGCCTGGACAGCTTGTACCTCACCCATCCTGCCAGAAGTCCCCATTCAAGGCTCTTCTGAATAAAAGCTTCTCTGATCTTGCCACCTCCCACTCCCAGCTCCTAGGTCTTCACTGCCTATGTCAAAGCAACATCTGATTACGCCTTGTGTCTGGCAGATAGTGGGTGCTCCAAAAAAAACAGTGAACAAATAAACTCCATTTATCACAGTATCAAAATTGTAAGTTTGTCTTTCCTACTAGATACTGAGCTTTCTCTGAGAACACTGGGTAACGTGGTATATGTAGTAGAAAAAGCAAAGTCTTTGGAGACGAATTTATGTTGAAAACTCTGCTCTATCACTTACTAGTGACAGGATCTTGGGCAAATTGAACTGCTTCCTCAGCTGCAAAATGAGGGTGATGACACCTTGAAGGGCTGTGAGGATTAGCCGTGACTTGTATGGTACCAGACACATAGTAGGTGCCCATATATTTCCTCCCCTTGCCTCCAACTGACATAACTTACCAGATACTCTGCAAAATTCATGGACAACACCTTGCTAGAAAGCTTCTGCTTTGTACCTTATGCTTCCAAATGACCAAATGACTCAATTCTATGAAAGTTAAATGTTTGTTAGAAGACTTGAGAACCCTCTTCTCTCCCACCCTAGTCATCAGGGGCATATTATACCCATTACCTTATTTAATCCCCAACAGTCCTTTGAATTATTCCTGTTTTACACCTGAGAAAGCTCGAGCAAAGACAAGACAATGGATTCTCCTTTAGGAGCAGGGCTCTATACTTTATGTCATGTTGCTCTCACATTTGGTCTTGTGAATGCATGCTTTTAAGTGCAATCACTCATTATTCTGAAATTAGAACCAATATTCCAATAATGTCTGTTGAATGGGTAAAAGTTAAAGTAACTATTTTATTATTATTAAAATATTATTATATTTTAAGGAGAGTCCTTTCAGCCCCACACTTTGGGACTGAATAGTGGCTGACTGCCACACCCTCTCAGACGGAGCCTCTTGGAGCCTTGGTTCCTTCATCCCTAACTTGAGAAGAAGAATAGTACCTGCCTTATAGGAATACAAGGATTCAATGAGTTAACACATGAGCTTCTAACACACGTGGAGCGGGATGTGGCACATGGCAGGGCTCAGCATCGGCTATTAGCATCATCTCCACAAGGGCCATTTTGCTCAGAATTCTACCAGGTTGTCCATTAATGTGCTCTATTATAGGAAAGAAGAACAAAAAGAGAACACTCACTCTTGCATAACTGAGAACTCAATTTAAAAAAGGCACTTTAAAGACAAATAAAAAGTAACTTTATTGACTGCTAATCTTACCATGAAATTCCTATAAGAATAATTACAAAATAATGCAGTTTTTTTTTTCACACACTTTTGGTATCACCTTGATATGATGATCCTTTCACAGAAAGGATTATTTACAGTTTATGTAGATATAAAGTTCATTGTTGCAAATACAAATGTAGATGTATAGGGGCAATATATACCAAATTGGTATACTGACTAGCAATGGATATTAACAAATGCAGAATAAATAACAGCTTTATACTTCTCCTTTTTTATTTTTAAAACAATTTCCAAATACAAAAATGTAGATATTCAAAATGGATTTTCACATACATATATATAATTCTGCTGCAAACAGTGGATCAAAAAGCAAAAATGTCCTTAGCATGTTTCATTTTTGAAAACCCACAAGACTATTCATAAATGCAATTAGAAAGAGGGTGTGCAAAACCACCAACGATGCTGGAAAAACCCTAAAGACCTGATTCTGTTTGAAGTAAAGTATAAAGCACTATGTACTTAATTAAATATATTTTTTCTTAATGTTTACACAAGAAACACTAGGAGCTAAGGAAATGTACCACATTATGAGCTGGGCTCTTTAGAGTCAAACTTCATCAGGATTTGTCTCTTAAGCATCTGTAAGAAATGGTGGATTATTTAATGACATAAGTAAAATAGTCATTAGATGATCCTTTCATACTTTCATCTTTTTATACAAAGACTGAGATACTTTTATACATTCTGATACCTGAAACTTTGGTTCTTTCAAACATTTCATAAAAGCAAAATCATTTCATGACTATAGAGTGTCATAGAGTTTTTTTCCTTTTAAAGTGTCAAGTTAAGCCAATTTGACCAGGCTTGTGTGTAGACACTGCCCTGTCACGTCCACGGCGGGGGCACGCTAGGGACAGTACAGGTGGAGTTTGTTCTCGTTCTCCATGTGTTTATAATACTGACTCCCATCCATGGGGAACACTGCAGGTGCTGCCGTACCCTAAGTCTATTTCTTTGTTACCTGAAAACTTAATTTTGTATAAAAATATGACTGTTTCTTTAGAAAATAATATAGTTTTTTTAATAAAACCTGGTAGATAGAAAAAATGGTATATCAAAATATGGTAAACAAATGTTGTAAAATATGAAATCATTAAAAACATCTCATAGAAAGACATTGTGCTAAAGTACTTTCCTGAAGTGTGAGCAACACTGTTACTGTACATCTAAAGGTTAGTAAGTTCAATCTCCTGACTTGGTTTCATTATATATCCTAACAGCAGTGGATATATCCTAACAGCAGTGGACAGCAGTAACTGTCTTAAAAATGGTTCTTTCTCAAACACTAACATTTTCTGTATACTTCAAAATTAATGAAAAAGATATCCTCTGGATCGGTGGTTTTCAATCCTGTTACATACTAGCTCCATCTGGAAACTTTAAAAGAAAAGGCAATTCCACCTGGGTCTCACCGCAAGAGACTGATTTAATTCATCTAAGGTGGGACCCAGACATTGTTATTTTTTTAAAGCTCCCCAGATAATTCTATGATGCAACCAGGGTTGAGAACTATGGCAAAAGACACATGAGAAAACAGTCGTTCTTAACTCTGTATCTATCAACTGATTGTCTGTAGGCATCATTCATTTGATGACATATCCTCTTTACCAAACAAGAAAGACCATGTATATGAGATAGTCATGGGAGCCAAAATGAAAAGTTAGTAAGCTTTAAATACATATAAACACACACAGTCTCATATATTTACATATGTATAACATGTACGTATAGTTAGGGTATTTTGGTTAAGCAGAAACCAGCATGACCATACTTTGCTCTTGATTTAAAAAAAAAAAAATCCACCAAGTACAGACATATTTTAAGACATTTCCATAGTTTTAACAGAAACTGGTTTTGGAAACTCCACAAAATTCATTATGGCATGAACACAACTGATCCGTTACTTGGACAAGGGGCTCAGCTGAGTCCTAGAGCTTTCTGGAAGAGCAGGAGGATGACGTGGCACTGACCAGGTGTGAAGGAGTCACAAGGCATCACGGCATGCATGGTCTTTTGGTTATTGCTTGACTCACATCTTCTTGGCCCTCGGCTGCCCTTCTGGTGGAGGCATCTTTGGCGTGCTGGATTTTGACTGCTTCGTTCGTGTTCACTTTGGTACAGCCCCAGTGGGGTGGCAATGGCTCTGAGTAGGTGACGGTCTCTCTACTAAAAAATGAGAGCCTCTTCTCTCTCTCTTCCCTCCAACCACCAGCATTTCATGACGGAGTGGTAAAAAAATGTACAAGCAAACAAAGGAACCCAACAACATCTTTCACATGATAAAAAAAAAAAAAAGTGTTGTTACATGTAACTGAACTGGGAAACAAAACAATGAACAAACACACCACAGTTGGATATTCTGAAGGCTTGGTAACCAGTAAAGCACATTTCCTTCCAAAGGATCAGTGAACTTCTGGGCACTTGTCTTGTGTACATTCTCTGCAGTCCTTTTACTTCTGTGTAATACTTAAAGTGCAACTGTCCCTCAGCTTTTATTTCTGTCGCAAATATTATAAAGAAAGAGCTATGTCTGGGGTGAAGAAAATATGGCACAGTAATAGGTAAAGAAAGAACCCATGGCTTTCACAGCCTCTATCGAACAGCAGGCTGTCTGTACAGCTGCACATAGACGTCCTTTATACAACAAACTCTGGAACTTCATCATGGGTGAGATCCAGAGAAAAGTATTTGCTGGTTCTTTTGACTGGAAAAGCATCTTGGATGTTGACACACTGCTGAGCCAAGCAGCTGCTGCAATAGAGGCCTTCCTCATCTAGTTCATGGCCACACCCAAAGGTATAACTCTGAGCAGTGTCCTGACACAGCCCCGCAATGCGCAAAAAGTCTTTCTGATACAGTCTGATGTCATCGAGGCTCAAGCTATGTCGATCGGTGGAAGTCTTTGGCTTTCGACATATAGTCTACAAGACAAGAGAAGGTTGAAACAACTTTAAGAGCATAGACTAAAGCGAAAGTTTAGCACTATTTGCCTTGTACAGACAGAAGCTGCAAAATCATAAAAGGTTAAGGAATCCTTATATGTTAGGAAGTGGTTTCCAGTCTGTGGTTTGTGGGCCCTGAGGCCCTGTGGAGCAAAACGTCACTACCATCACCACCAAATAATAGCAGCTAGCATTTACTGAGCCCTTATTGTGTGCTAGACCCTAGAATTCGTTTAATCTTCCCATCAGTCTGTGAGCCAGGTGCTATTATTCTCCCCCCTCTACAGATGAATAACCCAAGGCACAGGGAAGTCAGTGCAATGTGAATCCAACTGTCTCTAGCATCTCAGAAATCAAGCAGTTATCTTAAAATCAGGTTGCAGAGGTAAAGATACTGTTTCTCGGTTTTTCCATGAGGATATGGCAATTCAGCACGGCAACACTCTCATGCTGAGGTCTGTTATTCTTTTAATAAGAAATGGGAAAACAAACCAATTATTACTCAAGAAACACAGTTTAAAAAACTATTTTTTCAAAAGCCACAATTCTTGGGTAGAAAAATAACACGAAGTGCTCTTGGTATAGCAAGTTGGGAGACGGCCTCAGGATAAAGAGGTGGGCTCCCGAACACTGCAAGAGGTCACACTCTGACAAATGCTCCACACAGCAGGTAGCAGACTTTTAGAACTCATTATCCCAAGAGGTGGTTCCAGCTGAAAATATAAGTAGGTTAAAAAATGGTTCCAATAATTACATGAATGGAAGATCCTTAATGGTTACTTAATGAAAAGAGGCATTATAGTTCTAATCTACTTTTGCGGCTGAAACCACAAAGGCCAGCCTTGTTAGAATAAGATATCATTTTTGCTGGAGGAAAAAGTAACAGGAAGAAAGAACAGAGCCTGAGCTCAACAACATTTTCTTGGAAGGGTCAGGTCCGAGAGCCTCCTGAAGATGACGATCCTTGTACTGACGTCTTCTGAGGCTCCACCGAAATTTCACATAGAATTCATCAGGTCATCGCCACAAAGCATCAAGGCAGGCACACGAATGCTCTTCCTATCTGGTAGATGTGGAAGCTGATCCTTCGCTGTGCCCCACAAACGTTCATGTACAGTAAGAGCTAACGCTGACTGGCAGGGCTGGGGTGCAAACCCAGTTAGTTTGACCCTATAGCTTGTAGTCCTAATCATCATGCTACATGTGCTGCAATAAATATCACTCATTGGAGTTTCCAGAAGAATATTTAATAAAATGTCACGTTCACATTATGGTTACTTAAATGGAAAAGGAAACAAGGACAAATGAGAAAAAAGGGAAGAAAGAGAGAAAAATATAGGAGGCAAAGATTGCCAGAATGCAAGAGAAAGAAAGAAAAGAGGAACACACGTAGAAGGAAAAAAACAAAAGAGACAGAGCATCCAAGTGCTTCCCTGGAGACAGAGGTGAATATCAGCAGTAGATTATATCTAAATGCTGCAATGGTGTATTTTAATTTATCTATATCTTCTGATAGTTTAATAGTTTAACCAGTGATCATGGGTTATCAAATGCTCTAGCTTAGCATAGTTTGATTCAATCTGAATGGAATAATTAGAGTGTGGAAACATTTCTACTGCAACACACCTGACGAGAAAATTACTCTCCCAGTTGTTGAGATCAACACACACACACATACACACACCAGAATTAACCTGAAGCCTGTAGAGGCTTCCCACCCACATAAAGTATGAAACAAAGTACATAGTTCATCCAAATAAAAACCCAACTCAAAGATAAACAGAACTAGAAAATAAATGGACATAAATTCAGACTAAAACTAGAATGCATGTATCTACTAGGAATCATTTCATTAAGGTTTTAAATTTCTGCTCATTTATGTAATTATAAATGTAAGTTCCTATTTAAAATTTTCTATACCTTCAGCTGCTGATTTAAAATTTCAATCCCTTCCATACCTGTGGGAGAGAATCAGTACTCTGGCCTCGAAGTTTGACCACCGTCTCTGAGGAGCTGGAGGTGGAAGAACCAATTTCTTTCACAATCAACCCTAAAGTGAAACGCAGAGGAAAACGAGTGAAGACTTCAAATTATTCATCCCTCTTGCCACTCATCTGACATATACTGCTACCAAGAAGGAAAGGGCAACTATTAACCACTGCCCACACATCTCACTGTGGCCCTTTGGTGGCAGATGACCGGGGGGGGGATCACATTCTCTCCTTGTGCTGCAGTGAATAGGAGGAGTGGGATACATGTGGGGTTAGAGCACAGGACGGAGGTTAGAAACTGCATTTCCTAAAATAAACTTTTAATTAAGCTATTTATGATGCAGTTAGGAATGAACACAAAGGCTGAAGGTGCAAAGCAATCTCTTTACTGTATCTCCTAAAGCTCCCCCCACTCTCCACACAACACTGACTTTGAATTTAACCTGGACACAGCCTCTAGGTCTGGCTCTACTTAGACAAGCAGTGGGTAAGTGCAGGGCTCGGGCCTCCTCTGGAGTCACACAGATCTGGGTGGGAACTGGGTTCAGGTAAGTTAAGGAGCTGTGTGTCCTGGCCAGTGTCTGTGTGTCCTTGTGTCTGTCTGCACCTCTTATAAATGGCGCTGAGCCTAGCACCCATCTGACTAAAGAGCAAACGCCCACAAAGGGCTAGGTCCAGGACCAGCATATGGAACACACTGTGTTCCGGAGGCTCCTCTTGGCCAGCGGGAACACCGTGGCACAGGCCTCCTGCAGCAGATGCCACCGGTGAGACACCAAAATGGGAGGCCACGGTGAGAAGTCAGTTCTGGGGCTCTGAGGTCAACAGAGCTCCTCATCACCCCAGTGCTCGGGGAACCTGATAATTCAGAAACAGAAATCCAGGGGCTGACACTTCCCTAAGTGACTGTGGCATGGGAAAAAAGCACCCAGGAAAAATGTTTCAGAAGGTAAAATTGTCAATGCGAACTGGAGATGTAAGTAAAAACCACTCATATTTTTCTTGCAAACAGATGGAGCAAGTGAATAGGTCAGGCCCCAGAGCCCTAAGGCTAAATGGCTTAAGTACATTTCTACCTGATAAAAAAAGAACCTTGAGTAAGTAATGTGATTGTTATTCAGCCACTGCTAGTAACCTACAGAAATGACTTTTTGTATTCTATCTCTTTAGAAGGGTCTCATAATAATTCAGTGTCTAGAATGTATTGTTTGATGATTAGTTCAATTAAAAAATGATATATGTACATTCTTGGTTTACATGTAGACAGTTTAAATTATTCTCAGATGACACTCATGTTTTGGGGGTTGGTACAAAGTGCTTGAGTAGAAGATCGTTCTCTAGAAAGCTCCTTATCTTCTAAAAAGCCTTAAACTTTTGAGTCAATCTTCATAGGAAGAAGATGTGGACTAGTGCACTGGTTGGCACTGGGTATGGTTCCTTTTGAATTTCCTTGTAAATGTGCCCTTTTCTGCCTATAAATAATTTGCTCCAAAACCCAGAACCAGCACTAGAAAACTCAGTATCAAGCCTGGTGCTCAGAACACTGAACAGACTCCTGCCAAACTTCCACAAGAATGAAGGACAGAGCAGTACACTACGTCACTGCTCAATCTTAGCTCCATGTTTTTAAAACAATGGGCTCAAATTGTAGAGATTTTGGCAAACTGGGATGATGCAAAGAAGAAAATAAAAACATCCATAACCCCATCATCCAGAGAAAAGGCTATTAATATTTTATGTATATTTTGTCACATACATGTAAACATTTTTATAATTTGAGATCGTACTATCTAAACAATTTGTACTGTTTTTCTTACCTAGGTTTCTTACATTATTAAGTATCCTCTGAACCCACTAGCTAAGGAGAGGACCTTCCCGAGGGAGCTCACCAGAGTGTCCATTCAGCTTCCGAGACAGGAGCATGTCCTCTGTGATGTAGATGCACATGTCTGGGCTGACTTCCAGGGACTCTTCATTCATCCTCTCCAGGTCCCTGGGGTCGTCAACCAACATCTCTATTTCTGACAAAGAAAGAAAAGACATTTAGTGACCTAAGGGGAAATGGCCACTGAAATTCATAGCCACACCTTGAGGGAGGTTATTTAATTATTCATATTTAAAAATAAATCTGCTAATGAGACTCCACAACAGGAAACTCTAGCGACAACTCTCAACTAGATGCTGCTTCTCTTCTCCACAGGACTGCTGTGTTACCTACAAGTCTGCTAATGCCATGATTTGACTGTCAACAAGGACAGAATGAGTAGTGCATGAAGCTCCCCATCACCCACGGCTGCCTTCTCTCAGAGCATTTAGCAACTTGATTTGATATCCACGTGAATTCTATAGTAAGCACACGTATGTTCTGCAGTTTCCCTTAATGGAATCAGTGTATCTTTTCCCCAAACCTGAATGCTACAGCAATTATTTGAAACAGAAAAATAAAAAAGATGCACACAAGTACTAAGTTTGGCTGATACAGGCTATAGGTCTGATCGTATCTTATGCCTTAACACAGGTTTAAGCAGCCAAATGCTGTTTCTTTCTTCTCTATTACTACATCAATTCTACAGAAACAATAATGCGAAAAAACTGGAAGAGAAAAAGCAGAGCATCCCAGACGACAGGTCAGCACTGTTAGCTCGGAGGGCCTGGGGGGCAGGTTACCATCGTCCTGCAAATCCTCCTCCAGCCGGTCCTTGCCGCCACTCTCCACCCCGGAGGTGTGGGAGCTGCCGTGGCTGGTCATGGAGCTGCAGGTTTTCAGCTTGCGGTGGATGGCGCTGCCGGGGTAGGCATCTTCGGGGCCCGCGTCCCGGACCTTGGTGTCAGCCTCGATGCCCGAGGTGTGAGAGCTGCTGTGGCTGGCGGTGGAGTGACGGGACAGGCGCTTATGCTTCATGCTGCCCGCGCTGCTCCCGCTGGCCCGGGACCGCTTCTCCAGCTGGTCCATGTCGAGGTCCAGGTTGTCGCTGATGTAAGATTCCCGGTACTGCTTCTTCTCTGTGTGGTGAGGAAGACAGCTCGTCATTATATTCAACCAAGGCAGAAGGAACAGCTGATTAGCGGGGGTCAAGCCAAGAACAAGTACAATTTCACATTCAGAAGTGAGTGAGTGGAAAGTGCTCATAATTCTGATAGGAGCTCAATTTAAGAAGACTGCAAAATGAACAAAAACCAGTACCATAGATATGAGGCGAGTATTTAACTACTCAAAGAGTTTTAAAGCTTCAAACACCATAGAAGAATGCTACTCAAAGTGTAAGATGGCAGATCACTTCTTGTCTGCAAACTGTTATTGGTCCACAGTGGAATAAGTTCAGGAATTGAGAATAAACATTTAGAAACTTTTAGAGTGATCTGACATTGCCAGGACATCCACGAATGTGATTTTGAGCTTTGCAAAAGTATCGGTCCACAGTGGATTGGAAGTTTTTAAAAATCTGGTCCTTCCCCACAGATAATTTCAAAAGAACTGCTACAGAAACAGTTCAATAAATCTACTTATGCTAATTGCCTTTCATTTGATTTGTTCATCTGTTCAATTTGGGCCATTGTTAGCTTAGCTCTAGCTGTTGAAGACAATTTAAAATAAAATTATTCTTCTGAGAATTCCTTTCAAAAAACTCTAGAATTTAGATTTTCATGGATGAAGATTGCTTTTCTCCATTTAGGCTGAATCAGTGAGGTTTTACCATCTATTAAGAACACAGAGTAATCACTACTGGTTTGATAATTTATACTCATGTAGCCTCTGATTGATAAAACTGTTCTTTGATTTAACATGTCAGTACACCTCTTTAACGTAGCAAAGACACAATATTGGAAAGTCCCTTTTATCGAATGCTAAACTAACCATTACATAAAGGCACAAAGTTATAACTGAGCTACAGGTGTACAACTGATAGAAACTGTGCTTCAAGTCAGAAATTTAAAACCAAGAAATAGTTAAACTGCCTTGTATCTTTAATACTGATGAGAAATAACACATTAGAACAATGTTAAAAATGGAGAGTGCATTTGGGGAATGTTAAATTGATATTATTTCAGAAACTGCTGACTACTAGACTAATTGGGTTCTCAAGGGCCTGTTAATGGATTTAATTGTATTGTGTCTTGGTTAAGTAAAAATACTTGCACTCTTGATGTTTGAATCCAGCTCTGAAGTATAATCACCACAGGCTTCCCCAGAGAGGGAATGAACATCAGCAGGAAGAGAAAATATGCATTCCAGGATGCAAAATGGAAAAAATGCTTGGAGAAGGCTGTGTGTACATTTCTGGGCTTCAGCCCTTTCATGTCAATTCTAAGGAATCGAGCTGAAACACACAAAGGTGAGTGTGTGTAGCCACACAGAGGCAGACTGGAACCAGACATCAGAGCCTAACACACACCATCACTGCAACAAAAGTACATCCATCTACAGCCCATTTTTTAGGGTTAGACTGGGTTCTAATGATTTCCTATTTTCTGAAGGCAACAGGAGTTAAGATGAAGATGAAGAACTAAAGGGGTTTGCAAAATTCTCATACTTTCTATTCACTGTAGTTTCAATACAATAGCCATGTTGCCCTTGGAAGGGTGGAAAGTGAAGAGAAAAAGTAAAAATAAAAAGTCCTATATGGTGTTCGAGTTCTAAGACAATTGAGAATTGTGGATCTAATAATTTAAAAGCTTTTCTGTCTCTTTACAAATAGCCCTTTTACTCCCAAATTTCTTGTAGATTTGGAATCAACTACAGTTATTCTATACTCATAAGCATAGTCACTAGAAGACAAGCACTTTGCCAACTTGTTTTCTATCTAATAGGAGCCTAGCATGAATTACTTCCTGTCAATGTGTCAGCGCAGCCTTGGTGTTCCATGTGCTGGCTTCTATTCCTGTCATTGTGCTTTATCTCTTAGACCCTCTGCAAACATTTAAGAAGCTTCATACCAATCGGTTACAAAATGAGGGAAACGCTGAAATAATTCTGAAATTTATTCTAAGAGATGCAAAATGCAACCTCTCACCCCCTAGTAATCACTGGTGTCAACAGGAGAAATCATCAATGTGTCAGTGTTCTATTTATTCCCTCTACTGTAAAAGCCCACAGACCACCAAGTTTTTCATATGTTATTTTGTAATATAATGCAGTCAATGTGCCCTCTTGACACAGACCTAAGAATAAGCCCTAGCTATTGAATAAAGTTGAGGTGAAAAAAATTTTTAAAGACAGAAAGCATTTTTTATCCATCTGTTCTAAATACCATAAGATTCTTGTGATCATTTTTACTATAAAATGAGAAAATAGTGTTTCAGACAAGGTGACTCTAGATGAAATTTAATTAAGAAAAATATAGATTCTTTTCATGCTGTGATTTTTGGCTAATGTTAATAGCTTTTTTTGTTTAAAATGATGGAGTCCTTAAGTGTGGGTGAGATAAATGGATTCAGGCCAAGGTAAGTCCAAAGAAACTGTTTCAGGTTTTCTTCAGATCTGGAGGGATTTCTAAGCAGAGAAAACTAAAGATGTAAAGGAAAAAAAGCCATCCCCGCAAAATCTATCTATATGTATCCACGTAAAAGATCCAATCTGCACCTTTATCATGCCCTCACTGCCCCTACTCACATAAGCTCCCAAATGCACTTGGTGCTATGCTTGATAACAGACAAAGCCCTCCCCTCTTAACTTGACATTCTATGTAATTTTGCTTTAGAATCTGTAGGCGACGTCCGTTAATTCTTTCAAGCTCTAAGGGGCTCCCGTTAAGGTCACCTAAACAAGAATTTACTAAAATGCTGCTGGCAGAGAGCTGCAGGAATAAGTGAATTTCACAAGGTGCCAAGTTGGCCATTTAGGAATGAAGCCAACTTGGCAAAATGATGGGCCCTGAACCTAAGTTACCTATTCTCACAAGCTTCCTTGGCGCTTCTGTCCTGTTTAAATTCCTAATCTTCATATCAGCGTCAGAGAGATATATGCATTTATTATACTGATGAGTCATCATGGGAAAGAACTGGCAGTCTAGCAGCAGGGGAAGCCAATACACTTGACAGTGAGACCAATTCTCTCTGAAGACAGATGCAGTTTGGTGGCAGACAGTGGAAAATGATTCACATTCCAACTGCTACTTAAATTACAATGGCTTCTCCAAACTGGGTCTCATTTAAATTGACAGACAGCTTTTGAGAGAAATCAATCAGATGCAAACCTCTATAAGGTTTTTGTTTGTTAAGAGAGAAAATGGTACAGATGAACCTGTCTGCAAGGCACAAATAGAGACACAGATGTAGAGAAACACATGGACCCCAAGGGGGGGAAAAGGGGGGTGGGATGAACTGGGAGATTAGGATTGACATATATACAGGAATATGTATAAAGCAGATAACTAATGAGAACCTGCTGTATAGCACAGGGAACTCTACTCAATGCTCTGTGGTGACCTAAACGGGAAATCCAAAAGAGGGGATATGTGTATACACATAGCTGATTCACTTCGCTGTACAGCAGAAACTAACACAACATTGTTAAGCAACTATACCCCAATTAGGAAAAAAAAGAGGACAGGGACTTGTCTCACTTCTTTAAGAAAAGTGAGGTCTGAGAGGACGAAATCTGTTTCCGATATGGACCTAAAATATGAATCTGCATCCTAATATTCATGCAAATACCCCAAATAGAATCCAATCGAATTACCAAGAATTACTACAAAATGAGTTTGCAAAAAAGTCGAAGACATTAAAAAACCAAATATGCAAAGTAGCATTTTTGGGGATTAGAAGCTGGAGTGTGCCGAACACGGTAACCACAGGAGATAAAGAGTTAACCATTAGGTTAATACTGTGAAGTTGAAGTCTGCTGCTAGAAGCCCCCATCCCCGTCTTCCTCTCTTCACCATGACTTGACCCCACTTTCAGGGCCTGGAACTCTGAAGCCCCAAAGGCACTGCTCTATTCTGTGTCTCAGCAAAGCTCCCACAGGACTGGCTGACAAGATCCTCAATTGTAAACTTCTCTCTCCTTTGTTTGTCTTTCTTGCTCAGCCAGACACGGGGCCTCCTAGCAGTCAACAAGAGGCTGGAGACATTCTGTGACCCACCTTTATTGTCACTCTAACCTAAGGAATAATCACACTGGAAGGAATTCCAGATAGCCTGTGGATAACAGCACCAAGGTGGATCAGTGTATAAACAAAGCTCTGAGATGCAGATAAAAGCTGATATGCACAGAAACCCTGGCCTGCACCTTCATGTGGTGGCTTTCTGCAAGAATTCTCAAGCCAAGTGTGGGGAAACCTTACAGAGACTGTTCTCGAAGGTAGCTAAATGGCAGGGATAATCTCGGATATGCTGACTAGCACTGTGGGCCTTCTGGGACAGTGCTGAGATGAAACAGGAATGCTGCTGGGGATCTGGAGACGCCGGTCCCCAGGTCCCACTCTTCACAAGACTAAAGCCCCAGTTCTTGGCAGCTGTAGGGTACGGGGCCCTGGGTGGCAAAAGCACCATCTGCTTCCCGCCCGAGACCCTGCAGGACCTTCGTTTTCCTCCAGCTTCCGGATGTGGCGCAGGACAGGCTGCAGGTTCATGTAGAGGCGGTGGCTGTTACTCAGGAGCTGCAGAAGGTGTCTGGAGCGCATGGGGCACCCTGTGTAGTAGATGAGCTTCCTGGCTGAGGGCAAGCCATCTGGCAAAATCTCAAACTTCTTCCCCTGTGGGGGGAAGGCATGAATCAGATCAGGAAGAAAAGTATCCGATGTGCCAAGCTCCCCTTCATTTTCTAGTCAGTAAGGAAAACTACAGACTCAGAAATAAATGTATAAAGCTCCATCCAAAATTCCCGGAGGATAAATGACTGTTTTCCCTTTCAAAAACGTCACAGGACAGAGGATTACCAAAAATTCAGGGAAGTGCCTAGCCAGGGTCTTCTGGTTCCATCTTTGGTTTCTCTGGCTGGCCAGGCCATTTACATAATGGAGAAGAGAAGGGCCCATCACAAAAGCATCCTTAAATGTAATCCCAACACCCTAACTCAGTAAACAAGACAACAAATTCTCGAAGTGTAATGCATTCAAGTATCTGTTGAACACTTACAATGTACCAAACACTTTGCTAGGCCCTGAGAAAATAACAGCGCAGAGGACAAAGTCCCTACCCCTATGTCACTACATTCTGGTGGGAGAGATGGTAAATAAACACATAAAATAATTGCAGCTTATGATAAATTCTGGTAAGGAAATAAAGGAGTTATGATAGTGAACAATAAAGGATATCTATTTAGGGTTTAGAAAAAATGAAAAACTCTCTAGTTGGATAAAAGAGGGAGCTGGAAGCCGGAAGGACAGTTAGAGGGATGAGACAGGAAGGAGAAATAAGAGATGGAAGTAGCGTAAGTATCTTTCTGTCAGTAGAGGAATCTCATTCACTAGGTTTGGGATCATTCACATAAAGTTCTAAGTTGAGGGCAAGGGTTTGGAAAAGTTCCTTACAGTTATGGAATGTTACTAACTCCTTTAACTTTCCTGACAATGAATAGGGCAGCAGGACTACAGAAAGGAATATTCCAGGCACAGTGATTCTCAGCTGGAGAGGAGAGATAAAACAAAGAGGGAGGCATATTCTAACTACACACTTAAAGTCAGTGCAAAGCAATATGGGTTTGTGTAACTCAGACATGGATGGAATTTACCTCTCGACTTCCCATTTTAAAAGGAACCAACATTGGATGTCAATGCTAGAATGCTTATAACTTACACTTAATGAGCACTAAGCATGTATTAACTCACTTAATCCTCACAAGTCTATGGGGTGGGGGGCGGGGACAGTCAATTATCCCCATTTTGGAATGAAGAAACCAAGGCACAGAGGTGTTAAGTGATTTGCCCAGGGTCACACAACCAGGCAGGGCTGGGCTGGCTGCAAGAAGAATCATCTGGGAAGTTTGCCAAAATAGATTCCTGGTCTCCACCCCAGACCAACTGAATCAAAAATCTCTTAGGTGAGGATGATGAGGCCCAGAAATCTAAATAAGCTCCTCAGATGCGAGTGATGCACAACTAGATTCAGGAACCACTGGGTGCAGGACCCTTAAGGAATTCAATTTCTATAAATGTATTTTATTACTTCTTAATTGGGGACATGAAGGGGGCAAGTGGGGTAATAATTTGCTCATTTATAAATAGCTCCACTCCTTTCCCAAAGAGCTTGAACGAGAAAGAGCCAGTGAGTAGGAGGCAGGTCAGGCCCCATTTAATGTATGAGTGAAGTGAAATCAGATTGGACTGTGCCCAATGTAAAGTCAGAAACAGGTCTTTTAACTCCCAGGGCAGTGTGGAGTCAGTGCCCAAATGCTATCTGGCAACAGAGCCCTTTATTTATATAGGCCATCTTCCTGATGGAAAGAAAGAAGCACATGTGTCCTAATCCTTATCTTCCTCCTTTCTTTGTGTATTTTTTCCAATAATTTCTGAACAAAGCGAAATTATGAATTTTAACGACCACTAGAAATACATATAATTAACTGTAATTCTTTGAACCCTCGCCCAAATGGATACAGCTGACAAAACAGTGAAACAGCTGGGAAAAATCAAGAATTTGCTCCAACAAAAGAAAGTGTATCATTCTCAATAATCTAAAAGTAAAAGTACTTTTCCTGTTAAGAATTGCAGTCCTTTCTTTATAATGATGAGTTTCAACAGACAGATATTAATAGAAACATCTTTTTATATCACTCTTTATTCTTTGCTCAAGAGAAGTTAACTTCCACAAGAAATGGCCAACCCCCATGCTAAGAGTAATTTACCCTCTGATTACAGCTTTCTGTTTTCTAATCCCTCTGCTGTACATTTTTAAAAACAATTCTGTTTGATGAATTCATCTTGAACTTTTCCCCATCACATTTCTTCTGAAACTAGAATAACTTAGGGTAGAGTGGTGGGGACCATATACACAAATTAAAATTAGTAATTTCTTTTGCTATAAGACTCTGTGTTTTAGGTTCACTACTGAAAAGTGGCAAGGATTATAATTATACCACATGCATAAGAATATAAGACAGCTAACTATTTTCATCTTCAATTTTGAGAAAATATCAAGTTTTGTGCCTGAAACAATATTTTGTTTAAAAAAACAAAACAAAAAACAATACAAGTCCACAAAAACAAAAAACTGAGTATTTTAAGTCAGTTATTTTAAACTCACCACAAACACCAACTTTCCAACATTGGTCCAAGGGAAATCATAAAGTAATTGTTTCTCTTCATCTAAATTCTGTGGAAAGAATTATAAGAGTTACTTATAACTCTTACAAGTAATGCACAGAGAGCTACTGAGGAAACTGACAGATATTCTAAAATAGCTCTAACTTCTTTCCCAGAAAACTAAAATACAGTAATTAACATCTGAAAGAGGTCCCCAACTCTCTTTGGAGATATGCAGACAGTAATTAAAAGAGGAGTGATACAATTCTGTCGCTTTTGGTTCCTGAGTGACTGTGTTAACCTGCCCTTTTAAGGCAATCTTTTCCCTTCTGGCCTATCCCTAAATTTAAATAAAAAGTCCAGAAGACTCAGGCATTCAAGAGATGAGATAAGGCACTCAGACTTTCATAACTGGATATTTTGCCTATATCGAAGACAAGGCATCCTTATATTCTCCCAGGTCTCACAGAGGGAGGCATCTCTCTCCCTTGTTTATGGCTGTAGCATAAAACCATCCCACTTGTAAAAGGATGATGGTAACTACTTACTCAAGGGACACGTTTTATCAAAAAATTGTAACGGAAATTGAAATGTCTGGTCAGTCACTGTATTAAAAAGTCATTTTTCTTTCCACAGTTATAGATGCACCAGATGATAAAAAAGAATATTAAAAATTAATGACACACAAAGAAAAATGTCTGGATATTAATGATCTGTGAGTGATGAACTGTGGCCAATCTTTGGTTTGTTGTTTTCTGTTCTAGAGGACTTATTAGTGTCAAGGATCAGACTGCTTCACTTCGACTATCCCACCTTATCTACATCTGTGCTAGACAAATAGGAAGTAATGACCAATCAATGGCTGGAAATGGACCAGTGAACCTATCACAGGACCAGGCAGGCACACTGCCAGAGTAAGACATAGTGGATGCCATTTGACACTTTATTTCTCATTAACTAACCTGAAAAATCTGTATTCCCCGCATGGTCAATCCAAGGGTCAGAGAAGCTTCAATTTCCCTTTTATCCTATAGGAATAAAATTGTATGAAAAAGTATATTTTTCTTCTATAATGAACAATTCAGCACCAAAGAAAAGAACCAAAGATAAATTTCAGGATTAGAAAGCTTTTGACTTAAAATAACTTTGCTTGTCTTTCTGCATTCCTTGTTTTCTATAAGATTTAAGAAAATCATGGGCACATATTAAATCAGTAATGGTATTTTCTACTTTCTAAATCCCTGCGATTTCAAAGTTTTAGTGTTTTTACTATATTATATACACTTTCATATCTGACAATATTCTAAATATTTGTGTTACTGAGAACTCCAGTAAGACTATTTTGCTGCTTTTACATCATTTCTTTAATCTTCTCTCTTATGCTTAATCTTTTTTCAGAAGTTAGAATCTTGAATATAAGGTCATAGTTATATTCTGAGATGTACTAGACTTTATATGTTTAAAACTGGTTAAATCTCCCAACTCTGAAAACAAAGTCAGAGGCAAGCCTGAATAGTTAATGCCCTTTCATGAAGATAGCTAATAAAGTTATAAAAGCTTTACATTCAGTTAGTCTTGAAAGAAAATACTTATGTTTAAGAAGTTCAATTATCACTTGCCAATATGATATACATTCTACCAGCTAAACCATAAAAAAAAAAAACTACTACAACAAGTATAAGGGAAAAAATTGTACAATTAAGAATGTATTCTGAACTTGGCCACATCTTCTAAGTGCTCATCTGTAACAAGTGGATATAAGGTGTAAAGTTCAAACTAGAAAACAAAATTGCTGAGTAACTAAAATATTTTCATTATGAGATTTCTCAATAAAAACAATAAATGAGTACATGCAGATCTTTATTACATTTACTGCCAGTTTTTGCATGATCATGGAAAGGAATATTTTTAGAAAATGCATCCTTACCTGGCATAGTAAAGAGAAGCCACAGCCTATTTTCACTATTGGGGCTTTTTTTTTCCCATTAATACTCTTTACATCAAGAAAGGCACACACAGTACAGGTTTAACAGGAGAAACAAATCCATCACTATGAGCTTAGGCCAATTTCCCTTTCAAGGCTGTTCTGATTGCTTCCTGAAATAAGATTGTGCTCATAAAAATGCTGGTAGTGCGTGTATGAGGTGCATATTACTGGGAAAGAGGCACAGAGGTTTTTGTTGCTGTTCTTGTTGTTTTAAGTTTCCTGTCTTCTGTCTCCATTTTATTAACAGGACTTAAATGAAGCAGTTTTAATGGTGGCCACGTGATTTCTTTAAAGAATGAAAATTCTGCCTATAAGGAAAACATATCTACTTCCCCACCTCATTCAGTTCACTAGTATTAGTTATCTTGTTTTAAGCAGACCAGAATGATTTTCTATGACACACAAAAGTAGTGCACTTTAAGCAAATTGAAAAATTAATTTTTACATGAAAGATAAACTGAAGATATCTACTTCACTAAAGGATTCCTAATAGGAACTTAATAGGATTCTTTAAAATACCAAAGCTTCCCTACAAAATAAAAAGCAACCAATATTTACTGAGCATTCACTAATGTGCCAGGCACTCCATCTGGTTATTTCAGATTCACCATCTTGTTGAATCTTCCCAACCTGTGATATGTATAGGATCATTTCCACTTAACAGATGCCCAGGATTGTAGCAACAGTTGCCTAGGATCCCAGCAAGAGTGATTGCTGATGGAGGGTTTATAAAGCCACAGTCTTTCTGATATATCATTCATACTTCTAATACATTTAAAAATATAAATTTATTGTCAAAAAATGTCATTTATTTGCATTTTCTCAGATAAATTGAGGTGTCACAATGAACTCCCTTAAAAGAAAAAAAAGAACTCAGTCTTCCAGGAATTTAGCTGAAGAGATCTTGTGGAACTCTATGCCTTTGAAAGATGACAGGGCATTAACAATGCATCTCTTGCGCATGAAAGAGAAAAAATAACATCCTTTGCTCTCTTTTTAAGTCTTTTGAACCAGCCAGGAAAATTACCCAGCAATATATCCAAACTACGGTCTAGTCTCCAATTGTCTAGTTACGTTAATCTTACCACAAAGGATGTAGGAGAGATAACAAACCTAATAATAACAATAATAATGGTAAAGGCAACACGTTTAATTTCATGCCTAACACGTGCTAGGTACTGTTTTTAAACACTTTTCACCCACTAATTCCTTTAGTCTTCAATAAACCTCAGAGTTTATTGGCTTTGTTACCATCCCCATTTATCTATGGGGAAACTAAAGCACAGAGAGGCTAAGTAACATGCCTAAGGTTACACAGTAAGGGGTGAAGCTGGGATTTAATCCCAGAAAGGTAGGCCCAACAGATCACACTCTGAACCACTTCATCCTATTTGGTTGGAGAATAAATATACCTTTGAATACTTAAATGGGAATTCAAGGGTTCTTGCCATGGAAGTGATACTTGTGAAATAGGGAGAGGAGTGGGAAGGAGAAGCAGGAGAGAAGACAGAACATATTGCCAGTGATTCCCTGCAGAGCCCACCCCAGTTATTATTTGGGTCTGTGACCTCTGACCCAGGATGGAAAAATGAGGCTAGAGACACAAGAACACAAAACACAAGGACACAGGAGAAAGGCAGTATCAAACTTTAGAGTGACAGCACAGAGTCAGTGGTTTAAGCACACAGGCTCTTGTCAAGTAGACCTGGGTTGAATTCTGGCTCTTACTAGTTTTGTGATCTTTGGTGTGTATCCTGGTCTGTAAAATGAAGATTACAGTCCTATCTTATAGTTAAGGATTTTTAAAAGAGGATAACTATAAAGTGGCCCCATAAACACAATACTCCATAAACATTAGCTATTGTGGCGATGTTCTTATTACTAATGGATACATGCAGGTACGGCTTCACTTCAAGGAGTATTAAAAATTACTGATCGAACAAGTTGCAAATGTTACTCCCCAAGGCAGAAATGCGGATTTGGGAAAGAGAAAAATAACTATTTCATAATCGCTGAAAAGCCAGATGCACAATTTACAGCCACTTGTTATCTCAATACTAGGACCATTAAAAAGACTACAGGACTGCTCCTGTAGTCTGCTCCCAGGACTGAGGAAAAGCATCATTGACTCCAAGACTGACCAATGATGACAAACAGCGGTTGAAATGAAATTCTTTTAAAAGCCCATTAAAAAAAATTAAAATGACAACTTTAAATAAAAACGTCTCCTGATCAAGGAGGTATGGCTGCAGACCTACTGCAGTTTTGTACCTTATACAATCTGTAGTAGTGAACGGCAACATCATCCAGTCGGACGGCCTCTTTGATATATTTAAGATGAGCCTCAGAAGCTGTCAGTGCGAACTGATCTTTGTGCATGTTTGGAATGTGCTTCAGGATGTAGTCCTTCCCTCTCTTGGAAACAACCTGTTGGAATACAATGGGAGCGCAATGCAACATTTGTTGGAGGGATGCAAATACTACCCTCATCTCCCAAATGATGAGAACCGAAAACAGGCCATGTAAATTGGCTGATTTCCATTAGAAAATTCCCACGCTTATTCTTTTTTGATCATCTGTTATGTGACCTGGCTGAATCAGCTAATACTAGAAGCTACAGAGTCAATTTAGCTGTAGTACTCCATATCTAAGAAGAAAAATCACAAGAAATGGGGAAAATATGTTCTCTTGGCTTTAAAATCACCAACAAAGAAAAACCATGCAAACTTGCACAGTTTTGTCCACCTCACTGCTTATACTTGCAGAATTATTGGTACCATGAAATGCAGCCACTGTCAGCACATCTTCAGGGTCCGGATCCTACTTAACTCTTCTAAAATTACAGCCACAGAGTGGGAGCTTCTAAATGTTAATCCGAAGAAAGCAGGGGATTGCGAGGAATTCTCAGAAACATTTCTAGTTTTTGCATAAGAGGCTGATATGAACACTCTACTCAAATGCTTATGAGAAAACAGTTTCACTCAAATATTCATTACAATTCACTGCAACTTCAGTTTTCAACAGACAGTAGTCAAAGCTTTTAGATATCAAAAATATATAGTATCCAGAAGCTGCAGGTTCAAAGAAAGGTGTTGATAAAAGTCTTAGCTGATTTCACAAAGATTATAAAATATGGAAAGAATTATGCAAAGTGAACAAAAAGCATTTTAGTGCTTAAAATGACCAGGATTTGAAAATTAGAGAATTTTTAGTTTTATTATTGTTTTTATAGTTACTGATGTTTTGTTTCTTCCTATGAATATTTTAAGGAGAATTAAACATGATGAGTTATTATTGGCCAATAATCAAGTTTTGCTGAGAACTCAAGTTACAGATTTTTCTTTCTAGGTTCCTTTTACATGGAGATCACCTAAATCAGTACTTGTCAACCTTTTTCAGGTCAAAGAACCCCTAGAAAATAATATCTGTAAGGGCAATGAAGTAGATGATTTTGGTGATCGCAAGGGTTGAGGAAGCTGGTATCTCAGCACCCTGGGTGCCATGGCACACTAATGGGAAGCTCTGCTTTAAAGACCAAGGGTCATTGAGTACCTGATGATAACTAAGGGAATGTAAATACAGGTTAACTTTGGCCCAACAGACATTGCTATGTAATAGCCTGACATCTTTTGTGGGTTTTCTTGAACAACTGAAGCACTGTCAGCCAGTGAACAAAAGCTTATATTGAGCACCGTGATGTGAAATGCTGAAGAAACAGAAAAGGTTAAGTTTATGCCTGTCCTTTAGAATATGCTAAGAAATACTTAGATCACTGAGTGCAAGAGACAAACAGAGCATTTGAAAATAAAATACTTATGTTCAGGGTCTTATTGAGCCCAGAGGAGGGGCACTGGGCACCTAGACAGTCTGCCCAGGGAACCACACCTGAGCTGATGAGCAGGAGTAGCCAGGTGAAACAGGGAGGGGGCCTCACCAGCTAAAGGAGCTGCAGACAGAAAGGTCCAATGTGTGAAACACCACAGGAATTGCTGGGTGTTGCTAGAACACAACACACAAGGTGCAGGACAACCAGAAAGGAAGCTGGAAAGGCTGGCAGGGACCCATGCTGGGAAGTTCCTAGGTCATGCTTGGGAGCCTGGGCTTCACTCCGAAGATGAAGGTTTAAATCAGAAGCAAAAACAACTCCTCTGCAAGCTGTGAGTAAAGCCTGAAGCAGTGACAACAGGGACAACTGCAGGAGTGCTGATGAGAGCTGAAGCCTGGGAAACATGAAGAACCACTACGGGGAGGACACGTGGTAATGTTTAGGAAGTTAAGAGCAACAAAAATACAAGCGAATCTTATTTCTTAAGCTGGGTGATGCGGAATCAAGGGTTTCTGTTAGAGGATGTTCTCGTTGACTGGGTGGGGCAGGGAGAAAGAAGGGTGATAAGAAAGGGCCCCGAGCGACTCAAGTTTCTAGGTGATCGGGTGGATGGCAGTGCCACTGGCTGAGGTTAGGAACACAGGGGTAGGGAACGCAGAGAATTGAGGTGTGAAGAAGATGAATTTGATTTGGGACATTCTGAGTGTGAGGTGCCTATGGGTAAACAGCTGTCTTACAGACATAGGGGAGAGAAACAGATTCAGGAGGTGCCAGTACATAGGTGGTTGTAAAAAGCATTAATTTGGAGGAGATCTCCTGGGATGTGAGTGACTAAGTGTCAAATGCAGCAGAGAAATTCAGGAAAAGAAGTGAAAAGTGTCCACCGGATTTGGCAATTTAAAGGTCACTGCTGGCTTTAAGGACAGCACCATGAGTGGAGGGGGTGGTGAGGAAAGAAGGCAGATGGATGTGGGTTGAGGATTACACGTCGAAGTAAAGAAGCTAAAAAATCAAATATACATCGTCACTTTTTCAAGAAGCTTTACTGAGAAGGGAAGGAGAGATTGGTAGGTCTTCTTTCCCTCCCTCCTTTCTTCCCTGAGGATGGGGAGGTGTGAAGCAAACAAAGTATGTCCTGACTTAAGAAGAGTTAGTTGGGGTAGAGGCTGAAGATATGGGAGAGAGAGACGTCTCGGCAGAGACCTAGAGGAAGAATGGGAAGCGATATCAACAGGGTGGGGATGGAGAAAGGACCTCTGAGACCGTCAGTGCTCAAATAACCTAAGTTTTCTTGCTGAAATAAGGGGGTTGCTCCTCTTTTGAGAGTGAAGGAGATGGCGGTCAGATCAAGCAGTTTACTTATATTTGTTTCCTCAACACAGGAGAAGCTGTGAATGATCTCACCTTTTAAAGAGTAATGTGTTTCTCCCTTCGAAGGGAAAAAATGCTGCTTGAATTAAGAGGACATAAGACGGTCAAGGCCATGTAAATGCCAAAAGAAGGCTGGCAAATACCGAGTTCCACCATCTTTACGATGGATAGCAATCCTCTTCCTCATAACCCATAAGCAGATTGAGTCCATCGAGAGACTGTAGGTGCCACGCTCTCAAGTATGAAATGTGTATCTGGGTGTCACGGAGGGTGTACTGGCCATCAAACATCTGCGTTCCCAGTTCTTGTAGCAGCATGACTACCCACACAATGAACTAGAAATGTGCTAGAGAAAACACTTCAGAATTTGAAAACAGTGCCTACCCAAGATGGGAAGTAAGCCTCGGGCTCAAAGTATTTTCCATAGTGCTTATTCCTTTTGAAGTTCCCAAGATCAGCCTGCAGAGCGAAGGCTGCCAGCAGGAAGTAGGCCTCCTCTCGGAGCACACACTGGGAATGAAGAACTTGTTTTCTCAGGTGCCAGTAATAATAGTATCTTGCTGCTCTGTCACTAGGAAAATAAAACAGAACTCACATTTTGATGGAACAATCTAAAGGCATGTAAACAACCCCAATCCTGCTATCCATCTGGTGACAAGAGCTCTTCTGTTCCTGCTCCCTCCTCCCCTCTCCCTCCTCACTCACTGAAAAGGGGGAGGTTGTAGCTAATACCGGATTGCTGCCTAACTGCTGCTTCACCAAGTTCGCAGGGTGTCAGGACCCCAAGTCAGACTACCCAGACTGCAAAAATAACACTTCCTATGGCCAATAGCATTTGATTCGTTCAGAGAATGGAAAACAGATCTGAATCATTCCACTCCAATGTGGGATATACTACATTGAACAAGTATTAGAAGCCTAGGCATCTGTTGTCTGTATTAAAATAATTTTGCTACAATAATGCTGCACACATGACACAAATAAGGACAAATCTGAGGAGACAATCCTGGCTTGAATGTTATGCTGTCCTTTTTTGTTTTGATTTTCATCTGAGCACATTACAAATACACTGAGGCCCTTTTCAAAATATTTCTGTTTATATGCCCTACTAGAAAAGAATTTGCCTAACTATGAATAGTCTTTTTTTCCCTCTAAGAATGAATAAGCTGAAAACTCTCCTTAAATCTTTTTTTTTTTAATTAAGTGGCTGTTACTTTATGGGTGTGATTTTATAGGCACATGTTGTAAGAATCATGATAGTCGTCACAAATGGAAATACGAATAGTGCACTCATTACAATCCATTGAGGTCAGAAATAAATACAGTCCCCATTAAATACACTGAGTAAGAAGTGCTGATTGGGGAAAAATATGGTCAAGCTCCAAAAAATGTCACAGGCAAACAGGACGCCTCTGTGATCAAAGTAAAAATGCAAGAAAAAAATGTGTGTGTGTGTGTATGTATTTAATGAGTATTTGTCTCCCTATTACTTTAGGTTGAATGTTCACCTGAGATTAATAGCTCATTAGTTGATGATAATAAAAACATACGGGTTTACTTTAACCAAGACTGTGTTTAAAAATGAAAAGTTTAAAATTTAAAAATAAAGCATTTATGTAATTTTTTTTTCCCTTATGACTTTTCAGAGCACTTCTTTTTATAATGTTGAGTACACAATGATTGGACTAGCTCATCACTGGGGAAAAGGGCAGAAGCATGGAGATCAATTAAACATTCATTAGTCCCAGGGGGCTAATTACTGGCTAAATAATATATTTTCCTTCTTTCCAGCACATTCCACTCCAATTAAGTAAACTTAGAAAAAGTTTTATATAAACTGAGAATAACTAGAAAAGTTTCTCTGCTTTAAAAACATTCTTTACGGGCTAATATTTTTTACTTTTTAATTTGCATGTGGCAGTAACATAAATATTAAGAGCAAATCTCAGATACAACTCATTAGCCACATGTATCTTTGTCCCTTTTACGTGGGGTTTCTCAAAATTTAAAAATAAATAAGTAAAACACAGAGTTCACATTTCTAGTATTTTCTATCAGCCAACAAAATCACCTCTGAAAGTCTTCCAGCACTGAATCCTCCTATATAAATAATAAACTGAGCTTCTAAACTGGGGAATTCTGAGTCTGTATCATGAGCACAGTATTATTCATGCACCTGCCTCCAGAAAAAGAATCAATTACCTGCCCTTGCCAAACTGCATCTAAGATTCTCACAGGATACCTCCACTGGGCGTAATCTTAGCTTTAAAGCTAGTGCCAAGAACAGAAGCAAGACCCCAAAAGTGAAAAGAAAACCAGGCTATATAAACACCCATGCATTTTTATAGGAACGAGTTCCTGCTGCTGTTCCACTCCTCACACCACCACCAGAAAAGAATATAATCCATTAACCAACTTTCCACTTTACACGAGTGCTAGTTCTTTCTTATCTTTTTGGTGACTGATTTGTTATTGAAAATGTGGAGTAGAGAAAATGTGAGCTGATGAGATTGTTAACATTTTCACTGATAGTCTAACATTATCACTCATTCATTCAACAAATGTTTATTGAGTGTCTACTGTACCTCTGTTTTAGGGACTGAAGATACATGCGTGCGTAAAAAAAAATTTTTTTTTAATCCCTGCTCTTTTATATTCTAGCAGGTGGAGACAAACAATAAACACAAGTACTTTATCTGATATGTTAGAGGATGAGTACTGTAGAAAAATAACGGTTCGGAATTTCTCCCTGTCCTCATACCTGATCAATCGGCCATTTTCCACATAGTACTGCACACGGAAGTGGATGATCATAGGGGGTCCAAACTGGTCAATACCCTAAACAAAGACATGCGTAAAAATCAGGCTGTTTTTAGTTACTTCAAAAGTGGGTTTCAAAAACAACAAATACCATTATTTACAAGTAACTTTTTAAACACTAAAAGGTTTGATCTACTTCTAATGAGTAGGGGCTTGCAGCGGGTAGACAGTTGTCTCAGTTGTCCTAGATGGATACCAAGTTTATGTGAAAACGGGAAGTTTTATAACTATATCTGATACTCATTCACTGTAATGCCAATGACAACATACGGGAAGATAAAAATAAATGCCAGTGGAAATTTCTAGCTGAGATCCAGCTCCTCTCTCAGCTCTGTCCCCTGTGGTGACCATTTGCTCCTCATTACAATGTTCTGTTCGTCTGACATTCCACATACCAAATGCTAACATGCTGTTTGTTTATTTAGACCTTCAGGTTCCTTACTTTGTAGTTGGCTTTGAAGTAGCCTTCCAGTTTACTCCAAGAATTCTTAAATACAAATTGGAGGATTGAGGATTAGACACTGGGGATTATTACTGATTTGCGAGGGGGTGATCTTGAAAACACTAAGTAAATTCCCAGTGAATGCTCCCCTATGCAAATGGAAGGCACTGGTTCAATAAAGTAACAAAATATCAAATGTAAGGATAGTAAAATTGGATTTTAAAATGACTAATAATTTCTAGACCATCAGTTTTGACAACTAACGTGGCCAAAGAACAGGAACAAATACTTTTTCCATGCTTTTCATTTCAAAATATTATCCCAAGATTACTAAAAGGTTATTATCCAATATTATTTTAGCAGATATTCAAAATCTATTGCTACATGCTATAAGCTATTAATACTTCACTAATGTGATATTTTAGAACTTATAATTCATTTCGCTTTCCCAATATTTACTGTATAAAGTGTTAAGATATTTTTCTAATGTATAATAATTAAAATAAACCTTTTAAAAAATCAAAAGAATTTTGCTCATAAATGTAATCTCACCCAAGTGACTTCGTATTGTCGTACCTTGCTGGCCTCTTTCTTCCATTCTTTTGGACAATACTTATAAAGCTTTTGTGACAACTCCATATACACATGTTCATTATCTGCACATTTAAAAAAAAGGAGACAAGGTGATAAAGGATAGATTTTTTCAAAAGAAAAGAAATGGGTTTTTCAAAAAAGCCTCCAGATTTGTGAATGTACTCTGAATTCACATATTACCAAGAAAACTCAACAGGATATTAAAAGATAAAAGGTTCTGTGGGATAGACATTAACGACAAGCTTTATGAATTATTTTGCTTTTGCAATACAGAACATGTCTCGTTAAAAATATGTTAACATTTAGAAGAAGTATTAGATTCCAACTCTTACTTTTACTTAGTTTCTGGGGTCGTTATAACTTACAGTTTAACTTCCAACACTGTGGGTGTTACTCGGTTTTAGAAAAACATGCTCTTGTTTGGCTCACAGAGGACTCATCTCATAAGTGCAAAGTAATGAAACAGGGCAGAAACACCGCCTTAATTGTTACGTAAGAAATTAGAAAACACTGATGAGAACCAACCCATTTCCAAGTGAGGAGCCTGACCCATGTGTTTTGTGAAGAATGGTCTTTAAGACCCATGTGCTTTGTGAAGAGAAGTCTTTTAGACTATTCCTTCTCTGTCTCCTCCACATAAAACAGCATGAAGAAATGATAAAGCATTACTCGCACTGCCTTTGGGATTGACCTTGTGGGAAGAGGAGAAGAATCTTATGCAAAACAAGAATGAATGCCAAAATATTTCTTCAAGGGAATGATGTTCTTAAGATGAACAGAAAATAAGACTGCTAAAAAACCCATATAAAAATGATCTAAACATGTGAAAACAAGCTGGTAAAAAATGTAAAAATTTTCTGATTTCCCAAATGGACTCTTTTAAAGAGAGAGATATTTCATATGAAAAGCCTTCCTATCTTGTACAGTTTTCAATCTTTTTAAAAAAAACTCCTTCTTTTTCCTCTAACCATCACTATGGGGGCATGCTCTTGGAAAGCCCTGGATACAAATGTACTCATTCTGGAAGAGAAGTGTGTCTCTTTGACTGCTTCAAGGATAACACACTTGACCACGCTGTCACTCATGACTGAATGTTGGAGTTTGACTGGAAAAGCATCATAAGAGAACAGGAAGGGTAAAGCTACTTTTTGTCTATGAATGGCATATTAAGTCAACCAGTTTGGACGAAACGGGTAAGGAAGAGGTCCCCAAACCAAGAGGACGCTACTAAAATCCACTTATCACGTCAACTAAAACTATCTCCCATCTCTCTTATGTTACCAATTAAACATGAAATGGACAAGATCAGACAACCTTACTGTTGAATCTGATTTGTGTTTGGCTTGAGTTCCTGTCTGAAGAAGCAACATAATGAATAGAACAGACTGTTCACCATAATGGCACATACATATTTTTTTAAACTATCACTGTGTCTCTACCATCTGACAGTTTGACCAGAGCTTTGTACTTCAGGAATTCTCAAGCACACATCAATCCTGAAAACAGGTGGAACAGTGATTTCCATTAGACCTGAGAGAAAGCTGAAATGGAGAGAAGGCAAGGGATATGTCTAAAGCCACATGGCTAGCTAGTGGTAGAACCAAAATCAGAACCAGGTCATCTGATTCCTGTTCCAATGTTTTTTTGCCATCCTGCAATCTCTCTTTTAAAAAGGACATCTGAGTGCTCGCTTCGGCAGCACATATACCAAAAAGGACATCTGAAAAACTCTTATTCTGAAACCTAAGGAAGCTGTAAACTGGTTTTATGAGATTGACTTGTTCAACAACAAAGATCAACAGTCTGGCTGTAGCTGTAGTAAGAATTAACTCTGAGTACAAAATAAAAGTAAGGTTACTTAGAATCTGTAGGGCATCTTATACCCCCAGACCCTTCCTTGAAAGAATGACTGAGGTGTGTACTAATACAAGGATAGAGCTGAGCATCTGTGTTTTTACTGCTTTCACTACCACAGGAAGAAGCTGAAGAGCAAATGGCTGGTTCCTCACTTCCTGCTCCATGCTCTCTGGCCTCTCCAGAGCTGTCTTTTTAGACAACTGAAAACTGCTCACTCACATTTTGGAGCTGAACTTGTTGATCAGTTGATCATGATATACTTTCCAACACGGCAAACCTACGCACTTTATGGTACTAACCAGATTCTCAAGATATCATAAGCCTTTAAATTGAAACCAATTCCAATAGTATAAAATAATTCATATCCAAATATAAAATATAGATAAATTTCACAAAAAAAGGTCTCCTTGGAAAACTGAGCAAAGATTTGAAAGGTTTTTGGCATCTAGAAGACTAACTTAGAGAAATCTTAAAATATGATTTGAAAGAAGAACGCTTTAAGGAATGGCTGCACTTAAACCCTGGGAACTTAACTCTAACTAAGGTGTTATTGGCAGAGAAAGCTTATATGGAGCCCTTTGCTTGAAAATCTTCTCCACATAAAGTATACAGAAGAAACTGATCCCATTTCTCTAAGTCATGTGTTCTGACTGGAAAAAAGAGAAGGGGCAAGGAAGGAAAAACAGAAAATAAGAGTAAATTAATAGATCACTTTGTTATACTATATATTCAACAGCAAGAGAAGCTGAATAGAGGAAAGTCAGTTTTATTATGTTTAAATGTCTTTTAATGTTAAAAATTATAAAACAAATTAAATTACAAAAACATCCAATTTCCTACTAGCGCCAGCTGCTCCCTGAGTGCAAAGAAACAAAAATCAATCTTAGTTCATTAAAACATAAAAGAGCAAACACATAAAACCCAGACTCCTAAAGAGGAACAAATTTTTAAGTTCAAACCATAATAAATTCATGACCTAAAATTCTAAACTTGTAAGAAATACAGAACAGTACTCATATTAAAATATGAGTACTAGATTAAAAATCATGATCAGTTTATGGGTATTTTGACAATCATAATTACATAACAATATGCTCAATTTAAGTTACAGCTATAAAATGTCATTTCCTCAGGGACAGTTGGCTAACTCCATCAGAGATGGGATTGAGACTTACTTTGTATAACACTGAGTCCAAAGAGGTGACAGTCCTTTAGCCTGAGTAGGTCACACACCTGGACCAGCAACTGGTGACACAGAATTTTAACCTATAGGAAAAAAGACAAAAACAAACACACATTTAAGATAACAATTCAGCGAAGTCCAGTGAGCCACAATCAGGCAACGTAATGCATCCTAAATACATGCCTTGAAGGGACAAGCTGACACTAGCAAAACGACAGTTGGTTTATGGAAATCACTTTAATCTGCAGCTGTGTTTCAATAATAATGATCACAATTCAAATTTCTACAACCTGGTAATAAAGTACCACTGCAATCTTGTACAAGACTCATAAATCTTAGGATACATGGATAAGGCCTTACTCTATAGCTGTGGTGCATGATAAATATGTATTTCAGAAGGAACCCCAAATAGCCTAATCAGATTATCAAAATTATTAATTTGGCAAGTATCTTTACAAAGAAAGTTTTCCTCTTGATGGTCTAAACAAAATGCTCACATACTGCACAATGAGTGAATACCTAGCTTTTATTTACTTTAATAATTGACACATCTTGTAAGTACCTAAACCAGGTTCTTTTTCTGAGTCCTAGTATAATTCAAACATAATAAAACCATATTAATTTGGAACTCTGGGGTTAAGTTATTCTGAAAAGTCACATGTTGAACGATAACAGTCTTTAAAAGATACAGTTCTAATGACTTTTCAAATGTTTAATGAAGTGTTTTGGGAGACAATAATTCTAATGAGTCTGCCTTGTTGAATTCAGAACCACTAAAGCTTATTAGTATTGGGATTGACACTAAGAGACCACGTGGGTCAATTTCTTCATCTGATAGAAGTAGAAAAGAAAAGCCAGGCAGCTTGCAGTCATGTAACTAGTAGTGGCAGAGGCAGCAACTCACACCTTTGCTCATTTTGTATTACAATATTTTTGTATATGTATATTAATAAAATATGTGCAACATGACAGTTTATCAGTGTAGGTACATATATTGTGTGGCATTTCCCCTCGTATTTGTAATATTAACTTGCAACTTCTTTCTTCAACAATGATGACAGTTACAGTTTTAATGATTACAAATTCTAAATTAGTTAACTCTGAATTAATGACTTCTTATCATACCTTAATATGTAACTCAGACTCAGAAAATAAAAACATGTTGAGATCTCTTGACAATTGAAAGCCAAACAATTCAAAATGGTGACAATGTCAACTGGAGTAAGAAAAATAGGTTTACAGCTCTTTTCCACATTCACTGTTAAATGGCAAATAATCTGAAGCACCTTATCCACTAGAAAGTGCAAAAAGTATTTATGTAAGGCCAGAGAGTACCACTTAGGCTGTTTTAGAAGTTACAGGAACTCAGTGAAGCTGGGACAGTGTCTTATTTTATATTCAGGATATACAGCAGGCACTCAGTAAATGTCTGATGAACAAAAGCTAGGGATCTGATTTTCCTGTGGGCTCCTCACCTTCCTTCTGTTCCATGACTACAGACGACTCTCTGACCCACTGAGCAGATCATTTAGTAATGTGCCACGTAAGAATTTAGGGAAAATGTATCAATACGTATCCACCAACACCACTGGGGGAATACATTTGCCAATAGGAAATCAGTATCATCTTCGTTCACTAAAAAGACTTTGGATTTGAGTTCTATATTACTGTGATTCCACTTTACAAATAAGCTTAAATAAAGAAAATGATAAAGTAATGGAAAAAGTGTCTAATGTTAAATAAAATTGAATTAGATACTACAAATTTGAGACTTCAGATGTCATATAGTCTAGGACTTCTTTAATCTTTAGATTTGACTGTATTTTAAAATGTCATGGGACTTCCCTGGTGGCGCAGTGGTTAAGAATCCGCCTGCCAATGCAGAGGACATGGGTTTGAGCCCTGGTCTGGGAAGATCCCACATGCCGCAGAGCAACTAAGCCCGTGTGCCACAACTACTGAGCCTGCGCTCTAGAGGCCGTGAGCCACAACTACTGAGCCCACGTGCCACAACTACTGAAACCTGCGTGCCTAGAGCCCGTGCTCCACAACAAGAGAAGCCACCGCAATGAGAAGCCCGCTCACCACAATGAAGAATAGCCCCCGCTCGAACTAGAAAAAGCCCGCACACAGCAACGAAGACCCAACACAGCCAAAAATAAATAAATTTTAAAAATATAATAAAAAAATAAAATAAAATGTCATATACAAAGCACTCTGGGTAAAACGTGATAAAACATTAAAAGAAAAATTCCAAACCACACGGTGTATGCAAAATGAACTATGTTGTAACTTTGCGTAACTGCTGTTCAAATAATGCTGTGCATTTCCCCCCCACACCTTATATAATTATTATTGTTCCGCTAGTTTAAATCAAGTATTTGGAGCCTAACTGAAAAAGCTCTTTAACAACTATTAAGGAAATAACAATGTTCTTGTTTAAAAACTGTAATTAAGTAAGGTTGTGGCTCTGAAGTCTTACCTGCTGTGAAAACAAGCTTGAGTTTTTTGCATTTGCATATTATGAGTCTTTAAGGCTACATTTTAGCTGACTGTGAAATTTTTCAAGTTCTTTAATCTTCAGGAGCAATGGGAACATTAAAAAGTGCCATAGAGTATGAGGTATTAAGAATAAGAATGAAAGCATTATCTAAAAATATACTCTATATGGAACTTTCTAATAAAAACAGCATTTGATTCTCAATGTCAATGGTTTGATATTGAGCAAGAATGTTTAAAATACGCTCCAGAAAAAGAACTGTTCACTCTCTTCTCAGTGAAGAGGTGTAACCTCTTACCCATAATTTATATCACTCAAAAATTTTGTGGCTCCTACATTTACCATCATTTGATTTCCAAAAATTTCCAAGTTCCCATATTTATTACCTGATGATTAAAATCATTTAGAACAGTCCCTATTAGTTCAACTCATGGAGAATTAAAAATGACCAAAACACTAAATTTACCCCACATGCAGAAAGGCAACATTCTATCAACTACATTTGTCAGGGAACAAACTTTCTTTGTTTAAAAAAAAGTTTAGAAATGATTTAAAAAATGAGACCATTAATGAAATAGTTTTGTTACAGTTAATTTGTTCTACCACAACTCTACAAATATCAGCTGCTATTTTCCAAAGACAAAAATAACACTTTGTAGAACACGACAGGCCTTTGGCAGCCCTGAGTTGGCTTTCTAGCGAGGAGGGAACTGCATACTACTTAACCCAGTTCCTCCTCCCCGTCCTTTGGTCCAACAGCTTGCTTGCTAATGAGGAGTCGGGACATGGCAGGGCCGTCTATGGACCCTGGAATAAGAACAGGTCTACGTGGGAGTCAGACTCCACAGCTGAGTTTCATTAACAGTGAGACCACAGCTCAAAGAAATGAAAACAAGTGCTACTCTATTAAGTGCTCATTCACTGAGCAATTCCCAGGTACCACGCACTGTAATAAGCATTTATTCATGTTATGTCTTTATATCCTCACAATGTCCCTGTGAGGAGAGTAAGATTATCTCCACTTTATAGAAGAGGAAACCGAAGCCAAAAAACTAACTTGCCCAAGGTTGCAGAGTAAATTGTGAAGTACAGATTTCCACCTACATCCCCCATCCTACCCTAGACTTACTAAATGAGCATCTCCAAGGAGTGGAGTCCAATAGTTTGGGTATTTAACAAGCTCTCCAGGTAATTCTGATGGACATCAAGTTGTAAAATCACTGATCTACAGGAACGAATGGACTGGCTATCTGCCAGTCTGTTCTCTGTAATTATCTTCCTCAGCCAAGATTTTAGTACAAATTAATTTCTTAGAAAATTATAGTCAGCTCCTAGTATTCCTCATGAAGTCAGATTAGTCTTCCTTCTAACTTACCTGAGATCAGTAAGGTTTTGCCCCATATCCTGTATATGAGCATACACACACATAAACACATGTATACACATTCCACCAGATGAAAAGACCGAAGAAGTGGAATGGAGAGAAGTTTCTTAAGTGCTTATGCTTATATTTATGTATATTTAAAAATTTTAATTGATCTTTTTATATAACTGTATAAAAGAACTCAAATAGCATATTCATGTATACATGTAAATTACATTTTGATATATTCTGACAGTGCCCATACTGACAAAGAATGATAATGTTGCCAAAAATAACAGCCTATCACTTCACAAAACCAAAACAACTTCAGGTACCCTGAGTAGAAATGTAGCTAATCAAAGGAAATTCTGCCTAACGGATTGATAAAGTTCATTCAACAGGCAGGTTTGATGCTCAGACAATTCCTGTGAGCAAAAACAAGGTTACATTAGTAAATCTGTGAAGAAACTGTGGTGACTGACAGAATAAAACCCAAATAATTATGGTAATAAGCAGAACCTTTTCCTATTTAAACTTTTAATGGAGCTATTTAAATGTCATATAGCTTCATTATAACATTTAGAAATATTCTTTTATACAGCAATTGGGTTAAAAATATAGTTGCATATAGCAAAGAAAACTAATTCAAGGCTTGCACTAAGGCAATTTTTCCCTTAATTCCATCAGAATACAATCAGTGAAAGAATATGAAAGTTGATAATAGGGAGAGGGGTTGAAAAATGCTAGGCATGATTGTGGTTACATAAAACTGTTCGGCAGTCTCTACCAAAGCTAAACATATGTGTACTTCATGATTCACAATCCACTGTCGGGTATAAGCTCAGAAATGTATACATATGTGCATATACATAAAATGTTCCAAATAGTTTCATTTGTAACAGCCCCAAACTTAAAATAACCCAATATCCATCAATAATAGTTGGAAAAGAAACTGGACATATTCATACAATGAAATATTATACAATAATGAAAACGGAATTACTGTCACATGTGATAGAATGGATGACTTTCACAGGCCAAATGTTGAGTACATAAAATATACCCAGATATAAAAGTGAGCATATCACATAATTTTAGCTGCATGAAGTTCAGAAACAAGAAAATTACTCCATGGTGATAGAGGTGGGAATAGTCATTACCCTAGGGTGGAGATTACTGACTAGGAGGGATCACAAAAGATCTTTCTGGGGTACTAGAAATCTACTATATCTCAAGCTGGATGATGGTTACATGGATGTATACACTTGTAAAAATTCACTGAGCTGCTCACTGAAGATTCCTATACTTCACTGTAAGTAAATTATAAGCCAACTTTAAAAGTAAAAAATACAAAAAAGTATCATATTCCTCAATGTCCAGGTTAACTGAAAGAGTTAACTCTGACTCATGAACCATAAGCAACAGTTTAGTACTCAAATACACAGCCTATTCTTGAAATTGGCTAGACTTAGGCTACAGGTTACTATTAAAACAATGATCAAGCGCGTGTTAAAAAGCTAGCAATTCTGTATTGCCATTTCACGTGTGTAGGTGACAACTCAAAATTATTTAAAAAGCAAACTCAGATATCCATAAAAATTGTATTTCAATAAAGGTTTAAAAATAGCAAAGTGTTCATGTTTCTATAATATAATAACCAAAATTCTCTTATTTTTACCAGACAAGAGAATGCTGAAAGCAGCTAAACTTAAGCCATAATTCAAAGTTTATACCTGTGTAGACCACTTTAATACCCCAATTCTCCCACATTATTAATGGTCTCATTCTGTAATGATTTCATCCTTAGCCAAGTCATAATTTGAATGTGGTCACTGGTGGGAACATCATCATTTAGACATTTCTAAAGTGGGATCTACTCACATTTATGATGATGTTCAGAGATTCATCGTTGGGAAGGAAAATACACACACTCCGGCGGTCTTGCATGACTCTGTTGTTATGGAAGTTCAATTTGTTCATTGTGTTGTGGGCTCTCTAGTGATCAGGGCTGGGCTCCGAGTCCTCGGCAATTCCTCTGGTTCCGAGCACTCCAAAGCCAAACTCTGCTCCTCATCACACGCCCTACAGAAGAAGCATCACGACATTCGACTACGTGGGTTTCATAGCTGTAAAAAAAAGCCCAAAAAGAGGCTGTGAATAAAGGCGGTAAGGTTGGTGAGGAGAGAGAGGAGGAGAGAGACGAGGAGAGGAGCAGCAGCACGACTGGTCTCGGCACAGGTACAGCACGTCTCACAGTGAGGGCTCCCTCGCTTAATCAATGAGAATGCACAGAAACGTACTCTGTGCTTTGCCCGCTATCAAGTGTTTTAAAACTTTCAGGGACTTCCCTGGGGGTCCAGTGGTAAAGAATCCGCCTTCCAACGCAGGGGATGCAGGTTCGATTCCTGGTCAGGAAATCAAGGTCCCAAACTAAGGAAACTAAGGTCCCATATGCCGCAGGGCAACTAAGTGCCACAACTACTGAGCTCACACACCTCAATGAGAGAGCCCGCGTACTGCAAACTACAGAGCCCACGCGCCCTGGAGCCGGCGTGCCTCAACTACAGAGCCCACGCACCCTGGAGCCGGCATGCCAGAGCTAGAGAGAGAAAACCCGCAGGACACAACTAGAAAGAAGGCTGAGCGCCATAATGAAAGACCCCAACTGTCTCAGTGAAGATCCCATGCGCTGCAACTAAGACCCAACGCAACCAAAAAAAAAAAAATAAGGAAAATAAATAAAATAACTATTAAAAAATAAACTTTCATTCAGTCATGAATTAAACATAAACCCTCTACATTTAAGGCAGTACTGTGTACTACAGGGCTCACAGAAGCAGAAGCCTGCCTTTGAGAAGTTTCCAGTCTCACATGGGAGAAAATGAAGGGTTCTGGAATAAACAAACAAAATGACAAAATTGCAACAACAACAAAATTACCAATCTCTTTCTTTTTTTCTTCCATTACAATCAAACTCATATAAATGTCCTGGCTCTTACATTATATTCCTTCTTCAACCACTGAGGTCTGGCTTCCACTTCCTTCTCTTCACCAGCATGGCTTTGCTACAGGAAGCCAGTGATCTCTAGACCATCAAGAGAATCCACAGGATTCATTTTGATTGATCTCTCTATGTACAACACTTACTGAGGTTGTTAAGCCCTCTTTACAACTTTTTTCTTCCTGAGTTTTTATGGTGCTGCTCTCTCTTCTGATTCTCTAACCTGACAATGCAAACTTAATTTTTCTATATGTTATTTCACCAACCAGTTAATACATAGAAATAACATGACTGTATAAACTATATTTGTATACCATGGATTTTGGATACCTCTCATATGTAATCAGTTTATTAAACCATGTCATTTTATTTTTTAACTTCTCTCAGATTTTCAGTGTATAGAATTTTGTTTGCAAGTAATGAAGACTTTATCTCCAATTTTCAATAATCACACTTTTATTTCTGTTTCATGTCTCATTGCATTGGCAAGACCTTGAAGAATAATTTTAAAACAATGGTGGATATTTTCTATATTTAATGAATGTGTCTAGTGTTTCATATATTATTGCTAATATAACACTATTCAACCAAGGTATGTTAAGACTATTTGTCTGTCAAACCATTAGTAATTATTTATATTGTTCCTTTCCAGCTACATTTGTAGGATATGTAGGAATTTCCAGGCAGAAAGTATAACCATACAGTTTTAATAGAAGAGCTATTATCACTGCTGACATAAATCAAAGCATACATGAGTCTTATTTGCTTAAGGTTCAATTTCCATCTGTTATCAGCAGGAAGATGGGACAGAATATATCTTACATGGCACCATGAGTAAATATAAACTAGTATTTCTTTTTAAAGTATGAATGAAATACCATCCACAAGGGAGCTACTCAAACTAAGTAAAAACATATACAGTAAGTATTTCCTTATTAGGAAGGTGACCAAAAGCCCCTTAGGAGTATTCTGCTTCTCTTAAAGCATAATAGCAATTGTTTCACATTAGGTTGCAGCCAGTACATCACCCTACAGGGTCACCAGAGGTCAGTGCTATAGTTCTCTCCAGTATGGGATGGTTAGCCCACGTGTTCTATGACCACAAACTAACTGCACTCAAAATCCAATCGTCAATCTGCAGAACGCACACTTTTAGTTTAACAGTTCCAACGCACCAATTGGAGGACCAGTGTCGGCTGCATCAGAATCACCTAGGTGTTTGTAATAAATACAGAATCCTGAGCACAGTGACATTGCTACTGACTCATAATCTCCAGGGTCAGCGCCCAGGAATCTTAATCTTTTAAAAAAGCTCCCCAAGTATTTCTGATATGCAGTCACATATGGAAACAACACTTTAGCTAAAAGAAAGAAGTTGCTGAGCAGAGGGGTGGATATAACACCTTCATAGAAGATACTGGGAAAATATCTTGAGGTACAGAATTAGGGATAAGCAACTATGTGAAATATAGCACACATCATCACTATAACTAAAAAAAAAGTCCTCAACATTTTCAAAGGTATGAATTCCTAAATCAGGTCAAATTTGTGTACTCAGAATGTTCTCCTAAAAAATGTAACTAGGTGAGGAAACAGGATATCCTGTATAACCTCTCTTAGCAATTCAGAAAGCACTGAAGGCTCTGAGAAGTCCTACGGGCAACTTCTTAAATTTAACTTAATAATTTTCAAACTTACTTGGGCACAGAATATTTCCCCGCAAGAAAAATCTATTAAGGTCCTGTAGAATAATATTCTCAGGCATACCACCTGAGAAATACAGTTCTGAAACAATTTCATTGTCAAATATTATATTTCATGGCAAAATTTTTCCCTATGAATTGATACATTCCAAAATTTAGGCCTCCTCTCTGACATTAAAATCTTTTCAAGAAATTATAAGCTATGATTAAATGTAACTTGTTTAAATTCAAACCCTTAAATGATATTAATCTCAGTATAATTATTCAAATCTATACTTCAAATTGAGTTACTCATATAATTTTCCATTTCTAATTAAACTAATTAAAGGGGGATAATTCTACTGACGTAATTTCTAGAATTTAAAAAATAAACTAGGGAAAAATATCTTCTGATTTTTGGGATGTTTCCAGAGCCTCATTAAAATAATTTTAAAATTTCATGGATATGATTTTTATTTACTAGTTTGTTTATGGTTCAGATAGTGCAGTATTAAAAAAAAAAAGACTAGAAGAGGATTATTGAAGAAAATTTTATAAAAGCAGAGTCTTTAAGAAGCGGTGCTGCTTCATTGCTCCTTTTTCTGCTTTGAGGATAGCAAACTAGAAAAGCCCTGAAAGAGAGATAGTATTAAGATTTTACTTTACCCAGGCCTGCATTAAAGCTGATTAAAAGGTTCCACTGAAATAGCAAAATACCCATATCTCTAATGTGCTTCGGTATAAGATTTAATCTTAAGTTGGAGAGTCCTGGGGGAAAGAATTCGACTAAATTTAAACTAATTTTAATCATAGAATTTAGCCTCTGAGCCATTGGCTACTTATTCTGTATCCTAAGCTAAATCCCAACTCAGTCCCAGGAGGGCACATTTCCTACTCCAGGGCAGCCCTTGTCTGTTCAACCATCTTGGGATAGATTATTTATGAAGAACAAACCATGTTATAGTACCATATTTCCCAGACAACAACAAAACAGCTTAGATACTGATCAAACCCCATCCTGCCATCTTTACAAACACCCAACTTACAAATAAAATGTTAAGCTATAAGATTTCCCCACTTGAATTTTAAACCCACATTATTGTAAATTCCTTACTTTCTGACAAGCCCCATTGGTTACAAAGTTACTTCATTTCTTTTAAGAATCAGGAAGCTACCACCTAGTATGGACATTCAATATTGATTTTCATTTTTTAGAAATTATTGGATGTAGGCTTTAAAACTGGGTCACCCTGGAATAAAAGTATGGGCTTTAGTTCATTATAATGTATCAATGCTGGTTCATTACAAATGTTCCACACTCATGTAAGAGGTTAACAACAGGGAAAGTGGGTACCTGTGGGCTACAGAGGAACTCTGTGCTATCTTTGTAACTCCTGTATATCTAAACGTATTCTGAAGTTAAAAAGTTTATTAAAAAAAACCCTAGGTCACCAGAAACTTCCTACCCATACAATATGTATAGTCTCACTTTGAATGCAGGCAAAGGAGGAGTCTCAATTCTGAGACTGTCACCCTAAAAAAAGTGAACAGGTGGTTAATTTGATAAGAAAATTACTATAATGCAAGCAAGTCTAATAGGCATATTTACACAGTCAATAAGGTATCTCTATTACCTAACAAAACTAAGGCAAACATTATCTTGAAAAACTGGATTGCAGACAGCCCTATCTTTTAATTTAATCACTACACATTAATGAAACTCAAGTTATACACACAGCACTGTAGTATTTACTTGGTGAAAAGCAGAACAGAAAAGCAATAGAAGATGTGCCCCTATACTCATGAATTCACCATCTAGTTAGGGATATAACAGGGCCAAGGTGCTTAAGATGATGACGTTGTCCCTGCTTGCCAAGAGCACACAGACTCCAATGGGCATTTCTTATGAAAAGACATAACAGATGACAGCATTAGGTATATGAATACTGTAGCTAAGATCATTTTGGAAAAAAAGGACATGGTCTTTTAATGAATGGTATCCTAAAAGTGATACCAAAATGCCTTTGGTAAAATTAGTTGGCTTGCTGTTGTTCACTTATTCATTCATTCATTCAGCATACATGCATTAAACACCTACTATGTGTCACGTGTTGTTGTGAGTGCTGAGTACACAGCAATGAACAAAACAAATATTCCACTCTAATGGAGACAGACAATATAGCGTAGATGGTGACATGTACTATGAAGAAAAATAAACCCAGAGTAGGTGAGAGAGTTGATGAAGATAATGTGGTAGTGTGGACTGCTATGTCATACACAGTAACCCGGGGAAGCATCTCTGACAAGTTGATGTTTTAGCAGATACCAGAACTAAGAGAGGGATGTAATTTATTCCCTCCCTCCCTTCCTCATTTCCTTCCTTATTTCCTTTCATTCATCCATCCATCTCAGGGAAGAGATTTCCAAGTAGAGGGACAGTAAATGCCAAAGCTCACTTACTCTTCAGAAAAGGTAAAATAATAGCAATAATGATAGCTAACATTTACTTACTATGTGCCAAGTGCTGATGGTTATACTTAAGGTATATCAAAGAAAACTGAAAACTCTTTGCCATGCTTCCCATGGAGAGGCGAGATCTGTTTCTCCTTCTCTTGAACCTGAGCTGACCCTGGACTAGTTCATACTCCGTCAAAGTTCTGCCTCATGGATGACTCAGTAACTTGTAGTTGTTATTCTTCTTGTCTATCTCCTCTATTCAGATCTTCTTAGAGCAGGGTCACTAGCTATGTGTGTATGTGTGTGTGAGAGTGTTTGTGTGTATTTTTAATCTCCAATGGCAGGCATATAGTACATGCTCATTAAAAGTGGGTTGTATGGCTTACTACACACATGTCTTTGGACAAGGAAGATTATACAGCAGGGTTTCTTAACCTTGGCACTATTGACATTATGGGGCCAAATACTCATTGTAGTGAGGGGCTGTCCTGTGCATTACAGGATGTTCAGCAGCATCTCTAGTCTCTACTCACTAAATGTAGGGAGAATCCCCCCACCCCCCAGTTGTGGCAACACAAAATATCACCAGACATTGCCAAATGTCAACTTGCGGGCAAAATCACCCATTGTTGAGAACCAATTGTTGAGAGAAAGTTTCCTTATTGAGTCACTATGGGCTACTTTTACCATCCAGCTATTTTTTAAGTAGTAGTATAATTCTTACCAAATAAACATTTTCCAACTAAAGGTCAGCAACTAAGTTCCAAACTCAGAAATCTGGATTGAACCTTGAAGTCAAATTTTTCAACGTCTTGAATGTCTAATGGCCTCTAGCTTCAGAACCACTTTGAAGTTTAGCCTGCTTGAAACTTCAATTTAATTTTTTTTTTATTTTTATTTTTTTTGCCGTACGCGGGCCTCTCACTGTTGCGGCCTCTCCCGTTGCAGAGCACAGGCTCCGGACACGCAGGCTCAGTGGCCATGGCTCACGGGCCCAGCCGCTCTGCAGCACGTGGGATCCTCCCGGAACGGGGCACGAACCCGTGTCCCCTGCATCGGCAGGCGGACTCTCAACCACTGCGTCACCAGGGAAGCCCGAAACTTCAATTTTTAATGGAGTATATTGCCAAGCTTCTCATGTAAGTAGACTTTCATTATTACCAGGTACTTGTTGCTGGCGAGTCCTATTATTATTATTTTTTTTTCCGGTACGCGGGCCTCTCACTGTTGTGGCCTCTCCCGTTGCGGAGCACAGGCTCCGGACACGCAGGCTCAGCGGCCACGGCTCACGGACCCAGCCGCTCCGCGGCATGTGTGACCTTCCCGGACCGGGGCATGAACCCGTGTCCCCTGCATCGGCAGGTGGACTCTCAACCACTGTGCCACCAGGGAAGCCCGAGTCCTATATTTTGATCCCAATATCTAGAAATATAAAAACTGACCTGGAAACAAATGATACCTGATTTTCAATTTGTCTGTATGCTCTCTGTATTACGAGAATATTTTCTTTCTTAAGTACGAGTCATTTGCTTACAAGGGTCATTTTGGATCCACAGAATTATTTTCCTCATATAATTTTATGAGTAAGTAGGGCTTCCCTGGTGGCACAGTGGTTAAAAATCCGCCTGCCAATGCAGGGGACACGGGTTCGATCCCTGGCCCAGGAAAATCCCACATGCCGCGGAGCAACTAAGCCTGTGCATCACAACTACTGAGCTTGCACTCTAGAGCCCGTGAGCCACAACTACTGAGCCTGCGTGCCACAACTACTGAATCCTGTACACCTAGAGCCCGTGCTCCGTAACAAGAGAAGCCACGACACTGATAATCCTGCACACCGCAACAAAGAGTGGCCCCCCACTCGCCGCAACTAGAGAAAGCCCACACGCAGCAACTAACACCCAACACGGCCAAAAATAAAAAATAAATAAATTTTTTTTTAAAAAAAAGAGTAAGTAAATTGTACATTTTATGGACTCTTTTGGAGTTACTGTTTTATCTAAAAAAGAAAGTAGCTGACATCTATCAGCTATCTGGAGCCAAACCCTCTGGAAAGAACATCAGACTCTTTTGTTGCTGTCTCTTTCCCACCTCTAACCATTGTTCTAGTAGATAAAGGAGGGACTGAAAAGCTGAAGATCACCTCCCATACGGTTGAACATCAGACGTTTAGAGACAATATGGACAGAATACTGATTAAGAAGACAGACTTAACCTCCCCAATCAGACAAACCTGAATCCTACCTAGATTCTACAATAAGAGCTGTATGAACTCGGGCAAGGAACCTAATCTGTGAGCCTGACTATTCATCTGTAAAATACGTACTACTGGCCTACTAGGATTATTGGTCAGATTAAATGAGACAATGGACATAAAGTACTAGATATCAGGTTGTTGGGGGGATGCTCATTAAAATAACCATCATGAGTTGCCAGCTCATGAGAAGATCTACAACTGATTGACAAAAACACGTATCACCTAGAGATCTAGAGCTTAGAGCCAGAGGCAGCATCAGGGCTAAACTTTGGGATGTCTATTTGGGGTGGGGAAGTTAAGTCTACTGTTGGTTGTAAATGGGACAGCTGTATTATATAAGGTGGTAATTCCTCTGAAATTTTATGTATTGAAAAAGAGAAAGTATGTATGAGTGTATAGGTTCAAATGTGTGTGCTTGTTGACTAAAGGATGGAATGTAAAAAAACATCTGTTTTCATCTGCTTGGTACCATCTCTCCACTGGGGAGTGTCCCTCTCCCATCCCAGATATTTCCAGTGGAGCTATCAATCACAGTGTACACTCTACTCTGGAAGGGTAGGGATGTGACTCAAGGCTGGCCAAACTGGGTACGTCATCTTCAGTCACAGTGCTTGGTCTAAAGGAAGAACATATAACTCAAGGCCAGAATTCCTCCATAAAAAAGTATACAAATGGAGAGGGCTGCTCCTCTCTTTGGATTGCTATTTGTGAGAATGATATGAGCCTGGAGCTGCTGGCAATCATCTTTACATGGTAAGAACTTTCCTGAAAGAGAAGCTCAGAAAGCATCCTCGTTACATCATTTGAGCTGCTACAACCAGCTGTGTCTGAAGCCAGAAACTACCCCTAGGAATTTCCATATGTGAGTGAATAAATTATTCGTTCTCTTCAGCTAATTCTGCCACTTGCAACTGAATGAGTCTTTTTGAATACAGCCCATCCAAACAAGCTGATATACTGCTTGATACATTCATTCATTAATTCACTGAATGCCTACTATCACTGGCTACCCACATCAATATTTACTTGAAAAAAACATTGCCCTAAGTTTTAAAGTTTTTCTCGATTCTAAAACAAAGGAGAATATTCTCTATGGTGAATATTCACCATTAGCAGAGAAGACCTGAGAGGCAGGAAAAAAATCTGAGTAGATGAAAAATTTAGGTGGTTGAGTTGCTGGTCAGATACCATCATTCTCTAAGATCATTACATACAGCAAGTGATTTATGGGTATAATGCATAAATTCATTCAAGGCAAACAAAGTATACAGGGCAATTAATTCATAACAGTAATTTTCAGCAACAAGAGAATATCTTATCTGGAATACTAATTTATGGGTGAATAATCCTCTCTTATTAAAGACCACTATGTGTTTTTACAGAATTGTGCTGAATATGCTTTTATTATGTTTTCCACTTATAATAAATTACAGTAGCTGCAAAAAAATGCTTTTTCTGCAAACAAAATAGCTAGAAAGCATCGTTGATATATAATTTCGGAATTGGTCAGTTTATAGCATAGTTGTAGCAATTTTGCAAAAGTTGGTAAGGGGAAAATCATTAAGTTAATTACCACATGCAATCTAGTATGGACTATAACCTGACTGTAACATTATACACACTATGTAAGTGGCTGTGTATGTCACTTGAAATGCAGTTATTATAATATATAGTTATTGTATGAGAAGTTTGCAGGTATGTAAATATATGTAGTTATTTTAAATATGTAAGTATACATATATCTTTTTACATAAATAGCATATGTATGTAAATATGTACATATAATACAAGTGATAACTACACGTGAAATGTAGCTATTGAATCAATGGAAAGTTTAAGTCAGGAAAAAGGCAATATAATGTGCTGCTTAAGCTTGGACTCTGTATGTAGCCTGACTGCTCCGATTTGGATGCCAGCTCTGACACCTGCCACTTGGATGCCCCTTGGGCAAGTCTCTTCACTTCCTTGTGTCCATTTTTTTCACCTCTGAAATGGAATTGTTGGGAAGATTATTAATTGGGTTACTCATTTACTACTAGGTAATGTTACTGACTTCCTATCATGGAAAGCAAGTGGAGGAATTGCTTTTTGGTAATATGTGTTGGTTCTAATCTATCTATTCTGTCATTAATCATATCTTGAGTTTTGCAAGACATAGTATTTTCCTCCTGTTAGTAGCTAATAAATTATTTCATTTTTGTATTTAACCAATGAGATTTGCTGCACCTTGAGGCTGGGAATGGAAAAGAACCTTCCAATTAAAGTGGACTTGAACTGGTGCCAAGTAATGCTTATCATACTCTAATGAATAAAATTATATGGCTAGTCCTTGGCTATAGACAAAGGCAAGGAAGCTTTGTATTGCAATAAGGAGAAAAATGAGTGAAATGGATGTACTCATAAGCTGTAGTTAGCACTGTAAATCACTGTGACCAACATGACTCTAGTAGGAAGCATAAAAATGTTCATACCTTTCGACCCAGTAAGCCAACCTTGGGAAATGTATAAGAAGGAAATAATTCAAACAGAGCACCACACTTTTGATCAAAGGTACTTAAGGAACCATTATCCATCAGAGTAAAAACTGGAAAAAAAAATCTAAATAGTCTAACAACAGCAATGGATTAGTAAACTATTTTATGTCAAAAATAACATCAATAATAAAAAACACCAGGCTTCCCTGGTGGCGCAGTGGTTGAGAGTCCGCCTGCCGATGCAGGGGACACGGGTTCGTGCCCCGGTCCGGGAAGATCCCACATGCCGCGGAGCGGCTGGGCCTGTGAGCCACGGCCGCTGAGCCTGCGTGTCTGGAGCCTGTGCTCCACAACGGGAGAGGCCACAACAGTGAGAAGCCCGTGTACTGCAAAAAAAACCCCCACCATTTACTGAGTACATTCCCCCCAAATCACAAATACCCACTACAGCCAAAAATTACCCTGTTTCACTGTATGTTTTTAGAACAGAACTTGCAGGAATAAAGAAGTAAAGAAAGCCTCTAAATCTAAGAGGTAGGGAGAAAAAAAGAAAGAAAAAGATTGCAAGTAGTCTGTTAGTCCATGAACAATCATAAGCCAACTGGCATTTGAGTCCTATAACACTGTTAAAGTTTACTACTTTTTGTCTCTCATACCATTTCTAAATTCTGGCCCTTAGAGACCTTATAATCTCTCTGAAGAGCTGAAATTAACAGTAGAAAGTAATACAATTGTATTTTAAGTTAAATGCTAAACTGCACGGTAACATAATGGTTGTGGGATTTGAGAAAAGACTGAGACCTGAGCAGAGTGCAGCACTCAGGCCAATTTCATGGAGGGAAAGGAATGACTTGTATGCGGTTGGGAGAAGAAGGAAGAACTGCAAGGGTGGAAAGCAACACAGTTAAGGCCCCGAGAGGGGAGGCAGGAGAGAGGCCTGCCCACCCCCCGCCCCAGCAAAGACCAGATGGATGACATCAGGACTTAGAGCTCCCCTGCATCTTAAGGCACTTTCTTCAGTACCCTGAGAGGCTTCTGGCTCATCAAGACATCATACAGTGGGTCGTTTTTTTCAAAGTTGTGTTCTAAGTTAATGCAACCAATCACCTCCTCTAGGTCTGGCAATGGTTTTGCACACTGTGGTATTCTGACTGCCAGACCTTTGAATTTTCCCCTTCTTTGACATTATTTTCTATGACCATACTCACTTTATTCACTCAATTATAGAGGCAAAGCAAAGGGTAATGATAACAGTGATACCTGGGGAAATAAAACCACCACTTGAGATTAAAAACATATTTCTGCAAAGCACCATTCTGGTATACTCTCCCTAAACAGAACAGTTATAAGCATAATTCTTTTAATCAACAATTACAGTGGCTTCCCTCCTGGAGTTCATAAAAGAAGTAATGGGAATCTTCAGAGTTATTTTAAATATTTCAAAAAGTCTAATAAAATTGGCATATGTACCCATGGTGATATCTCAAGGGAAGTTAAAAGCACATTCACTTAAGTAACTTCAATATCATTTTTAAGTGCTTCTTTTCATAGCACAATTAGTTTCACCTGCCAGATTAAAAAAGTGAAAACAAATGACTTAAATGACTTAAATTTATCTTGATAGACAATTTTTCCAAATCTAAAGCCAAGGAAGGTGGGAGAGAAGGATAACAAGTGATCCTCAATGGCTGAAAGGTTGGGATAGATTTAGTTGCTATATATACATTTAAAAAATAACCTTAGTAAGGAAAAAAAAAAACCCTTCCTTCTGTCTAGTCTATCATTCTAGTGGCTTTCTCTCCTGCCATACCTCCTCACTGGATTTCTAAATGTTCTGTCTTGTCTCATTCTTTAAATCTACCACCCCCGCAATGCTGTCAGGGTGACCTCATTAAACTGTACATCCGATCTTGCATATCACACCCCAGCTCACATTCTTCAGGGCCACAGCACCTCCACAGGATCGCATCTGAACTGTGAGGCACAGCAAACTTTCACCATCAGGTCCCCTCCTTCCTCAGTGTGGCCATTCTCCAAGTCACGTTTTATATTACTGAAATTCTTTTCCTTATGGTTCCCTGAACAAGTTTTGCTCTCATATTTCCATGCTTTTGACCATGGTGTTTCCTCTGCCTATAATATCCTCCCTTGCCTATTATTCCACCCACCTCCAAAAGAACAAAAGCAAAGAATATTCATTCTCTCTGGAAAACTCAAGACACTGGTCTGTGAAGCACGTCTCCACATCAGTAGGCAGCTGAGGAAAAAAGTTGCACTTTTATCACCTTTGTACTTGTTAGCAAGTCTGTCTCCCCAGATAGCACTGGAACCTCCTCAAGGATAGGCTCTGGCAGCATCTCTGTGTTTCTAATGCCTGGAGTAGTACTGGGTCTGTAACAGGCACCCAGTAAGGTATGTTGACTAAATTATTTAGAAAGTCACCAGAAATGTGAATGAATTCCCTAGCAATTAAGATTAAAATTAGGTTCTTTAAGAAGCACTCCCCTCACCCCAGCAATGGGAGTCAGTATTGGTCACAGCTTCCTGAATATTTTCTGTATGTTAATTATAGGTGAAAGAGGGCACCTTTTTTCTTGTCTTTAAATTTAGTGGACAAACGTAATGTCAATACTGTCAACAAAGTACAGTTTTTAGGAAAGTCTCCATGTGTATCAGGTCAAGCCAACTTTCTCCATGTGTATCAGGTTAAGCAAACATATATAAAGATACATTGGTTGGGATGCACTAAGTTGCAAGTACCCAAGATATCCAAATTGAACTTGGACTCTGAAGCCACACTGCCTGGGTTGGACTCTTTGACTATTTACTAGCTGTATGACCTTGGACAAGTCCCTTCACCTTGCTACATCTCAGCTTCCATATCTTTAGAATGGAAATAATAACTGTATCTACTTTAAAGGGAGTTATAAGGCATATGGTAGACACTATATAAGTGTTAACTACTGATAGTTAAACTAGTTAAATGATATAAGGGGAATTTATAAAAATTAAAGTAACTGGAAGCCTAGAAGTAGGACGGGTAAGCTTGTGGCTGGTTTGATGTAGTAGTTAAACATGTCATCCAGGACCTAGTTTCTTCCTGGCACCTTGGAATCGCTCCACTTCAGGGCCGGCATCTCTCAGAGTAGCCAAATCAACCAGAATGTAGAGGCAAACAAGAGTACTGATACTCTGACTGGATGTCTTAGGCTACAGGCCCCCTATCACTGGGCAGGGGCATGGAATAGTTAGATTAGCTGAAGCCTCCCAGGGCCCACCTCCAGAGCTAGAGATGGGATCAACTTCCCCTGAAGTACATGGACATCAAAACAAAAACATGGGAAGTTGGGAGATGAAGGCAGATGCTAGATAAGCAACCAACAAGAAGAACAAAGGCAATGGTAAAAATTCATAAATTTTAAACCACTGAAACTTCATTTTTTCATAGCCATCTGTATTCAAAAGTCATATCGGTTTAGCAACTAGGGCAAAAATTCCTTTCAACCAAGATGAATTTCTAGCATGACATTGCCAACAAAAAGTGCTGTTCTCAGGGAAAATCCTCCAACTTAGAAGCATCTGCTTCTAATTTCCACAATGAAATCTCTGATTCCTTCATTCATGGTAGATGCATTTAATTCCCTCTGACACAGAACTGCAGCTTTCTAGATAATAATTTTGCTGTGAAATTCTCATTATCTGGTGGTAGTATATGGAGCTCTTTAAAGATTGAATTAAGCATTTGAGAAGCTGCTAGCTTTCTTATAACACTGAAAAAGGATTTTACATGTCATGAAATGGTTCTTAATAACAAGAATGAAATAAACATACAAACTGGAAATGCAAAAGTCCACTGGCAGTAGAATAGGTAAATAAAGTACGGTACATTAACACAATTCAGCACCGAACATTAATGAACTACAGCTACACATTAACAAGTATGAATCTCAAAAACAGTGTTGAACAAAAAAAGCCAAGTTGCAGAAGACTATATATGCTATGATTCTTTTCTATGAATAGCAAGTTCAAAAACGGGCAACCAAACAATGATTCATTTAGGGATACATACATATGCGGTGAGACTATAAAGAAAGGCAAATGAAAAATTAACCTCAAAATTGTAATAGTGGTACTGAGGGGTGGGGGAGGCTGAGGTAGGGAATGTCTTCAGGAAAGGGTCAGGGACTTCAAAGGTGCTACAGAAATAGTCTTTTTCTTAAGCTTCGTGGTAAATACAATGGTGTTCTTTTATAACTATTACTGTTTAAAATGCACATAGACATTATAAACACTCTTCTATGTGTGTATTTCGCAATTTAGAAAAGTTAAAGTCGGAGGTACTGATGTTAAAATGCTGTGAATAATCACATACCACTGATTAAACTTTAAAAAGATATGTAACAACCAGTTATACAAGGGTTAAGTCAAAACCCACGTAGTCACTAACCAACAATGCATCTTGAAAGGAATTCAGGATGAAAAAACAGGATGAGGCATTCCGTGCTTTAGATAAACAAGCTCCTAGATAGTTAGATGCAAATCTCAGGAAGAATTTCAAAGACCCAGCTTCTTGCATCTTCCCATACATAGAAAAGCACTAGAATCATTAACTTGTGATATCTGTTCTTTGTGATTGTAGTAATCTTTTACCAAGATGTATGCTTGACTATCTGTATTTCCTAGCCCCAAAATTCATATACATACTGGCTCCTCACCTACCTCTTCAGAGCAGTTAACTCAGAGCTACTGAGTGGCTGTTTCCTGGGTTATATATAGTCCCCAGTGAGAATAAAACTTAACTGAATAAAACTTAAACTCACAACTCTCATGTAGTGTGTTTCCCTTAAGTCGACAGTGGATTATGCATGGGTTTCTATCTACTACTAAGTGAAAAAGTAATGCAATAAAGTACAATCAAATGAAAACCTTGCCACTGAATCAGATATTCAAGATGGTTCAGTCCAAACCCTTAATTTTACAGGTTAAGAAACTGACACTTAGAATGACTGGGCCAAGATGATACCAGGTAGTTTTAGGCAGCTGGTGTGTTTTCCTTCCAGAATTTTTCTTCTCTAAGTTCTATTCAAAAACTCCCATGGGTAGAAAACAATTTAGTTTAAACTAGTCTCTTTGCAAAGTTCGTATTTCATATATTTAAATAGAAAGTTAAGAAACATGTTAAAATGATTCACTAAAGTAAACATACCCAAATGCTAGTAAAACCTGCCTTTTATCCTAATAGTTGTAGAATTATATGTAAAAAAAAAAAGTTTATGAAGCCAGAAAAAGACTTTGAAATGCTAAGAATCCAGTTTTTACACTTATACATAAAAATTATGGGCTGAAATTGTTTTAACCGGACACACCCAAATGAGCAGCATTACCTGGACACACCCTCACACACGCACATATACTGTGCATGTGTCAAACGTGCAGAATGGTGTGAAGTGAGACTCACAGGGCCAGGCACCCTCTACAGTAAAAGATCAAAAGCACAATCTACAGACTTTCAAGTAAAAGATTCCTCTGGACATTCTAACACGGCTTTATAGTGCTACAAAAGTCTTATTTAACATTCCTTTAGGGGTTTTGCTGTGAATATGTAAGTTAGAAACAAAACTATCACATAAATATAAAAGGCATCTGAAAATATCAATTTAAAAAGAGAAAAACAAAGATTATTTTAATCATTAAAAACCCTCCTTAGAACTCTGATTTACAGTTTGAAAAATCCTTAAGGGAAATGATAAATGTTTGTTTTATATATGGCTTCTTTTTTTTAAACTGAAGTACGTATAGTTGATTTACCATTTTGTGATAGTTGCAGGTGTACAGCAAAGCGATTCAGTTATTTTTATATATATATTCTTTTCCAGTATAGGTTATTATAAGATATTGAATATACTTCCCATTGCTATATAGTAAATCCTTGTTGTTTATCTATTTTATATATAGTAGTGTGTATCTATTAATACCAAACGCCTAATTTATCCCTTCCCTTTCCCCTTCGGTAACCATGGTTTCGTTTTCTATGTATGTGAATCTGTTTCTGTTTTGTAAATAAGTTATTTGTACCATATTTTTTAGATTCCACATATAATTGATATTATATGATATTTGTCTTTCTCTGTCTGACTTACTTCACTTAGTATGATAATCTCTAGGTCCATCCATGTTGCTGGAAAAGGCATTATCTCATTCTTTTTTATGGCTGAGTAATATTCCATTGTGTGTGTGTATACTACATCTTCTTTATCCATTCATCTGTCAATGGATTCTTATAGGTTGCTTCCATGGCTTGGCTATTGTAAATAGTGCTGCTATGAACATTGGGGTTCATGTATCTTTTTGAATTAGTTTTTGTCTTTTTTAGATATATGTATGACTTCTTTATTATAGCTTTACAAAATATTTACCATTGCTATTGTCATGCAGGGATACATCTCCAACACATTAAAAGACACTCATTCCTAACAAAGCTTTCAGTTACCATTAACCAGACACTAACAATCTAAACTTTAAAAACATCTCACCACCCACTTCCACCACCACCACCCCCCATTCCTCTGGGGCATCATCAAATCATTAGCCAGTCTACTCTAAGGAGAGAGAAGTGGCTTGTGTCATTCTGGAGAAACATGAATCCAAGACTGTTAAGATTGCTATGGGGAACTTCACTGGGAGCCAGGGCTGCGGCCTTAGGTTTTTCCCAAGGGAATCGTCAATCAGAAGCTGGCTCTCCTCTACCTGCCATCCAGTGTTTAATTCCCTTAGCTTCTGGAAGACAACTACCATGAATTTGCCAGTTCTATCAAGTATGAAATCTGATTTTCCAGTGGTACTTACCTATGTACTAACATTCTATTTCCCATATACCAATACACAGGCCTTATTTCTGGAACTCTTCTCAACTAGGGTTTTGAAATAAGATAAAAACCAAGGTCTACTCAATTATTATCCACATATTTCAAAGGGAATAGATATAAAAGCCACTTAACAGTGAACCTCTGGGCTCCTTGGTGTGTGAAGTCAACAAAACCCAATAGAAAGTCACTAAATAGCCCATTTGACCTACCTGTTCATTGGATTTTCTGGTTCTGTGCTGTGCATTCCCCCTGCACATTGCCAAAAGAGAGCATTCCTTCTTACAGTAATCATCCTCTAATGCTGTGAGAAAGACTTCAAGTATGGTTTTTAAAGGGTGTGGAGGAAGGAGACCAGAATTACACCTTGCCCTACACTAACAGGGTTAATCCTCCATGAAAAATGGAACCACAGCTCAGCCCTGAAGGTTAGAGTTAAAAACAAACAAGCAAACCAATCAAACAAACAAAAAACAGAAACCACCCTACCTCTGCTCAGGACTGAGTTTTTTATATGGCTCTAATCATGCTGGAATGGCAACTAGTTCTGAGGCTGACCTACAGACTTTTGTCCTGGAGAAACCAGATGAGCAGCCTATTCCAAGGTCTCAGCCATCACTCCTGACGAGACAGTTGTGTAAAACCAGTAGTGCGTCACTGCCATTTTACTCCCTTAACCCTACCAAAAAAAGGCTATATTTTGCCAACAATTGCCTTGGAATCATCTCATCTTAGATCCAGAGGCAAAACTATTCAAGTGTTCAAAAAGTCATTGGGAGAGAAGTGCCTCTTTCCCTTCATGACTTTCTCATTTGGAAGAGTGAATTAAGAAAACATGGTGTTGGTCCTAGTCATGGGCTTTCTATGGAAAGCTGGATGAGAATTCTTTTTCAGATATAAGATTTGGAAAGTTGTAAGTTATCTACTGGCTTTGCAATTCAGTGAAAGTCTCAGGGAATTCAGGAGATAAAATTCTGAAATTCCCTCTAAAGAGTCTTTCGAAAACATCTTCCAATCGAATTAATCTGTCTACAATGTGGAAATTATTTGCTCCAAGAGTGTAAAAAGTCATGACAGTTTATGAAAAGTCTACAGCTAATATTACACTTAATGGTGAAAGACTGAATGGTTTTCCCCTAATATTGGAAACAAGGCAAGGATGTCCGCTCTCACTACTCACATTCAAAGTTGGAGGACTTACTAGCTGACTGTCAGCCTTATTATAAGGCATACGAATAGTAATCAAAACAGTATAATATTGGCCTACAGACAGACAAATAGATCAATGGAATAGGACAGATAGTCCAGAAATTGAGCCATACATAAAAAGTCATTTGATTTTTGACAAAGGCGCCAAGGCAATTCAGTGAGAGAGTGAACTCTCAATAAGTGGTGCTGGAATAATTAGATATCCTTAAGGAAAAAAACGACCTCAACGCATATATAAAAATTACTTTGAAAGGATCACAGATCCAAATGTAAAAGCTAAAACTATAAAACTTACAGAAACTTCTAGAAGAAGATCTCTGTGATCTTGGGTTTTTTAGGGCACAAAAAACCATGACACATTAAAATATAAATTGAACTTCTTTATAATTAAAAATTCTGCTTTGAAAATCACGTAAAAATGATAAGGCGACCCTCAGACTGAGAAAACTATTTTTAAAATACTTCTCTGATTAAAAACTTAAATCCAGAATACATAAGTAGCTCTTATAACTAACAGAAGACAACTCTCTTAAAAATATGGCTGAAAGATTTAAATAGTCACTTCTCCAAAGAAGATATACAAAGGGCAAATGAGCATTTGAAATGATACTCCACATTATTAGTCATTAGGAAAGTGTAAACAAAAACCATAGTGAGATACCACTACACACTCACAAGAATGGTTAAAATTAAGAAGACTGAATACCAAGTCTTGCTGAGAATTTGGAGCAACTAGAACTCTTAGACACCGCTGGTGGGAATGTTAAATGATACAGTCACCTTGGAAAACAGTCTGACAATTTCTCATAAAATTAAATTCATTTACCATGCAACTCAGGTATCTCATTCTTAGATATTTGCCCTAGAGAAATGAAAAGACAGTCACGAAAGACTTACACATGAATGTTCATAGTAACTTCATTACTAACAGGTCCAAACTGAAAACAATCCAAATATCCCTTAATAACAGATGAATAAACGTATTGTAACAACTGAATAATACCCAACAATAAAAAGGAACTACTGATACATGCAACAAAATGGATGAATCCGAAAAGCATTTTGCTAAGTGAAAGAAGTCAGATATAAAGGCAAGGCAGAAAAAACTAGATGCCATATGATTCCATTTATATGAAATTATATAAAAGGCAAAACTAAAGATGAGTAGTTGTCAGGGATGGGGAGGTAAGGGGGAAAGGCAGAGAAGAGAGGAAGTGGTGGTGGGGGAGAGGCTAAAAGGTGGCTGTAAAAAACTTTTTGGCAAGACAAAAATGATCTTTATCTTGATTGTGACACTAGTAACATGATTATATACATTTGTCAAAAGTCATCAAATTATCTACTTAAAATTTGTGAAGTTTATTCTTATTGTATGTAATTCATATCATTAAAAAATGCTGATTTAAAAAAATTTTAATGAATCTACACGTTCATTAAAGTGCCTTACATGTTAAGTAATACATCACCTCAAACCCTTCACTGCATGACACAGAACATAAACAAAAGTGAAACAATACATTAGATAAACTGGCTAAATCCATGGCTTCAAAAAGTTTAAACCAGACCTTAGAATTAAAATGTAGGAAGTCACGGTGATTTGGAAATAGACTATAATTTTAAAGGATACTAAGTAAAAACAAAGGTTGGCCTTTTATGTTTATCAAAGGTTACCATCCAGCAAGAATTCTGGAGAGACAGAAGAAAATTTCTTGTTAAAAATTGCAATAGCAGAGTTTTTAATAGGTAGTATTTCACTTGTCACATGGTATAACTGTTCATTTGTTTGTCTGTCTCCTCTCATCAACCAGGCTCTAACTTCTAGAGGACAGGTCCATGCACTGTTCATCACTGAATTTCTAGCAAACTGCTTGGCACATAAATGATTGTTGAATGAAAGAATGAACTGCAGATGTTCTCATGCTAAATTAGGTTTCTTCTCCAAAGTCCACATGTAAGTAAAACTTCCTGCAGGAGAGCATATGGTAGATGCACTTCCATAAAACATTAGCACTATTTTATTCAAGCTTCAGAGTGTTCTTTATTGCAATTTAAAAATTACGAAGTTCTAAAGAGAAATCAGGCAACCGATGTCTCACCTTTAAATATATGATGTGCAATCATTTCAAAAAATCTTTAATTTCCCTTTACTAGAACAGGTTCAAGATGGCAGAGTAGAAAGATGTGCCCTCACTTCCTCCTGCGAGAGCACTGGAATCACAACTAACTGCTGAACAATCATCAACAGGAAGACACTGGAACTCACCAAAAAAGATACCCCACATCCAAAGACAAAGGAGAAGCTGCAATGAGATGGCAGGAGGGGCACAATCACAATAAGATCAAATCCCATAACTGGTGGGTGCATGACTCACAAACTGGAGAACAATTATACCACAGGAGTCCACCCACTGGAGTGAAAGTTCTGAGGCCCACATCAGGCTTCACAACCTGGGGGTCCGGTAACATGAGGAAGAATTCCTAGAGAATCAGACTTTGAAGGGAAGCGGGATTTGACTGCAGGACTTTGACAGGACTGGGGGAAAAGAGACTCCACTCTTGGAGGGCACACACAAAGTAGTGTGTGCATCGGAACCCAAGGGAAGGAGCAGTGACCCCTTAGGAGACTGAACCAGACGTACCTGCTAGTGTTGGAGGGTCTCCTGCACAGGTTGGGGGTGGCTCTGTCTCACCATGAGGACAAGGACACTGGCAGCAGAAGTTCTACGAAGTACTCCTTGGCGTCAGCCCTCCCAGAGTCTGCCATTAGTCCCACCAAAGAGCTCCAGTCGGCTCCAGTGTTGGGTAGCCTCAGGCCAAACAACCATCAGGGAGGGAACCCAGCCCCACCCATCAGCAGACAAGGGGATTAAAGTTTTACTGACCTCTGCCCACCAGAGCAACAAACAGCCAGCTCTACCCAACCCCAGTCCCTCCAATCAGGCAACTTGAACAAGCCTCTTAGATAGCCTCATCCACCACAGGGCAGACAGCAGAAGCAAGAAGAACTAGAATCCTACAGCCTGTGGATCAAAAATGACGTTCAGGGCTTCCCTGGTGGCACAGTGGTTGAGAGTCCGCCTGCTGATGCAGGGGACACACGTTCGTGCCCAGGTCCGGGGAGATCCCACATGCTGCAGAGCGGCTGGGCCCGTGAGCCATGGCCGCTGAGCCTGTGCGTCTGGAGCCTGAGCTCCACAACAGGAGAGGCCACAACAGTGAGAGGCTGGCGTACCGCAAAAAAAAAAAAAAAAAAAAAACGACGTTCACAGAAAGACAAGATGAAAAGGAAGAGGGTTATGTACCAGATGAAGGAACAAGATAAAACCCCAGAAAAACAACTAAATGAAGTGGACATAGGCAACCTTCCAGAAAAAGATTTCAGAATAATGATAGTGAAGATGAGCCAGGACCTCGGAAAAAGAATGGAGGCAAAGATCGAGAAGATGCAAGAAATGTTTAACAAAGACCTAGAAGAATTAAAGAACAAACACCTTGAAGAATTAAAGAACAAACAGAGATGAACAATACAATAACTGAAATGAAAAATACACTAGAAGGAATCAATAGCAGAATAACTGAGGCAGAAGAATGGATAAGTGACCTGGAAGACAGAATGGTGGAATTCACTGTTGCAGAACTGAATAAAGAAAAAAGAATGAAAAGAACTGAAGTCAGCCTAAGAGACCTATGGGACAACATTAAATGCAACAACATTCACATTATAGGGGTCCCAGAAGGAGAAGAGAGAGAGAAGGAGTTGAGAAAGTATTTGAAGAGATTAACATGGGAAAGAAAATAGCCACCCAAGTCCAGGAAGCACAGAGAGTCCCAGGCAGGATAAACCCAAGGAGAAACACGCTGAGACACATAGTATTCAAATTGACAAAAATTAAAAACAAAGAAAAATTATTGAAAGCAAAAAGGGAAAAATGACAAATAACATACAAGGGAACTCCCATAAGGTTAACAACTGATTTCTCAGCAGAAACTCTACAAGCCAGAAGGGACTGTCATGACATATTTAAAGTAATGAAAGGGAAGAAGCTACAACCAAGATTACTCTACCCGGCAAGGATCTCATTCAGATTTGATGAAGAAATCAAAAGCTTTACAGACAAGCAAAAGCTAAGAGAATTCAGCACCACCAACCAGCTCTACAACAAATGCTAAAGGAACTTCTCTAAGTGGGAAACACAAGAGAAGAAAGGGACCTACAAAAACAAACCCAAAACAATTAAGAAAATGGTAATAGGAACATATTGATAATTACCTTAAACGTGAATGGATTAAATGCTCCAACCAAAAGATACATGCTTGCTGAATGGATACAAAAACAAGACCCATATAGATGCTGTCTACAAGAGACCCACTTCAGACCTAGGGACACATACAGACTGAAAGTGAAGGTATAGAAAAAGATATTCCATGCAAATAGAAATCAGAAGAAAGCTGGAGTAACAATACTCATATCAGATAAAATAGACTTTAAAATAAAGAATGTTACAAGAGACAAGGAAGAACACGACATAATGGCCAAGGGATCAATCCAAGAAGAAGATATAAAAATTATAAATATATATGAACCCAACATAGGAGCACCTCAATACATAAGGCAACTGCTAACAGCTACAAAAGGGGAAACTGACAGTAACACAAAAATAGTGGGGGACTGTAACAACTCACTTACACCAATGGACAGATCATCCAAACAGAAAATTAATAAGGAAACACAAGCTTTAAATGATACAATAGACCAGATAGATTTAATTGATATTTACAGGACATTCCATCCAAAAGCAGCACATTACACTTTCTTCTCAAGTGCGCACAGAACATTCTTCAGGATAGATCACATTTCGGGTCACAAATCAAGCCTCAGTAAATTTAAGAAAACTGAAATCATATCAGGCATCTTTTCTGACCACAATGCTATGAGATTAGAAAACAATTACAGGGAAAAAACCGTAAACAACATAAACATATGGAGGCTAAACAATATGATACTAAATAACCAAGAGATCACTGAAGAAATCAAAGAGGAAATCAAAAAGTACCTAGGGACAAATGACAACGAAAACACGACGATCCAAAACCCATGGGATGCAGCAAAAGCAGTTCTAAGAGACAAGTTTATAGCAATACAAGCCTACCTCAAGAAACAAGAAAAATCTCAAATAAACAATCTAAACTTACACCTAAAGGAACTAGAGAAAGAAGAACAAACAAAACCCAAAGTTAGCAAAAGGAAAGAAATCATCAAGATCAGAGCAGAAATAAATGAAATAGAAACAAAGAAAACAATAGCAAAGATCAATAAAACTAAAAGCTGGTTCTTTGAGAAGATAAACAGAATTGATAAACCATTAGTCAGACTCATCAAAAAAAGAGGGAGAGGACTCAAATCAATAAAATTAGAGATGAAAGAGAACTTACAACAGACACCGCAGAAATACAAAGCATCCTAAGAGACTACTACAAGCAACTCTATGCCAATAACATGGACAACCTGGGAGAAATGGACACATTCTTAGAAAAGTATAACCTTCCGAGGCTGAACCAGGAAGAAATAGAAAATATGAACAGACCAATCACAAGTAATGAAATTGAAACTGTGATAAAAAATCTTCCAACAGGGCTTCCCTGGTGGCGCAGTGGTTGACAGTCCGCCTGCCGATGCAGGGGACACGGGTTCATGCCCCGGTCCGGGAAGATCCCACATGCCGCAGAGCGGCTAGGCCTGTGAGCCATGGCCACTGAGCCTGCGCGTCTGGAGCCTGTGCTCCACGATGGGAGAGGCCACAACAGTGAGAGGCCCGCGTACCGCAAAAAAAAAAAAAAAATCTTCCAACAAACAAAAGTCCAGGACCAGATGGCTTCACAGGTGAATTCTATCAAACATTTAGAAAAGAGCTAACACCCATCCTTCTCAAACTCTTCCAAAAAACTGCAGAGGAAGGAACACTCCCAAACTCATTCTATGAGGTCACCAACACCCTGATACCAAAACCAGACAAAGATACTACAAAAAAAGAAAATTACAGACCAATATCACTGATGAATATAGAAGCAAAAATCTTCAACAAAATACTAGCAAACAGAATCCAACAACACATTAAAAGGATCATATACCATGATCAAGTGGGATTTATCCCAGGGATGCAAGGGTTCTTCAATATATGCAAATCAATCAAAGTGATATACCATATTAACAAACTGAAGTATAAAAACCATATGATCATCTCAATAGATGCAGAAAAAGCTCTTGACAAAATTCAACACACATTTATGATAAAACTCTCCAGAGAGTGGGCATAGAGGGAACCTACCTCAACATTATAAAGGCCATATACGACCAACCTACAGCAAACGTAATTCTCAATGGTGAAAAACTGAAAGCATTTCCTCTAAGATCAGGAACAAAACAAGGATGTCCACCCTCACTACTATTATTCAACATAGTTTTGGAAGTCCTAGCCACGGCAATCAGAGAAGAAAAAGAAGTAAAAGGAACACAAATTGGAAAAGAAGAAGTAAAACTGTCACTGTTTGCAGATGACATAATACTATACATAGAGAATCCTAAAGATGCCACCAGAAAACTACTAGAGCTAATCAATGAATCTGGTAAAGCTGCAGGATACAAAATTAATGCACAGAAATATCTCGCATTCCTATACACCAATGATGAAAAATGTGAAAGAGAAATTAAGGAAACACTCCCATTTACCATTGCAAGAAAAAGAATAAAATACCTAGGAATAAACCTACCTAGGGAGACAAAAGACCTGTATGCAGAAAACTATAAGACACTGATGAAAGAAATTAAAGATGATACAAACAGTTGGAGAGATATACCATGTTCTTGGATTAGAAGAATCAATACTGTGAAAATGACTATACTACCCAAAGCAATCTACAGATTCAATGCAATCCCTATCAAATTACCAATGGCATTTTTTACAGAACTAGAACAAAAAAATCTTAAAATCTGTATGGAGACACAAAAGACCCCGAATAGCCAAAGCAGTCTTGGGGGAAAAAAAACGGAGCTGGAGGAATCAGACTCCCTGACTTCAGACTATACTACAAAGCTACAGTAATCAAGACAGTATGGTACTGGCACACAAACAGATATACAGATCAATGCAACACAATAGAAAGTCCAGAGATAAACCCACACACCCATGGTCAACTAATCTATGACAAAGGAGGCAGGATATACAATGGAGAAAAGACAGTCTCTTCAATAAGCAGTGCTGGGAAAACTGGACAGCTATATGTAAAAGAATGAAATTAGAACACTCCCTATCACCATACACAAAAATAAACTCAAAATGAATTACAGACCTAAATGTAAGACTGGACACTATAAAACTCTTAGAGGAAAACATAGGAAGAACACTCTTCAACATAAATCAAGATCTTTTTTGATCCACCTCCTAGAGTAATGGAAATAAAAACAAAAATAAACAAATGGGACCTAATGAAACTTAAAAACTTTTGCAAAGCAAAGGAAACTACAAACAAGACAACCCTCAGAATGGGAGAAAATATTTGCAAACGAATCAACGGACAAAGGATGAATCTCCAAAATATAAAAACAGTTCATGCAGCTCAAAACTTAAAAAACAAACAACTCAATCCAAAAATGGGCAGAAGACTTAAACAGACATTTCTCCAAAGAAGACATACAGATGGCCAAGAAGCACATGAAAAGCTGCTCAACATCACTAATTATTAGAGAAATGCAAATCAAAACTACAATGAGGTATCACCTCACACCAGTTAGAATGGGCATCATCAGAAAATCTACAAACAAGAAATGCTGGAGAGGGTGTGGAGAAAAGGGAACCCTCTTGCACTGTTGGTGGGAATGTAAATTGATACAGCCACTATGGAGAACAGTATGGAGGTTCCTTAAAAAACTAAAAATAGAATTACCATATGACCCAGCAATCCCACTACTGGGCATATACCCAGAGAAAACCGTAATTCAAAAAGACACATGCACCCCAATGTTCACTGCAGCACTATTTACAACAGCCAGGGCATGGAAGCAACTTAAGTCCCCCTCGACAGACGAATGGATAAAGAAGATGTGGTACATATATACAATGGAATATTACTCAGCCATAAAAAGGAACGAAACTGGGTCATTTGTAGAAATGTGGATGGATCTAGAGACTGTCATACAGAGTGAAGTAAGTCAGAAAGAGAAAAACAAATATCATATATTAACGCATATATGTGGAACCTAGAAAAATGGTACAGATGAACCGGTTTGCAGGGCAGAAACAGAGACACGGATGTAGCGAAGAAATGTATGGACACCAAGGGGGGAAAGCGGTGGGGCGAGGGGGGCGGCGGGGTGGTGGTGGTGATGGGATCACTTGGGAGATTGGGATTGACATGTATACACTAATATGTATAAAATGGGTAACTAATAAGAACCTGCTGTATAAAAAATTAAATTAAATTTTTAAAAAAAGAGTGAACACATCAAATAACCATCGGACAAAATAGTAAAAAAAAAAAAAATTTCTCTTTACTAACCAACCCTACAAATTAATAGAGGTTTTTTCAAGGTAACAAAAGGATTGATAGTGTGAAATTTTATGCATATCTTGTTTTCTTCAGACAAAATCCAATGATCTGGAATTTTGTGCCAAGTTAAATGCATTATCATGGGAAGTAGAATGTTTGAAAAGATTATCCTATCTAGTTCAGAATGACACAAAAATTCTCTATGGCAAAATCAATGTAAGCTAATTAAGGGCCACACGTTTAGTATCTGGCAGAAACTAAATTCACTTAAATAGGTAGTTAAAAAAAAAAGAAAAAAGAAATCAAAATGTTGCACCATATTTTACAAACACTCTAGAAATGTTTTATCAACAGGGCAATTGTGACTGAGGTGGCAAGAAACAAGCACAGGTCCCAGAGTTAGAAGAGTGTCATGTTCTGGTTTTGTCACAAATTGAAACAGGTAAAGGTGTCAAATCATACAAGTCATTTAACCTCCTTATCTGTAAAATGGAGAGACTATTACTTTGAGGACCAAATATAGTAACCAAGTAAAGGTTCCATTTATCAGTAAAATAAAAAATGTCCTACAGATATATATTATTATGATGCTAGAAAATCTGGTTAAAGGAAATAAATGCTTACCTTCCATTAATTTTTTTTTTTTTGGCCATGCTGTGCTGCTTCCGGGATCACAGTTCCCTGACCAGGGATCGAACCCTGGGAGTGAAAGCGCTGAGTCCTAACCACTGGATCGCCAGGGAATTCCCACCTTCCTTTAATGTTTAAGTAAAAAATACCATACAGTATATGAATCATGGTTCTTATATAATCTGATAAATAGTATGCATCCTTGCCCTACAAATGTGTCCATGCACACATACAGGACATTTGTGTTTGATTTTAGAATTAGAGTCTCTCTCTCATGACCTACAGTCTAGGTTAAACACCCTGCTGTAGGCTGGCCCAGGTACACTATGATAATTTCTACACTCTTCTTTCTCCTACAGTATCAGTAGTAAATGACCATCCAGATAACTGTGATTAAGACTTCGAGGTGTGTCTATACAGTATATCATTTACAAAGCACTTTCAAATACATTATTTCATCTTAGTAGTATATTCCAGTTGCTAATAATTCTTTAAGATCCATGGCCTCACTCAAATATCAGATATAATTTAACTTCTGAACTGTAATTTATTATAATACCAAACTATAATGGTAGTCAGAATTCTTAATCATACTGTATGGTTCTATTTCTATCTACATTTAGGCAGAAAAATCTCACTAATTAAGGTGCATAAACATTTATGAAAATCTATTTTATTTTACATTTTAGCATCTCAGAGAATTGAAAAAACACCATTTGTAATTATTCTTATGATTATATATAATTATTCTCATAATCAAACATTTAAAATATATAATATTATTTTTTTAATTACCATAGGAACCTCATCAATGACATCTCAATTTCTTTGAGGAAGATGTTCTATTTTATAGCTACAATCTATTGGTAATCTTCAAAATTCAATCTTTATTTATAGTTTTTGAAAATTTAAACAAAATATTTTTCAATTCTACATTAAATTTAACTACATGTTACTTTTATTCATATTTTACTCATATGTCAGACTTGGAAGGTACATACTTGGCTTTCATAAATACATTTTTAAGTTTGCTTTATGGGTCAAACTGTTCCCCCTGGCTTGTGGAAGGTTTAAATTCATACAAGTACTCACAAAGTAACTTTATTAATATACTCAGGGGGAAACACACACACACACACACACACACACACACAGTAAAATAAACTAGAAAGGGGTGGAATCTCTATACATGATTTTAGTTAATTTCTCATTATCCCAATATAAAACATACCATATGCAGAGATTTTGTTTTCTGTAAGAATAGAGAACACACAGGTGGACAGATGAAGCAGGAACAGAACATAGAAGAGGGATGAAGAACTAGAGGTCAGGGGAAGCTAAAACTCCTATTTCCAAGGAAGTCAAGGCAACAGCAGAGAAGATGGGTGGCCCAGCAACACAAAAGTTTTATATTAAATAATCCCAACATTTTGTGTTTTTTGTCCCTAATCTGAAAGAAAGGTAAGACCAATATAAACCCTCTAATAATAAAATATGACATCCATTATCATCTCATTCCTAGGCCACAGGGCCAAGCATATCAACCCAAATGGTCAGAGGTCCATGTCAAGTTAAGATTACCTCCTCATGGACAACTAGATCACCACAACATGAGTGGACACCACCATCTGTCAAGCCAAGGAGAAAAAACTGCAGGAATGGTCAAGTGGACATTTTCAATGGATTAAACTTATGCCTTGGCCAACCCCAGAAAAGCAGAGGAAATCTGTGTACACTCTACCTTCCGTATGCTCACAGAAAACTGATGGCATGAGGAAACAAGAATCCCTGTTCTTTCGCGGGCCAGGAAGAAACCCCAAATTAAGGCATTTCAAAAGAGACCTTGTTTTTCTGCATCGAGAAATCACAGATAATTTCTATCACTGCATTCTATTGTTAATGTTAAAAACCCAATCTTATGCTCTTTTGAAAGTTTAAGAAACAAAATTTGTATTTTCACAGGCTTTTGAAAATTTAAGCAACACAATGTATATTTTTGAATGCCAACATTAAATCTGAATACACATGACTGTTACGGGAAGAGTTATATTTTACTTATATGTCAGACTTGGGAAATAGGCATATGGGTTTTCATAAACACATTTCTGTTACTTTTTTTTTTTTTTTGTGGTACGCGGGCCTCTCACTGCTGTGGCCTCTCCCGTTGCGGTGCACAGGCTCCGGACGCGCAGGCTCCGCGGCCATGGCTCACGGGCGCAGCCGCTCCGCGGCATGTGGGATCTTCCCGGACCGGGGCACGAACCTGTGTCCCCTGCATCGGCAGGGGGACTCTCAACCACTGCGCCACCAGGGAAGCCCTCTGTTACTTTTTTTAATGTGTCAAATGCCTCCCTGACTTGCTGAAGGTTCAAATCTACATGATGGTTCTCTCACCTTATAGAGATCAGAAAGAATAAAGCTGTAATCCTGTTGGGCTTAAGTCAATAGCCAGGACTTTTCTAGGAGTTATGGAAGAATTCAGGAGAGGGAGAAATGCAGCATCTTGTCTGTCCTCAAACAGCTTACTGCCTACATGGAAGATGTGACTAACCTTAGTAATGCAGAAAATAACATCATACCAGAAAAAGATACACAAACAGGAGTCCCACTACAACATGTCTGGTCAGGATTCAAAGCACTAGAAAATGGAATTCAGATGACCACTAACCAGCCTACCCAAGCCCCCAAATAAAATTTTATATCCTTTCCCATCCCCTTGCCAATTGAGCATATATTTCAAAGTCTTCTCAGTAGAAAACAGATTATACATTAAAATGCATTAATTTAACTCCTCTATCTATAATATACTGATTACAAATTTCCTGAAAACGTATTGGTCAGAAACATGAGTCTAGTTCAAGAATCCATAAGTCAATTATTAAAGGAAGTTTTGTTCTGGGACTTCCCTGGTGGTACAGTGGTTAAGAATCTGCCTTCCAATGCAAGGGACGCAGGTTCAATCCCTGATCAGGGAACTCGATCCCACATGCATGCCACAACTAAGAGTTCGCATACCACAGCTAAGGAACCCGCAAGCCGCAATTAAGACCTAGCACAACCAAAAATAAATAAATAAAATAAAAAATAAATAAAGGAAGTTTCGTTCTATGTTATGAATAAAATAACTTCCATTAGCTTTTCCTGCTAGGTTTTATTCGACAACTGACATTTACAAAAATTTATCTTTACATTTCTCCAGGCACCAGTAACGGCAAATAATTTAGTAAATGACGAATTATCAGTTCAACATCCTTTCTACAGATTTAAAATGAATGTGGGCTCAATTAATGAATATTTGAAGTTAAAAAGATTTTAAACAGATTTATTTGGAATTTATTTTAAATTGTACATGACACTTGACATTTCTTAAAAAACTATGCCCTGATCTGATTTCCTTGCATTTCCTTAAGATCACATTTAAAAATCTTGTTTATTTGCACTAAACCTTCCTTAAGTATGGCGATTTTTCTGAATCTCCTTTTATAATTAGCAAGTGACATGAGTTTCTTAACAAAGATTTCAGAAGTGGCACCACTGCGGCTGACCTTTGTTTCAGTGTGACAATAAACCATGCAAAAAATTAACTTTACCACTATATTTAGATGGGTTAAGTATAAAATTCTATTTTCCTTAGGAAAAAACACTTAAAGCATGTCTGACTGTTGTGATAAAATATATGCAACCACACAAAATTCCACTCTATTTTTTGGCTCACACTTGTCACTAACTTTACTGCTGAGGTTTTCCACGACACCACATTACCTCACTCCAAGATCAGACTGATAAACTATTAATTTTTCTCAGTCATGGGCTTAGAAGTATAAAATTAAGGTACAATACCCTGGTTACTCTTGAAGGAATAAATCAGTTTACTTTTTATATCCTATTTTTGAAAGTCATAAGAAAAGTTCTTACTACAAATGCCTTTGAAATAATTACTTTCATAAAACAAAAGTTGTTTTGCAAGTTAGCCAGATCAGAAATTTCTAGCTCAATTTCCCTTTTTCCTTTTGTTTACTTAAACAGAGTTCAACTCAAGTATTAAACAAAGACTATAGGGCTATAAATTATAATTTTTATCATTAATGCAATGTCTACAGCCAATGGTAAATTCTTTGGAAAAGTTTTTTTTTTTAAGCTCTTATTTTGTTACATAAATTACCCCTTAATTTATTTGTTTCTAAGGTTAAATTTTTACCTTCAGAATATTTTACAAACTGCTATGGAATTATGAGAAAGTCAAGGAGTTTAGAATTCAGTCGTGTTGTACGCCATACTGCAGCCCCTGCCCCCAGACCAGAGTGCTCTGTTATAAGGTCTCAGAACACGCCCTACTTCTTAATACTTATCAAAATTGAACAATTATATACTCAATTATTTAATATCTGCCTTTCCAGCTAAAAGTTTCTGAAGAGCAGGTACCATCATGCTTGTCAAGTTCACACATCTCCAGGGCTTTCCGTATAGTGTACACACTATTTGTCAAATGAATGAGAAAATAAGCCATGTAAAACAATAATAGCCATTAGAAAGAAGCATATCTGAAATAAATAAAATGGTATGTTGTAATATAATGTAATGTAATTTGGAAACTTCATTCATCTACCTAACAGAATCAGAGAATTGGCAATAAATGAGGTGTTTAGTGAATTAATACTCAATTAGATTACATAAATGTGATTACAAAGCTACAAAGGAATGGACATAGTAAATTAAAGTCCTATTTGAGGAAGCAGACTTTATACAAGATTTTGATACTTTCTAATCTTTTTACAGCATCATAATAATCATATATTACCATACACTGGAAGCTAAATCTAAACAATAGTTAATCTATTAAATCTAAAATAAATTTGATAGGCACTAGTAAATTCTAAGATATAGTTGTTGCCCTCAAGAAAATTCTAATACAGTTGAGAAGCTAGAAAATATATATAAAAGGATGACTTATACAATGTAGCATGTGCTCTGTTTCCATCAAGTGGTATAGGCAATAAACAGCTCAGTTCAGTGGAAGGGGTAGAGGAAGCATGACCCAGACTAACTGTGTATGTGTTTGACGGGACAAAGGGCAGAACAATTTGGCTAGACTTAAGGAGCTTCGAGATGACACTGGAAAATAAGTATTTACAACAGGAGGACAGCAAACTCACATGCCTACAGGGACAGTTAACATCGGAGTGAAGCCTGCAGGATGAAAAATGTCAACAGACACTTGGTCTCAATGTTGGAAGCAAGAGGATCTCTGTTGGGGACAACGGGGGATTGCTGAGCACACACCCGTATAAAAAGGGAAGCTGCTATGTTGCCCCAACAGATCATTGCCATGCCTTCTAGTTTTTTAAGAAAATGTGTAAAATTCACTTTTTTTTAATTTAAAGTTTCTCAATTTTTAAATGCTGGAAAATAGATGTTTTCAACACTGTGTTAAAACCAAAATATGTCTGTAGCCAATCTTGCTGGTGCGCCACAGGCTTGCAACTCTGGTTTGGCACGTCGAACTCCACGCTAAGAGATCTGGAGTTCATCCTGTAGTCAATGACTTAAGAGACTTAGCATTTATTTCATAATTTGCTTAGTTTTATACCTCTGCACGCTCCAGTATTTAACCATGTAAAACACTCAGCACTGCCAAATTATTTCACATTGGCCTTGTGTTAAGCATTTCACTGTTACAGGCCAATTTCATTCGTTTAATTAACTGTAGAGTGACTTATAAGTTTCAGCTGGAACAACATTCAAACTGATACTAATAAAACAGTGTTGACAGAACAGTACCTCAGAGAATGCTGACATTATATGTGTATACCACAACCCACTAGAAACACACATATAATCACTGGATCTCCACTTCTCAAAAAACATGTGCCATAATCCACTACAAATGAAAAGTCCTTACCCTTTCCAGCATTTTCCCATAATCAGCAACTTTCTAAAGACTATTACTATACAGTACTTTCATTACCAAGCAGCACTCAAATATATGTAACAATGTTTTAATTCTACCTATCACTATAAGCTTTTAACTACCCAAAAGCAATATTTAAGCATTAAAGGCCTATGTTTTAGCATTTTAATAAGCTTAGAGAAAGAAAAGATAACTAGTATCAGAGACCTGTTGATTCTTTCTGATGATAGTATTACAGAAAGTTGTAATTATAATTCAAAGGTAATTCCCAGACCAGAAAATTCTTAGTGCATAATTATGATATAAAATACAGAACTATGAAAATTGCTTAATCACATGCCTTGAAATAATATTCACAATGAAAGTCATCAAAGCATAAAAGAAATATTAAACAAGCAAAGCTTCTATTACTCAGTTTGCTCTGGCCCCTGGGAACCCCTAACCTGAGCCATCCACTCCATGAATGAAGGTTTTCAGGCTGGTGGAGTACCATGATGTATATAGACTGGTCAGCTCAAACCTATCAGTGTTGCTGAAAAAGAAGCCAACTCAAAACACATGTCTCACTGGGGCTCTGTTTTATCCTTTTCATATGAAATGATTAATGGGTTGAATTAAAGAACATGTCGTCACTAGAAACAAAACAAAACAATCCTACCATACACTCTACTAGTGGGAAATGCAAAGGCTCCCCATCCCTGTTGTAGACCCTCATGGCCCCCAGCATTCTGAAGTCCCACCCCACATTTTATCAGACATATTAAAATGTACTCACATAGAATATTGAATAGTATAAGAAACTGAACTAAAAATAAGAATTATCTTTCGGAAGCTTTTCATTCTTGAGCCCACTCCAGCCAGGTTTTTGTCCCCACCTTGCCACTAATACAGCTCTTGTCAAGGTCACCAGTGACCTCAAGGTTGTTAAATCTAATGAGCAACTCTCAGTCTTCAAGCTACTTGACTTGACACGACACCACTGAATCACTCTCTCCTCCCTGAGATGCTTTCCTTACTGGATTTCAGGTATATGCTTTTAATTTCCCTCCTGTCCCCTGACTGCTCCTCAGTCTTCTCTACTGGTTCCTCCTTATCAACTCACTCTCTAGAGCCTGAAGTGCCTCAGGCTCAGCCCAAGCCCCTCATCACAGAAAAAGTAACTCATAGTTCCTTCTTCCCATGGTGTGGGTCAGTAGAATTAGTATCTACTAATAATAACACTGTTACTTAGGGAATGGAAACAATTAGGTCCACTATGTCAGAAATATGTGCATAATTCCTTTGGCTTAAGATACATTCTTATGAGACTTCTCTTTTCCACAAACTATAAATATGGATATGACCCAAGGCTTGGTCCATGGACTGCTTTCCCTGTCTACAGACATTCCCTGTATGATTTCATCCAAAGCCTGCTGGCGACTTCCAAATTTCTATCTCTAGCCTGGACGTCTTCCTTAAACTCCAGATTCCTAAATCCAACAAGCTGCTCAACTTCTCCACTTGGAAGTTGAATATAACATGTCCAAAATGGCTCTTGGTTATCTTTCCCAAACCAGCTCCTCCATCAGATCCCCATCTCAGTTCATGGCAACTCCATAATTATGCAAAAAGCCTTGGTGTTATCCTTCCTCTGATTGCTATTTCTCATGCTCCTCAAACCAGGAAATCTTATTGGTTTGACCTATAAAATAAACCTCGGTCATTTCTCACCACCTCCTCCACTGCTACTGGCATCTCTCAACTGGATTATTGCCAACAGCGGCTAACTTGTATCCCTGCTTCCCGGGACTACCCTACTCCATTTTTCAATCTCAACACAGCCGCCAGTGATTCTATTAAAATCCAAGTCAAATCACCTTACTCTTAGGCTCAAAACTCTCCAGTGACTCCCCATTTCACTCAGAGTAAAAGCCAAAGTTCTTAAAATGGTCCACCAGGCAGACACTACGTGATAAGCTCCCCAAACCTCTATAACTTCATCTACTGCCACTTTGTGGCCTTCTCACTGGTCCTGGGACAGACCAGGCACACTTCTGCCCAAGGCCTTCACTGGTCCCTCTGCTGGAACACTCTTCCCCCAGGTGTCTCTGTATGGCCAACTTCTTCCCTCATGTCATCTTCTCAATGAGTCCTACCTTGACCATATTATTTGAAATTGCCAAAGGCCCTGCTTCCCTCCTCCAGCGCTCCTAATGACCCTTACCTTGCTCTGCTTTTTCTTTTTCCAAACACACTACTTTCTAAAATACTATAGCTTTGTTCTGTTTAGTGTTTGTCTCCTAATAGGATATAAGCTCCATGAAGGCCGGATTATTTTCTTTATTTTGTTCACTGACGTAGCTACGGGGCCTAGAACAGTGTCTAGCACAGAGTAGGCAAGTATTATGTTGAATGAATGAATGAATTTAATTAAACATTTAATAGTTTCAATTTCATAATTTTCTTTTAATATTTGAGACTTTTACCAAATCCTGAACATGTCTGTTGCTCCTAGAAAAGGTCCTTTGTACTTGAGGAATACAAAGATCCCAGCCTGACCTCCTGACCCAACCCAAATCCAGCAGCCCCAGGGAAGCTAGGGCCATCCTACCTTTGGGCATCATTGGTTCTGCTCCAGGAGTCCACTTAGCACTTACTGGGAAATATCTAATACCTCTCTAAACACATATATTTTGTTCCCCCACCAAGACAAGAAACCCTTTGGCAGGACTTGCAGTAAGTATTCAACACAGTCCTGGATACTTCATACAGAAGCAAAACCTGTTTTTTGAGGGACCTGGTGAACATTTTTAAAGTATTAAGTTTATTAAGTTTAAGATATTATACAACACCTACCAGGGCACAGGGTTATCTGGGGTAGGCCCCCCTTTTAATGAACAGAGCAGAATGACACCCATGATTATTCTGGAACATCCTGTGCCTATTTTGACTGGATTTGTAATTATGCTATTTAGATGTAAATGTGTCTTTCTAATGTGCTTAAGTTTGTTTTTCTTAAAAACTCCTTTGAAACTTTCAGACTATTAATTTTCTTTGAATGAATGGTTTAAAAATCTTAAGTTTTGGGCCTAACAGAAAATCGTAAAGGGGTCTGGCCCACATTTTATAAACTGTGCCAATGGTGGGGCGTGGGGTTGGGAGGAATAAACAATTGCTTTATCCCAATAATAGTGGCTTTCTTAAAAAGGACTCACATGAAATGTGCAGAGTACAAGAGAAAAAGACATGGGCCACTGGTACTCTAAGTTTAAAAGTACTTTGTACAATATTATTCATCACAAAGAGAATTTTTTTAATCTGTAAATTTACTTTTTGGCAGCTGGAAAGAAATAATTAGCAAGCAGGCAGAAGCTGCGGGAATGAGACTGCTGGAAATAGGAGAATTAGGAAAAATAACTCAATTAGTGATCAGTGGGACATGCCAGCTATTCTTAGTGCAGCAGTATAGATTGCCCAATATCTGTAACTTAGAAATACTATAATTTGTTGCCTACTTAATGCGATCAAAACACAAAATAAAATCTTGTGAACAACTACTTGTAAACAAAAGCTTAGGGATTTCCAAGGGCTAGAAATCTTTGTATACATCATTTCTTTTTGTCTTAAGTAATAAAAGCCAACTTTTCTTGACTGTTTACTACGTGTCACACCATGGCACTTGCTTTACATGTGCTATTTCACTTAATCAAAACAACCCTATGAGATAGTTGCTATTATTATCTTCATTTTACAGATGAGGAAAAAGAGGTTCAGAGAGTTAAGTAACTTCCCCCAGGTTACACACTAGAAAACAGTGGAGCCTAGATTTGGACCCCAGAGAACTAATCTCAAAAATCTTGTTCTTAACGTTTATATTTTACTGCCTTTCTTCCATTTTGTCTTCAAAACTTATTACTCTTTTCTGTAGTAATTTCAGTGAGCAATTTGTCAGGCCCTATGGTGAGCACTCTTCCCCCAGGTATCTCTTACTTATCTCTTATTTGCTAAGATTATACATGCTAAATTTTTGCTGTTATAAGCTGTATCTCATTTGAGCAGGATATGTTATTTACTACCCATTTATGAAGCTTCAGGTTTTGCTCTTTTTATTTGTTTGTTTTACCTTTTTTTCACCTTCCTAATGAGCCTAAGTTGAAATTCTGAGTCTTTTCTTGAACCACGAAAATGTCCTTTTTCTCTTTAGGGAAACATGAAAGAAAATATCTATACCAACAGTCTTCCTTCACAAGCACTTTGTTTTACCTATCAGATTTCTCATAATCCTATGTTTTATTACAATAAGTGCTTCCTGGGAGCGGAGCACTTATTACAATAAGTGCCACAGATTTCAGCATCAGAATTTCTCTGTTGTTTTTGGTAGACAGAGACCAGAAACTGGATGTTTCCAGGGATATTTAAGAAAAGATAACTTAAAGGGGGTGGGGGGGGCAGAATGGAGGAGAAAAGTGTATAGAAAGGAGATGACATAATGTCAGGAAGAGGCAAAAAATATATATTTATATATATTCTTATTCTTAAGAATAAACTATTCTGAAAATATTTAGAGAGCAGTCCTTTGAAATTGGGGTCAATCCTAGATTGTTTATGGATGAATAAAACAATGAGCCAGGAGGGACCTCAAGATATCACCTACTTGGCGCTTATAACCCAAAGTCTCACTGGAGAGAGGAGAGAAGGAGAAAGGGGTTAAACAGAAATTCCAAGGGCTCTGTACTGGGGGCAGAGGCAGAGCAGCCTTGAGGAAGTATAATTCTGCCTCACTGGGCCACAGCTCCATTTTCTCTGGGCAGGTCTTCTATCTGAACCGAGCCATAGGATATCTTTGTGTGGATCAGGAAAGGGCACCCCATGCTCCAGGCCAGTGGACTCACTGCTTGGACAACAGAGTAGTGAGCTGGGTTTCAGCCCTCAGATGGCACTAGTCTAGACCAGACTGGAAGTCAGAAGCAGCTTCTACTCTCGGCACTGTCATTAGCTGTGAGACTCTGAGTCACTCAGTCTTTTGGATCTTTAGTCCCCTCACCTTTAAAAAATGAAGGGGCTGGGCTTCCCTGGTGGCACAGTGGTTGAGAGTCCGCCTGTCGATGCAGGGGACACGGGTTCGTGCCCCGGTCTGGGAGGATCCTACGTGCCGTGGAGCGGCTGGGCCCGTGAGCCATGGCCGCTGAGCCTGTGCGTCCGGAGCCTGTGCTCCGCAACGGGAGAGGCCACAACAGTGAGAGGCCCGCGTACCGCAAAAAAAAAAAAAGGGGCTAGCTGTCACCTAAGGTCCTTTCCCTCTTCTCAATTCTCAAGTGAAATCCGGCAAGATCCAGTTGGTATATTCCTAAATGTGTCCCTGAAACACGGATTCTGTGGACTGAGTTCAGCCTTTATTTTTGTGTGATATTGTATTTTTTTCTCTCACGTTTCTGATGTATTTTTTTCTTTTAACCTGAAGATTACTCTTCTTTCAATTCCAAACTGCTTGATTTTTCTTGAGCCATCAAAAGGTCAAGCCCCACACTACCCAAATGTCTATCAACAGAATGAATAAACTAGGTATATTTATTCACGGAAATAAAAGAAAAAACAAGTACTGCTACCTGAATCAATTTGGACATGACACCACGTTGAGTTAAAAAAGACACGAAAAAGAACTTATACTTGATTGCATTCAAATGCAGCCCAAGAGGGGCTTCCCTGGTGGTGCCGTGGTTAAGAATCCACCTGCCAATTCAGGGGACACGGGTTTGAGCCCTGTTCCGGGAAAATCCCACATGCCGCGGAGCAACTAAGCCCGTGTGCCACAACTACTGACCCTGCGCTCTAGAGCCCGCGAGCCAAAACTACTGAAGCCCACGTGCCACAACTACTGAGCCCGCACACCTAGAGCCTGTGTTCTGCAACAAGAGAAGCCACTGCAATGAGAAGCCCACGAACCACAATGAAGAATAGCCCCCGCTCACCGCAACTAGAGAAAGCCCGTGTGCAGTAACTAAGACCCAACACAGCCAAAAATAAATAAATAAATGCAACCCCCAAACAGGTTAAAACTATCCTACGGCAATAAAAGTCAGAATAGTGGTCATCCTTGGGGCAGGGATTATGACTGCAAGAAACTTGGAGCTGGGGCGGGGTGGGGGGGGGTGTGTGTGCCTGGTAAGGTTCTGTTTCTTGATTTGGATGCTGAGTGCCTAGATATGATCACTTTGTGCTGTATACTTCTGATCTCTGCATTTTTCTGGTTGTATGTAATTATTCAGGAACAAGTTCAAAGAAATAAAGCCACAGGGACACCCACTCCCTCCAAACAAAAGCCATCTACTAAAACTGGACAGCATAAGTACTGCTACCTGTAGGGAGAAAATTAATTACATTTCGTTTAATGTGAATCAGACAAAGAACCACCTGAGAAGCTAAGTGAGAAATGACGTTAATTTCCTAAAATCTTCATCCAGAATCTCCTTGATTTTTATAATGATTTCCTCCCTCACATGAAACTGTGGCTATAAGGTAGTATAACATATTGCTTTTCCCTCTATCTTCATATACCAGTAAAACATTTCTGCTCAAAGTTCTATAACATATATGTACAAAGGCAGTTGTTAGAAAACATCTGAAAATATCCCAGGATAATCTAATTGGAATATGGAGGCTCAAAATAGATACTTTTGATCAGAATTATCCCAATTACCACATTAATGAAATGACTTGGTTAATGACCAAATCTCTACCTAGATTCTTGCTGTATAGATTAAACTCTGCTAGGTAAGGCCACATAGGTGGGGAAAGGCATTCCAGAAAACGCTGTGCTACAGACAACTCCAAGGAAGCTCCAGGAAACACTGCCTTCTCCTTTGCTCTGTGTCTGGTTCATCTGTGAATGTTTCGGCACCACACTTTCCTCCTTACGTTATACCAGCTGTCAGATCAGTGATTTCTTTCCCCTCCCCAATGTTCTAGGATCCCTCTTTGATCAATACGGTATACTGCATGACTGCTCCATTTGATACATATGAAAAGTGATATACACAAAGTTGCATCAGAAGTAATTACACCACTAAATCATATAAGGTAACTGGAAACACAGATTGCATGTTTTCACTCAAAACTTTATGATAACTTCAGCCAATACTGCTGTAGATTCCCTCTGGTCCCACAGCATGGCGGGTGAGCATCAGCAGTTCTCCCAAATGCTGGAGGACTAATTTAATATTTCTCGTATCATTAGAACTTAGACAAAAAATGTTTCCAGCCTATGAAATGGGAAGTGGGGTGGGGGTATAAGGGGGCAAGGGGGAGCAGAGGACGGTAATAAGCATCCAGCCCCTGAATGCAATATTTAACACCAAACTAGTGATTCAACACAAATGCAGGCAAGGTTTCCAGCATAAATATCACTCCGCAGCACTATTTCATGTTGTATACAGACCTTATAGGGCACCTTAATTCTAATCCTTTTTTTTCTCAGCTAAAAAGATCTTCTTCTTTAATTTACTTTTAAATAGAAAGCTTTCCCTACTTCAGCCTTGTTCTCAATACTCATCCTTCTAAGTTTAGATTCTCCTTGCAGTTCAATGCCCAGTATTCTACTTCTTCCTTCCTCTCAAATTATCCCTTTAACTTGTTTCTACTTATTTTTATAGGCCCCCAAAGCCTCTTCCTCAGAAGAATGTGCAATTCAAATAGCCCTTGCAACTACTCCCTATATCAAAGTTTAACTACAGAGACCAACAATACCATTTTTCCTGTTTGGGTTTCAGGAAAGATACATTTTAACTAAAATTTCACCACTCATAAATTCCTTCACTAAATCTTTCCTTCCCCCCCCTACACTGGATTGTTTTATATACAATCACAATGTACTCAAACACCCAAAATGTATAATTATATAATCATACAAAGACTTCCTAAAAAATTATAATTTTAAATATATAACACACATCCTTTATAACTCTGGTGTTGGGAGTACAAGCTAAAAAAATACTGGAGTCTTCTTATTAGTTGTGTTTGCTGTTTCTTGTTGAGAAAGAATCGTTGAGGCTCATCATACAATTGCTATATCAGAGACCACAAACTGTTACAACAGGATTCTACTGAAGACTGTAAACACATTTAAAACTTTTTTCTTTAAAAGAAGAAAGTTGGAATTGCATAAACGAAAACCAAATCTTCTATGCTTTGCCCATAAGGATACACAATTCTTATAACTGGAGTTTTGTACCTCTTAATTAAAAAAAAAGAAGAAGAAGAATACACAACACTGAATACCTCCAGTTTCCCCATAGGCTTCATCTACCAAACCAGGGCATTTAAAAGGTTAGTATTAATGAGTAGTATGAAAAATCCATCTCTCTATAAATGCAGAAAGCTTTCTATCCTTCAGAAAACTTGAAAAAATATTAAAATGACTTCAGAGAAGGCTGGTGAAATTTAGTTCTGAACTCAGAAAACCACCTAAGGGATAATTTGTGAATGCCATCTGGGATCCAGGCAGCCTCATCAACAAAAGGGAAAACTGGTTGAGATCATCCAAATCTAAAATTCACATACATTTTTACATCTGGACTGAATTAATCTTTTCTTGGTACCGGCTTTCATGTATTAAAATAATTGTTTGCAGGTTTTAGTTTTTTTTAAAAAAACCCCCACAGACTCAGAAATCAAAATCTGCAACATTCAAGTTGAAAACTACAAAGAATTCCTTTATCAAAAAAGTTAGTTGTGAGACAGGACTCATTTACACTAAACTCTGAACTTGACAGCTCAGTCAAAAACAATTCTGTTTGAAACTTTCATTTCAAGCATCTGCAGCAAAAGGCTACATGGTCTATTATGTCATAAGTTCTGAAAGCCAAAAGCTTTGTAAGTGTAGTTAAAAGTGGAAACAAAGTTCAGAAATCAGAAAAGCTCTACAACCCGTCCCCCCCCACACCCCCCACCCCCCCCACCCCCCCCACCCCCCGCTCAATTCAACTAGACCAGCTGAATGAGTTTCTAAAGAACTTGTAGCTAAAAATTATTACCTAGCACATTGACATTTCCCTTTCAAAAGCAGCCGTCTTCATCCTGGCCCATTCAGTTTTCCTGTAGAGCCAGGAGCATCTTAAATCTGCAAGTTCCAATTATGTGTTTGAAGCTGGTAGCTTACCCCTGTTGCCCCACCAAAAAGGAGGGGGTAGAAACAGAGAAAGATTTCCTGTCCCTTAAAATGTTTGGGGCCCTGCAAGAACTGCTGATTACTGTGGTCCATCAGTGTCAGATCTCAGGCACTCTTACAAGCAATTCAAAGGGGGATGGGGGGGAGAATTAGTTCATATTACAGGCAGTCTGCTTTCTGGAAAATATATCCTGCAGATAACTTGATACTAGATATCCCCTGGGGGACCCTTCTCATCTAATAATCCCAGAAGTCCATTTTAATATGAAATGTAAATCCAATATGTTTACAAACATACTGAAAGAGCATTCAAATGTCAGCTGTCTCATACTGTGGAGTATTTTCATTTTTAACATAATACTTTTATTTCTCAAAACCACACCCAAGGAAAAATGATTAAGTGCTAGAAGTTTTATACGACAAAGGACAACAGCCCAGGCATCTGTTTTCCTGCCTCTCTCTTCTGGTCTTCTCCCCTCCCCCACTCTCTATCCTGCAGGCAGTTTGCAGGTCTCGGTGCTTGTCAAAATTACCTTCTACAATAGTTTCAGAATGCTGTAGATTCTGAAAAACTTCTGATACTTTAACACTGCTGAGCCTAAATTTACGCTCTGTTCTAAGAAGAGAAATCCAAAAGTCAAAAGCCTTTTTAATGACAGATGTATTACGGAAAATTTTCCCCACAAAGTTGTGATGCTGTGAAATATCAACTCCCTGAAATCACAGAAAGGAAATGACTTACATTCTTGCAAAATGAAGCCACTAGCAGTTTTATCCAACAGTATTCTCTAATCCCTAAACTACACCCTGTGGCAACGGGGAGTATTTCGTTCAAGGACTAAATTTAAATAGATGCTTATAAAACCAATAAACAAACATCGACGGGCCCCAGAGAAGAAGAGCCGGAATCCTACATGAGAAATCCAGCGAGATACTTTTTCTGCACACTCAAAAAGGCTGGAGAGCACAGGCAAGTTAAAAGCAACCCGAGAACGCTTGCTTAAGTTTTCCTTCCCCACTGCGGGCAATGCACAACTCCTAAGGGAAATACTGGCAAAACATATTTTTGCTAAGAAATCCAAACGAAAAGGGTGTCAAGGAGCTAATATTTCTTTGGACACTAGCTACACAACTGCACGGCCTGAAAATTCTCCAACTTTCCTTTCAACTTTAAAATGGGCTTTATTTTGACAGCTTTCCATTTTTTCCTGCCTTCAAGAAAACGCCCTCACCATTAGGTTATGCTGTCCCGGGACTGGAGGTGCTGCTATAATCCCTGTAGACCTCACCCGGTGGCTCCCAGCTGTCCATCTCTGACAGGTCCTGGCCCTCCCCGATCAGCAGCTGGGGGTCTCCTCTGCCCCGGGCCGGGCCTGCGCTCCGACAGCTCCTCCAGGAACCCAAATTCTGCAGGCCGCGCCCCCCACTCGCATCCCACCAAGGCCCCCTTCCGGCGTCGCCGAGCCCGAGCTCAGTCTCCGGCTCCCCCGGCTAAGGGACGATGAGGCAGACCTCGCGCCTCAGGTCCCCTCCCGCAGTCGGGCTGCCCGGGCCGGCGCGCGCACAACAGGCGGCACCCAGGAATTCGGGGCTCGGGGGCTGGCGCCGCCTCCGGGTCACAGAGACAGGGCGCGAAGGGCAGGCGCCCCCAGCCCAGGGCGCCGGCGACCACCGGGAAGCCGAGCGCGCGCACCGTGCCCGGGGGCGCAGCCCGCAGCCCCGGCCGGCCTCCCGCCCTCGCCGCAGACGCGGCCCCGGAGCTCCGCTCCTCCCCCGCCGCCCTGCTCAGCTGCCCCGGGGCCCCGTCCTCCCTTCCCGGCGTGGGCGAGCTCCGACTCGCGGAAAAGCGACCTTCCAGCCCGGTGCCCGACGCCCAGAGCCGAGGCAGCGACGAGAAGGCGAAGAAAGACGCAGAGAAGGGGACACCGCCTGGGCTGGGGCTCGCGACTTCCAGAAGCCCTCCTGAAGTCCCGTCCAGCCACCGCCACCCGGCCGGCAAGGGGCACAGTGAGCGGCCGGGGCGCGGTGGCCGGGCTCGGGGGGCGTCCTGGGGAACCGGGTTCCTGGTCTTACCTCAGAGAAAGCTCGCAGCACCAGGCGTCGGACTCCCGTCAGCTCTCAGTGCCTTCCTGCGGCCGCCACGCCTGCCCCACTGCTCTCAGCCCCTTGGCCTGGGCAGCCGGACGAGCGCTCCGCGTCCGCCCCGCCTCTCGCCCACGCCTCCCGCCCCGCCCCCTGAAACTCCACCCCCGTCGACCCAGAGGTGGTGGGGGCGGTGGCAGAGCCGCGGGAGCGGAGCTTGCAGCAGCACGTGGAGCGCCTGCAGGCCCCGCCCCGGGCCCAACCAAGCGTCCTGCGGAGGGGTGCCGCGAGTCAGGGGCGGGAGAAAGCCGAGGGCGCCACGCTTCCGGGGTTAGGGAGGGAGGCGAGCCGCAGACGGATTCTGTGTTAGGACCGCGGCGATCTAGGCCTTTCCCCGCGTGACGGAGACGGAGGCGCGAGGGGACACTGTCATCTACCCCCCTTCTGGCCTAATGGCCCCTTCCGACGCGCGGACCCCCGCTCCCGGGATCGCTCCCTCCGGAGCCCAGCTGGGCTGGCCGGGGGCGGCAATTTGGTCTGATCTTCGTCTTATTAATTCGGAGCGACTGTGGGGAGGCCACTGAGAGAGGAGGCGGCCCCAGCGGAGGAGGCTTTGTGATTCCTTGCTCCCTCCCGTCCTCCTGTCTCGAACCCACCTGCCCACCCACTACTCAGGACGCCGCTCTTTCGCGGGTTTTATGCTGGATGGAGGGGGCGCCGCCGAGGAAGCCAAGCCTCCCCCGCTAACTCTGCCTCTCCACGTCTTCAGGTAGACAAGGCCTCTCTATCCGCTGTGGTTTTAGTGCCAGTGACCTCTCAGAAATTATATTTGCCCGCTCTCGATGGTAGCCGAGGGTCAGCGCGTGATGCGAAGGGCCAGTGGAAGATATTTTTTATGGCACTAAGACTCAGGACAGGAGATGGAGATTTCTTTGCCACTTTTAGTTGTTGGTTCTAGGGAAGGGTGAGTTACGCTTCTCCAGTCAGCCTGCGCCAACTGGACCAGCTTCTGGGGACTGGAGACGAAGAGAGAACCAGCCTCCACCTGGCCCCCAGGCCCGCGACCCACAGAGCTCCAACCCTCCCACCCCTAGCCCCCCGGGCTTATACCCTCCTAGGTGTTCTGTTGCCTGCTGATCCGGTGAGCCCTGGCCAGCGGCGGCAGTAACGCCCCACAGGGCCCCTCACTAAAGGAGCAATGGGGTGGGTCTGGATGTGACAAGGAGACAAGGAAGCAGAGGACCTAAGAAAGGACACCACCCCAGATCAGACTGATGCTAACAGAAGCCAGCTTTAAAATTGCCCTGCTCTTTTGATCCAAACATAAATGTATAAAGCTAGCTGTTATTGGTTGAAAGTATGCCTGTGTGCCTTGTTTGCATGGCAAAAGAAATTCCGTTTTGTGTTCACAGCTGAAGGTTCCTTGGAATAGTTGTCTTATTCACAGCTTTTACATCTTGGGAACCATGACATTAGACCTGAATATTAGGAACGGTAATCTTTTTGTCTTTCCACAATTGAAAATACATTCGGAGCTCATTTCAGATAAAGCAGAACAGTTTCTAAGCCTATTGCACTCATGATTTAAAGTCATGACTCCCGTTACGGGAAGGAGGACAAGAACCATGTTCCAATGACTGCCTTTTAAATTATGTGTATTTAATTAACAGACTAAATTTAAATTTTTGTTTAGTAGTTGATTACAATGTTGGCATTTAAAAAGTGGAGGATTATACTTTTTCTCTCATTTTTGTCTTTAATATGCATTCAGAATAAGTGCATATTGAACAGTAGTTGTTAAGGTCTTAAATTAATTTGATGTGAGACAAGTGAGGAATTTAATACTGTCTTGGAAAACAGTTCCTAAATCTGATTTTTTTTCAGGCTTCATGCATAAAAATCTAGCAGATAAAGAATAACATATTGTTAGATTGTAAAACATTGCTGCAATATGAAATGAATAGGTAACCCAAGGAGCAAAATATTTTAAATATGATATCACTTATATGTGGACTCTAAAAAAATCCCAAACTCATAGATATAGAGGACAGATTGGTCAGTTGCCAGAGGAAGGGGTAAGTGGGAGTGGTCAAAATGGATGAAGGTGTTCAAAAGGTACAGACTTTCAGCTATAAGGTAAATAAGTACCGGGGATGTAACATACAGCATGGTGACTAAAGTTTAAAACAACGTATTGTATATTTGAAAGTTGCTTAGAGGGTAGATCTTGAAAGTTAACACGCATGCACACACAGAATTTGTAACTATATGAGGTGATAGATGTTAACTTATATTGTGGTAATCATTTCACCATCTATAAGTATATCAAACCTTCATGCTGTATACCTGAAACAAATAAAATGTTATATGTCAATTATATCTCAACAAACCTGGAAAAATGGTAAATTTTATGTTATATATCTTTTACGACAATAAAAAAATCATATTATCACTCCTACTAATAAAAAGAAGCTACAATTACATTGAAAACAGAAAGAAATCAATAAACCTCTCAGGATATATAAGGCAAAAAAATAAAAAATATAAACCCCTTTTTTAAAACATGCGTTTAAGCTTGGGTTTATTGTCTAGAATTTGATTATAGCAAAACTTACTGTATGAAGTTTTTTAATCATAATGATCATGTTAACAGCATGAATACCATGATAAACATAGACTCTTAACATGATACACTTTGTAAACTAAGTACTTTATTTATTTATTTTGACCGCGCCACATGGCATGTGGGATCTCAGTTCCTGGACTAGGGATTGAACCCCTGCCCGCTGCGTTGGAAGCACGGAGTCTTAACCACTGGACCGCCAGGGAAGTCCCAACTAAGTACTTTAAAACTCTTAAAAATCAGTTTTATAAACCCCTGAAACATCATAAAATTCGGAAAGGATTGCTTTGGAAAACAACGCATAATCCACTCAAGATGGAAATGGAACTAAGAAAGGATGGGTTGTTTTAGATGTTTCTTATCACAGGAAACATTTTTCTGTGCTTATTACAATAAAGAATGAAGTTTTGTAGGTAATCAAAGTTATATTTTATGATTCTTTTTGATGTTGAGTTATAGATTTATTTTCATTGGTATGATGAGATGTTTTCCTAAATATGAGACATTGCCCATCAAGTGAAACATTATCCTAAAACACATCTTAAACTAATACTTTCTCCATAGCATATAAATATTAACATAACTGTATGTTTTTGCTTTACTTTTATTAGGAAGAAGTTATTCGTTCCATGAATTTATTTATTGAGTACGCCCTTACACTAAGCACAGGGTGAGACTCTGGGATTCAGACCTAAACATAGACTCTTGGAGTAGTTTGAGGGAACAGGTGAGCAGATAAACAGATACAATATACTTTTTACTACTTGCTGTGGTAGAGATATGCAGGAGGAGTAATGGGAAGGCCTAGAACCTTCAGGGAGGGCTTCAGACATACCCTGTCAACTGAGATGGGAAGGATGAAGGACAGTTTGGGAACAAGTTGGCTGAGGGGGCGGTTCTCAAACTTGGCAGCATATTGCAACCACCTGGGGACTTTAAAAAGCACTCCTGATGCCTGTGTACCAGGCATGTGATTTAATTGGCCTGGGATGTGACCTGGGCTTGGGAGTGTTTTCAAAATTCCCAGATTATTCTAAGTGGAGACACATGTGGGAACCATGGGTTAGGGTATCTTAGGAAGAGAGCACAGAATGAGCAGGTGCACGGAGACATGGTTTTAAAGGACAGTGGCCATAGCCTCATTTTGGAATTGAAGAGGCTTAAGCTTTGGTGGGTGATAGTTACACACTTTTATGGAAGAAACACAGTTATATAGAAAACTAAGAGATGTGAACTGCTATAATTTACATTCCTTTGTAAGTATTGATATTTTCCAAACACCAGAATAGTACGTTAAGAATTAAGATGAGTTCAGTATGTTAGAAGAAAAAAGCTTAGTTATTTTTCATCTTTTATACATAATTCAAGGGAATTTGGGACTTACCGTATGTTTTAATGCTGAAATATAAATTCTAGTCAAAGGGAGAAGCCAGTAATTTGACATATTAGCTTTTAAAGAATACTTTCCCTAAATTAAATACTGTTCATCATTCTGGCTGAAGGTCATAATAAAGAAATTAGGTTCCTTTTTCTTTTTGGTAATTACTGAAGTTCATTGAAAAAGCAAAACAAAATGCATTTTAAAGCAAAATAAATTTAAGTAAGTCCTACTCTAAGGTCTTAAATGTCCCTTTAGCTAATGTATATCACTTTGAAAGAAAAAAAGAATCACTTGTGGAAACAAATAGTGCAGTGATGTAGTCCTGGTTTTCACTGACTAAAACTCAAAGTGCCCTTTTTATTATTCTCAGCTAGTATATAAATTGTGTTCTGTAAAATAAAAACACCAAAAGATATTTTAATTCTCAAGGAAAGGCAGGAGAATTGATTAACAGTCATTTAATCCAGCTGTCTCATTATTATGTACCAGGAATCCCTAACCAGGACAAAAAAAAATGACATTTGACCCCTGAAGAGCACAAGTTCGAACTGCACAGATCCACTTAAATGTGGATTTGTTTTCAATAGTTAATACTACAGTACTACAGGATCCGCTATTGGTTGAATCTGCAGATATGGAACTGCAGATACAGAGAAACCACACACATGGAGGAACTGAGGGTATATGTGTATACGTGGAGGGCCAACTATATACTTGGATCTTTGCACAGAGGGCTGGTTCTCCTAAATCCCACCCCACACCCCTCGGTTGTTCAAGGGTCAATTGTATCTTGCAGAGACAGCACAGCATTGGGATTAATATTATGTACCTCTAATTCAGGAAGATTTACCTTTACCCAATTTAGAGATACAAACTTGAAAAACATCTGCATTCATTAAATTCTGTTCTCTTGGACATCAAATTTTGAGACACTATTTTTAAATAGGTTAACTTGATTATCCTGGGACAAAGTCTGGTTTTAATACAGTATGTAAAAGTTTACAGGAGGTATATTTGAAGAACTTCTTTCTATTCTGTTATGGTTTTAGTTTCACCACAGACACCACATTCCAATTCCTTGAGGGCTTGAATTCTTAAATACTCCAGACAAAAGTTTCCAGAAGACCGGGGACGGGCAGGCCAGGCCCTTTACTCCTGAGGAGAGGCCGTTCTAAGTGGTACAGCGGAGGTATTAGCTACACAAGGTAGGAGAGCCCAGCACAGAGAACTGCACTGAGATCTTGGAATTAAGTGTGAAAAGAGCACTGCTGCCTTATGCATGGGCTTCACATTCTAGAGAAGACTGAGGACAGGTAGAAGGGCCCTCATACCAAAAACTGTCTAGTAGAAGGGACAAGACAAGGGGTAGACTGCCTACAGTATAAAACCTGCTGATGTATGCCGCCTGTGTGTTTATATAATGGGCCTTTAAGGTCCCAGAGCAGTTTTTCAGTTCCGATTCCTTGATTACTCTCCGAAAAGCTGAAAGAAAACATTCCTACCCCCCAGAGATGGAAGGCAACGCCCTCCACTCCCCATTGGGGGAGACAGATGAGAAAGGATAAGAAGTAGGACTCTGGTGACAGACTGGTTACTCTTGAGTTATGCCTCGGGCACACTCTGATGATCTTTATCTGGGGTAGTATTCTAGGTGGTGTCACTTTGAAACACAAATGATAACAGTACAGATGTCACTGAAATTCTCTTCCATATTTAAATGCCATCTTATCGATTTGTGCCTGAGACACATGAAACATACTGAACTAGAACGGGGGAGGTATGAACGTCCATCTTCCCAAACGAATACAGACTTACAGCCTGGCTGATTCTGGCTTTCTTGAGGGAAAGTCCATTTATGAAGAAGGTTTAAAATCTGTTCAGTCTGTTTTAATTTGGTTACCTTGAGTAGACTGTAGGCATAACAAACATGCTCTTAAACTTGATTTTAGTTGCTTAAAAAAGAATGATGGATAAAAGTGCAAATAAGATGTGCTTGCTCTGGCATTTCACAGGAGATTCACTGAGGCTAAAGGACTCTGTTGGTGGGGCCTCCAAGAGACAGCCCTACCCATCTGCAGTGGTTGGGATTTTGGTTATAACACAAGGTCCTGGCGTGCTGGTTATTATTAACTGGTAGGATAAAAGGGAGAAAGTATTTGTGAACACGCACATTAGATTGATGTTTCCCTTTCACCTGATCCTAGTTTAGAAACAAAACCTACATTCACTCTTTTTTGGCTTGCCTGTGGAATCTAATGCCAAAAAAATCTTAAGAAATTCTTCTGCAGGCAAAGCAGTGGTTCCATTTTTCTTTTTCAAGGGGAGTCTAATATATCATTCTGTTAGCCTAAACAGAATTCTTATGCTCTAGTTCTTTGAAGAAGGGACACTGGTAATTAGACTATGGAGTTGGAATTAGGAATCACGGATTTGAGATTGTTCTCAAAGGACCTCAGACCCTGAAGTTTAGTTTTGACAGGCCAGGAGAATAAAGTGCTGGTTGGTAGCACTCTTAACTAGATCTTGCTTTGAAGGTAAAACCATTTGGGGTTGGGGGGGAAGAGGCTTTCTTAAACTTGCTTTCTGTTAAAAACTTTTAATAAAGTATTTGTGATTCGTATATCATTAAGCCAAATATTCTATGTGATTTCTTGAGCAGAAAAACAGAATCAGCAAATTAACAACTTTCTCTTCTGCCTATAGTTCTATATTGGATCATAATTTTTGTCACTTTCACCCCAATTTCTTAAATAATGGGGATATATACCTACTACATGATAATTTTATATATGTACAGACTTAATATACAAATGAATATAAAATATTTTATTATCACATCACTTATTTTTTGGGTAGCATTTTCACAATCTGAAATTATTTATGAATATGTTCACTTGTTTGTCAACTATCTCTCCGTTTAGAATATAAGCTTCATGTAAGCACAGATCTAACCTCTCTGACTGCTGTGGCCCCAGCATCTAGAACAGTGTCTGGTACATATTTGTTAAATGACTGAATCCCATAAACTATGCGTAGGGAGGGTATGTATTTGTGTGTGTGTGTGTGTGTGCGCATGCACGCGCACACACACAAGCGCACACGGCTGCTTTGAGAGTGAGGTGGAGAAAAGAGAGAAGGCACTGAGATGAGAATGGGAGAGGATTAACATTTGCTGAGATGGTTCTTGGACAGATATCCCAGGTAATGATGAGAAAGAATCAATCCCTTAAGAAGACTTTTGGTTGATTTGAATGGGACATCATACATCAGCCAGTTTACCTAATGTTTATATTTAAAGTATAAACATATGGTATAATTATCAATGTTCTGTCTCTACTAATATTCCTGGATGTGTACTTTATTTCTGTGTGAGCCTTCCCCCTGCCTTTAACTACTCACCTACAGCCTTTTGAGATAGCAAGAAGAACGTTAGAGGGATTTTACTAGAGCAGTTAATCAATTATTGAATTCCTTGCCAACAAAACATTTTGATGAGATACCCTTGGGAACACAGTGGTTTGAGTTGATCAAGAGGAAACGAAGTGGCCTTGCTTCCATTCCTTTCTGGATTCCCCCACCTCCATGTGAAGTTTAACTGGACCTTGTGTCATCGGGAGCTGCTCCATCTCTGAACACTGGAAACTGCTTTGTCCACCACATCCTGCCCTTCCACCTCTCCCATCAGAGCCGTTGTTTGACCTTGAGAGTTTCAGTCACCAACCCGCACCCACCTCCCAGTTCCTTCAGTTTATTAGCTGTTTTGGGCTTCCCTTCTTAACCTTTGAGTTTAATGCCTGGGCTTACCATTTTGAATATATCCTCCCCTTAGTCTCAACGTCCCATATCTCTTTGACCTTCTAATGCAGCTTTCTTAACAATCCCCAAATTCAGGTCAACTCAATCATCAGTGTTCTTGCGTTTTGCTTTAAAGTCACTGAGGAAGATTAAGGAAAATCAAATAAATGAGTCAGTCACATCACCAAGACAACAGTTGTGTCAGTGGAGTGCTCACAGATGTTTGGTCAACTTTTTACTCATTCCTGGTTGGCTTCCTTTTCCTTTCACCACAGTGATCATTCAGATTTTTATGGCTCTTAAGTCCCTCATCCTTCTCTGAAACCCTGCCACTCTCAAGAGTCGATCTAGCTTGACCCTTGGCTGGTCATTGGTCTAAGAGGTTTATAAGTATTACCTCATTGAATCCTCATGACAGCCTTTTGACGGAGGAACTGTCATTATCCCTGGTTTACAGATGCCCAAGATCTTAAAGAAAACAAGTGGTTGTGCCAGGATCTGAACTCAGGAAATCTGACTCCAAGCTCATGCTTTCTCCCTAAATTGCCTTACTTCTGGTGCAGAGTTGATCAGGCATCTTCTCACTTGGGCTTTAGTCCTCTCCACTTCCAAGCTTCCATTATCTTCCTCTTAGGCCATTCTCTCCTGACTCTTCTCAGTCAATTTCCTCCTACCAAAGCTCTGTATCTCAAGTCCCCCCAGCTGCTTGAGGGCCTTCTCCATCATTCGTTTATTCACTTAGCAAATTCTTTTTAAGTACCTATTGCGTACCAGGTGTTGGGGACACAGAGGTAAACGACACCTAGTCTCCCATCCTGTAGTTAAATTTCAATTATCCACTCTCCCTCTTAAATATCCAATATCTGACCCTCTTCTAGACCCTTCTTTCCACCTACAGAATGTTGAAATCACTGTATATTTCACACTACATCTAGCACCAATCCTGACAAGGCAGCACGTATGTGTTAGACAGGCAGATGAACAATTCCAGGTAAAGTCATCAAGGTTTAGAAGTTTGTTCTTAGTCCTTCTGAAAAGTGGTCCACTTGAGGTGATCTGAGCAGACCTGGGAAGGTTCTGAAAACCAACCTTTTGTATGTATGTATGTATGTATGTACGTTATGTATGTATGTATGTATTTCTGTGGCTGTACCGCATGGCATGTGGGATCTTAGTTCCCTGACCAGGGATGGAACCTGTGCCCCCTGCGGTGGAAAATGCAGAGTCTTAACTACTGGACTGTCAGGGAAGTCCAACCTTTTGTCATTATTGACTGACTAGTTGCATTTTAGCTGAAAGTATTCCCACAAAGTTAACCTCAGACTGATACCTATACAAGAATAGGTACAAGTTTAAGCCTTGTATTCTGCGATTGTGGGAAGAAAGATACAAGGTCTTATTACAGGAAGTTCAGCATTTTTAAGGGGGGAGATATATATTTTTGAGATAAGGCACTTTTCAACCCCCTATTTTGCCATTTCTAATCTGGTGGTTCTCAATCAGTATGTGACTTTTGCCCCTCCAGAAATATTTGGCAGTGTCTGGAGACATGTTTAGTTGTCACAGTGCGGTGGGGGATGCATGGTGAGATGGGTGATACTACTGGTATCTAGTGGGTAGAGGCTAGGGATGCTGCTAAACATCCTACAGTGTAGGGTACCTCATGATAAAGCATTATTGCCCCTAGTTGAGAACCGCTGATCTAAAGGGTGAACTTGACTGGTACATTTAGGTGCCCTGTGAGTTGGGATGAGGGGAGGTTCCCATCTAGGGATGCTGGCTGAGCCTACTGAAGGTCTGTTGAAAAGAGTGGAGGTGAGGGATCATTTGGGACCGACAGAGTGAGGTATTTAGGCTCGGTTTCTCCATCTACTCTTCTAACTTACCTGGATCTCTTTCTCAGCCCCAAGACTTGATACACATTTTATGTCTTCCTGTATCACCTTTATTAAGTATACAGTGATTTTTGAGAGGGAAAGAAAATAGGATAATCTTTTTATCTGACGAAAGCATTGTTTGCATTAGCATAATTTCTATCTCTGGCTATAAAATTTCTAAGGTGGTAGAACACATCCTCTTTGTCAGCCGAGGTATGGCAAGATTTATCTCAATTCATATTCAATGATAGTGATGTCAGAGAAGAAAAAAGTTGGAAACACTAAAGCTTTTCACTTCAGTGAAGAATCAACTTACTGAACTAAAATTAGTCTTAAGGAAAAGTTATATTAATAAAGTATAAACTTTATAATTTAACCAGACCTGACTAGTTATTAGTTCTCACAATGAATAACTGTAATTACTTAAATAATTTGCTAAATTTTATTTTAAAATAGTGTAATAGAAATGCACTTAATAGATTAAATATTAAAAATTGTTTTGAACAAATAGCTATTGACAAATACTACACAGAAATGAACTTTGAAAGGATTATTAGGGCTATCAAAAATTATTTTCATAGGGGCTTCCCTGGTGGTGCAGTGGTTGAGAGTCTGCCTGCCGATGCAGGGGATACGGGTTCGTGCCCCGGTCTGGGAAGATCCCACATGCCGCGGAGCAGCTGGGCCCGTGAGCCATGGCCGCTGAGCCTGCGCGTCCGGAGCCTGTGCTCCGTAACGGGAGAGGCCACAACAGTGAGAGGCCTGCGCACCGCAAAAAAAAAAAAAAAAAAAAAAAAAAATTGCATAAATCATATTGATCACATTCATATTGACTACAGCCACTTCCTTATCTCTATATTTCCTTACATTATTCTTCATATCACTAGCATTTTAAAATAAAGAATATATATGTATGTACTCAAGTATATTCAAATTCTCATGAAAGCAAAACCCAAGAAAAGTAGCTTTAAAAAGGCATCAGTAAGTACCTTTTACAAATATTGCCCAATTTCCACTTAGACTTATTAGCTGATTTATTTTAAATAGTGGTTTCCAAACCCATAAGTGTATCAGAACCATTGAAGAACTAGTGACAGGGCTGGGAATCTCAAAAAAAGTAACAAACTCTCCAGATGGTTCTGACACTCATTTGTGACCAGTTGCTCTGTTAATACCGATGCTAAAGTAAGAGTTAAATGAAGAGGCCAGATTAAAGATACTTTTGAAATGTTTCATTTGAAAGCCCCAAAATACTTTAGGTCCTGTTACTCCACCAATTCATTTTATCCAATGAATAAAAATGTGTGTTGGTGGGGAGGTAATGTGTTAAGATGTGTTAGTAATCTTTTTATCACAATAAGGACATTGATGTCAGTGCATCCAATTCAAATTCACAAAGGGCTGCCTATTTTTAATTTTCTGTGATGTGACTGGAGTAACTAAAACTGTGATCATTAGTTTGGTCAATAGGAAGCTGCTGACCTTAAACAAATAGACTGCCAATTATTTCTCCAGCAAAAATGGGCTTACTCAGGACCAGCAAAGCATTGCCATTCGGGGTCTGCACCCATGGTGAGTCACTTGCAAGTCCCACACAACAGGGAGAGGAGATCTCTTTCATAAAGGGGAAAAGGAAGTTGGGAGGGTTATAGTAAACAGAGTCCATTGGAGCAACTGAGAGTTCAAAGTATAGTGGCTTTTCATTGGCTGAGTCTCTCATTGGCTGAGCTCTCGCCAGGCAAGAAGAGGAAGTCTTTCTTCTTCCTTTTGGGCTCTGCTATCGTTGTAGGGCATTTGAACCCAACTCTAGTTCAACTGAGGTTTCTGTTTATTAATTTTTACAAAGTCATTCAACTAAAGATAAAGCAATAGAGACTACCAGTCTTAGTGAATAATGTGAATAACATGAATAACGCATCTCCGGAAACATCACAATAACATTAAGTCCCCAGAAACTTCCACATGAATCTAATAGCATGTAAATGAATCAGAGTCTTAACTAACATTTCTGTAAATATGCTGCAGGGCAGCTCTGAGAATATAGACTGAACAGAATATATAAGCATCCCAGTTTTTATTTCTTCCCATTTCATAGCTTTGCTCTTTTAATGCTGCCTGATAAACATCTATATATTTCACGCCCACTGCACTGGCCCACTCAGGGCTTTGGAAGGTGACCGACACCTCATGGATAACTGCAAGCCTGCATGGATAGATACTGTTTTGTTCTATGAATGACGAGTGACTTCAAAAGAGTTGTTTCCAGGAATAAAATAAAATGACAGTTGATGGTTTATTATTTACTGTGTTGCAGGTACTGTGGCAAGGGTTTTAAATTTATTATCTCATTTAATCATAGCAGTCACCCCCTGAGATAGGTACAATTCCTACTTCACAGATAAGGAAACCAGGGCACAGACAACATACCCAAATACAAAATGCCCCTTAGTATTAGACTTTGTAAATAATTTTTTTAAAGCAAAATGGAAAAGTCACATTTTGCATCTGCATTCAATACAGTTTTTAAAACCTGACACTAGAGTGTCCACTTTTTAGCGAAGTGTTTGATTTTTCAGACAGCAAGCTATGGTATCAGAAAACTTTGAGAAATACCCAAGATCTGTGCCCACTCAAAGGTGTGCAAACCCAGATTTGAGACAGGAAGGGCTGGGGACAAAATTCTCAGCCCTGTTGCCAGTGGACAGATCTATTTTTAAATAATTATAAAGAATTAAATGAATTTATAAAGAATTATATATCATTTGACAAGAAGGTGTCAATAGGGCAGTGCCTGATGGCACCCCTTCCACCCTAACAGCTTAAGTTTGCCCGGGTTTTAAACTGATAAACTGAAGGAAGAATGACAAAGCTCTCAGGTAAGTTGCCATTGTCTCTGCATTCTATCTGCAGCCTGGCTTTTCCCCTTCGGGTTTCCAGTTACTTCATCTGAGCCACACACACAACATAAAGGAGAGAGTTGGACAGTGCAGGGTCCCTGTAGGGAACTGATGGCAGTCCCTGGAATCACCTTTGCCTTTCGTTCCTATGGTTTTGTTTATCATTGCTAGAGCCGAGCTGTAAAATGTAGCACGCGCGACAGGAGCCTCCTCTGTCAGCTGTGGCTCCCAGAGTGACCGTCAGCCCTGCCCCGACAGTCTCTAGGAGGAATGCGAACAATGCAGAACCACCCACAGCTGGAGGCTCCCAGTCTGAATGGGGTGGTAGGGACCGAATTACTGTTCCCACTGATGTGGAGGATAAGGATCGGGCACCATGCTATCCTATCTCACTCCAAACCCACGGAAAGAATTTGGCAAACGTTCCATTTCTTAAATCAGAGATTTCCCCATTACTCTTCGCCAACTTGGAGAACTAAAAGTCCTTGAGTTTCAGGAAAAGCCAGGCATTAAAACCTTTTGAGAGATTTGGGGAGAGATGAGTTAAATTGGAATGATTTTTTTAAATGGTTTTAGATGGATTTATGGATTACCTTCCCAAAGATATAAAGATATCAACTTGTCTTGTGAATTTAATCTTTAGCCTCAGTTTTTGATATTGCCCCCATTACTTGTAATTCCTACTTCAAACTAAAATCCCTCTAGCTTTGTGACTTATGCTAATTAACAAGGAAAGAATGTTTTCCCTGTTCTCCATTCCCTTGAAGCTTGTTTTTAGATACCGGACACTGCAAGTGTGTGCGGTTGGGCAAAATGTTATTGCTAATTGTACTGTTCTGGCTGATTACATGCCATTTGCTTGATGTCAGTTTTTTCCCCCAGCAACTATTTCCAGCCAGTGGTATCACTCTTATGCATTATGCTTCCAAAAAAAAAATTGCAAAAATATGTTTCTAAAATAAAGAAATGACACATACATTTAACATCATTCATTAACATACGAAATGGGGGCACGTCAGTTGTAGAGTAAAACCAGATTTTGATTTAATGGTTGTGAATTCAAATGTTCATTCTTTCCCTTAAATAGGAGACATATTCATATAAATTTCCTGTCAGTAATTTTAAAGAAAAACAAACATTTATTTTTTTAAATGTAAAATACAATTACTGTTTACTTAAAATGTTTATGAATGTGAGGAAATAGTTCAAAATGAATATGGCCTTTTCTTCCCTATGGTGTCTCCATCTTTTCATCCCCAGCCCTCTTGGGGAACAGGGTCTCTCCTCTTCTCCCTCAGGCCATCCCTCTCATTGTGCCAAATCAGGACAGAGAAACAACCACTCCGGGACCCATGGGACATGAGCACAGTCCCCTGTAATAATGAGAGACCTTCCAGAGGTCACATCCCACATTCTGGCCTTTTCCCTTTAGATTTTATCTTCAAATTGGACCTTACGTATAATAAGCGACAGCATTTTGAACAGCATTTTGCAGCATTTAAACCACAGGCATTATCTCATGGGCCTTGCAAAACAGGACAGGGACTTCCTGAACCATCATTTTCAACGCAAGTCAGCATTTCACATGGCAACTTCTGTAGAGCTGCCCAGAATGGGCCAATAGCACACAGCTAGACAGATGGTTAACTTTAGGCAAATTTGATGACTTGACTGAAGTGATTTAGTTGGTTGCAGAGTGGAACAGAACTCTAGGGTAGGAGTGACCAGGAGCAGACAGGCTATGATCCCTGCCTGCCTTCCTCACTTATTCTGCAGATGTAAATGTAAGTAGCTCAGAGCAAAGGGGTAGGTACACACCAAATGAACTCTTTTATTGTGTTCTTTAGTAGGAAAAAACAGTTGTTTCCTAGATAAAGCATATTTGGAAAAGACCAATGGTAGCTGCTTTATTGAGTGATTACTACATGTCAGGGATTCTCCTAAGTGCTTTGCAAGTATTGTTTTTCATTTAATTCTTATGCCTCCCACAAACCTGTGAAGTAGATAGCATTGTTTTTCTCTTTGTAATCACTTAAAAAAGATGAGGTAATTGAGTCATGGAGAAGACCCTTGTCCTAAGATCTTTTCTCCCCAGCTTTGAGATATAATGGACATATAACATTGTGTAAGTTTAAGGTGTACAGTGTGATGATTTGATACACGTATATATTGTGAAATGACTACCAAAATAAGATTACGTAAGGTTAGGTAGCACATCTATCCTTGTCTAAGTTCTATAGTTAGGATTTAGTCCTAAACAATCTGATTGCCGAGAGTAGTCCTTAATAGCTAAATGTACTGCCTTGCGATAAAATTTAAAATATTAAAGGAAATGAGAGCATTTTAAATTGTTTTCTGAATTTATTTGTTTGAAAATTGAAAAACCGAGAGCCTTTACTTATATGCCAATGATTTTGTTTGCCAGTACCTGGGCTCAAGTAATTCAGAATGGCTCTGGGTCCATACACTGGACCATGCCATCCTCTGCCTACTTAGTACTGGAAAAGACCTGAAGCTTCATACCAAGCACTGCTCGGGAGTCTCTGGGAGAAGAATCGGAAAATAGAATTTTAGAGCTGGAAGGAAACTTATAGATAGTTTAATCTCACCTTTTCATTTTATAAATGAGAATACTGAAGCTCAGAGAGATTACGTGACTTTACCAGGTTATACACTGCTAACTAGCAGCAGAGCCAGGATTTGAGCCTGGGCTTTTTGTCTGCATTCTTTCAGTTACACTAAGCTGCCTCCAAATCCGTGAGATAGGATTTTCCATTTCCTTTTCCAGTGTTTTAGGAAATGTCAAAAGCTAATATCCATTATTTAAATAAATTTATCTAAATTTATTTTTGCCTCGATTATATACATTGGTAAATGAAAATGTGTTTGAATTTCCCAAGAGTACTTGAATTTCATGAGTTTTACATTTCCTACAAAGGGGCCAGGCTCAGCAATTTAATTTTCGTGGGCTAAGAGCTCTGATTAAAAGCCTTTACCTTGACAAATAATTGGTTTTGAGAGTAGGAGCTAGAGATAATTCAGAGACATGATGAGCACTCATTAATTTACTCAGACATGTATTGCATGCCTGTTATGTTTTAGGCACTGTGCTAGCTACAGGTCATACAAATATAATTACGACGTAACTTCTTCCCCTTTAGGAATCATTTTCCCCTTTCTTTCCTATTAGCAAAGGATCTGATATAATCTTGCTGCTCTTAAATTAGGTTGATGTTTCCCAAGGTGTATTAAGGGTACTCCTTGTGGTATGCCACATGATTTTAGATGGTAACAGACAAGCATTTAAAAAGAATAGTTATGAGTCCATTTCAATGTAATATTTTAGAAAAATGAAAACAGCTCATAAACCCATATTCAATGGATGTGATGGCTTAGAACATGGCTAATTATGCTGGTGACTACTTTCTGCAGACCGTATGCACCACAGCATGACACTCAGGCCCGTTATGTAAACCTTCTACCATAACATTTAGAAAGTACGACAATATGGCTTTTTGAAAGTACAGCTGATATGGTTTAATAGCATGGATTCTGCAGGTACTGAATTTCTGTGTTCATCACTGTGTTCTTTTAAAAGATACATCAAAATGTCACCTCTGAACGTTGACAGTCATTTAGCACGTGAAGTATAATATATAACTTTATTATGCTGACCACTCATAATGGCCGTTCTCTCTAAGGAAATTATTTTTAGGTAAATGTGTTAGAAATTGATTAGGTTTATTATTTATACTGCTTGCTTTAAAATGTTGTATTTGTAAAATACAATACTTTTTTATTATAACTTTATGGTTACCTTCTAATTATGGCAAATAATTATTCACTTTTTTATTTTTAATTCAAAGATGTGCCACTGTGTTCATATTACAAACAGTAAACACCAAAACTAATCAGTAAAAACAAGTCATGTTAAACTTGTTTAATGAGATGGTTGAGGTTTCAGTTAGCATCTGTAGCCTCACCCTATATATCTGGGTGATAGGCTTTCTCCTATATTCAAACTACCTTACACACCTACATCACTGCCAAGTACTGGGCTGTGAAGGATGGGGCAACGTGCAAAGGCTATAACAGTCTGGAGGAAGCTAGCAACTCAGCTTTCCTAAAAAACCCTGATACTACATATGATTTAAAAAAAGAGAGTGAGAGAGAGGAGGAGGGAAACAACAGCAGACTTTCAGGCCCAATCTTCAGAGAGTTTCATTTAGTAGATCTGGAACTGATAAATCTTCATTTAAAAAAACACTGTCATCAAAAAATTCAAACTGACAGAAAACTATGGTAAAAAAAAATCCCCATATATCCCATTATTTAGATTGAACAGTTATTAATATTTTGCCATATTTGCTTCCTCTATGTTTTGAAATTTTGTTTGTTTTTTGGCTGCCCCACATAGCTTGCAGGATCTTTGTTCCCTGACCAGGGACTGAAACCAAGCCCCTCGGCAGTGAACGTGCGGAGTCCTAGCCACTGGACTGCCAGGGAATTCCCTGAATTATTTTAAAGCAAATCCTAAACATCATGATATTTCACACTAAACACTTGAGTGTATGTCCTTAGAAAACCAGATACAGTTATCTGGTTACACAGCTAATAATAATTCCTTAGCCTCCAAACTTTCCACTTATCCCCAAAATATCTTCTTATAGTTTGTTTGTTAGAATCCAGGTCCAAACAAGTTCCATGCACTGCATGTAGTTATTATCACACAAGTTAGTGTTGTTTGTTTGTTTGTTAGTTTTTGTTTTTTAATGAAGAATTCCCTTTTCACATGAGACCACCATTAATCAGTGTCTCAATCAGGCTGGCTCTCTAGGCTTTTAGAAGATAATTCAGATTTAGAAAGGGTCATAGATATCATTCCTCTTTCAACATCTTTCTATGCTCTATGGGTTTACCAATCTGAGTCCTGGTTGGAGATATTAGGCAGAAGATGGGTGAAACGGAGAGTTGCCTGGATATGTGAACTTTGGGTAGGACAAGAAAATATACTCCTAAAGCAATTGCAAATTTTCTGTGTCATCTTTCCCCAAAATGTTTCACGAAATGTTTCTGTGATTAAAAGTTTCTCTTTTCAAGCAGCTCAGAAAATCCCCCTATAGCATCCTCCTCTTGAAAGCTGGTAATGCACATTTAATATATTAAAGTCTTTTTGGTGTTACACAAATTTCCCTCCGTGTTTCCCAAATGTATTTGATTATGGAGTTGGGGTTTTTTTTCCCCACCACAGATCACCTGTTAACATGTTTGAGAACGTAGTTCGGAAAGTGCATTGATCTATTGTACTATTATTACCACTTTTATTAGGTACACCAATAAACATTTGTTCTGGCAACGTACCTTGTAATCACTTTTGCTAGTTTTTCCCCTCACTCTGAGATCCTGTGGTGTAAACTGGTATTTTTATTCCCATTCAAAAATAAGAGCTATTAAGTATGTAATATGAGCTGAGTAACAAGTTTGCTGCCAGAGTCAGGATTTAATTTAAAGCCCTAAAATTTGAAGACTTAATTGGCAAAAATCCAAATTGTCCCCGAATACTAGAGTTTGTGTTGGTTGTTAGAGCAAACGTAATTTCACAGAATATTACTCATATTCTCATCTCTCGTCCCCTGTCCCTCTTACCACATTCCCAACCTAAGCATGAACAACCCCTAACTTGCTGCTCTAAGGACTAGAAGAACTAAAGAAGGCAGTGCTATTTCCCCTGAAACTAGGCATCCTAAAGATGAGTTACCACTTTTTCTTTCATGATGACCATATAAACATTTATGGAAAAAAATGGAGTAAGAGACACGTAAATCAAATATTCCTAAAGACAGAGATTAAGGAGGCCTCCACTGTGGAATCTGTAAATGTGTTTCTTTGAGACAGCTCCTCCAAGTAACCTCTTCTAAATGCTCCACCCTATTTCTCTCCTGCTGTGACCGCCACCTCTCAGGGATGCCAGGTGATGGTGGGTGGTGATGACATCAGCAAAGGTACCGCTTACCCGAGGGAAGCAGAACTGTTAGTCAAAAAATGTACCAGGTTAATTCTGGAACTTCTCAGTTTCTCACCCTGGGTGGTAAAAATGTCTCTGTGGTTTTTCTCTGCACTACCTGGGCAAGTGCTCAGAATGAACAATCTTTTTTCAGCTGGGAGAAAATCGAATAAGCAGGAATACCACTCCTCCCTGAAGCTTCGAGTTTGATTCCTAGTCCCCAGGGTTTGAACTTTGTATATGCATAGGCACCAAAGTGTGGAAATAATAGAAGCCCTGCACCACAAGCTAATTGTTGGCTGTATAATTTAGACCATTGTAAATCTCACTGTTATGTTTCCTCACTAGTTAACATTTACATGACCTTTTTTCTCCCTGTTTCTGAGAATTTTCCTCCCTTATTTATTTCTTCTCAGTTGGCATACTGAAATAAAATTGGCTCGAAACTACTTGACCTGGGCTTGAATCCCAGCTTTACTCGCTGTGTGACCTTACACAATCTACCTCACCTCTCTGAGCTTTCACTTCTTCACCCATGAAATAGTGATCATAAAATTATATCAAAGATTATGAAAATTTCATGATGTGAAAAATATGAAAATGCTTATCTCATTTCCAGTGTTGGGGCAGTTGACAAATGTTGGGTTCTCTGCTTTCTTTTCTTCTCCTCTACCTGCATTATTTATCACCCAATCTCACCATTTGGGGAAGAAAATAAAGAATAAATTACTTCCCTGAATTTGTTTGTTTGCTTGTTTTCTTTGAAATAACACCATGGGCTATGAGAGGATTATCCTAAAGGGACCTGCTTCAATTTGCTGGAGCAGAGGAGGAGTTGTATAGGAGCAGCAGCTGGCCCACTGGCCCAGGGGAGAAGATAGTCAGTGCTGAGCCTCCACCCCTGCCCACATAAAGTGCTAGATGTGTGTGTATGCGTCTGAACTTATTCTACTTGTTTGGCCAAAACAAGAAATAGCAAATAAGCATTCCTTTTATGTTTGTACAGACATCAGAGGGCCTGTTTCAAGTCGGTAAATGACCTCTGGTCATTTTAGGATGCTTATGATCCTATTGAATGGGTATAATTAAAAAGACAGAAAATAGTAAGTGTTGACAAGGATGTGGAGAAACTGGAACCCTCTTACATTGCTGGTGGGAATGTAAAATGTATTTTTCACTTTGAAAAATCATTTGGCAGTTTCTTAAGAAGTTAAACCTCGCCAGTAATTTTGCTCTTAGGAATCAACCCAAGAGAAATGAAAACATATATTTACACGAAGACATATATATGAATGTTCATAGCAGCATTATTTATAATAGCAAAAGATTGGAAACAATTCAAATGTCTATCAATTGTGCATGGACAATGGAATACTATTCAGCACTAAAAAGAAACAAACTACTGAAGCTTGCTACAAACAAGGATAACACTCAAAAACATTACACTAAGTGAAAGAAACCAGGTGCAAAGGACATACTGGATGCTTTCGTGCACATGCCTAGAGAAGGGAAATATATAGGGACATATTTGGTGGTCACCTAGTGTTAGGGGTGGAAATAAGGATTAATTGAAAACAAGCATAAGAGAGCTTTTGGGGGTGTTGGAAATGTTCTCAAACTGGATTGTGGTGATGATTACACAACTCTCTGAATTTATTAAAAAGTCATTACATTGTACATTTAAAATAGATGATATATCAATTATACTTCAATAAAGCTGTTTAAAAAGAATGCTTATTGTTATGCAATTCATGAAATGATCTCCTTATCAAAAGTAACATTCAGAGGTTGTGGAGAATATGATAATCAGGGTGTATTCTTAGGGATACATCTGTCTTTCAGCTCACATATTCATTATTCTCTGATTCTAACAGTAAACAACCCCAGTGCTCCAACTTCCCAACTGGGTAAGCTGTGAGCAGAGGAGGGAAGCAGGACTGGGTGATGTCAGCCACAGAAGAGAAGGTGCAGAGGGCAGATAAGCAGACCGGAATTACTTCTGTACATTGATGTCAGGAATGGAGGTGGCAGCACACACCTGCATGGCCTGACCTTTTGCAAACCAGCACCCAATACGCGCATCCTGCCACTTCCTATCTTGGCCAGCAGTCTCTCTTTGCCCCACCCTATCCCACTCCTGCTTTTCGATTTCCAACTTCCTCTGAGCTGTGCTTCTTCATCTATTAGTCCCTCGGTCATCTGTGCACCAGGGTGTCCTATCTGGCTAGATCCTCTGAACTGTCTTAACCCCTGTATGTAACAGTCCAAGCCAAGGAAAACCCTATCTTCTAATTATTATTTTTCAGTTACTTATCAAACTTCTTTCTAGGTCTCATCCACAAACATATACCTAAGAAGCTAAGATTATTAATTTGCAATTTACATTACTGAAGAAGTGAATGTGGGTGAGAATCTCAAAAAATAGTGAAGTTTGACTAGTTCAGGACTTGATAATTTAATAATTCTCCCTTTTACTTCATCCAGTTCCAGTGTTTCACAGGAAAATGATCACGAGGGAGCATACGCAGATGAAAGTGATGCACTCCTAATCTTGATGGTTGTAATTCTACAGGCCTATGAAAAATAATCAGGCATATAAAAAATCTCTACAGGTATATAAAAGAAATCAGAAATTGTGTAAATTTCACACAGAAAATATGAGATAATTTGGCATACAGTACTTATTTAAAGTGGAGGCCTATTTAAATCTACTTAAAATTTAAAATGCCCTCCCAAACCTATCTGCCAATTGAAGAGTCTGGATTTTGAATTATATGGCTTTTTTTTTCCATAAGAAGCTTAGAGTACTCTGCAAATAACAGCTAATAATTATTGAGTTATTGTGATGTTCCACGCACCTTATTTAATCTTCATAATGACCCTATGAGATAGGAACAATAATTACCCCAAGTTTACAAATGAGGAAAGTAAGACATAAAGAGGTTCTCTGCTCTAAGTGGCCGTTGAGAGGTAGTACAACCAGGATTCAAGTCCAGGTCTTTCCGACCCCAAAGCCAGAGTCCTCAGTCACTACATTATACATCTAAGTAGACCTCATGATAATATCTTGTAAAAATTGTCACCCTCATTTTTACAAATGGAGACGCCACAAGGGGCCAAGGACATATGACTCCCTCAAGAATAGGCATCTAGTCGGTTTCTATAGATTGCTGTCCTTGAGCCGCGCGGGCCTCCTCTTCAGTGTTTTATAAATTGTTCACCAGGTTGTAAGACTCTCCTGAACAGGACTCTCTTCTTTTAGGGTACTCACCTAAAAAGGACCATTTGTGTTCAGGTTACCAGGTCATTAGGACTAATTAAGTAGCAACTTTGGTTTACATTCAATGCAAACATTTTGGCATCCGTTCCACTGAGGAGAAGACAGGAGATTATGGGTCAAGAACATTATCACACGGTGGATATATGCACATATTTTAAGTAATTAAAACTAGTCACTTGACTAAAGGTAAATCATTGCATCTCAGATTCCTTGAAAATCTCCCTTTGGGGTGTTTCAGAATTGTTTATCTTCTTAATCTGACATCAGGCAAGAGTAGCAGAGAAGACTGACAAATCCTGAGAACAGAGTGAATGATTTGCAAAGGAATATGCTTTAAAACCTTTCATTGTGAAGATGTGACTCCTGCTATATTCACTGCAGAAAACCCCAGTTCTGAACCTGATGCTGATAAGTAAAAAAAATATTCACACAGCCTGTAACATGCTGCAACCTTTTCCATTTTCCCTACAGATTTCTCTGATCATGAGTTCAAACAATATTACTCAATAATTTTTATTTTCCCTCGATAAGCGAAATCTCAAAACTCTTCCATCTGTTTGGCAAGCGAATATAAAACAGAATCATTATTTTCCAGGTCTTGGTATATAACCAATAACAGCTTCCATTTATTGACAGCCTACTATATAGAAGGCACTGTACTTGGCATTTCACAGTATTTCTAATCCTGACAACTTGGCAAGTTAGGTCTTCTTATTCCTGTTTACAGGGGAAAAAAATAAAAAAACAGAACCGAGGGAGATTAAAAAATTCTGTCTGACTCGAAATTCATGTGCTTTCCATCATGCTTTCTCATTCTTCATCAAGCCTTGGAGTACCACTAAGGATTAGATGATTTTGGGGGCTGCTTGAACAACCATTTATAAGTTGCCTATTTAATGCCTAACAAGTGTAGGAAATGAGAATCCTCCAAAGTAAGACATGGACTTTGTTCTCCAGAAGCTCACAATCCAGTAAAGAGAGGAGAAGAGAATGAAGTTCTATGAAGAATGATTCAGACAGTAAGTGCTAGCGGAGTTTAGACAGGGCCCCAGTTATGAGCTGATGAGAATAGCGGGGAGCCTCCTCAAATGACGTGAGGCCTCGCTGAACCTGATAGAAGACACAGTTTGGATGAGCAGAGAAGAGAGGGAAGAGCATCCTTGGAACTAGGAATGAGCATGCCGAATCCCAGAACAGTGAGGACACCTACCTGGTTGGTGTGAGGGGGCTTGTGCTAGGGAGCAAAAAGACGCAAACGCTATAGTGATTTATCCTACGGCAGTTCATTATGACACTAAAGAAGTTACGTTCCAGTCCAGGTCCAGGGAATAGTTATCCAGGTACTGCTTCCTGTCATGGGTAGAGCTTTTTCTATTTTTTGCCATCATTCAGGGGAAAAAAAAAAAAAGTATGGGGAATCCCAGAAAGGTCATGGGACAAATATGGGTTTAGAAATCAGAATTTCTGTGTTCTGTTTTCAGTTTCAGTCATTTCTTCTCTGAAAATGCAACAGTAGAAATTACTGAACTTCTTCTGAATTAGTTTCTGCTGAATGGGAAAAAATATATCACCACCTCTCCCAACACAGACAAATTCATCCCATTCTAATTATGCAGATTGTTGGAGGTATGATACCAAGTGTTTCAAGTACTGATTTTGGTAATGAAAGTGCCCCCAAACTGCCCTGCTTCACTTCCGTATCCCTATACCTATTTCACAGCTCATACTATGCTGGAAACACGGTGGGCAGTAAATGACGTGGTTGTAAAATTACAAACAATGTTGGAATCTTTTAGTGAAACAGGAGAAACAGCTTTAACTGTCTTTATAGTCTTCAAGCATAGTTTCTAGATACAATGTAATTATTGTCATTACGATTTTCCTATTACCTGGACAACTTGAACACTTTCCAATGTGTATAATTACACAGTTTTTAATTTGTGCAAGATTGGGGTGAGCAATTCTGTTAGTGAGTTTTAACAAAGCAAGTTAGGCTTCCAGACAAATTTTCCCAAGCTCCCTTGGCTCTAATCTGGACCTTAAAAATTCATTTTACTAACTTGCTGAGCATAAAATATTTGGTGCTGATGTTTAGCTATCTCGGTGCTGCAGTTTAGAAGGGCAAGTGAAAAACATCCCTCGGGGCTCTTGAGGGTGGACAGAAGCAGCTTTGGGGACTCTGCTCGCATTCACTGGCTAAGCTGTGCCTAGCAGAGGCTGTTTTAAAAATACAGAGCAATGGGAGAGACATATATTCTATCGTGGGATAATACATCATACACACTCACCCTACAAATCCATCTTGCTTTTAGGAGGCCAACAATATTCAAAGCCAGGAAAGAGAGTCCAAGTTACCCTTTTATATATCACTCAAATTCTCCCAGACCATTGAAATTTTCTTTTATCCAAATCTGTGAATATTTTGCCCATACGGTGTTCCCCAAAAGGGCTACAGTCTCTTAAGTTGGGAAACATCAAAATAAGGTTCATAGGGCTTCCCCGGTGGCGCAGTGGTTGAGAGTCCGCCTGCCAATGCAGGCGACACGGGTTCGTGCCCCGGTCGAGGAAGATCCCACATGCCGCGGAGCGGCTGGGCCCGTGAGCCATGGCCGCTGAGCCTGCGCGTCCGGAGCCTGTGCTCCGCAACGGGAGAGGCCACAGCAGTGAGAGGCCCACGTACCGCAAAAAAAAAAAAAAAAAAAAAATAAGGTTCATAGGAAATTCTTTGAATCTATTTCCAGAGCCACTAAGTCACAGCTCATGCCTTATTAATGATCTACAATACCTTCTTGCTTTCATTCATTTGCTCATTTATTCAACATTTATTGACTGTCTACTACAGCTATAGTAAACACAGTCCTTACACCCAGATTGCTCCTAGTGCAGTGGAGTAGACAGATAATAAATGCAGCGTAGAGCCCTGTGATGTGATCAGGAGCTAGGTGCTAATGGTGATGGGCGGAGGGCAGCAGTGCTCAGGAAATCTTCCTGGAAACTGTGATAGCTAGGGAAACCCTGAAGGAAGGAGGAGTGGCCCAGATGGAGAAGTTGTAAAGAGGCATTCTAACTGGAAAAACAGCATGTCCAGAGGCATGAGAAAATGTGCATGACCTTTGCAAAAATATGAAAGATGACAGAGCTGGAAGAGGGCTAAGAGGTTTGCAGAATTATAGCTTTCAGAGTCACCAGCCAGCCTCTAGTTTTCACAATCTAATCAATTTGAGTGTTTGGATCTGTGGAATGCAGGAGCCCAAAAGGACGTTTCCTTGATTGGCAGTCAGGAAACATGAGGGCAGACTGGTTCAAAATGCTGAACTCCTTGGGGCAAAGATTCTGCAATGTATCCAGCTGGTGATAAAACAAGAGTATCTCACTTCATTTCTTGAAGTATGATCAGAAAGTCCATCAAGATCATTTTTGTGTTGTTTTAACAATCACCTATTCTTTTCTCATACTCCAGGCACCTAAGGTGTTGCTTTAACACATAGAGGTCAGCTGATTTTAAATTTTGATCTATTTTTTTCAAGGAGATGCTGGCATTATTTACTTCCATTGCACATCCAAGAAAACTGAGCATCTTATGAAAAATGGCAGAGCCACAAAATAAGTCAGTGCAGAGAAAGAATTAGATTGAAGGACTCCCAAAGCTCGGTTTGGGATGAATCTTTAGGGTACTGTGAATAGGAGCAAATACCCTGGAACAGGAACAGAGCTTATGTGAGCTGGGGGTTGGGCAGCAGCAGAAGCTGGGTCAGGGACTGACTCTGAGTGAAGCTCTAGGGCGGGAAATAACTCTACTAATGGGGACTGTAAAAAAGACTTGAAGCTCACAAACATACGATAAATCATTTTCTTCTGTATTTCTTCCTATAACTAAGGATTAGGAGTCAAGACTACTGCTACCCCTTTTCTATCAGCTATGGCCCTCAGCTCCAGCTGGGAGATTGATTTTCTTCTCTTGAGCTGCCCTTAATGATCATTTTATCCTAATTTCATTAGTATAAACATGGTGAGGGTAAGAAATAGCCTATTTGCACCCTGTGGGATGATGTTGATCCCTACTTCTCTCCCCAGACTGCCCCACCGAAGCACAAAGTATGAAACCTGAGGCTTAAATAACTTGGGTGGAGGTGAAGGGGTGGAAAGGGGGATACTCTTGAAGAAAACAATTATGTATTATGCAAAATTAAGTACAGAAATGAATAATGATTTAGGAAAAAAATCATAACAGGTAACCAAAGCCTTGGAGATCTGGGACGTTTCCTAAAATATCTTTAGGGGAGTTACCAGCATTGCTTCCATAGAGATGTTTCCAGATTGCGTCTGGCTTTCCCTTCACACCTGCAACACTACAGGCTCGGTCCACCCCCAGCGCTCACAGGGACCCATGCAAGTGAGGGACTCGAAGCTTATGCTTCATTGGTCTCATGGTTCACCCAGATGCAGTACCACTGAAAAAGGCTGCTGGAGAATGACTTGGATGTACGTCCTGGTTTGCCAGAAAGTCCCAGGTTATGCCTGTTATTCTTGTTTACGTTTTTTTCCAGTTTTATTGAGAAATAATTGGCATACATGGCTGTATAAGTTTAAGGCTTACAGCGTGATGGTTTGATTTACATAAATTGTGAAATAATTACCACAATAGGTTCAGCTAACATCCATCTTCTCTTCTAGCTACAATAAAGAGAAAAGGAGGAAGAAAACCATAAAGGAAAAAAAATACGTCTCCTTGTGATGAGAACTCTTAGTATCTTCTTATAACAACTTTTCTATATAACAGGCAGCAGTGTTAGCTGTAGTCATCATGTTGTACATTACAGTTCTTAGAACTTGTTCATCTTATAACTGGAACTTTGTATCTTTTGACCACCTTCCTCCAATTCCCCCTCCCCATGACCACAAGCCTGATCTCTTTTTCTCTGAGTTTGATTTGTTGTTGTTTTCAGGTTCCACATATAAGTGAGATCATACAGTATTTGTCTTTCTCTAACTTATTTCACTTAACATAATGCCTTCGAGGTCCTTCCACGTTGTCGCAAATATTAGGATTTCTTCAATTTTTGTAGCCGAATAACATTCCATTGTATATATATATACACCACAACTTCTTTATCCATTCATACATCGATGAACATCTAGGTTGTTTCTATGTCTTGGCTATTGTAAATAATGCTACTATGAACATAGGGGTGAAGATACCTTTTTGAGTTAGTGTTTTTGTTACCTTTAGATATATCCCCAGAAGGAGAATTACTGAATCATATATGGTAGTTCTGTTTTTAATTTTTTGAGGATCCTCCATGCTGTTTTCCATAGTGGCTACACCAATTTACATTGTGCACCTTGTACAATGTAAATTTTGCACAATTTACAACAGTGCACAAGGGTTTCCTTTTCTCCACATCCACACCAGCACTTGTATATCTTGTCTGTTTGATGATGGCCATTCTAACAGATGTGAGGTAATATCTCATTGTGGCTTTAATTTGCATTTCCCTGATGACTAGTGGTGTTGAGCACCTTTTCATGCACCTGTTGACTTTTCATAGATCTTCTTTGGAGAAATGTTTATTCAGGGCCTTTCCCTATTTTTAAATTGGGTTATTTGGGGTTTTGAGTTCTTTGTATGCTTTGGATATTAACCCCTTAACAGATATATGGTTTGCAAATATTTTTTTGCATTTTTAGGTTGTCTTTTCATTTTGTTGATGGCTATGCAGAAGCTGTTTAGTTTGATGTAGCCCCCTTGTTTATTTTTTATTTTGTTGCTTGGGCTTCAGGTGTCAAATCCAAAAAATCCTTACCAAGACCCATGTCCAAGAGCTTCGCTCCAGTGTTTTCTTCCAGGAGTTCCATGGTTTCAGATCTTACATTTAAGCCTTTAATCCATTTCAAGTTAATTTTTGTGAGTGACGTAAGATATGGGTCCAGGTTTAAATTTTAATAATTTCCTTTTCATTCTGAAAAAACAGTCCTGGTTTGCCTTGTAAAGTGTATGGTCACCCTATTTATGTTGGGCACCTCTGTGACCACACAAGCTGGTCCCAGGTAGGAGCTTTCAGTTCTGACTTTAGCATCTTCTTTGCCTTTCTGCCCCAAGTAGGTCTGGTAGAATCCCAGTTTCCCAGTCTTAAAGTCTTAATCACATGGACCTACTTATTGTGCGTTGCAAGGAAGGTTCCTGTTTTGTGTTTTTCTATCTTCTTAAGAGTCATCGTTTTGATATTATATAAATTCACACTTTAAAAAATTTGTCAGAGGTGCGTAAGGCCTCTTTCATTTTAGACATCCAAGAATCTGTAAGTAACACCATCTAATCCAGTAGCTTTAGTTCTCTCTGTTATGCTTTCATGAAGGTCCACCCACCTTCTTGAACAGTCTACAGGGTGGAGCAGCAGGACATTCAGGCCTAGTTAAAAAGATAGGTCGGTGCCTATCCTTTGGGTGAAACACTGCATCTGAATGTGCTGGTGGAGTTAAGGAAGTGTTATCCCGGCAATAGCTTGGCCTTGGTGGGTCACACTGTGTCAGTTCATCACTATTAGAGAAAGACAAGCAAGGCAGGAAATCTCTGCCCCCATGTGAAGCTGGTTTGCAGGCTGGAGCAGTGAGAACGACAACACAGCTCCGTTGTGGGCAGGCTACCAGATCCAACACACCACTTCAGAGCCTTGGAGTCAGACGTCAAGCGCAAATAACCAGGCTTATTTTCCCTGCCAAAGTCACATGCAATGTCGAGGTAACATCAAAACGTTTCCTCTGAGTGATGATTTGGACACATAAACAGTGGCATGGTTAGATGCCACTTTGTGTTTAAAGTAATTATACTACAGTGCTGGAATGTGGCGATGTGAAAGCCCCATCGCAGCAAAGTTGATTCTATTTAGCAAACTGGCAAGTCAGCTGGCCCGGATCCTGCTTCTCCCTGAATTTACTACTTCCTGCTTGGGAACTCTCTCTGGGAAAGTCAGAACTTGAGGACAAGTGTGGGTGCACGGCCCAGCTCTCTAAGGCTGGTGCCAGCTTGCAACCAACAATATGTCTGGGGCACGGCTTGCAGACGTTGGCCCATAGCAGCTGTGGTCACTCATGTTCAGTGGGAGCCCTTGGAAAATTGCTGAGGCCGATGGGAGTGACAGTGGCCATGGCCTGGGTCTGTGTCTCACCCTGTCTTGCCAGATCTTGCTGGGGCTGGACAGTTACTGCTCAGCAAGCTGGAGAAATCCAGCTAGAGAAAGGCTGGTGGTGTGGGCAAGGCTTCCTGGGAAGGTGATTTCCCTAGAAGCGAAGATGATGTCTCTCAGCTGCTGGCTGCAGAAGCCCTGCCTTCATGGGCACAGGCCAATGTCTGACTGGTGAAGTCTAACTTCATCCTAAATACAGGGACACAGGGCCTCTTTTATCCCTTTCCACTTTGGAATTCTGCCTTTCTCAGGGAAAAAGACCTAGTAATTACCCCTCTACCCTATGTCCTGGCACCCAATCCCCAACCGTGTGCCAAATCAGTGGAACTTTTCTTGTGTCTGGGGTGAATCATTTCCCTTTATCCTCACAGAACTTCCTTCATAAGTTAGTGCTGGCAACTATATTCATGCTAATTAGCCACCCTTGATGGATTTATTTCATCCAGTTGTAAATTTTAGAGAAGTTCCCAGGCCAACTTAAAAGTAGAAGTCACAGGACAAGCTGAGTGGAAATCAGGTTTGGATGACCTCCACAGGGCAAGTTAAGCCAATTCCCATGGGGTTTAAACACAGTGTTCCCAGGGAGGCAAGTCAAAGTTGAAGGAAGACCTGGAAGAAACCTCATGGAGACCATTTAGTTCAGGCATTTTGCTTTACAATGAGCGACCTGGGGCTCATAAAGGTGAATTAACCTGCCCAATCACGTCGCTATTTACCAGTCACCACTGAAAGTGCAAAGGGCATGGGTGACACTATTGACTACAGGGGAAATATCTGTTTGTCTTCTGGGGCAAATTAAATACAGTTGTCACAAGCAAAGGCCTTGACTATTTTTCTCAAGTTCGTCTTTCTTTTCACTTGTTTTCATGGAGTAATGTTATATCCCTAAAGAAAACATGTGGAATCCAGCTGATGAGATATTTCAGACTTTCTGAAAAGTATACCAAGTTGCTGATGTAATTTTGGTAGGTACGGGGACCAGCTGTTGGAAAGCATGAACTCTCCAAACATCTGGACTGATCTGTGTCCTAGGCTCCAGTCATAAACTGTGCATTAGCTATAAACCTTTATGCTCTGAGTCTGGAATATTCTCTGACTCCCCATCTGTCTCTGGTGCTTTAAGAGTAGTTAGGGAAGGTAGTGATGGTAGGGAGGTTTGTTTTATGGCGTATTTGGAAAGAAATCTTTCTTGTTATGTTTATGATAACTCTTCCAAATGGTATTTTTTCTTTATGTATTGGCAACAGATTCAAGTGAAAGTCAAGATTTTCTCTTATTTTTTCTTTCTCCTTTCTCTCCCTCCCCCTTCCCTCCTTGTCCTCCTTATTCTTCTCTTTCTTTTCTCTTCTTTCTCCTCCTTTTCCTCCTTGTACCTCAAAGCTCAACTGTGCGATTTAATAAACAGGCACTCACAGTCACAGCTTGTGGAAGGGATACTGTATCAGTCGGTCACTTGTTGAGCCCTGGCCTACTGTGCACATATGAAAGATAAGGGCTCCTTTATGTTGCCCAGCTTTCGTATAGATACTATGAATATTCATTTTCTAATATAAACACGAGAAGACTCTTCATTGTATAGATAATCAAGACCAGGAAGTTTTAGTACAGAACTTCTTGTCATGAGAAATTTCTGTTTTGTGCACAGAGCTGTAATCTTTAAGTTTAAATGATGCCAGAATAATGGTCAAGGGGGTACTAAACCGCCAGATGACTGATCATATTTTTTGCCTCACAACCAATTACATGAGGTTCTTTAAACATAGGGAGTCCAAGAATCATCCAGATTTCCTTACTATTATAACTATATATATATATCAGATGAAACTTTGTCAGTTTTTCATAAAATATACATCATAATTGTATTATAATTCTTTACTGATCGCAATGGATTACGATAATTTGCATTTCAATGAAATGATTTTGAAAACAAATCACAAGTACTAATCATCTTCCCCACTGAATCTGTTCCTCCGACAGACTTCCTCATTTCCATGGGTGGCTGCACCATCTACCCAACACCTCAGGCTAGAAACCTGGGAGCCATTCTCGGCACCTCTCAGCCCTCTCACCCTTCACATTCAATCCATCACCAAGTCCTGCCAATTTCACTTCCACAATATATTTCAACTCTGCCTAATTTGCTTCTCATCTCCATCTACTCCAGTCTTCCCAGGCCACCATCATTTCTTTGCCTTCCACCTGGTCTCTCTTCTTCCACCTTTGCGTCTCTCCAATCTGTTCTGCTCACAACAACCAGGGTGACCTTTTAGAGAAGTAAACAGGAGCAAGTTGTGCTTTTGTTCCAGATTCCTTAATGCAGGTCTAGATCTCTTGCCACTTTTCCCTTGGCTCCCTAAACCCTAACTGCCTTTACTCTTCTTTTGGTGTGTAAACTGATCTGGAACATTTCCTCCTCCTCCCCTCCACCGCCACCCCCATCTCTACTTTCTTTATCAGGCAGGTCTTAACTCAACATCAATCCTCAGCAAAGGTTTGTACCCAGACCAACATAGTTCCCATTGTAATGCTCAAACATAACAACTGGTTCTTCTCTTTCAGAACCCTCACCACAATTGTAAATTTTTATAATATAATACATATTATAATATAACATATACTATATTATATTATTCTATCATATATAATGTCTAGCTTCTCCTGCAGACTTTAAGCCCTATGTGGGCAGACACCATGCATGTCCTGGCTCAGTGCAGGCATATAATAAATGTTCAATAACTATTTGTGAATAAACAGATCATCATTATAATGCATTTGTACACTGCATGTTTTTTTTTTTTTTTTTTTTTTTTTTTGAGGTACCCGGGCCTCTCACTGTTGTGGCCTCCCCCATTGCGGAGCACAGGCTCCGGACGCACAGGCCCAGCGGCCATGGCTCACGGGCCCAGCCGCTCCACGGCATGCGGGATCCTCCTGGACCGGGGCACGAACCCATGGCCCCTGCATCGGCAGGCAGACTCTCAACCACTGCGCCACCAGGGAAGCCCTGCATGTTTTATTTTACTTGAAGGTGCATGAGTATTCTAATTCCCTTACATTTATGACCTATTGACCAGATGATTTTATCCCCCTTTTACAGATAGTAAAAAACAGGTTTCAAAAAGAAAAATAAGTTAGGAAAGGTGACTTAACGTCCTCAAGTTCAGAGCTGCCTAATACATAGAAAAAACATAACAGCAGTGATTACCATTTATTGTTGTCTTATGATGTTCCAGGAGTGCTCCAATAATATTAACTCATTTAATCCCTATAACAACCCTGTGAGGTAGGTAATATCTCTTTTATTTGAGAATATGGAGGTTAGGTAACTTGCTCAGGGTCTTAAACATATATATATGTTCATCATGTTAAATGTTTTTTACATACGTATTCATGTTGGTTATCTCACTGACATTGAGCTCTACTCAGTCAGGGTTCTCATTAGTGAGGAATACTGCAGGTAGCATGATTTCTTTTCTTTTCTTTTTTTTTCAACATCTTTAATGGAGTACAATTGCTTTACAATATTGTGCTAGCTTCTGCTGTATAACAAAGTGAATCAGCTATATGTATACATATATCCCCATATCCCCTCCCTCTTGTGTCTCCCTCCCACCCTCCCTATCCCACCCCTCTAGGTGGTCACAAAGCACTGAGCTGATCTCCCTGTGCTATGTGGCTGCTTCCCACTAGCTATTGATTTTGCATGTGGTAGTGTATATATGTTATTGCTACTATCTCACTTTGCCCCAGCTTACCCTTCCCCCTCCCTGTGTCCTCAAGTCCATTCTCTATGTCTGCATCTTTATTCCTGTCCTGCCCCTAGGTTCATCAGAACCATGTTGTTTTTTTTTTTTTAAGATTCCACATATATGCGTTAGCGTACGGTATTCTTTTTCTCTTTCTGACTTACTTCACTCTGTATGACAGACCCTAGGTCCATCCACCTCACCACAAACAACTCAATTTCTTTTTATGGCTGAGTAATATTCCATTGTATATATATGTGCCACATCTTCTTTATCCGTTCATCTGTCGATGGACATAGGTTGCTTCCATGTCCTGGCTATTGTAAATAGTGCTGCAATGAATATTGTGGTACATGTCTCTTTTTGAATTATGGTTTTCTCAGGGTATATGCCCAGTAGTGGGATTGCTGGGTCATATGGTAGTTCTAATTTTAGTTTTTTAAGGAACCTCTGTTCCTTAAATACTTAAATACTGTTCTCCATAGTGGCTGTATCAATTTACATTCCCACCAACACTGCAAGAGGGCTCCCTTTTCTCCACACCCTCTCCAGCATTTAGTGTTTGTAGATTTTTTGATGATGGCCATTCTGACTGGTGTGAGGTGATACCTCATTGTGGTTTTGATTTGGATTTCTCTAATGATTAGTGATGTTGAGCATCTTTTCATGTGTTGTTGGCAATGTGTATATCTTCTTTGGAGAAATGTCTATTTAGGTCTTCTGCCCATTTTTGGATTGGGTTGTTTGTTTTTTTGATATTGAGCTGCATGAGCTGCTTATATATTTTGAAGATTAATCCTTTGTCAGTTGCTTCATTTGCAAATATCTTCTCCCATTCTGAGGGTTGTCTTTTTGTCTTGTTTATGGTTTCCTTTTCTGTGTAAAAGCTTTTAAGTTTCATTAGGTCCCATTTGTTTATTTTTGTTTTTATTTCCATTACTCTAGGAGGTGGATCAAAAAAGATCTTGCTGTGATTTATGTCATAGACTGTTCTGCCTGTGTTTTCATCTAAGAGTTTTATAGTGTCAGTCTTACATTTAGGTTTTTAATCCATTTTGAGTTTATTTTTGTGTATGGTGTTAGGAAGTGTTCTAATTTCACTCTTCTACATGATAGCATGATTTCTGGTTCATCTTGAAATTTCTCTTTCTCTCTATGTCCCCTGCCACTGCTCTCCCTACACTCCCTCTTCCCTTCCCTTCTCCTGTTCCTGGCTTCCCCTCCTGCTGTTCAGTAGGAAAATCTCTGACAGAGCCACTTTTCTGCCAGGCTATTATATACATAGTCAGTGTTCCCACATTCCAAAGGTGGGTAAAAATGTGTGTGGAGAGCGGGGAATTCTGCCAGAACAATGACTCACTGTGCACATGCAAAATGGTTCAATAATAGGTCACTGCCTTAGCGAGAGCAATGCTGCCCGTCCCCAGGGGGAAAATGGGGGCTAGTAGACAGCCCTCCTGTGATCTGGGACAAGCCTTCTATGACAAATGGAAGAGCCATACGCACCATCACCCACATCCTGGTTTTTTATTTCATGGGCATGAGAGGTGATTTTCAAATAGGGATGGGCATGAAATGAGTTCCTGACATGCAGTGGCACACGTATTTATAGTAAGCGTGTACACTCACCTCTAGATTATTCAGCAATTAGTTATGTAAGTGCTGGAGTGTCCGGTTCCCTGGCTTTTCCCAGTGGGGTTGTTTACTTGTTGGTTTTTTTGGTCTAAATTCCTGCTGAGAAGAACTCCCACTAGTAGAAATATAGGATTATGGTGGCATTGGGCTGGGCTGCTTCCTGCCTCGATTTCTTCGAAGCCCAGCCTAAACTGCAGGAAATGACCTGACCCCTTTCTCATGCCTCTGTTCCCCGGAGCCTGTGTAAAGCCCACCTCGGGACCAGTCCCGCAGATAGCCTCCTTGGCTGACATAACACTGCCGCTGGGGGAAGAAATCAGCCCGTGTGTGGGTTGGGGCTCTTATACAGGTATGATCTTAAGACTCACCTGGCTTTAAGATTGCCTCACAATTATTTTGCTTCTCCTCAGCTCCCTTTTCCAGACCTCAGCAGCTGTTCTAGACCTCTTCACTACTTTCCTCAGCCCCCTTACTCTAGTCTGAGCCAGGAGTTCTCAACTGTGGCAACCCATTAAAATCACCCCAGGACTTTTTAAAAATCCCAGGGCCTAGGCTGCATCCCAGGCCAATTATATCAGATTCTCTGGCAGTGGATCCAAGCATCAGTTTTGGTTTATTTTTAAAGCTCCCCAGATGATTCCAGTGTACCGCTAAGGATTAGAACCGTTGCCTTAAAGCAGAGAACTTTCCAAATTCATCAGAAAATGTGAGGCAGTAAACACCAACATCTCAAATTCCTATCTGCTCACAAGCTTTTCTACATGTGCCACCACCCTGTTGTCCTGCCCTCTGGTCGTACTGGTTGAGTCATCCCTCTATTTCAGGAAAAACTATGTCCTTTATACCCATATCTTCCAAGATCTTCCAGGACCTGCTTGTATCTCTAATCTCTTCCCCTCTACTGGATCTTTTCTTTTAGATTATAAGCAAGATTAAGTCCCCCTCATCTTTGAAAAGGTATCCATGGAGCTTGTCATCTCTCTGTTTCCAGCCTCATGGCCATCTACTCTCCACTTAGTTCTTTGTATGCTGGTAATATTCTTCCTGAATACCAAGGTTTCTTAGCTGGACTCTTCCTCCTGTCTTTTTGTAGGGATTCACCTACGCTTGTTGAAATGAATTGCAAAACAATTTGCTATCTAGCTTCTTGGGCAGAATGATGTGGTCTAACTGACTGCAGGTGAATTTCATTTAACCAGGCCCCCATGCTTTTTTCCCATGAATAACTATCATAGAAATGACCTAGGGCAATTATTGAGACATTCTTCTGGACTTCACAGTATGCTACAGAATAATGTCATATTCACTTGTTTAGGATGAATTTCTAAACAAATCCAGTATAGGAATCCTCTCCTCAGAATTTCCACACTTTCCAAGGCCATTGCCCAAACAATAATGATCATGAGAAATCAGAAGAAAGAAGAATGAACAGTGTGGCTTGTACTTTAGACACAGTTTTAGAAATTAAAATTCATACCCTGACACAGTCACTTTATTTTAGAATCCAGCACCATTTCTTTGCAGAGGCAGAGCTGATCCAGCTCTGCAAAGCAGCCGGAATAGGCTACGCCACCACTCTGAGCTCTCACCGGCAGCAGCTTACTGAAGTGTTTCTGCTTCCTTTTGTTTTCCTCTTAAACTCTCCTTCAAAAATACAGGTTACTTCTCAGTCATACTCCAAACGCTTAGCTCCCTCAAGAGAATAGCCAAATCCCTACCCTGCCTGATTAATTAGCTGAGTAAATCTAAGAAACTCCTTGGCCACACGGCCCTTCCTTCTGCCAAGTTTTGTAAAATTCATAGACTGTGTGTATTCATGAGCACAGGAAAACACCTGTGAGCAATTAACCAAATAACCTTGATTTAGAGGCCTTGGAAATATGCTGATGGCCCTCAGACCCCTGGCACGGGTCTGTAATTATGTGAGACCACAACCCAAACATCCCAACAGGCCAATTACAGGAAGGGTCATTCTCTCAAATACAGCATGATGCTTTCTCTAAAAATACTTCTGCCTGAGACTCAGAAAGAAGTCTCCATTATAATGGTGCTGCTTTAAAGCGGCTACACATGGGAGTTTGGAAAAGGAGTGACGTCTCAGGCCATTTCTCTGCAATATGTCTATAACCACGGTGAGGGGAAAGGAAACCACCTAAACCAATTTTTTAAATTCACTGAATTAAAAAGTGTGTTTAAAATGATTCACCTAGAAAGTGTTGCATTTAACTCTTTGTTTCTGTCCAGCCTAGAAACAATATCCACAGAGTTAATAAATCAAGTCTGCAACCAATAGTATGTCCTGTGAGAATGTAAAAATCCCACTTTTAGAGTAGACAGTCCACTGCAGAATTTTAAAATAATAAGCTTTGTTTAATCCTTTCTTTTATGTGCAAGAATGAATTCTTATCACTCTGCACTGTACTGTACTTTATATTCTACATGACTAGAACATTTAAAATTAACCTCACAATATCGAAGAAAGCCATCTATTTTCAGAATCAGTCTCAAAAAACCCAAAGACCTGAAAAACAAGAGTTCTTAACCAAACATGGATATGCTTCAGGAGCTGTGAGCATTCTTAGAAATTCTAGAAAAATTCTGCGTGTATGTATTTTTTTCCAAAGCAGGGGAGTGGGAGGTATTTGTAAATACACAGGCTAGTGCAGTAGCCATTACTACATGGCTACTGAGTGCCTGATATATTATAGCCTCAATTGTAGTGTACTGTGTTAAAACCCCTACTGGATCTTGAAGACTTAGAGTGATAAAAAAAATGCAAACTATCTCATTAATAATTACTTTACTGATTAATGTTGAAATGATAATATTTCTATGTATTTGACTAAATAAAAATATTATTAAACTTAATCTTACCTGATTATTTTTTTTTAAACCTGGTTACTAGAAAAACCAAGACTACCTACTTAGCTCACATTATATTTCTGTTGGATGGTACTGTGTCCATAGCTTTCATCAGTATTTAAAGGGCTATTTTTCTTAGAGCAAAGAGAGACTTGCTGAGATGTAAATGCTCATCTCTCATCCTGCAGATTCTGTCTCAGTGGGCCTTGACAGAGCCTTGACAGAGCACCAGGGGGCTGTGATGCTGGTAAGGCTGTCCTTGGTCCACATTAGAGACAGGTTGCCTTGGAAACCCCTAACACTGCTGGTGTTTCCAGAGACAAACATTGACCCACCCATCACTTCACCACTGGCACACAGATCCTGTAACCTCTCTGCTTCCAGTCTTAGAGGCACACATATCCACGAACCTGCACTGTCTTCGTGGATTCTCCATCTAATGTATCCATAGTAGCACTTCTCACACCAACCTTGCCCTCCTGATTTTCTATATGGGTCACAGGCATCTTTGAATTCCTCTTCTCATTTCCTGCCCAAGCCGGCACATGCAAACAATCATTAAGACCTATCAATCTTTCTAATACACCCTTTTGTGTTTCTCTGTTACCCCTGCCTGGATTATTGTCATAACCTCCCACCTGCCTCCCTTTTTCAAGATCATCTTCCTCACCACTGTTAGAGTTTATTTTAAAATCACAAATCCGACTATATTACTCCCTAGTTCAAAGAGTATGTCATAAAGTCCTCATTGTAGCCAAAAAGGTGCTCCATAAACTGTCTCAATCCAGATTTCATCCTTATTTCCCAACCCCCCACCCCACCCATATACGCTCCAGCCACACCAGACACACAATCTTCTTTCATGTCTCCAAGCCTTTGAACATGTGCTTTCCTCTGCCTGAATGCCTTTTCCTCCCCTTGCCTTTCAAGACCCACGTTATCACCATCTCTACTACATCCACTTTGAGACGCTCAAAGCACTTTGTATATGTCTCCATTACGGCACATATCATACTGTATTGAATTGTTTGACTGTGAGCTCCTCTTAGTTATTCACTTTTTGTCCTTGCTGCCTAGTACAGTGCTAAGAACTGTAAGAACTTATTTGACATCCAGAGCAATTCCAAGTAATCTTGTTTCTATAAATCTTCCAAAAGTAAAGCTCTCCAGCCTCACAAGTTAGAGCTTGAGGAACCTTAGAAATCTTCTAGTCTACTCTCTCATTCCCTGATGAGCAAATCAAGATGCTTAGATATGAGTCATCAGTTATTGAGTGCCTGCTATCTCATTTCATCTTTATGATGTTCCATGAAGTAGGCATTTCTATTAATACCCATTTTACAAAAGGGAAAAATGAGGCCCCACTGCATTTAAGCAATGTGTCCGAGGTCACATAGCTAGCTAGTTACCTGGTGAGATTACTCAAGAATTCGCCCTGGTACTTGCCCTAGCCATCTTTCCCCTGTCTCATATGACTACTTACAATGTGAGGTGCTCCCTGAGTTATTCAACAGACATGAAGATGGTATTTTACACAGAGAAATAGAATGTTTTAGTAGGAAGAACCACATTATGACAATGATGCACTTTTTCTGTCTGACATATTTGTGAGCATATAACATTTTAATCTGCCATCATGTTTTCATTTTCCATTATGACATAAACATTCCTCCATTATTAGTATATAATCTTCATAAGCATAACTTTCCATGGCTGCATAGTAGTCCATCAACTACTTATACCATAATGCTCAGACTTGTTTGAGTCCTAACTGAGTGATATATAAAAGCATGAAATCCACATCTTGGTAGAATAATACCTCAAAAGGACCTCAGAGATCTCTAGTCCATTGTTTCTCAAAGTCTTGGCCTCAGACCAGCAGCATCTGCATCACCTGGGAGCTTGTTAGCAAAGCAGACTCTTGAGCCCTACTCCAGACCTACTGAATTCAAATCTGCATTTTAACTAGAAACCCAGGTGATTTGTGTTCACGTAATATATAAGAGATAGTAACTAAAAACAGTAGTTCTCAACCTTGGTTGCACTTTAGAATCACTTGGAAAGATCTTCAAAATCCTGAGGTCCAGGTCACACTCATGACTAAATCAGAATCGCTAGGAGACAGACCCAAGCATCCATCTTTTTTAATGCCTCCCTGGTGATTCCAATATCCTGGAAAGCCACAGAAGAAGGCACTGAAACCGACCATAAATTGATGAGATGTTTAAGCAGTCCTCTCTCCCTAGTGCTGGAGTTCTTTTTACAGGTCATTCTATACATTCCTATGGGAAATTCTGGTAAAACTAGACAAAACAAAACAAAAGAGAACAACAACAATGGAAACAAAATAAGACCTCACAAAGCTTTTAAGAAAATTTAAATTTTAGAAGTTCTTAAAATTTCCCATTTGTGTTTTCCTTTCCGCCCCTCCCTATCCTCCTTCTCGCTTTTTGCCCCTCTCCCAAGAGATTCCTGGCCATGACAGACTCTGGATATCCTGCTCAGAGACCACAAAAAGTGAGTTTCCTATACCACAGAGACAAGAAGCAGTAGAAAGACTACTCGATTTCTTCTTAATAATCTTATTTGTCCCGGCACCTTCTGCTACCTTCACGCCCCAAATCCAGTTTCTCCTATATGTCTGTATTTAGGCAAGCAGAGGATTTGGGGACTCCAATTCTCTCTACACAATGCCACAACCATAGGTTGATAGAAGTCAAGGTCACAGCCATGAATCATTTTCCTCAGTTTTCTTTTCAATGACTTGACCACTTAAAAAACAAACACCTGTGTTAACTTGTAAGCCCTTGGCCTCCTAGTCCTGCAGTGTTGAACCATCTCGAACACTGGGACCAGGAGGAGGATGCACTTTTTCAAAACTAGGACTCAGCACTATTTCCCTTTTTACATAACCTAGGACCATAGCACATACTCCGAATATTTTGCCTTTTGTACAGAGTGTTGTAGTGGAACTCTGAGCACATGGCATTATACTTGGTCAATGAAAAGTGATTTTTAAATGTTTTCATCTTTAATCCCAGTTTTAGGGATTTTAGCCATTCTGGTTCTAATTTATTTCAATGTTTAATCCCTATTTGATATTTGTTTTAAATTTAAACATGTATTTTAAAGGCTTAAATTTTAAACTTTTTACTCTAAGTAGTACAAAAATTTTTAAACAGATGTCTCATTAGTCATTGTCAACTGAGTACAAGCACTTCTTTTTCCTCCTGATAATCACAATACGTTAAAGACTTTGTTTTAAAAAAAAAGGTATAAAAAGAGAATGGGATAGGTTTATCAAATCATCAGCTTATGAGATAGTTTGGAATTTTCTGGAAGAAAGAAAGTGATTGGAAGGACGGTGACCTGGAAAAAAGGAAGTTGGGGCATTTATGCATGGATACCCCTCTCCCCTAGGCCTCTAGGTCGGGAGCTGCCCTGGGATTGAGGCTTTGTATGGGTCCCCAGAGCCGCAACTGTCAACGTGAGGACATGTCCAAGCTTGCACAGAACCGCCCACCTCAATTGCCACTGCAACCCGTGGTGAGCTGCAAGGCTGCTGCCACTACACACAGCTGGAAATGGAAGAGCCAGAACTCAATCCTATATCTGAACAGGACATTCCTGCTTAAAATTGTCAGGGGCTTCCCCGCTGCCTTAGTTGAGGAATGGGAATGGGTTTCAGATCCTTTAAGCCCTGAAACTTTATGTGTATGTGCATTTTGGGGGGTGAGAAGGCCTGTAATTTTCATCATATTTTCAAAAGGGTCCATGATAAGTGTTTAAGAACCACAAAAAAAAAAAAAAAAAAAAGAAAGAAAGAAAGAAAAAAAGCCCCTGAACATGACAGGCGAGACTTTGCACAGTTCAGACTCACCGTGTCCTCTCCCCATCCATCCTCCCCGACTCAGTGAACACCGGGTTCTGGTCAGAGAACTTCTCACCAGTCTCAAGGGCCATAAGCCCTTTAATACCTCTTTGATTTAATACATGCCTTTCTCTCTGCCAGGAATGCCATTCCCCCTTTGCTACTTCCTCGGTCCCTTCTCTGGCTGCTGAATTACTTCTTATCCTTTAAGACTCAACAATAAAATCGTCTCTTCTGCTGTGGGCACCCCGCCAGCTGCCCCAGCCCAGTCTCTTCCTCAATGGCTTCCTAATCAATCCATATACTGATGAACGTGGTGCTTACCCCCTTGGTGTTATAACTCTTCACATGCGAGTTTCTTCCACTCAACAGTGAACTCTTGAAAGCACAGACCATGCCCGCACCACCCAAACCATAACCTGCAACGCCAGACAACAATAACATCGATGCAACGAATTCACTGGATTGAATGCATGAAGGAATGAATGACTACATTTATCAGCTTGGTTCCTTGTCTCCCTGGATCTTACAGAGACCCTGACCTTGGGAGATTGGGATATTCATAACCACGTTTCCTGCTCAGGTTGTTAGAATCTGTCCTGGTCCAAATACACATTTCTGGCTGACTCCTACTGACTTTTTAAGAACTACTATGAAAAAAGAATAATCAGGACAAGGACGGAGACTTGGAAATTAAAAATGTAATTGATGATATAAAAAACTTCAGTAGGAGATTTGGAAGGGAGAGTTAGAGAAACTGTCAAAAATTGGAGAAGGCACCCAAGCCTGGTGTGCATGTCCCTCCTTGAAGCAGCCTGGACACACCTTCCCACCAGAGCACGGATTTGTCACCCCACACTGTAATGGCCAGTTGATTGGCCTCTAACCCCCAATAGACTGGGCTTCCTTCAGAGCTGGGACTGTGTCTTTTTCTACCTCTGTCACCTCTCACAGTGCCTGGCACAGAGTAGGTGCTAATGCACACGTGTACTGAAAGAATGAACGATGAACGCGTGAGGGAGTGAAGACAAGCTGTAGCTGGGCTCAGGGTTGAGCGAGGCTCTGTAGTAACTAGCTCTGTGGGTTTTGGAAAAGCTGAGTGACGCAGATCCCAGGCAGCACCCCCCCAGGGGAAGGGCCAGGCTGGGGCAGCAGGCAGGTTTCTAGCTATTGTGAGCTTACCTGAACCGGGAAAGGGTGATGAGCTGGGCTGACGCAAGTGGATGGAACCACTGAGAAGATCTGGAAGAGAAGGAAGGGGAGGGGAGAGCTCAGCCAGCAGGCGATATTTCGTGAGGAATTACTACATGCCATACCCTGTGTTAAGGACTTTTCATGCATTCCCTCACTTACACTTCACGAAACCCCCTGTAATTTTTACTACATCCATTTTCTAGATGATAAGGATGAGATGTACAGATAAGTATCTAACCCAAGGTTCTAGAGCTAGTAAGTGATGGAAACGGGATCTGGGGGGGGGGGGGGAGTCTGATCACACCTGCGTGGCTCTAATACTGGGCTAGTGTTCCTGGAAAAAGGTCCCATCTGCCAGGGGTTGGCCCTCCTGGGAGCCCAGAGTGCTCGCTGTGTATCACGGCTCTCCGACCTCGCTGAGGATGGCGGCCGATCCTTTTCCCAGATGACTGCAGTCTCCCTTTCCCAGAAAACAATGTGTGGGAGGGAGTAAATAGCTGGGTTTGGGGCATAATGGTTTTCTTCTGTTTTGTGTTACTGGATTTGATGCACAGAAAACTTCCCAGAACCTCAAATAATTACAGTAAGACGACTCTGCTTCCTTCACGTGGCCACAGCAGACAGGCAGGAGCCCAGAGACACTGCAAAGCGAGTGTTGTAACCATCAGATGGGAAAAGGCAGTAGCCCAGGATCGGGAATTTCAGACAGAACCACAAGCACAGCGTGGCACTTGGCAGAAATGGGGAAAGCTCCCACCCCTTGAAGTTTATTGACTTGTTTGATAAAAAAAAATCACTTAATAAAAAGACCTTTAAGACATATAATTAAAGGGGGGGAAAGGCAAGTTATAAGACAATTTATGCAGTGGGTACCATTTGTGTCAGGAAAAAACTCCACCAGACATTCTACAGTCTGGATGACCATACGCTGCCCGCTAACACAGGCTGTCTTACAGGAGGGGGCCAGATGCCAGACAGATGTTGGCTTAACTCGTATTTCTGGAAGTTTTCACAATACTATGATAATCATGTATTATCGGGTAATGAAAAATAGAAAAATAAGTAAAGATAGGTAGGTTTACAAAAGAGAAAAAGAAAGTGAGAGATGACCCCTGTTGTCTCTTTGTCAGTCAGGATTAGAACCGGTGCTTCAGTGACACTGCCAATTCCTTCTTTGATCGTCATGAGAAATGCCTCAGTTGCCCCACTCAGTTTTAAACCGGATGCATAATACACCTCCTACCACAAGGTGCCTACTGGACATTGATAGTTGTAGAGTGTGTCCTGAGCCAGAGAGATGGAAGAGATCATCAGGGCCAACATTTTTATAGATGAAGGAAGGAAAGGCACTGCCTTCCTCTGCTCTCCTGGGTTTCCCTGTCTTCAGCCTTCAGCATTGGTTTCAGAGACTCAACCCTAGAGCTACCGGGATAGGGATAATTCACGGAGTGAGCCCAGGAGAGCCAGGGTCACTTGGACACTAGCTCAAGGTCAGTGTGTCACGAGGGCAGAGGTGGTGGGTGAGGGCTGTGGGTTAGAGAGAGTTCTATGGAGAGGGCCTGCACAGTACCCAGCTGGTGTCTGCATACGTGTGCATCTGAGTGTTTATGTGTGTGTTTGTATGGGTGACTGTGTATATGTGTGAGTGTGTGTGGGTGCATTGCGTATTTGTGAATGTTTATGTGTGTGTATTACTGAATGTGTGTGAGTCCGTGTGTGTATGTGTGAGCGTGAGTATGTGTGTGGAATCGAGGATCTTTCTTTCCTGGAGCCAGAAGCCCAAGGAGATGTTGCAAGGTATTGCAGACCTCATAACACAGTCTTGATTCCTCTGCAGAGGACTTCCAGGTATCCCGCTGTGATTCAAGGATGTGGCCCAGGAGAGTCTTTACCTTACCCTGGAGGGAACACACTTGCCCTAGCCTCTGGAAACTGACCCATCACGCTTCAGGCTATATTGTCAATATTCAATGAAGACACCACTTTCTCTGACCCTCTGGAGACAAAGGTGTGGAAACTGGGTAATTTATAGTCACCGTGGAGTGGTTCAGATTATCCAGCTTCAGCAGTGGGAAGGACACAAGTTCCGGGACTCAGAGGGCCTAGCTCCTTCTGACAGGCCCACCTTAATCCCCTTTACAGATGAACAAACTATTTTGTGACTCTAGGTACCTTCCTTTTCAACAGGTTTCCGGATATATAATATAACTTACATTACATTACCAATGCTTGCAAGGTCCACATACCACCTCCAATCACAGAGGGGGCCCAGCTGATAGAAAGAGCCTTCTCCCAGATCCTGTAGAACATAAATAAATCCTACATAGTCTTGGTCTACTGGGTGCCTTTCCTGCAGATGGGGGTACGACACCTCACTGGGGTGCCTTTTACAACATGATATATATATTCTCTCTCTGCATCCTCAAGAGATGCAGAGAGAGAATATATATTTAAGAAGAACGTACATCTTTTGGAGTAAGACATGAGCAATATAATTATGCAGACTCTAAATACTTCAGGCATGAACACATTAAGAGAGAATGATTTATGTCTCTTTGATGTAGCAAAGGCCTGCCTGACCCATCCTAAAATTAGAATAAATAACATAACGCAAATATATGTTAAAAAAAAAAACCTGCAGAGAAGTATACAGCATAGAAAAAATAATGACTGCGCAATGCACTATATGAGTGGCAAGGCAGGACAGGGAGAGACAGAGTGAACTTTATGAAAAAATGGTTGTGTTTTTGACAGGTTTTGCTTTGTTTGACCCCCAGGTATCTTGAGATTGCAGCTCACGTAGGCCATTGACGCTTCGAGGACAGAATGTCAAGGACCGAGATTCACATGCCAGTGTTAACAGTAAGCGCCAGTCTAGGAGGCTGGGAATGTATGGCTATGGAGAGGGCCTGGGAGAGAGTAAAAGTGGAAAGTGAGCTTTTCCCGGGAAAAGTTCAGTATTCCCTGGAAAACAAGAAGGACAAAGAGGATGAGAAGAACATGGCACACTGAAGAGTTTACATTTGGTGTTATCCCACCCAAGGGTTGCTCCTTGATGTTTGCTGAAGTACAATGGGCCCTACCTAGAATCTTCTCTTCACCTTTTCCCATTCTCTTAAGCTCTTGGCATCTAGACCCCTAACTTATCTTTAGATGTTTTTAGTGACTTTTTTTTATTCCTGGCCCAATCATTTCCTCAAAACAAGGTAATTGTAAGAATACTGTTGTAATAATCTTCATTCTTGCTAAGGCTTGAGTGTGCAAGCACTCCTTGGAATGCTATTTACTTGAACTAGAAAATGTGGTAGACGCACAAGTGATCAAGTGCCCAAAATCTCTCCCCAGAGTCCCCTCTCTCAACCCACCACGACGGACTGTAGCTTCCCCTGGAGTTGTGTTTTTTGCATCTTGGAATGCCTGGCACTTTCCTCCTAACAGACACTCCAAACCATCGAGCTCAACTGTGAACCGTTGGAACAATTTTCCTCCAAGACCCACTCCGTCACACACATGCACACATTCTGCCCACGCCCACTCTCCCTCCCTGCAGCAATCTAGCTGTTCCCGACTGCTGCAGGTTGTAATGGAAGCTTCCTAACCAAAGGAAAAAAGCAACCAATGGTTCTTCTGAACACTCCATTTCCCTCGTCCTCAGGAGAGCTGGCATTCTTGTGCCCTTGCTGCCCTCCTGCCCACGCCTCCCCTTCCCCTGCTACTTGATCCACACATCTCACTTTAGGGACTTGTCACAAAGACACTGCTGCAAAAGGCAGGATATCTTTATAGCAAATATTCTCCATAAAGTATGCTGGAAACTGGCAGCTTGCACAGGCTCCGGACGCGCAGGCTCAGCGGCCATGGCTCACGGGCCCAGCCGCTCCGCGGCATGTGGGATCCTCCTGGACCAGGGCGTGAACCCGTGTCCCCTGCATTGTCAGGCGGACTCTCAACCACTGCGCCACCAGGGAAGCCCCAAAACTGGCAGCTTTTTAATGCTGATGTGCCTGTCACTACATGAGTTGTTACTTGCTTTGAAAGCATTCTTATTTAATGCTTGAAAAAGCCCCAAGAGGATTTTTTTTCTACACTAGAGAAAAACCGAGGCTCAGAGAGAGTGAGCAGTTCACTCCAGATTACAGAACTAGTGACACACAGACTTGGTTTCTGAACCCCAGTGGGCGTTTGATGCCAAGGCCCTTGCTTCAATATCTCCCAGGAAAACTCAATTTTTTTCCCTTAGGGAAGGATGAAAAATACCTAATGTATTAATATCCTATTCTATTTTTCTATCCATCAGAGGGCAAAGAGTTTTTCATTACATATTTTTCTTCTTTATAAAAGTAACATTTGTTCACTGAAAATCGTGTAGGAAATACAGAGAAGCAAAAAGAAGAAAAAAATCACTTGTAATCCCACCACTTGGATATAACATGTCTAAATTTTGGTACGGATCTTTGAAGATATTTTTGATTGGAACCTTTTTTATGGATTATGCTGTACAAAGAGTTACGGTTGGACACATAGTTCTATGCCAATGAATGATTCTAGAACTTTCAGTTGCGTAGATGTACCATACTTAAACCAATACCAAATGGTTAGCCATGAAAAGGAAGAAATATTGTTCCCTCACTTTACGAGCGATAAAAGGCTGCCACCCAAAAACGTTAACGCTAAAAAGGAACCAAGCAGAAAACTTTATCTAAATCAAGAGCTGGCAGCCTTTGCGTGTAAAGGGGCGGGTAGTAACTAGCTTAGCTTTGTAGGCCATACAGTCTGTCTGTTGTAACTGGTCAGCTCTGTGTTACTGCACAAAAGCAGTCACAGACCACACATAAATGAATCAGTGTGGCTGTGTGTCAACCAAATTATGTATAGACACTGAAATTGGAACTTTGTATGATTTGCATGCGTCATAAAATAGTATTCTTCTTTTGATTTTAAAAAATTATTTAAAAATGTAAAAACAACCCTTGATCTGTGAGCCATACAAAAACAGGTGACAGGTAGAAGTTTGCCCACCCTTGCTCCAAATCACCCATTCAGGCTTGGCGCACATCACCAGAGCCACAGACCAAGTTACAGAATCAATGAGAATTCTCTTTCCAACCCTTCCTTCTCCTGGGTATCCATTCTCTCTCTCAATCCCTCTCTCTCTCTCTCTCTCTCTCTCTCTCTCTCTCTCACACACACACACACACACACACACACACACACACACACACACACACACACACACATCTGGTTGCCCCAAAGTCCTTCCTTTATAGGCTGGCCACCTTCTCCCTGAGTCCCACAGGTTTAAAAATTACTTCCATTTTCCTCGATTCTCTTTCTGGGAGCATCTGATTATCTGACCGAAGTAGTTCACATTAAGAAGTGATTGGCAGGGACCAATCCTCCCCCTGGGAATTTTCATTTGAAAGAAAACATACAGATGTAGGTAACTGGATGTCAGGGAAGACATTTTTGAGTAGCAGGATATCCAGTTCTTTATTCAGGAAGTTGATTTTGGTGTTATGAGGCTGACCAAGAAGGCTAAGATGATGAGTCTACTGGGTACTTAGTATCTACAGAGGACCCTTGAGGAGCACAGGTTTGAACTGCGAGGGTCCACTTACACGCAGATTATTTTCCATAGTAAATAGTACAGTCCTACACAACCCACAGTTGGTTGAATCCGAGGATGGAACTGTGAATATGGAGAAACCGTGAATGTGGCACGTGGATGTGGAGGGCTGACTCTAAGGGTTGGCACCCCTGTACCACCCCTCCCCATTGTTCAAGGGTCAACTGTTATTGGGGAAGCCGGACAAAGAAAATTAAAAAGTCAAATCAGAGGCTATTAACTGTCAAGAGCTGATGAATAAATTCAATGGCTAAGCTCTGATGGAGACTATTAAAAACTGCCCAGTGGTATCAAGCCCAGGCATTTGGGGACATTTCTCTGTATGCTCTGTATACTGGCAGACATAGGGCCTTACCCTTTGCCTTTTGTGGCTAATGGCTTCACGACATCCTCAGGGGCCCAAGGCTTTTATCCAGTTAGAGTCCCTGCTTTATGGTTTTACCTGTGCTATTGTATTAGGCAGCAACACAAGGTTGGAGGCAGTTCTTGAGCCTTTTCTTAAACAGCCAGAGATGTGTGAAGGGCTGAACAAAATGCCTTCACAAGTACTTTAGTGACTGGGCCAGGGAGTTTCACCACTAACTCTAAGGCAACCGTTGGACAAGCAACGGGAAACAGGGCAACAGGTGTTGATGTGAAAACAACTCCTGCAAAGGTCTCCTCTTACCAAAGAGGCGGAGGAAGGTATTCACAAGAACCTTCCTTCCTGAAAGACACATCCTAAACTCCAAGGCAGTGAAAGCCTCCTCAGAGGTATCACAGAAAGGGGGAGCAAAAAGGTGGCCCTGAGAAACAAAACCAAGCTTGGACCGAGGTGCTCTACACCAGCGGTTTCCCTTTGCAGCGATGTTTGCCTGCCATCTGCCCAACTTCAACGCCGGCCACAAGCTGGAATTCAGCTCTACCCCAGTTCCGGGAAGGCTGAGGCGGGGTCCGCCCAGGAAATGCCAGGAGAAGCCCCAGGGCGAGGAGAGGCAGCTTGAAGGTCAACATCTGGGTGTCAGACTGCTTCTGAAAGCAAAGGGCAAAAAAATACACCTTCCCTCTATGTTCTAAAAATTGCCCAGATACCCTTTTTTTAAAAAATCACCCAATTTTCACTTCAATGACAAGTGCTAATAGGTCATTAAAATGATATGCGTATTACTAACACAGGCTATTAGCAACTGGGGTCACTGCAAACCCTTGACATTGCCTTCCTGTATCTGACCGTGTCCACTTCATCTGGCTCCCTGCCTCTGGCAATGGCCAGGGTTTGAAGGTTTAGAGACATGCAAATTGCCTAGCTAATTAAACTCTGTACTTTTTTTTTTGCGGTACATGGGCCTCTCACTGTTGTGGCCTCTCCTGTTGCGGAGCACAGGCTCCGGAAGCGCAGGCCTAGCGGCCACGGCTCACGGGCCCAGCCGCTCTGCGGCATGTGGGATCTTCCCGGACCGGGGCACAAACCCATGTCCCCTGCATTGGCAGGCAGACTCTCAACCACTGCGCCACCAGGGAAGCCCTAAACTCTGTACTTTTAAAAAAAATTTTCTCTCATGCCAGGCAGAGTTAAATGGGTACAACTTTCTTTGAGAAAGCCAAAAATAAATTCTAGGCTTAGATATTGTAGATAAAATTGCTGTCTTAAATTCTAAATTGCAGGAAAATAAAGGCTTATCATGGAAACTGTTATTTAGCTGTAACTGTGGAGATGTAGGTATGATGCTATTATTAACCTGCTTTACAAATGGATGTGTCAGGAGCTGGGAAGAAAGACTCAGAGTTTGGTTGCCAAATTCCAGTGTGGATAAATACCCATGGTGAGCTCTTCTCCCTTTGGTAATCGTAATGCCAGGTCTGTTTCTAGCCTTTCTCACCTTGGTTATAGCACCCGGCAAGAGTCAGATGGATTTCAGAGTCAACTACAAGGGAGTAATCTAGAACCCTGTTGATAAATAAATTATGTTCCAATCACTGGTGCTCTTTTGAAATATGTTACTGAATGAAGCAAAAAATTAAGCCCCTGAGCTTTAGCATATCTTATTTTGCTATCCACCATAATAACTCTGTCTCTGTTCAAGTAGCTCATTCCCTTTGGCAATTTAAAGGAGAGCTTGAGGTAAGAAAGTGAAAAAAATACAAAACAAATTGTCTTCTTGTTTATGCCTTTTCTGGAAAAAAAATGAGAGTGCTGTAATGAAAATTAGAACGGTAACAATGTCACCTTGTATTTATAAAATGTAGGGGGTTTCAGATTGGGGCTTTCAAGTCTTCTGACAGCTTTATTTTTAGGTGAGAATAGTCGGGAATCTGTGTGACGGAGATCAGGTTGGCCACAGGAGCTGAAATGGAGACCAGAACTCCCAACTCCCTCCCTGAAGCCTGAGGACCTGGCAGTCACGCAGAGTGGAGACCAGACTCCAAAGGGAACCATGCCCAGTGAAGTAGGAGGGTCTCAGGGGCGTTTCTTTCAGCATTTAACATAGAGAATTTTACCTGGGAGATCATATATCATTTAAAACCTGACTCCCAAGCTTGGAGTAAAAAGGCCAAGGAGTGACTGAGGAAGCCCATGCTTGCCTTGGAAAGGCAATGAGCTACAACAACAAGGGACAGCAAGTGAGGGAGGGGAGAGAGCCTCCCACCCTGCACCCAACAACCTGCCTCAGTTACTCTTCGTGGGCTTCTGCCATGGACGTGAAGGGGGTGGATAGATGTTTGGCTCTTGGGGCCATTTTCTGTGTCCGTGAGTACAGATTATAACGATGATTTCTGTTTGTTTTGTTTTTTCGTTTTGGTTTGGTTGTTTTTCTTGTATTTTTTCTTCTCTCTGCAGCAAAGCTGTTTTCCTCCCACTCTCCTTTTTAAAAAAGTCCTTTATTTGCCAAAGAAGACACAAAAGAAGAGCCAAAGGAAATTAAAATAGGGAATTTTCCACTGAGAGGGAAGGCTATGACCTAACAGGGCTTCTTTCCTTTTCTTTCAACTCCATATTAATATTAACAGCAAAAGTTAGGTGCAGCAGCCCTCTGTTTTCAGAGCCTTCTCTGTTCCCAGGTCTCTGTCTCCTCCCACACTGTTCTCCCAAATTGTCGCCAGGTTTAGTGGTGCAGTAGCCTTGGGAAGCTGGCCTCCTCCCTCAGGAGGCCACTCAAAACTCTTAGCGGGTTTGTGTGCTGGGTCCTTAGAATTAGAAGACCTTACAGCCACCTGGTCTTGAAATCTCTTTACCCCTCTCGTTGATAATAACTCAGATCTAACATTTTAACTCTATAACATTTATAGAACACTGTGTACCAAGGAATGTTCCAAGTATTTTCCATATATTAACTCATTTGTTTCTCACCTAGCCTCATGAAGGAGGTGCTATTATCATCCCCATCTTACAGATGAAGAAACTGGGCACAGAGAGGTTCAGTAACTTACCCAAGAAGGCCTTCTAGAAGGTGTCAGAGGTGCCTCTTTACACATTCTGGCCAAATTTGCTGTATGTGCCCTAGATCTTCTGTCTCCTGCCTGGAAATCTGCCCAGCTGCCACTCCCCCAAGCCAGGTATTGTCTAAATCCCACCTAACCCTCATGGTCCAGGGCTATCTCCTCCAAACAGCCTCTCCTGACTGCCTTCAGCTAGGGTCAGTCTCCTTATTCTGAAACAGCAAAGAACTGTAACTGTGCTGTGTGCCATGTGCCATGTTCTGCCCTTTATAAGCACCTTTTATCTTTAAAATCATAAGGTAAGCACTCTAAGATCTGATGCATATCTGATTTATCTCTGTGCTCGCACATTTCATAGCTTATGTCTTGAGCTCATACCTGTTGCAGTATTTATCACATATCAGAGAAAATGGCTGAATGAATATGTACACTATACATTATGTTACTTCATGAAACAATGCCCTCTTTTACATATTGCAATTAGTCTCACTGGATATATTAAATGCATACTCACAAGAGGAATATTTACAACGTCTGTCAAATGCTATGCAATTTTTCCTGAAGGGGAAAGCATTTGTATAGTGTATAAACCTGAACCGACAGAGCAAGAAATCTGAGGACCCCCGTGTATACATGCAGGGCACTGTCTGCCCAGACGAACCAGGAGTCACATTGCTTCTCTGCATTCCCTTGTGTGAAAGAAAGCGTTTCTGTCTGGCCTCTACTCCACCACCGCCCTTTCTGGGCCCATGAACTTTTGAACCAGGGCAGTGGGGCTCCGCTCCAGGCGACTCTCTCATCTACCAATGTGTCCACACAGCGAGCTACGTTCACAGGCCACAGAAGCATCACTGCTTAACCGTGAGGCTTGGGGCTCAGCCACAGCTCAGGCCACCACCCTCAGGGTGCAAAACAATTCCTCCCTTGTATAAAGTAGTACATTTAAAAAGTCATTCTTGACACTTTATACCTTCAGCCACAGGGGTAACCTATAAAGGAGTTTAGATCTCCAACTTTCGTGTAAGCAGCAGGAGAAACAACCAGGCAGAAAGAGGAGCACACACAAAATATTTTGATCTGATCATTTGGCAGGATCTTACATTGTAAGTATCAGTTTAAAATAGAGGTTTAAATCAACTCCCAACCCCAGACTTAAACAGTTTGCAAATATTCACTGACGTCAATAAAGTGAGAGTTCTTGACTCTGGCTGTGCATCAGATTCCCTGTGGAATATAAAACATACGTGCACACACACACACACACACACACTCTCTCTCACACACACAGACACACACACACCAGTCAGGCTCTCCCCCTGGAAATACCACAATTTGAAAAAGCTGCATAGTTCAGTCTGATGTGAAGTCTGGGTTGAGAATTACTGTGACAAGAGAAGACATAAAAATAATGGGCAACTCTCAGTCCAATGCCTTGTCTCCTGCTGTCGCTGCTTTTTAATCAAAAGGGTGAGGAGGGAAAATCAGTAAGAACATTAGTTCTGCAAGCAACAAGACATAATATTTCATAGTTACAGAAAACAGTAGGTGGCTATGATTTCAACACTAGTAGAAGTAAAACATTTTTCACAAGTATGAATCAAACCAAAATATAAACAAAACCCTGCAAAGTCTAAAAAAATCTGTAAACTCAAGATTGGGAACTTGTATTTCATTCACATCCAAATACCATTAATTAATATAATGTTCCTAGAAATGTACAATCTCCTGAGACTGAACCAGGAAAAGCCAGAAAATATGAATAGACAAATTACCTGTAATGAAATTGAATCAGTAACGTAAAAACTCCCAATAAACAAAAGTCCAGGACCAGATGGCTTCACAGGTGAATTCTACCAAAAATTTAGAGAAGAGTTAACACCTACTCTTATCAAACTATTCCAAAAATTACAGAGGAAGGAATGTTTCTGAGCTCCTTATTTGAGGCCAGCATCACTCTGGAACTAAAACCAAACAAAGATACCACACAAAAAAGAAAATTACAGGTCCAAATAATTGAATAACATAGATACAAAAATCCCCAACAAAATAATTGCAAACTGAATCCAACAATACATTAAAAGAATCATACACCATGATCAAGTGGAATTTATCCCAGGGATGCAAGGATGGTTCAGTGTCTCAAAATTAATCAATGTGTTATACCATATTAACAAACTGAAGAATAAAAATCACATCATCATCTCAAAAGTTGCTGAAAAAGCTTTTGACAAAATTCAACATCCATTCATGATAAAAACTCTCAATAAAGTGGGTGTAGAGGGAACATACCTCAACATAATAAAAGTCATATATGACACGCTCACAGCTAACATCATACTCAATGGTGAAAAGCTAAAAGCATTTCCTCTAAGATCAGGAACAAGACAAGGATGTTCACTCTTGCCACTTTTAGTCAACATAATATTGGAAGTCCTAGCCACGTCAAATAAGAAAAATAAATAAAAGGAATCCTAATCGGAAAGAAAGAAGTAAAACTGTCACTGTTTGTGGGTGACATGATACTACACATAGAAAATGCTAAAGACACCATCAAAAAACTGCTAAAACTCATCAATGAATTCAGTAAAGTTGCAGGACACAAAATTAATATACAGAAATCTGCTGCATTTCTATACATTAACAATGAATTGTTAGAAAGAGAAAAAAGAAAGCAACCCCACTTATAATTCACATAAAAAAGAATAAAATAACTCGGAATAAATTGAAGGAGGTAAAGACCTGTACTTGGAAAATTATAAGACGCTGATGAAAGAAATTAAAGACAACATAGATGGAAAGATATACCATGTTCATGGACTAGAAGAATTAATATTGTTAAAATAACCATACTACCCAAGGCAATCTACAGATTCAGTGCAATCTCTGTTAAAATACTGATGGGATTTTTTAATAGAACTAGAACAAATAATTCGAAAATCTGTATGGAAACACAAAAGACCCCAGATAGCTAAAACAATATTGAGAAAGAAGAACAAAGCTGGAGATACCACACACCCTGATTTCAAACTATACTACGAAGCTACAGTCATCAAAACTGTATGGTACTGGCACAAAAACAGGCACATAGATCAATGGAACAGAATAGAGAGCCCAGAAATGAACCCATATTTATGTGGGCAATTAATCTATGACAAAGGAGTTAAAAATACAGAATGGGGAAAAGACAGTCTCTTCAATAAATGGTGCTGGGAAAACTGGACAGCTATATGCAAAAGAATAAAACTGGACTACTCTCTCACACCATGCACAAAAATAAATTCAAAATGGATTAAAGACTTATATGTAAGAACTGTGACCTCAAAAATTCTAGAAGAAAACATAGGCAGTACACTCTTTGACATCAGTCTTAGTAATATTTTTTTTGGATGTGTCTCCTCAGGCAAGGAAAACGAAAGCAAAAGTAAACAAATGGGACTACATTAAACCAAAAAGCTTTTGCACAGGGAAGGAAACTATCAGAAAATGAAAAGGCCACATACAGAATGGGAGAAGATATTTGCAAAGGATATATCTGATAAGGGGTTAATATCCAAAATAATACAAAAAACTAATACAACTCAACATCAGAAAAACAAACAACCCAATTAAAAAATGGGCAGAAGATCTGAACAGACATTTTCCCCAAGAGGACATAGAGATGGCCAAAATGTACATGAAAAGATGCTCAACAGCACTAATCATCAGGGAAATGCAAATCAAAACCACAATGAGATATCACCTCACACTTGTCAGAACGGCTATTATAAAAAAGACAACAGGTAACAAGTATTATCTTCAATTCATTCTGATCAATTGCCTTTTCCATAAAACAGCAGGATCAAACAACAGCCTTCTTTGATTTGGCAGATAGAACTGGATTTGATGTTGTCAGGGTTCAACCTTTGCTCTCCTCTCTAAACATTATTTTTCTTTCTGACACTTCACTCCAGGGGCAAATCTTCACACTGTTAAATATACTTTCATACTTATGTTCACTCTGGAAGCAGGTTTTCTTCTCATTCTTTCTGATACAATCAAAATTTACCAGTCTCCTGTTCCATTATTCCAGAGTCCCTTTTTCTCCAGTCTCTGTTAAGGGAAAGTGCAAGTGTTTTATAAACTAATCTGGAGAAATGGGGGCTAATAATATACATTATGTTCCTAGGGAACAAATTTGAGTTCAAAAGGATCTTCTGGCAATAATTCCTGAGCCTAAAACTGGAACTCTAAAAGGTAAAATTTCAGGCCCTCAGAGTGAGGGGACTGATGTAGCTTTGGCAATTTAGGTCTTTCAGAAACTCTCAAAATCATATTTTATAAGCATCTATCTAGTTCATCTATTCAAAGAAGCTTGGTTCACTGGTCCACATAGGCTCCAGGGATATAATGGGGATGGGGATACTAAGACTGCAAGAACACCCGCATACGCCCTCTTTCCATTTCTGGCACAGTTCCAGACTCCCTCTTCTGTTGAGGCTGGATTATCCAGAGTTAACCCAATGGGGTATCACTCACCTATCTCTTCCATACAAGTTCTAGCAGTTAATCTGACGGCAACTTCTCCAATGGAAGGAATGAAAATTCAAAGCCGTTAACTCTGCTTTTGCTTACCAGCTCTGACCCAAGTCCTGCCACCTCTAAATAGCAGGGACCTTCCCCACCCTATTTCCCATATCCAGCTGTAATGGGGAGTTGGGTTCCTGCTGTGGAAGAGGGTTACAGTGTGTGCTCACTTCCTGTTCTTATTAAGTCTCTGGAAGAGGTACAAGAAATGCCCTGAGTTCATCTAGGCTCCATCAATCATGCAGTCAGTTATTTCCACTTCACACACCCTGTTTTTCTGTCCCCCAAAGTACACCTGTGAATGCCAAGCTCTTTGGCCGTCTCTTCAGTTCAGAGAGTATGGGGATTCTATTCCTGGGAAGAAGGAATGGAAATTTCGCAGAGGTGGAGAGGTGGGCTTCATAAATGTATGTTAAACACATTTCAAATTGCCATCTTCAGTTTTGTACTTAAAATATCAAACAAGTGTCCTGGTATCCAGCAGTGGGAGTCCTGGTTAACCTAGATTATTGTCTTTGGGAATGAAACCCACAAGCTCTGGCAGGGCAGACAGAATCAACTGGATTTGCCATTGGAAAGCAGGAGTTCCCCCTGTCTGGTACATTTGTGTGCTGCCACCCAAGACTGAGGGCAGGGACCTGAAGAAACAGCCTTGAGAGGCACTGGAATTTATGTGCAGCAGCCAACTGTCAGCTGGTACAGACACAACTCTACAAACAGTCATTTATTTCCAAATCGTGACAGGTAAAATTCAGTAAACCTGGGAGGAGACGGGTGTTTATTAAAAAGGCTGGGGGTGAGGAAAGCTAAAAATTCTAGATATAGTTTGAAATTAGAATTTGTCTGTGCTTTCACTTGTTCACATTCTTTAGGAAAAGGTGAATGATACAGTCTCAGATGGAAGATGGAGTTTCTTTGCCTGGGGTTAGAGGTTATACTACAAAAACCTCTTTGTCAAAAGGGAAAATCTGGAGTGATTTGCTGGCAACACGTTAGAGCCCCTCTGGCTGCTCTCCTCTGCCCAATTCACCTCCTTCTGGAGGGGGCGGTGTAGTGACACAGGCCTCAGTGATGTCCCACTAAGTTGAGGGCAATGCGGTGAAATACAGTTTATCTATGGGAGACGAAAAGGTGTTTTAGGTAGAAACCACAACATGCACTGTGTAACCTGAGTGACAGAAATGGCATTATATACCTGCCACCTCTGTCTACATCCCTCAGCTCTTATGCCTGAGCCTGAACTAACTTGGAGAGTGAAATCTCAAAAAAAAAAAAAAGTCAGGTACTGTAACCAGGAAGGCACAAATTTTGTCTTCCATTGCACTTCATATATAAACGAAGGACAATACGTTAAAAAAATTATTTGTATGATAATTTGTTAGTTTTTAATGAACAATATTTAAGAAATAGAAATTCTGGTTTCCACAACAATCATAACTTTGCTTTTCTATGCATACATAGATTAAAAACTTAACCCCATTTGCTGTAATCCAAAGAAATGTGTCAAGACTCAGGCTGAATTAAAGTTATTATGGAAACCGAAACTGGAACCATCATGATTTAGAGTCCTCTGATTCTCAACTATTATGTTGTTTGAAGAAAAATTTAATTTTTAATTATATGAGCAGAACACCTTGAGACTTTTTTTTTTTTTGGTACGCGGGCCTCTCACTGTTGTGGCCTCTCCCGTTGCGGAGCACAAGCTCTGGAGGCGCAGGCTCAGAGGCCATGGCTCACGGGCCCAGCTGCTCCGCGGCATGTGGGATCTTCCCGGACCGGGGCATGAACCCGCGTCCCCTGCATTGGCAGGCGGACTCTCAACCACTGCGGCACCAGGGAAGCCCCCTTAGAGACTTTTATATGAAATTTCTTAACATGTATTTAAATATCATCTAATGTGTTCCTTGCTGCTTTTGGGGTAATTTTCCCCCAGCAATTGCTGGCAGGTTTTTGAGAGATGGGTTAGAAATATTATTGAGCACCTATTAGGTATTCAGAACACTGTTCAGGGCTCCAGGGAATAGGAAGGTAACACCTATATACATAGGAAATGTCTATTTTATTGAGATCATTAAAAATATCATAGACAATAACCCAAATGCCTTTATAGAATTAATCAGCAGCAAGCCACCTTATATTTTGATCAAACGGCCCTGAGCCAAGGGCAGAGAGGGCCAATCAATGGTGCCTTATACTCCCAATGGAGCTAAATTTTAAACCAATTTTTTTGTTAATAATTTCTTCTCTGTTTATAAAAGTAATCTGTGCTAATTTTAGAACAATTGGAAAATATTGAAAATTTCAGAGACGAAAGTTATAATCAGTTATAGTTCTAATACCAATGTTTACTTTTTGGTGCACTTTCATCTAGTCATTATTTTCTATGGAGATATAAGTACAGGCAATTGTCACTTTGCATGATAGTATATGACTGTAACAGTGACCATGCAAATTGAAACCATGCAAGGTCATTTTCATAATCAATGGAGAAAACTCAAGTGTTCTCTGACCTTTAGCATTTTTTGTCAAAACATTAAAAACTCTCTTACTGTTGGTTATAAAGGTACAGGGAAATAGAAATAGTAAGATCTGTATTTAGTACTCCGTAATTTAAAATATTAGAAACACAGAATTAAAGTGTTTTATTTCTTTGCAAAAGCAGTTTGAGTAGTGGTTGTCTATCTTTCATTGTGTAAGTTATGATATAGAGCAGTCATTTTTTCTATACCTTGGCAAATTGTCATACTCTTTTCTAGTTTAGATCAGCTTCCAACATTTTATCCTTTGCACTGTCAATAATGTGAAATATCTCTTAGAATTCCTTTAGTGTAAAGTTTTGTTATCGGGTTTTTTGGGTTTTTTTTTGCCAGCATCACTTCCTCTGGGACATTTCCATCCTTTTTCTCCCTCTTGTACACTTCTGTCAGTTTCAACTTCCCCAAGTTCCTCTGGCTGGGGCCATATCTACAGTCTCTTAAACAGCATCAGTGTCAACATCTCATGGTTAAACATTTCTTCTATAACTCCAGTTACACTGATAGAAGTTTTATCCACTGTTACCACTTTTCATTTCTGTGCTGCACTTGCATCATTTTTAACCAGTTTCCTCTTCAATTTTTCACTTTAAAAAAATGCCATGTAAATCTATCATTGGGAGATAAGGAAGCAACACAACCACACACTTTGCTGTCTGTACGTGAACTGAATAACAGATGTGCAGTGGCCAGTGATAGACAGACTTGGAAAGAATTGATATGATTGGTTTCTGATCTTGAAATATATGCATCATTTACACAGTGATTGTGGACTAAATTGCTAGCCGTGAAGTTACACTTTATGCAATTACTCACAGATAATATGCTGAAGTAACTGAAATCTGAACTGGGTTGCTGAGAGACTTGTTATTTAACCAACCCACGGTAACTGAAATTCATGTATATTAAGCCTGTGTAAAGAATGGACTGCCTGGGTACATATTTTTTAAATTTTTTAAAATAAAATTGAGGTCATGAATATACAACTTTGTACCTTGCTTTTTAAAATTTAGCATTATATCATGAGATATTAACTAGTCTCTAACAATACTGTAGAATAATATATGTGATTGGGAAAATACCAAGGGAATGGTGAAAGGAGAGCTATGGATTCACAGAGTGACTTGCTTCCAGTAAGAATCAGCGTAGGGAGAGGTGCAGATTGGTCAATGTACATTGTTACATAGAGAAGAAGATTAATTTGTCTAGAATGTAGGATCTATGTTAGAATAAAAATGACAGTGATGTCTAAAAGTCCATTTTTCTATGCTTTAAATAATAATAATAGTAATAGCATTTATTGAGTGCTTACTATATTCTGGGTAATTTTCAAGCATGATCTCACTTAATCTTCAAATCTGAGATGCTGTCATCCCCATTCTTATACATGAGGACACTGGAGCTCAGAGAGGTCACTGAGTTTGCCCAGGTCACACAGCTTTTGTGGCAGAGCCAGCAATGAACCCAGATCCTTGTGGTCTTGCCCCTGACTGCTCTATAACACTGTCCAATGAAAGCACTTTTCAGTTTACATAATTCTTTGGCATTTATGGATAAAAGATGTACAATTGGGCAGGTTGTACAGCATGGGGCTGAAATCTAGCCTACGCCACTAGCCAAGCCTGAGCCAGCAGGCTGCCTTACTTCCAGAGGGGATGCCTTCTAATTAGCACAAACGTGTAGTATAGGCTAGTCTTGGTCCTGATCAACATGATTGATTCTCAACACAACCTCAGAATTGACAGCTGACAGAGCAGTTAGGTTTATTCCAGTTTTATACTAAAAATAAAACCCTGAGGCTCACATTAGGTAGGCAATTTATCTAAGGTAAGAAATGAATTGGTGAGATAAAGATGTGGTTGAGGAAGGGATAAGATTCCGGGCTGAGCAAGTTTCATCTGAAGCAAAAGGCATAGGGGACTGTAGACATTTACAAATCAGGTTACACATTTGACTTCAAGGAAGTAAAAAGATAAGTCACAGACATCCACCTGGAATAGATTGCCCTGGGCAGCTCAATGCCTTCCACCGGGCTAAATCATTGCTTTTCCAGAATTTTGGTTCCTTCTTGCATTTGAATCAGACCTTTGGAGACACCTCCATTTCCTCTGAGGGATAAATAATCACCAGGATTTAAAAACACTGAACCTGAAAGCAAATTTCCCTTCACCTCACTGCCTTTCATAATTGCACTTTACAGACCTCTGGTAATTAGCAAATTGTAATAACTGTTGTTACTGTCTTGAGAGTATCAAGGTCTAAGATTTTTCTGAGTGTTTCTGAGCTACTGTCTATACCCTTACCTGACAGAGAAATGCTGATACCTAAACCCGTTCCTTCAGACATAAGGGATCAAATAGGTGTCTACCTTTCCTGAGTGAATTTAGCAATTCCTCTGGGATTTACAAACATTACAAGAATTCTTATAAGACAAATGGCTGGGTAAGAACCAACTCATCCTGCTTCCAAAAATAGCCAAATGTTTAGTAGGCATTAAAAGATAAAACTGAGTCAAAAAATTTCCAGAGACTGGCCCTAAGAAATGCAATTCAAAAAAATAGGTTTCTGGTCAAATATGTGGAAAATTCTAGACACTGTACCTCTTCTTTGGAGTGTCACAATACTGTCTGAGAGTCCTTCCTCGTAGGTAAGAAACATTTAAAATTTTTTTATTGTTTTCAATACATTTTAGCTAAGGTGAGAGATTCAACATTGACAAAACGTTTTTATTTTTCTCAGTTATTATTTATTAATATCCCGACGAACAAGAGTTCTATGGAACATGTTTTGAGAAATGCTGGACCGCAGCCATGGACAAATTTGGGTATGAACAGTTACTTCTCTATTTAAACTCAGAGCTATTTCCTGTCCCTGAGTCCGGGGCTAGAGGGGCAGTGACAGGAAATGGACTAGGAATGACTGACCTCTCTCACTGAGAGAAGCAACAGCAGTTTTCCAAACTCTGTGGTGCTTTGTGTGTTTGAAACTAGGATTGTGAGTCTCAGCAGATGGTCTTCTGTTCTCCTTTATACTTCAACCCAAGCAGCTCTGCTTTTCTCTGCCTTAGAAATTGAGATTTCTTGTAAGTTTCGCTAGAAAAATTTAAAGAGGTTCCACTGGCGAAACAAAAACAAAAAACAGTTTTTAAACCAACAAGACAAAAATACAAAAGACAAAACAAAATGGGTAGTAGTGTTTTAAAACCCAAACATGGAACAAAAATCTAGAAGTGATAAATACTGTTCTATGAACTTCTACAGTCACTTAACCTCTCTGAGGCTTGGTACTGGGAACTGAATGTTTGTGTCCCCCTAAAATCCCAAACAAACAAAAAACCATACATGAAGCACTAATCACCAATGTGATGGTATTTGGAGGTGAGTCCCTTGGGAGGTAATTAGGTTTAGATGAGGTCCTGAGAATGGAGCCCCTTTTAAGAAGATAAAGAGGCCAGAGCTCTCTCTGCCTTGTGAGGATACAGCAAGAAGGTGGTCATCTATAAACCAAGAAGTAGGTTCTCACTAGACACTGGATCTTCTGGCACCTTGATCTTGGACTTGCCAGCCTCCAAAACTGTGAGAAATAAGTGCTCCTTGTTTAAGCCACCCAGTTTATGGCATTTTGTTATGGCAGTTCTAATTAGGATGCTTGGTTTTCCCATCTGTGAAATGGGAATAATAATGCTATAAAGATGAAAAAAAGATTTTTTGAAAAAAAAGTTTACCTTACTAAATTTAAGGTAGAATGGGAGCAGGCAGAGGAAGATGGAAGGGAAAGTGAACATCATTTTTTGGCTGCCCATCATCTGAATCCCTTTCCTGTGTTTGGGGACATCACCACTGTGTATTTGGTGGGAGGCCAATTGGGTGTTCCCACTGGGCGCTTCGATACTGCAGTGAATGGCACAGAGAAGCCTGGAAAGTTTAGGGTTCCTTCTGTTCAGTGAATAGTACCAGCCACGGTGTGTAGTCCCTAGTGGTGATGGTGGTGACTGAGCCAAGCTGTTTATGTGACATGAGAGTTGGGCTGTGAGCTTCCTTTGTTCCCTATCTGGGTTCTGAGTCTGGTTCTCTGGCTTTTCGGTAGAGCTTCTCTACACCCTTCCACTTAGTTCCTTACAGCTTAGCTTGGTCAGAACCCTTTCAAGTGAGAGCTGTGACAGGCACAGACATGGCAAATCAGAGCGTGGGGATGGGGGGCAGGCTGGGGCAGTAGTAGCTTTAGAAGATCTAAGGCTCTCCACTAAAATTTGACTTAAAAGGGAATGCGAGAACTAGAATCCCTGTTTGGGTCCTATTCCTGCAGATCTTAGAAAATATTTCATCAGAGGGCAGCTTTTCTGCCCCCTGTATTTATAATTTATAATTTTTGTTACATAACCAAGTAGAGACCTGTAGAACATCTTTATTTTAAACTTCTCCCTGTGCTTAGTTTTGTGAGGATCTAATGCAACTTCATCTTTTAAAATGTTTAGGATCAAATTAGATGAGAACAGAGTAATATAGACAGTAAAAATGCCAGAGAACATAGTAAAAAAGAAAGATACTCTGCATGAAAAATAGAGCACTAGGATTCTAACCCAAACAGCCCTTGACTAGCGGGGACCAGGGGAGTTAATTTCCATTTTGCTGCAAACCTAAACTTTGCCTTTTTCTGTTGACTGCACAGAGGAGGGATAAGAATGCCACTGCAGTTCAAATTGGTTAGAAGGACCCTCAAGTTTATCTTCATGGACAGGGACAGGTATCATTTGCACAGGGCCCCCGAGGGATTTGGGGGTGTCACTGTCACATCATTTGTATTTCTAGAGAGGTCATCTCACTCTACTTTTAAAATTCAGTGGCAGAGGAAACCAAAAGGCTTTAAATTTTCATGTCTAGCTTATTCATGTACCTCAGGGAGCTCTCAGAAATGCCTACAACTACTATGTGGCCTATGATATCTTTATAAAGACTATGGAAAAATAAGGTAGGCAGTAGTATCACCATATTGACTTGAGACCTCATAGTAGCGATGAGTCTCCTCAAACAGCTCTTTCTGTACTAGCTCAGCACCCCATGGCATTGAAATTCTCTGGCCTCACAGAGAAGGCTGAAATTCTTGGCTGGTGGCCCTGCCATTGGCACCTCCAGCCTAAAGAGCCAACATGCAAGATGAAATCAAAGCAAAGAGATTCTGGTTCTGCTGCCACTTTACGCTGATGCCTTCTAATGTTGGACATTGCCTGTCATCACCAGGCACAACGTGGTTGAGTTATGAAAGTCAAAAACAAGATCTCACTTTGTTGAAAAATCTTTATATTTTCAAACGTTGGGTATACTCATAATTGGGGGATGATGAAGTCATGGCAGTAATAATAATAATGATAACAGTATCAAGAGCCAGAGTTGATTGAGCATTTACTATGTGCCAGGTACTGCACTTTCCAAAAGTTTATAACTTTTCATCCTTACAAGAAGCAAAATAGGTATTAACAGTCCTATTTCCATAAGTGAGGAAACCAAGAGTCAGTGGTACTATATGATCCAAAGTCACACAGCTAGTAAGCCTGGATTTGAATCTCAGTCCAGCAGCCTCTCTCTTTGCTTTTTTCTTTTCAACAAAAAAATTGCTTTATTTTTTATGTATTTATTTATTAAACATCTTTATTGGCGTATAATTGCTTTACAATGGTGTGTTAGTTTCTGCTGTATAACAAAGTGAATCAGCTATACATATACATATATCCACATATCTCCTCCCTCTTGCGTCTCCCTCCCACCCTCCCTATCCCACCCCTCTAGGTGGTCACAAAGCACCGAGCTGATCTCCCTGTGCTATATGGCTGTTTCCCACTAGCTATCGGTTTTCCATGTGGTAGTGTGTATATGTCCATGCCACTCTCTCACTTCGTCCCAGCTTCCCCTTCCCCCTTCCCGTGTTCTGAAGTCCATTCTCTACTAGGTCTGCGTCTTTATTCCCTTCCTGCCCCTAGGTTAATTCCTTCTCAGTCCTGCTTCAGAAACAGAGAATTTACTTTTGAACCTTTAGCTAGATGAACTCCAGAACAGCGTGATCTGCTTAATCTGAGAGATCTTTGGTAAAAGCTGGATGGACCTAATCACAATTTTACGTTGTGAGATTGCATGAAAATGGAGAAAGGGGTCCTTGTCACCCCTCACCCCCTTCTGGGAACAAACTTGAGTTGTATCTGTGTGAGGGGAAAACGTGGTTTATTGGATGGGGGACTTAGATGTGGTAAGAATGCAGGGGGCCTAGGGTGACCTTTGTTGGAGAAGCAGAGGGCGATGCCTGGGATGAATGAAACATGCTAAGGTTACAACAGCAGCCACAGAGAATGAGGTACCAGGTGGGAAGGCAGAACTCCAGCCCTCCAGGCTATTGTAGAGAAAAAAAACCCTCCGAGACTGTAATGGAGCAGAGATGAATCACGGAATAGCCACTATCAGAGCTACTGTTTACTGAGTGTTTGCCACATGTTGAGTTCTATTCTAAGTGCTTTACACGTATTAATTCATTTAATAATTCACATTGCTAGGAGGCAAGTACTGATCACAGTGTCACTTTAGGGATGAGGAAACTGAGTTACCAAGAAGTGAAGCAATTTGCCCAAATCACACAAGGAAAGAGTTGTAGAGTAGAATTCAAACACAGGCCATCTGTATTTAGAGCTGACCCTATTTACCCCTCTGCTGTTCAGCCTCTGGGGCAAGTGAACACACAGGAGGCTGATTGGCAGTAGAAGAAACCACCAAATAGAAGCAAGACTGAGTTCAATGTCATCTCACGGTCTTGGCAAGGACTTGCTCACATGGTAATGACGGTGGCAAGTGCTTAATGGAGAAATTGCAGACGGCCTTGGAATCTGATCATCACGTTACAGAAGATCCCACATGGACTGGGTATAATAGGTCACCTTGCTCTCACAGGTGCTAAATCTAAACTGATTATCTCTATGCCCAAGAGACATCTCTGTCCAATTTCTCTATTTCTTTCAAAGTTATGCCAATGTGGAGGCACCTTGGCACTTTCCATCCCTTTATTAGTGATACCCAATCAAATTCCCTCAATCCTTTCTCAAAAAGTTTCCCATCTCCACTGAGCCTCTTGTGCTTCACCTGAATTTTGCAATACTGCCTCACAGGTCACCCTGCCTCTTTCTCTTCCTTCTGAGTTGAACCAAATGCCTCTGCCCCGTGAACTTCCCACAGTGGCCTGAAACATTGGAAATGATGTTAAACGAGGAGTCGGGACAGCTGTGCTCTGTTCTAGCTCTACCACTAGGTAAGTGACACTGGGAGTGACCTCTGGATCTTCAGATTCTATAATGATAAAAGGAGGAGCTGGAATGGATGCTCACCAAGGTCCCTTCCAGTGCTGTAATTATATGAATGCACGAATGAGTCAATTCTTTGCTTTTATACTTGTTTGTGGATTTTTGTTTGAACTTTTCAGCCTGGTGCTCAAGGCTCCCTATAAAAGTCTTCTCACACCATTGTGCAAGACAGTCATTCCTCCTATCAGGCTATAATCATTTCCAAATCCCAGCTTTTCTTCCTGCTGTTCTTGCTTCCCAGAAAGTCCAATTCTACCTTCTTCATAGCCTAAACCTTACACCATCACTAAGGTTCTGCTCAAGCACCGTATCTTCTTCCACTGAGAGTTTCCCTGAGTGACCTCTGGCTACAACATTTTCATTCTACATAAAATGTATGTGCCCGGTTCCCCCTAAATAAAAATGTGATTTATATGTACTCTTAACAGTCACAGACTATAAAAACAGAGGCAAAAAGAAATAAGTAAAATTCTGATGGCTTGATTTATATAAGTTTTATATAGAGGCTGAGCATCTTGTACCTTACTTCTTTTTCCACAAATGTTAATCACAATAAAATGTGAAAACAGTGTTATCTAGAAGCTTAAAAACAAAATTCATGACTAACATGATGTATATTTATACATCCTTTAGGTTGAATTTTTAAATATAATCAACGCCTCTCTGCGGATGATTCAGAAAAATGATTAAATAATGAGTCGTTCCTATTTCAAAAAAAAAAAATGTATGTGCAATGATAGGCAGTGGCCAAAGAGCCCGGACTCTGGAGCCAGATTACCTGGATTCAGATCCTGGCTCTGCTACTTACTAGCTGCTAGTTAGTCAACATCTCTATGCCTCAGTTTCACCACATGTAAAATGGGATCATTATAGAAGCAACTTGGCAAGATTGTTGTGAGGATTAATATACATATTAATATATAAAAAACACAAAGAGTTTCAGGCACATAGTAAACACTATATACATGTCATCTAGTATTATTTTTACAAGTAAATTTCACACACTTTAAATAAATCTTAGAATTAAATTGTTTCATGCATGTAGATATCGTCTCCCCAAGGAAATAGCAAGGATCGTCACTATTTTCTATTTTTTTCATGTTCTGACTAACAATTGGTTCTCATTTAGAACTTTGAATGAATGTATAAATTAAGTAAATGAGTGAAAAAATGCATGAGTTACCATCCAGCCTTAACAGGAAGGAGAAGCAGGTATAAAGGTCAGTTTTATATAATGCTGGAGGAATAAGCCCAAATACACCTGACGTCTTTCATGTACCGCGTGCCAGTTTACTTAGTTTCTATCTTACTGTAACTTGTTTTGCAGGAGGATTAGGAAAAACAAGAGGAGAACAAAAATCAATCCAATATCAGCCCTATATTTATGGTTTTTTTTTTTTTTTGCGGTACACGGGCCTCTCACTGTTGTGGCCTCTCCCATTGTGGAGCACAGGCTCCGGACGCACAGGCTCAACGGCCATGGCACACGGGCCCAGCCGCTCCGCAGCATGTGGGATCTTCCCGGACCGGGGCATGAACCCGTGTCCCTTGCATCGGCAGGCGGACTCTCATCCACTGCGCCACCAGGGAAGCCCTATATTTTTTACTTTTAGGAAGAGTTGGCTTGTAGGAGGCATCTAACCATGACTCTCAGAATGGACAGTGTATTTCTTCAACTCTTCAGGAAGAAAAACCACATTTATTCCCTGTGATGGACCAAAAAATAGGAAAACAGAAATAATGTATAAGCAGGAACTAGAAAACGACAACTCTTGAGTATGTGATATACATCTTTAACAAAACATTTCTTTTTTTAAAAAAAATGCCTTCCTTTTACCACTGAATGCCTATGTTTAAAATTGAGGAGTCTGTTTCAGATGAATAAGGGCCCCTTTGTCACTATGTCATTAGAAGAACGTTGGCATAGAGATGATGCGGCAGTCCCCACCTGCCCTGGTGGATGACAGGGTAGAATTCAGAGGATTTGGTGCCTGTGTGGAGAAAGGAACTCAGAGCATGGCCACCATACGATGCTCTTCCAAACACACACCTGAAGGCAGTCAGCGAGGACCAACATGATATACCACAATTTTAAACAATTTTGGTTTGGCAAATGAAGACGTTTATGACATAAACAAATATAAGACCTTGCAGCTGTAGCCCCTGGCTTCTCCTTAATGTCTCGGTTTCTTTCTGAATCTTTATAGCCAAATTGTAAGAGCTGGGGAATGAGAATTTCTATGGATTTACTGGCACTACGTAATTCAATACATAATAAAATGAAAATCCTCTAAAAATGTATATGAGTGCCATTATGTTAAAAAGTTATTACAGGAAAGGGGAGGAAGTGAAAAATATGTGTGGAATATAGAGATAAAAATTTCCTTATTCCATCAGCTTATCTTTTTACTCCTTTTTATTGTGAGTTCTAAATATGGTCAAAATGAAATGTGTTTATTTTGCCTTGAACCTTCTCACTAATGGACTGAAGGGCATTTCACACATGCTAAGCAGTATGAATTTCCCGTAAGCCACCAAGCTCCCTTAACAAGTGCTCTGCAAGGAAAATTTCCCAAAGTGTTTTTATATTTCTCGCCACCAAGTCAAACAAAATGCCAATGCCAAGTTGGACAGGAAGAGGGTTGTGACATTACAGATTACATTCTGTTGAAGGTGAGATGACATATATATTGTGTTATTCCGACCAAGCACGGCTTCAGAAGCCACTTCCTGTTTTTACATGGATCTCACAGGGAATCCAGACCAGGGCATAGCGCTGCAGTAGTACAGGGTGGTGAGAAGGCTTGTAGCTTTTGCACAGCCTTTAGAAGAGATGTGAGGTCCAGAGCCATAGAAGGGGTTGGTTACAATTCCTGAGTTGAAAGTACAGCAAAACTTTAAGGTAATACGTGTACTACAGTTGGGAATACAATTATTTTGAGTGCTGATCACAGGGAAGATAAGATCATTCAATGGCCCTACTCATCAAATGGGATGATCAGTGGGTAAATATCTAAACTATCCTGATAGACAAGGTCATTGATTTCATCCTGGTCTCCACTGGAATATGACATAGCTCAAAAATAAAACATTGACAGATGAATGAAGAAGATGTGGTATGTGTGCGTGTATACACACACACACACACCACACACACACACACACACACACACACATAATGGAATACTACTCAGCCATAAAAAGAATGAGATAATGCCATTTGCAGCAACATGGATGGACCTAGAGATTATCATACTAAGTGAAGTAAGTCAGACAGAGAAAGACAAATATCATATGATATCACTTATATGTGGAATCTAAAAAAATGATACAAATGAACTTATTTACAAAACAGAAATAGACTCACAGTCATAGAAAACTTATAAAGGGGAAAGCAGTAGGCAGGAAAATTAGGAGTTTGGGATTAACAGATACATATTACTATATATAAAATAAACAACAAGGTCCTACTATATAGCACAGGGAACTATATTCAATATCTTGTAATAACCAATAATAGAAAAGAATCGGAAAAAGAATCATTCTACTATACACCTGAAACTAACACAACATTGTAAATCAACTATACTTCAATTGAAAAAAATAAAGCAAAACAATTCCCTTTCTGCTCACCGACCTCACCCCTGCAAAAAAAAAAAACCCAAACAGAAAAAACTCTAATGCCACTTTCTCCATAATATTAGGGAGTCTGACAAGACATCAGAGAATGACACAGACTTCCACTTTGATCAGTAGTATAACATATTCGCAGATACTTACTTAGCCCTAAGCTGAATGCTTGGGCTAGACAAATAAATAAGACACAGCTCCTGCTCTAAAGGAGCTTACAGTCTATTAAGATAAGCCTTCTCGTCTCAAATGGAACATGCATGGCCAGCTGGGATTTCATATTCATAGCAGAGGATTTTTTTTAAAAAGTCTTTTGCTTGCTGTGGTTCCATAGATAATTTGTTACTTTATGTCTTTGGGGATGAAATTATTTTCACACTATGTATAGCTGTCTAGTTCAAGCCTCACACATTTCATGAAAAAATAGGAATCATTTGCAGGCTAGAATGGAGCATAATTTTCTTTTGCTCAACTGACTTCCTGAAGCCTGGAAACACAGTAGCATGTGATGTCAAAAATTTGGCAAGTATCTGGAGAAAACCAAATTGAGCTTTAACTTAGCATTTTATTGCCTCCTTACAAAATGAACCCAGAAGAGATGCAGACATATAAACTACTTATTTACAGCTTTCACAATATTTTCTCTGTTTCTCTACAATGTATTTGTTTTGCTTTAAGTGTTTCAAATTGTTACTTAATCCATAAGGATATGCACAAGAAATGCTTCCAAAACATGAGAATTCCTCTAGCTGGGGGAAAAAAAAAGAGAGAGAATGATTATAAAACTTCCTGGAGAGAATTTGCTTTATTTGTTTAATTCCCCCTCTAAACTGGGAGCAGCTTGACGGTGAGGATGCCATACTCATCTTTGTCACTCTGCATCTACTTGAGGACCTAGGGTATATGGTAGGTGCTCCAAAAATGTTTGTTGAATGAATGCATGAATGATGGATGGGTGCATGTCTAGGTCTTGAAGAAGAGGGTAGTAAGTAAAGATGGGGGAGAGGTTGAGGAGGAAGGAGAAACATTTATGCGGCCTGGGCAGTATGGAAGGATGTGTGTGGGACACAGTGGCAGGTTAAGTGGTACACTGGTATAGCAGCTGAATGGGAAGGCGTGGTGGCAGAGAGACTCTGCAGCCACACTGGGATACACATCTGCTTTTCATGGTCCTGTGACAGTCGGTTTATCATTTCCACATTTTCTTTTATTTCGTTTTTTAAGTCCACACTAGCTCAAGTCCCATAATAGGCTTCCATTTGGCCCCTATATTAATTTATGGGCACTGGGGGCTCACCATGTAAAGCTGATCAGTGTGTGCACTGAACAATTCCAGGGAACACCTTCCGCATGCAGGACCATGTGTGGCAGCCCTGTGCTCCATGGTTCTCCCTATATGTATAATGGAATGCATTTACAAATTTATAAACATGCTGAGAAGTACAGCCTGTTGAGAGATACTTTTAACTATCCTTTCTCTTTACTCATTCATATTCTTTAAGACCTAACGAGCCTTCCGTTTTCCCCAGCTGTGAGAGTTATATTGTAAAAACAAATTGTGTCTGTGTGTATGCGTGTGTTGCTTCCACATACTAACTCTCAGTGATCATGGGGCACCTGCTTTGAACGATTCCATACTGAGTGGAGTTCCGATGTTGGAATGTTTGGGCTCAAATCCTGGCTCTATCATTTACTGTGTGATCCTTTGCAGGCTACTTAGCTTCTCTGTACCTCAGCTTCGTTACCTACAAAATAGGAGTAATAAGAGTTCCCAACTTATTAGGTTGATGTGAGAAATAGTTGATCAAACCTATGTAAAGAACTTAGCACAGTGATTGGAACACAGGGAACGCACATAGGTGATAGCAATTAGGCTGTTAACATTATTATTACTAGCACTAGACTATCAGGTTTGGTCTGCTGGGCAGAACTCCTGAGCCCCTACAGCTGGGACTGCCCATCTAGGGCCTGTCGCTTTCCAATGGGCAGGCAGATGTATCCACATTTTTCCCAGGCTATTCATTCCATAAGACTTAGCCAGACCATTCCCAGCTGTGGGTCATTATATCACAAACACGCACACCTACTATAAGCACACACATCCCGGACTTTCCTGGTGGCACAGTGGTTAAGAATCCACCTGCCAATGTAGGGGACACGGTTCGATCCCTGGTCCGGGAAGATCCCACATGCCACGGAGCAACTAAGCCCCTGTGCCACAACTACTGAACCTGTGCTCTAGAGCCTGTGAGCCACAACTACTGAAGCCCGAGTGCCTAGAGCCCGTGCTCCGCAACAAGAGAAGCCACCGCAATGAGAAGGCCACGAACCACAACAAAGAGTAGCCCCCGCTCACCGCAACTAGAGAAAGCCCGTGCGCAGCAACAACAGACCCAACGCAGCCAAAAATAAATGAATAAATAAATAAAACAGAACTCAAATTAACTATACATTAAAATAATAATAATAATAAACACACATCCCCTTTACTCCAGGAGCTGCCAACAACTATGCCAAAACATCAGGATGCTGTTAGGGGGACTTCCTGGCGGTGCAGTGGTTAAGAATCCGCCTGCCAGTGCAGCAGACATGGGTTCCATCCCTTGTCTGGGAAGATCCCACATGCCGCGGAGCAACTAAGCCTGTGCGCCACAACTACTGAGCCCGCATGCCACAACTACGGAAGCCCACGCGCCTAGAGCCCGTACTCTGCAACAACAGAAGCCACCGCGATGAGAAGCCCATGCACCGCAAGGAAGAGCACCCTATTAGCTTGCCGCAACTAGAGAAGGCCTGTGAACAGCAACGAAGACCCAACACAGTCAAAAATAAAATATAAAATTAAAAACAAAAAAAGATATTGTTAGGGTTCCCTTCCCTGTATCTTTTTTCTAGTCGAGTCCACTGAAACGTAATCATTGGATTTAAGAGGGAAATGGGATCTGTGAGACCAAGGAACAGTTCATGGGTAACAGAACTCTGACAGGTAACAATGGGTTTTGGCAAAGGGAGGCGACCAGAAAGGAGACAGAAGACAAGTTTTGTTGTTGTTTTTGGTGGTGGTGAGTGTGTGCATGTGTCAGATTGTGAATGGAGTGGGGAATACATTAGACTGAGAGAGTGACGTGGAAATCAGTGACCAAGCTGGTGGTGCGGTCTAGGGACAGGTAGACAATTAGAGAAGGAAAACCCACTAACAAGCTGAAGACCAGAGTCCCACAGTGAGTAAGGACCAGGGGATTAGAACACTTCTTCATTTAATCATTTACTCATTCATTGACAAACTGCTGTTGAGCATTGACTATGTGCTTGGATGTCAGATGCAGGAATCAGTAGAGAACAAGGACCTCTACCGTCAGGGAGCTTACGGTCTAAAGTAGACAAAAAACACATTTCTGGTGAGAAGTCATACCCCAAAGTGCAAAGCATTATGGAGATCAGGGGGTGGTGTGTGGCATGATGAAGATTTTTTTTTTTTTGCAGAAAATCTGTCTTAGTAGGATCAGTATGGTTGGGATACATCATGGGAGTGGAGGGAGTTGAGGGTGGAGAGGTAATCAGGAGCAACCTCATGAAGAACTTCTTGGAACCAAAGGTTAAGGAATGTGTTCTTGATTTTGAGGGCACTCTGCAGTGTAAGGCTTAAACATCAGATCTCAAGGATTGGAACCCAGGGAGGGAAGCTGGGTCGTCATTTTTTTAAAATGATATAAATATATGAAGAAAACTCAACTGAGAATATTTACTGGAAGGTCCCTCCTCCCTTCTGTTGGCATGAGAGGTGAAGTACTGTCCCTGCGTATAGTGGGGCATTTTGCAAAGAGAAACGAACATCTTCAGGACTTCTTGGCACCCCTCCCACTTCAGAGTGAACCCTGTGGTAGCCTATATATTTGTTGTAGGTGAGTTTTCATAAAGCAGTAGAGAAGAAAAGGAAACCTATCATTTATTAGCTTCCTGTAGCCACATTCAAATTCCTAAGCGTGGTATTCAAGGTCATCCAACCACTTCCACCTAAACTCATACTACTCCCCTATATGGACCCTCCTTTCCAGCAGAACAGGTCTCAGAGCAAGTCATGCACTTTCCTGCTTTATTGCCTCTGATCCTGTCCTTCTTTAAAGGCTTAATCTCTCTTTGACGCGTTTCTTCACCCAAAGACTGGGGACAATAATACCTCATTTAGGATGTTATATAGATCATGTGTCTGTAAGCACCTAGCACAGAGCCTGGCATGAAAACATCGTTCAACGAATGTGAGCAATTGCCCAACTCAAGTTCTAGATTCTTGTTAGCATGTCACAAATGTTCTCAGGGCTGGGCATGAGATGAGTGGTGAGAAGTGAAGCAAATTGTAAAGGGTACTCCTTGCTTAGAGGCAATGAACATACAAAGAAACAATGAAAATTACAAAGCAAAAATGAAAACAAACAAAAACAAACTCATACCAGGGACCTCACTTGGCTTAAAGCCACCATTCTGAAATCCCTTTGACTTTTGCCTCCTTATGTTAGGTTATTAATATCCCTCCTCATGTAATTCTCTTTCACCCACCCTTTATGAACTTATTTTTCATTTCATATTCTTTATGGTGCTATTGATATTTCAGTGTAAACTTTTTGATTCTCAGGATTATCACAAGAATTAAGTCAAGCTACATATATAAAGTGTCTAGGGCATGGCATTTAAATTTTAGCTTTATTCTTATTAATAATAATAATGATCATGAATGATAATGAATCTTGTAAATTAAGAGACTAAGTCTCTAAGAGCTCCAGGAATCTCTCTCCTGCTTGTTCACTTAGTAAAGAACAATAATAACAACAATAATGGCTATTACTCTTTGAGTGACTAATCATATGACAGAATTTGCTCGGAGGGCTTCCCGTGCCTTACCTCATTTCTGCTCATGATAACCCTTGAGGTAGGCTCTATTAGTATCATACCTATTGTAGAGGTGAGGAAACCGAGGCATCAAAAGGTAAGTCCATAAGCCAAGTTATGTAGCTGGGAAGTGGCAGAGTCAGGATCTGAACCAGTCAGGGTGGACCCACAGCTCCTGTACTGAACTACTGCATCGTACTCACTTCAACCAACTTCCATTCATCCTTGAGGTACCAACTCACGTTACCTCTTCTGAAACTTTCCATACAGTTAGTTGAGTTGCTCCCTCTTCTATACCCCAACAGCACTTTGAATATACCTCCCCTATAGCAAAGATCACATTGAACTTTTTTTTTTTTTTTTTTTTTTTTTTGCGGTACGCGGGCCTCTCACTGTTGTGGCCTCTCCCGTTGTGGAGCACAGGCTCCGGACGCGCAGGCTCAGCGGCCATGGCTCACGGGCCCAGCCGCTCCGCGGCATGTGGGATCTTCCCGGACCGGGGCACGAACCCGTGTCCCCCGCATCGGCAGGTGGACTCTCAACCACTGCATCACCAGGGAAGCCCTGAACATTATTTTTTTACGTGTGTGTTTATCTGTACGAGAGTTTCTTAAGGAAGAATCTGTAAATTACTCACCATTATACACTTAGCATAGGGCTTGGCACATATTTGATAGGCAAAAATGTGTGTTGAAATTTAATCAAAATAGTAGGACCTCAGTTAAATTTGATGTTCAATGATGGTGACTACGAGACGGAACATGGATGAGTGGAAATTTCAAACGATAAGAACCACGGTGCTAGGCTCTTGGCTGTTTCTACTACGGGTTTTGCCATACTTGTGGTTGTTCTTTTCTGGGTTGGAGGAGTCAAAATGACTCCTAAGATGTATCATTTAATCAGAGGCCCCAACTCTTTTTAGCTATATGTCTTTCCACCCCATCCCTTCCGAGAAGTATCAGTTCATGGCAGGTGCAACTGCCCTGTGAAAGCCAAAGAAGAAACAAAGGATGTGCTGAAACCTATGCCACTTAGTGACAATGGTCACTGTTTCACCAGGGGTTACACCAACCAGCTGAAAGAATGACTGGAGGAGGCTCAGCTCCACCACAACGTGAGCCAAGGATCCACATTTTATTGTAAGAATGCCTTCTGTGGTGCTTTAAAATTTATAATCCTCCCCCTTCCATTATTTCATTTGATTCTTACAACAGCTCAAAGGAGTAGGCAGGAGAAGCTCAGGGAAAGGAAGGGATTTGCCTAACATGGCCAGTGAAAGATGGAATCAGGACCAGGACCTGTTTTCCATACGACATTTCCATATGACAACATACCAGACACGATGGTCAGAGTAACTAATTTGCTATGGGGCAGTTCCTGTCTGCAGTGCACCCAGATCAGGACTATGAAGACAGAGGAGGTTTTTCTGGATGAGGGAAAAAGGAAACCCTGAGGACTGGGCCAAGGGACAACATGCTGAGGGTCAAAGAAAAGACGGAGGACATGAGTTCAGGGCTGGAAGGACATACTGAGTGATGCTCACTTATGGAGACCAGAAAAGCTCTGTCATAAAAGGTCATATGTTGAATTTTATAGGATAAAAACATTTTGAAAGCATTCTACTTCAAAAAAAGAGGTGAGATAGGCATGTGTGAGGCTAGAAGACAGAGGAATTTTCAGTCGGCGTGAATTGCCTTGGCAAACTAGGTTAATGTTCATATCGTGCCTTTTTTTTAAATTTATTTTTTTGCGGTACGCGGGCCTCTCACTGTTGTGGCCTCTCCCGTCGCGGAGCACAGGCTCCGGACGCGCAGGCTCAGCGGCCATGGCTCATGGGCCCAGCCGCTCCGTGGCATGTGGGATCTTCCCGGACCAGGGCACGAACCCGTGTCCCTTGCATCGGCAGGCAGACTCTCAACCACTGCGCCACCAGGGAAGCCCCATATTGTGCTTTTAAAGACGTCTTCTTTCTCTGTGTTGTCATGATGTCACTAAGAGATACATTCAACACCTTGTGCCTGTTCTCCCCATCCCAGTTCCTGTTCCCACCTATACTGGGTTTGCTGTCTGCACTACAAGAAGGAGGAGAAATCCTGAAGCAGGAAGTGATTAGAATGCTGTCATCAATGTTGGCACATAAGCTTGCTTTGTGCTTCCTTATGCCTTGTCCTTCTGGTTCCTGCAGACCCTGATACTCTTCCTATGGACCATTCTCCACAGTCTTGGATGCCAGGCTTGCTCAGACCCTTGGCTTGTTCTGACTCCCCTTGGTCTCCAGTCTGTGGGCTGCTCTTCTCCTCACTGCTGACCACAGGGCTCAAGCTGGACTTGCTCTGGCTCATGGCCACACCCACTCGCTGCCAGCTGCCTGGTGCTGACAGGTGTCTCCAAGGGACATCTACTTTCTTATAGAATGTGGGACCAGACCAGAAGCTGCCTGAAATAAGGTGACATTTGCTCCATTTGGGAATACCTACTGATTGGTCCATGCTCATAAAGATGCAGCTCATGTCCATGAGCTTTTGCTGGGTGTGACACAGAGAGAGAGACAGACAGAGAGAGACAGAGAGCCAGAGAGAGACAGAGAGAGAGGGAGTGTTAGTTCCTAGCATCTGCAAATGAAAAATGAGGCAGAGACATAGCTGAAGGCACTGCAGTTTGGGCAGCTGAATCCCATTAAAAAATCATGGGAAAGCTCTGCATTCCTGCCATTGTGGTGAAGAGGGAAAGCAAATCTCTGAGGGTTTCACAAAGAAAATATTTTATGACCGAAAGTTCTGTAAAATCTCTAAGTTCTGTAAATCTGGTGAACAAGGAAACAGTTTGGTAGGCATCCCACAAGTCCACGGAGGACGCTTTCCTACAGCCCTCACTTCTGGAGGCCCCAGAAGGGAAATCCCACTGCCCTCCACAGGGGAGCACCCTGGGAGAAAGTGAAAGCCACGTGCCTCCACCACCACCGCCAGCTGATGCAAAAACTCTGATGCCCTAGGAGTGCAGACAAGGTCACCTTTATAGTCACAGCCTGTCTTTTAAAAAATCATCTCGTTAGATAAGGTAGAATCACTAATCCACCTTAATTCTTTTCCTCCAAATTTTTACTTTAGACTGTCTCTGGATCCTAAAATTAAAATGTAAGCTGTATTTTAAAATGTAAATAATAAATTGAATCTTAAAATTAAAAATGTAAGCCATTCTCAGCAATAAAGTAGAACTAATAAGCCTGTTCCTGGTAGCCATTCAGGGTGACCAATAGGGTATCACCTCTCCATAAAAGAGTTATTTTTATATGCTCTGGACCATGATGAAAAAAATCCAAATTGGCCTTACATAAAAGCAACAGGTTTACATTTTATTTTAGTAATAAAAAAATGCATATAAATCTAAAAAGAGAGATTTTTAGATCTCTTTTTCTGGGGTATTTTTAAAGGCTCTGTGAATATTTATATTCTATTTTCGCATATACTCTGTTCTATGCTTGGAATACTTCGGGCAATAAACTCCAGGGCATGTCCAGAAGAGGGAACTAGATAGGACCTGTGGTGAGGGACTTATGACACCTTTCAGTCTGAAAAAATGAAGGCTGAAAGCAGAAAGGACTGATGTTTACAAAACCATAAAGAGTAAGGCAGGGTGAGCACAGCACGGACCTTCCCCAAAGATTAGTAAAGGTAGTTCTGCATAAGTGAAAAAAATCATGCAGTCACACAGTGGCTAGTAATTCTATGGAAACTTGTTATCCAAAGAGATGTTCCGATTAGAAAAAAAAAAAGGTTGAAGAGGATATGAAGTTAACGATAGCTAAATATTGTGGGATTCTGGGAATGCCTCATAGAAAGCAACCTTATCTCCCCTCTCCCTCCCCCCCCCACCCCCGACAACAACTGTCCCTAGTTGTCATTTTAGGGTCAGGCTACTTGGCTAGAGAAACGGCCAGACCTGTGATCTGATCCTCAAATGGTGTCCCTTTGCTTCTTTTATGAGGATGATGGTCTTGGCAAGTGGTCATCTGCCCTCCACCTTGCCTCCTGTACAGTAAGGGCATCCACACTCCTGAATTTAATACCTTGAGTATAAAAAAGTAGGAGACATGGGGATTGCCTTTATTACCGTAACCTGAATACAACGACCAGCGCAAGGCTGGCTTAGCAGCACCATCCTGGGAGTTCAGTACGACACCAGAATTCCATTAGCACAGCTTGTGATGCCAAATGTACAATTCCGTTCTGTGGCCTCCCTGAGATCTGGTTCTTCACAACATTTCCTTTTTTGAAAAGTACATGAGGAGAGTAGCAAATTGATGAGGGAGGTGAGTATTCCTGGAATATACACCTCAAGACATTTCCTCTGTCCCTTTACACCATTCCTCCCTCCCTCCTTCTCCCTTGCCTCGTACAGGCAGAAGGGGTGATAAAAGCCATGGCAGAGCATCGGCAGGAAATAATTCGGAGAGGTGGTCCCCTCAGAATTCCAACACGAGATCATCTCCTTGGCCTGGAACACCTGCTTTCCTTCTAGTGAGTGACTAGTTATGGCCCCAGCAAGGGCACATGAGAGCATCATCTGAGAACATAGTGGGGTTTAACCAATAACCCCTTGCTGTACTCCCTGGTCTGCCTTGGCTAGAACTAATCTTCCTCAGAAACCAAAGAGGGAGACAACCTCATTTGTAAATCTCAGCTGTGTCCATAATAAAAGTAAGGGCCAGCATCTAGGTAGATCCCCTTTTCTTAGATATTTATTTGTATGGGGGAGGAAGGGGGTGGCTATGGAAGAATCATATAAAATAACTGAAGAATATGAAGAAAACGAGTCCCCTTTCTCTCTCCAAAAAGGTACTATTAAATTTCAAATGTGTCTGTAAGCCTTAGACTCTTCAAGTGTGTGTTGAAATGGAACAAAAGGATTCATTTGAGGAGACAGCATTAAGCGTTAGTTGATGGCAAGTAAAAACTCTTCGAAATGGAGGCGTTCCCTTTAAGGACTTTGTGTTCCGAATTCAACTACGTTCTCTTCGCAGTCACCTTAGACATTTGTTTTTAATAAGTCTTTACAAAGTCAACAATTCAACAAAGGACCTCAAAACTGTGTTTCTGACCAGCAAAATAAGTACAGATTCCAGATGTTTCTCATTTCTCCATGTCACTAATTCAAACTCACAAATCTCTTGTTTACTGGACGTTCACATAATACTAATGTTTTAGATACCTCTCTTCCGAGAATCTCCTCTCCTATCTCTGCATCCCTTCTCTCGCCAAAGGTCACTAATTCAAACTCACAAATCTCTTGTTTACTGGACGTTCACGTAATACTAATGTTTTAGATACCTCTCTTCCGAGAATCTCCTCTCCTATCTCTGCATCCCTTCTCTCGCCAAAGCCATCTAAGGGGTAATTTGTCATAGATGGAACTGGGTCTTTCTAGCATATTCTAAGAAATATTTAAACTTATGCCAAAATGAGATTTCATAATTATATATAACTTTTATCTATCTATATTAGCATTTAATGAAAAGTTAGGGAAATTCCCTTCTCCTGAAATCTATAAAAATTGGATGCATCCTTTGCTTTGTATGTTAAACGGAGGTTAGGGAGGTAAATCACTTTTCAAGGTCCTCTTCAGGTCCTTTGATTTTCTGATGCATATACATGGGTCATCCAGCTGGACTTTTGGATTTTGCTCCAAAGGGCTGGTGGGTATTAGAAGAGCTAATCGCAGCCACTCTTCTGTGCTCTCCTAGTCCTACAGGTGGGGTATGCATGATGGATTTCTACACTTAATCGTGTTCCTAATTCTCCCTGGCCCCATACTAGAGTCCCAGCACCGGCCAAGGAACTAGGAGAACAGAAAACAGGGAGCTGAAAACAACAGCAACAAATCTCCACATAAAATACAATGTAGTTGTGGTAGAGTCATGCAAGGGAGAGACAGTTGATCTCTTCCCTATGTGCTTGTTTTTAATGGGATGAGGGCTGATGTGACATTTTTGAACTTTCAATTCTATTAATAAAATTATCCTTAATCATGGCTGAGATTTATTGTCAGGCACTGTGTGCTAAGTGCTCCTGAATTACCTTCATTATTTCTCACAACAATACTAACAAGTAATTGGATTATTATCTCCACTTTACAAATAAGGAAACTGAGTCTTAGAGACTCTGCTGAATTGCTGAAGAAATTACATGCTATAGAGAATAAACCATGTGTATCTTTGCAAATGAAGGGTATCTTAAGCAAAGGCATTATGGGGGCAGCATTTAGCAATGATTTCAGAATGACAGCATCCTCCTTCACATTTTTTTAGATTTAGCAGATAATTCATAAATATCCCCAGGGTTACACCAAATTATAGTAAGGTTGGACATGAAATAGCTGCTGGGCAGCTATCTAGACTGGCTACTGGAATTGGAGGTAATGGATAATGTATAGACCTCAAACATATTCTGAACACTGCACGAGAACATGAGCTCCTTCTGGACAACACAATCCTTTGCAAACGACTCCAGCTGTAACAATTCAACACCTTCAGCCCACATAAAAATATTAACTTTCCTTGTAAAAAGAATGTCCTATGGATACCAGGTATAAAAGGCAACCACCTTAGAAAATGGGCACCCTTTTATAACTCTGTCTTCTGTGACTTGCAGAAGCTTTCCTTCTCAAAGCTAAACAAGGATTTAAATCAGTTAATTAGTTGATAACTTCTACTGAATACTTAGTTTGATGGAGTCTCATACTAGCATTTAAGTTGTCATAAAAACAGTGTGTTTGTAATGAAAGTATGATTTTGCAGAGCCAACTTTGGCTTGCTAAATGAGGAATGGATAAACCTGCAGAAAGGAGGAAAAGGCAATGGAGAAAAGGAAGGAAGAAGAGATATCAAATCCATCAAATCCCATCAATCCAGAGGAGACATTTTCTGTACCTTTGGTCCATGACACCTATCTCAGACAGTGGTTCTCAAACTTGTAGGTGCATCAGAATCACCTAGAAGGTTTGTTAAAGCATAAGAAAGGGCCTGAGAGTCTGCACTTCTAACAAGTTCCCCAGGAGATGGTGATGTTGTTGGTCTGGAGACCACACTTTCAGAACCACTGCTCCAAAATGATTGGGAATCCTGATGGATCTTTCCCACTTTGTATTCTAGATATTTGTCCAAAGCTGACACCATCTTTGGATTTCCTAAACTGGGGTTCTTTTGAAACAAGGTTTACAGGTTCACACTTAGTACTTCTTACCTGGTGAAATTTGGTAAATTTCCAACCAGAAGAAGCTTCATGAGAAAAGAAATGGATGAAAAGGCTGTTGAGAGAAAGATAAGAGGCAATCAATAAGAGAGGAAATGTAAATTACTCTATCGTTATAATTAATATTCACTTTGGACAGAGTAAACACAATTATCCCAAGGATATATGACTTGTATTTTCCACCTCACTTTTTATTAGCAGCTCAAATTTGCAGATGAAGAAGATGCAACTGGATCGACATAGTGACTAGTACAAAAGGAGATTTCATGATTTAGCAATAAATTTTATCGAACAGAAGGTGACAATATCAGAGTTACAACTAAACATTCTGAACAACGTTAATTAATGTTTATTTTGGCCCAAGTATCGTTTGTCTAAGTGAAGGCACTTATTTTAGTAACCAAAGCATTACATTTTTTTTTGCACTCCAAAGTCTGCTTCCTAATGTAATAATGTGATCTATTTATTTGATGATTTCTTTCTTTTTTTAGATTACCAAATAATAGGGAGAAATAATAAGAACTGTAAAGAAGTGTCTGAGAGGCACAGGTGTGTGGTGTTTGTGAGCATAAGGAGTATGCAGACAGGGCTTTTCCAGTAAAAGCACTTTTATCAGTACTCTCAGTATTTTATCAGTATTTACAAGTAAGGGAGCGAATATAATGTTTTTCTTTGGCCAGGGAGTCAGTTCCCATCAGAGCTGGTCTCTTCACCTCCACCTTTGTATTGCCCATCATAACAAGCTCAGGGGACTTAGGGATCCATAGAGGATCCAGACTTCTTCCTGTTTCTTCCCTTTCAAGCAGTGTTGGCCAATTCAACCCAAATGCTAGGCCCATTCCCAGACACATTTATCGGCCCCCTGGCGCACATGTCCAGGTGTTGTGGCTTTGTAGCCTGCTCTTGGTAATGTAGAGATAACTTTAATGTCCAGGACACTTCAAAAAGTTACTTGAGGACTTCCCTGGTGGCGCAGTGGTTGAGAGTCCGCCTGCCGATTCAGGGGACGCGGGTTCGTGCCCCGGTCCGGGAAGATCCCACATGCCGCGGAGCGGCTGGGCCCGTGAGCCATGGCCACTGAGCCTGCGCGTCCGGATCCCGTGCTCCGCAACGGGAGAGGCCACAACAGTGAGAGGCCCGTGCACCGCAAAAAAAAAAAAAAAAGTTACTTGAGGTTTATGCCATTTCTCAGCCACCACAGCCTCACTTCCATGTAGGTACCAAGGTAGCTGCCAGTCATTTCTAGAGCTTCAATGCTAGCTCCACTTCTTCCCCTGCCGCACCCATTTCTGGATTAAGGCTGATTATAGATCGTGCCTCTGCTCCTCCAAATCGCTCTAAAACGGCCCAGAGAGCTCTGACTTGTGAATGCAAAACGTAAGTCTGACCTTCTTTAACTGAGCCTACCATTCTCTGAATGCCTAAATTGAGAGAAGGTTTCCTACAGATAAGATTTGGCTCAGAAAATTTCACACTCAGAGTCATACTTTTAAAGGACCATGTCACCTCCATGGAACTAAACACATCCTACAATATTGTTATTCTAGAAGAGAAATGATGAACTCATAGCTATTTTGCCAAGTGCTTTCTTCTTAAAAATTTAGGGCAAGCCACTGCTTCTCAGCTCAGCAGGGCAAGGTGCCCACAGACTTGAACTTGTTAGTCTGCCTAGGCTAGAAATTCAGGAACTTCAAGACACTAAGCTCGTTTCTAGTATAACTATGTACTTGTGTGTCAACAAAGACATTCTCTTTTTCCCTTATTGAAAAAAGTATCAACTACAAACATTTATTGAGCTTTGACATTGGCATAAAAGAAGTATTAGATATGATTCTTGCCCTGGAAGTGTTTACAATGAAGTCTAAATGCAAGAATGAAGTCTGCACATGTGAAATCAGAAACGATGAAAGAATGCACAGAGTTAAGCATGAACGGTGCAGTGCAGACAGCACAGATGTATGATGTCAGAGAGCTGGGGAGAGCTTTAGGAAAGAAGTGAATAAGGTAAAGATTAAAGGATGCATATGATTTCTATAAAAACATGGGTGGTCTTTCTCTGTGTTTTATTTATAAAATAAATGTACAAGTTTACACAATACCACTCACTAAATATCACTGTAGGAGTCTGGAAGTCTCAAACTGGTAACCAATGGGCCAAAGGACTTTTTTGTTCTACCAACATTTGCAGTGTTTTAATACAAATTTGAACTAGCTGCCAACATTAACAAGTTGGAAGGTTTTACATTAAAATGTGTAATTTCTATTTCCCCTTAAAAAAACTGGAGAGTCTACCAAAACCCAGCCTACATTTCTACATGGTAACAGTGAACTAGAGCTGAGTAAAACCCACCCCCATTACATGGGGCACTAGCTGTCCAAGTCTCCACTGCCCGTACCGATCCCAATTGCTTCTCCCACTGAACCTGCTCTGCTCATGTGTATCACCTACTTGGCCCCTGTTGGCATCTGAGCTTGTGAACCCTGCTGCACATCGACAGGGCCTCCTCCATGGTAAGTGGGGGAGGCTGTGCCAGACGCTTCACTCCAACTAATTCCATCAAAACAGCAAGTGATCCTGCCCTCTCAGCCTTGCAGGGGAAAGCAACTTACACACAGAAGGGTACCTTATAAAATATTATGCTCAGTCTACAGAGGAAGATATCATGGACAACACAGGCAAAGAGTTGAGCTTTGCTTCTGCAAGTGCATTGGTAATCACCACTCAGAATTCACATTCTACAGTGGGGCGGCCAGGCTGTGTTTGCACAGGAAGGACGGGTACTCCATTAACTCTTTCAGTTCACTTAGTGTAGGAAGACCCATGCGAAGCCAATTTTAGGTATGAAAATTTAATATAGCAGATAAATTGGATTATTCTATCTTTCAGAAAATTAACCTATTTTATTTTAAAAGAGCTGTTCTTATATATTTGAAATCTAGTCAAATCTACCTGTAAAGTAGCCCTGTGCGTCCTATAAAATGAGGCACACCTCTATGAATATTTATCGTGAGCAATCAATTCCTTATTGTATGACTGAGAAAATGTATGGATCATCTGAATGCCCAGCATGTTAGATTTGGAATGAGTTTCATGCTAGTATTGGAATAGTCATTCATTTGTTCATTCGGCCATCCCAAATGTATTTATTTAGCCCAATGGGCTTTGCCTAGGCCCTTCTATTAATCAGCTCTGTGAACTCAGGCAGATCCATTAACCTCTGCTAGTTTTGGTTCTTCACATGAGGAAACCATATTAAATCATCTCTAAGTTCCCTAAAGATGAAACATGCCAAGTTTTCACATGAGGTGCCTGGAATAAAGGGAGACCAATTTGTTCTGACTTTGGGATTGACCTGCAGCACTTTGACTCTGGACATTTCTGTCCAGCCTGGTCAGTGTGCAGGCCAGGGCCAGGCTGATATTCAGCTTGCAGCCACCAGGAAGACTACTCTGGTTTTCCACATCCGGTTTCCCTTCTGTTTGGTCCTATAGGCCACTGGTAGATTCCCAGGGCTTTCTGGTCATTAAATACCTTATCATCTCTGTTCATAATCCCCTAAGAAGTCTTCATTCTCTTTTGAGTTCTAATCTCTTCTTGCTGGCCTAGAGGATGAGATTTCACCATCTTTGTGGACATTGGAAGAGAAGAGGGGCCAATTTGTAACACCCCTTAAAATGGAAAAGTTGTAGAAAACATTGCACAAAGTATTTGAGTTGCTCACTGTTGTAAGAAAAAGGAAAGGAAATTCTGCATTCTGTACTTTTTTTTCTATTCAAAGTTTACCTTGTCTTAGAGCACAGAGGGAGATTCTATTGTAAAATTGTGTTGGGGGAAGAGAGAATGAAAGGGGAGCGGTTTTTTTATTATTATTGTTAAATAAAAGCCCAGAGGCAAGGGAAGCTACTTGTAGCTGTATCAGCCTATTACTTAGAGCAGCAGTCAGTCCCTTACAGGTCCTGGGCAACTTTTGGCAGTGCTACCCTACCTGGCCCCATAGACCTTTCCTTTTACTCTCGTTTTCCCAAAAGTAATGGATTATAATATTTCAAAACATAAATATATTCAGTTATAATATAAATGTAAATAAATTCTCCAAATGTCTACCAACCAGAGTTATACAGTTAACATTTTGATATATATACTTCCAGCAAATATAAAAATGTATATTATGTACATTTTAAAAAATGGGATTGTAAAAAATGGGAAGGGGGAGAGGCACTATAGGGGTAGGAAATTAAGAGGTACAAACTATTATGTATAAAATAAGCTACAAGGTTATATTGTACAACACAGGGAATACACCCAATAGTTTATAATAACTGTAAATGAGGTATAATCTTTAAAAATTATAAACCACTATATTGTACACCTGTAACATATAATATTGTACATCAACTATACTTCAATAAAATATAATAATTTAAAAAATGGGATTGTAAATATTCATACACATACATGAATATACATATTACATATGCATATCATATGCATACTATATACACATATATACTGTACACACACATATATACATATTGTATCATACATATATATGTACTGTATAGGTATACACACACATATGCATATATGTGCTTGTCTGTAAACTCCTTATTTCACTTAATATGTTATAAACATTTGTCTACTTCAGTAAATATGGAACTTCAGATAATTTGTAATGACTGTAGAATTCTCCATTGTATTTGCATACAATAATTTACTTAACCAATTCACTATAATTGGACATTTCGACTTTTTCCCCCTATTTCTAGTGTAATGTGGTTGGGGAAAAATATTTTTTTTAAGCTGCTGGCAGAATTCCACAAGGCAGGAGAAACAAAAATGGATTGCCCTCCATGATAGAGGAGCAGCCATCCTAAGGTTCTAGGGAGTGTCAGTAAAGAAAGGGTGCCAGGAAGGCTCTGAGTTACAAAGGGTCTGAGACAAGGTAGGAATCTGCATATTAGAGGAAAATAGGTTTCTAAGAAATTCCCCCAAACTTTCAAAACCAGGGCAATTTGATATCTAATGTTGGCCATCTATTGTGACACGCTAGGAGGTAACTTTCTCCTGCAACCAATTACTTTTTGTGTGAGACTCTGAGGGAGAAATAAAAATAAACAACAGGCTGTGTTACACATTTGAGTTGGCAAAGGGCAGGAAGACACAAAATTATAGGATAAACTATGCAAGTGAAACGGGGAAATAGAGCAAGAAGTGCATAGTAGAAATGTTCCCCCCCTCCAAATCCTTGGATGTGGGGAAGCTGAGCTTCCCTCTACAATGGGAAGAGGACTTGAGTTGTTAAAATGGCTTCATGAACCTGCCACCCAGGCAGCTAACACAACACCCAAATGAAAATCTTTGCATGTTTAGTGACTAAATTCCAATTTGGAAGTGAATTTTGAATTTGCAAACTAGAATTTCCAAACTAGAAATTCTAGTTTGGAAAATTCCAAACTAGAAGTACAAACTAGAGGTACAACTCATGTACTTTTCTATATGCTTCTCCCTCATACTCTTTTCTTTTGGCCATTTTCTCTTAACTAAAATCAAATAACTTTTCATTAGGTGATCCATTCACATTGTACGAAATTCAAAAGTTACAAAAGGATATGGAGTGCACAGTAAATTATGGCTACTTAAGCCTACCAGTGACCACTTACTTTTCATTAGAGCCAATGAATATTCCCTAGTTGTATGCTCTTCCAGATGTTCGAAGCATACACAGCATGTATGAATAAAGAGCCCCTCCCTTTTGTTTCTACAAATGGTAGCATACCCTAGCACACTATACAAAGAGTTTATAGCTTACTTTTCTCATTTAGCATACCTCGGTGACTGTTCTAATACATTAGTACTCTAGAGCTGTCTGATGACTGTATTTGTAATCCAGTATAAATGGATATATACAATAATTTATTCAGCCAGTTTCTTTCTGATGGGAATTAAGGTTGTTTCCTTTTTTTTCTGTGTTTGGCAACAAACAATTCTACAATAGTATTGGATATATGCCTTTTGATGATGTGTGAGCATATCTATCTGACAAATTCCTAAAAATGGAATTTCTGGGTCACATTATATGTATATTTTTAATCTTTATAGATACTGTTAAATTACCCTCCATAGAGGTTGTATCAGTTTGTACACCCACTACAAATGAGTATCCCTTTCCTTGCACCTTAATCAAGATAGTGTTACTGAGTTTTTAATCTTTGCCAGTCAACCTGATAACTGATAAACCTGATAATGTCTATCCCATTTTAACTTGCATTTTCCTATAAGTGAATACGGCATATTTAAAAGACCTTTAATTCATATGTATTTGTTCATTTTTATATCAGATTATTGTTTCTTTCCTTTCTATTTACAGGAGTTCCTTACGTATTGCAGAAATTAGCCCCTTTACTTCATAATGTGTAGTAAACATTTTTCATAGTTTGTTTTTTAATTTTAACATTGTTTTAACGTTCACTTAATAAAATAGAAAATTTTATTTTTGAGTAGTTGAAATTACTGACTTTTTCTTTTATGCTTTCTTTTTATTGTTTTGGTTTTGGGTGGAGCACCATTCTTTTTACACTTCAATAATTTTTACATAAAGACACTATTCATATTTTCTTCCAGCACATTTATGGTTTCATCTTTTATGTTGAAATCTTTGGATCCATCTGGAATTATTCTGGTGTACTCTTCTGCTCCTCCTCCATTTCCCCTCTCCTTTTTTAAACCTTAGGCAAATCACCAAGGAGTTGTAACAGGCTGGGCAAAGCCCTTCCCTATCTGGCAGGCTTCTCTCTCCTTGAGAGGCCCAAGTAGAGAACTAGTTGCTCCGAGTCTGGTTTGAAAGGTGATGTGGGACATGGAGATTGGAGGAAACTGAGACTAGGAATGGGATAGTGCCAGGAGTCTCCAAGCAGTTCTTCCCAGAAGTATCCACAGCTGTTGGTTTAAAATGTGAGAATAAAATATCTGGATTTCTGGGCATATTCTTCAAGCTCTATTGCTTATCCAATAAGCATAGACTTGATGATAAAGCCCATTTGGCAAATACCAGACTGTCCAGACCAGGAACAAACGGCTGTCAAAGAGAATTTTAAAAATTTTTATTGTGACCCTCAGAAAGACATAAATTTTACACTGTGATCCATAATAACACTTTCATATCTACACATGAGACTAAAATTAGTTACATGTAACAGTATTCACCTCTACTACATGCATTCTGGTATTTTCTGTTTTGTTATGTTTCATGCCATCCCAACCTATTCTGTTTCTCTTTTTTTTTTGCCTCTCACTGTTGTGGCCTCTCCCGTTGTGCACAGGCTCCGGATGTGCAGGCTCAGCGGCCATGGCTCATGGGCCCAGCCGCTCCGCGGCATGTGGGATCCTTCCGGACCGGGGCACGAACCCACGTCCCCTGCATCGGCAGGCGGACTCTCAACTACTGCGCCACCAAGGAAGCCCTCTGTTTTTCTTTTTAAAACTATTGATCAAAACACACTAAACATTGTTGCTTCAATTAACTAATGTTGGTATCCAGAAAACAAACTTGATGACTGTGGTGAAAGGAAGAGTAACTCAGCAATAGACATGCTTCCTCTTACTCTGTCTTCTTAAACTACACATGCTCCAGACAAGTTACTTGCTCTTGCTATAAGACTGGTTTTATAAGAAAATCTGATGGAATCTGACTTGTCTATTAGACAGTCGTTTATTGTAAATAGAGAAAAAGGTGTACGTGTGTATAACCATGTAATTGCAGTAGTTTTAGAAAAGTGCTTAAAGTTTTTGCTATTAATATTTTTGGTAGTTTTTAATGTATGATAAAGTTTAAAATAGTCCATCTTCAAAATTATATTTATTTTTGTATAAAAAGTATCTTAAATAAAATGTTTATTCCTTCAAAAACAAACAAAACAAACCACACTAAACAAATTAGTCAACACTTTGACCCTTAGTTTGAAGAATATAGGCTAAAGAAAAATGAACATTCACCTTCCCTGACACACAAATGTACGTAAGCATCATACATTATTTCCTTGTAATTCATGTAAATAAGTTTTATCAATCATTGTATAAATGTCATATATTTTCAGCTACATTTTAAAAGAATACAGTGTATTTGGGAGCATTTCAATTGTAGACTCCAAATAATAATTTAGAATAAATTAAAACTCAGAACCAGTGAAAAATATAAAATCCACATATGCTTGCCTCACAGCAACAGCTGTTATAACTCAGGAATGAGTGATTTTCAGACCAACTAGAAGACAAGTAAATTCAACCAACTAGAACTCAACAATGCTTCCATCATTTGATGATCACATGTAATTGTTCATACATGGGACTAAAACTCAGAAACTAAACTTTAGCAGTAACTGAGGTCAACTGAAAAGTTGATTTTTCCTAGCTATTGTTTAAATATAAGCTAAGATTCTGCTTATTTAAAAAAAAGTCTATCATAAAAGAGAATATGACACAGAAAAATTAGTCATGTTAGACATAATACTAACATGTGCCTTACTCATGACTTCCATCTAAGGTCTTGTTAATTCCAGAGCTGCTACTGCTCCCCAAGGCTTCTCTCCCTTCACTGTTAACACATGGGGTTGGCCTAAGTCCTCAGGGTGCCTGCCCACCATGACATTCTCTGGTTCTTGGTGATTCACCCAAACAAAACAAGGACAACCATCCCACCATGATCCTTAACCACCATCAAGAAAAACTGTCCATTTCTGAAGACAAAAAACAATAAGTGCTGTTTCTTTCTAAGTATTTCAAAATAAACCTCAAAATTCCCTTGAGCAGGAAGCCTACAAGAGTATCCCTCACCTCACACCATCCATTACTGAACCTGGTGGGCTAATTCTAATACTGTTCCAGCGGCACCTGGAAACTTAATATAGCTCAACTACAGCTGCCCCCCATTGGGTTACAGTGGTGTTTGGCAAGTTTACCTCAAGTATAAACACCTCTGGTGAAGAGGTCATTTCAGTTTGGGAAAAGTGAGTAATTTGGCCATTTAATTTGCATTGTTCTGGAAGTTGCCAGACTTGTCCTGCCAGGCATTAGTGTCAGAAACTTTCATCTTCCTTGGCTGCACCTCTCCTCTCTGCGTGCAGAGCAGAACAAAGGGAGGAGGTCCCAAGGCAGTGCCGTCCAAGGAGCCAGAGCAAGGTCTGGGTTTTGAATGAGTGATGACTTTTGAATTATAAATGCCTTTCCACGGAAGCTTTCACTCAAAACTTTTACTGACTTTACAAAAGGAATGAATCCAAGCTGGGGAGTATACCACTGGAAGTTCAGTGACAAGAACAGGTCTGCGATTATTCTTCCTATGAAAGATAATTTCCCTGTGCTTCTTATTCTCTACAAACACACAGAGAGGGGACATACACACATATTTTCTCCTATATTCTTACTTTGGAAAATATCACAGCTGTTGAAAAATTTGTTTCTGTAAGTGCCTCGGTACCTGATTTTAGCAAACTCCTACATGTAAGTGAAGTCACTCTGTAACTAGGAGGTGAACTGCTTAAACATTTGCTTTCCCTTATGCTTGGAAGAAGGTTGGTGCCCTGGGGCCTTTTTTTTTTTAACATCTTTATTGGAGTATAATTGCTTTACAATGGTGTGTTAGTTTCTGCTTTACAACAAAGTGAATCAGCTATACTTATACATATATCCCCATATTCCTCCCTCTTGTGTCTCCCTCCCACCCTCCCTATCCCACCCCTCTAGGTGGTCACAAAGCACCGAGTTGATCTCCCTGTGCTATGTGACTGCTTCCCACTAGCTATCGATTTTACATTTGGTAGTGTATATATGTCCATGCCACTCTCTCACTTCATCCCAGCTTACCCTTCCCCCCGCCCCGCCCGTGTCCTCAAGTCCATTCTCTACATCTGTGTCTTTATTCCTGTCCTGCCCCTCAAAAAGGGCCCTTGACCTCTCTTTCTAAGGCTGTTGTTCTGCCCTTCAGAGGAAAGTTGTTAATTATATCCTTTAAACCGCCTATTATTCTGAGCTGCTGCAGTCCATAATCTCTCTGTCAGACTTGTTCTCCATAAGCTCTCTGAGACCCCACTTCATCTCCAGGGGTCCCTGCAGGTCACCCCGTTTTACCTCCTCTCTTCACCAAGGGGCCAATTTCTTTTTCATGTCATCATTTGAAAACCATAAGAAAGAGATTTTTGTCTAAAACAAGGTTATGCCAGTTTCTTCCCAAACTCATTATTGTAGAGAGGAAACTGAGGACCTGAGACAAACTGGACTCATGTATTGCCTCAAAGATCAAAGACACCAATACAAATGCATTTTCTCTTGCTCTGATGAGAAGACTATCCGGCTTAGGAATTTAAATGTTTAAAAGTGATGGCAGATATGAGTATGGTACAGAGAGATACTTAATAAAATAGAGTGTAAACCTTGAACATGACCAAATAAGACTTGTAGAGAAATGAGGGCCTTTCTGTGGAGTGTGAGGTAATATGGAGTATGTAGTACAAATAGTCAACAGAGCTATAATAATGCAATCAGTACACAGGTGCATTCCAAGAAGAAATTTTCCGCAATCAAAAGTTTAAAAATCGGGGGCTTCCCTGGTAGCACAGTGGTTGAGAGTCCGCCTGCCGATGCAGAGGACACGGGTTCGTGCCCCGGTCTGGGAGGATCCCACATGCCGCGGAGCGGCTGGGCCCGTGAGCCATGGCCGCTGAGCCTGCGCGTCCGGAGCCTGTGCTCCGCAACGGGAGAGGCCACAACAGTGAGAGGCCCGCGTACCGCAAAAGAAAAAACAAAAAAAAAAAGTTTAAAAATCGGTTATAAAACAATGGTTTTCAAGAGATAAAGGTGATTAGAACCTAGAAAGTTTATAACTTGCAATTGTAAGTTATTTTATCTTGTGGGAATTCTGAAAATAGAGCTGCTTTAAAATACTATATCTCTAAGTGTATAGTTATAAAATCTTAATATTGGTGAACAAGCCTGGACTTTCGCAAGCTTGATTTATCAAGCATTTCCAGTGGCCATCAGTATTATCATAGACCATTTCATAAACTTTCCTCACCTTAATCTTCCTTATCACCTATCGTTACTGAGATACATTTTTTTTTTTTTTTTTTTTTTTTGCGGTACGCGGGCCTCTCACTGTTGTGGCCTCTCCCGTTGCGGAGCACAGGCTCCGGACGCGCAGGCTCAGCGGCCATGGCTCACGGGCCCAGCCGCTCCGCGGCATGTGAGATCTTCCCGGACTGGGGCACGAACCCACGTCCCCTGCATCGGCAGGCACACTCGCAACCACTGTGCCACCAGGGAAGCCCACTGAGATACATTTTTGATCAAAGTTGTATTGCAACCACTATAGCTTTTTTTCCTACTATGACTCTAGTTCTTGATAGTTATGATTTATGTGAATTGAGTAATTTTAAAACATATCTAAATTTCTTTGACACATCGAGAGGTGAGGTCTTTGACTCTACCCCTTGAGTCTAGGCTGTAAGCAATAATCCCATGACTGTGGAATAGATGCTGTATAATGCTACATCAGAAAAGGCCATGCAGCTTCCTCCTGTCACCCTTGTAGGAGCTCGTCACCATGTCAGAAGTCTGGCTATTGTGAGACTGTCATGCTGGAGGGGCTACTTGTTGGCACGTTGGTCAGCAGCCCTACTGAGCTCCCAGCCCACAGTCAACATCAACCACCAGACATGTCAGAAAGAAGCCTCAGGATCATTTCAGCCCACAGTCATTGAGTCCCTCCCAGCTCTTGAGTCTCCCTAGCTGAGGTCTCAGACATTGTGCAAAGAGACACACTATCTTTACTGTGTCTTATATGAATTCCTAACCCATAGAATCCAAGAGGGCAATAAATGGTTGTACGCCACCAAGTTCTGGGGTTGTTTGTGGTGCAGCAATAGTAAGTAGAACAAGCCATAGTCACTATAATGCAAATTGTGTTTCTTAATTAATCCACCATGTTTAATCCAATTCAGGTTATAAAAGCTTATGCTGGAAGAAAGTCTATACTGACTCCAATCTTCTTTGTAGTATATTTTCCCAACCCAGTATGATTTAGCCACTGCACAGAAACTGCACTCAGTTTGGAGAGAGACAGAAAGAGAGAGAATGATTTGGATGATCTTTTCTAAAAAGTAAAATGGATAAGCTTCATCTAGGCTAACACTTCAGGTGTCTCATGCAGTCACCGTGCACAATTAACTTACACTCCTTCTTATTCTGAACTACTTTGGCACCAGAGGTTTCATGAAATTATGTCCCAGAGTATATATACCTGGACCAGCTTGAAGATTCCAGGGTGCCATGTGGCCTGAATGCTCCTGCCATCTTCCACTCTTTGATAAATGGCATTATGCATGACTCCTGGACAGAGATGTGTCTGTCCACCTAGCTGAGATCTAGATCCAATCTCCTGACCTATTTCCATTAGTTCCCAGATCTAGGCAATCCCTGGTTAATACCTACATTCTGATCAAGAAAGCAAGATATTCATTTTTAGATCATGGAGCCTACAGATGTCAGGATGGGGCAGGATAGAGAGATGGAGGTGAGTGATGGATATTTACTTTGCAGTGGTCTATGCTTCTCAAATTGTCAGCTCATCTTGAAATTGAAGGAGCAATTGGTACCAAACTTGGAGCCCAGCCAATAAAATAGACCAAAGTGGAAATCTTTGATTGTGGTCAAATTCTACAGAATAGGAAAGTAAAGTGAATTGGCAATGCTTGAAACATAGTTTTATAAAATGGTTTAACACCAGGATCTTTCTACAAGATCAGATTTCCCAGGAAAGATAAACTGAATATATTATTTTTTTTCAAGTGGGATAAGGTTAAAAATGAGTCTATGCTGGTTTCTTCTTATTTCAATGAATCATGATACTGAAAAGCTCAATTAAAACAGCCTCAAAGGACTATAGGCATCATTCAGAAGCCTTTGACCTGCATTTTCACTAAATGACGTTGGCATATCCATTAACACGGAAACCTTCCCTCCTGGGAAGTTAGTGCTATTTGGTTCAAGACTATTTTTCTGAAGCTCATCAGGTCAATGTTAGGTTGAAGTCATTCAAAAACCACCTAAGCCTATTGTCAAATTCAACATTATCTTTCCTTACAAGTCTGCTGCTATTTTCCTACAGCTCTGTTACTTAAATGCATGATTCATAGCTTCTGACTCTGTGTCTACAGAAGGTAATTTTTTTTTCCTGCTCTCTAAGCACTGGTGGTTTACAACACATTCCTAGCTCTGGGCCACAGCAGGCTCTAGTACAAAGGAGGTCCCTTCCAATGTTGAAGGGACCTTCAAATTGAATTGTTTGTTTTCACTTAATTTCATAGTCTAGCCCTCAATGATTAAACATGCCTTCTTTGTAACAGGGTTAGGGTTAGAGGCTACAACAGAAAGGCCATATTGATAGCCTGAGAAATTGATGCTGTCATTTATATAAAGGAATTACAGTCACATTAATTTCTTTCCTCTATAGACATGCATGGCTAGCTAGATTCATCTGAGTCCTCCTGACTCACTCTTGGAAGGCAGCTGGTATAAACGGCTCTTACAGAAGGACTTCATCTGAAAAGAATTATCTAGATTCAGAGGGAAAATATTCTGTACCCAGAATTTAGCTCAATCTTCCCCCAAACGGTGACATTTCTAAGTGGAATGGCAAGTTGCCGACCTGTAGTCTTCTGATGGTAGAGAAAGAGGCTTAAGAATATGACCTTCACAGATACCAACAATGCAAAATTCTATTCAGTAAACTTTGTTTTTTAAAGTGCAAACATCAGATTGCTTCCTCCCTAATACCAACCTGATGGATTGGAAGGTTTTATTATGGAGGGACCAAGAGTATTTGGAGTTTGAAGAAGTTCACAGGAGGACAAGTCAGGGTACGATATTGTAAGGACCCCTTTTGGAGGACTCCAGATACTTAAACAAAAGAGGGATCAAGGTGAAGCAGTAGGACTCATCAGAGATCACCTGCCCACTTGGCCATTATACCAAGCCCATCAGGGTTGAAACTCTCTCCCATGCTGCTTCTAACACACTGCTCCCTGCCTCTATGGATATTACTACATCTCTATTACCATTCCATTCAGTATGTAGTTTACCATACAAATATGTAGGACATTGATATGAAAGTTTTAAGAGTTTCTTATCAGAGACTATTTAAATAAGTACAGAATTACACTTGGTTTTGTGTTGGGTTATGCCCATTTCATTGTAATAGGTGAGTCTGCTTTCTCACACTTAGATTAGGATATAGAAAACCATGATGCAAAATACAGATCAACACATATTTACCCCATGTTGATAAGTGTATTGCAGATTGCTAGTGTCCACTATAATGTGAGATACAAAAGGATTATAAAACATAGTCCTAAGACAAAAAGAACTTCAAAACATAAAGACAAAAGATTAGCAGAAATGTCATGAAGGGGAGAGGACAGAAAGACAATAAATTGTTATTTACAATGAGAAGACTATAGATAAGCCTGGTTCTTTCTACCTTTGAACAAGAATGTGCTTCAACTCACTTATTAAAAATTTCCAGAAAAGGTGTTTCCAACACTTCGTGTAACCCATTTACACATGCAGGCTCAGGAAAGTGGTCAAGCAGATGGCAGGAATTCCATGTGCAGAAAGAAAATGGTTACCTCAGGCTTCCCTGGTGTCACAGTGGTTAAGAATCCACCTACCAATGCAGGGGACATGGGTCCGGGAAGATCCCACATGCTGCAGAACAACTAAGCCCATGCACCACAGCTACTGAGCCTGTGCTCTAGAGCCCATGACCCACAACTACTGAGCCCAGTGCTCCCAGCGCTCCTAGAGCCTGTGCTCTGCAACAAGAGAAGCCACCGCAATGAGAAGCCCGTGCACCACAACAAAGAGTAGCCCCCGCTCGTCGCAACTAGAGAAAGCCCGCACGCAGCAACAAAGACCCAACGCAGCCAAAAATAAATAAATTAAATAAATAAATTAAAAAAAAAAGAAAATGGTTACCTTGTTTATTCTTGATTAGAGAGAGATTAATTAAGAAGATAGAGGATGTTCAAAGGAAGATACTTGAGGGTACTGAAAGTGGAGAGCAGAAAATTCAAGATAAAATGGACAAGCAAAATGTATGGAACAGGAAAAGAAAGCTCAGAGGTAGGAGGAAGGTTGGCGGGGGAGAATTGTGAAGCCTGCAGAGGAGATGAGAGCTTGGCATGTAAACTCTAGTATGCCTGAGAATCAATCACCAGGGGAATTTGTTTTGTTCTCTGTATTTGGTTTTTTTAAAAAAACAAATACTTGGAACCCACTACCAAATGATTCTGAATGGATTGGCTGGGACTAAGAATCGGCACAATAACATGCAATCTGAGTGTTTCTGATGCAGTTGGTCCAAGGACCACACTTGGAGACACGCTGAAAAAAATTACTGTTGAAGTCTTACAGAAGAAGGCAAAAATCATAACCTTTAAACAGGAAAGGAAGGAATAAATCATATTTTCTTGGGGAATTTACTGATCTTATTTCTCTTCTGAGTGAGGGTTGGCATCTGCTCTAGGATCAGAGAGTAGGTCCCAAACCAAATGAAGTACTACTTGCTGTGCCATATTTATATGCAACTGCTTCTTATCTATCAACCTCGTTTATCTGGAACACAGCTAAGCTAAGACATGGGGAGGGAAAAAAGGCTGCAGAGTGCACAAAACTGACTTAAACAAATCCACACACTGTTCTAATAAAATAACTCCTTGGGGCCTTACTTCAAGCTTGTTTAGTTTTGTTTTAGAAATGTCTAAAAACTTAGCTATTGGGTTTCTTATAGCAGTTTAAATCATAAAATTTGGCAAGGAGAGGTGCAGTAGGGGGTCAAGGAGTGGGGGATGGATGCTGGGGGCACAGATACAGGCAGCAGCAAGAGATGATGGCTGACATCCTAACAGTGAAGAATATGATTAGCAGACAGAAGGATTCACTTAGAGAAGGAGCAAATTCTCTCAAATGATTAATAACGCCTAAGGGCTAAGTGTTCCTGTATGTTATAGCAACTGATATTCATAATGGTGATCTCTAAGTTTAAAAAAAAGGTTAAATTATTTTTAGTATATTTTGCTGAAAAGGGCGTGGAATTATTGAATGTTTCCAATTTTAAATGGCTGAACTTTTTAGTGGATGAGAAAGTCAGCTTTGGTTCTCCCTATTATATATTCATTTATTCATTTGCTTATTTATTACTTTCCTTACAGCATGTAAGGCATCACACTAGGTTCCAAGAGAAAATAATACGGTCTCTCTAAAAGCAACATGTGAGAATCTGGAAATGTAAGCATTTGGAGTTTAGAATAAAGGTCAGAGATCTAGATTTGGATTTGGGAACCACTTGTGTAGAAGTTTCATTTGAAGCCATGTGAGTACAGTGAAGAGCGTAGAGAAGGAGAAAGGGCAACTGAGGATGGAACTAGGGAGCGACCTCATTCTCCAATTATAAATAAGGCATTACTATGCTACATACAAGATGCACATTAATTCTCATAACAACTAGGATGAATTATGACCTGGGAAAACTTAGTTCCTTGTGTTACTTAGGAACTAACTCTCCTTTGGAACAGAAGTCTTGCCCACCAAGGACTTGGTCTAATTGCATAATAGAATCAAAAATTAGAGTTGCTGAGAAAGACAAGCTTGACTGAGCCTCCATCTGGTAAAGCAATTAAGCAAATATCACCACAGAGCAAATTTCAGCACTTCAGGTTTGACTCCGATCATTAAGGTCACCTGTTCATGACATAAAATTCTGCAAAGTAAACTGCTGCTATGAAATGTTTTGACACTTGTTAAGAAAAAGAAATACCTTCTAAGTATTCAGTGATTGATATGAAAAATGAACAAAGGACATTAAAAGACATAATGTACAGTGCTTTAAGATACATCAATCTGTTACGCCAAGCAAACAAACGCTTTCTAAATTTTACCATTGATGTTTGTGAGTGAGAAGTGGTATATTCCGAGTTTGCTGTGATTTCCCATCATGTCTCCTGCTAAGTTACAGGAGCAGCAGAGGTAAACACTGTTTAATTCATTCACCAAAATGAATGAAACATCTACCATATGCAAGACCCTTTGGTAGTTACATGGGAGATACAAAAGTGGATAATGTTTAGTCCCGGCTTGGAAGGAGCTTATGAGTAGCTGAGGCAGGTACAAACGACTACATCAGAAGGCAGCGGATGATTATAAAGTGTCTTTGCATATGTCTTGTTCCAACCTTCCGACAAGTCATCCAAAGAATTTTGGACCTTCCACAGGAAGTAAACCGAACTCAGCATGTGGTTAAGTAATCAGCAACTTCAACAGTATTATCTCTTCTTTAATATATCGCTATTATTTATCAACTGCCTTTCTAACCAGGGGCAGACCATATCAGTATCTAAGTAAAGCTACAAATTTATAAGAGCTTGGAATTAATCAGTTCCAGAGGCAATTTCTACATGACCTAGTTGTAAGAATCAGTCATATGATTTATATACATATTTATGTTTATATATTTACATATAATAAAATAAATATAATAATATATAATTATACAATATAATAATTAAATAAATATTTGTTTATGTATGTATTGGGTTGGCCAAAAAGTTCCTTTGGTTTTTACATAAAAATAAAAGACACATTTTTCATTCTCACCAAGAACTTCATTGAACTACGTATTCACCCTTTTGTTCCACTACCTTCTGCCATTTTTCAGGCAACTTCATAATTCCATCTTCCCAAAACTTTTTATCTTTTTGAGCAAAGAACTGTTCCAGGTTCCTTTTACAGTCTTCCAGGGAATGGAAATTTTTTCCATTAAGAGAATTTTGTAAAGACTGAAATAAATGGAAATCCGAAAGTGCAATGTCTGGTGAATGCGGCGGATGAATCAGAACTTCCCAGCCAAGCTGTGACGGTTTTTGCCTGGTCATCAAAGAGACATGTGGTCTTGTGTTATCCTGATGGAAGATCATGTGTTTTCTGCTGACTAATTCTGGATGCTTTTCGTTGAGTGCTGCTTTCAGTTGGTCTAATTGGGAGTGGTACTCGTTGGAATTAATCGTTTGGTTTTCTGGAAGGAACTCATAACAGAGGACTCCCTTCCAATCCCACCATACTCACAACATCACCTTCTTTTGCTGAAGACCGGCCTTCTGTATGGTTGATCGTTGTTCATTTTGCTTGCCCCACGATCTCTTCCCATTCCACCTTGTTGTACAGTATCCACTTTTCATCGCCCGTCACAATTTGTTTTAAAAACAGAACACTTTTGTTACCTTTAAGTAGAGAATCACATGCAGAAATACAGTCAAGAAGGTTTTTTCGCTTAATTTCTGTGGAACCCAAACATCAAAGCGATGAACATAACCAAGCTGGTGCAAATGACTTTCAACACTTGATTTGGGTATTTTGAGTATGTCAGCTATCTCCCGCGTGGTATAACACTGATTGTTCTCAACTAATGTCTCGATTTGATCACTATCAACTTCAACTGGTCTACCCAACCGTGGAGCATCATCTAGCGAGAAACCTCCAGCACAAAACTTCGCAAACCACTTGTGACATGTTCAATCAGTCACAGCACCTTCTCCATACACTGCACAAATCTTTTTTTGCGTTTCAGTTGCGTTTTTACCTCTCTTGAAATGATAAAGCATAATAAGCTAAAAATATTGTTTTTCTTCCATCTTCAGTATTAAAATGGCTACACAAAAATTCACCAACTTTGATAAGTTTGTTTTTAAATGCACACTAATATGACAGCTCTCACAAAACAATCTAAAAGAACTGTTTTGAATTAAGTTAAAGACAACTAAGTGCTACTAGAGCCATCTTACAGAAAAAATCGAATGAACTTTTGGGCCAACCCAATATATATAAATATATTATATACTATATATATATAAATATATATATATGTATATACTTATATATACATATTAGATACAATATATATAAATATACTATATATATAAATATACTATATACTTATAATTATATATTTATATAAAATCATATTGCCTGGCATATAGTAGGCAATCATTGTTTGGTGAATGAATAATAGAACATAAAATTTGCTTTAAATTTGCTATAAACTATCTGAGTTGTATATTTATGACGTGCACTAACTTATCACTTGAAACTGTTAAACTTATCACATTATTTAAATAGGCATAATAAGTAGCACTCTTCCTTGGAGGTTAAATGCTCCCCTACATGTATCTAAAGGTCATGTATTCAACTAGAAAGTCAAGAGGATATGCCTTTGCCAGATGACAGCCATCTGGTAGCCCTTAAGTAAAATTATGCCTAAGTTTTCACATTACTGCCCTTTTAACCAAGAAAGTTACTTGAGAAATCTTGCACTGGAAAGAAGAGCCCACAGTACGTGGACTATTAAGCACCAGTATTTGCTAGTGTAGTCCAGGGAGCTATTTTTTAAGTAAATTTTATTTTTTAGGATAGTTTTAGATTTACAGAAAATTTGTGAAAATAATATTCCCATATGTGCTATGCCCAGTTTCCCCTATTGTTAATCTCTTCCATTAGTATGGTATATTGATCATAATTAAAGAACCAATACTGATACATTATTATTAACTGAAGTCCATACTTTATTCAGATTTCCTTAATTTTTTACTTAATCTGTTCCAGGATCTCGTCCTAGAGGCCACATTACATTTAGTTGTCCTGTCTCTTTAGGCTCCTCTTAGCTGTGGCAGTTTCTTAGACTTTCCTGGTTTCTAATGACCTTGACAGTCATTTTTTAGAATGCCCCTTTTTTGGGCTTTGTCTGATGTTTTTCTCATGATTAGACTGTGGTCATGGGTTTTGGGGAAGAACACCATAAACGTAGTGCCATTTTCATCGCATCATATCAAGGATACATAGTATCAAGACAACACTGTTGATGTTGATCTTGATCACTTGGCTGAGGCACTGTCTGTAAGGCTTCTCCATGGTAAAGTTATTCTTTTCCCCTCTTTTCATACTGTACTCTTTGGAAAGAAGTCACTATGCAGAGCTCCCACTTAAGGAGTGGGGAATTATGCACCTCCTTGAGGCTGGAGTATTTACATAAAATGCATAGAATTTTTCAGCATGGGAAATTGTTTCTCCTCTCCTACTTATTTATTTATTCAATCATATATTTATATCAGTATGTATTCATGGATATTAATTTTATATTTTGCATTATAATTTAAATACTACTTTATTTATTTTGTTGTCAAATTGTCCCAGCCTTGGTCATTGGGAACTCGTTTTTTTTTTTTTTGGGAACTCTTTTAATTGGCTCCTTTGTTCTTTTGACCTACTCTAACCATTGTAAGTTTTTTATTTTGTTTTATTTTATTTATTTTAGCACTTTCTTAAGATACCTAGGTTCATCTTGTATATTTTTATCCCCATTCTAGAACTACTAATTTCTCTAAGGATCCCTGGTTCCTTTTATTGGAGAATGGTCTTAGAAACCAACATCTGGCCACTAGGTGTGCTTGCTGCTAATGGGTTATTAACGGGTGCCATTCGATCTTCTTGTAGTCCTACCTCTCCTTTCCTACTCTCTAAGTTCACAGCCTGCCCCTTTTCCTCCTGGAAAACCTCACTCCTTTTCTTCTCTTAGCTATTCATTAATAGCAGCTCCTTCAAGGGCCAAAGTGGCATTAGAAAGAGCCACCAGGAAAATGGTGTCCTCCAGAAATTTTTGTATCTCTTAGAAGTGGTCAGTAGGTATCCCTAGAGAAAATATGATCCATTCTTCTACCATTAGGTAGGTGTTCCAGTTCTGATGCTTTTGGCAGCAGCATCAGGTATCCAACCCCTAGGTAAGGTAATCTTTTCACTAACAGAAAACTCAGTTTAAAATATATGGCTAAAACAATAAGGAAATTGTTAGCAAATTCAGTGATCCAATAATGTCATCAAAGATCCAAGATCTTCTGAACTTTCTGCCATGCTATCTTGGTCCTTGTCCTTAAGCTAGATACCCTCATGACACTGGTCTAGGTATCATATCTAGATACAGAGAGAGTCTACTTCTTACCTTTGGAGTATGAGAAAAAATCTTCTAGAATGCCCAGCAGCTTTCTTATGTCTCAAAAGCACAAAATGGGTCACATGTTTACCTCTAGATCAATCATTGGTAATTTAAATGGGATTATCATAATTGGTTTAGACCAAATAGAGTATATCTCTGAGCTTCCCTGGGTGGTGGTGGTGGGGACGGGAGATATCTGAATAAAATCAACATTCTATTAGCAGGGAAGAAGATGACTATTGAGTAGGTAACCAAAAATGTGTAGTAATAGAGCAGGGAAAGCATTATTATATTCCCTTATAATCCAGATTAAGTTAGGTTCACACACACAAACACACACACACACACACACACACACACACACACACACACACAGACATACTCTCAGAGTCATTCTTCTTCACAGCATGTCTTAACCTTGCAAGCAGAGCCTGAGAAAGGCTTATATGAAGGTAGTTTAATTGGAGACTGATCTTAGAAAGCAGAAATGAGGGACTAGGGGAATGAACTAGGGAGGGAGAAAAGCCAGTACAAGCATAAATTACTACTGATTCAGCCACTGCTCTGGGCAACTGATACTTGACACTGCTGGAACATTTTCAGGAGATTTATGAAAAACATCTCAGAACTGCCCATCCATGGAATAAAAAGGGAAGGCATTAATTTATTAGCCTTAGTCTCCCACTGATTAAAGGTGTCCCCATGGGTATTAACTTACCCCCACCCTAGGCTGGATAATTGTGAGCTCTGAGCAGGTTCTCACACTTTAGCATTAGAGAAGCTGTAGGGCAAGAAGCAAGAAGTGGCCATTGGCTGAGGACACACACTGTCAAATTATACCTCTGTGAAGTTAGTCAAAGGCTGTCTGGAATGTGTTGCCACAACAATGGTTGAATAAGATGTGGGACTGAGAGGATATGAAAGAGAGATGAAAAAGAAGTGTTGGATGCATAGCATTTATCCTGATTATAATTATTCACCACCTGTGGGAGTATTTAACATGTCTCCTCCACTAGACTGTAAGCACGAAAAGGACAGGAATTGCATGTGTCTGGGTTACTTTTTCTATCCCTGTCACCTAGCACAGTGCCTGGAACATTGTAGTCAATTGCTAAAAGTATACTGAAAGAACAGACAGATGGAGGGATGTCACAAAATGAAGGAAAACGAAATTCAATCATCAGATCCATCATTTCTAAAACAAAGTGTCCAATAGTAAACTAAAAATCAGCCCCACCTCCCCCAGTACAGGACAAAATTATCTGGGACTCCCTAAGTTCCTGAGGTCTTCAAGGGGTTGGTTTAGGAATGGTCTAGGTCAGAAGGAATACACTACAGACCCTAACTAGGGCTCAGTTTAGAGAATACCTAAGGGAAGGCAACCCTTCCTGCCTCATTCAGCATGTATTTGGTGTGGTTCTGGAAGATCCACAGGAGTGCTCATTCAGGCACATTTCCTATGGAGTAACTCCTAGCATCTCTTGCATGTCGGAAAGGTCAGTTCCTGAGGTTTCCCCAGTCTGGTGGGATCAGCCTAATTCTGACCTGGCCTCACCAACGAGCCAAGGACTATGGTGCATGAAGTGGCCACCTGATCAGGCTTGAACCGCAATAGGCTAGACAGTAACCCTGCCACTTCAGGACTGGGAGCAGAGTCAGGTGTACTCACTGCCCCCAAAGTGGCCACTCCATTGAGTATCACTTTACTTGGGGTGCACCTTTCTTGTGCCTGTTTTCTTATAGTTGTGGATTGGTGACCCTTTGTCCCTTGAAATTAAATTCAAAGTTTCCAGGACAGTGACTGTGTCAACCTCCATTCTTCAATCAACTCCAATACTTGCAGATGCTGATAATAAAGATAACTAACTATCCATTTCCTTCGTAAAACATTTTAGCTGTGAAAGAAAGTGTTCTGGATTCCTTTCCCATGTTGATCAGGCAGCACATAATACCCTGCTTGTATCTTGACATAACCTGATCTAAGAACCAGTCTGATTAAAGCCATGTCTCCATCCTGTGGAGTTAAGGGCATTTATAGGAAAGAATATATTTGAATGACCATTGTGCAAACGCTATTAAGGCTATTACCCGAAATGGCATTTCCCATCACTTGGCTGCAATTTGTCTGTTTTTGACATTTGCTTCCTTTTCGAAATGCTGTATATAGACTTTTAACTCTAGTAGACCTCCTAGAGAAGGTAAATCAGAGGGTCTTTATGATGTAGTGCCAGGGATCTTTTCTGAAATGAGAAGAGCTTTTTCACAATATATTAAGACCTCTCTCTGATCTACCTGCCAATTCACTGAGCCAGGTAAAAAATGTTGGCAGTCTCCTCTACTTGGACTCTCACTACCTACGGTAATTGTCTAGCAGAACTGGTGTCTATGGATTCCTTCCATCTGCTATGACTTCCTGCAAGAGCCACTGAGAATCTAGGTCTGGTTTACAAGAATGACATGTTGCACCCCTTGCTGTTGGCAGGTACAGCCAGCCTTTTAAAGCAGTCTTACACCTGGCATTCAAATATCTGAGGTCTTTCTGATAATTTAAACAGCTCCCTAGCCTAATTCTAAGGCTTAAAGTTCCCAGGTAGATATTGTTTGACTTGTGTATGTTAAGTGGTTTACTATAAATAATAATAATAACAACAACAACAATAAATTAAAAGGATGGGAGGAAAATTTAGGAGGTTTGGATATGTTTATGGCACAGATCATAGTGATCATTTCATGGAAACGTATTATTTCCAAACTCATCAAGCTGTATATATTTTGTACAGCTTTTTGTATGTCAGTCATATCTCAATAAAGTAGTTTAAAAAATAAATGTAAACTAAATGAGTTGCCATTATTTCAGAATTAGGAACTTCACATAAATATTCAAATTTTTGGCTCCTTTTGAAAAAATCAGAAGCTCTGGCACCCCTGGGTCCCCCATCAGTACCTGAGTGGGGTTCAGCAGTGGCTGCCCTCTGGAAGTGAGTGGACACTCCATTTCGGCAGAGGGTCTATTATGGGTTTACATCTGCATCATGTCCAGTCCAATCCTTGTGTAAAATCCCTGCCTGATCCCTAGGGGCATCAGGGTTTGTGCCTATTGGCAGGGGATCCAAGTAACATTCGTTACCCTTGTAACTGCCCAATCCCTGAAAACACTGCACTTAAAACCTCCAAATTTCAGACAAAATAGTCTTTAGATTTACAGTGCAGAGCTAGTCCAAATAGGATACCCATTCTAAATCTGTGTTCAGTTCTGGGATGAACCGTTACAATAGACAGGGGTCTACCAATTCATGCTAGTAAAGACCCACCTTTATTGGTGGTCCACCTTAGTGAATGAGGATTTTTCTTTCATGTAAAACTTTTCTTGACAACTTATCAACAAATTTACCCCACTTAAAGGAACTCCAACATAGAAAACTCAAAATTTACACTAGGATATGTTCGCTCATTTATCCCATATATATCTATCGTGCGGTTCTGTGGGCTAAGCAATGGTCTAGGCACTGACTTGTTTAAGCTTTAATTTATATTCAATAGCACCATGAGTGATAATCAAGTGAAAAAAGAGCAGGTCATGAAATCCCGAGTACATTAAGAGCATGTGTGTGTACACTTTGAGATAAATCGCAGCAATGTTTTCTTGTATCTGTCTTCTAAAGTAAAGGAAATAAAAGCAAAAATAAACAAATGGGACCTAAGGAAACTTAAAAGTTTTGTACAGCAAAGGAAACCAAAATGAAAAGACAGCCTACTGAATGGGAGAAAATATTTGCAAATGATATGACTGATAAGGGGTTAATATCCAACATATATATACAGCTCATACAATTCAACTTCAAAAAAACCCCCAAACAACTCATTGAAAAATGGGCAGAAGAACTGAATAGAAATTTTTCCAAAGAGGAAATGCAGATGGCCAATAGGCACATGAAACCATGCTCAACATCGCTAATCATTAGGGAAATGCAAATCAAAACCACAATGAGATAGCACCTCACATCTATCAGAAAGGCAATCATCAAAAAGAACACAAATAAATGTGCTGGCGAGGGTGTGGAGAAAAGGGAATCTTTGTACACTGTTGGTGGAAATGTAAATCTGTGCAGCCACTGTGGAAAACAGTATGGAGGTTCCTCAAAAAACTAAAAATAGAGCTACCATATGACCCAGCAATTCCATTCCTGGGTATATATCTGAAAAAAACAAAAACACTAACTGGAAGAGATACATGTACCCCAATGTTCGTAGTAGCATTATTTACTATTGCCAAGATATGGAAGCAACCTAAGTGTCCATCAACAGATGAATGGATAAAGAAGATGTGGTGTCCACATACACAATGGAATACTACTCAGCCACAAAAATGAATGAAATTTTGCCATTTGCAGCACCATGGACGGACTTGGAAGGCACTATGCTAAGTGAAATAAGTCAGACAGAAATACTGTATGATATCACTTATATGTGGAATCTGAAAAATATAACAAACTAGTGAATATGACAAGAAGCAGATTCACAGATAATAGAGAACAAACTAATGGTTACCAGTAGGGAGAGGCAGGAAGGGTAAATACAGAGGTCGGGGAGTGGGAGGTACAAACTATTGGGTTTAAGATAGGCTCAAGGATGTATTACTGTACAACATGGGAAATATAGCCAATATTTTGTAATAACTGTAAATTAAAAGCAAACTTTAAAAATTTTATAAAATTAAAAAAAATATTTTAAGTAAATAGTAATGAAAAAATCATATGTGTGTGTGAGTGGTTTCTGATAGTTTTTATAGAATGGTTAGTGGCAAATGGAGCAAGTATATACATATATACTCAAAGTACATTAACATATATTTACATGATATATGTTAATATGTTTTATATTATATGAATTTATTTATGAATTTATTTATATAAAGTAGGTTTATTTGTATATTACAGTATATGTTCATTTATATAAATATTTCAAAGTTTATTCAGTATCACCAAGGTGCCAGTAATGATCCTCTGTGTGTGATAGAATTGCGATTGGTCTTTTGCTTCCTTTTGATGATCTGTATTTTTTAAAATCTTTCTTCTATAATGAACTTATATACGGCTTTGAGTTATTTTTAAAGAAAATTATTTATAAAAATTATATGTGTTTCAAGAGTGCCAAAAGTATTGAAGTTTGGAGAAGAAGTATCCCAAGAATAAAGCCTTCTGGTGCTGATATCTGTCTACAGGTCAGTTAGCACTGGCCAATGGGACAAGTTTCTTACTTGGGAGAAGGCAAGTTCTGGATCTAGATACAGTTGCCAGGGTACACCAGGGATGTAGCAGTGGTCAAGGGTGGGCAGAAACTACTGTAGCTGTTAAAAGAAAGTCTGCTTGATAGATAGACCATGATTTCAGACCATTTCAGTGAGGGACAAATGGAAGTCATCCAATAGAACACGTGACTCCAAGGAGGTCCAGCACAGGGGTGCCAGATAGTGAGGGTGAAACCAGCCAACTGGGAAGGAATTCAAAGCATCCATTATGCACGTTCAATGTGCTAAGTACTAAAGATTGCAATATGCATCACAGTGAGGAAACTGAGGCTCAGAGCAGTGGAGGGAACTAGCATTTGGTGAACACAGCCTGCCTGCCAGGCCATTTTACCGTGCACTTTCATAAACATTATGAAAACTGCCCAAAGTCATACCAGTAGTAAGTGGGAGCGTTGAAATTCAAACCCAGGCTTTCTGATTTCATGATCAGTGCTTTCTCCATTCACTCTACTGCCCTGCTACACCCTCCTCATCATGAAGCACTGTCTCAGGAATCCATCTGAGCTGGAGTCATGGGATTGCCCCCTCCTCAGCTGCTCTTTGCTGAGGTCAGCACTGGCAATGCTGCTCAGACACTGTCCTGAGGGCAGCGTCGACACACAGGCACAAATGCCATTTTCCTCCTATGTCAGGGAAGCAGGAGCCACTCACTATTTCTATCATTTTGCTGGCTCTAATTTCCAACAATGTTTTGCAAGAAAAAAAATGAACCAATTTAACAGAACATTATTCCTACTTCCAAAGGAAATGGTACCAGTGAACAGGTGAATTTTAGGAAAGAAAGAGCAGACACAGATTGTTCCTCTTTGAGTGAATGCCTTCGTGTTATCATATGGCTCCCCTCATTAGCAGCACCAGGTTCAGGTCAGCGGACACGTGCTGGGTGCAGGGGGTCAATGTTGAAGGCATGGTCCTTGTCTCTAAAAGGTTTATACTCTAGCTGTGGAGATAGGGCATAGCCAGTGAAAAGGAACATAGCAAAAGAGGGCACAGATGCAGAGTGTCAGATGAGTTCAGGGAAGAGACAATGTTCTTCTTTTCTGGAAGACACCCTTCCAAACCTGGCTCCCTAGGTTAATAGAGGCCTAGAACTGTCTAGTCCCTAAAAGAAGACTTTTTTGGCCAGACATGTTATACTATACTATGATCATAATATTAAGCAAGCCATTATTAAGTAATAACAAAAGCCAAATTCTGCTTTGACTTGATTTTATACTCAAGACTGAGGATGGGTATTATGGTTTTCATCCATCCATCTTTCCATCTATCCATCCGTTCATCCATTCTCTATCCATTCATCCATCCTTCCATCCATCCACTAGCCCATCCATTCAACCAACCATCCATCTCAACATGTCATACACTGAACTATGTGCTGGGAATCCAAAGACCATGGGGACATGGCCCCTACCTTCAGAGCACCCACTTTCATCTGGGTTTACTTGGCAACCATACCTGGAATATAAGCACCTCCTACACACAGCTCTTTAAATGATTAAATATCACAAGCATAAATACATCAGTGGTTCTCAGATATTAATGTCAATACAAATCACCTGGGGTTCTTGTTAAACTGCAGATTCTGATTCAGAGCTGGGCAGCGAGATTCCCCATTTCTAATTACCTCCCAGGTAATGCTGATGTTGCCAGTCCTTGGACCACACTTAAAGCCAAGGTTTTATAGTACATCGAGATGACATTGAAGTCTGGACTTTTGAACACCAGAAAGAGTCAATCTTCATAAATTAAGGGGTAAATACCCCACCACCAAGTTCGCTTTTCTTATCCTGCTTCAGGGAAACGTCTTTACAGAAATGGTTTAAGCTTTAACTTATTATATAACCCCTATCTTTCCCACACAATTTCCCTTCCAAAAATTAAGAGTTCAGTTGATTTCTTTTTCTATTTCATAGAGCTTCTTCAATTTTCTCTCAAGAAAGGCAAACTGTGGCTTCAGAAATCCACTGAGAATTAGAAGCACTTCAGAACAAGGGGGAGGGGATCCGGAGCTAATTACACTAAGCCTGCAGGTTGTGTTAGGAATCCATCACGATCACGTTTGCCTTGTAGTGCAGACCCACAGAGGCACCTGCAATTAATTCTGATGGCTACAAGCCACAGGGTACCTAACAGCTTCTGGGGGGTTAAGAATGAATTAGGGATCTTCCATTTAAAAGGTCCCAGGAAAAAAATGGGGACAGATGCCAGATACGTTTACATTACTTATAGGGCTTAGCAATCATGAAGACTCCCATTTATTTTCTGGCAACGCCACTTTTTCATTTTCCCATGTTTTTAAGTGGCACTTGTCCTTTGGTGCCACAGTTGCACTGCCTTAATGCTACTTTTGCAAATAATGAGAATTCCTTTCTTTCTAAGATCCAGAAATCTTTGGGTGTCATTCTTTCCTAGGAGAAGAGAAATTGGTAATGATCTTCACCATTTGATGTTGGGCACACATTTTATTTTTTAGTAAAAGATGATTTCACAGCAACACCTCATTAACATTCTGTGTATTTCCAAATGAATACTACATGATACTGTTTACAAAGCTGGATCGGTACACAGTTTCTAGTTCAATTACAAAAGACCCAAGATATATTTTTTCAGGGCCACACAGAGTGCAATCTAAACTCAAAACCTTTGGGAAATATGCCCACACTCCAAAATGCTTACAGATGTGCCTCTTTTTGGTAAAATAAACTCTTCTTAGGTTTGGTGTTTCCTTGGCACTGTCACAAGATGATTACATCATATTTAATGGTGAATGCATACACGTATACGTATCTGTGTGTGTGTGTATATATATATATATATATATATATATATATAGAATATACTCAGCCGTAAAAAGGAATGAAATAATGCCACCTGCAGCAACATGGATGGACCTAGAGATTATCACACTCAGTGAAGTAAGCCAGACAGAGAAAGACAAATATCATATTGATATCGCCTATATGTAGATCTAAAAAAAATGATAAAAATGAACTTATATACAAAACAGAAATAGACCCACAGAAACAGGAAACAAACTTATGGTTACCAAAGGGGAAAGGGGGAGAGGGATCACTTAGGAGTTTGGGATTTTTATATACATATATAAAATAGATAACCAACAAGGACCTACTATATAGCACAGGGGACACAGAGAAGTATACTCGATATTTTGTAATAACCTACAAGGGAAAAGAATCTGAAAAAGAATATATATATATATATATATATGTATATGTATAAAACTGAATCACTTTGCTATATACCTGAAACTAACACATTGTAAATCAACTATGCTTCAATTAAAAATTTTTTCTAATTTAATGGTGAGGATAAAGGTGAGCACCACAGTGATTAAAAACAAATCGCATTTGAGCATGACACCATACGAAAGAAAGTTCTCAGAGGATAGAAAAATGGTTTACTTAAATCACTCCATACTAATAAGCACTGTGGGGTTCTCAATGTCCATCGCCAGAAGATGCAATTTGTTAGGGCACATCAGGCTGGGATATGACTCATGGAATGTCACTTCAAGACTATTACAGAATGTGCATATGATATAAACCAGAAAAGGCTGCATTTTAACCTCTGTGACTCATGCATTATGGGCTGTGGTTTCAAGAAAAGGTTAGGAATCAGGATGCCACCGGGTGCAGGCTGAACAAACTTTCAGCCAAGAGAAACAGAAGCATCAGCTTCCCAGGAGAGACCATGATGCAGAGCCCCATACATTACCTTAAATACTAGAACTATGTAAGTCTCTGGAGTTACAACTCTATGTAACTATGGATACTCTCTGAGGGTAGAGGGTTTTGTGTTTTTTTTTTTCTCTCTCTCTCTCTTTTTTTTTTCTGGTGTAAATATTTAAACTTCTCCATAACATTAGAGTTACAACTTACTTTCCTGGAATGAAATTCTAAAACTAATTGACAGCCAAACACTCTGTGGGATTTCTACAAGCCAATAGGTTTGTTTCCATTACGGAACACCCAAAGTTTTTACGTCTCTCAGTTTTTGCTATGTTACTGTTTCCCAGACCTCTAAGAACAGAGGGGCTCTAGTTCTTAGTTAACAAGGAAGGCACCAAGAGCATACTAGGAAGATTCACCTATTATCTGAACTGTCAATTTGAAATCTGCCTGACAGGCAGTGTAATAAAAATTTTTACTAGCATTTGCTTTTGAACACTCTTTCACCTGGGTTTTTCAAAATCAGTTCCCTATGGATATACTACCTCTATTTATGCTTCTTTACAACTAAAGTCTTTAATGGCATCAGAAGTACTCAAGGCTGAAACCCAGCCTGAGAAGGTTATTGTCAAGAAGTGTACTCAGGCTCTACATGTAGACATGAGTTATTGTCAATATCTGTTCAATTATAGTGAAGATGATTTATAGTGGACAATTGGTTTTTTCTTGCCTAGCATTTTTTTGTCGCCTCCATCTCATCTTTCTAGTGTAATACCACTGCAATTTTTTGGAGGGTGAATTATCTCCATCCTATTATGTACTGTCTGTTAGGGCTCTCAAACTGGATCAGGCATGTGACAGTTCAATCAGAGTGAATGTCAGGAGTTTTGCAGAAACTATAAGAAAAATGGTATTCTCTTTCCCGGTGGGCATGATTTTGGAAAGATCTTTCTACTTTAAAGGTGGAGTCTGGACCTGCGGGGGATGCCCCATGGAGACTGCGAATGGGGCTAACACAGTAGGAGGCAGAGAAATTCAGCATCATGAGTTGGTAAGAGCCCTGCAGTAAGCTGTGTTTGAAAACAGACCCATCCCCAGATTCTTACTTCTGGAACCAATAATTCACTTTTTGACTTAAGACGCTCTGGACCAGGAATTCCATAGTTTGTTACAGATATCCAGAATTGTCAGATTTTTCTACCAAGTGTTAAGAATTGTTCATTATTTTGTCACTTGTCACTTATAATGAAATTTCAATGAGCTGTCTCAAGGAAGACAGAAGGGGGGGGGCAAACATTTTGAATTTAGATATATTCCCCTGTTTTCACTTTTTCACAACTTTCATCCTTTTCTTTTTCTCTCTCATCAAATATTTTGTCAGGATTAAGATGCTAATAAGCACTTCAGTGAGTTGATTAGGTTTACACTACTTTTTTTTTTTTTTTTTAATGTGTCTCAGCATAGTCCCTGGTGTGCTGTTAGTGAAATTGTCAAATTGGGGCAAGAGAAAAAGAAGATAGATAATTTATCGATTTGATAAGTAAACAACTGAGAGTTGGTTGCATTTGTTTTTAATAGAATGATGATGATGATGATAATAATAATAGCTAGCCTTTCTTGAATGCTTTCTGTATGGGGAACACAATGCAAAGTGCTTGACATTAACTCATTTTATCCTTAAACCTACTTAGGAGGCAGTGGTGTGCTGACAAACCAATGCTGGCGGAGGGGGAGTGTGATCTTTTGATTTATGATATGAAATATATATTTGGTCTTTGTCCTTGTTTCTAGCACAGAGCTCCTAAAACCCTTGGAATTTCTAAAGTGCGGAGAGTGATGAAGGTGTCTTTTGTTATGTTAATGAGGTGACTTTTGGAATGCTCCTTGATCACTTAAGGATGAGAACTGGTCAGCAGAGGAACCAGCCACTTGATTAGAGAGTCGGAACTTTCAGTCCCATCCCCCTGACCTCTGGGGATGGGGGAGAGCCCAGAAGTTGAGTCAATCACGTCAGTGCCAATGAGTTAATCAACCATGGCTATATAATGAAGCCTCCACAAACACCTAAAAGGACTGGGTTCAAAGAGCTTCCAAGTTGGTGAACACAAAGGGATTTGGGGAGAATGGTCCACTCCAAGAGGGCAGGGAAGCTCGGCGCCCCTTCCCACATACCTTGCCCTGTGCATCAATTCTATCCTGCTGTTCCCGAGTTATATCCTTTTGTAATAAACCAGTAATCCAGTAAGTACAGTGTTTCTCTGGGTTCTGTGAACCACTCTAGCAAATTAATCAAAACTGAGGAAGGGGTCTTAGGAACCCCTAAGTCAGTCGGTCAGAAGTAGGTGGGGCAGGAAGGAAGGCAGTCTTGGACTAAACCCTTAACCTGTGGAATCTGATGCTATCTCCGGTAAATAGTATCAGAATCAAGTTGAATTGTAGGACACCCAACTGGTGTCCCAAGCATTGCTTATTGGTATGAGGGAAACCACCTCCCCCCACAAACACATACACAATAGAATTGGGTCCAGGAACCTAATTTAGGGAGGGAACCCTGGTTTACAGAGTTTGCCAATTTATACCACAATTCTGTGGTATAAATACTCTCACCAAGGCTGATTTCAAGCAGCCAATGGTTTAAACATTGGCTTAAAAAATTCTTGCATACTTAACAATTAGGCCTTGGTAGCTAGTATAACAGACTCCAATACAACACTGGAGGAACCAGAATCCCAGAGACCATGCAACTTACCCAAACCCAGCAGTTTGTAAACCCTGGTTTGTGCTACTCCAGAGCCCACACTCAATCTCTACATCCCTTTCTCATCATGGGGCAGGTTTTCACTGTCTATCTGAGAAAAGCATATAGGAAAGTATTTCAAATATCCTTTGCATTTAGATAAATTATATTTAGTGGGACCATTTAAAGAGCATTTGAGTTATCTGTATTTTATGGATAAAGGGAAAGACTTTATATTAAATATGGCATTTGTATTAACCACTATGAGTAACAGTCACCAAGCTCTTCTGCTACAGAATGTTTTGAAGATAATTTTTCTATGTCTAGTATGTCTGGGAATGTTAACGAAAATTGAAGAAATGATTAAAAAAGAATGGAGCACCACTTAAGGATGATTTATCAGCATGTTTCAGCTCTGAACCCTATCCTAATTCAAGTGTTGCCATGTTTCTTAATCTTACTACAAGCCTTTCCAAGAGGTTTCCAGGAAATTTATGTGTGGGTTTTGAGCCCATGAAAACTACTGAGTTAAAACCATGGATATAAAATCATTGTAATTGTGTGTGTGTGTATGTGTACGTCTATGTGTGTACATCACTACCAAATATTCCCATACTATGGAAAATTAAGTAAATTATAACTGATAAGATATAACCCACAGTACTTCCCTTTCATCACCCATGCAGGCCTGACTAGAGTCTTTCTTGACTCACAAGTAAAGGATTTTGCATATATTGTTTATTATTTCCATCTAAGTCTGAAAACCACAACAAAGTAAAATTGATAACAATTATAAATATTAGAAAATTGACATCTTAGCACAGCAGAGCTATTAGGGTTCACTAGATAACAGGCATGAAAGCACTTTGGAAAATTCAAGGCACTGTACAAATGTGACGAATTAGTATTGAGTAAAAAAAAAAACTCAAAGATAATTTCTCCACAGCTCAATTTATACATCTTATTTTCAAACTGCAAATTTATAACAAAGTAGAAACTTCCCTACTAAATACACATAATAGAAGAACTAATAACTAAATGTGGCTCTAGGAGCTATATATTTTGTGTATATTTGAAGAAGCATCATTTTAGTGTCGACTGAAAAACTGCACAATGTGAGAGCTGTGAGTTAAGTTTTATTTGGGGCAAAATGAGGGCTATAGCCCGGGAGACAGTATTTCAGAGAGCTCTGACAAACTGCTTCAGAGAGGCAGGCGGGAAGGTCAGTATATATGTGATTGTGGTGAAGGGGATACAGGCAATCAAGCACATATTTTTACAGAAGGTTGCTGCTAGTCTCGTGAAGGTTACTGCTACTCACAAGGAGCAATTTTCACCATGAAGGATTTTAGTGTTTTTCTAGATATGAGGAGATGCAAGAATTGGGCTCATAAAGTCTTCTCCTGAAAACGTCTAACTATCTGAAGGTCTGTTCTGCCAGTTTTTCCCAGAGCACAGAGTGCCACATTCCTGGTCTCCACGTTGAACTCCTTTCAGGGTGTGCTGAGGGTCAGTGATCGCAGCAGCTTGTGATTTAATCCTTGTAGCGGCAGATGGCAAGTGCCAATTTTTAGCTGGCACTAGTTTTTAGGAACCTTGATCATACCTCCATCCCTTAATAAAGGTATTATTTCTCTATAGGAACTAAGATAGAATTTTATATGTGAATATTTAGGTCAATTGTTGAGTTTTAAAGACCTCATACCATTAAGAATTTATTGTTAACTTTATTTAGGTAGGATAATCACATTGAGATTATATTTTTAAAACATTTCTTCTCTGTTGGAATTACATAATAAAATATTTATAGATGAAATAATATGGTGTCTGGAATTTGCCTCAAAATATCTGGGGAGGGAGATGTGAGTGGAGGGCATAGATAAAAGAAATTGGCCATATGTTGATAAAAGTTGAATCTGTGCTGATGGACACATGGAGTCTGTTTACTAGTGAAAGAGTTTTTATATGTTTGAAGCTTTCCATAATAACAGTTTAAGAAACCCAACTTGTACCAATATTTCAAACACTGTAGAACGTTTCTAAGGGCTGAATAAAAGGATATGGGAAGGATTCATTGCCAAAATACCCACTTTTACTGACCTTACTGACCGACTTTTGTCCATTCTAGTCCCTACTCTCACATTGCTGCCAGAATTATATTTCTAAAACTTAAATTTATGGGCTTCCCTGGTGGCGCAGTGGTTGAGAGTCCGCCTGCCGATGCAGGGGATGCGGGTTTGTGCCCCGGTCCAGGAAGATCCCACATGCCACGGAGCAGCTGGGCCTGTGAGCCATGGCCGCTGAGCCTGCACGTCCGGAGCCTGTGCTCAGCAACGGGAGAGGCCACAACAGTGAGAGGCCCGCGTACCGCAAAAAAAATAAGATAAAATAAAATAAAGAAAATATAAATAACTTCTACAACTCAACAACAAAAAGGCAAACAACACAACACAATTAAAAAAATGAGCCTAGGACCTGAATAGACTTTTCTAAAAAGAAGATATACGAATGGCCAGCAAATACATGAAAAGATGCTCAACATCATTAGTCATTAGGGAACTGCAAGTCAAAACTACAAGGAAATATCACTTCACACCCTGTAGCATGGCTATAAGAAAAACAACAACAATGATAACAAGGGCTGTTGAGGATGTGGAGCAATTAGAACATGCATATGTTGCCAACAGGAATGTAAAATGGTGCGACCACTGCGTGCAATAACTTGGCAGTTCCTTAATAAGTTAACACAGAGTTACCACATGACCCAGTAATTCCATTTCTAGGAGTATACCCAAAAGAATTGTAAAAAGTGTTCAAACAAAAACTTGTACACAAATGTTCATAGAGACACTGCTCACAACGGCCAAAGGAGGAAACACCCAAATGTCTATTAACTAATGACTGGATAAAAAAAAAAATGTGGTATAATACAAAGGAGCATTATTCAGCCATGAAAAGGAATGAAGCACTGATACATTCTACAACATGGGTGAAACTCGAAAGCATGCTAAGTGAAAGGAGCCAGACACAAAAGGTCACATGTTGTACGATTCCATTTATAGGAAAGATCTAGAACAGTCAAATCCATAAAAACAGAAAGCAGATCGGTGGTTGACAGAAGCTGGGGGGATGTGCTTAGTGGGTGTGGGGTTTCCTTCTGGGGTGATAAAAATCTTTTAGAAATAGATAGTGATGCTGGTTGCATGACATAGTGAATGTACTAAATGTTACTGAATTTACACATTTAAATGGTAACAATGGTAAAGTTTATGTTATGTGTATTTTACCAAGATAAAAAATGATGTTTTCCAAGTCCACTTCCAGATATTATATTTGGGGGCACCCGGTATGGGGCCTAGGTGTATGTAGTTTTCATACATACCCAGGCAATCTGGTGTAGGTGGCCTTGGGAACATACTTTGAGAAACACTGATATACTGTTTCTCCAGTTATTTAATTATTTCCATGATAAAAAGCCTCATACTACATAATTTAGCATGGAAAATGCCTGAGACATCACACACTACTCTTCCAAAGTTCTTACTTCTTAAGATGGAAAACAGTTAACAACTTTAAATGATATTTCTCCAGGGCCTGGTTACATAAGCATTTGGACTCCACACTCAAAATGTCCCATGACATCTGGAATCACAGTCCTGTTACATGATCGAGGCTCATCTCTCCTATGCCCCTGATATCCTTTTCCTCTCTCTCATGCTTCAATACTTTTTTCTACTGTTTCCTTCCTCACAGCCTAAAACCATGCAGAGGTTTCTGCGTCTTAATAAGGGACCTTCCTTGATCTCTGCTCAAATCCATACAGAGCCAAGATCCTTGAAAAACCACTGGGTGTCTTCTCTCTCTACTTCCCTCTGCCTTCCACCTCCCAACCCGTATCCTGATTTAATCCTCAGAGCAGCCCTAGGAGACTTGTACTATCTTTATTCCATTCTACTATGAAGAAAATGAGTCCTAGAATGATTAAGTAACTATTCAAGTTCATATAACCAGCAAATGTTAAAGAAAAAAAAATCAAATGCAATCTCTATACCCCAAACTCTTAAACAGATCAGGGATATAATAAGCTCTACCAGGATATAAGCTCCATGAGAACAGGAGCTTTGTGCCCTAAAAGAATACTATTCTTTCCCTTGAATCTATAAAAGTACCTTAATCGATGCTCAGTGAATACTTATGGACTCAAAACAGCATATCAATGATAGGTAAAGCTTTGAGAGTGGAGGATATTTAAGGAAGAAAATCCAAGTTCAATAGGGCTTGATCCATTTAGAGATGTAACAGTTTGCAAATGGTTAAACTCAAGTAAAGTCATCCTGATTTGGAAGTCTGCCACCATTTTCGTCCCAGGGAATTTTGTTGGGTAGCAACTGGAAACTTGCCCACGAACATTCAAAAACCTCTGGTCTGAGACACTTGCATCTACATTAGCGACAGAGACGTGAAAAGTTCAGAAGAAAGGACTCTAAATTGTGACTTAGTTCTTTTTATTAAAGACAGAATCTGAAACAGGAAGGAAGATAAGAGAGGGTAGCTTCTACATGGTATTTATCTTAACATATCAGTCTAAGAAAGTATATAAACGCATTTGAAGGTTGTGCTTCTACAAACTACCTTTTTCATTCTTGTTTCAATGTAAATGCCTAGTATTTTAAAATTTCCTTTGATAAGTCTTTGAAAAACCACAGCTAGTAAGATGTATTTTTCACTTTTGAATTATTTTCCTTTAAATATTATTTTATTGACAGTAAAACAATGACTTGATTTATTTACCTATGGAATTTATCCATAATTAATTAATTACCTATTCTGAACAACTAAAATTAAATAGTCTAAATATTTGCACCCTGTGGTATAGGAGACAGAATGGAGGTATGAGCATCAGGATGAAATAAAAAACATAGGAAAGGAGCTTAGTTCATTGGACTGTAAAATCTATCTAATTTGCAAAACTGATTTGGCTTGCATTGTCTTATTTAAGATGGTCTAATTTTCACTGAGCCCTACACTCTGAGCCAGGCATTGTGCCAGATGACATAGATGAAAACACAAAGCAGAGTGTTCCCTACCATGATGGTCTTGCAGCTTCATGAGGTAATGTTTCACTATAGCTAAAAGATCTCAAAACCCCTAGAACAAAACCCAATTCCAGATGTGTAAGGATTATCCAAAATACAGGCTAAAGTGAAAAATCTCTACTTCCCAACCTTCTTTCACTACATGCAAATATTTTCCTCCCATGTCACCCGACAACTGGAACATGGATTTCAAGAATAGGACAGAAAGGTTATCCCACACTGACAGAGCTGCAAGCCCTCCTCATCTTTGCTTCATTTTTCAGACACTTAGCTACTCTTCCCTCTGTTCTCTATTACCCTTAACCTTAATGCTTCCACCTGAAGTACCACAGTTGAACCCAGACTTTGAAGAGAATTCCAACTAAGGAACAAAACCATGTTCTAACTATTGTCAGTGATATCTTGAAAAACTCAGAGTGGGCAGTGATTGGAAGGCTCCAGAGCACTGTCTCAGGACGCCAGCACACAAAGTGTGTTTTCTGTTGCAGTGTTCCAAGGAAATATTTTTCTTGCTAGTCACTGGAACAGCTGGTTGGGGATTTCCCTATTTTGTTAGACTGAATTAACTTGGCAAGAAAAATAGACGAATCTTTTAAACCCTCTTCCCCTCCTTCCCCCCACAAGTCAGCTGTACCTCAGGGAAGGTAAAAAGCAAATAAGAAGTCAGACTGTGGTTATGCATCTACAAATGACTCAGATGACTGGGTCTCCCTTTCTGGGTTTCCCACCACCATGTAAGGAGGTTAAACAGGAAAAAAAAAAAAAAAAATCCATGTTACCAGCTACATACTCAAATGCTTCTGCTCTCCAAAGACAATGAAATTCCATTCCAGGACTTAACTCCCCAAAAGGAGGCCAGATTGGTTATACAGATGGTATGTGCCCTACCTTCAATTTGTTCCTCCACCCCCGCTTCACCCTGCTCAAAGTTATTAATGATGGCCATATTTCTCCAATGCTAACCACTCATTAATTTTTTTCATTCAACAAGTAGTTTAGTTGTTAACATCCACTATATGCCAGGCATAGTGATGAGAATTATAATACTGAGAAAACTCAGACAGGGGCTTATAGTCTGTTGGAGAAGAATGACATTGGTTAATGTGTAACACAAATGAGAACATAAGCTGTGTTGGTCAAGGAAAAATACAGTGTTATGACAACTTACATAAAAGGACCAGATATGGACGGAGATGGGTGTAGCTCAAGGAGACAGAGCTGAAGGATGAGTCAACCATGTGGAAGTATGCAGGAGAAGGGTGAGATCTAGGCAGAGGAAATAGCACGTGTTAAGGCCCTGTGACATGAGGGAGATTGGCATGTTAGAGAAACTGAAAGAAAATCAGAGAGGGTAGAATTCAGAGGATAAGGGGGAGAGTAATGCAAAATGGAGCTAGATCTACCAAAACAGAGACCTATTAGAACTAATAGGTGAGTTCAGCCAGGTTTCAGGATATAAGATCCATGTATAAGATTCAGTTGAATTTCTACACACTAGCAATGAACAATCTGAAAATGAAATTAAGAAATTTTAATTTACAATAACATCAGAAAGAATAAGATACTTAAGATTAAATTTAACAAAAGAAGTGTAAGACTTGCACATTGAAAACTAGGAAACACATTGTTGAAAAATTAAAGAAAACCCAAGTAAATGGAAAGGCATCCCACGTTCATGAATTGGAAGATTTAATATCAAGATGGAAATATTCTCCAAACTGATCCACAGATTCAACACAATCCCTACCAATATCCTAGATGATTTGTTTGCAGAAATTGACAAGCTGATCCTAAGATTCATATGGAAAATCAAGGAACTCAGAATAACCAAAATAATGGAAAAGGAAAACAAGTTGAGAGACACATACTTTCGAATTTCAAAACTTACTACAAAGCTACAGTAATCAAGGCAGTGTGATACTGATATGAAGATAGACATAGATCAATGAAACAGAGTTGTGAATCCAGAAATAAATCCTTTTACCTTTATGGTTAATTGATTTTTGACAAGGGTACCAAGACAATTAATATGAAAGGATAGTCTTTTCAATAAATTGTGCCATAGCAACTGGATATCCATATGAAAAAGAATGAAGTTGGACCTCTACCTCACACCATATACAAAAATTAACTCAAAACTTATCATCAACCTAAACAAAGAGCTAAAACTGTAAAACTATGAGAAGAAAACATGGAAGTAAACGTTTTTAACCTTAGATTAGGCAATGGTTTCTCAGATATGACACCAAATTCACAAGTGACAAAAGAAAAAATAGATAAATTGGACTTCATCAAAATTACAAACTTTTGTGTTCCAAAGTACAAAGAAAGTAAAAAGGAAACTCACAGAATGGGAGAAAATATTCTCATATCATGTATCAGATGAGGGACTTATATCTAAATATGCTCTTAGAACTCAACAATAAAAAATACCAACAATCTAATTTAAAAAATAGGCACAGTCTACACACACACACACAAAAAAGAATCTAGACACAGATTTTACACTCTTTACAAAAATTAACTCAAAATGGATCACAGACCTAAATGTAAACGCAAAAGTATAAAACTCCTGGAAAATAACATAGGAGAAATTCCTAGGTATAGCAATGACTTTTTAGATACAACAACAAAGGTATACTCCATGAAAGAAATAATTGATAAGCTGAACTTCATTAAAATTAAAAACTTCTGCTCTGCAAAAGGCAGTGTCTAGAAAATGAGAAGACAAACCACAGATTGGGAGAAAATATTTGCAAACGATGTGCCTGATAAAGGTCTGTTCTCTAAAATATACAAAGAACTCTTAAAACTCACACTCACACACATACATATTCTTTATACTCTTAAAAAATATTTGATTAAATATGGGAAACCTTAAAAAAGAAAGGCTGTTTAGAATAAAATGAGGGTGTATTCAAGAACAGGAGTGCTAAGTCTACAACTTTGGTTTTCATCTTTTCTTTTCCCCCTTTTTAAAATTGAGATACATACAGGTAAATGCATGGATCTTAAGCATACAGTTCAATGACAGAGTCACACATCTGTATAACCCAGATTACACAGGTATTATTATTTCTCTTTCTGAGGTGATGAAAATGTTCTAAAATTGACTGTGGTAATGGTCACACCTATCTGCAAATATACTAAAAAACCACTCTACTTTAAAGGGATGAATTTTATGTCTATAAATTATATCTCAATTTTTTAAGTGGGGTTAGAAAGGTGGGGAGATACTAGACCTTTTCAGGTCATATTAAGTGCGGAGGCACTGAGTTTCCCTGCCTCAATCAAAAGGTGACTGAGCAGGCTCAAAACGTCCTTGCAGCAACCTGAGCCTTGGAAGAGAGAACTGTCCAGAAGATCTAAATGGTGCAGTTCACATATGGTGGGGAAAGGCTGGGTTTCCGTTGCCTGTGGATGGACCGTCCACTGCTCTTCTCTTCACGGAAGTAGGATCTTCACTTCCGTGTGAGGCTCACCCCGGGTCAGCAGGACTGCATCCGGCAGCCGGCTGCTCCCAGGGCCGGGTTCTCCGTCGGAGAGTACCTGGCACACGCTTCTTGTCTTATCTGGGCTCTTGTTCCTCTGCCCGGCTCATCGATTTTTCGTAAAACAAGCAGGAAAGCATAACCTTTTGGGTCACACACGTGACCCTGCTACTCAGCTGAAGTGCAGGTCTCTGCCCAGCTGCTCCCTGCCTGGCTTCCTGTGGTGGCAGATACTGATTTTTCTCATGACAAAGCAAGTATTCACCCGTTCTGGAAGGCTGAGAATTTTTAATCCCGTTTCCGGGGAAGTACTGTGATACTGACAACCCCTTTAAGTAAAATGTTATAGAAGGAAAAACTAAATAAAGTGACTGCTGTCTGGGCAGAGGAGAGAGAGAGAGAAAGATGGTGATATTTACATAGACCTGACAGGTATCCAAAATGGAAAAAGTAGAAAGAAGGTTTTAAAAAGCAAGCATCTCAGATGGTCCTCCAGGGAAGGAATTCCCTGTAGCCAGGCTCTAGGTACTTTTCCAATAAAAATCCAACCACCACAAGAAACAACTCATTGTCCAATCATCTGGCACTGTGGTGACCGACCTTGAAGTACTGGTGACTAAATCACACACTGCCGTGGGTAGAAGGAGAAAAATCTCCCCTTTCTTTAGCAGTGATATTGAATGTGTAATGGCTGCTTACGTGGAGGAAGTTGGTTTCAGCAAGTGGTTCGGGGGAAAAAAGAAACAGTTAGTAGCCTTCGGAATGAACGGATCTGCAGCCGTTTGAACTGTGTGAACAAGTCTGTGCAGGCAGACAGGAATGGGGTGAGGTCTCTGTGCGCCCTCACCCTCCACTGACTTGCCTCCTTGGTTGTGCAAGGAGCTGGCAGATTTGCCTCACCTCAGCACAGCACCAGTCAACCCAAGGCTGCAAATTTAGCTCTCTCCCCGCCCTCCCGGGAGCGGCAATCTGCTGGTCCTCATAATGTTCTATTGGCCTCACTACAACTGACAGAGATAAAGGGATCAGCGCTGAAGAAAGACATCTGCAATGAACACTGAAAATGAAGGGAGTTGACCAGTGTACAGTGACACAAGGTGTGGCCTCAGCCAGGACCCAGAGACGCTCTCTGCACGTGGTGTAGAGGAGATGAATGGCATCCTAGCAAAGAGCAGGAAACCTGGGCCCAAGGACCTTGCAATGTCCTCATTTTGAGACCATGACATTTTACTGAGAGAGTTCAAGAGGATGCTCTTTTTTTAAAAGACGGGATTAGCAGGTATGACAAACTGGGCAGAGGCAGGCATGAGCTCCCTGCATTCGGCTCCCATAAAATACCAGTGTCTTACTCAGACTCTGAGCTAATAGCCTCAGGAAAAATAATTTATGCCATTCAGGACAACTCATACAGATGAAATGTGGAACCTGTTTTAGCCAGCTTTTTTTTTTTTTTTTTAAGGCAACTTTTCTGTAAATCAAACTACCTTGAGAAATAAATCCTGTAAACACTGCTAAGTAATTGCCAAAAGCTCTTCAGCAGAGCAGTTCCCCACACCACCAACCTGCCCTTTCCCAGAACAGCTTCACACTCTTCCTGAAGCACAACGAAAACCTAAGTGCGTCTTGCCTTTGGTCGTGTGGCATTGTGATTCCTCTGAATGGCACTCTCTTCAGCACTGGGTTACACCGAGGAAAACTCAAGAGAGCTGCAAAAGGTGTGCAACCCAAGCACTGGCAAACATGGAAGAGGCAACACAGTCAGTGTTTGTAGGACATACCACTTTCCAAGCTGTTCTACGGGAACATTCTTCAGTGACTTCAAAGGGCTAAATGTTTACAACATTTACTGAGGGCCTACTAAGAGCCGGCCAGTGTGACAAAAGATTTACAAAATGAGGTTGACAAAGATTTACAAAATGAGGTTGAGTGGGCTTTAGGATAACCTAAGGCTGAGCTCTGTCTTCTTATTGCTGTCACTGTTAGAAGGTGGACAGTGGTTTTCAGTACTGAAACCAACGGATGACAGGTTCTATACAAATAAGGCATAATGATGTTGATCCTTCTATCTGAAAGACTCAGAAGTAAAAAGTTCCTAGAGGCAAGTAATTTGCTCAAAAAGTTTAACATTGAAGAAAGCAACAAAATCTAGAACTTTAGTGGTGGTGTCTGCCATTTGTTTTTAAAAGCAGCCAACAAATATTTACGGAATACATACTAAGTTTCTGGAATGATTTATAGAAGCATATGAAGCAGTTAGTCTCTGATATTAGGGGCTTAAAGTCATGTGGGAGGATTTCACATAAACAAACACAATCCAACAATCCAAAATATCATGTAATCTCCAAATGAATGGCACTGTAGGAAATAATAATACAGGAAGTAATACAGGAGTTCCAAGAGGGGAGACTGCGGAGACCTTCATGGAGAGGTCCATGTAAGAGAAAGAAAGAATGGACACTGTACCTGCTAAAGGGGCAGGATTCATCTGAGCAGAGATGAAGGGAGAAGTTATTCCAGGCAGGAGTGGAGTGATGGCCAGGCATAAAAGGCAGGAAAGTAAAAAGTGGGTCCAGGCAACAGTGAGCCAGCAGACTAGCCATGGAAAAGGGGGTGAGGATGCAAATGGTGGCTCTTATGCCTGGAAAAGTAGGTTGGGTCAGACTGAGGACATCAAGGGGTACATAATATACATACATCTTATTGCTGGTGATGTTAACCTTGATCCCTTTGTTAGGGTGGTGTCTTCCTGGTCTCTACATTGTAAAGTTACAAAAATTAATAGGTATTTTGTGGTAGGTACAACACAATTTTAAGTTTAATCTGTATTATTAATACTTTCCCATTATTAACTCTACCTAATCAACAAAACAAGAAGTCAAATCCTGATCTGTAGCATTTGCCAGTTTCTGTGGTGTAAATACCCCCACTGGGTAATGAGCTGGTAATGAGCTTCCAATGTGACACCACTGAAAGGGGAGCTGGGAAGGGACACACAGTGCACATCATTATGTAGTACGCCCATCATCCAGATGCAATAGATGTACGTAACCTCCAGAGCGTAGATAATAGGGACACGTAGCACAATAAGTAGGAAGTGATGAGTATATGTGACCTTTGTTTAGAAGAAAATTTGTGAGTTTATAGAATTTAATTTTTAGTAGTGGCTGTGTTTAACAACTGTCTCACAAAATTCCTGAAAATGTCACAGTTGGCTTTCATGACCTAGTAGGAGCGACTCCAGACACCACTGCAGGCACTGTTACCTGTACCCAGGTGGCCCTCCCAGGGCATCTTGTAGCAAAGTTGAAAGTGAGCAGCAAAATCTCTCTTAGATCCTTGTGGTCGGGCATTTGTTCCAACCACAGGAAATGTGTGCTTTAGCTAGAAAGAAGAGTAGAAGTGGTTGTGTTGGTTCTTCATTCTAAGATATGGCTGCCAGGTACCTTTGCCAGATAAGGTGTTTAAGACATATGTCTCTCAGTGTAGAAGGATCTGCGGTGAGATGTTGGGACTAGGAAATAGAAAACAAAACCCCAGTTTTATACCTACTACTTGCTTGGGGAGAAATTTCAGTTCTTTCTTTTTAACTATTTTTTACTGTGGTAAAATGTACATAATACGATATTTATCATTTTAACCATTTGTAAGCATACAATTCTGTGACATTGAATACATTCGCAATGTTTTCAAGTCCCATCTATGTTGTAGCATATAAAAAAAGTTATTACTTTTTATAACTCAGTATGATTCCACCACATTTTGTTTATCTAGTCAACTGTTGAGGGACACTTGGGTTTTTCCCCATCTTTTGGCTGTTGTGAATATGTGAATAGATATTGCTTCTATGAACGCTGATGTACAGAGATCTAGTCAAGTTCACGCTTTCAATTCTTTTGGATTATATACCTAAGAGTAGAATTGCTGGATCTTATGGTAATTCTGTTTAACTTTTTGAGGAACAGTGAGAAATTTCAGTTCTTTATCCTCATCCGTAAGGGTGAGATGATTGCTCGTAGGCATATAATAAATACACAGACATGAGCAATGTTGATAAAATGCCTGGCCTAGTACCTGGACAGAGTAGTAGGTACCTTTTTCTATTTGTCTATCAATCGATCGAGCGATATAGATAGATATACATAACACAGATATATGTATGTATATGTGCATTTGTATTTTTTACATTAGCAGACACTTCTGGAATGCTTACTAAATGGCAGTACTTTACATGCATTAATACATATTAATTCATTTAACTGTCATAACAATCCTGAATGGTAGGTAGATGTTACCGTTATTATTGTTGTTACTATTATCCTTGTTTTGTTATAGACGTGTAGACTAAAACATAGGGAAGTTATGTAACTTGCCCAAGGCCAAAAAGCTACTAGGAAGTATAGTAGCCAGGATTAACCCCAAGTTGTCCACCACCATAATTAATACGTGTTTTCAGACACTATAAAGTGTTACTTGTCTTCCTCATTTAGAGAAGAGGCATGAAAAAGAAACACAAAACACCATGTTTCTAGGCCTACGGCTCTTCTGCCAGCACATCCCACAAAGCAGACTATTGAAAGACCGGCGTGTGATGGTTACAGTGAGTTTCTGAACAGGAGGTGTGGGGACTATGGAACGAGAGAGCCCTTACGATGAAGTTGACAGAGGAGGAAGCAGCACCCTTTGCTGGGAAAGCTCTGTTGAGCCCTGGCAACTGGGGACTGGTGGCCGTGGAGGGTTGACTCGATGAAGCTTCCTAGTTGCTCTTCCACTGACTGACCAGTTTTGCTGGCAGGTCTCTCTGCCCTGACATGATTCAATTCCATTCTACTATGATATAAAGGAACCATAGGATATCAGATCAGATGACTTCCTTTATGTTTTCAAAATTAGGAAAAGCAGATATCAGAACCGGTAGTTTTCAAACTTTCTGAGGGGGAGCAAGAAGCCTTTTTTTGTTCTTTCGGTGGTGCTCTGCCTTTGGGGACTTTTTCAGTGGCTCCTGAAAAATCTCCTAAAATGCAGGGGTTTCGTGGTACAGATGGAAAATTACAGTTCCATTTTAAATGCCTCATCATATAGTTGAGGACCTGAAAAACAGAAAGGTAAAGTGATTTTCCCAAAACCACACGGCAGGTACAACCAGGCTGCAAATCTGCTTTGTGCCTCACATCCTGGTGTTATCGACTTTGGTGCTCACTGAGGACTGGCTGGGGAGAGAAAACATGGTGTCTGTGAGCCAGGGAGTCCCTCACACCTCTCAGCTGGTGACCCACTGGCCAAAGTGGGAATTCACCCGCCAATCCCAGGGCACAAGCAGGAGGAACTGGCAATTCCTGGTCAGCAAGTGCCAGCCTTGATGAAAGGTCCCTGCTCTGTTTGCAGAACAGCTGCTGAGACAGAGGGATCATATCTTATTGTAATGGAAGCTGTTATAATGTATGCCTCGCCCATCTGTCTTCCATAAAGGTACAACAGCCTTCCCTCTTTATCTGGCTGGAAGGTACAGTTATTTTTACTGTCAGGCGCATAAAACATATAGAGCCACTTGAATGGGCTTCTTTGGAATGCACAGAGAGTAGCTGCTCAGCACAAAGCAACTCAACTATTCTGTAAAGTTTTCATAATTCATGAAAACTGTTATTCGTGGAGGTTTTTCTTGAGACTCCATCAATAATCCCAGACTGCTTCTATGAGGAGCAGAGAAAGAAGACAGTGCTGCTTTCCTTATGGGTCCACCTATCTGATCTATTTGTCTCATCCAACCAAATATGTACACAGGATTCTCTCTTGATTGCTAACTCGCCTAGCGGTAACCTGTTTCTTGCCCCGGATTCTGGGTGTTTTGGAACAAGCTGTTTAACTGTCTCGGGTCTCAGTTTATCAATTCATGTAAAGGACAAGTCTGGGTGTTGTCATGAGGATGACATTCAGTTAATGTTTATAAACCATGGTGATGTTCTCAGATGAAAGATGTTCAGTGAACATAAAAATACTCAGCTATGATGATAAATGCATGGTCTTTGCCAATGAGATTATTTAAATGATGGAACAGTGGCTACTATTTTAATCTATAGACTCTCACTAAAGTTTCAAAGCACTTTCCCGACAATAAATCACGGCAAGTGTTATTTAATCCTCACTTCAGAGACCAAGAAGTTGAAGCACCATAATGCATGTGCTTTCCTCACGGGCAGGGGTTAAATTTAACTGTGAAAAATTATCAGTGTTGCTTCTCTTTCAGGACACTGTGCACCAGACTCGGGAGTTTTGTAAAATATCCTGAGCTGATGCATTCTCCCTGGAGGAGGATGGAAGCGCCCACAGGAAATCCACTTAGCAAGCATGTATTGAGTCCTGGAGATACAAAGATGAGGGATTTAATGTACATTCTCAAAGCCCTTACGATACAGAGAGAGGTAGAGGAGCAAGCACGCACGATCAGACATTTAGAGCCACACGTGCAAACAGAGAAGAGAGGGTCCAATGGACAGTAAAGGAGTGTAGGGACAATATTGAAAGTGATGTTTTGTTTGTTTGCAAATGTGCTTTGTTCATGAGTCTTCATTTAGGTTCCCTCAGAAGCAGATGCTGGGGCAAGGATTTGAGGTTTATCCGCGGTTTATTTGGAAGGAAGGTGAAGAAAGCATCACTGGGTGACGGGAAAGCGAGACAGGTACGGGAAGGCAGCTATCATTGCTGGCAACCAGGATGGTTTCTGGGGAAACACACACCTCAGAGCCATCCCCGGAAGGGGCAAGGTTGCTGGAGTGTTTATACCCCAACTCCTATCAGCTACTGAAGGGGGACTGCTCCTGGGGGTCAGGAATTCTTGCCTGGAGTGTGTAGCAAAGTGGGCTGCAGACACCAGAGAAAGTCTCTGGATAAAGAAGCGGTAGCTATTGGGAGTCCTGTGCACTTAGGGATAAGGGTGAAGGGTACCAGCGGGGCATAGTGACTGCTCCACCTTTTAAAGAAAACCACCACTGGAATGCAAAGTACTATATTCTCTGGCACATGGCCTTGACTCTCTGGTTTAGAGATAATCATTTAACTGTCCATTTCAGTCGGTAGAACACAGTTGCTATTAAGAGCAGGGCCAGCCCTGGGGGAGGACTGGTTAAGAAGGAAAGACCGAGTTATGACTTACTGCTCATACTTGGACAAAAGACCCAGCTCTCTCCTCCTGTCCTTCACATCTCAGAATAGGCATCTCCTCCTCAGCCTTCTTCTTGACCCTCCTGGGTCCCCCGGGGGATGCAGAGCTCACTCCTTTCATGGTGGTTATAACATCTACTTGCACTTTTGTATTTACTCATCCTTCTCCTTCAAAAGACTCAACTTCCTGAAGGCAGAGTCTGAGCCTAACAGAGAATCTTTCAAGTGATGCATGTGACCTTTTAAAGGAACAAAAATAATAAATCTTTTCTATTTTACAACTTTCCCTTTAGAACAAGGGTATGGGAGAGTGTGCCCTGCTCCAGAAGAAATGTAAGATGAAATGAAACTCATAGGTCAGCCATCGTGATACAATGAGCACAAAAGGAGACAGAAGGAAGGGAGAGCTACTGGAATGATATGTACTAGGGGTTAAAACTGAAGCAGTGATTTTTTTAAAAATTTATTTTATTTATTTATTTTTAGTTTTGGCTGTGTTGGGTCTTCGTTTCTGTAAGAGGGCTTTCTCTAGTTGCGGCAACTCTTCATCACGGTGCGCAGGCCTCTCACTATCCCAGCCTCTGCTGTTGCGGAGCACAGGCTCCAGACGCACAGGCTCAGTAGTTGTGGCTCACGGGCCTAGTTGCTCCGCGGCATGTGGGATCTTCCCAGACCAGGGATCAAACCCGTGTCCCCTGCATTGGCCGGCAGATTCTCAACCACTGCGCCACCAGGGAAGCCCAAGCAGTGATTTTTTAATACTGAGCTGCATGAGCTCTTTGTGTATTTTGGAGATTAATCCCTTGTTGGTTGCTTCATTTGCAAATATTTTCTCCCATTCTGAGGGTTATCTTTTCGTCTTGTTTATGGATTCCTTTGCTGTGCAAAAGCTTTTAAGTTTCATTAGGTCCCATTTGTTTACTTTTGTTTTTATTTTCATTACTCTAGGAGGTGGTTCAAAAAAGATCTTGCTGCAATTTATGTCAAAGAGTGTTCTGCCTATGTTTTCCTCTAAGAGCTTTATAGTGTCTGGCCTTACATTTAGGTCTTTAATCCATTTTGAGTATATTTTTGTGGATAGTGTTAGGGAGTGTTCTAATTTCCTTCTTTTACATGTAGCTGTCCAGTTTTCCCTGCACCACTTATTGAAGAGGCTGTCTTTTCCCCACTGTATTTTCTTGCTTCCTTTGTCATAGATTAGGTGACCATAGGTGCGTGGGTTTATCTCTTGGCTTTCTATCCTGTTCCATTGATCTATATTTCTATTTTTGTGCCAGTACCATACTGTCTTGATTACTGTAGCTTTGTAGTATAGTCTGAAGTCAGGGAGCCTGATTCCTCCCGGTCTGTTTTTCTTTCTCAATATTGCTTTGGCTATTCAGGGTCTTTTCTGTTTCCATACAAATTGTGAAAATTTTTTGTTCTAATTCTGTGAAAAATGCCATTGGCAATTTGATAGGGATTGCACTGAAAAAACAAACAACCTAGTGAATAAATGGGTGGAAGACCTAAATAGACATTTCTCCAAAGAAGGCATACAGATGGCCAACAAACACATGAAAAGATGTTCAACATCACTGATTATTAGAGAAATGCAAGTCAAAACTACAGTGAGGTATCACCTCACACTGGTCATAATGGCCATCATCAAAAAATCTATAAAAAATAAATGCTGGAGAGGATGTGGAGAAAAGTGAACCCTCCTACACTGTTGGTGGGAATGTAGATTGGTACAGCCACTACAGAGAAGAGTATGAAGGTTCCTCAGAAAACTAAATGTGGAACTACCATATGACCTACCAATCCCACTCCTGGGTATATAACGGGAGAAAACCATAATTCAAAAAGAGTCATGTACCCCAATGTTCAATGAAGTACTATTACAATAGCCAGGACATGGAAGCAACCTAAGTGTCCATCGACAGAGGAATGGATAAAGAAGATGTGGTACATATATACAGCAGAAACTAACACAACATTGTAAAGCAACTATACTCCAATAAAAATTAAAAAAAAAACAAAAGAAAAGAAAAATCAAGCAGTGAAAAGTGTAACATCATGTGAAGAAAGACAGGTTCTTAAAATCACGCCTAAGGCTCATTTCCTCTTCCATTTGTATTTTTAAAAATCTGTATTTATCTATTATCTATCTATCTATGTATTTATTAATCTATCCATCCTAGATTTTGTGTTCTTTAATAGAGGGATATAAAAGAAGAAAAAGTAAAAATCTTCCTGTACCATAAGCCCTGCTGTAATTAGAAATAAAAGTAATCCATACAGAAGACCATCAAATCCAATGATAGAGAACAATACAGGGTGTAAAGGACCTCTCCAGGACCACAGCAGACCTTCTCCGCCAAGAAACACTTATCAAAGTTTTATCATTATATAAGCATGATATAATGATAAAATGATAATAGGTAACATTTATTGGGTGACTACTATGTGTCTGGAACTATTCTAAGACCTTGCTATATATTAAATTTTAAGTCTACAACATAGTTATATTTTCATCCACAATTTATATAAGAAAAAACTGAGGCACAGAGAAGTAAACTCACTTACCCAAAGTGACATGCTTAGTCAGAGGCGGAGGCAAGATTTGAACTCAAGAAGTCTGAATTCAGAATCCAGGCTCTTAACCACTACACTGTGCTGGCAAACTACATGTGTTAATTTGTATATTTTAGTACATAAAATGCTAATTTGTGTGCATGCATGTGTATCCAAAAACAGGCAACTCTAAAACGGCAAGAAGCATGCATGGTCTAAGCAGCTGAGCTCTTTCCTCAACTCAGCATCTTTCTGGAGGCTTTACCCATGACCTTGCCGGCACAAAATAATCTGCAAAGCACATTTACATCATCTTTGTAATAACCATCTGCCTCCCACCATATGCATTTTATTGTGCACAATTCCGTCAACAGCATTGTCACGTAACACACTTCCAGACTACGAACATTGAATACAGGCAACTTTAGTAAGTCTGCTTTTACACTTAGGTGGAACCTAAATTGCAGGTGTGCATGCGTTCAGCAGTTCACTTCGTGACCAGGACTTGAGGCTCTAAATGCGGGAGTCATCAGGTGCTAGGGCAGTTCCAAGGCAAACAATTTGGGTAGGACCTTGAAGTTGTCACCATCCTATTCTACATCACAAAGGCCAGATGGCCAATGAAAATAAGCTGGCTGGGCAGCCACGCAATAAACATTTAGTGAAGACCAACCATATCAAGAGCATTGTGTTAGGCGCCAAAGACATCAAGTATGTGGGTTCTATATTGAGGGTTGATCGCCTAGTTCACAAGCCATGGCCATAGCCAGTGGTTTTCCAGGTCTGAGTGCCCCAGGTTCTGTGCAGGTGCTTTCCAGGGCCATGGAATGCTGAAGGGATGGCTCATCTGGTCCTCCATTCTTACCCTACCCCACCAGAGGTTCCTCTCCTGCCTGTTTCATGTGCTGGGCGTCAGCATAACATTTTATATTTACAAAAGCTTTCAGTACTCAAAATAACTTGAAAGTCATTTCCCTAAGGTATTAGGTTTGCTTAAAGTAAAAAAAAAAAAAAAAAAAATTAATTCACTTTTGGTCAATTCTGCTTTTATCTTCAGGTAGTCATATAGCTTGAATGAACATACCATTTTATATCTAAATGCTTATTTTATTTTTTTCTGATTATGTATTTATATACCCCTACTCTTCAAAATGTTTAAAATACAGAGAGGTTTCAAAACTGTAGTCCTAATTCCCTGAGATAATTACTTGTTTACATTGTGTTGTATTTCTGTGTGGTTTTTATCCTATGCAAATCACATCTTTAGCTTACATTTTTATAAAATGAGAAGCATACAAGAATTTGCATGCCATCTTTGCACAGGTGTCATGCTAACGTCCCTTTTTTGTTCCAATCTGAGTACACGTGCTGCTGAAATAGTGTACCTTAATTTTATATTATGTATTGCATTTTCAATTTCTATTATATTTTAACTTTGCCCACAGCAGGATTTATTTTTGGTCTGAGTCCTCCAGGCCAAATCTAATTTGTTCTAGTTGCTGGGGAAATTTCTGGCATAGGAAGTATTTTCAGTCCAGAGGGACATGCAACACTCTCCTTCCAAATCCCTAAAGGGGTACACTTGTGCAAATTTGTCAAATCCATGATTTTATGATGATGCTAAGATGCAGATACTTGTGACTGAATTTTAAATTCATGTTCCATTTCCTAGAGCCCTTTCTAAAAAAGTAGAAGGGAAAAACAGGCATTCTCATTATGGTGCTACTACTCCTGAAACATGGTACTGAAGGATTTTATAACAGCAATATGATGGACAGACACCTAAACAACAAAGCTAACTGAAACATGTAAAGCCTGTCTGTTCTGCAAAAGCTAAGTTTAAATTGCCCATCATTTGTTATATTACTCTTGTCCCTGCTTTCTAGATTTATGTCTTCACATAGAAATAACCACACATAAAATATGCAACTAAAATGATATTGTTTGCATGTCATTCATAACCTAAAATTTTCTAGGTTAAGACCAGATTATTTTCTGGCATTTAGAAATAAGACATTTTATATAAGAACCCATTTTTGATTTGATGAATGGTCTTGGATAAATCAGTATGAGGTATATTTAAGCCACTTTCAAAATTCTGCTAAAGAACAAATCTAAGAAACAACTAAATTAAGAATGTCATCTTTTCACTTTATATTTCCACAGATGAGTTATTTAAATGACCTTTAATCCTGGTACATTTAAAATGATTACTACAATCAAAGGTATTCATTCCATACACCACATTTTCAATTGCATATTAAGTGAGTTCTCAACACTGCTCAGAAAAAGGTCTACATAAATAAGTAGGTTTAAACCAGCTGTGACCAAAAATATGATTTGTTCAGAGATAAACATTTATGGTACACAAGCATCACTTCTACTCTTTACAAATTTGTCTTGGTGAGTTAAAGAACAGTAGGGAAACAGAATTTTAGGGATGAAATAAGACCTGATCATTTCAGAATATGTATTAAGCTCCCCACATGCCACTTCCAATGCCAAGATTCCAGTGAGAAAGGTGGGTAGGCCGCGGGTCTCTATCTTGTACTGGCTCGTGTCTGAGCAGAATCTCAGCGTCTTCTACAGAACAGATGTGAGACTTGGACCCAAGATGTACTCCAGGGAGAAGGAAGAGATGGGGTCAAGACTGAAATCTGTGTCTACAAAGTACACAAAGCAATTCCCTGAAATTGAAGACCCTGGGAGACTAATCTGTCATATCACAGCATCTCTTTATTGGAAATTTATTATTTCAAAACACTTGGCCCCTGCAAGTCTCTTTTATTTCTTCTTCTTCTTCTTCTTTTGGTTGAGGTTAAGACCTACCTCTTAGCTAGGGTTTTTGCACTTAAGTTTCTTAACCTGCCCACCTCTATCAACAAATCAATGTTTCTCTGCCATGAATTTAAATAAAAATGATGCCAGTCCTTGTTTTTAAGGCTATACATTCTCTACTGGAAGACAAAAGACATAAATATGTAAATGTTTCCTGAAGATTCAAGTACCTTGTGTTTCATATTCCCTGAGACATATCACAGTATGATTGCTGGAAGAATATGATGGTAATATTTCTTTCACATTTTGTACTCCAATCTTGTTTTAGCTCTTTACATTCTACCATACCAAAAATACTTACTACTGGACTTTCAAGATGGTGGAGAAGTAAGACGTGAAGATCACCTTCCTCCCCACTATACATCAAAAATACATCTACATGTGGAACAACTCCTACAGAACCTCTACTGAACACTGGCAGAAGACCTCAGAACAAGAAAACAAGGCAAGAAAATCCCCATGAACCTGGGTAGGGCAAAAGAAAAACGAAAAAAGAAAAACCAGACAAAGGGATAGGGATGGGACCAGCGCCTCTGGGAGGGAGCTGTGAAGGAGGAAAAGTTTCCACACACTAGGAAGCCCCCTCACTGGCAGGGACGGCGGGGAGCTTCGGAGCCACAGAGGAGAGCACAGCAACAGGGGTGCAGAGTGCAAAGCAGAGAGATTCCCGCACAGAGGATCAGGGCTAACCAGCACTCACTAGCCTGAGACGCTAGTCTGTTCACTCGCTGGGGCAGGTGGGGGCTGGGAGCTGAGGCTTGGGCTTCAGAGGTCGGATCCCAGGGAGAGGACTGGGGTTGGCTGCCTGAACACAGCTTGAAAGGGGGCTAGTGCGCCACAGCCAGCTGGGAGGGAGTCCGGGAAAAAGTCGGAACCTGCCAAAGAGGCAAGAGACCATTGTTTCAGGATGTGCAAGGATTGGACCCCAGAGGTGGGCACAAACCACTACCGCTGCTGCCACTGTCACCAAGGGTCCTGTGTGCAAACACAGGTCACTCCCCACACCCTCCCAGGAGCCTGTGCAGCCCGCCACTGCCAGGGTCCTGTGATTCAGGGCCAACTTTCCCAGGAGAATACACAGCATGCCTCAGGCTGTTGCAACTTCACACTGGCCTCTGCCACTGCAGGCTCGCCGCGCACATCCCAATTGTGACTGCCGTATCCCTCCCGCTCCCTGGACTGAGTGAGCAAGTGAGCCCTAATCAGCTGCTGCTTTAACCCCTTCCTGTCTGGGCAGGGAAGAGACACCTGAGGGTGGTCTACATGCAGAGGCGGGGCCAAAACCAAAGGTGAGCCCTCGGAGCTGTGCGAACAAAGAAGAGAAAGGGAAATCTCTCTGTGCAGCCTCAGGAGTAGTGGATTAAATCCCCACAATCAGCTTGGTGAACCTTGAATCTGTGGAATACCTCAATAGACAATGAATGTTCCAAAAATTGAGGCAGTGGACTTCAGGGGCAACTGTGGACTTCGGGTTTGCAATCTGTGACTTGGTTTTCGTTTTATGGTTATCTTAGTTTAGTTTTTAGTGATTGTTTTCAGTTGTGGGTTTCTTTATTGGTTTGGTTGCTCTCTCACTTTTCTTTTTTCTTCTCTTTTTGTAAGTGTCTGTGTGTATGTTTCTTTGTGTGATTTTCTCTATATAGTTTTGCCTTTTACCATTTGTTTTGCGATAGATCATATCCTGGATCACAAATCAAGCCTCGGTAAATTTAAGAAAATTGAAATCATATCAAGTATCTTTTCTGACCACAATGCTATGAGACTAGAGGAAAAAAACTAAAAAATACAAACACATGGAGGCTAAACAATATGCCACTAAATAACCAATAGATCACTGAAGAAATCAAAGAGGAAATCAAAAAATACCTAGAAACAAATGACAATGAAAACACAATGACCCAAAACCTATGGGATACAGCAAAAGCAGTTCTAAGAGGGAAGTTTATAGCAATACAGTCCTACTTCAAAAAACAAGAAAAATATCAAATAAACAACCTAACCTTACACCTAAAGCAATTAGAGAAAGAAAAACAAAAAAAACCCCAAAGTTAGCAGAAGGAAAGAAAACATAAAGATCAGATCAGAAATAAATGAAAAAGAAATGAAGGAAACGATAGCAAAGATCAATAAAACTAAAAGCTGGTTCTTTGAAAAGATAAACAAAATTGATAAACAATTAGCCAGAATCATCAGGAAAAAAAGGGAGAGGACTCAAATCAACAGAATTAGAAATGAAAAAGGAGAAGTAACAACTGAGACTACAGAAATACAAAGGATCATGAGAGACTACTACAAGAAACTATATGCCAACAAAATGGACAACCTGGAAGAAACGGACAAATTCTTAGAAAAGTACAACCTTCCGAGACTGAACCAGGAAGAAATAGAAAATATGAACAGACCAATCACAAGCACTGAAACTGAAACTGTGATTAAAAATTTTCCAACAAACAAAAGCCCAGAACCAGATGGCTTCACAGGTGAATTCTATCAAATACTTAGAGAAGAGCTAACACCTATCTTTCTCAAACTCTTCCAAAATATAGCAGAGGGAGGAACGCTCCCAAACTCATTCTATGAGGCCACCATCACCCTACACCAAAACCAGACAAAGATGTGAAAAAAAAAGAAAACCACAGTGAAAAACTATGTTCACTGATGAACATAGATGCAAAAATTGTCAACAAAATACTAGCAAACAGAATTCAACAGCACATTAAAATGATCATATGCCGTGATCAAGTGGGATTTATCCCAGGAATGTAAGGATTCTTCAATATACACAAATCAATCAATGTGATACACCATATTAACAAATTGAAGGATAAAAACCATATGATAATCTCAGTAGATGCAGAAAAAGCTTCTGACAAAATTCAACACCAATTTATGATAAATACTCTCCAGAAAGTGGGCATAGAGGGAACCTACTTCAACATAATAAAGGCCATATATGGCAAGCCCACAGCAAACATCATTCTCAATGGTGGAAAACTGAAACCATTTCCTCTAAGATCAGCACAAGACAAGGGTGCCCACTCTCACACGATTATTCAACATGGTTTTGGAAGTTTTAGCCACGGCAAGCAGAGAAGAAAAACAAATAAAAGGAATCCAAATCTGCAAACAAGAAGTAAAGCTCTCACTGTCTGTAGATGACATGATACTATACATAGAGAATCCTAAAGATGTCACCAGAAAACTACTAGAGCTAATCAATGAATTTGGTAAAGTAGCAGGATACAAAGTTAATGCACAGAAGTCTCTTGCATTTCTATAGACTAACAATGAAAAATCTGAAAGAGAAATTAAGGAAACACTCCCATTTACTACTGCAACAAAGAGAATGAAATACCTAGGAATAAACCTACCTAAGGGGACAAAAGACCTGTATGCAGAAAACTATAAGACACTGATGAAAGAAATCAAAGACGATACAAACAGATGGAGAGATATACCATGTTCTTGGATTGGAAGAATCAATATTGTGAAAATGACTATACTTCCCAAAGCAATCTACAGATTCAATGCAATCCCTATCAAATTTCCAATGGCATTTTTTACAGAACTAAAACAAAAAATCTTAAAATTTGTATGAAAACACAAAAGACCCCGAATAGCCAAAGCAATCTTGAGAAAGGAAAATGGAGCTGGAGGAATCAGGTTCCTGGACTTCAGACTATACTACAAAGCTACAGTAATCAAGACAGGATGGTACTGGTACAAAAACAGAAATATAGATCAATGGAACAGGATAGAAAGCCCAGAGATAAAACCACGCACAAATGGTCACCTTATCTTTGACAAAGGAAGCAAGAATATTCAATGGAGAAAGACAGTCTTTTCAATAAGTGGTGCTGGGAAAACTGGACAGCTACATGTAAAAGAATGAAATTAGAACACTCCCTAACACCATACATAAAAATAAACTCAAAATGGATTAGAGACCTAAATGTAAAATTGGACACTATAAAACTCTTAGGGGAAAACACAGGCAGAACGGACTGTTACATAAATCACAGCAAGATCTTTTCGATCCACCTCCTAGAGTAATGGAAATAAAAACCAAAATAAACAAATGGGTCCTAATGAAACTTCAAAGCTTTTGCACAGCAAAGGAAACCATAAACAAGACGAAAAGACAACCCTCAGAATGGGAGAAAATATTTGCTAGTGAAGCAACTGACAAAGGATTAATTTCCAAAATTTGCAAGCAGCTCATGCCGCTCAATATCAAAAAAACAAACAACCCAATCAAAAAATGGGCAGAAGACCTAAGTAGACATTTCTCCAAAGAAGACATACAGATGGCCAAGAAGCACATGAAAACCTGCTCAACATCACTAATTATTAGAGAAATGCAAATCAAAACTACAATGAGGTATCACCTCGCACCAGTCAGAATGGCCATCATTCAAAAAATCTACAAACAATAAATGCTCGAGAGGGTGTGGAGAAAACGGAACCCTCTTGCACTGTTGGTGGGAATGTAAATTGATACAGCCACTATGGAGAACAGTATGGAGGTTCCTTAAAGAACTAAAAATAGAATTACCATATGACCTAATAATCCCACTACTGGGCATATACCCAGAGAAAACCATAATTCAAAAAGACACATGCACCCCAATGTTCATTGCAGCACTATTTACAATAGCCAGGACATGGAAGCAACCTAAGTGTTCATCACCTGATGAATGGATAAAGAAGATGTGGCACAGGGACTTCCCTGGTGGCGCAGTGGTTAAGATTCCGCCTGCCAATGCAGGGGACACGGGTTCAAGCCCTGGTCCAGGAAGATCCCACATGCTGTGGAGCAACTAAGCCTCTGTGCCACAGCTACTGAAGCCCGCATGCCTAGAGCCTGTGCCCCGCAACAAAGAGAAGCCATAGCAATGAGAAGCCCGCACACCGCCACAAAGAGTAGCCCCCGCTCGCCGCAACTAGAGAAAGCCCATGCACAGCAACGAAGGCCCAACGCAGCTAATAAATAAATAAATAAATTTATTTTTTTAAAAAAAAGAAGATGTGGCACATATATACAATGGAATATCACTCAGCAACGAAATTGAGTTATTTGTCATGAGGTGGATGGACATAGAGTCTGTCATACAGGGTGAAGTAAGTCAGAAAGAGAAAAAAAGTACCGTATGCTAACGCATATATATGCAAACTAAAAAAAAAAGAAAAAAAGGTTCTGATGAACCTTGGGGCAAGACAGGAATAAAGACGCAGTTGTAGAGAATGGACTTGAGGACATGGGGGCCGGGGGGAGGGGAAGCTGGGACAAAGTGAGAGAGTGGCATGGACTTATATACACTACCAAACGTAAGGTAGATAGCTAGTGGGAAGCAGCCACACAGCACAGGGAGATCAGCTCGGTGCTTTGTGACCACCTAGAGGGGTGGGATAGGGAGGGTGGGAGGGAGACGCAAGAGGGAGGAGATCTGGGGATATATGTATACATAGAGCTGATTCACTTTGTTATACAGCAGAAAGTAACACAACATTGTAAAGCAGTTATATTCCAATAAAGATGTTAAAAAATACTACAAATTATATGTGATACAAATACTTTGAATGTTAGTTCTACTTTAGTACATTTACGTATGTCCTTTCATTATGTCAGTTTTAAAAAACAACCTTATGGAACCCTAACTTACGTATAACAAAATGCACCTACATTACTGTACAGTTTCACCAAATGTAAATTTGTGTAACCACCTCCACAGTCAAGATACAGAACACTTCCATCACCTCAAAAAGTTCCTCAAATCCCTCTGCAATACCATCCTCCTCACCCCCGGCCCCAGATGACCATTGACCTGCTTTCCATTACTGTAGATTATATATGTATTTTTTGGCATCATGAAATGCATATTGTTTTGCGTCTATCTTTTTTTGATCAGCATAATGTTTTTGCAATTTATCCATGTTGTTGCATAGGTGAAGAGTTCACTCCTTTTAAACGCTGAGTTTAAGTCCATTGTATGGCTGTATCACACTTTGTATATTCATTTAACTCCTGATGGGTATTTGGCTTGTTTCTAGTTCTTGCCTGTTAAGGAAAAAGCTGCTGTGAATACCCACGTACAAATATTTGTGTAGACATATATTTTAAATTACATCGAGTATCATACCCAACAGTGGAATTGGTGGGTAATAGAGTACTATGTGATTAACTTTATTAGAAACGGCCTAACTTTTCCAAAGTGATTGTACCAATTTACCTTCCCATTAGTCATGTATAAGAGCACTAGTTACTCCACATCTTTTCCAATTTTAGCCATTCCAGTCGGTGTAGAGTGGTATTTCATTGTGGCATATAATTTTATTTCTCTGATGACTAATGAGTTTGAACATTTTTTCATGTGTTTTTTGGCCATTCACATATCTCTTCAGTGATAAGTTTGCTCAAATCTCTTGCCCATTTTTAAATTATGTTGTTTGTCCTTTTGTTATTTAGTTATAGAAGGTCTTTATGTATCTGGAGAAAAATTTTTTGACAGATACACGCATTGTGAATATTTTTTCCCATCCTGTGGTCTGCCTTTTCATTTTCTTAATGCTGTCTTTGAAAGAGCAGAAGTGTTTGACAATACCATTCCTTAGGACAGAGTAGGCACATCTGTTTACAAATAAGCTTTGCTAATGAGTGCAGGGATATCTCTTAAAATACTGTGCCAAGGCAATTCATGTTGCCTATTTCACAGTTATTGATAATGTATCTGTGGCCAAGAACCCCAGGGTTTATCAAGCCCAGATTCACCAGCAGTATATCTCCCCAGATTTTGTGCTACCAGAAGTTCCTGTCTCAATGACCCCTTCATTCCTTTTTTCTCTCTCCGATACGTCTCCAAGGAAAATCTTCTTCACAACACAGGATGAGTTGGCAGTGAGTACAAACACCATTTCATTGCAGTGAGAGGGTCACAATGACCTCCTTTTGCACTGGAAAAGTAACTTAAAAGTTGGGTTTGGTTCTAGATTTCAGGAAGAGAAATCTCTGATATATGGACTCAGAAAACTCAAGACTCCTGTTGGCTCTCAAAATTGGAACTCAGTGAGTTTGTCCTTTCATCTAAGAAAACTGGTAGCCTGTGTTTTATTCATTTCTTTCAGCAAATATTTGTTACAATGTACCATATCCCCAGCATTGGTATTAGAAAAGCAAGAGATGTCTAGCGTACAATGTATCAAATATTTTAATTTATTGTTAATGAAACAGTGAGCATCTTGAGAACAAAAATCTTTTTCACTCTCCTGAGCTTGGTGTTGGCACACAGTACTTACCAAATGTAGTTAATGTATGAATGACTGTATGCATGCATGCATCAACAAAGTGTCAAAGAGAGTTGCCTTGCTTGAGTATTCTATATTTTCTATGATGGGAGTGTTTTTTTTTTTTTTGATGGGAGAGCTATAACCAAATAGCCATAGCCACTCAAGGGAAAATGATACTATGGTAGCAATATGATAATCCAAACCTCCAGCAACATCCCAGTCAGGAAGCCGATTAATACTCAGAATAAGGCTTGTATCATTTTGATTCCTAATGGCTAAGATTTCCCAAAGTGGGAGATAATGCACCAGACCTCAGACATGATGAGGGTCACAAGAAAATTATTTTCTTCTTAGATTATATCAGAAGTAAGATCAATAATAAAAAGATTTACTACCACTGTAACAAACAGTATTTAGTACACTTTATAAAAAAGTTTCAAATACATTTTCCCACTGGATCCTTCCAACACCCCTGGGAGATAGCCACAAGTAGTATTAGTACACTTATCCTGACTATATACTGCTACAAATGAGGTTCAGAGAAGGTAAGTGTTCTGCCCAAGATTTCACAGGTATGCAGCAGCAAAATGGAGTAGCTGAACTCTAGTACTCTTTCTTGCTCCCTTTGGAGGACATGCCCCACACTGACAGGGTGCCATATATGGCAGTCTCTCTTCCCCTTGATTTTAAAATAATATTTCTTTGCTGTGCCATGAAATGAGACAAATTATCCTTACTACAGTGTATCTTTAGGGTACACTCTACATGGTACTAAAGAAAACTCAACTGTCAAACAAAGCTTTCACTGAATGCTTCACCTAATTCCAAGGGGATGAGCCCCCATGGAAGCCATAACTCTGTGAACCCTCAAATTCCTTTTTCTATGCAAACCCTACTTCATAAGGAGTTAACTGGAACATGCTGAGATGATTGTTTTCTCTTAGCCAGATGAAATTTCCTTAATTGTTTTTACGTTATACTTGTCCAGGAGGAATTTCTTAGCTTAGACACATCTATTCAGGAATTTCATTGCTTTGGCTTCATAGCTGTAGACAGGAGCTTGGGAGGAAGGACTGTAGAGCTACTAATCACCCCTGTTCAACCCTCCAAGGAACAAAGTGAGGCAGTACTATGTGTGAGCTACCACATCAGGACTTACTGGAGAACTGCTCACACTTGGAGAACGGTCTTCACTTGCAAACATGGCCACCACTGAAATAACTGTAGCTTGACGTTAATCTTGTAGCAGGATTACATTTCAGACCATTGTTCTACAGAAGATGAAGTGTGCCTGCCTCTGCCTCAGTGACAATGGGGTAATTGTATGCTTTGCAGTTGGGTCCTAAGGAAGGAAAACTCAACTTTGTTCAGGATCAGGGCTGGGTAATTGAACAACATTTGAGATTCTGTTATTACCACCAACAGTTGAGAGCTATGACTGAGAAAAATTCAATTCATCCCTCTTTGTCAAACAGCTATACTTCTACATTCTTACTGGCCTCTATAATAGCTTATGAAGGATAAACAGCTCTCTTTATTAATGCTTCATTAAGAATTTTTATATCTATGTGACAAGTGGTGCATTCTTTGCACAGAATAAAGTACTTGGAGCCTTGATTCCAGCTGGTCTGGATTGGAAAACTCATTACTGCTCTTAGCCTGACTGCCAGAAAACTCCTCAGGGGAGAAATATGGCCTTGTATGTATAGAAACACTCAAACCAGATTGGTCAACTTTTATAAATAAACCATTGGAAAATATAACTTAGAGGGAGGAGTATATCAATCGCAGATTGTTTCCTTAATTTCCCTGTTATTTCCCAGTTTCAAATTTTTCATAACAAAAATAATAATTAAAAGTATGCTACAAAGCTCATCATTCAGTCTTAAAACGATATCTTTCTGTAATGACAAAGGGAATTATAAATGACATTACAATTTGGAGGTAAAATTACAAGATCCCTTATAGTTAAGCAATTGATAGTCATCTGGACCAAGTTCTAGATTAAAGTCACCATCTCTTGACTCAAAGACTGGCAAAATCAGGTTAGAATAGACAAGGAACTGTTTCCAGTGGAGAAGCTTAAAACACAATTATGAATACATTCATCTTCCTTTGCCCAGGGACTCTCCATCCCATAATACCATTTGCATAATGGGTTACTTTGTTTGTTCCCTTTTAAATGTTAAATTTGGAATATTTTATTCCAAGTGCCATCATAAAAATAAACATACCGAGTTCTAAGCCCACAGCTTTTCCTAAGTATCTGAGACTAAAATTCAGTCTATTTTGCCTGTATTTTGCCTGTAGTTAGGGAAGGACAAGCACTTTCTAATTTGTTTACACACCCAAGATGATCTGGCTCTAAAGCTCTAAAGGGTTGTAAATATAGACAAATGGAAGTTAGTGTTTCACTTCATCTACCCCACTCTCAACAAGACACATGCGCACACACACACACACACACACACACACACACACACACACACACACACACACACACACACACACACACACACACACACACCCTCCCTCTGCTCCTTTCCGAAGGCATCTGGAGGTGCTATTTTGTATGTGTGTTGGCTACTGACTGCCCCAGCTCCCCTCCCTGTCTCTGATGTCTTCTACTCTGGAGCAGTATTCCTCAGTGGACATTTATCAGTCCACACCTGCACTCTTCCTTCCCCCTGGTCCCCAGGGCAGATGGACCTGACCTATGTCTAACTGCCTGGATGGCAAAGAGCTAACTTAAAAGCCAGTCCCTGCACATGGAGGATCTATTATTCAACTCAAATGGAACATATTTTGCTTTTTAAGAGGGTGCCTTGAGATACATGATAGCTAAGTTTAGCCAGATCTTTGGCAGGAGGGAAAAATTCCATGTTCTCCCACATACCATGCATAGGCACTTTCTGCCGTCCCCAGTTCAGCCCTGCACAGGGCTAGGAGATGAAGTTAAGAAGCACTACAGCCAACCTGTCCTGATGTTTGGGAATGGTGATCAGCACAGCAACCTGCCAGATGGTTAGAAAGCACCCCCTTCCAGCCTGCAATCCCTCTGAATTACTATAGTAACTACTTTGCAGCATCTCAGCCTCCTAGAGTGTAAAGCTCTGCTTTTCTAAAGCTTCTCACATTCTATGTGTATTAGCACTGGGTTTTTTTTTTTTCGGATTCAAACTTTGCTGGCTAGGCTCTAGGTAAAGAGATTTTATGCTTTTTAATGGTAAAAATTCAGCCTCCCTGATGGTTTTCCTCAACACAGCTATTCACGTAGCCAGTGGATGGGTCTCCTTGGAAACAGCAGTGGCTCAGTTACTCTGTCTCCTGATGGCAATCTCTCTGTACCATTGGCTGCTTATTCCCAGCAGCTGGTGCCCTGACTAGAGCAGGACACTGAGGACCATGAGTGAAGAGGAGCAAATTTGTGATCAAGGGGCAAGACAAGGGGTGGGAGGTAGGCTGAGGTGACAGTGGAGGTTTTGCCAGACGAAGATACTGTCCAGGGAGAATGGGTAGCTCTGTACAAGGTTCCAACAAAGGGGGGCACCCATTGTTCTAAAACTGGGGGCCCAACAGGTAGGTGGAGCCCAGCCATGAGAAATTTGACAGCATATATGTTGAAGTTCAGGCAGTTAGGCAGTGGTGTATCACAAGGTGGAGGATGGGTCTCTACCACTAGGCGGAGGGACTAGTAAGAGATAGGCAGGTCTGAGTGATAGAAGGGGAGCTGAGGAATGTTCCAGAACCAGCACTCAGATACAGGGAAGGCAGAGCCAATATCTGGGTTTGGGGAACATGGGTGGGGTGAAGTGCCTGGGAATTTGGGAACAAGGGGCAGAGCTTCATTATCAGAACTGGACCATTGATGGAAGGGGCTGGATGAAGGGGAGTGTGTGGTATGGGTCTAGTTCTATCTTATAGCACACTCTAGGAAAAGAGTCACAACAAGGTTCTAGAATGAGGGTGGAGACACCACCATGGTTGAACCAGAGGGTCAGGAACTCAGAGTATGTGTGAAAACTCTGCTGTTGGTGGATGGGAGAGAAAACAGGTTAAAAAAAAAAGCAATACCCACAACTACCTTCTTTAGCTATCTTGCATCCTCTATTGCCTCCTCTCTCTTCTTGTCATCACAGTCTTAATAACTGCTCTTATTAATATCTTAAAGATTGTTGAGAGGGATTACTTTTGAAGAACATGCTGCAGTAGGGGAAAGCTTTGAGAATTATTCCCTTCTCTCTGCCCAGCTACACTGTGTTCGGGAGTCTGTTGCCCAGTATTGGCTGCATCCGGGGTTCAACAAGCAAGGAAAGACACATGGGGGAGGCAATCCAAGAGCCCTTATAGCCCATATGGAGCCCCTTCCATGTACCAGGTACAAGACATCTGGGGACCCTGTGAAAGTGCAGAGCCCCAAGCCCCCAGATTGAGGGTGCTCTTCAGGTGGTTCTGAGGTAGATGGTCCTGTAGGGACACTTTGGGAAAGTCTAGCATAGAGCTCCACTCCCTACCTCCACCGCACCACCAACCTTACTGTGCCTGTCTGGGCAGAATTGATATTGGACACTCCTTATTTTGAGAGCATGCAGGTAGAAAGCCACCCCATCTAACTTCGAGTAGCTGCTTTTCCTACGCACACCAAAACCCAGTGCTGGGAAGGAGGAGGCCCCCCAGGTGCTCAGTGGCCAGGGCCATGTGGTCAACCCCAGGAGACGCTGAAGCAGCAGGAGAGGGACTCCCTCAGGGCCAGCTACCGTTGCCCCACTGCTGAGCTCTAAGCCTTGCTTTTCTTCCATTCTAATCACGTGATCAGAGCTAAGTTGGGTTCCAGAAATGCGGGACAAAAGAGGGGACTTAAAGCCCGTCCTTTCTCTCAGCTGCTCTCCTTCATGGCTACTAGAACCCACCAATTTGTGCTGTATCCTGAAGACTATAGTTGTTTTTATCCATCTCGAAAAAAAAAGGAAACATGAGACCCACCATCAGAAGGAGGTTGTGATTTCCTTGCGTGGGCCAGCTTTAAGGACAAGGAGCTGCTGAGGCAGAAAATTCCCCAGTGGCAGGCTTGATGGATGACATGACATTGTCTCCTGAGGACACAGTGATTTGCTGCAGCATTGCAGCAAACCAAAATAAACCATCACTCTGCACAAGGGCTGAGAAGCTTCATGTCTATGCTTTTCATCATAATTCTGGTAGCAGAGCTTCCCAGATTCTAGGTTAACCCCTTTCACTTTGGACCAGAAATCTGCAGCAGGAACATGGGCGGGATCATAAGATAATTTTTCTTTGGATTAGCACCTTTCATCTGAGGATCTCCAAGTGCTTAAAAATATTAATTAAATTGCCACAACACCTTCGTATGCATAATTATTATCCATCCACGACCCCCAGCTCCATGTCAATCCCTTAAAAATGAGAAACTTGAAGGACAGCCTGGCTAGACTTCAATGGCTGAGCTTATCATAGAGGCAAACCTCATATTCAATGCCCTTCATTTCTAGTCTCATACTGAAGAGGACTAAGGTGGTGGAGATGATCACACAATACCTATGCATATGTACTTCACAGAGTATATATGTATACTCTGTATATATAAAGTATATATATATAAAGTATATATATACTTTTCTATACTCTCTTCTACTATTAGTAGAAGAAAAGAATATGTACATTGAATTTATCATTTAATTAAATAAGCTACTGTATTAATCCTAGAAACTTAGCTTCTTTATGTTTCAGTTTTTCTATCAATAAAATAGTGATATAACGGGGTTCCCTAATCTCTTACCTTACTCTGTCATAAGCATTGATGTCTGGTCAAGTGTAGTGTTCTACAATCTATGCCTCTATTCTGTTCTTATTTAATATGTGTAACCGGAAGTAGCCAACTCGGGGGCAGGTTAGACAGTAGAAGGGCTACTTAGAGGGACTTGAGACAGAGTTGCAGGTGAATAAAGCAGCTAAGTTAACAGTCTTTGTCAAGCAGCCCTCCAGGTTCATTCTGAGCTGTGGGCCAGGCATGAGGTCAAAAGAAAGAGAAGATCCAGACACAACCTCAAGACGAGCCAAACAGAGAGGGGCACATATACGGAAAGGTCAGAGAGAATGTTGCCACCATAAAGGTCTATGGGAAAATGAGGAACCTAAAGAAGGCATCCGAGGTGGGCCCTTCAGGTGTTAGCCGTGGGGGTTTACTTCCTGAGGGAAAGGCAGATTTGCAAATTCTGAATGAAGAGACCAATTACCAGGCATATTTGATGGAGCTAGTGAACACATGATATAATATGTTTATGTATTGAGATTTCTTATAAGGTTTACAAAGAAAATAATGTATGCTGCTTGTAGTATGTCAGTGATAAATATTTCTATAGAGATCTCTTTTATGAGGCAAGTGAGAAACATCTACAAATGTCTAGAGCGAAAATCTGTAGAAATAAAATATTCTTGGGATTTCTTTTAGAAGTCACTGATAACATTCTAGGAAAAAAAATAGAGAAATAAGTTCCTGGAAAAAATATATATAAATAATGGAAATACTGAGAGTTAAGGAGAAACAGCCACAAAAGAAAGGCATGAACACTCATGTAACACCAAGCAATGTATGATGTGCTTTCATGTAGGGTCTTATTTAAGGCTCTAAACAACCAGAAGTGTTGAGAGCATAAAGGAAACAAGTGACCTGTCTCAGGTTGGTGAGTAGGTAAACTGGGCCCTGGAGTCAGCAAAACAAGTCCAAGTCCTGGGTCTGCTACTCCCTAGCTGTGTGACCTTGGTCAGTCCCCTGCCTCTGAGAGCCTCAGCTGTCTCATGGGGCTGCTGGAAGAACTAAATGGGACGCTGCACAGAACATGCTCAGCGCAGAGCCTGGTACATCACAGAATGCACGCAATAAATACGAGCGCACATCACAGGTCACAACAGTCTCCCTACACAGCAAAAAGGCTGACGAAAACTAAACAACGCTCAACGTCTCTGAACTGATATTTGGAAGAGAGTGAAACACTCTCTTCCAAAATGTCCTCTCTGGGTGCTATGCCTGACTCCAAGGTTGCTCTATTTTCACAAAATAATTTTGGACCATCTCTGTTGGGAATGTCCTCGGGGCTTATTTAAAATATACATACGTATGTGTATTGTCATTGGTAGCAAATCCTGGCCACGAATAACAATTTATTTTTTCATTTTTTTAATTTAGAATTTGTTATTTAGAGTCAAATCTGATGAAGAAGAAACATAATCAAGAGGGGACAAAATTAAAGTATTGAAATTGTTTTTTTGTGTGTGCACCTTGCAAACATCCCCAAAGGCAATTCCAGATGAGGACCTGTATAAGCATCTCAAACAATGTACACAGTGACATTAAGTACACAACTTCCCGAACTCATTACCTGAAGGACGTTCCCTCATCTAAGTTTGACTTTTTAAATATTTTTTTAAACATAAAAGTCTCATTCTTTCATAGTCATACTTGCACTGTTGGCCTCTATTCACTTTTGAAATAGAAAACACTGGGAAGGAAAGGAAGCAGGCAAGACCAAAGGTAGAAATAAAAGGATGGGAAGAGAGAGAAAAGCCAAAAGTGAAAGGGCAAGACAAGGCACAGAAAATCAAACCAGCTTGGAAACATCACAGAGAAATCAACCTTGTAGACAAGAGACCTTAATTACAGTTTGCTTTTTAAGACATAACTCATACTACTCCTATTTGTTTTGTGGAAGGGGGAGACAGGGCTTATAATGGGCTGCAATAAACTTCCCAGTCAAGGCTAGATCATTTTTTAATTCTGCTCTGGGAGGATGTGTTGAGTAAAATACCTTAGCCTTTCGAGAAATCTAACCTTTTCTAAAAACACTTATTTTGCTTTTTCCTTCGTATTTTGGATGATCGTTCACCACCTGTTCATTTCTTTGCTCATCTCCTCAAGGCTCCTGGACAAGCAGCGGCTTGAGGATGAGGACTTGTGGGAAAGGAAGGAAACACGCAGAGCTCTCTTATGTGAATAACGTGATTAGCAGAAAATACGAAAGAGGCTTCTTCCCCTGTTCCTAAAGCAGATTTTCTTCAGAAGCTGGCAGAGCTCCCAATTTGCTCTGGGGACAGAATCTGGCTAAAGTGCTGCCAGCGTCAGCCTCAGGTGCCTCCAGATTGATGGGTTTGGGCAACCACACGGAAGGAGCACTACAGAGGCAGGAGAAGGGGGGGCACTCAGCACAGCACCGGGCAGGGCCAGCACAGGTCATGCACAGAGCAGGCTGGGTGCTCGCCCCACACCATCACTGGCCAGCCCTTCTGGCCACTGACACAGCTATGGATGGGCTGAGGGGCTGGAGATGGGAGAAGCTGGCTCCAGGGTCCAAGTTGGAGGAGGCTGAGTGGTCACAATGTAGGGAAGGAGCAGTGAAGGATGAGGTGGCCCCCATGGGCTGGCCCAGGGCACAGGCCGTTTCAAGCTGCACAGAGCAGTTCGGAGGGCAGAGCAATCCTGTCTTCCGGCACCAAGCAAATAGTGTCTCCTGACTTCCTGCCTGGCCCAGGGGTCTGAGCAAGCCGCCATGTGGGTTTGGGGAATGATCCAGAGGCAAAGGTTGCTGCTACCCTCCCTGGATCCTGCATTCAGCATTGTCACCGCAGCAATGCCCAGCCTACCCCTTTCAGCTTCCCCTGTGTAGCGTTTTCAACAAACACGCACTCTGGAGTACTTCTAATTGAACTGCAAGTCAGCAGGCACTCTATGAATTGTGATATGAGTTGATGGGGAAAGGAGAGGGAGACGGGGACCAAGGTCCTCAGCTTCTGAGGCTACGGCCAGATTCCCTGCTAGGTTTTAGCTCAGCCAGACTAGGATTCCTGATGGGGAAACTTTAAAAAACTGTTTTCCCCTATAGTAGTATTTGGAAAAGGTCTATGGCCATGAACTATTCATGGCCACTATCTGATTTCGCCCCCAGTATCTTCCAGATATCCTCACATGGATTCTTGAATAGCTTGCATATTAACAGAAAAGGTATGGGACACATTTGCCTCTCTGCTGCCTTAAATGTCTACCAGCCAGCCTGCCCTGAGTCTGTTGATGAAGCTGGGAACTGGTGGTCAAGGTAAGTGGGCTGGCCTGCTGCTTTCTGCTTTCTCTGCTCTTTCCCCTAATGGAATAGCGTGTGTGTGTGTGTGTGTGTGTGTGTGTGTGTGTGTGTGTGTGTGTACAACTCATTCCTGATCATTTCAAAAAATTCAGAAAAGGGCTTCCCTGGTGGCGCAGTGGTTGAGAGTCTGCCTGCCGATGCAGGGGACGCGGGTTCGTGCCCCGGTCCTGGAAGATCCCACATGCCGCGGAGCGGCTAGGCCCGTGAGCCATGGCCGCTGAGCCTGTGCGTCTGGAGCCTGTGCTCCGCAACGGGAGAGGCCACAACAGTGAGAGGCCCACGTACCACAAAAAAAAAAAAAATATATCAGAAAATACAGAAAAATGGAAAGAATGTCATGAGCTGGGAATAAGCATGGCTGACATGATAGCACACATTCTTCATGATTTTTATGCTAATATTTTGAAGAGAGATTAAAGGGTGCATATATTTTTATAACCAACTTTTTCACTCTACAATATATCACAAATATTATCCTTCCACGTTCATATGTATAGAGATATATTATCATTTTTAATGGCTGTCTAATAACCCAGGATAAAAATGTGCTGTGATCTAAATATTTAACCAATTGTCTGTAGTTAGATGATTTCAGTTGTTACTAGATTATTGCTGATGGAAACAAGGGTCTTTACATAATCATCACTGATTCCTCGTCAGGTCATTCTCTTAAGATGAATTCTGCAATGTGGAATTGCTGGGTCAAATCCTCTCACCTTTCTAAAGGCATTGATGCATCCTTTCAAAATTTTCCTATAGCAAGCAAAGCTCTACTAATATTCCATCCTTCCAAGAACAAATGAAACTGCCCATTTTCTTCCCTCACCCTGGACACTCAGCATTATGAGTCTTTTTCATCTTTTCCAGTTTGATGGTTGTAAATAATAGATCTCATTTGCTGTTTTAATTCGCTGTTCAGTGTTTCCTCTCCTCCCTCTGTCATCTCTTGGAGCTCTTTCTCCACCAGTATCCCCCTCATTCAATGATAAGCATTAGCAGAGCACTTCCTGTGTGTGGGCACCAACCATGCTGAACATCAGCGCTACTGGAGTGGCACCGTCTCAAGTGCTCTGGGGTGGAGGGGTGACCTCGGGGAGCTGCAGAGTTTCATGGAGGAGGGGATAATTATGCTAGATTTGATGGAATGGTGACAGCAGGATGGATAGAAAAAGGTCATTTCATGCAGAGAAAAGAGCACAAGCAAAGTCACTAAGGCCTGTGTTCCAGGGTAGCCGGGAGGTGGGCCAGGCTGAGACGGGCTCTGTGTGCTGTACAGTGGAGTTTAGACTATTCTATAGCAATGACACAGTTAAAGGAAGGGTTTTAGAGAGGAGAGTAGTGATCAAATTTGTGCTTACAAAGTTAATTTTGACAGTGGTGTGAAGGAGGAAACAAAGTGGGAGAGAGTGACGGAAGCAGGAAAACCAATAAAAAGGCCGCTGCGGTGGTCTGTGTGAAGACGATGAGAGCTGGAGAGAAGATGGGGCAGCCAGGGAGGGAGCAGGGGAATGGCTGACATACAATTTCCAGGACAAGTGACTGGGTAGGGGAAATGGGGGAGAAGTTCAGGAAGAATTGGAGCAGAAGACAAGGTATGAGTTTGGGCAAAAAGGAAGAAAAGATGGATTCAGTTTTGAACGTGCTACACTTAAAGTGCCCATTGGCCTTTAGATACATGCAGCCAAAGGGAAACTGTAAATATGGATTTGGGACCCTGGAGAGGGGCTGTGGCTATGGATACAGATGTGGGAATCATCAGCATTCAGCATCCACACAGTGATAGCCAGGAGCCCTTCCCTACATCCCTCCACCCCCATCCAGGCCTGACATCCATATGACTCCTTTGTCCTTGTCCCCAACTTGTGAGCCCCTTTACCTTCTCTCAGAGGTGCCCAGCTTTTATGAGAAAGAATGGATCAAATGTAGCCAATTCACATAAAAATTGGAAAAATAAGCTATTTCTCTTATGGTGCAAACAGTAAGCATTTGTTTAAAAGGTGTTTCTTAACACAAAGAACTGAGTCCTTCATGGTGTGACAAATGGGTGGGAGAGATCTGGGGGACAAGAAGCCTTTCTGAGCTCTGTCATGTCAATAAGCCACCCCATCTAATCCTGCCCTGGGCTGGGGGCTCTGCTCTGCTGCTAAAGATGCAAAATGCAAAGGCACTGTTGGCCTCTGAAGGAAGTATTCATAACTCGTTTGCCTTAAGACAGAGCTTTGCAACCAGAGACCTACTCCCAGGGGCCAGGTTTAAGCCCCGGGACCTAAAAAGGAACAGGGGGTGTGGTCTCATGCCATCAGCTGGGTGGCTTCCCAGCTATGGTTTGAACAGCTCAATTAAAAGGACAGGCAGCGGCTGTCTAAGTAGAAACACAGTAAAAACAAATCTGGGTCATTTTAGCCTACTTTGTTCTCTTCAGCATCTTAATAAATGTTGATCTAGAAAAACAAAAAGTGCTTTTGAGAGCATGCTAGGATGGAGATGAGAGTGAATGTCAGCTCTCAGCTTCATTTTTCAGCAGCTGACATTCCGGCTTGTCTCCAGACCCAGAAAACCTTACTCAGACCCAACCAGAAATTGCTCTCTTTTCCTTTAATCCTGTCTACTTTTCTCACTGGCTCCCTTCGAACCCTCTTTCTCCATTGCATCAAATCAGGGATGCCTATTGCATCTGGTGACACAGCTCTGGCTGGGCCCAGGGAATCAGACAGAAACTGCCAACCACACCCGCTGCTTCAGTGTACATCATTTCACGCACATCAGGAAGGAGTCTGCAATGGACGCACCTCACTCACCAAAACCAATGAATGAACAAAGCCTCTATTATTTCAAGAATAAGGACTTAACTAGAAAGGATGTATCTCAAAAACAATATTTTGCTCCACGATAAGTATCACTTCATGGCTTTCCCTGTTACAAATATGCATGTAATTAACTACAAGTCAAAAAACTAAAGGTTTCTTAGATAAACTAGACATCTGAGATGTAGAGTGATGCACAGAGAACATATCCCACGTGCTCGCACAGGAAACCAACAATGCAGAATGTGGGAATAAACAGCTCTTACCAAGTGCTGAAACTACACAAGATAAATCATAATTAATGCTCTAGAATGTTTCCTGCTGGAAATATCCAGAAGACGTTCATTTAAAATGATATAAACACCTCAAGCAAGGAGGCAAGGCAGGAGGGAACAGGGCACAGAGAGATTCCAAACTCTTATTCAGTCCATAGCACGATTCTAAGCCCAAATTGTTAGAGTTTCTGGGCAGAGGAAACGATTTCTACTATGAAGGAGGAAGAGGGAAGCTCCCAGAGCACCAATTTCCTTAATGACAGGCCACCCTGAGAAGCTGGCAAGTTTCCTTTAAATATTTATGGCAAAAATCCCTGCAGTATCAAAGATCAAAATGGCTTCCTAATTTAAGCCAACACTTTTAAGTCTGTTGATAACTGCAATAGAAATTAACCTCAAAACAGCTCACTTCATCACTCATGTATGGGCTTCCAAGTTCAGGGCACTGAAGGTGCATGACTCACACCCATCTATGTAAATGTAGCATCTTCTATGGCCTCCATGGTGCTTTATCTTCATAAATCTTCTTCCTCTTTTAACTGAAGTCACATTAATTACCCAGGCCTTTCTGTGTTCACATAAACAAAAACTAATCTAAAAACAGTGACTCCACCTTACTTTATTTCTTTAACATTTCCCAATTTTCCCCCCAAATGTGTAACTACCAAAACCCTTTAAAGTGCAACTCCAGCCACATTTGGGCAGATCTTAAGAGACACAGTTGTGAATGTGAGCTGCTGTTCTTCTCACCCTGCCAACTTGGCACCTTCATGTGTCATAAATCTTGATATGGAAGCAGGAGAACCAGAGTGACTATTTTCTGTTGGGACCTGTGTGTTCTCCACCCGGGATGGCAGGAGTCCTGCCATGGTCTTCTGAGACACAGCACGCTCTCTGGCAAGCGTTCAGGGCCACCAAGCCATCATTTTCACAACACATCGGAAGATTTTCAACTTAACAAGCTTGGTTCAGATATAAGAATCAAGTGAGATCACCTAGGAAAAAAAAAATCCCTCCCCATACATCTGCCCCGAATGGGAAAGCTGATTGCCAAAGAAAAGTCAGGGTTCTAGAAGAACAGTTTCTACAGAAAACCCAAAGGGTCAAACACTGGAAAAAAATATACACAGTCTCTGGAATGCTGCCCTGATTTCTTCTGCACCCCAGTCCTTGTTTTCCCTCACTTTCATTGTCTCTCCTGCTGTCCCTGTGTGTACACAGCTGTGGGACAGTGATTACAGGTGATGACAAGCACAGCCCTCAGAGCCAGGCTGCCTGGACCCAGGCCCTTGGGCCATTAACTAGTTTCTCTGTGCCTCATTTCTTCGTCTGTAAAATGGGCTGCTTTGAGGATTAAATGAGATAACACAGTTGACGCCTTTTGCACAATGACTGACACATGACATAACCTGTCCCCTCTGCTCAACCCCTCTTCCTTGTTAGGCTGTGACTAGAGCAAGCATGGATGTATCTTTCCAAACATAAGGTAAAGGCAACTTCAGAACCGAATTCCAGTATCTACCTGTGGGACTTCGGGCAGATTCAGAGCAGTAGTACTATGCTAAAAAGTGCTTTATGTATATATAAATCAACTCATGTAATCCATAAGATACTTATAAGAGATTTACACTAGTTATTCCTCAACTAGTCATTCCTCCCAGGACCCAGGCCCTTGTGTAGTTCCCTCCCATATTGACTCTGCGCTTGGTCATGTGCTTACTCTGGCCAATGGCACCAAAGAAATGAGATTAGTAGACGCCTGATAAGCGCTTGCACACTAAAGCTTGTACCTTTAGACTGCTACCGCCGCCATGTCAAAAAGTCTAGCCTCCTTAAGGATGCAAGAGCACAGGGAGAGAGAAGCCCAGCTGATCCCTCCGCCCCGTTGGTCTTCCAGCCGAAGGTAGCTACCTGAATAAGCCCAGGTAACACCAGTAATTAAAATAGCCAGTCAACTCACAGAATCATGAGAAACAATAAGTTATTGTTAAGTCACCAAGCTTTAGGGTTGTTTGCTACTCTGCAGTGAGTAACTAAAACAGAAGTTGGTGAGTAGGGTGCTTCCATAACACAAACTTGAAACATGAGGCACTGGCTTTAGGACCAGATGGTTGGCAGAGGCTGAGAGGGCAGTTGGAAATACATTTTGGAGGCTGGAAAAAGGGCCACCCATGTTGCTGAAACAATCAGCAGAACTGTCATCTCTAGTCATTTGTAAGGTAAAAAACATATCTAATACATTTGTGGGTCTGAGCTAAAGAAATTTCCAGACAGAATGATGGAAGCATCAATAGATATATTTTTTTTTAGCTTTGCATAATGAGGTACAGGAAGAGAGAAGGATGAAAGAAGGAACCACTGACTTTGCAAGCAGAATTTAGAGGAAATTAAGGAGGGCCCAGAACTTGCTAGGTTGGCAAATAAAACTATTCCTCATTTCCATCCTCTACAGCAGGCAAAGGATTCTCCAAGTAAGAAATGGTCTCAGGGTAAAGATTAATCGAGGATGTGGCTGTAAGACCCTTTATTAAAACCTCTAGAAGACTTTAGGAAATGCTGAGTAGACCTTCTCAAGTGGACAAAAGCACTTCTAAGATTCATGGAAGCCTAATCCCAAAATAGCTCTGAGTAATCTGGAGCTGGGTTGCCCAACAGAGTAGCCACTAACCACACATAATTACTGAACACAAATTGATATGTAGTATAACTGTAAAATACACATGGGATTTAAAGGACTTAGTATAAAAAAATGTAAAATATCTTATTAATGATTTTTATATTGATTACATATTAAAATAATAATATTCTAGATATATTGAGCTAAACAAAATATGTTACTAAAATTACTTTCACCTGTTTTTTTATTATTATTTAAATTGTGGCTCTTAGAACTTTACAAAGTACATATGTGGTTCACATTTGTGGCTTGCATTATATTTCTATTAGACAGCACTAGTATAGAGAAAGGCCTATCCCAAAAAGAATTGTGGGCATAGATTTTGTCTACCTTTTTTACAGAACTAGAACAAAAAATCTTAAACTTTGTATGGAGACACAAAAGACCCCAAATAGCCAAAACAATCTTGAGAAAGAAAAACAGAGTTGAGGGATTCAGGCTCCCTGACTTCAGACTATACTACAAAGCTACAGTAATCAAGACAATATGGTACTGGCACAAAAACAGAAATATAGATCAATAGAACAGGATAGAAAACCCAGAGATAAATCCACGCACATATGGTCACCTTATTTTTGCTAAGGAGGCAAGAATATACAATGGAGAAAAGACAGCCTCTTCAATAAGTGGTGCTGGGAAAACTGGACAGCTACATGTAAAAGAATGAAATTACAACACTCCCTAACACCATACACATAAATAAACTCAAAATGGATTAAAGATCTAAACGTAATGCGAGACTATAAAACTCTTAGAAGAAAACATAGGAAGAACATTCTTTGACATAAATCACAGCAAGATCTTTTTTGACCCCCCTCCCAGAGTAATGGAAATAAAACCAAAAATAAAAAAATGGGGCCTAATGAAACTTAAAAGCTTTTGCACAATGAAGGAAACTATAAACAAGATGAAAAGAAAATCCTCAGAATGGGAGAAAATATTTGCAAACGAATCAACAAAGGATTAATCTCCAAAATATATAAACAGCTCATGTAGCTCAATATTAAAAAAAAAAAAACCGGAACCTCGCCTGGGAGCGCTCCCTAATAAAGCTCACTTGAAGCTTTCCTCTGTTTTGCGGTGCCGTTTGTTAAGATCCGACCTTACACAGATATTCAACAGCAAGTCCCACATGTGGACCTGTGTTCCAGACTCCTTTCCATCAGCAGCACATACGCGGGCCTCTCACTGTTGTGGCCTCTCCCGTTGCGGAGTACAGGCTCCAGACGCGCGGGCTCGGCGGCCGTGGCTCACGGGCCCAGCCGCTCCACGGCATGTGGGATCTTCCCGGACCTGGGCACGATCCCGTGTCCCCTGCATGTATAGGCGGACTCTCACCCACTGCGCCACCAGGGAAGCCCATGACCAGACATTTTTAAGGAACTACAGTTAACTTTATAGCACTAATTCTTACAAAGCATGCTTAGAAAAACTGGACTGTTCTCTGGTTTACAGGATTCCTTCAATATCTGGCTACAACCCTCTAAACTAAGCTTTCCAAACTCTGTGCTTCCCGTGTTCAGAAACTAAAATCTGACCATCCAGATTCCTTTTGTGTGCTGCACTGGCCTTTAATCCCAGGATCAGAAGAAGCCCTATGAGCTAAAGCCCAATCACTGCATATAAAACTTGAAGGACTCAAGGACTCATCACCATAGCAGACCATGCATGGGTTGGATTTTTCCCTGGACAAGCCATTGTCTGGGCCAGTAAGGAAGCTTGGCAAGATACTGGGTCACATATGCCCTTACATGAAAGGTAACCAAGGCTGTGGACCACATCACCAAGAGCATCAACAACTTAACTTCAAGGAACTCAGTGAGTGGTGTTCCACCAACTTCTTAGAATCCATTGGACAGGTTACTCTCAGGTGCAGCTCTTAAGGTTATTTACTTTAGTACAAACTTTCACATTAATACTTCTTATCTTCATTTCAGACATTCCTTTTTTAAGATATCTGATGTCCAGGACTCTAAAACAACTGAACATTTCTATCACTTCTCCATAAATGGTTCAACTGATTTTGAAGAAACAGTACCAAAAAGAGATTTTAAGAGATTATTTCTTGGACCCTGCTTGATCCTCCTCAAGAGGTTTATTCTCACCTCTGAATTGTTCAGCAAAAAAGGATATTCATTCATCTTCAACAAAAGAGACAGTGTTGAACTTCACCTAAGCCCTATGTTCTTGGAAAAGAGCAGCAGTTAAGAAATCCCCCACCCCCCATCAACATTTTGTGTTCCAGGAAAGGGCTTCCTGCAAAGAACCAAAGAACCATCCTTCCCCATACGACTTAGATAAGACTCACTGTTCACTTTTTTTTTGTTTGTTTTTTTCAGTTCATAAGCAAAGGAAAGCTTTATTCTTTGATCAAAGAATTGGAGAGGTATGAGCTTGCATTCTAGAGTTCACACTCTCCTGTTGACTCTTTCCCACGACTCCTATAAGACGTAAGGATAACTCCACTATCTACCTGTGACACGGCCAAACATATACCTTTCATTTTTTGTATGAACCTGCTGAGAAGGCCCAACAGACCCTCCTACTTCTTGTTCTTTGTCTCGTGATTAGATGAGATTAGAACTTTCTGCACCCTGGGAAAAAAAAAAAAAAAACCCAATCAAAAAATGGGCAGAAGACCTAAATAGACATTTTTCCAAAGAAGACATACAGATGGCCAAGAGGCACATGAAAAGCTGCTCAACACCACTAATTATTAGAGAAATGCAAATCAAAACTACAATGAGGTATCACCTCACACCAGTTAGAATGGGCATCATCAGAAAATCTACAAACAACAAATTCTGCAGAGGGTGGGAGAAAAGGGAACCCTCTTGCACTGTTGGTGGGAATGTAAATTGATACAACCACTATGGAGAACAGTATGGAGGTTCCTTAAAAACTAAAAATAGAATTACCATATGACCTAGCAATCCCACTGCTAGGCATATACCCAGAGAAAACCATAATTCAAAAAGACACCTGTGGGCTTCCATGGTGGCACAGCGGTTGAGAGTCTGCCTGCCGATGCAGGGGACATGGGTTCGTGCCCCGGTCTGGGAGGATCCCACATGCTGCAGAGAGGCTAGGCCCGTGAGCCATGGCCGCTGAGCCTGTGCGTCTGGAGCCTGTGCTCCGCAACAGGAGAGGCCACAACAGTGAGAGGCCCACATACTGCTAAAAAAAAAAAAAAAAGACACCTGCACCCCAATGTTCACTGCAGCACTATTTACAATAGGCAGATAATGGAAGCAACCTAAATGCCCATCAACAGATGAATGGATAAAGAAGATGTGGTAAATATATACAATGGAATATTACTCAGCCATAAAATAGAACGAAATTGGGTAATTTGTAGAGACTTGAATGGATCTAGAAACTGTCATACAGAGTGAAGTAAGTCAGAAAGAGAAACACAAATATCATATATTAACGCATATATGTGGAATCTAGAAAAATGGTATGGATGAACTGGTTTGCAAGACAGAAATAGAGACACAGATGTAGAGAACTAATGTATGGACCCCAAGGGGGGAAAGTGGGAGGGGGGTTATTGTTGTTGGTGGGATGAAATGGGAGATTGCGATTGACATATATACACTAATATGTATAAAATCGATGACTAATAAGAACCTGCTGTATAAAAAATAAATAGAGAGACCTTCAAGATGGAGGAGGTAAGATGTGGAGATCACCTTCCTCCCTACAAATACATCAGAAATACATCTACATGTGGAACAACTCCTACAGAACAGCTACTGAACGCTGGCAGAAGACCTCAGGCTCCCCCAAAGACGCCTTCAGATGACCTACATGCAGAGGCGGGGCCAAATCCAAAGCTGAACCCCAGGAGCTGTGTGAACAAAGAGAGAAAGAGAAATCTCTCCCAGCAGCCTCAGGAGCAGTGGATTAAATCTCCACAATCAACGTGATGTACCCTGCATAGGTGGAATACCTGAATAGACAATGAATCATCCCAAAATTGAGGCGGTGGACTTCGGGAGCAACTGTAGACTTGGGGTATGCTTTCTGCATCTAACTTCCTTCTGGTTTTATGTTATCTTGGTTTAGTATTTAGAGTTTACTATCACTGGTAGATTTGTTTATTGATTTGGTTGTTTTCTTCCTTTTTTTATATATAGAAATATATTTTTTCCTTTTTCTCTTTTTGAGAGTGCGTATGTGTGTGCTTCTTTTCTTTTGAATTTTATTTTCTTTATTTTTTTATACAGCAGGTTCTTATTAATTATCCATTTTATACATATTAGTGTATATATGTCAATCTCAATCTCCCAATTCATCATACCACCACCACCCCCCGCCCTGGCACTTTCCCCCCTTGGTGTCCATACATTTGTTCTCTGCATCTGTGTCTCAATTTCTTCCCTGCAAACCGGTTCATCTATACCATTTTTCTAGGTTCCACATATATGTGTTAATACACGATATTTGTTTGTCTCTTACTGACTTACTTCACTCTGTATGACAGTCTCTAGGTCCACCCATGTCTCTAAAAATGACCCAATTTCATTCCTTTTATACCTGAGTAATATTCCATTCTATATATGTACCACATCTTCTTTTTCCATTCATCTGTCGATGGGCATTTAGGTCACTTCCATGTCCTGGCTGTTGTAAATAGTGCTGCAATAAACATTGGGGTGCATGTGTCTTTTTGAATTATGTTTTTTTCTGGGTATATGCCCAGTAGTGGGATTGTTAGGTCATATGTTAATTCTATTTTTAGTTCTTTAAGGAACCTCCATACTGTTCTCCGTAGTGGCTGTATCAATTTACATTCCCACCAACAGTGCAAGAGGGTTCCCTTTTCTCCACACCCTCTCGAACATTTATTGTTTGTAGATTTTTTGAATGATGGCCATTCTGACTGGTGCGAAGTGATACCTCATTGTAGTTTTGATTTGCATTTCTCTAATGATTACTGATGTTGAGAGGCTTTTCATGTGCTTCTTAGCCATTTGTATGTCTTCTTTGGAGAAATGTCTACTTAGGTCTTCTGCCCATTTTTGCATTGGGCTGTTTGTTTTTTTAATATTGAGCTGCATGAGCTGTTTATATATATTGGAGATTAATCCTTTTTCTGATGATTCATTTGCAAATATTTTCTCGCATTCTGAGGGTTGTCTTTTCACCTTGTTTATGGTTTCCTTCGCTGTGCAAAAGCTTTTAAGTTTCATTAGGTCCCATTTGTTTGTTTTTATTTCCATTACTCTAGGAGGTGGATCAAAAAAGATCTTGCTGTGATTGATGTCAAACAGTGTTCTTCCTATGTTTTCCTCTAAGAGTTTTACCGTGCACGGTCTTACATTTAGGTCTTTAATCCACTTTGAGTTTATTTTTGTGTATGGTGTTAGGGAGTGTTCTAATTTCATTCTTTTACATGTAGCTGTCCAGTTTCCCCAGCACCACTTAATGAAGAGACTGTCTTTCTCCATTGTATATCCTTGCCTCCTTTGTCATAGATTAGTTGCCCATAGGTATGTGGGTTTATCTCTGGGCTTTCTATCCTGTTCCATTGATCTATATTTCTGTTTTTGTGCCAGTGCCATATTGTCTCGATTAGTGTACCTTTGTAGTATACTCTGAAGTCAGGGAGTTTGATTCCTCCAGCTCCATTTTTATCCCTCAAGACTGCTTTGGCTATTCGGGGTCTTTTGTATCTCCATACAAATTTTGATACTTCTTGTTCTAGTTCTGTAAAAAATGCCATTGGTAATTTGACAGGGATTGCATTGAATCTGTAGATTGCTTTGGGTAGTATAGTCATTTTCACAATATTGATTCTTGCAATCCAAGAACATGGTATACCTCTCCATCTGTTGGTATCATCTTTAATTTCTTTCATCAGTGTCTTATAGTTTTCTGCATACAGGTCTTTAGTCTCCCTAGGTAGTTTTATTCCTAGGTATTTTATTCTTTTTCTTGCAATGGTAAATGGGAGTGTTTCCTTAATTTCTCTTTCAGATTTTTCATTAGTGTACAGGAATGAAAAAGATTTCTGTGCATTGATTTTGTATCCTGCTACTTTACCAAATTCATTGATTAGCTCTAGTAGTTTTCTGGTGGCATCTTTAGGATTCTCTATGTATAGTATCATGTCATCTGAAAACAGTGACAGTTTTACTTCTTCTTTTCCAATTTGTATTCCTTTTATTTCTTCTTCTTCTCTGATTGCCATGGGTAGGACTTCCAAAACTATGTTGAATAATAGTGGTGAGAGTGGACATCCTTGTCTTGCTCCTGATCTTAAAGGAAATGCTTTCACTTTTTCACCACTGAGAATGATGTTTGCTGTGTGTTTCTTGTATATGGCCTTTATTATGTTGAGGTAGGTTCCCTCTATGCCCACTTTCTGGAGAATTTTTATCATAAATCGGTGTTGAATTTTGTCAAAAGCATTTTCTCCATCTATTGAGATGATCATATGGTTTTTATTCTTCAGTTAGTTAATATGGTGTGTCACATTGATTGATTTGAGTATATTGAAGAATCCTTGCATCTCTGGGATAAATCCCACTTGATCATGGTGTATGATCCTTTTAATGTGTTGTTGGATTCTGTTTGTGAGTATTTTGTTGATGATTTTTACATCTATATTCATCAGTGATATTGGTCTGTAATTTTCTTTTTTTGTAGTATCTTTGTCTGCTTTTAGTACCAGGGTGATGGTGGCCTCATAGAATGAGTTTGGGAGTGTTCCTTCCTCTGCAATTATTTGGAAGAGTTTGAAAAGGATGAGTGTTATCTCTTCTCTAAACGTTTGACTGAATTCACCTGTAAAGCCATCTGGCCTGGACTTTTGCTTGTTGGAAGATTTTTAATCACAGTTTCAAGTTCATTACTTGTGATTCGTCTGTTTATATTTTCTCTTTATTCCTGGTTCAGTCTTGGAAGGTTATACCTTTCTAAGAATTTGTCCATTTTCTCCAGGTTGTCCATTTTATGGCATAGAGTTGCTTGTAGTAGTCTTTTAGGATGCTTTCTATTTTTGCGGTGTTTCTTGTAACTTCTCCTTTGTCATTTCTAATTTTAATGATTTGAGTCCTTTCCCTCTTCTTCTTGATGAGTCTGGCTAATTGTTTATCAATTTTGTTTATCTTTTCAAAGAACCAGCTTTTAGTTTTATTGATCTTTGTTATTGTTTTCTTTGTTTCTATTTCACTTATTTCTGCTCTGATCTATATGATTTCTTTCCTTCTACTAACTTTGGGTTTTGTTTGTTCTTCTTTCTCTAATTCTTTTAGGTGTAAGGTTAGATTGTTTATTTGAGATGTTTGTTGTTTCTTGAGGTAGGATTGAATCCTATAAACTTCCCTCTTAGAACTGCTTTTGCTGCATCCCATAGGTTTTGTATCATCATGTTTTCATTGTCATTTGTCTCTAGATATTTTTTGTTTTCCTCTTTGATTTCTTCAGTGATCTGTTGGTAATTTAGTAACGCATTGTTTATCCTCCATGTGTTTGTTATGATTTTTTTCCCTGTAATTGATTTCTAATCTCATAGCATTGTGGTCAGAAAAGACGCTTGATATGATTTCTATTTTCTCACATTTACTGAGGCTTGATTTGTGACCCAACATGTGATCTATCCTGGAGAATGTTCTGTGCACACTTGAGAAGAAAGTGTAATCTGTTGTTTTTGGATGAAATGTCCTATAAATATCAATTAAGCCCATCTTGTTTAATATGTCATTTAAAACTTATTTTTCCTTATTAGTATTCTGTTTGGATGATCTGTCCATTGGTGTAAGTGAGCTATTAAAGTCCCCCACTATTATTTACTGTCGATTTCCTCTTTTATAGCTGTTAGCAGTTGCCTTATGTATTCAGATGCTCCTATGTTGGGTGCATATATATTTATAATTATTATATCTTCTTCTTGGATTGATTCCTTGATCATTATGTAGTGTCCTTCCTTGTCTCTTGTAACATTATTTTAAAGTCTATTTTGTCTGATATGAGTATTGCCACTCCAGCTTTCTTTTGATTTCCATTTGCATGGAATATCTTTTTCCATCCCCTCACTTTCAGTCTGTATGTGCCCTAGATCTGAAGTGGGTCTGTTGTAGACAGCATATATATGGGTCTTGTTTTTGTATCCATTCAGCGAGCCTGTGTCTTTTAGTTGGAGGATTTAATCCATTCACGTTTAAGGTAATTATCGATATGTACGTTCCTATTACCATTTCCTTAATTGTTATGGGTTTGTTTTTGTAGGTCTTTTTCTTCTCTTGTGTTTCCCATTTAGATAAGTTCCTTTAGCATTTGTAGTAGAGCTGGTTGGTGGTGCTGAATTCTCTTAGCTTTTGCTTTTCTGTAAAACTTTTGATTTCTCTGTCAAATCTGAATGAGATCCCTGCTGGCTGGAGTAATCTTGGCTGCAGGTTTTTCCCTTTCTTCACTTTAAATATGTCATGCCACTCCCTTCTGGCTTGTAGAGTTTCTGCTGAGAAATCAGCTGTTAACCTTATGGGAGTTCCCTTGTATGTTATTTGTCATTTTTCCCTTGCTGCTTTCAATAATTTTTCTTTGTCTTTAATTTTTGACAGTTTGATTACTATGTGTCTCAGCATGTTTCTCCTTGCGTTTACCCTGTATGGGACTCTCTGTGCTTCCTGGACTTGGGTGGCTATTGCCTTTCCCATGTTAGGGAAGTTTTCGACTGTAATGTCTTCAAATATTTTCTTGGGTCCTTTCTCTTTCTCTTCTCCTACTGGGACCCCTATAATGCAACTGTTGCTGCATTTAATGTTGTCCCATAGGTCTCTTAGGCTGTCTTCATTTTTTTTCATTCTTTTTCTTTATTCAGTTCTATAGCAGTGAATTCACCATTCTGTCTTCCAAGTCACTTATCCATTCTTCTGCCTCAGTTATTCTGCTATTGATTCCTTCTAGTGTATTTTTCATTTCAGTTATTGTATTGTTCACCTCTGTTTGTTTGTTCTTTAATTCTTCTAGGTCTTTGTTAAATATTTCTTGCATCTTCTCGATCTTTGCCTCCATTCTTTTTCCGAGGTCCTGGCTCATCTTCACTACCATTATTCTGAATTCTTTTTCTGGAATGTTGCCTACCTCCACTTCATTTAGTTGTTTTTCTGGGGTTTTATCTTGTTCCTTCATCTGGTACATAGCCCTCTGCCTTTTCATCTTGTCTATCTTTCTGTGAATGTGGTTTTTGTTCCACAGGCTGCAGGACTGTATTTCCTCCTGCTTCTGCTGTCTGCCCTCTGGTGGCTGAGGCTATCTAAGAGGCTTGTGCAAGTTGCCTGATGGGAGGGACTGGTGGTGGGTACAGCTGGCTGTTACTCTGGTGGGCAGAGCTCAGTAAAACTTTAATCTGCTTGTCTGCTGATGGGTAGGGCTGGGTTCCCTCTCTGTTGGTTATTTGCCCTGAGGCGACCCAACACTGGAGCCTACCCGGCTCTTTGTTGGAGCTAATGGTGGACTCTGGGAGGGCTCACACCAAGGAGTACTTCTCAGAACTTCTGCTGCCATTGTCCTTGTCCTCACGGTGGGACACAGCTTCACCCCACTTCTGCAGGAGGCCCTCCAACACTAGCAGGTAGGTCTGGTTCAGTCTCCTATGGGGTCACTGCTCCTTCCCCTGGGTCCTGATGTGCACACTACTTTGCATGTGCCCTCCAAGAGTGGAGTCTCTGTTTCCCCCATTCCTGTCAAACTCCTGTAATAAAATCCCGCTAGCCTTCAAAGTCTGATTCTCTAGGAATTCCTCCTCCTGTTGCTGGACCCCAAGGTGAAAGCCTGACGTGGAGCTCAGAACCTTCACTCCAGTGGGTGAACTTCTGTGGTATAAGTGTTCTCCAATTTGTGAGTCACCCACCCAGGATTTATGGGATTTGATTTTATTGTGATTTCACCCCTCCTACCATCTCACTGAGGCTTCTCCTTTGTCTCTGGATGTGTGGTATCTTTTGTGGTGAGTTCCAATGACTTCCTGTTGATGATTGTTCAGCAGTTAGTTGTGATTCCAGTGCTCACGCAAGAGGGAGCACCTTCAGAAATCATATCTCACCAGGACGCACTGGAAAACCTCTGTGTATGCTTCTTTGTGTAATTTTGTCTGCATAGCTTTGCTTTTACCATTTGTCCTAGGGTTCTGTCTTTCCTTTTTTTTTTTAGTGTAGTTTTTAGCAGTTGTTATCATAGGTGGATTTGTTTTTTGGTTTGCCTGCCCTCTTCTTTCTTTCTTTCTTTATATTACTTCCAATTTTTTTTTAAATAACTTTCTCCTTCCTTCCTTCCTTCCTTCCTTCCTTCCTTCCTTCCTCCCTTCCTCCCTCCCTCCCTCCCTCCCTCCCTCCCTTCCTTCCTTTCTTTCTTTCTTTCTTTCTCCCCTTTCTGCTGAGCTGTGTGGCTGACAGGGTCTTGGTGCTCCGGCTGGGTGTCAGGCCTGTGCCTCTGAGGTGGGAGAGCCAAGTTCAGGACACTGGTCCACCAGAAACCTCCTGGTTCCACGTAGTATCAAACGGCAAAAGCTCTCCCAGAGATCTCCATCTCAATGCTAAGACCCAGTTCCACTCAACGACGAGCAAGCTACAATGCTGGATACTCTATGCCAAACAACTAGAAAGACAGGAACACAACCCCACCCATTAGCAGAGAGGCTGCCTAAAATCATAATAAGGTCACAAACACCCCCAAAAACAAACCACCAGATGTGGTCCTTCCCACCAGAAAGACAAGATCCAGCCTCATCCACCAGAAAACAGGCACCAGTCCCCTCCACCAGGAAGCCTACACAACCCACTGAACCAAACTTAGCCACTGGGAGCAGACACCAAAAACAACAGGAACTACAAACCTTTAGCCTGCGAAAAAGAGACCTGAAACACAGTAAGTTAAGCAAAATAAGAAGACAGAGAAACACACAGCAGACAAAGAAGCAAGATAAGAAGCCACCAGACCAAACAAATGAAGATGAAATATGCAGTCTACCTGAAAAAGAATTCAGAGTAATGATAGTAAAGATGATCCAAAATCTTGGAAACTGAATAGAGAAAATACAAGAAACATTTAACAAGGACCTAGAATAACTAAAGAGCAAAAAAACAATGATGAACCACACCATAAACGAAATTAAAAATTCTCTAGAAGGAATCAATAGCAGAATAACTGAGGAAGAAGAATGGATAAGTGACGTGGAAGATAAAATAGTGGAAATAACCACTGCAGAGCAGAATAACGAAGAAGAATGAAAAGAACTGAGGACAGTCTCAGAAATTTTGGGACAACATTAAACACACTAAATTCAAATTATACAGGTCCCAGAAGAAGAAGAGAAAAAGAAAGGGAATGAGAAAATATTTGAAGAGATTACAGTTGGAAACTCCCCTAATATGCGAATGGAAATAGTCTATCAAGTCCAGGAAGCACAGAGAGACCCATAGAGGATAAACCCAAGGAAAAACATGCCCAGACACATATTAATCAAGCTCTCAAAAGTTAAACACAAAGAAAAAATATTAAAAGCAGCAAGGGAAAAACAACAAATAACATACAAGGGAATCCCCATAAGGTTAACAGCTGATCTTTCAGCAGAAACTCTGCAAGCCAGAAGGGACTGGCAGGACATACTTTATATGATGAAAGGCAAAAACCTACAACCAAGATTACCCTACCCAGCAATGATCTCAATCAGATTCGACAGAGAAATTAACACCTTTACAGACAAGCAAAAGCTAAGAGAATTCAGCACCACCAAACCAGCTTTACAACAAACGCTAAAGGAATTTCTCTAGGCAGGAAACACAAGAGAAGGAAAAGACCTACAGTAACAAACCCAAAACAATTAAGAAAATGGTAATAGGAACATACATATCGATAACTACCTTAAATGTAAATGGATTAAGTGCTCCAACCAAAAGACACAGAGTGGCTAAATGGATACAAAAGCAAGACCTGTATATATGATGTCTACAAGAGAACCACTGCAGACCTAGGGACACATACAGACTGAAAGTGAGGTGATGGAAAAAGATATTCCACGCAAATGGAAATAAAAAGAAAGCTGGAGTAGCAATTCTCATATCAGACAAAATAGACTTTAAAATAAAGACTATTACAAGAGACAAAGAAGGACATTACATAATGATCAAGGGCTCAACCCAAGGAGAAGATATAACAATTGTAAATATTTATGCACCCAACATAGGAGCACCTCAATACATAAGGCAAATACTAACAGCCATAAAAGGGGAAATCAACAGTAACACAATCATTGTAGCTGACTTTAACACCCCACCTTCACCAATGGACAGATCATCCAAAATGAAAATAAATAAGGAAACACAAGCTTTAAATGACATATTAGAGAAGATGAGCTTAATTGATATTTATAGGACATTTCATCCAAAAACAACAGAATACACTTTCTTTTCAAGTGCTAATGGAACATTCTCCAGGATAGATCGTATCCTGGGTCACAAATCAAGGCTTGGTAAATTTAAGAAAACTGAAATTGTATCAAGTATCTTTTCCAACCACAGTGCTATGAGACTAGATACCAATTACAGGAAAAAATCTGTAAAACATACAAACACATGGAGGCTAAACAATACACTACTAAATACCCAAGAGATCACTGAAGAAATCAAGGAGGAAATCAAAAAATACCTAGAAACAAATGACAATGAAAACACGACAACCCACAACCTATGGTATGCAGCAAAAGCACTTCTAAGCGGGAAGTTTATAGCAATACGATCCTACATGAAGAAACAAGAAACATCTCAAATAAACAACCGAACCTTACATCTAAAGCAACTAGAGAAAGAAGAACAAAAACAACCCAAAGTTAGCAGAAGGAAAGAAATCATAAATATCAGATCAGAAATAAATGAAAAAGAAATGAAGGAAAAGATCAATAAAATTAAAAGCTGGTTCTTTGAGAAGATAAAATTGATAAACCATTAGCCAGACTCATCAAGAAAAAAAGGGAGAAGATTCAAATCAATAGAATTAGAAATGAAAAAGGAGAAGTAACAATTGACACTGCAGAAATACAGAGGATCATGAGAGACTACTACAGGAAAATATGCCAATAAAATGGACAACCTGGAAGAAATGGACAAATTCTTAGAAAAGCACAACATTCCGAGACTGAACCAGGAAGAAATAGAAAATATAAACAGACCAATTGTAGCACTGAAATTGAGACTGTAATTAAAAATCTTCCAAAAAACAAAAGCCCAGGACCAGATGGCTTCACAGTCGAATTCTACCAAACATTTAGAGAAGAGCTAACACCTGTTCTTCTGAAACTCTTCCAAAATATAGCAGAGGGAGGAACACTCCCAAACTCATTCTACAAGGCCACCATCACCCTGATACCAAAACCAGACAAAGATGTCACAAAGAAAGAAAACTACAGACCAATATCTCTGATGAACATAGATGCAAAAATCCTCAACAAAATACTAGCAAACAGAATCCAACAGCACATTAAAAGTATCATACACCATGACCAAGTGGGGTTTATCCCAGAACTGCAAGGATTCTTCAATATATGCAAATCAATCAATGTAATACACCATATTAACAAACTGAAAGAGATAAACCATATGATCATCTCAATAGATGGAGAAAAAGCTTTTAACAAAATTCAACCAACATTTATGATAAAAACTCTCCAGAAAGTAGGCATAGAGAGAACTTACCTCAGCATAATAAAGGCCATATGTGAGAAACTCTTAGCCAACATCGTTCTCAATGGTGAAAAACAAAAAACCATTTCCTCTAAGATCAGGAACAAGACAGGTTTGTCCACTCTCACCAATATTATTCAACATAGTTCTGGAAGTTGTAGCCACAGCAATCAGAGAAGAAAAAGAAATAAAAGGAATCCAATTGCAAAAGAAGAAGTAAAGCTGTCACTGTTTGTAGATGACATGATACTATACACAGAGAATCCAAAAGATGCTGCCAGAAACCTACTAGAGCTAATCAATGAATTTGGTAAAGTAGCAGTATACAAAATTAATGCACAGAAATCTCTTGCATTCCTATACACTAATGATGAAAAATCTGAAAGAGAAATTAAGGAAACACACCCATTTACCATAAGAAAAAAAGAATAAAACACCTAGGAATAAACCTACCTAAGGAGACAAAAGACCTGTATGCAGAAAACTATAAGATACTCTTGAAAGAAATTAATGATGATACAAAGAGATGGAGAGATACACCATGTTCTTGGATTGTAAGAATCAACAATGTGAAAATGACTACACTACTCAAAGCAATCTACAGATTCAGTGCAATCCCTATCAAACTACCCATGGCATTTTCCACAGAACTAGAATAAAACATTGCACAATCTGGGGCTTCCGTGGTGGTGCAGTGGCTGAGAGTCCGCCTGCCGAAGCAGGGGACACAGGTTCGTGTCCTGGTCCGGGAAGATCCCACATGCCGCCGAGCGGCTGGGCTCGTGAGCCATGGCCGCTGAGCCTGCGCATCCGGAGCCTGTGCTCCACAATGGGAGAGACCACAACAGTGAGAGGCCTACGTACCGCAAAAAAAAAAAAAAAAAAAAGAAAGAAAATTGCACAGTCTGTATGGAAACACCAAAGACCCCAAATAGCCAAAGCAATCTTGAGAAAGAAAAATGGAGCTGGAGGAATCAGGCTCTCTGACTTCAGTGTATACTACAAAACTACAGTAGTAAAGACAGTATGGTACTGGCACAAAAATAGAAATATAGATCAATAGAACAGGATAGAAAGCCCAGAGATAAACCCACACACATATGGTCACCTTATTTTTGATAAAGGAGGCAAGAATATACGATGGAGTGAAGACAGCCTCTTCAATAAGTGGTGCTGGGAAAACTGGACAGCTACATGTAAAAGAATGAAATTACAACATTCCCTAACACCGTACACAAAAATAAACTCAAAATGGATTAAATACCTAAATGTAAGGCCAGACACTATAAAACTCTTAGGGGAAAACCTAGGCAGAACATTCTATGACATAAATCACAGCAGGATCCTTTTTGACCCACCTCCTAGAGAAATGGAAATAAAAACAAAAATAAACAAATGGGACCTCATGAAACTTAAAACCTTTTGCACAGCAAAGGAAACCATAAACAAGACGAAAAGACAACCCTCAGAATGGGAGAAAATTTTTGTAAATGAGAATTTACAAGCAGCTCATGCAGCTCAATATCAAAACAAACAACCCAATCCAAAAATGGGCAGAAGACCTAAATAGACATTTCTCCAAAGACGATATACAGATGGCCAAGAAACACATGAAAGGATGCTAAACATCAGTAATCATTAGAGAAATGCAAATCAAAACTACAATGAGGTATCACCTCGCACCAGTCAGAATGGCCATCATCAAAAAATCTACAAACAATAAATGCTAGAGAGGGTGTGGAGAAAAGGGAACCCTCTTGCACTGTTGGTGGGAATGTAAATTGATACAGCCACTATGGAGAACAGTATGGAGGTTCCTTAAGAAACTAAAAATAAAACTACCGTATGACCCAGCAATCCCACTACTGGGCATATACCCTGAGAAAACCATAATTCAAAAAGAGTCATGTACCACAATGTTCATTGCAGCTCTATTTACAACAGCCAGGACATGGAAGCAACCTAACTGTCCATCGACAGATGAATGGATAAGGAAAATGTGGCACATATATACAATGGAATATTACTCAGCCATAAAAAGAAACAAAATTGAGTTATTTTGTAGTGAGGTGGATAGACCTAGAGTCTGTCATACAGAGTGAAGTAAGTCAGAAAGAGAAAAACAAATATCATATGCTAACACATATATATGGAATCTAAAAAAAAAAAAAAAGGTTCTGAAGAACCTAGTGGCCGGACAAGAATAAAGACACCGACATAGAGAATGGACTTGAGGACCCGGGGAGGGAGAAGGGTAAGCTGGGACTAAGTGAGAGAGTAGCATGGACATATATACACTACCAAATGTAAAATAGCTAGTGGGAAGCAGCTGCATAGCACAGGGAGATCAGCTCAGTGCTTTGTGACCACCTAGAGGGGTGGGATAGGGAGGGTGGGAGGGAGACACAAGAGGGAGGAGATATGGGGATATATGTATTTGTATAGCTGATTCACTTTGTTATAAAGTAGAAACTAACACACCATTGTAAAGCAATTATACTGCAATTAAGGTGTTAAAAAATAAAATAAAAGATTTTGTCTTATGAAATGAACAATAATGAGATGAACAGAAAATCCATAAATTTTTAAAGGAATTCTACCATATTGGAGTAAGCATCTAAAATGATAGGAGACCTCTAGAGCCCCAAATTTCTACAGTCAGTATGCAGGTTGAGAAAGTTACTTTGCTGCAAACACAGGTCATTTATATTAAAAGAGAAAAGACATCTCAGAGGATGGAGCCAAGAATCCAGACGGTTGAATCTAGAGCAGACTTAGGCCCTAATCAAGGAACCTTGCCTGCTTGAGTAGGAAAACCCAATAATATAGATAGATAGATCTGATAGATTTCAGATTCAGATAGCAATAGATAGATAGATATCTATCTGAAAGATAGATTTCAGATAGAAATAGATAGATTTCTATCAGAAAGATAGATTTCAGATAGAAACAGATTTCTATCTGAAAGAGATTTCAGATAAAAATAGATAGATTTGTATCTGAAAGATAGATTTCAGAATTGCTTTGAACCAATTACTGCTTTTGCCTCCTATTATTCTATTTTTGAATGGGAATGTCTGTTGGGGTTACCACGTCGCTGTTTCAACATTTTATGTTGGGTGTATGGTTTAGTTTACAAGCAGAATTTAGAGGAAATAAACAGGACTTGTTAAGGCAAACCTTAATCTCTAACTGACGAGAACTATACATGAGAAATCCTATCTATATCTGTACCAGATTCGGATCACAAGATCATGGACTTTAAGCCCAATGTGGTCACTGGATGAGACCTCAAGGGTCTTGGGAGAGCAGTGTATATTTCTCCTATGCGATGAATTGAAATAATTGTGGCCAAAGGGTGAAGTTGATGAATTAAAAATGACCACATATTATTTACAAATCTTTTAATTAAGAGGTAGAGCTTATTCCTCCTACACTTTGAATCTGGCCTTTTTACTTTCTTTGTCCAGTTAAATGAGGCGGAAATGGTATTGTGCAACATCCAAACCCAGACCCTGAGAGGCCTTACGGTTTCTATTTTTGTCCTCCTGGTACTCTGAGGACAACACACTGTGATAAAGCCCACAATGAAAGGCCATTCCAGCTGCTCCATCCAGTGCTATCTGAGGCCCCAGACGTGAGAGTGTCACCATCTTAAATCTGCAGCTTACTGCAATCACATGAATAGGTCCAGGAAAACCCAGAGTAAGAACAACTCAGAAAAGAACTGTGAGAAATAATAAACCATTGTTATTAATAAACTATTGTGAGGTGGTTTGTTCTACAGCAACATATAATTAGTATCTATCCATGGTCTAACAGGGAATAGAGGTGAACAGATGGGACAGGTTTTCTGGCAGAGGTGTGACTTGGATTCTACTGTGGTTGGGATGCTGTTACCACCATGTTTTTCATCACGTGGACCTCTCCAAAGTGCTACTCACAACATGGCAGCTGGCTTCCCCCAGAGTAAGTGAACTGGGAGAGGGAGAAAGTGGCCAAAATGGAAGGCATAGGGCTTCCCTGGTGGCACAGCGGTTAAGAATCCGCCTGCCAATTCAGGGGACATGGGTCCTGGTCCGGGAAGATCCCACATGCCATGGAGGAATGAAGCCCATGTGCCACAACTACTGAGCCTGCGCTCTAGGGCTCGCAAGCCACAACTACTGAGCCCACGTGCTGCAACTACTGAAGCCCGCATGCCTAGAGCCTGTGCTCTGCAACAAGAGAAGCCACCACAATGAGAAGCCCATGCACCACAACGAAGAGTAGCCCCTGTTCACCACAACTAGAGAAAGCCCACGCGCAGCAACGAAGACCCAATGCAGCTAAAAAAAAAAATAAATAAAATGGAAGCCACAACGTCTTTTATAACTTAATATCAGAAGTGACATATCATTACTTCTCCTGTATGCTACTGGGCACACTGACCAAACCTGATGGAATGTGGGAAGGGACCACCAGGGTGCTAATATCAGGAGACAGGAATCATTAGGGGGCCATCCTTCAGGCGGCTACAACATAAACCAGGGAATGAATAAATCTATTTCACATCCTAGTCTTCATTTCAAGAATCTCAAAGAGGCTAATTTTCACATATCCTCTATTTCTCCTCTGACCTACTCATTTATCATGGGTTTTACCCATTTCTCTTTACTTTCCAGCTTATCCCTTACCTGTTTATCCCCCTCTCCCACTTCATCAGGCCATGGAACATGGCATCTCAGGTCTTCATGACTGACTGAAGGCAACTGCAGCAGTCAACTGGCTCAGCAGGGTCCTCTGTTAGAAGCCTCGGTGATGGGAAGATAGACCCTCAAAGATCAGAACTCCCCAAGTCTTTGCAGAGGAGAACGATAAATGAATTCAGCTCAATAAAAAGCAGCCCAGCCTGGGATTGTAAGGAAACAAGTCCCTGTGTTTGTTGCTGGTGACATGTGAGAAAGCAATGTTATAACAAATCCAGCTATGTGTTATAAATATTCGTCATACTTTTTGATTCACTGATATATTCTTTGGAGAACATACCCTCCAAAAACAACATCAACAAATAGAAAAAGTGAAGTTGTATTCTTTGGACCATCTCAAATGCTCAATAACAAGGAATTGGTCTGAGTAACAGGACAGAAAACTATATCAGCATAAGTGACAAGCATGTCATTTCACTGACACTGACCTGTGTCTATGAAATACAACTATGTGAGAAACACAAAGTAGGGCATATGTAAGTAAACACACACTGCTAAGATCAAGGTTTGGAAAATCAGAATAGATACAAATAGATTATTGTTGATTAGGATCTTGGGGGTTGAATTTTTTCATGAGAAGACCATTTCCTCGGAAGTCATCTGTCTTTGAGATGACTAGGAAACTACTAAGCAATAGGAGCTGCTTTCCAGTAACCCAAACAACACTCTCTGAGTCTTGGTTTCCTTGGTCACCAAATAAGTGTCACATACCTAAATCCCAGGACTGTAAAGATTAAATGAGATGAACTGTCTGCGTCCATTCTGCCCACTGGGAAGGGGTTTATAATCCAGGTGGAGGAAGTATGGAATGAGGGAAGCAACCTGGGCTTTGCATTCTGCTCCCACCACACTTAGTACCTTAGCTCTTTCTTACCCTCAGCTTCTTCAACTGTAAATGGTCCTTTCTACCTTGCAAAGTTCTGTCGGGGTTAAATGTTGCATCATATGTACAAAGGCTAGTAGAGTACTCAGCACATATTAGGTGCTCAATTAATATTAGTCCCCTTCTTTTTTGTTAACTTATATCTCCAACTCTTTCATTCTCTTCAAATAAAATGAAAAATAAGGAAAACCCTTTGAAACTGGAAACAAGCAAGTTAAGGCCAAATTTCCAAAAAGTGATATTTCACTAGTTCATTGCCAAGTCACACAATAAAAATAGTTTGTAAGAAGTCGAAGGGGATAGGGTCTTGACACACTACTCAAGTTAACCAAAGGGCCATCCAATGGTTTTGGTGCAGGGGCTGATCTGAGCCCTTTCCTGACATCCCTAGTCTTGGGAGACAAGATCCATATCACAGAACAGTTTGCCTATACGTTGAAAACATAAAGGGGTTCAAGATGTGAGAGTATCCGCCAGAAATAAGCCTAGGGCATGATTTGTGAACTGTGGCGCCCAAGGGTAAACAGCCTGGAGACCACAAACTCTTCCTCAGAGGAGTTTCCAACAGTACTAAGAGTGGCACTTGATGAAACAGAAACCACCCCTAAAGGAGAACTCCATCTTCTAGGTAGGGTCTGGGGAATAAATTAGCTGAAAGTCAAGGAAAGGGAAAGAACAGGTTATGGATACTCCCAGACTCCTCTTAAGACTGGAGTCTGTCTCCAGAATTACCAGCACAGTGGAAGTAAAAGATATGCTCCTTTAGAATTAAAGTCAGCCCCAAACAGCAAAGAAAGAACAGGATGCATGGCCTTTGTTTGTAAACAAAGACCAAGATAAATGTCGGCTGCCAGACCTCAAAGGGAGGTATGACAGGCCACTTGCAGGGGGAAGCCACAGGCGGCAGAGCGAGCCCTTTGGTCTCCCTGGTGGTCTCTGGCAGATCTTTTCACAGGCATCCCCAAAGGGCAGAGAAGCTAAGGGGGCCAGAAGGGGGCACCGACCCCAGCACCCTCCCCACAGGTCTGCGCCGTCTTCTTTGGCCAACGTTCAAGCATTTATAAACTTGATCATCACTCTCATCACAGCTGTGGCTGAATGCTTTGGAGTCAGGCATTTAGATGTGAATCTCCCAACAACAGGTAAATGGCTAAGCCTCAATTTCCTTGTCTGTATAATGGGATTACCAGTAGTCCCCCCACCTCGTAGGTGGTTGTGAAGGGTAAATGAGATCACGTGTGCAAAGCTTTCAGCACAGTGCCTGGCACATAGCCAGTACTCACAAATAGTAGGTGCTATTATTATTTTTATTCTGTTGTTGTTGTTGATTTTGCCTTCTGCTTTGTCATGTCACCCAGGGTAGCATTTCTCACCAGAACTGGGAGACATGCAGAGCTGAGGGACCATCAATGACCAACTCAGACATTTTCCAGAGTGGGGAAGGGTAGTATTGACGGCAACCATGAGAAGCATCAGCTGTAGGGAAGAAGTGAAGAGGAAGGGCGTGTGCTGCTCATGAGGCAACGTGCGCATCTACCAGCCTTGCTCCTGAGTCTGCTACAGGCCAGCTGAGGAGCCAGCTTCTCAGGGCAGCAGAGGGACCAGGGCTGGTCTGCAAGGAGGTTCAATCATGTTTGCTGAGGGCTCAGGGGCCATTTACAAGTGATGTGAAATGAAGAAGAAGGTCCCCTGGGAGACACCTGGAGAAGCCTCCTCCATAGGGGCAGGGGTTCTGCCCACCTCCCTCCCCACCCTCACTCGCACAGGGTTTGGGGAAGGAAGCAGGGCAGAGAAGGCACCACCCGTGCCTCGGGGCCAAGCATCCCATCAAGGACCAGCGTCTCATTCTCACCCTGGGAACTCGAGACTCAAACAGGACCCAAAACATACAGCAGAGCTCTGCTACTGCTCAGCCTCAGAGCACTGGATTTTAAGGAAGGTACTGTTTACTTTCAACAGGGTGTCATTTCCGACTGGAACACAAGATATACTTTTCTAGCAGGTCGGTACACAAGTAGTTCCGATAACCAGGCCACCTTAGGAGCCCCGTTACGGTAATTGCACTAAATCTCTGGGGTTGTCTTTTCGTTGGTAACACAAGTAAGAGGTAAGTAAAGGTTACTGAATAGGAAATTCAACACGATATATATATAGTCCAGGGCCTAGGACAGTGCCCAGAACACAGAGGAGCTGATTAATGTTTGCAGAATCAGTGTTTACTGAAGTTCATTTAAAAATAGCCCAGCAGTGATCAGTAACCCAGTGTATCAGGAGAGTGTCTCCTCTCTCTCACAAACACACACACACACACACACACACACACACACACACAAACATACACACACACACACAATGGCAAACAATAGGAAACCTCAATATATGGTCATTTTAAAAAATGATGTAATAACACAATTCACAAATATTTTCTCTGAGAATTGATTCTCTGGTTGCTGACTCTCCAACTTCGTTTCCTTTTAAAAGGCAGACCTAAAAATTCTCATAGAACTCCATTTTGTTCCTTTCCATACTCCCTTTATTACTTCCTTCTATCATGTGCGCATCGTACTTCACCTGTACAACACTAGGGATCCGGTTATGACAAACTCTGTAACGGCCCATCATACTCACTCTATGGTGGCTTATCTAGTTTTACTAAGTTATATCCCTCATACAGAAGTGCATGATCCCAAAATACATAAAAGTCATTTTTGCAACCCACAGAGTGAGCATGTAACTGATACAAATGTAACTCACACTTACTTAACACTTATGTCTCCTAATAACTTCTTTTTTAAAAAAATGCATGGTGGTATCTTACAAGAAGTCAGTTGATGGGCTCTTGAAAAACTCAGAATAAAACAATATATCAAAGGGGGCCTGTCTTCTGGTCAGTTCATCATCTGTGTTTTTGTGAGTGTTCTTAACAAAGGTGATTGTGTGTCTGGAGTATGGTACACATACATATGTAAACATGCACACTACAAGTGAAAATCCAGAGAACGCAGACACTGTCTAATTCATCAAGACATGAATTTCTTCCTGGTACTGACTGCAACAGCTATTACATTGGACCACCCAAGAAAGCCCCTCCCCAAAACACAAATCATGGGACAGGTTCTCCGACAGTAGAACCAATCCTCTCATTAGTCTGGGATGGTTGATGGACAGAAATCACATTATTTAAATCCTTTGTTGATTCTGTGCCCAATATACTGACATCTAACATTAAATTTGCCTTCAAATCATATTTTACAAAAAACGAAAGGTAAGAAAAACCATTCTTTTCCTACCTGATGCTGTAGCCACCAGAAGCCAGGCTGTTGCTCTCTGAATGGGACAGACTTCAGGATTTAATCTTCAGCAACCTCCCCTGGAACCAGAACCATCGGAAGAAAACTTTCAGTTGCTATGAGCAAGCAGACTGTTTACTTCCAGCCAATTCTTTCTCATTCCCATGGCTTGCTGAGTGCCAGAGTAGGGTGGTTAAGAAAGGATGTCTGGGGAGAAAGGGGTAGAGTTTGGGAGAAAGAGAAGAGACAGTTCCCAAGGAAAGGATTCGCTCACCCAGTACCCTTCCTTCAAGCAAAGGAAAGCCCTCTTTTTCAGCTTTAATTTCTCATGGAAGATCTGCCACTGCGTTACTCACAGGTAATTACTACATTGCCCCTTTACAAACAGCAGACATACTTTTTGGGCGAGCCTCCAGATTTCTGATTCATGCCTGTACCTGTCCACAGGGATAGCACTGCGGCTGGGAAAATTGGGAGGGCAACAAGCCCGCCCAAAGGGAGGACACAGTCTAGACTATTAATCAAGTTCTTGGGATAAAATGTGATCAAAAAGATCAGAGGCTGGTGTGAGCCCCTCCATCCATCGGGCATCCACCTCACTCATGGAATCACCCGGTTAGCGCTCAAACTTTTTCCAAGTAGACCAGCCCCTACACTTTATCAAGCTTCAACTTGTTTCCCCAAAGAAGAAAGGAGGAGCGAGGATTACTATAACAAAAGGAATGTGGTTTTCTTACTTAATCTGAGCAGTCGATGTAGGAGAGTCAAAGACGATCGATGTACAATTACAGCTCCTTTAAGTTTAATATCTGAAATACAGGGTTTAAGAAGACATTTCAGTGATAAGCAAGTGTTACAGAGGCTTCAGGTTTGATTCATTTCTAGTTTCCAAGAACGGGAGGTAACACAGTAAAGAGGACAAGGCAAAGAGGTAGAAATTGGAAAATCTTGGGTCTGTTATTTACTAGTGTGACTTAGCCTGGTTTCCAAATAAATAAAATGAGAAGACTGGGCGGCAAGATCTGCACAATAATAGAACATCATCTCTCACTTTTACACCTATCCACCTTGCTCTTTTATCGACACTTCAGTTCTCCTCTGGGGAATCACGCCTTCCTCTCAGCTTATTTGCATGGGGTTGGTAACACCCACAGCCTTCTTCAGAAACATTCATATGGCCAAGTCCAGCCAATCGGAGTCACTGATAGATTCAGAGATAGGTTCGTGCCAACAGGAGTCATTTCTGGGATTTGCTGGGAAGAGGAGTTGTCTTGCTGTGGCCACTAATCTGATGAAACAGAGCCTTGTGCTTCTGGTGGCCATCCTAGGGAAAGAGGGAATGCATGAAGGTAAAGCCACTGCAGAGGAAAGCAGAGCTTAGAGATGGCAAGAGACCAATTCCTAAGGATGTCATTTGAAGACTTAGATTCAGCCATGACTGAAAACCATTTTTCTTTGAACTCCTTAAAAATTTTTCCTTTAGTTCCTTAAGCCTGTTTCTGTTAGGTTTCTGATGCTTGCCACTGAAAAACTCCAGCTAATATGAATTTCTTGTAAGTGCCCTCTACCATCTAACACTACTGCTTTTTAACATTTATAGCCACAATGATCTGGGTGGCGTGGGGAGGCATAAGGCTGACGACAAATCGGTTTCCTTTTGAAGCACTCTTGGGAAATTTTTGTTTTTTAAAGACTAAGCCTGCACAGCAGAGAGATGTAGAAGTAAGGCAAATTCTGGTGAAAGATTTTTAAATTCTTTATTCTTCTCTCTGAATACAGCTCTTTGTAAAAAATCAAATTCAAAAAATGCACAAAGGTGAAATGCACCAAGTGAAAAGCTCCCATGATTTTACCTTCCAGAAATAACCATGGATAATGTTTTAGTGGTTTGCTATTCAAAATGTGGTCCACAGACCAGCAGCCTTGGCCTGGATCTGGTTACAAATGCAGAACCTCAGGCCTCAATCCAGTCTTGGATTTTAACAAGGCCCCCAAGCAATCTGTGTGCACATCAAAGTCTAAAAAGCCTTGGCCTAATGTGTAAACATATTTTTCTTCTAGTTGCCAGCACTTTTTGGCACATTTAATTTGTTGGCTTTTTATTTTACTAATTTTGTAAAGAAAAGACATATATGAATACAATGAACTGGAAACAGTGAAATCAAAATCCTTTACAAACTTAAGTAATTCATTTACTGGGACCATATGCAAATTATAAAAGTGTTACAAACCCATACAGACCCTAGGACACACATAGTAGCAAACTATCCCAGGACAGGACACACTACAGCTGTGGTTCTCCACCAGCTGGAGGTCATACTGCCAGCCACACATTCAGAGTTTCCAGTTCAGTAGGATGGCAGGGTGCCGGGGGTGGAGGGGACAAGGCCTAGGAATCTGCATTTCTAGCAAGTTCCTGGGTAATGCTGATGCTGCAGGCTCCAGACCAACATTTCACCAGTGTTTCAAAAACAAATCTGGTTTTATACTATACGTATATACACATACTATTCTGAACCTTGTTGTTTTCACTTAATACTGTATCTGACATCTTTCCATGTCAACCATGTAGCATTACATCATTCCTCGGGCTGCAAGGTCAGAGATTTTCAGCTGATATGTTGAACATATGTTGAGTATATGTTGAACAACACAGAAGGGAATCACTGGCATCTTCAACATAAGGACTAGCATCCCCACAACTGGAATCATCACTTGCGATATTAAATAAGCATCGTATGTTTGAGGCTACAGATAAGCAAAGGTCTGGACAGACCAGGAAAGTGATCAGCATCGTGCAAGTGCCACCGAAGACACAACGAGAATATAATTTAAAAACTTCCACATTAAAAGCCAAGAGTCAAGCCAAGGTCTTTGTGTGAGGACTCGGGGAGAAGGGTTATGTCCTCAACTGGCATGGAATGCTCTCAAATTTCTCAGCTCAAACTTCTTTTTTTTTTAACATCTTTATTGGAGTATAATTGCTTGACAATGGTGTGTTAGTTTCTGCTGTATAACAAAGTGAATCAGCTATACATATACATATATCCCCATATCTCCTCCCTCTTGTGTCTCCCTCCCTCCCACCCTCCCTAGGCCCCCCCTCTAGGTGGTCACAAAGCACCGAGCTGATCTCCCTGTGCTATGTGGCTGCTTCCCACTAGCTATCTATTTTCCATTTGGTAGTGTATATATGTCTATGCTACTCTCTCACTTCGTCCCAGCTTACCCTTCCCCCTCCCTGTGTCCTCAAGTCCATTCCCTATGTCTGTGTCTTTATTCCTGCCCTGCCCCTAGGTTCTTCAGAACCTTTTTTTTTTTTTTTAAGATTTCATATATATGTATCGCAGTATTTGTTTTTCTCTTTCTGACTTACTTCACTCTGTATGACAGACTCTAGGTCTATCCACCTCACTACAAATAACTCAATTTCTTTTCTTTTTATGGCTCAGTAATATTCCATTGTATATATGTGCCACATCTTCTTTATCCATTCATCTGTCGATGGACACTTAGGTTGCTTCCATGTCCTGGCTATTGTAAATAGAGCTGCTATGGAGAACAGTATGGAGGTTTCTTAAAAAACTAAAAACAGAACTACCATACAACCCAGCAATCCCACTACTGGGCATATACCCTCAGCTCAGACTTTTGAGGAGTAAGGTATGACTTTCATACTGCCTTGGCAAATCTAAGTCTCATGTCCAGTCAACTCTGAAAATAAACTTCTCATGTAAGAGAGCTGTGATGCATAGGAAAGGCATCCTCCATCTTCTCAAGCTGGTGGTTGGTGAGGGGCCCTCTAGGAGCTGCCGTCTCAGGCTTCTTAAAACCCTACCATCCACAGATGCTGTGAGCTTGGTTAAATACTTGGCAAGACTATGGAGATATCACGTGAGCTGTAATCACACTGTGTTCTTCTGGGGACCTTTCAGGGCATAATCTAAGTCCTCTGTTCATTTCCCTTTGAGGACAGAAGTATCACAGGACAAACACAGGCCCAAGAAGCTTCTCACAGAGGAAGCTGCGAAGGCAGCCCTTCATCGCTCAGAGGGTAGCTACCTCTGAGTAACATCAACCCAAATCCTACCTCCTTGGCTACATTTCTAAAGAGTTTCACAACTACTTTGCCAAGTGGCAGACATTGCATTTGGGCAGGAAGGGGAAGACTACGTCAATGTGAGAACTCGGTACCCATTATCCATCCCACTTGCCTCCTATTACGCAGAGGTTGGAAAGCTAAAAGCTATGTTTCCCAGGCTCCCTGGAGCCAGGGTTTGGTTTGCAAATCAATCCTGCCAATAGATGCACGTGCGGGAGATCTGGAAGATGGACGTGAGGGTGGGACTGTTTTCCTGCTGCTTCTACTGCTGCTATTGGCAGACAGGAGCTATTCTTCAGCAGTGTCCCAGGGTCCAGGGATCAGGCTCCGGCTGTGTGACTGCTGAGGGGCTGTTCTGGTGGTGGCAGCGGAGCTTTCCCAGTCGTTTCACTGCAGCTAAGGTGACGTGTTCAGTTCAATCAGTGAACTCCTGGTCACACCCTGCTCCTCCTGACTGTAGCAGCAGGAGGCACAGGGAGCTTCCCCTGGCAGGTCAGACAGTCGTTTGTTCTGGGAGTCATCCTGGAGTCCCAGCCTCGCACCCCCACTTCCAGCCTTCCCAACAATTTTGAGATCTTCACAAAGGTGCCTTGTCTATGGATGGTTGCTAGTTGCTGTTTCTGTGAGGAGGACTGAAGTGGGAAACCACCTAGTGCACCATCTTGCTGACGTCACTCTCCATAAATTTCTCAGATAACTCAGGTGCCTGGACTCCTCAAACTTCAATCACAGTCCTGATGAAGTCAGATTTCACTCACCAAAAATTCTGAATGTACCAAATTCCTGGGTTAAATTTCTTTCTGCTTAAGAAAGGAGATTGTGTTTCCCATGACTGAACCCTGACGTAGATCCTAATTTAAACACAAGTCCTGAGTTTCTCTAGATAGTTCCTAAAACTTTTCAGACCCTCATTAAAGTAGGGCTAATGCTATTGTTTTTATTTACCTTTTATGCTAGGCTATCGTTTTGGCATTTGGTGTTAAAAATAAAGATGTAAGTTTTAAATGGAAACATTTGCTTTTAACAAAGATTTATTGAACGTCTTCTATGTTCAAGGCACCATGCTAAACATCCCAGTGCTAAGACAACATGGCATAATGGAAATAGCATACACGCTTCATGAGGAACTGATTTTTGGCTTTGCCCTATCCATGTGGCCTTGGGCAAATTACTTAATCTGGCCAAGCCTCAGTTTTATCATCAGGATGAATAGAGATACTAACAATTATCTCTAGGATTGTTCTAAAAATTACACAAAACATGGAAGTGTCCAAAACCATATGTAGTACATAAAAGATGCTCATTAAATCTTAATTCCCTTCCTTTTTCCTAAAACATGTAAAAATGAAATGATTAAAAAATAAATTTTGAGTAATCTTCAACAGCATTTGCTTGTCATTTTCAAATCACATTTTGTCACCTCCCTGATTAAAATCCTCTAATGGTTTCTCATGGTACGTAGAAAAAAATTCAAACTCCTTGCAAGCCTGCAAGGTCGTAACAAGCCCCTAGTGCATTCCTAGTTATAGTCGTATTATGCCTGTTTCTGTTCTTCAGACAGATTCTCCCACTTGGTAAGAATTTTTGTGGCATTCCTGAAGTTGACGGTTTCCAGTGATTCGCAATGAGCAGAGATGGAGTAAAAGACACAGTTCTGACTCCCTGGTGAAGACAGGGCACGGGAACACCGGCAGAGCCCTTCTTCCAGCCTGCTCTGTGGCAGTTCAAGATTTGTTCTAGAAACATGAATTGAAGAGCCTCTCCATGGGCCCTGGAGGTAGTATGCGGCCTTCAGCCAGACATGGGTGTGGGCTTCTGCAGTCTCCGTGACACTGGGTGCTCCGGCTGGCTCCAGAAAGAGGACCTACATCCCGTCCACGGGCCAGGACATAAGCCTCAATCAACATTTCAGGTGGTCAGCAAACAGCTCTAGGGAACAAGTGGATTTGAGCCCAAAGTAGGTAAAGCCAGATAATTCTATTGGAGGCAGCATCTATTTTATGACATGGAAAGCACTAATCAAATTCAGATGGTCATCCTTGGCTAGACATGTTTTTCTTCTCTATACTGAAATGATCCCCATTCTACAGTCCCTGAAACTTCCAACTCTTCTGAAAAATGGCAAGAGTGGAGGTTCTCATCACCATACTGCTTGCCTTCTGGTATACCCAGGGGAAAACACGATTATAAGCATGATTTGAACAAACAAATGAAAACATAATACAAATTGGGGCCAGTTCCTGGAAAAACAAAAGGGCCTGTTCTGCACATGCCCTGATCTCTGTTACTGACTTACTGGCTGAATGGCCCACTCCAGAAAGCGTCTGGAGGAGCCCACGTGCCAGAAAACACTCCAACGCTTTCCAGTGTTCAGTCAAGTGACTGGTCGTCTTCCTTTGACAGTACACACTTACTGTAAGCTGGCCACTTGTCAGGACCTAGGATTTAACTTGTCTGCAGTGTAAAAGCTATTAAAAAAGCCAACTTGAGGGATCAGAGAAAACATGGTCTAAGGGAGCTCAACCTGGAATCCAGATGGTATTAACACATGTGAAGTGTCTATGTCCTTTACACCTTATGCTTTTGCAAACAGTAGGCACCTAGTGTTTTCCCTCTTACCTTTCAAGTGCTGTACTTATAAGAATGTAGCCTGCAGAGTATTGTTTTATTTAAATGGTCTTTGCATGAATGATGAACCAAGGTGACACTCCCTGAGATTTGGGCCTTAATGGATCACCCCCACCCCCAAATACTTGCTCTTTACTTTTAGTCTTATACGTGTAGTTTCACAGGCATTACCTTTGACAACTGTGCTTTCAGCATATTGGTTGGAGACCCATTGCCTGAACAATGGTTACGATGTTTATATTCAGCGGGGTAAAGTGAAATACTTCCCCTTGCCTGCACCGTGACCCACCACCAAGACCACCACAACTCTTACAATTCCTCCTAGATGACATCTGGCACCCACCAAGCACTGTTCTGAGCACTTAGCATGCATCATCTCACCTAAGTCCCACAGTATCACTATGCGGTAGATACTGTTATTATTCCATTTTACCCATGAGGAAACTAAAGCATAGAAAGGGCCAATAGCTCACTCAGAGGTATATGGCTACACATGGTGGAATCAGGATTTGAATCTAGGTAGGACACCAGACTACCCCCAATCGACACAGTCACTGTTTATAAATATGATGCAGGGGTCTTCCAATAGGTCCCTGGAAGATACACTTGGAAATAGATCATTACAGTCCTGGATTTTTAAACCAATGTTTGCTTCCTAGCCAACGTTTTCTACACAGCAGAAATACAGATATGCAATAGATATAAACTAAAAGAATATTGGAGTAGATACCTCCCTCTTCATTTTCTTTCCCAATTTATTATTAGTCTTTGTTCTCTGCCTGGACGTATACTTTGGTCCTCATAAGTCTCATTTTCAGCAACACCTTCAATTATTCAACCTCAATTGTTCCATGAATACACATGTATTTGTCAACCTTGTATCCTGGTATTGGTCTCAGAAAACAGGGCACTAGATTTCAAAGCATAACTGTCCTTTCACTGCTCTGCTGTTTTTCCCCCAGTTGTTACTTCTGTCCATTCCACCAGCCAAGCCCTGATTACAGCTCACTGGGAGTTGTAACAGCCTTCTCCCTGGCTTCCCGACTTCAGCGACCCACTCCCTCTGACCACCCTGCCTCCCGCTAACCAGACTCTGTTAACATACTCCTTCCACTCAAGTATAGACAATCTGTTGCTGATCCTATCAAAACCTGAACTTCTTTGCCTGACTTGTAAAACCTCCATAATCTTGCCCCACCCTATCTATTCAATTTTCTTTCCGGCAAAGTCCAATACACACCCACTGAACCGGTCAGGCTGTTATCCTAACTGCAGAGGCAGCAACCCACATGCCTCTACAACTATTTTTCCCACCGCGTATGACCGCCCCAATGCTTTAGGTCACCAGCTAGCTAAATCTGATACATCATTCAAAGGCCCAACTCAAATCTCAGTTACGAATTAAACGTTCTCCACTGCTGCAGCACACACTGATCACTTTCTTCTCTTACATCCTATTACATTTACAAATTAATAGTAATTTATTTATTATTTTTAACATCTTTATTGGAGTATAATTGCTTTACAAGGGTGTGTTAGTTTCTGCTGTATAACAAAGTGAATCAGCTATACGTATACATACATCCCCATATCTCCTCCCTCTTGCGTCTCCCTCCCACCATCCCTATCCCACCCCTCTAGGTGGTCACAAAGCACCAAGCTAATCTCCCTGTGCTATGCGGCTGCTTCCCACTAGCTATCTATTTTATGTTTGGTAGTGTATATATGTCCATGCCTCTCTCTCACTTCATCCCAGCTATTAATAGTAATTTAAATAACAGTAATGACTGGCTAACCCTGCTGAGCACCAGGCCCTACTGGGATAAGTAGTTTTATTATAAGTAGCTTTTCTAATTTTACAGATGAAGAAACAGAAGCACAGTACAACTCAGCTTAACACCTGATTGTTTGCTAATCATTTCATTTGTGTCACACTAATCTCCCTAACTAGCTTTCCACTTTGTTGAGAGAAGAGACTAAGATTCATATTTATGCTGTGCCTTCCACAGTTAGTGGAGTCTACGTGCACTGTAAGTTATCAGTACTGTTGGTTGGTTGGTTGTACATACTGATGTTATACATCTTCTAAAACTCCTACCCTGTAAGAGTGGCACCATGTTTGCACAAGGTGCAAATAAATGTTAAACAAACCCTTTTGAGCACAGCGATGAATGGTTTTGGACAATTCATAATCTACAAATGGCCCTAAGTGATTCTCTCTAATTTACCCTTACTGCATCCATCCTTTACACGCTTGAAAACATATTAAAGATGGGAAACCATAGGTGAGCTGTCAGAAATCAACGACAAAATTAATTAGAATGTTTGGAGGGTTACAGGGCAGGGGAGGTTGTTAATCTTATCCTGGCCAAGAATTGGATCTTCTGTTTTTATTAAAAATAAGGTGGCAGCAAGATTTCCCCAAGTACCCAAATACTTGCACCACAATATGATGGATTTTCTCCAAATCTCTTCCAATACTTTTTTTTTCCTTTAACAACTATGACTGGTATAGGCATAACTTCAGCAAAGATAAACAGCATAGCAAAGATGGGAAAAGATTATGACTTAGACTAAAGCTTCAATATTTTTTAAAAGTCACAATTATTTCTGATATTCAGCGTAGGCATAATTTCCAGTTTCTCATTTCCACACCCACTCTATGGGGTGCACCACATGTAAGGATTCCTGAGATTCCTCTTCCCTCTCACTTCAAAATCGAAGCTTAACGAAAGCCAAAACCATACAGAAAAAATTTTATTTCAAAATTCTCACATTGGCTCAAGTGCAATTCATGAATTCCTGAGCAAACTCTCATAAGCAACAAATGAACTGACTTTTTTTTTTTTTACCAACGCATCAAATAAGAAAACTTATCTTACCGAAGTCATCCTGGTTGAGTTTCCACTGACTACTCACTTTTCCTGATGCCAGCACTTTTCTTCACTTGAAAAAAAAAGTTAGATGAGAAGAAAGAAGATCATTTATATATCTTGTCTCTTTATGTAATTTCTTAAAGCCTCAGCTTATCAGGATTTCCTTCATTGCCAGCTGAAGCTAGATACATGGCCCATCTGATCCTATAATAATTGCAGTTTTAGAGATAAGCAGGCAAAAAGCATTCTCTTGAAGAAGTCAGTTTTCAAACTAAAACTACTCAGAGAAAATATTGTTTCTCATAAAATGACATTTTGTATCTTTCTCACTAATTACAAAAAAAAAAAAACACCCACCAGTTCACTGTGGATGACTTGGAATATATGCCTTCCTCCTCTTTTATCAGACCTAAGTAAATTGTTGGTCAACAGTAGGTATTAGGTTTTGCATACCGCTTTATAATCATATTCAAAACTATAATTTCTTTTCTATTTTGAATAGTCTCCAACGCTCTCTGCAAGTCATTTTGTACGTTTGTGTGTATGTGTCCTCATATCAATTTACCAATTCAATCGGATGGCAAATTCAAATACTTTTTTTTTTAAGAAGAGGCCATGTGGGGTATATTTTCAGCCTCCTTGTAAATCTGAAAGTGAATTCCCACAGCCTCTGCACATAAACATCCTGTTGGGTGAATGTGGAATTCTTGAGACACAAGAATTCTGTCTTCTAGAACAGTCTTCAGGGTTGAGAAGTCTGAGCCCACCTTGATATTTGTTTCATTAGTAACCTGTTCATTTCTATCTAAATGCCTGAAAGAGTCTTTATTTAACCTGGAAACTCAAGTCTTTTAAAAGATAAGTCTCTGTATGGGTCTGGCCATTTTAATTTTATCTCAGATCTTCTCCAGCTCAGGAAAGTTTTCTTCTGACATGGGCTTGACCGTTGCTTCCAGCATTTTGATCCATTTCTTCATTGGGAAGAAATGTAATTCTCAGATTAGATCTGTGTTTGCTATCTTCTCTCTAACATTTTCATCTTGGTCCTTTTCTTTATTTTGTCTTCCACTTTACTGATTTCATTTCTGCTATGTCTTCTCTGTATTGACTCTCTTTAGTACAGGTGTTTAATTCTATTAAACTTTTGGCATATTTGCCCTCATTTCTCATTTCAGCCTTGGCAAATCTTCCTTCATCCCAATCTGTTTTCTCCAGATGGCCCCTGGCTCCGTCCGATCTCATAGTGGTTAGGCCTTCTCACATCTTTTTGAGACTACCAAAAATATGTCTGCTAAAATGCTTTTCGCTTTTCTGCAGAAATTTATTTTCAGCTATATAACCTCACCTCAAGTTTTAACAGAAAAGCTTCCTTTCTCTTATCTTGCAGTGTTCTTTCCTTAGGCCCCTTTGGGCATTTTTCTGTCTCTTCATACTGAAAAAGAGAAAAGTATGTTCCAGCCTGGCACTTGCTAGCAGACAGGATTAAGTGAAGACTCTTCCTATTCCCTCACTTTCCCCTTGGGCACAAGCAAAGCAGAGCTGAAGGGCACACAGACTCACATAGTGCCTACCTCTGTTTTCAGGATCTCCCAGATATTTAGCTATGGTAGGTCTCTGGGCATTAGATTGGGGCCCCTCCTGCTCTAACTGCTGTAATTTCCAAGTAGTAGGAGAAACTGAGAGGTAACAGAAACTGCTGTCCTGTTTTAGAGGGTAACACATAAAATCATATGCCCTCTGAGCATGCATTGCCCCTGCCTTCTTGCAGTACTGTTTATTACACAACTAGCCCTTCCAGGACATAACACACCTCTACTTGTCTCCGTCTACCTCCTACCTGGCTGTGGTCTGGGAGCCACAGTCTTTGAATGGATGTGGAAAGAGAGAAAATGATGGGTTAGGTGGGAGGTTTGACTCTGGACATGACTCTTACTGGTTCAGAAGACAGTTTCTTCCCAGTTGGACTGTTTACTCTTCTGGCCAGTGTATCTTCAATGCCCTGAAATAGCTGGGAGCAAATGATGGGGGCAAGGTAACATTTGCTTTCTATTCTCTTTCATCACCAGCTAGGCTCCTCTGGTTCAGTTTGTGAGCCATGTAGCTTGTAATCTTGAGAATATGCTTCTCAATCCATCCCCCTGACAACTGCATTAGTAGACATTCCCTATGGACTTCAGCATATGGCCTTCCTCCACCTTAAATTTACATTTATTATCCATCCTTTTGTGCAGTTTCATGGGTATTTTAGGATGAAACATCTCAAATATTACCTGCCTCCTCCTATGATGACCAGAGAAGTTTGTAAATAAAAATGTTTAATATTGCTAGCTAGAATGGTACAGGTAATCCATAACAACATATCTATATTAGGTTTTGAATGCAACACAGGGAAAAGCAGAGAGATTTTCTCAGACCACTTAACAGATTCAAAGGACAGAGATAAGGACCTGCTGTATAGCACAAGGAACTCTACTCAATACTCTGTAATGACATATATGGGAAAAGAATCTAAAAAAGAGTGGATATACATATATGTATAACTGATTCACTTTGTTGTACAGCAGAAACTAACACAACATTGTAAATCAACTATACTCCAATAAAAATTTTTAAATAAATAAAAATAAATTACAAAAAACAACAAAGGACAGAGAAATCATTACTTATGCTAATAGCACTGTAATGGCTCATAATTCACACAAAGAAAGCTACAAGATGCAAAGTGGTCACAACCTTCACGGACCCTGGGGGTAAGAACATTCTCTGAAGTTGACAATATTATCGATTTAGAATGGGTGAAAGCCCCCAGCAAAAGTTACTTCTGAGATTACAAGGCTTCCCAACTCTACAGTACAGAGAACAGCTTGTTCATCCAATAGAACCAAGAAAATTAAAGTATTTCTCATACCCAAGAAACAGCCAGGTTGACCCATATACGTTCTTAGGATTTGAAAGTTGTCAACGTCAATCGATTTATAACCAAGTAAAGTGTACAGTCTCCTCATGGAGGAAATAATGAAAAATAGCTAGTCTGCTTGGAATCTAGGAAAAGGGGAAGCAGAGAATAAGAATCTGTCAGTGAGTCTCTAGTCCTGCCTAAGATGGAGAGCATGTTCTGGATCTGAACAAGCCAGAATTGTGCTGGCTAGCTGAACAGCACTGTCATTCTCTTGGCAGGTACATACCCATACTGGAAATGGAGATGATCATAACTGATGACTCTGTTAATAAAATCATCTAGATCCTTTATTCTGAGTCAGTGAGCAAGCTGTCACTTTCCCTATGAGGCTTTCCCTCAGTTTAGGGAAAAAATCTGGGCAGGAAGAATGTGGCTCTAATGCTGAATGGAAAACAGACCCTAATTCTGGAGTTCAGTGTTAACATCTTGACTCCAGCCACAGTCATTTGATATGGAGAAATGACCCATGCTGTGAGAAAAACATTACGCATGAATTTTTGGGGGGGCCTGTCTTTCCTATATCCAAATGCCTTCTGTGATCTCCCATTGCCTTCAAACTTAATTCCAAACTTTTGAGAATTACTCTCAAGATGCTTCTCAAATTTATCCTCCATACTTTCCAGTCTGGCCCATCTTGATGCCTTCCCAAACCCCCACACTCATTCCCTCTTCCCTGCCTTTGATCATACTTTCTCTTCCTTGGAATGCCCTCTCTCTTCCTCTCCACCAACCAAAATCTCATTGGCTCCAGGGTAAGTTTAAGCCCACCCATCTCCATGAAAACTTCCCCAGCTACACTAGACCCACGAATTTCTGCATTTCAGATGTACTGCCTAGCATTCTGAGGCTTAACTCTTCCTTGCCAGTCTTAAATTATCATTGTAGATTCCTACTGACTTTGTCACTACTCCATCCTCTTCTCTGTTATCTAAGCTGAATGAAATTTCATTACATAGTATTTAACTGCTTGTGTATATGTCTAGTCTCTCAAATTTCTAAGGGCAGAGAAATTTCTCAACTCCCCTCTCTATCCTCACTGTGCTAATCACAGTGATGCTGACAGATAAGCACCCAAGCATTTTCTTGAATGAAATGAAATTTAAATCAGTCCACACTGTTAAAATCGAGACCTGGATGTGGTCTTCTGTGTGTCTCTTTGCAGTGAGGTGGGTGGTATTCTAGGTCTTTCCTTAGTGAGAACAAATGGTACAGTGACTAAGAGCATGGGTTCTGGATTCAGAGAGTCCTGGATTCAAATCTCTGCTTTTTTTCTCTGCATCTTGAGTGCAAGTTTCTTAGATTCTCTAAACCAGGGTTTTCTCATCTGTAAAATGGGGAGTTCACAGGGCTTTGGTTAAGATTCAATGAGACCATGTGACATGTTTAGCACAGTGCCTCACACATGGTAGGTGCTGAATAAATGTTAACTTACAATGAATAACAAGAGTTCCAAGGGACACCTTCACCTGTGTCACTCCCTTGAGAACTGTGGCATAGCTCTAGGATGAGACAAATTTTACTGCATAAGATCTTAAGGCTTACTGGGATAAAAAAAAGTAATGAAAGCATTAAAATTAGCCCCCAAACCAGGACTATCAGTCCTTAGTAATGAGTGGGAGACAAAGATGCTTCCACTTCAGATGTGTGTGGCTGGGAGCAAGAGAAAGAATAAGGGAAGAGAATATTGCTCTGGGAAAGCAGAAAATTCCCTGAGATGAAGCCAAAAGCCTGTGCCATCAGTCCAAAACCAGCCAAGGAGGTGGCTGGCGTGACTCCAGATAGCATCTTCAAATGAAGTGAGTACTAGTTCCAACCTGTTCTAGTTTCCTCAACTGAGGGTGTGTAAAACAGGAAAAACCAGACTCCCTCTGAAGTGTGAAGTGCTGTGCTCACTAACTGGCCTCACCACTCTAGGTGGTCAGAAGCTGTGATCACTGGAGGTGACCCGTGAGGTTCAGAGTCAGCTGAGGCAGTAGAGGAGCAGCAGTGATGGTGGTCACATGGGGCTGGAGTTGGAAACTGCAGCAGAAACTGACCACTGGCTGGGTAAAGACTGCCCTTTACTGGAAGCCTTTTAAAATGAGATAGGGTATGAAGTCAAACCAAAGTAAAACTGGGAGGTAGGCGGCTGAGAGCCACATAGAAGTGTCATTCAGGGCCAAGTCCTGATTGTCCCTAAGGGTATGGCCCCAGAAAATTGTGGTTGTGAATAATTATCCTAGAGTTGGGACTGGCAGGGGCATAATCCCAGGCCCTCGCTTCTTCCCAGTACTTCCACTGTTGGCCTAGGTGCTCTCATATGGATGGCCTCCAAAATGATTTAACTCATTATACTTAATTTGAAAATTATTTCCCAATTGCTCAAGGGTATCAACTAATAAGTGTTCTAGGGGTAGCCATTAGGTCTTATCACATGTAGGGGCAAATATTCTACGGAAGCATACAGTACATTATTCTTAATTGAATTTGGTAACAGACTTAAAGCACAATCTGGGGATTAACTTGCTAAAGTGGTTGAACAAAGAGTTTTGGCGCCTGAGCGCTTGAGTACTAAGAACATTTCAAAGATACACATGACTCAAGTCAAACCAAAAACCTGGGTGAGGGGAACCGGGCTGCACTGAATTCTTGGCAGGGCTGCTTCAGCTGTGAGTCTAACTTAGGTGAGCTGAGGACAAGATCCAGGAACTGAAAAGGAGAGCTCCTGTTTGTTCCCCTTGAACAGGTATTTCTCTCAGGGCTAAAACCACTCCTTCAGCAGTTGAGCAAAGGAAAGGGATCCACAGAACACGCAGATACTCTGAAACTTCACAAGTGCCTTGGCGTAGCTCTTCAACCTACACTATGCTGGATCCTAGGTGGGCCCTTTGAATCTGGTAAACTGTGTCCTTCACTTATGGGAAACATTCTTATATTGATTCCTGGGTAATTTCCACTTCTACTTTTTTTTTTTTTTTAACTCGTTATTTGAATGCTGGATCTTCTAGAGCAATTCTTTCAGGTTCTTATTATTTATCTGCCATTTTCCATCACTGCTGTGTTCTTTGTTGTTGTTTCACTTACTGGAAGGTTTCTACAACTTTATCTTCCAAATCTTCTTTTAACATATATTTTAAATTTTCAGTAATCATATATTCATTTTCCAAGAGCTCTGAATGTTTTTTAAAAATTAATGAGCACTTTATAATGATAATAAGACTAAGTCGTTAGGAAGACACAACAATCACAAACGTATATGCATTTAATAACAGAGCCTCAAGATACGTGAAAAAAATTGACAGAATTAAGGAAAGAAATGGTTCCACAATTATATGAAGAGACTTTAGCATCTATCAGTATGCAATTCAGAAAAAAATGAGATAAAACATCTGCATAGACACAGAAGATGTGAACAACACCATCAGTCACCACCTAATTGACATTTATGAAACACAACATCCAACGATTGCAGACTATGTGTTCTCTTCAAGTGCACAGAGCAACTTCACAAAGATAGGCCATACACTGGACAATAAAACAGGTCAATACATTTTAAAGGATTGAAATATGCAGAGTGTATTTTCTAGCCACAGTGGAATTAAATAAGAAATGAATAACAATATAATATCTAGGAAAACCCCAAATATCTAGAAGTTAAACACCTTCCTAAATATTTCATGAGTCAAAGACAAAATCACAAGGGAAATTAGGAGATATTTAGAGCTGGATGAAAATGAATTCAGCTAAAATAGCTTTAAAATGCATATATTATAAAAGGAGAAAAAATTTTAAAACCAGAGAATGATAAAGATAAGGACAGAAATTAGTGGACTAGAAAGTAGACAAATAAAACAGAAAATTATTAAAGCAAAAAGTCATTTTTTAAATACAGCAACAAAATTGATAAACCCCAAGCTAGACTGAGAGAGAGAAAACGCAAATCACCAAAATGAGAATAAAAAAGGGGCTTATCACCACAGATCCTATAGACATTTAAGGATAAAAAGAATACTATGAAAAACTTAATGCCAACAAATTCAACTACTTAGGTTAAATGAAAATTCCTGAAAAATACAATTTACCAAAATTGATAGAAAAAGAAACAGAACACTGAATAGTCCTTTATCTATATAAAAGTTGAATTTGTTATAAAAATCTTCTCCAAAATAAAACTCCAGGTGCAGATTATTTTAGTGGTGAATTCAACAAAACATTCACGGAAGAAATAATACCAATCTTACACAAATATTTTCAGAATTAGAGGAAGAGAGAACATTGCCCAACTCATTTTATGAAGGCAGAATAACCCTAATACCAAAATCTGACCAAAAAATCACAGAAAAAGAATTAAAGACCACTGTCCCTCATATGCACAGACAAAAAATTCTCAACAAAATATTAGCAAATTAAGCCCAGAAGTATATAAAAAGTATACTACATCATGACCAAGCAGATTTTATCCCAGAAATCAAGGTTGGTTTAACATTAAAAAAAAACAATGACTGTAATTCACCACTATTATGATATTAGCAGAATAAAGGAGAAAAACCATTTCAATAGATACAGAAAAAGTATACGCAAAATTCAACACCTATTCATGACAAAAGAAAGAACAAAGAAAACTCACTACAACCTGGGAGGTAGGGAATTTCCTCAAACTGATAAAGATCATCTAAAAAAAACCCTACAGCTAACATCATAGTTAATGGTAAAAGACTGAATTGTTCCCCCTTAAGATTTGGGAACAAAGCAAGAATATACCATTTCTATTCAACATTGTACTGGAGGTTCTAGAAATAAGGCCAAAACCAAATAAGGAAAGAAAAAAAAAAAAGGAAAAAAAAATGTAAAAGAAGAAGTAAAACTGTCCCTCTTTTCAGCTGATAAGATGGTTTACATAGAAAATCCCAGAAAAATCTACAAAATGCCTATTAGAATCAATAAGTGAATTTGGCAAAGTCACCAGATACAATGTTGATATACAAACATCTGTATTTTTATATACTGATAGCTAATGATTTAAAAATAAACTTTCAAAAAATTGAATTTTTAGTAGCATCAAAACAGAAAATAGTAAATCTACCAAAATATTTCTAAGACCTCGATACTGAAAACTATAAATCATTGCTGACAACAATTAGAGATAACTAAAATAGAAAGCTATATGATATTCATGGATTGGAAGATTGAACATGGTTATTATGATAGTAATTATCCCCAAATTGACTTTTAGATTCAATGAAATCCCTATCAAAATCCCAGCAAGCTATTTTGCAGAAATTGACAAACCTATTATAAAATTTACATGGACTTGCAAAGAACCTAGAATAACCAAAGCAATTTTTAAAAAAGAAGAATGAAGTTGGAACATTTAGATTTCTTAATTTTAAGAATTACTACAAAGCTACAGTAATAATAACAGTTTTGTACTGGCAAAAAAACACATAGATCAATGAATAGAATAGAGAGTCCAGAAATAAACCTATACATATATGATCAATTAATTTATGACAAAAGTGTCAAGATGAGTCATAGGGAAAGAAAAATCTTTTCAACAAATACTGCCAGATCAACTGCATATGGACATAGAAGAAAATGAGTATCAGTCCTAATCTCACACCATACACAAATGCTAACTCAAAATATTGGATCATAGACCTAAATGTAAGACCTAAAAGTAAAAATATTATCAAAAATACATAGGAGAAAACCTTTGTGATCTTGTAATAGGCAAAGTCTTCTTAGTACTCAAAAAGCATAAATCACAAAAGAAAGAAACTGATAGACTGAACTTTTTCAAAATTAAAAGTTTCTGCTCTTCAAAAGAAACAGTTAAAATATGCAAATGTAAGAAAATATTTACAACCCATATAAAAGACATATCCAAAATATATAAAGAATTGTCATAAATCAAAAGACAGCCTACTTTTAAAAGCAGATAAAAGATTTGAACAAACACTACTAAATATGATATTCGAATACTCAGTAAGCACATGGAAAGATGCTCAACATCATTATTCAACAGGAAAAGAAAATTAAAACTGCAGTGTAGTTTTATATACCCATTAGAATGACTAAAATTTAAAAGACTGACTATATCTAGTGCTGGAGGGGATGTAGAAAAACTGGAACTCTCCTACACTGTTGATAGAACATAAAATGGTATAACCTCTTTGGAAAACAGTTTGATCATTTCTTGGAAAGTTAAATATACCAAACAAACAACCAGCCATTCCATTTTTAGATATTTACCAAAGAGAAATGAAAACAAGTGTCTACACAAAGGCTTAAACTTGTTCATTGCAACTTTTTTTGGTAATTGACCAAAACTAGAAACAATCCAAATGTCCATCAACATGTGAATGGGTAAACAAGTTGTGGATATCCATATAATGGACAATTACCCAGCAATCAAAAGGAAGAAACTATTGATACATGAAACATGCAACATACAGTGAAAGAAAACAGAGCAAAAAAGAGTATTTGTGTGACTCCATTTACTTAGAATTCTAGAAAGTGCAGCTTACAGTTTCAGTAAAAAAGAAAAAAAAACTCATGGTTACCTGGAGATAGGGGTAGAGAAAGGAATGGAATTACAAAGGAGTGTGAGGAAACTTTTAGGTCTGATAGAAATATACATTTTCTTGATTGTCACGACGGTTTCATGTGTGCATATGAATTTCAAACGAATCAAATTGTACATTTTAAATATGCACAGCTTATTGTTCATCAGTCATAGTTCAATAAATTTATAACATCATAAAGCAAAACCAGAAACAACCATTCTGATGGATCAACAAATTAAAACAGCATTTTTTTTCTTTTTCACCAAATGACAATATGTGTTAATTTTCTAAGAGCGTTAATTACATTTTCCGTCCTATTTTCCATCTGTTCCTTATATGTTTCCTTTCCTTCAGGTTTCTTTTTTTCCTTTCTGTTTATTTTGGTTTCTTTTTTAATACTGAGTCATTCTTTTAATTTCTAGTGGTTCTTGGTTGACTGGAAGCTTTGTGTGTGTGGCAGGGGATGAGATTCATCACAGGTAGATTTCATCATGGAATGGTCTAGCAGGGATCCAGCCTTTTTGTTGGTGGATTCCTAAATTTCACTTTCTGCAGACCAATTCTCTTGGGCTTGTCTGTTTCCCAAGAGGAATCCCCCAGCCTCTTGCTTCGCGGGTTTGTGAGCCTGGCTGTCAGCATTCTGGGGTCAAGTTTGATAAGATGGTAAGATCCTTCTGCAGCTCTTCCTTCTGGTTTACAGAACCCCCCACATCTCACTACCACCCCAGGTTCTGTCTGAAGCCCCCAAGTTCTGAGCCCCTCAGACTACACCTCTTGAGGTAGGATCCCTACCTTTGGCTATGATGGGGAGGGCCAGTTGCACAGGCTAAGGGAGGGGGGTAGGTTTTGCTAACCCACTCGCAGCTCTACCCCCATCCTGCCTTCAGAAAAACCTGACTTATTCTCCAGCCTTTCTCCAGCACAAATGCGCTGGCTTTCAGCACATGTTCTGCTTTCTCTGTTCCAAGCTAGATACCACTTCCTCTGTTTCCCATCTTCCAAAAATGTATCTTGTCTGCTGTTGTCTCTTCTCCTACTCTCTCAGTGTGCTGGGTTTACAAATATTTTATTCCTTCACTGTCATTAAAGTTGAGGTGTTGGTTGGAGTAGAGATAAATATGAGTAGTATAATTGTTCTCTATTAAAACCTCAAGGAAAAAATGATTTTAATATTGAAGTACAAAAGGTTATTGTGGGCAATGAATAAATACATCCTCCCTGAAGGCCACCCACGTGTCCGGTGGAGAGCTAGGTGTTAGAAGCCCAGACGCCTGTCCATGTGCAGCGTGCTCAATGGGACTCCTCCCCAATACCTATTTAAGGCCATTCTTAAGAGTTCCTGGCATTGTCAATACCACGTCCTGTTTCAGTGTTTCCCTAGAGCTTCCCAGGATCTTTCCTGTGGATTCATTCTGAGCATTTATTTTTATTATTTGGGAGGTGGGGGGCATTTATTTTTAATGTGGAAACAGCATGGCTTTCAGTCAGTAGGGTAGTGTTATTTAGTAAACAGCTAACAGAATGGAACTAAGAAAATTCATGGTGAAAAGAGCAAAATATTCTTGTGAATCTGGTTGAAATGCAGTAGGAAAAGCAGCCGTTTTCATGTTTCCAACTTGCCCCGAACCAGGTAGTCCTGGAAGCAGTGTGTAGCTGAAATATACAGACATGGCAAATATTAAATTGTATTTTTATAACGATCTAGCAAGGTAGGTTAGTACTGTCATGGCACATATTATGAACAAGGAAATGAAGCCACCAAGTAATTAAGCTCCTTGCCCAATGTCACTCGACAAGTCATGGCACAAATGGGATTGGAACTCTTGGCCTCTGGGTTTTCAGCTTGTTTCTTCATCTGTGAGTCACCCTTTCTATTTTTTGTAAAGAGACTTGAATTATGGGTCAATTTCCAATTCCATTTTCAAAGAAGTTTACACTGATAAAACAAATGCAGAATGGCCCAAGATTAAGCTTTTCCTCATCTATAGGCATATTGTTCTGATGAAGCAATTCAGAAAACACACACCCTGATAGCCAGAAGTAACCCATACCTCTCAATTACCAGGAACCAGGTAGGTGGGGTCTACCCATTTGATCTCAATGAACAATTGCTGCACAGAAGCCCAGAAGAAGGGGAAAGCCCCAACCCAAAGCCCCAAACTCAGGAATAATCCAGTTCAAGCAGGAACATGCCTAAGAAAATCCACACCAAAAGAAGAGTCGCTGAGCGAGATAACCACACCCTTATCATTCTTATCTCCCACAAGGGTCCTACTCATACATTAGCTCATTTGCACTCACAACAACCCCAAGAGGTAGGTATTACTGACACTGTTCCATTTACAGAAGAGAAGAGGACCCCGAGGTTCAGTGATGTCACATGACTGTTTGGATTACACACTAGGTGATTGGCAGGGCCAGACCCAAAGCCCAAGTCATATGGATCCAAATTCCATGCTGTTCTCCAATACCCCGTGGGAAAAAGTCCATGACAGTTCCATTGTTTTGTGATCTTTCTTTCCTTCTTTCCTTCCTGCCTCCTCCCTCCCTCCTCACCTCCCTCACTGCCTTCCTTCCTCCCAGTCTTAACAGAATTTCTTCTGATGAGTTTTATCATGAAAACAAGAAGAGCTAACATTTGTTGAGTGTCTACTGTGTTCAGGAACTGTGTGTGTTTGGTACCTTACATGGATTTGCTCTTTACTGTTATTATCTCCAATATGTCAATGAAAAAACTGAGGCATTGAGAGGGAAGTAATTCAAACTAGGTCACCAGCTAGTAAGATGTAGAGTCTAGGATGTAAACCCAGGCAGTCTGACAGCGGAGTGGACAGTCTTCAACACATCACTACCTTGATTTCCTTTAATGCAAAATGAGCAAAAAAACAAACAAAACAAAAAACTTGATTTTTATACTGACCAGAAAATTGGTGGCAGGCAGAGCTTTTAGGAAAACACATTTCTCGTCTGTTGGAGATGTCACCAATATTATGAATGAGCCCTTTCTCTGAGCTAGGTCTAGTTTTCATTTTTAAAGACAAATCAACAAAAAAAATCATTCTGTAGTTCCTTTTATTTTTCCATCTAGTACAGTGCTAAATGCCATGCAGATATTATCCACAGTGGTTTCAGGGCTTGACTGGTGAGATTACTTCATTATATCAAACGTCTGAACAGTTCTAGTCTCTGTTATTGGTGATGTGAACACAAAGGAAGCAGCCTTTGACCCACAGCTGAACTCTATGGACACAACTGGCAAAAGGTTTCAGAGGTGGGAAGTTTTTTGACATCTTTTATTACTTCCTCTGGGAAGAAATAACGGGCAGTAGCAGCATCTAATCATAATTCATCTAATCATAACTCCACTGTCTCAATGCACACAAGTTCAATGGTTAAGTACCTTGCTATATTCTAAGAGCAAAAATAAAACAGCAAGCAACTGCAATTCCTAGACAGAGAAATTTCTCACAGAAACTCTTTAAACAATACATGCCCCAATTGTTGCAAAAGGTATGCTTTATCTTTCTGGGAAAGGAATACACAAATCTTGTGTGGCTAAGTATACATGTTTGTTGTTCAAATTTGCTGATCCCATTGGTTTCCCATGGGAAAAAAATCATTATATAGCATTAGGGGACTTTGGGTCCATTAAAGAAAATTTGACCAAGGGGATTCCACTAGCTTTCATGCAAACTATGTTTGGGAAGGGACTTGTTTTTTCCTCCCAATGTATCATGAACAGATATTTTACCGTTTAAAAAAATTAATGAATTACTAGAAAAAAATTAAATGAAAAAGTAACAGACGATATACATACCCCAATTTTTAAACATAAAGTTACTTGATCATATTGCCATAAAGGCTTTCAAATGTTTAATTCTCAATTTCTGTACTTATCACAGACTGCTGATCGACATCTCCAGGACCTGCATCAGTTGGAGGACTATCCTTTGAATAGTCCTGGTTTAGAACATGTTCAGGACATTTCTCTTACTACTAATTTTACTGATTTCTTGAAATCAACCCCTTGTTTCCATGAAGCTAGTTGGATGTGTGGTGGTCCAAGATCCTTCACCAGCTTTAAAACTCTGCATTGCTTTTTCTAGAAAGCTTTTTGATCATATGTATCAAGAGCCACAAAATATTCCCATTCTTGACCCAGTAATTACATGTCTATGAATTTACACTAAGGAAATAATATCACTTATGCAGAGAGGTGTTAATTGCAGGTTTATTGAAAATAGCCAAGATTGGAAACAGCATCAAGTCCCCAAATGGGAGAATTGTGGAGCAAATTATGTTCCATGCTGCCCAGAGAAGCTTCTCCTACATGCCAGACTAGGTCAATTTCCCCTGTCTATTCCCTTTCATGATCCACATGTATTTATTTCCTTTGTGGCACTATTATGATTAATTAAATATCTGTGTAATTATTTAGCGACTTCTAACACTAAGCCCTGTCTCTGTTGTTTTCTCCAATGCATCCCCAACACTTATGATAGTTTCTGGCACGTAGTAGCTGCTCAATAAATGTTTATTGAATGAGTGAACATTGTATATATGAATAAATTCTTATGACTTGGAGAGATCCTCATGCTATAACATTGAGTGAAAAAGTTAGGATGTCAAATTGTATTAACAGAAAGACAAGAGTACTTAAGCTACCTAAGGTATTCCTAGATACCATTTTATGCTGTTAGCAAGAACTTGTTAGAATAGTGTCAGAAAAGCTAACGATCAGCATTATCTGTCTGAGACTTGTAACAAACATTAGAGTCAGCAATTGCTTTTTTAAGGTATGTTTGAAACAAGGAGAAAAGCAAAGAACTTTGCTTGGGAAAGTTGGTATAGTGATAATGGAGGGAAGAGAGGAAGCAGAAGTGCCCAGTGACTTTTTTACTTCTGTGCTATTCAACAAGGTAGCCCAGCGTTCAGCCTGCAGAGGGTAAAACAAACAGTGCAAAGAGGGAATTTCAGTTCCAAATAGGCCCTTGCCTAGTGAGCTAGTGAGAGAGAGCCTAGTCACTTCAAGTGGCCTCAAGAATCCAGGCCTGTATGAATTGGATTCCAGGGCCTCAAGGAATTTTAGAATCACTGACAGTCATCTTTCAGAGATTATGAGAAGCAGAAAAATAATAACAGAAGACTGAGGAGGATAAGGGATTATCAGAGAAAGTAATGTTTGCTCTTTGTTGCTAATGAAAACCAAAGCAAAACCAACGGATTTCGGTTATAAATAGATATTAGTGCCAATGTAAGAGGGGAAATTATATGTGGAATCTAAAAAAATGGTACAAATGAACTTATTTATAAAACAGGAAAAGAGTTACAGATATAGAAAACAACCTTCTGATTATCAGGGGGGAAAGAGGGGGAGGGATAAATTTGGAGATTGGGATTGACATATACACACTACTATATATCAAATAGATAATTAATAAGGACCTACTGTATAGCACGGGGAACTTTACTCAATATTCTGTAATAACCTACATGGGAAAAGAATCTAAAAAAGAGTGGATGTATGTATATGTATAACTGATTCACTTTGCTGTACAGCAGAAACTAACACAACATTGTAAATCAACTATACTCCAATAAAAATTTGAAAAAATAAAAAATAAAATTAGAAAAGAAAAAGTTGAAAAAACAAAAAAAAAAAGGAAAGAAAAAGTTGTAAGGGGGGGAAGTATTTAAACTAGCACCATTCAATACTTCCCTACATTGCCTTGTGCACCTCAGATGCTCTGTGACCTGCAAAGATGATGGAGGAGGACTGGGCATGAGATGTTTATCCAGAAGACCTCTGCCATCCCTGCTAATTCAAGGGAGCGCTCTCATTCTCCCTGGCAGCCCAAGCTACAAAGTCACAGCCACGGTCTCAGAACCAGGGATCCTGAGTGTTTCAGTAACACACCTCTTCATTTCCATCACCAGCCCTCTGTGCAGCTTAAAACAGCTGCAGACATCTCAAGAAAAAGACCAAGAGTACATCATGGCTTGTGACTCAAAGTCCATACTGGCAGGTGGTTACTCTGCGTACAGCTGGAACCTATGTAACTCACCCTTTGCTCACCCCAACCCCAGTCCAAGCAAAATAATCAGGATGCAGACTAGAACACAGTCCAGGTTCCCTTCAATTCTCTTTTGTTTTCACATTCTTTATCTTCTAGTTTTCCTAATTATAAATAATCAATCATCCAATTGGTTCTGGAATTGCATCACTAATGGTTTGGAAAGATAGTATTGTGGTATTGACTGGGTTTAGAAAGACCAAGGAAGAACTGTCTCCCTAACTTCAAAGGACTTGTCCATTTAAAACACATTAAAAAGAATGTAAAAAACCCTAGAGATACCAGGCAGTTTAGACTAAAGACACCAAAAGCTTGAAGATAAGATACACCTCAGAACCTTCCATGGAAGCGGTGAAAATGCTATCAGGATCATCTCCAGAAAATGCAATTTACTGGGAAAGTCTAATCAGTCATTTGGCAAACATTTCCCTGGACAGATAAGAGATTAGGGTCGGGGTGAGGGGATGGGAAAGGGGCCATGCAACAAAGAAGGACAGTGACTTACTGGTATTGATCTTTCATATATTATCAACACAACTCTCTTCCACTCTTCAAAAATTATCGAAAATTACAGCATAGGAAGCAATTTTGGTCAAAGAGTGAGTGAACAGCTGAATTTTGGAAACAAAGGAATCAAGTTATTCACATCAAGTGCAAGGCTCCTTTTTATGTACTTTATCTGGCCCTCATTCCAAGGCACCTTAGAAAGGTTAGTAAACAATCATGTCAGAACCCAAACAGATCTCAGAGCAAGTCCAGACCGAACACTCAAGGTCCTCTTCGGCTACACGAGTCCATGATTTACTAAATATTCATGATTTCATCCATTTGTTCCACATTAATAAACATCTGTTCTATGTTAAAACATTCATGCTTTTTAATTTATTTATTTATTTTAATTTAAAATTGTTTTTTATTTTTGGCTGCGTTGGGTCTTCGTTGCTGCATGTGGGCTTTCTCTAGTTGTGGCGAGCGGGGGCTACTCTTTGTTCCAGAGCATGGGCTTCTCATTGCAGTGGCTTCCCTTGTTGCAGAGCACGGGCTCTAGGTGCACAGGCTTCAGTAGTTGTAGCATGTGGGCTCAGTAGTTGTGGCTCGTGGGCTCTAGAGCACAGGCTCAGTATCTGTGGCGCACGGGCTTAGTTGCTCCGCGACATGTGGGATCTTCCCGGACCAGGGCTTGAACTTGTGTCCACCGCATTGGCAGGCAGATTCTTAACCACTGAGCCACCAGGGAAGTCCCCATGCTTTTTATAAATCAGCCATTTTGCCCTATCGAGAGCTCCCATGACGGATATTGTTTTACCGACCGACTAGGGCCTTCATCCAATTATAGCGAGGGGCTACGGTATAACCTGCCCAATTCCTAACACCTGGACCCTACTGTATGACCAGGGCATCTTATAAAGCACAATCAAGTTGTGATATTTAAGAATAATGGATGTTCAAGAAGCCTATCTGCAGGGTGGAAAGTGGAGAACATTTTTTTTTTTTACTCTTTGCCACGTCATTAGCATCAAACGGAAAACAGGAGGTTCCCAAAGTGCTTTAATAAATGTAGTAGAATATAAGGACCTGACGTCACAGGGACTTGTAGCTTGTCAAATCAGCGTGGTTTGCCAACCACAGCACCCACCCTTCTGTCGTGTTTCTTCCTAGTCATTATACACTCGAAGATTTATAGCCTTTTTTTTAATTGCCTCTGTAGGTTTTCAATTATTATTATAGTAAAAACTCTTAAACATGGCACCATCGCTTGTCTATTTGAGAGGGTTCCAAAGGGATTTAGCTGGTTCATTTTTACAGTTTTGACAAGCAACTGCTATTATGAAACGGAGGAACATTATTCATAGTCTGAATGCATCTCTTCATTGCAGGGAAAGGAGACTGGAGAGTTTGAGTCCCGAGAAATGAAGTGACTTGCCTCAGATCCCACAGCTTGTTAGAGGCAGAGTGGAGCCTAGGAAGTCAGAACCCCAGATCCCACGTCCAGATTGTTTTCTATTTCTACCATATTTCTAGTGTTTTGTACTGTCTCATTTATTAAGTTTGAATTACATATGTGTACATATATATAAAGTTTATCTCAAATATCTTATAATTGAGGCATTTTAATGCCTCAGTTCAGGTTTTTTTCCCCACCAATTGGAATTAGTGAAGCTTTCTGTGCATTTGTATCTGAAGTCGTGGGCCCTCTGGAAATGGACTCCTTTGATAACGCCAGTCAGCAACTGTGCTGCTCCCTGGAGTGGAACAGAAAGCATAATGCACATCCTCTTCGGCAGACAGAGCCCCTCCCTGCCAGGAATGAGGTCCAGCCACAAGTCCACAGCAGCAGGACAGGTGAGATTAGCAGAGGCCCAGCGGGGACCCAGGAGAGCAGCATGAGCTAGAATTCCAGAATTCATTCAGCCTGAGGACAGGCTAAGATGAGAGCAGCTGGGAGGCAGAGGGAGGAGAAGAGGAGTGGAGGAGAAAGGAAGGACCCTGGTGGGGAGAGACAGAAGGAGCAGGCGCCCAAGGCAGAGTCAGGAGTGAAATAAAGACGGAAAGACAGGACAGACCGGCTGAATCAAGGCAGGGCAGAGGCCAGCGTTCAGGGCGTCAGCCCACCTGGGACACATCCCATGACTCAAGGAGCCTGGGGACACAGAAGGCAGATGATCCGTGCCTGCAGCCAGGGACGGTGTCTGCCCTGCTCGCCTTGTACCCGGTGCCTAGCTCACGACAGGTCTTCCGACGTTGGTGGAAGGATGAAAGGGATGGAGGCCATTCAGGAACCGAAGCCGGAGAGTCTGATTATTAGGGGCTATGATCAATCAAAAAGTCTGGATAATAGCAAAAAATGGCATGAAAGTGAGTCAAGGTCCCTGGGAAACAGCACACACTTCTCCCCAGAGTTAGAGGAGTGGGAGGTGAGTTCACGGCCAAGGGCAGGAAGGAGACAACAGGACAGCAAGAGTGGCTGGAGGAGGTGGAGGGAGAGTCAAGAATAATTTTTATTTTTACTAATTATCCGCGGAAGCCTCCTTTTTCTGCCATCCATATTCCAAAACACTTGACAAAGACACTTTTGATTTAAATATATATAGATGTTGCTGTTAAGTGCATCACATTGATAGTGATAATGATAGCATTATTCTACTTCAGGCTAGGCCTTATCTAGAAAAAGCTTATGGCTTATGCATTCTATAAATATTCCCATAGGATGATGAGCTATGCTGAAATAACACCCACTCAGAGCCCCCTCAAATCCAGGGCTTCCAAAGACTTTCTTAATCAAGGAACTCCTTCCTTACTTGAATCCTTAGCTCACATGTCTGTAGGTACAGCCTGACCATTGCACCAGTCTGTTTCCTGCTGTTCTAGAAAGTGACAGGTAGATCAGGCCCAAGCCCAAAACCTCTCCTGAATTTTGAGCCCTAATCTCCTCCCTGAAGACAAGGCCATTGCGGATCCTGAACTTTACCTGTCACATCTTTGCACTGACGTGGCTCTGAGAAAGAAGCCCAACTAGCTGATGGAGAGCTCAGATTCCTCTACCTCTGCCTTACGTCCTCCCTGCAAACCAGGATTCCCAGACCTTTGCTTTTCCTTTAACACCCCCAAATCCTGAGAATCTTAATGCTGATCTTGTCAGGTCTTGAAGCAATTCCCTGCCCACTGTTCATGGCTCCTGGACCCCAGCTTAAGTCACCTGACCCTATTTAAAGACCTTAAATGACTCGCCCAAGATCATACAGATGGATAGAGGCAACACTCAGTCCTAAGAATGTTGGTACAGTGTCAGGCACAGGTTAGCACTCAGTTGATAAATATACATTTGAGAAAATTAAAAATTGTCCTACAAACACAAGAACTTATAAAGTTTAGAAAATATAGTATAAAAGATCAAGGAGGTTATGGGTTTTAAAAACTCAGCTCAGGATATTACCACAATGACCAGAGCAGTCACATATAATTATTGCAAGATCAATAATGGTGCCTTAAAAAGGCAGGCACTTCTTGGGCTTCCCTGGTGGCGCAGTGGTTGAGAGTCCGCCTGCCGATGCAGGGGACACGGGTTCGGGAAGATCCCACATGCCGCGGAGCGGCTGGGCCCGTGAGCCATGGCCGCTGAGCCTGCGCGTCGGAGCCTGTGCTCCACAATGGGAGAGGCCACAACAGTGAGAAGCCTGCATACCGCATAAAAAAAAAAAAAAAAGGCGCTTCTTTGGGAACTTGTAGAAAGAGCTAGAACAGTATTACTCAAGCTGTGTTCTATAGGATACTAATATTCTTGGGATGTGAATTAGTGAGCCTTGACAAAGCACTTCCATGATCAGGTTAGCTAGGGGGCACACTCCATCTCCCCCTTGGTAGTCCCAATGCATTTAAGCATATTTCAAGTTCTAAGAAATCATAAAGAAGCCCATTACGTTTGATTTATACTAATCTTTCCTAAACTCACCTGACAACCACTCTCTCTTTCTAGAGAATACCTCTTTGTTCTGAGAATACAGTTTGGGAACTTCTGGGCCAGATTTAGTTATTTAACGCCTGATTTTTTAGTTCAATTGTTAGCTAGAATGAGGCAGGCCACTGGCTTTACATGGTTCACTGGATGATCATAAACCTTGTGTCATTAGAGATTCTCTGATACAAGCCCTGCATTGAAATGCATCCTCATTCAGTGTTCTGGGTTTTTTTCTTTAATTTCCAGGATTTAACAAAAGGATAGGAGAGCAGTCACATCACTTCACAATGCCTTCCTTTGAAATCAGGCACAGCTTCAGCAAACTCCGGATTTCAGGGGGGAGGCTATAGCTGCTCAAGAAGAATTCATGTCCAAACGCACACCTTTCTGGGGAGTCAGAATATCACAGGCCCACGATATCTGTGTCCTGGAACAGGCTCTAGAGGTGGCCAACCGACGCCACCATCTCACGACTCTGGTGAGCAGCTCAGGAGGGTTGGCAGCTGCCAAGACCACAACCCCCATGATGGTGAAGCTGCGATTAGAACCAGGATCCTTTGGTGCCTTTGCCAGGAAGATTTTCCTGCCCTGGAATTAGCTGCTTTTCTCAGAAAGAAAGAGCCCAGCCCTCTTCATCCTGAAAACCACAATGGAAAGACGAGAAGGAAATATGCCAAAATGTGAACAGTACTTGACACGGACAGGATATTTTGGTCTTAGTTCTATTTTTCTGCATTGACCACAAGGTCTACGAAGGGTATATATTGCTTTTATGGCAAAAAAAAAAAACACACCTATTTTAAAAATGAAAAACAAAAGTAGCAGCAGAAGGTAAACCCATACCCTGGAAAGCATCATCCACGTGGCTCCTAGTCGTTGATCAGAATAAGCAGAACTAATGAAATGCCACGGCATTTCCCTGTGCCGGGGGGGCATCCAGCTGTGAGCAACGATGAGTCACTGGGGCAGCGTGGAGACCACCCTGCTGGCTGCTGGCGGGGCACTGGCTCCCACTGACTGGCTTCATGCTGCTGTGGCTTCACCCACAGACTGGAGAGGAGCAGAGCCCTGCTTCATTGACTTCGGTAATTTCCTCTTAAAGCATGTGTCCCAAGACTGGCTTTGAATGGCTCCTCAATGATTTCTAAACTGAACCTAACTAAATACACAAGTTTAAATGGAAAATTATTTTTTACTTTGCCTTTCTGTACCTATGCACTGGCCTCCCACCTAGGCTGAACTTCTCTTCAGCCTGACTGTGTCTGAAAACAATACTTTTAGAGACTTAATCCCTATTTTGGAGTCCAAGTAGTAAATTGTTTATACATTGCACAAGGTGCATTTGTGTGCGTGTGTGTCTGTGTGCATGAGTATGTGTTTGTGTGTGTGTGTATGTCTTTGTCTGCTACTCTAATAAAAATACCACAGATTGGGTGGCCTGTAAACAACAGAAATTTATTTCTCGCAGTCCTGGAAACTGGGAAACTCAAGCAGATTTGGTGTCTGGTGAGGGCCCACTTCCTAGACGACTATCTTTTTGCTGTGACCTCACATGGCAATAGGGGCAAGAGAGGTCTCTGGTGTCTTTTCCTACAAAGGCACTAATCCCATTCATGGGGAGTCCACCCTCATGATCTAAACACCTCCCAAAGGCCCCACCTCCTAATACGATCACACTGGGCATTAGGTTTCAAAATATAATTTTGAAAGAGATTTAATTCTAAAGAGAATAATTGGATAATCCTCTCAATCAAATAGTGTACATTTAGTCAGTTCTGGGATATCTCTTTACTGAAGTTTTCCAAAAATTGTTTGTCCACTGTTATCTGAAAATATTCTGAATCTTTATACACATTCTTCTTAAAAGTAGTGGCTAACGTACATCTTCAACATGTCCCTACTTCCTTCAATACTTCTTCACTTTTTACTCTTCTTACTCACATTAACCACAACCCTTTGTTTTGTGCCTTCCCTGTTCCAGGCAGACATTCCTCCTTTCCTTTAGCGTCACCCTAGCCTGCTCTCTCTCCCATAGTCCCGGGGTGTGTCATATTCTACTCTCCCCTGTTTAAGGTCAATAACTTCCTCTGTGCCTTTGAGTCCATCCCATATCACTTTATCTCCCCATGAGCCCTGATCCATTAATTATCTCTCTTGGCCATTGTATTTTAAATTTTCTTCTTTTTACCAATTTTCCCCTCTTAGTTTATAAGCTTGTTCGGTTCTAATGCATCTTAAAGAAACTAAATCCACCTTGACTATACGTGGTCTTCTGCCTACTGCTTTACCTCTCTTGTTCCCATTTCCTCAAGTTTCTCAAGTGGTTAGACTGTAGTCACTGTCTCCATTTTCTTAACTCACATTCATTCCTCCCTAGGAGCAACCTGGCTTCTACCCAGCAAACCACTAAGAGGGTATCAGCTTAGATCACCAATGTTGAGGCACAGTCTTCTCTCCTCATGGTACTGGGTATCTTGCCTTTCACCCTGATGATTGCTCATGCCTTGAGACACACTCTACTCACTTTGCTTCCAAGACTCCATCTTTGGTCTGTTGCATTACACCCCTCTGACTGTTCCTTTTCGGTCTCTTTGTAGGATCTTCTTTCTCCATACGCCCCTTAAACATAGGAGTTTCCATGTTTTACTCTCCAGAGTGTCATTCTAGACCTATTTCCCTTTGTACTCTACAGAGACTCCCTGGATGATTTAACCCATTTTCATGGTCCTAAACAACCCCTATTTTTGCTAATGGCCCCTAAATCCACTCTCTTTAAGTCAAAATTCTCCCATTCTTGACCTACAGACTCATATTCCAAGTGCCTGATGGATATCCTCATCTGAATGTCCAGCGGCACTTCAAATTCAATATGCGCCAAATCAACTCATTATCTCCCCAACCTCCCCAACTAATATCTTCTACAATTCCTCTTGTTAGTTGGAGAACCATCACTAGAGTAACCAACCATCCCTATTTTCCCTAGACTAAGGGGCTTCCCAATCATGTGGGACTCTCAGTCTGAATAGGACAGTCCCAGGCAAACGGGGATGTCACCCTAACCACCACCCACCCATCATCACGTCTAGAATCTGGGAGTCATCTTTGTCTCTGTCCCCTTCTTTCCCTTCTTCAATCTCCATGTCCTTCCTACTTAATTTTCTAAGCAGTTATCAAATTCCTGCTCTCCTCTCCACCCCTAGCTCATGCCCTTACTACCTCTTGCCTGCTTTACCACCCTTGCTTCCTAGGTATATCTCTGATGCCAGTCTCTTCCCCTTTGGATTCACACTCCACGCGGCTGCTGAAGAGAGATTTTTCACGCGGAAATCTCACCATTTCTCTGCCCTGCTTAAAACATTCCACAGGCTCCCCATTGCCCTTGGGATAAAGCCCAAACGAGTTAATATGGAAAAGTCCTCCTTGGTCCCTCCAGCCCCAGCCTCACCTGGCGTCACTCACTGAGCTGTGTGCCTCCACAGTACAGACTGTGCTCATTCTCAGTTCCTGCTGTGACTTTTCCCTGCCATGCCCTTATCTCTTTACCCCACCTGCCTTCTTCACCTGGTTAACACTCAACATTCAACTCAGGTTCAAGACTCAACTCCTCTGGCATCACTCCAGGTGGCCTTCCCTGACATGCGCACTCTACAGGTGCGCTAGTTGCCCGTCCTCTGCACACTCCCTGTGGACCACTGTCTACAGTGCACTCAGATTTGCCAGTCAGTCTTTCTTCCCCTCTGGATTGTGAACTTCCCAGGATCAGATACAGGTGACTCCTAGATGGCACCTAGGATAACACTTGGCACTGGTAGACCTCAATAGACATTCGTGGAGCTTATCTATTTGGAACGCAAACTGATGGCCAGCAGGTCAGATCCAGCCCATAGTCATGGTTTATTTGGCTCACATGATTTTTTTTTAAACACCAATGCTTAAAAGTCAGGAGACCTCATCTAAAATTTTGGAATCCCTTGAAAGTCTAAATATCTGAAAATACGAGGTTCAGATTTTTTTGTGGTACTGACCTCAGTAGACAGGGCTCTTGCTCACCATCTTCCCAGTTCACTCTCAGCCTATATCATTCCTGGACCCTGGAAGGAGCAGTTACCCCCAGGGACAGGCTCCTCGTGTCTGCTCTGCTCTGTTCTCAAAGAGACGTTTGCAGCAAGTTTTTGGTTGGGCTTCATTTCAGGTAGCTGTCAGATGCTGTGCAAAGCAGGTGGGTGGTTGCTTTTCCTTAGAGAGTAAAGAAATGGTCAGAGACCACCTTGGTGGTCCTGGAACATTTAGGATAAGCAAGAAGTCCACCCTGGCCGACAACTTCTGCTCTGGTTTTCTGTCTTTCTAGATTTTTATCTAATATTAAACCTATTATACTATAATTCCTAGTTTAATTTTTGAAGCTCAAAGAACCTTATCTCAAATTTCCTTCCATATCTTTCCCTAGAGAGCTATATAAGAAGATGCCAGTGACATTATCATCTTCCAACTAGCACTTTCACCATCGCTATGTCATTTCATTCTTACCTCCTCTCTGGGACAATAAGTCACAGGGTCTTGGCATGAGAGATTCAATTTTATATGTATATTGAATTTTCTCCATAGGTGTGATCGTTTTCACACAAAACAGACAACAATCACGTGCACAAAGACATCTCTAGAGCTTTATACATCTTAACCGCTAATAGCTTTATGAATTTTAATGTTTCAGAGGTTTATTTTTCACCACAGGCCCAGATGGAAATCGCTGCCATCAGGAAGAGCTGAAATCCCCAGCTGAGATAAAGCAGAAGATTTCCAGGTGGAGGAAGTCAGAATTGGACCCACTGGTGTTACCATCTGTTACTCTGCACTGACCTGAGAACTGGTGGCTCCCGTGGGGCCTGGGGAATCATCCAGCTGTGGGTTTATGTTTTACTGGGACTGAATTCCATCAATGTCCTGAGTTTCCAGGCTTTGACCGTCATCCTATGATGGTCACCTCTATCAGACACCTCTGCTATCTGCTTTTTAGTACATATTTATTAACAATCATAAAGTTAATTCAACTGAGCCTAATTATGATCATTTGATGACATTCTTTGGGATCACTGTGGATACCACCAAGCACGTCCAAGTCAGGATTTCAGATCAGGGACTACAGGGCCTCCTTCTATTACAGATGGCCTGCTCTGAAACAGTGGGCCAGCTCTTTCTTTGTGGATTTGAAACTGTTTTATAGCAGCACTAACAAACAGAAGACGTGGCTTAGCCTGATAACCACATACGCCATGAGGGAAAACTCACTGTATTCTGAGATTCCTTTTTCGTTGGGTGGAATTCCAAAATCAGCAGCAGACACCACATGTCCTTTTGCAGAACTGCCCTGAATGCTGATTTTCGTGTTTCTCCCCAAGAACATCCCACCGAAGGATGGCCAACTGCCAGACACTGAATGCCACAGGGAGAGACTCACCCTTCCCACCAACCCTGCCCCCTTTGCCAAAAACACTCTGGGAAACTCCCTCTGAAGTCATGCATATCTTTTCTGGACTGTGACCCTGCCATGACCATGGCCACACAGCTGGGCACAGCAATTGACGGGCAGACGTCTTCTCCGTAAAGACAGCAGGGACAAATCTTCATTTTAATGAGGCTTAAAAGATGGACTGCTCTGATTAATACCAGCAGCAGGTATTTCTAAGGGTAGACTATATCCACTGTTTGCCTACCTTGCCCCATTTACCTGGTGCCTAGGATGAGGTACCACAACTAGTCTGAACAAGCCTTCTGAGACTTACTGAACTCCTTTTTCTTTTTTTTTTTTTTTTTTTTTTGCAGTATGCAGGCCTCTCACTGCTGTGGCCTCCCCCGTTGCGGAGCAGGGGCTCCAGACACGCAGGCTCAGCAGCCATGGCTCACGGGTCCAGCCGCTCCACGGCATGTGGGATCTTCCCGGACCGGGGCACGAACCCGTGTCCCCTGCATTGGCAGGCGGACTCTCAACCACTGCGCCACCAGGGAAGCCCTGAACTCCTTTTTCTTGATGGTAACCTTCCTTCATATATTTCTAAGTGAGAGAGAATGTCAAGATGAAACCAACATCAAACTGGGTGAGGTAACCCGATTCAAAAGTGGCTTTTCCCTACGTTTGGAACTTGGCATTACGTCTCATTTCCTGCCCCAACCTTACTGTGTCAGCAGGATGATTGATATCTGGGAGTTTTATTTGAAAAAGAGAGCCTGGCTTAGCCACAGTGGGTAGGCAAGCCTGCCGCGTGCTCCTGCCTGGCCGAACCTGCCTTTCTGACTGTACAGATGGAACAGTACAGTCCAACCAGTTCTATCTGCCATTATCACTAGCAGCGAGCCCCCATCATCCCTCTTGCTTTGTCAACAGATAACCAATTTGCATTTCGCATGTGTTTATAACTTGGATTGAACAGGAAGATCAGGCCAACAATTACTCCTCAGATATGCTAACTAATTCATGTCAGCAAACACTTATTGAGTACTAGCTATGTCCCAGACACTCAACTAAGATGAAATATGTGTAGTCCCTCACCTCAAAGAGTTTATAGATTTAATGTGTAGAATTAGGCATGGAAACACCTAAGTGCAGATTAATGAATTAGAATACAGAGGTAAATATTCCAAATGCAATCCAGGGATATGAAGCAATGGAAATATTGTTTAAATGGTTAAAGACATATGGGGAGTAAAGAAAGAATGTCTAATTATTCAGCCACAAAAAGGAATGAAATTGGGTCAGTTGTAGAGACATGGATGGACCTAGAGAGTATCATACAGAGTGAAGTAAGTCAGAAAGAGAAAAGCAAGTATCACATAATAACGCATATATGTGGAATCTAGAAAAATGGTATAGGTGATCTTATCTGCAAAGCAGAAATAGAGACACAGACATAGAGAACAAATGTATGGATAACAAGGAGGAAAGGGGTGGGGTGGGAGAAATTGGGAGATTGGGACTGACACATATACATTACTGATACTATATATAAAACAGACAATTGATGGAAACATACTGTATAGCACAGGGAACTCTACCTAATGTGCTGTGGTAACCTAAAGTCCAAAGGGGAAGTCCAAAAGGGAGGGGATATCTGTATGTGTATGGCTGATTCATTTTGTTGTGCTATGTAGGCTAACACAACATTGTAAAGCAACCATACTCTAATAAAAATTAATTAAAAAAAAGAATGTCTAACATATATACATTTGGAAATCTAGAATGAGATTATAGAGGGAATGATGAAGGAGCAATATTCAAAGAGATAATACCTAAGAATTTTCCAAACATCAGGAATTAATTTAAAAAAAGAATGAATAAAAGGAAATCTGCAAATAATCCCATCGAAACGAAACTATGAACACCAAAATGGACAGATAATCTTAAAAGCATCTAGAGAGAAAAGATACATTAGCTGTGAAGAAACAGCAATTAGAATGAGGCTAGCCTCTCCACAGTATTGGAAGCCAGGGGAATAATATCTTCAAGTAGTATGTAACAGTTAACCCAGCATTATATGCCCTCAAAACATATAAAACAATTTAGTGATAAGAATTGCAATTGAGTTGTAAATAAGGAGCAGTGAGAAAGCTAAGGAAGGAACAATTGATTCTGCACGATGGTTGTGTTGAGGGATGGTGAATGGGGCAAGTGGCAGAGAACTAGATTTGGGTCTAGACAGATGGGCAGGATTTAGAGGGCTGGGGGAGTGGGGATGCAGGGCAGCTAGCTATAGCATCCTTTGTTCGATGAGGAAAAGGCCCTATTTCTAAGGCAATGCAGTTCCACCCAAGGTGTCCAGAGTGTAGGCTCTAAGCGAGATGCCAGCCCTCCCTTGTTTCTTCAGCTCGGTGCCCTTACACAGGGCACCATCTGCACATAGGTAGCTTGCTGCTCTGCACAGAGGCGCTCCAGACAGAGAAGTCTGACCAAAGGCCTAGAGGTACATGTGGAAGTTCTGGTATGTTCAGGCAATAGAAAACAATAGGAAGTCTCTGGTATCTGCATCCAGTCTCTGGTATCCGTATGTCTTCTTCCTGGTGTTCCAATTCTTGGGCATTGGACTATGTAGAAGAACAGTCATTTCTGTGAGCAGGAGAGGCAGCAAAACGAGGAAGCTAATCAGGAACCTCAAGGTGGATGAGGCCTTTCTAGAATACAATCTATGTGATTTCCAAGGGACATCGGGGACCTGTTAAAATTCTGAACCTAAGGAGGCCACCCACGGTTATACAAATTCCCCCACTCGCTCGCCCCCGTGCCCCAGTGTGGCCTTGCTGTTGCTCCCTACAGCTCCTGTGGGCCCTCTGTTCATTTATACTTCTCCACTCCACACCATGGGAAATGCAAGGAGTTAGAAGCTTCAAAGGATTCCTTCCCACCTTCCTTGTAAGTCCTGGATCTCTGATCGCATTTCCCTACTTGTATGAGGACAGACTATTATCAAATATTGGAGGAACCAATAACCTTTTTCAGTACTTCCTCACAGCCAGTGTGGAATTTCCTGTAAAACATCGATGACCAGTGCCCACCTCCCCTCTGTGCAAGCTCTCCCAGGAACCACAGGCTCATGGCTTACTTCCCCGTGATGGCCCTTCTCTCCAAGATATCACCTATAGTTTCCTCCCTATGTCTGTCTTCTCCCAGGCAAAGAGCTTCAGTCTTTTCCTTAAGGAAAAGGATGCTCCATAACCATCTCGATATTGTGAGGATTTGGTGCCTCCACTCATCCCAATCATGGGATGTAATCCCCTTCCTTAGGGCCTTCCCTTGAGGGTGAAGACCACGGCTTATTGATCACTGACAATACCCTCAGGGTCTGGGGTACTAGTGGATATCCTGTAGAGACTCACTGAATTATTTCTGAAAGAATAAATAATGTGATAACCATACTGCATGATTTCCAGACCATCCAACTCATCTTTCTTTGGATGTGCTACAGACTCAGAGAAATATGAAATCCAGAAGCCATACAGGCAGCTCCAACTTTCATGTACCTGTACACACAAGAGAGAAGCAATGCCACACTCTGTGGCTATAGTACTTCCAGTCTTTGCTCCCTCATATTCTCCCTTTGGGCAGCAGCAGCCTCTATCAATCTTCAAGCCTGTCTCTACTTCCTCCTCACTCATAGAGTGAATTTCCCCAGAGATGGAAACTAGAGGCAAGAGCTCTGTGAAAACCATCCCAGTCATTCCTATTGTCACTTCCTCTACCATTGCCTCAACTCAAATCTCTGAAAGTCTTCCACAGCTCCCAGCACAGTGCTAGACTCACAACTGATTTCTGCGATACAACACAGTTCAGGATGGGCTCTGCAACCGGTCACCCTGAGTTTGGATCTGAACTCCGCTACTCTCAGTTCTGTGGCGGTGGGCAATGTCAAACCCTCTCAATGCATTTGCCCCCATACCTCTAAAATGGAGGTAGTGAGGTTACCTACCACATAGGGCTGGTGTGTGGATTAAATGAAACAACACATTAAAAATACCTGGTATGTAGTAAATGCAAGAATTGTTAGCTAGCATAATAATCACTACATTATAAATATAGATTAAATTAATTATGGGCAAATGCAAACTCACAGTGCTGGACAATCCTTTGACAGGTACGTACTTTTTCATATCAATACAGAGCATTTCCAGAGCCTTCTCTGTGCAAGCTGATGAGAGTACAAAGACAAAAAGCACCTGAGATGATGTTTTTTGGGAAAATATTCTTTTTTCACTTTTCCCATGTTATATTTGTTGCTGCGAGACAGTGTCTCTAATAACATGTTAGTCAGCAGGTATCAAAAATTTTATTAAGTCCCTTAATCCTTTCGGGTCTCACTTTCCTCCACCTCAAAGCCAGATGGTTTGGCTATTTGATCTTTAAGGCTCCTTCTAGCACCAACAGTGTATGGTTTTAGAATCATGGGGATTTGGTTGTTTGTAAAAACTCTCACTTCTGTTTCAGCAGCTTTTTTTCCCCACTCTCCTTCTCATGGACCAGGAAAGCCCACGGGAAACTCATTTTTGAGGTCACAAAAGAGGAAGAACCCAGACCCCTCAACCCAGACCCAACTACTGGCTTTGATGACAACAGAGCAGAGGGAGGAGAGTTCTCTGCAGACCTGGGAAGTGGACACATGACCATCCAGGAGGCTGGTGGGCCTGAGGTCTCTATGGGGGCCCAGCTGCATCCCCCAGCCAAATCAGGCTGCTGTGGGGATACACAGATCAGATCAGAAGCAAAGAGATGCTTTCAGGCTGGGACCTAAGGAAGGACCGTTTGCTGTCTCATAGAACAGTCCAGCTTCTCGCAGCGGGGAACAAAAGCCGTGCAGAGATTCTCTGAGGCTTCGACGGTCAGTTGGGTGGCCACAGATCCTTACTTTCTTCCTGGGTCCATTAAACAAATAGAAGTCAATCGAAGTTGAGCCAGTTCCAGGCTCCTGAGGCATTTCAGTGGTCCTTATACCATCTCTGAAGTTTTCAAGCACATTGCATTAGGAGGGGGATTTTAAAAAACCACTTAAAAGGAACATCTCTGAGGAGCTGCTTCACCCCGGGCTAGGTGAGAATGGACGCGGCTGTGGGTTCCCTGAAAGCTGACATTGATAACCAAGAGCCCTTAGGCACACAGATGCCCCACAGCCTGGCAGCTCCACAGGCACTGTTCGCTGCAGCACTTTAGAAGGCCATTTAGAAATCTGGAGAGTGAAACCCTGAAGGGGAATAGGGCTCAGCAATGCCTTGCCAGGACCAAGAAGAAGCTGGCTCTCCTCCTGACCTGCGCCATCACCACCCAAGGCAGAAAGGGCCTTTGGAGTGCTTAAGAGAGATGGGCCATGAGTCCCAGTTCCCTTGCTCTCTCCCATTTGTCACCAGCCCCACAAGCGTGGGCTGGCATTGGACGAAATGACTGACCACATACATTGCTAACAACTGAATTGCGACAGACTGTCCAGGGAAAACAGGAGAGGGGAAACTGAATTGAAGCATAATCCCCATTCCATTTCATGGCAACCTGCACAAACAAACTCTTGGTGTGCCAATGTGGGCATGTGCCTCCGCCCTCCCAGGTGCAGGCAGCCCTCAAGGGGACTCTCAAGACGGTCTGATGTTCACAAAATTATCATTAGATCTCTTGACGGTGGGGCCGGCACTGACCAGGAAAAACATTCTGTCAGGGACTTCCCTGGTGGCACAGTGGTTAAGAATCCGCCTGCCAATGCAGGGGACACGGGTTCGAGCCCTGGTCCGGGAGGATCCCATATGCCGCGGAGCAACTAAGCCCGTGTGCCACAACTATGGAGCTTGCACTCTAGAGTCCGTGAGCCACAACTACTGAGTCCACGTGCCTAGAGCCCGTGCTCAGCAACGAGAGAAGCCACTGCAATGAGAAGCCCGTGCACCGCAACAAGGAGTAGCCCCTGCTCTCCTCATCTAGAGAAAGCCCACGCGCAGCAATGAAGACCCAACGCAGCCTAAATTAAATGTAAATAAAATTTTTTAAAAAAACAAAACATTCTGTCAGACAAAACCTCACACCTGAAAGAAATAAAAGACCTCACAACTTGAAGGGGATTCCCTCCCCCTGTACCCCAAACATTCACCCACAAAGTTTGCTCCACAAAAGCTATCATCTTTGCTACTTCTCTGCTAGTGGGACATAAGCTAGGCTCCAGCATTCTGGCAGATGCTGAGGAAACACTTCCCTGTTTATTTTGTAAGAGGGAGGCTGCTTCGAAGGGACTTGCGGGGGCAGATCTTTTGGACCCTTTCTCTTGAAAGCTGGAGACAGAGGCTGTAGAGGGTCAGGCTTTTGGAGAGAAGGGTATGGTATGAAGCCCACATAGGAAAACCAAGTACTGGTCCTGTAAGTCATCTGGAACTTTGGCCTGATCAGGTCCAGAAGGACTACCTATGCAGTGCAAGCTGGTGAAGGTGCAGCCTTTGATTTCATGCAACACAGGGTTTTTTGTTCGTATGTTTTTGGAGGCAAGAGTCTGCATCATTTTTGGCAGCCACAAACCTTGCCATATGCCGAGAGAGAGTGAGGGTTGAATTACATGCTGCCCAATCTTTTGGTGTGTATCACAGCTGAGTCACATCTATTCTGACACCCAGAGAACATAAATAGAAAGATTTGAGGAGAAGAAATATGAAATCTGTGTCTTGGACTTTTTCAACTTCTTGCTGGGATATGCTGTTTTTCCTTAGCCATCTTGGCTGTGAGAAAACAAAGTCAGAGGAAGAAGAGCCTTTGCTCGGACTTTTGAATATCTTTGAAACATGAGATTGGGAGAGCTGGATTGAAAGACAGAGAAGTACGTAGAATGTGTGTTTCCTAGGCCAAGGGTGGGGAGAAGGGAGAGGAGCTTATGGGCAATGGGCATCAGACTGAAGTCCTACAGGGCTAATCCCACTCTGGTGCCTTTGTGACCTTATCAAGCACGGGGAAGCCAGGGTCATCCAGTGACTCCTGCAGCAGGAATCGGAGTTCAGGAAACATCAGGGCGTAAGGCCAGGCATTGTTGAATTCTTCTCTTTTGCACTCTGTCTGATGCGTTACTCTGTTTGTTTTCTTGCCGTTCTTTCTAGCATAGAGTTTCAATGCGCTTTATGCCAAAATGATTACACTCAAGAAGCCTGGCACATAGTTACCCTGAAGGAGGCTGCCCCAGAGGACGGAGAACCAACCAGAAATGTTTAGTTCCAAGCCACAGACATTAGGTGACCTGGGAGCGTCAACATATCAAGTATGTAAGCAAATATTTCTTAAGCAGTCACTAGAACAGTATAAATTTAAAAGGCACAGTTCCTGCTCTGGGGAGCTTATGATATTTGTTGGGGTGGGAGGGGAAGGCAAGAGATAAATATTTAGCAATTAGAACACAGTAAAACTTGAGGCAAGCAAAGCGAGAGACTCTCTGGGAGTTTGCCGGAGTGACGTCAGAGAGAGAAGCAACTCACAAGGCCATTTAGTCTATTAGGTGTAAGTCTCAGGATTGGTCTTCTTTCTGGATGTCTAATTTAATTAGCACTATAATGGACAGTTAGTAAAATTATTATCTCTCAAGGTATGGAAACACTTGATAGGGCTTAGAAAAAAGAGGGGTATCAGCACGTGTGCATCAGAGAGAGAGAGACGGAGAAGGGGGAAGGAAGGAGGGAGAGGAGAGGGAAGGGGAGAGAAGAGAAAGAAGAGGCTGGAAGGGGAGGGGAGAGGAGAGGAAGGGGAGACTGGGGAAGGAAAGAAAGGACAAGAGAGACACTGAAGGGAAAAAGGGATTCCCAACTTAGGTCACCCCCCGCAGAAGCCACTAAGCACTTTCTACCAATATCAGAATTATTATAGTCACTGTCATCCACAAATGCTTTCAAGTTCTCTAAATGTATAAGAAGCATTTACTGTGCTTCACAGAACAAGCTAAATTAAAATGACCCTTGCACCTGGAGCCACGGGACACCTCATGGGCTGTGTGATGGTGGGAAGTTTTGAGCACACACACAAACAGAGGACAGCCAGCCTGCCGCAGGGCAGGGTCTTGGGAACCTTGATTTTTCAGGTGCTCAGATGGAGCACAGAGCTTGTTTCTGCATAGAGATAGAAAAGATCAATTATGTCATTAAGTAGTATATAATTATCGGGCACATTTAATGCACTGTATATTTACGGCAATTTTCTAAAGCAATTTTACACCATTATATTATTCCCACAACTAAGATTTTTATGTTTTTCTGAAATTCAGTATTTCTGCAAGGACCTCAATACTCCCTCTTTAGTTTAATTCTATTCTCAATAAAGGAGGAGGAGCAGATAGTATCAAAGCTCTAAGTGCTTATATTTAGACATTCATCCTCTTTCTCTCTCTCTCTCTCTCTCTCTCTCTCTCTGTCTCTCAACCTTTCATAGTATTATGGCACAGGACGTAAAACTAGATCAAAGCCTCCAGGTGAAGATCACATACTAAAGATATTTCACATCAACTCCCTTCACTAAAGCCAAATACAAATTTAAAAGAATAGGGAATAGAAAAATGGAAAACTCCACCATCTTTAATAAAACTAGGAGATAGCTACAACTCCAAACCTCAGTCTCTGAGGAATGAGAGAGTGAAGTAGAGTGAAACCGGGACCTAAGTGAGGGAAGACGGAAGGACAGACACAGACCTGCACAGATCTCGGACAGGATATAGAGTTCTCCAAAAAGGGAGTGGCCCGCGATTTGGATCCCTGAGCAGACACCTGCCCCTGGGGATGTTCTCATGATTCAGTGAATTAGATGGGAAAGTCTTTTGAAACACTCATTTAAAAGGAAGCTGTTGCTTGCCTACTCCCCACCACCATAACTTAATAGTTCTTCATTACATGACTGGCTTGGTTAGAAAAGCCTCCATTCAGGATTAAGTAATAATCAGAAGGAAATCAACATGCAAAAGAAGTTGAGGGTTGGGCTACCCTGGTGGCGCAGTGGTTGAGAGTCCGCCTGCCGATGCAGGGGATACGGGTTCGTGCCCCAGTCCGGGAAGATCCCACATGCCGCGGAGCAGCTGGGCCCGTGAGCCATGGCCGCTGAGCCTGCGCTCCGCAACGGGAGAGGCCACAGCGGTGAGAGGCCCGTGAACCGAAAAAAAAAAAAAAAAAAAGTTGAGGGTTACTGGTTTACAGCATGAGGTTTAGAATATGAAAGAACTGGGTTAAAAAGCCTTCCTGGCAGGGCTTCCCTGGTGGCGCAGTAGTTGGGAGCCCGCCTGCTGATGCAGGGGACACGGGTTCGTGCCTCGGTCCGGGAAGATCCCACATGCCGCGGAGCGGCTGGGCTCGTGAGCCATGGCCGCTGAGCCTGCGCGTCCGGAGCCTGTGCTCCGCAGCGGGAGAGGCCACAACAGTGAGAGGCCCGCGTACCGCAGGAAAAAAAAAAAAAAGTCTTCCTGGCAGCCAGTTGAGAAAACAACTAGCTTTTAGTTTAAGGTTTAGCCTCATGAGAGGCAATCCTCATGGGTTGGCCAAGGGAAGCAAATTTTCAGGAAGGGTGGCCGTTTGATGAGCTCCTGGCTGTGGTGAGGTTGGCTGACTCTACAGTTTGTCAGGTTGAGCCTCTTTCTCCAGTTCAGGGATCCGAGGGGGCTGTCTCCCCAACTATGGCGACAGCAGAATAGGGCGGGACTCTGTAGCTGACTTTACTGCTGTGCTTTTCTGTTCTGGAATGCTTTAAATCAACTCTGGTTCAAGAGGGTCCCTTTTAAATGGCCCCAAAGAATTTTACAGTAAACCTGAGTCATCAAAATGCAGCTCAAATATGTACGGAGGCCTGGCTGAGCCCCAGCTCAAAAGGCCCTAAGAGAGCCAATCCAGGTGACTCCAGTCATAAACTCACTGCGGCAGTTGGGGGGATGGAGGGGTGAAGAGTGACGGAAGAGAAGTTGCCTTTTCATCTGCGTTATCACCAAAACCCAGCTCTTGACTATGTTGCCTAAATTGCAGGCATGATTCCACGTTGATTCTTTATCGTGGCTTTTGCACCTCACTTACACTGGAGGAAACATCACTGGAGTTTCAGGTAGAAGTTAGCAAAGAAAAAAACAAAATTCCCATGCACAGTTTACATAATAATGATGATAATAGTCTTTAAAACACTTCTTAGATATCTACTACATGCCAAGTATAGAGCTGGTGGTCAAACCTAGGTCCATCTAATTTTGAAGTTCTAGAATATGGCACTCTACTACCTCGGGTTGAGTCCTGGTCTTATCACTTACTTGTTCTCTGACCTTGACCAAGTTACTTAACCTTTCTGGGCCTTAGTTTTCTCACCTGGAGAATGGGACTAATTAATACCTACTTTATTGAACTATTGCACTGGCTCGATCCAACATATGTAATATGTGAAGAAATATTTGGCACAGTGCTTGAAACACTGTATGTAGTCAATTTGTGCTGCTTTTTTTTTTTACATTTTTTTTGTGGTAAAATATACACAACATTAAATTTACCGTGTCAACCTTTCTTATGTGTATAGTCCTGAGACATTAAGTATATTCACACTGATGCACAACCATCACCACCATCTACCTCCAGAACTTTTTCAAACTCTGTACCCATTAACCAGTATCTCCCATTCCCTCTTTCCCCCAGACCCTGGCAACTACTGGTCTACTTTCTGTCTCTTAGAATTTGGCTATTTTAGGTACTTCATACAAGTGAAATCATTATAGTACTTGTCCTATTTTGTTTGTTTGTTTTTTAACAGGACTGCGTCTGTTTGGCTGTATGGCCTATAGCCTCTCTTTGACGCCAATCTGTCTCCACAAAGCATCTTTAGCAAAAATCTTCATTCTCCAGGGTTTTCTAAGAATGGCCTACCTCACTCGCAACTCTTCTACAGGAAAAGTGCTAAAAATGCATGCAAGAAAGATTCAGGTCATGATTAGGGGATTTCTGATCCAACTGATTGGTCTAACGCACTGTTTTATTTTTAGAATAAGGATCATAACCCACCATTTCAGATTTACCTAACAAAATTACAGTGAAGCCCAGGCCATCTAAATCCTTGGATAAACAATTGTTTTTAGGTATGTCTTCTGGATTATCAACAATTTAGAGGCATAAGTATCAACATTTTAATTTTAAACATTTAAAAAGGAAATATTCCTTAAATGAAGTATATATTTCTCATCTTTTTAAACATTGTACAATCAATAGTTTAAGTTTTACTTCAAGACTCCATATCATTACAACATCAAGTATCACATATGCTTCAACAGAATTATGGCCTTAGTATCTTTTGAAGTTTGTTGGATGTTAATCCACACAGTAAACAGTCCCAGAGCAGTATGTTTTTTGATCTTCTGTTTACATTAAATTAATAGGGTTTTTGTTTTCCTCTACTTAATTCCTTGTTACAACATCTCTAACTAGCTTTTCCCTCAAACACTACTGTTATTGCCAAGGGTAGATTCAAATGTTTCGGGGCCTGAGATCCATACTATTGAGCAGGGCGAAAGGAGAAGCCTTCTGAGAAAAAGAATACAAAATGACAAATACAAAACTAGATACCAAATTGGACAGTGGGAGTATTCCTGGAAGACACTCCCACTCTGGGTCAGCTAGCAGTGATTTAACAAGACACAGAAGTGACTGTAAAATATACAAATATATCCCAGTAAACCCTAATCAACTTCACTTAGCTGGAGCTCAAAAATGCCTACAGCCACTCCAATGCTGTCTGACAGGAGGTGAAGTGTGCTGCAGGAAATCAGAGTGGCAAGAGGCAGTCCTAACCAACTGTGGCTAACACATCTCACCTCTGCAAATTTTAGACACCTCAGGATCTGGTGAAAACATTACTGGGGTTTCTTATTATGGATCTGCCTCTGTAGTGATCTGATACAGGACTACTCCCTACTCACCTATTATGAGCTAGAACACCAGAGAGACAGCCTTGATAGAGCTTTATATGACACGAGAATGAATGGACTCTCAATAAAGCCTAAGGGCACCTCCCTGGAGTAAAGCATAGGACTTCCGTGCACAAATTTTGAGACACGAGTATAAAATGTCTCTGGTTTATCTCTTATTTCTATGTTTCACCAGATGAGGAAAAACTAGTTGATCTGTTAGAGTCATTTTTTAAGAGCATTCTCTTAGGATGAATACTTTTGAACATGACTTATGTTAAGGTAAGAGTGACTATATGGTGGTTAGTACTCTTTTCAGTTGTGAAAATTCAAGACTTGACCTCTTAAGGTTTAACAAAAGGCAAAAAATGGTTGTGTCTCCCTTTGTTCTTCCTTACCAGCAATTTCTTTTTAAATTTTTATTTTGAAATAATTTTAGACTTAAAGAAAAAATGCAAAAATATTTCCGTTTCCTGATCTTTTACCCAACTTCCCTAACATTAACATCTTATATAACCATACTACAACTATCAAAACCAGGAAATTAACATTCATACAATACTAACTAATATATAGACCAGTGGGAAAACTGGAAAAATCCAAGGAAGATCTGGTTCAGAATCCAATCCAGAATTCCACATGTATTGCATTTGGTTGTCACCTCCAAGTCTCCTCTAATTTGCGACAGTTCCTAAGTCTTTTTTTGTTTTCCATCATCTTGACACTTTTGAAGTGTACTAGCCACTTTTTTGTGGAATGTCCCTCAATTTTGGTTTGTCTGATGATTTCTTATAATTTTATATATAATATATATATATATATATATATATATATAATTGCAAGCATACCGTAAAGGTTATGCTGTACCCATCTCAGTGTACCATATCAAGGGGTCCGTCCACAATATCCATATGTCCCATTACTGGTGATGTTAACCTTGGTGATTTGGTTATGATGACGTCTGTCAGGTTTTCCACTGTAAAGACATTATTTTTCCCTTTGGAATCTTTAGGAAAGAAACTTTGAAGCTATGCAAATAATCCATATTTCTTATCATACTTTTACCCAATAATTTTAGCACACAGTGATGGTTCTTGCCTGCAACAGTTATTACTGTTTGCCTAATAGTAATTTTTATTTCCATCACTTCTTCAACATTTCTTAATTGGAATCCTGTTGTGAGGAACAGTGGTCTTTTCTCACCCACATTTATTCATTCCTTTATTTATATCAATTTGGACTCAGATATTTTATTCTATGGGGTATAATCCATTACTATCACTATTTTATTGCTCAAATTATCCAAACTTTACCATGTAGCACTCTTTCAAGTTGGTTTCTGTATCCTCTCAACATGTCCCCATCAGTTTCCGAGTACTTCCTTACTTTCTGCTCCCACAAGATGTCCCACACCATCTTATATTTTCCCTGACTTAATCCTGGAGTCCACTAACTCTACAAGGAACACCGACTCCTTTTCTGAAGAATGGTATTTAGAAACCAAGATTCAGGTGCTAAGTGTGCTCACTGCTACTGGGATATCATGTGTAGGAAATATGAGCTAGAAACACGTGCATCTATATTACACGTGCATATACAATCTATTTACTTCTTTATCTCATCTGTGTATATATATTAAACATGTATAATCCATATATATATATATATATAGTATATATGTCTGTGTGTATATATATATATACATGTAATCATCAATTTATGCTGATACCTCCTGTTCTAACACCACAGGGTTCGTTCTAGCTTCCCCACCTTCCTTATTTGTAACTTTTTTCTACTACTATGAGAAACGTAGCTCTCATTATTCACAATGTATTTATATATTTGTTCAATCCCAGTAGACACATAAGGTCATTTCAGAATTGCTAAACCACTCCCCATGAGAAATAAATTTACCAACTAGATTACAATATCTGTGAACAGTTGTGAGTTTTTTTGCCTTTATAGTATATATTCTTTTTTTATAGGTTAGTTCTTTTCTTATTATTGTGTTCTATTTGGGGTTCCCCCAACATCCTGGTTGAATTTAATTAATTACTGGGGGGAGAGGGATAAGTGAAACAGTCCTATAGTCCAAAAGTCACAGCTGTACAGGAAGGTATATTTAGAGAAGTGCAGCTCATGCCTTGTCTCCACTACTATGTTCCCATTCCCCATTCTTTCCACCCTGTTTTTATCCACCTCCTGCAGGTAACCTCATTTCCTTCTGGTTTATTGTTGCTGTATTATTTACGCACAAATGAGCAGATATATGTACATATCCTTGATATCCCTTTTTTTCTTAAATTAAGAATAGTACTATAGATACTCTTTGCACTTTGCTTTTTTCACTTAACAATATATCCTGGAATTACTTCCTATTATTTCATAGATATTTTACTGATTCCTTTTTATAGATACATAGTACTCCATGTGTGGGTGACGTAGTTTATTCAATCATTTTCCTATGCATGGGCATTTAGATTGTTTCTAATACTATTCAATTACACATGATGCTTCATTGAACAACCCTGTACACATGTATTTTCATATCATTGGAGGTGTAGTTGGGGTTAGATTTCTAAAAGTGGAATTTCCAGGTCAAACAGTAAGTGCATATGTAGTTTTGCAAAGTATTGCCAAATTTCACTCTAGAAAGGCTGTATCAGTTTTATTTCAGACAAGCAATGTATGTGAATGCCTATTTCCCCACAGCTTCATCAACAGAATATGTTGTCAAATTTATTAATTTTACTAATCAAATAGGTGAGAAATGGTATCTCAGTGTTAATTTCATTGTATTCCTCTAATTATGAGTGAATGTGAACATTTTCATGTGTATAAAGACTATTTTATATCTTTTTCTTGTGACTTGCCCGTTCATGAATGCGAAAGCCAGCAGCAGGAACGGCCACAAGACTTTTAGATCTAGCTGCTGGGCTGGGCCCTGCCCTCTGGGTTGAGCACCAGACATGGAGACCTTTGAGTTACCTGATTCCTTGGCACTCTCCATACTCCCAGAACGCTGGACAGACAGAACACAAGTCCTCCTAGAGACCGCCAGAGTCCTTGATTCTGCAGTTCAGTTGGTGCCCTGACTAGGCTCAACGATCGGTATTCAAGGCTATGGTTATTTTTACATCTCTTGTGTCAATAAAAACTGGTTTTAGAGATGCTTAAGAGTAAGCCCTGTGTTTGGTGTGGAAATCATGAAGTTAACAATTAACGTTAACTGGATGTCTTTCAGTTTGAGTTCCAGGCTTTAGTTCTCATGTTTCATGCTGGGAAAGATCATTTAACTCATCATTTGCAAAGGTCTAAGCAGGGGAATGACCTCATGACTGATGAGTTTATGTTCCAGATCACTGTGAATTCCTCAACCTTTCTGTTTGCAAAAGGAAAAGGGAATTTTCCTGAGTTTCATTTGAATAAATCACATTTAAAATCTTTTCGGAAAAAAAAAGAAAATCTCATAAATCACAGGTTTCCTTTAACTGTCTGGGAATCCACACCTGAGGCACCACCTCTGTGCATGTGGTCAGGATGGAAAGGAAGCTGAGTTTCAGCCACTGAAGCTAAACCTGCACCAAAGGTAGCATTTCTGCCACTCTCTTTTCAATACTGCATCAGTAAGAACTGAGCAATTCAAGTGACAGTGCCATTACTGTATTTCAATTTCAACACTCTCTGCTCCTTTCTTGTCTACTTTTGATTCTCTAAATCAAAAGAGATTGTTGTTATTGTTGCTTTTGTTCTCATTTAGCACTTTTATCGAAATAAACAAGGAAATACCTTACTTTGCTGAGAGTCTCCAGGGCTGGAGGGGAGTAACGCAGTACCAGCCTTATTCAGATCACACAGCGTACAGGCACCCTCACAAAGTGGGTTTCCTCTCCACATAAGCAATCTCACCAAGAACTCTAGCTTGACACCTAAAAACTTTCTACTTGCATATGACCTCTACTTTTTAGTTAGATGACACTGAGGAAAATTAATCTATCCTCAAGGTCCCCTTTACCCTAAACTGCTCATAAATCCAGCTATAATTTGGAAAAAAATAGATAAGGGGGAAAATAGCTAACAGAGTCTACCCCTGACTTCAGGTGAAATTCAAGGTCTTGTTTGTATTACAGCTATATTTCTAAACACCTAAATCTATGATGTTTCAGTTAAGGACCATGAACTATAAACCCAAGTTCACTTTTCACTACAACCTTGGTTAAGAAAGAGAGGCTATAAATGCTGGCATTAATCATTTCAAAGACCTTTGCCGTGCATGATGGTTTATCTGACTTTGATGTAAATGAACATGTTTCAACCCTGTCACTTTCTGTACCAGGTGGTATTACTGGTGACCTTTTCTTAGCCCTTTGAAAAGAGACAGAATGAGCTGGAAGCATAACAACTTGAATGTTTCATAGAAAACAACTTCTATTAGAGTCCCTGGCATACCAAAATTGCTCAATACTGAGTGAAACAGGGAATATATTTTGGAATAATCTCTAGCTTGAGTGACTATTTTCCTATTTGTAAACTTTGAAAATCTCTTATCAAGGGCCATGGCTTAATCATTAATAAGAAAAACACAGGCTCCTTTAATTCTGCAATTCCTCTGTTGAACTTGGTCAATCACAGGTATGATGGCTCGGTGCCCACTTAGTCATTCTGACACTCTGGGTTAGATGTTGAAAACAACTGTCTCAAAAAAGACATTTTATATATAACATATATATGTGTACATATATATGTATATATATCTTCTCATAAACACACACATGAGCTGTCTTCTGCGTATACAACATACTCCATACATGAACAGCAATGGCCTTACAAGCATAATAAAAGTCCCTTTCAGCTCTTCTCTCTTTAGTGGTTCCTATTTCACAGCCACACCACAGAGTCTTTATGTTCTAAGTTCACAGGAAGCATCCCAAGCATTCTTGCAAGTCCTGTGGCTTGGCTCATGCAGCTGGGAATAAAAGGTCCCTTGAATACAAATGGCAATGTTGCATTCTAGCAACTGCCACCCATGCAGTTCATGTTTTGTACTGCTGCTTTCTGTCCAGGGGAATAGATGAGAGAAATATTCTTACGGGGGAGTCCCTTTGGTTTGATTTACTGGGGCAGGTGGGGGTGGGAGGGCAGGTTCTTTTGATGATTCCCTGTGGTATATAAAAAGTTTGACTTTACTTTTAACTACCAGGAATACATGAACTTCCACATGAGCTTACGTCTGAATTTTAAAAGTAAAGGAACTGAAGAAACGATTCCAATTTGCATGGAGCTACCACTTTTCAGCTTTCCAGACAACTGTAATGTGTATTGTTAGCAGCAATGGGTTAGATCCTCTGCCATTAATGGAGTCCAAAAAAAGAACACTTTGGAAAAGGTCAGCAGGGCTTAATTGGAGCTGGAGGAGTGAGTGACTATATTTATAGTTTTAGGACAGAGCATATTTCAGCTTTCCACACAAAGAATGCTTTCTTTCTGCTTCTAACATGTCACTAAGGCGAGGTAGATAAGTTCTGAAGACTCAGAGGAATTTGTTGCCAAATTGTAAATCCAGACTTACATGAATTTCATTACTGTATCTCTCATTCCGCCGGAAGAGCCCATGGTACAGAGCGTCTTTGGCCTGGCATAATCACATGGAGCACAAAGCATCTACAGAATTTCATGGGATGACAGAATGGATGTTGTGCTTTATTTTTTTTCTTTCTTCTGCATTTAAAATGGGCACACTTACTCAGGTGTGCCCGAGTATGTACGAGTGCCTGAAGAAGTACTAGGGATGTAGACACAAAGCTTTTCACCCCTGGATAGTGGGCATAAATCTAGACTGAGTCGGTGGTGATCAAGAGTAGATTGATGAGTTGCATGTTTCTTGTGAAAATAATCTTTCCCCACTGACAGTTACTATTCCACACGTCATTACACTGTCAAAAAATCCTGCGAGTGAAAGGGATCTTCGAGACAATGTAGTCTACCTTCCTCATTTTATAAACAGCAAAAATAAGACTAGGAAAAGATATATGACTTGCCTAAGGTCATAAGAGCTAGTGATGTCAAGCTGGGAATAAAGTCAAGGTTTCCTGACTCATATTCCAGTGTTTGGCCTCTTTATAAATCCATGACACTTTATTGAATGTTACGGATTATTTCCCCCAAATGCATGAGATGTCTTTTTGCCACATAAAAGTAACTTACTTAGGTGGAAAATGAAGTAAATGTTGGACAATATGTGGATAAGGGGCTAGGGGGATAAATCATTGTAGTTACCCAGGTGGAACTATTTCTGACTGGACAGGCTACACGTTAGAATCACCTGGGGGAAAGTGTCAGTTATCTAGTGCTATGTAGCAAACTACCACAAAACTTAGTGGCTGAAAACCACAGCCATTTTATTAGATCTCACAATTTTGAAGGACAGAAATGTGAGTAAGCCTCAACCAGCCAATTCTTCTGCTTCATGGGGTGTTAACTGGGATTACTGGCTGGTTTCTAGCTGGCAGCTGGATTGGTTCAGAGGATGCAAGATGGCTTAACTCATTGCTTGGTGCGTTGATGGGAACAAATGGGAGTCTGGGCCCACCTGGTCTCTCTCCCCATGTAATCTCAGGGAGTCTCTCACAGTCTTCTTACATGGCAGAATTCTTCCATGGTAGCTCAGGGCTCATGAAACTGCTGGAAACTGCCATTCCTTTTCAAGATTAGGCCCATAACTGGCCTAGTGTTGCTGCTGCCATTCTCTATTGGTAAAGCAGTCACAGGCAAGACCCACAGAGAGGGGAAATAGATCCCACCTCTTAGGAGGAGGAGTACCAAAGCCTTCATGGCCATCTTTACTCTACAACAGTCCATCCTCCAACCACTCATTATTTCTATTCCTCCTAGAATATACTAAATATACTCCTTCCCTCCCATGACCTCCAAGAGCTTCATCTTATTACAGCAACAGGTTCAGATTGGAGATCCAGGATTTCATCTTCTAAATTATGTCCAGGTACAGATTAGCCTAATCAGATGTGATTCTCTCTTGGCTAAAGAGCCAAGTTGTCTACACATTACATCCAACATACAATGATCACGTTGCGATAGATGATTATTGGTAGATACTCAAGTTCAAAAGTTGGGAGGGGGGCAACAGGAATCACAGAGAACTTGTCCATAGCAATTCTGAAATGCAACTGGGCACATGTCATAATTTCCTCAATTAGGGTCCTGATTTAATTGGGTCTAGGGTGGAACCCTGGCATTGGTATTTTATATTGGCTTCCCAGGTGATTCTTATGTGTAGCCAGAGTTAGAAATACTGACCTAGGGAGTTCATCTGGCACCTTTAATATATAAAAAAAAAAAAGGAAATACTTACTTGAAAAGTTAAGCATTTCCTAGAGTGTGTTCTCATTGCTGACAGCATCAGAGCACCTTGGATTTTATTTTAAATGTACATTTCTGCTCTCAGTCCAGACCTACTGAACCCAAGTCCCTTTTAACAAACATTCCCAAATGATTCCTATGCCACTAAAAGTTCAGATCCACTGGATCTTTATAAAAAATCCAACTATATTTTGTTAATTTTTAAAGAATGTGGTAGTATTGCACATCCAGTGGTGCACTGATAAATGTTTAACCACCAGCTCTTTGGGGAAGAAAAAAGCTTGATTTGTAGTGGAGGCCAATTTCTACAGTGTAAATGCTCCCACACTGACTGATTTCAAGATCAACATGCCAAAAAAAAAAAAAATGCAATATTTCTCTTTACTGTATACCTGAAACTAACACAACATTGTAAATCAACTGTACTCCAATAAAAAAAATTTTTTAATGTGCAAAATTTCTGAAAATATACAATCACCTCTCATGAGAGAGCACAGGCTGTCTCTAATATACCACTTCTCACATCTCATATGGAGTGAAAAATCACAATAACAACACAGGAACAGGAGCTTTGAAGGAAGACTGTTTTGGGTAAAAATTCTAATTCTGCAACTTATTGGCTGTGTGACCCTGGACACATTAGTTTTCATAATAAAATGGAGATAATAATAATACCACTTTATAAGGTTAAGCTTCTTCATGTCCTCCCAAAGCATGATGTACTTCTCCTATCTCAAGACTCTTCACACTTGCATAATTTACTTGTCTGCCTTCCTCACAAGCCTGTGAGCTAAATCAGTCCTTTCTCTTTGTACCCTTATCTCCAGTGATCAGCAAAGTGCCTGGCATATAGCAAGGGCTCAGTGATCACATGTTGACCAAATAGGAGAACATATGTGCTCTGCTCCCTCCTACTGCACCCATGACAAACATTAATAATAAATCATGACACTTGGATACTAGAGGATAAATTGTTTGAGAATAATGGCACTCCAGGAAGCCTCTACCAACCAGCTGGAACTAGCACATGAGATATACTTGTTTTCCACCCTGTTATAAGCTCTGCTAATAAAGGATCCTGAACCTCAAGGAAAAAAAAGACCAACCAGGTCTCAGAAACCAACAATTTAACTTTTCTGATTAGAAATAAAATTCTGTTTTATCATTTAGAAATTAGACCCTAATTTCTGAGAAGGAGAGATGAAAAGGAAGATAAAGAAAAAGTGGTACCTGTTCCATTTCCCATCAGGCTAATTCTAGTGCAGATCTAATTTTCTTGTGATCATTTTGATCTCAGCCAAATGTTGCTCTGTCAGCTCTAAGCCAAGACAGTGGGGTGAAACATGAAGACATGAAGCCAGCCTTCAGACTCCATCCCTGACACTGGCCTCTGAGCTAGGGTCCTCAATGCCAGTTCAAGATCCAAAGAGGAAGGGAAGAAGCAGCCTTGGACCTCAAGAGAAAGGTCTCCACAGTAGATGAATCCTCTTTGAGGGGAGAGCTATGATGGCCCTAAACTACGGAATCGTGTTTGTTCCACTCTCACATGTGACAGTGCCTGGCATCTCTTAACCTACTTGTGTAGTTTATCTCCCTTAGAGATTATATATCACTTGTGCACTTATTCATCAAATATTTGTTGAAATCAAAATTTCTAGGCACCGAGTATATACAGTGTAAAAAATATATATAGTCCTTTTTGTTGAGGTGTTTGCAACCCACTTAGGAAAACAGTGTATATACATAAATAACCACAGTAGAAGGTAGAAAGTGATCTAAAGAACATAGATAAAAATCTTCAGAGAATTCTGAGACAGCAGGATCTAACTCTGGCTGGGGGCGGGGGCTTATAGACGGATAAGGGGAGGTGGAGGAGGGTACAGATGACGGAAACGTGCACACAGGCAGGTTGACAAGGTGTGAACAGTGCAACTCAGATGCAGCTTGACTAGATAGAGGGCATGGGAGGAGATGTGATGGAAAGGAAAATTGGGACATCATCAACGTCAGCTAAGGTACAAGAGAAGTGAAGATTTTTGAAAATGAAAAGTAATGGTTATGACAAATATTTCAAGAAATATCACCAGGTAGTAATGAGCAACAAAGACAGCAGAGGGAACAGATAAAATGGACCACTAGTTATAAGACTATTATAATAACCCAGAAAGGAGGGCCTGGTTTTGAGTAAGAGAGTTAACAAGCTCGAGGTTCAATGTGGAGAGCAAGGGAGAGGAGAAAGTCCATGTGCCTCTGAAGTTCAGGGTCTGGGCGGGCAGGAAGATACATCCATCCGGCCACCACAGAATCATTACGCTCTTGCTACGTGCCAGGCATTGCTCTCGGAGTACTTAGTGCTGAACAGAACAGACTTAGGTCCTGCCTATGAAGCTTATAATCTAGTCAGGAAATCAAATCACAGACAATAAAAGAAAAAATAATCACAGGTGGTGATAAGTGCTACGATGGAAGTTAACAGGGTGACGAGAGAGATGACCAGAGGAGAGCTCTGCTCAGGGTGGTCTGGGGCACATTCTCTGTGCAGGTGACAGGATGCTGAGCCTAGAGGACGAGGAGCCATTCCTAGAATGGGGCTGGGGCAGGGGGAGGGGATGCCCTCTAGGAAGAAGGAGCTATGTGGCTGAAAGAGGGGTGATGCTGAGGTGGAACACGGGAGTTAGAAAAGGGAAGGTGAGTTTGGGAAATGCTGTAGATAAGCATCCAATGGGCACGCGGAAGAAGATATCAAAGCAGTCGCTGGAACCATAGGACGAGCTCAGAAGAGAAGATCACCTGCGTGGCAGTGATAGGGGAAGCAGTGTTTTGGAGGGGATGGCTAAGGGGAGGGATTGAAGTTACTTGGGCACATAAGATATGGAAACTGGACCAAAAAGATCTTGGGGTGTGTAAGGTCAGTCCTAGGAATCCTCAGAGGTCACAAGTCTACCTGTGAACTGAGAAGTAGAATCAAGGTGGTGGAGGAGAGCGAGCTAATAACAGGAGTTCACGCAGGGATTTCAAAAGCAAAGATAATCAGAGAGGGAGCAAGGCTGGGACAGGTAATGAGACCGAGTAGCAGCCTCCAGTGCACCCAAAATCATGTCCATTGTACAAAAGCATGGGCGGTGCTGCTTGGCACAAGCCGGAGCCAAAAATGGAGCCTTGGGAAACACAAGGAGGAAGGGGCTGGGGCAGATGCTGCCCAGACTGAGTGGATACAGATGGCCCTGGCGGAGAAGAACATGGACTGGAATTCCCTATTTCAGCTGTTTTGTATGAAAGCTAGTCCTGCCCAAGTCAGAATGCATGATGTGTTCAGAGCAAATGCTGACCTTTTGTTCTCCCATGAGTGACTAGAACAGGGATAGAGATGGGAGTTGCTCTGGAGAAATCTACAACCAAAGTAATGGCTCCGAAAGGCTAGGAGTGTGATGACAGCTATTTTTCTCACACTTTTCTGTCCTGTTCTTGGAGACACTTTCTTTTCCCATAAGCTTTGCTGATTGTTGCTAAAGAGCAACACAACACATGCAAACTTTTAAATCCGCAAGAATGAGAAAGAGAAATTCCTCTTTGGAACACTGTTTCTGGTAACAACAAAGCCATGAGGAGGAGTTCAACAGCATGATGCTGTGGGACTCCCTGAAGAGGAGGGTGTACAAGTCACATATCCTTAGAAGAGAGAATGTTTCCTGGAATATATTTTCTTAGGAGGCTAAGAAAAATGGCTGCCATTGCCTTTCCACTGATGCACAGGCTGTAATTTGCATACAATGAAGGTCAAGGATCTGAACTTCCACTACGTTCTTAGTTTTTCACTTTCACTATGCTCTTAGTAGTTCTTACAGAAATTGGAGAAAACAATTTCACTAAAGTGCTTGGTCTGTCTGTACCCACATGTGGACTAGGGCGGTTTGTCTCAGTACAGATCCTGTCACCCAGTGAAGCAAAATGTTCTATTTCTCTATTTCTTTTGAGATCAGTAGTTTTATTGTTCTTTCACATCCCAGAGGATGAGAAAGAGAATGCAGCAATTTCTTCCTTCAACACCTTAGCAAGGCTTATTTACCTTACTAATAAAACTGACACTATGCAGTTTGCACCTAACCAACTACTGCCCAACTGTTCAACTGTCTGAACAATATGACATAGAATTTACTGATATAGACTCAATGCTAAAATGTAATACTCTTTCATTTATGCATTATTTCACACATACAAGTTCTTTCTCCAACAAAGTTGTAAGCATTTTGCATTCAAGGATTATGCATTTCACTTTTTAAATTTTCCTGTATCAAGCCACAGGAGAGTGCGAGATATATTTTTTCACAGAGTAACAGCCTGGTCCTCCAGATGTGAGTAAGCTTATTACTAAACTCTAAGAAGTGGTTAGTAAGAACAAAAAGGGAAGACAAAGTTAGATAAACAGGTGAAACTGGTGAGGCAGGCATCCCTACCCACCCATCCCTCACTGCTGATTCGGAAGAAAAAAAGGTTATTCCCAGAATCATTCTCTGATTCACTGAGATGGTGGGGACAAACTATATACAATCTTCAGAAAGGATGGAGTAGGATGAGGTCTCCTCTAAGGGTCTGGAACACGGAGTGTAACCACCCAGGAGGGGTATCCACTAAAGGGTGAAAAGGAGAAGATGGTAAGTTGCTCTGAAGGGAAAAGAGAGGAGGGTAGGCCATCTCAGGAGCTCAGTTTCTGTTCCAGGGCAAATGCTTCTGGTCCTAGTAAACAACCAATCAAAAGAGGCCGAGACTCAAGGTCCACATGCAAGAAGAGCTACCGCAGAGATGAGAAGCCCCTCCATGGCAGGTGGACTTCCAGGCCAGAAGGGCTACAGTGCAAGGCTGCTTCACAGGGTGACGGCCACGTGGTGCACCCAGGTAAGGAAAGAGCCAGTGAAGCTCCCATAAATACCGGAACTTGGAAACTTCTGAGGATATGGGGGAGGAGGCAACTCCTAGGAAGGGCAGACTTATCTTGATTTTATAAAGTGACCATATCCTGAGCCTCATACACTGAATCGGAATAAGCTAAACAACTCCAGAACCTCAGTGGCCTAGCACAGCAAGAGTTTCTAGGTTGCTCACACGGCAGGTCAGAAGCACGCTGGCAGAGGGCTCTGCTTGCCATCCTCACTCAGATAGCAAAGCTGAGGAAGTTTTCCTCTTCACCCAGGGCTGGGAAAAGAACTACGGGAATTGGGTGCTCGTAATGCTTCCTCCCGGAAGTGACGCACATCACTTCTACTCAAATTTCATTGGTCAAGGCAAATCATGTGGCCACGCCCAACTTCAAAAGGGCAGGGAAGCACAATCCCACCAAGTTGCTGGAGGGGAAGATTTGTGAACAGTGCTAATGACCACCACCTGCACCTCAGGAAGACCTGCTTACCCAGAGGTCAGGATCTACCAAATTCAGCATTGAGAAAACCTATTCTCCAGAAGTGCAAAACAGCCTGCTTAACTTCACTTCATCATCGAAGTATCGCCCAGATATTAAATGAAAAGATTCAGTTTTAAAACATTTTTTTAAATCTTACTAATCAATTTTATTGCAATACTTGGTTAAATGGTAAATTCTCCTTGGCTAATTCTTCCCAGAACACTCTAATAGAGTAGGTTCCTCCCTCTTGTCCTCTCTCACCTCACCCTGTTAATTCCCTTCAGAGAATTTACCGTTATTTGTAATTATTCATTTTTCTATGTACTTGTTTATTTTAAAAGTTTCAATAGATTATATTAGTGTAATTTTTGTCCTAATTATAGCATATAAGATTTAAAATATATAAATATGATTACCTACCATTTGCCATCTTTGGCTCACTATATACTGAGTGCTCAATAAATTATTAGCACTGCTGCTCTCAAGATGATAATAAGTATGGGGAAAATACGTTTTCTAAGGCCATTTCATGAAATAGACAGAATTATGTATATCAGTGGACCCTTAATTAATTCAGTGAATAATTCAGGTTTATGGTGATGAATCTGAGTCATTAAAAAAAACAGTTAACTTATATTCAATATCCTCTTGTTAAGGGTACAAGAATAGACTTCAGTAACAGAGGTACTTAAAGCAAAGCTAGCAGACTTCCCTGGTGGTGCAGTGGTTAAGAATCTGCGTGCCAATGCAGGGGACACAGGTTCGAGCCCTCGTCTGGGAAGATCCCACATGCCATGGAGCAACTAAGCCTGAGTGCCACAACTACTGAGACTATACTCTAGAGCCCGTGAGCCACAACTACTGAGCCGCATGTCACAACTACTGAAGCCAGGGCACCTAGAGCCCATACTCCGCAACAAGAGAAGCCACTGCAATGAGAAGGCCGCACACCGCAACAAAGAGTAGCCCCCGCTCGCTGCAACTAAAGTCCACGCGCAGGAACAAAGACCCAATGCAGCCAAAAATAAATAAATAAAATAAATTTATCAAAAATAAAAGCAAAGTGAGCAAAATCCTTCCTTCCAGATCATGACTAAAATTATCAAAAGAATATTAAAATAAGGGAAAACCCACATCAGCCCTGGAAACAGGAAAGAGTACCATCAATATGCCAGGACTTCGAGGAATTCCTAATATATTTGTGGAGGAGGTGAGCTCCACCTCCTTCTATTCCACCATCTTGATTGGAGCCCCCAGGAATTCCTCATGGATTGAAGAGGGAAGCAAATTAAAGGAAAGCCATAAGTGGTAATGTGGAAATTTCCTCCTTGAAAAGAACAGGAATTTTCCAGAAATAAGCAAAGGGAACTTGTACCCAAATGTTCAGGGCAGCATTATTCATAATAGCCAAAAGGTGGAAACAACCCAAGTGCCCACCAGCAGACAAATGGATGAACAAAATGTGATATATTCATATGATGGAATATTATTTGTCCATAAAAGAAATGAAGTATTGATACATGCTAAAGTAAGCATGGATGAACCTTAAAAACATTATGCTAAGTGAAAGAAGCCACATACTGGCTTTCATATGAATGATTCCATTCATATGAAAGTCCAGAATCAGGAAGTCCATAGAGAGAGAAAGTAGATTAGTGGTTGCTTAGACACTGCGGAGCAGGGACAGGGAAATAGGGGGTGATAGCCAAAGGGTACATGTTTCTTTTTGAGGTGATGAAAATGTTCTAAAATCTGCAGTGGGGATGGTTGCACTTTTCTGTGAATATACTAAAAATCATTGAATTGCATACTTTGGGTGAATTGTATAGTGTGTGAATTAGGTCTCAAGAAAGCTGTTAAAAATTAAAAAGAAAAAGAAAGAAGTGAAGGGAGCCTCAAGGAACCTTAGTAACACTCCTAAGTTTGGCTGGGGATGAAAGATAGCTGTAGGATGGATGAGGCTGGCTCCCTTGAAACCTCTTTCTTGTTGCAGATCAGCAGCATTCTATAGGACCTACACAGAAGGCCTGGGGCTGAGTGCAGCCAGAGCAAAGAGAAAGCCTGCAGGCCTGGGCTGCTTCCTAGTGCTGTGGGACTCTCTGATATGTGGGCAGGAGGTGGGGCAGAAAGGCAAACGATCTTCAGAGCTTGGCTTCTTGTACCTCAGCTTTATGAAACAGAGCAGAAACTGCCTGGAAAGAGTCTCAACTGGAACTGGCCACTTTGGCCACTATAAAGCAGTCTTTTGCTGCTGTATCATGATCGCACGTGTCACCTCCATCCACCATCCACTCTAGTCAGAGAGGTTTCTAATGGTTCTTTGGCTATCTAATTCTCTCCAAACCCTTAATAGATTCTAATTTACTTGCTTCCAGCAAGCTCTGTGTGTCACACCCAAATTTCTTTCCTAGACATAACTCTCAAATCTATTTTTTTTTCTCACTCAACTCCTTTCCACTTTTTCTCAATTTAATGGTGGCTATTTGGGGAGAGAATACCACACCCTTAATGAATTCTTTGCCTTGGGACTGAGTCTTGAAGGGCTTTAACTCCTCAAAATCTTCTTTCAAACTAGTTTCCTGCCCTTTGGGCTCTAAAGACCATCAACTTTTCCTACTCGAAAAGCCCCAAATTTCTGGACTCTCTCTAGTTTCTTTCTTTTCTGCTTTTGAGCCAGGCAGTTCTTTCTTGAGCTCTTGCTCTTAAAACCTTGCAAAAGGTAGCCACTCTCAGCTAGAATACAGCACTAACATTCTTTTATTCAATTTATTCCCATAGAACTATGGGCTTATTAGGCATTTTATCTACTTTACAAGGTATCACTGACAAAAAGTTTTCCAAATATTTTGCCATTGCGAATGAGTCTCCATCCTCTAGCTTTCAATATCAGTTTCCTTATTGTCCACTCCTCAACTGTTAAGACAGTATTCTGTGTTTTAGTTTTGTTGTTATGGTAGCACCCACTTTCTTTACCATTTCTTGCATTAGTTCACACTAGCTTCCATGATATTAAAAGCTGAGTGGTTTTACATAATAGAAGTTTACTTCTCTCTTACATATAGTCCAGTTGGCAGTAGAGGGGCTCTGCCCCACGCAGATATTCAGGGACTCAGATTAATAGAGACTCTGCCATTTCACCTGTGGTTTACAAGGTGGACTTGGGTATTGCCATGCAGACCAGAAGGAGCAAAGGGATCATGCATTTCACATGTACCATATTCTGTTAGCCAGAACTCAGTCACATACCCATACTCAGAACCAAGGGAAACTCTGGACCCAGGAATAAGATCAAATGGGCTTGGGGATGGCTACACAGTGTCTGAACTCACCCTATTAATTCCAGAGACATTCACATAGGTCCAAACAAAAATATCAACAGGGTCTCTATACTTTTGATAAGAGAAATAATGCAAAAATGTGATATGGAAAAGTTAAAATACAAGGATGACTAAAGACATACCAAAAAATACACAGAAAAAGAAAGCAAGGTGGTCATATTAACATCAGACAAAAGGTATCAAGGCAACTGACATTAAATAGGAAAAGCACTTAAGGAAATGAAACACTACATCAAATTATATAAAGTGACAATTGGAAATATAAGAAGAAAAGATGGGCAGAAACAGTATAGTAGTGAAGACTACTTTTTAGGTACTGATTAGAAAACCAAAATAAAGACAGAGTATTTTAAAAATATATCTCATGAACTTAATTTAAAATATTGTACCTTTAAAGTTGCAGGATATAAAATAAATACAAAGAAATCTGTTGCATTTCTATAAACTAAAAGATCAGAAAGAGAAATTAAAGTAACAATCCCATTTATCATCACATCAAAAAGAATAAAATACCTAGGAATAAACCTCCCTAAGAGGGCAAAAGGCCTGTACTCAGAAAACTATAAGATGCTGATGAAAGAAATCAAAGATGACACAAACAAATGGAAAAGGATACCATGTTCTTGGATCAGAAGAATCAGTATTGTCAAAATGACTATACTACCCAAGGCAATCTACAGATTCAATGCAATCCCTATCAAATTACCAATGGCATTTTTCACAGAACTAGAACAAAAAAATCTTAAAATTTGTATGGAGGCACAGAAGACCCCAAATAGCCAAAGCAATCTTGAGAAAGAAAAGCAGAGCTGGAGGAATCAGGATCCCTGACTTCAGACTATACTACAAAGCTACAGTAATCAAAACAGTATAGTTTTGGCACAAAACTATAGTTTTCTGGCACAAAAACAGAAATAAAGATCAATGGAACAGGATAGAAACCCCAGAAATAAACCCACACACCTATGGTCAATTAATCTATGACAAAGGAGGCAATAATATACAATGGAGAAAAGACAGTCTCTTCAATAAATGGTGCTGGGAAAACTGGACAGCTACATGTAAAAAAATGAAAATAGAACATTCTTTAACACCATATACAAAAATAAACTCAAAATGGATTAAAGACCTAAATGTAAGACCAGATACTATAAAACCCACAGAGAAAAATATAGGCAGGATGCTCTTTGACATAAATTGCAGCAATATTTTTTGGATCCATCTCCTGGAGTAATGGAAACAAAAACCAAAATAAACAAATGGGACCTAATTAAACTCAAAAGCTTTTGCACAGCAAAGGAAACCATAAACAAATGAAAAGACAACCCACAGCATGGGAGAAAATATTTGCAAACGATGCAACTGACAAGGGATTAATCTCCAAAATTTACAAATAGGTCATGCAGCTCAATATCAAAAACACAAACAACCCAATCAAAAAATAGGTAGAAGACCTAAATAGACATTTCTCCAAAGAAGACATACAGATGGCCAAGAGGCACATGAAAAGATGCTCAACATTGCTAATTATTAAAGAAATGCAAATCAAAACTACAATGAGATATCACCTCACAGCAGTCAGAATGGCCATCATCAAAAAGTCTACAAACAATAAATGCTGAAGAAAGTGTGGAGGAAAGGGAACCCTTCTACACTGTTGGTGGGAATGTAAATTGGTACAGCCACTATGGAAAACAGTATGGGGGTTCCTTAAAAAACTAAAAATAGAGCTACCATATCATCCAGCAATCCCACTCCTGGGCATATATCTGGAGAAAACCATAATTTGGAAAGATACATGCACCCCAATGTTCATTGAAGCAGTGTTTACAATAGCCAAGACATGGAAGCAACCTAAATATCCATCGACGGATGAATGGATAGAGAAGATGTGGTATATATATATATATATATATATATATATACACACACACACACACACACACACACACACACATATACATACAATGGCATACTATTCAGCCATAAAAAATAATAAAATAATGTCATTTGCAGCAAAATGGATGGACCTGGAGATTATCATACTAAGTGAAGTAAGTCAGACAGAGAAAGACAAATATCATATGAGATCACTTATGTGCAGAATCTAAAAAAAGAATGATACAAACGAACTTATTTACAAAACAGAAACAGACTTAGAGAACAAACTTATAGTTAATGGGGGATGGGGGAGGGATAGATTGGAAGTTTGGAACTGACATCTATATACCTCTATATTTAAAATAGATAACCAACAAGGACCTACTGTATAGCACAAGGAACTCTGCTCAATACCCTGTAATAACCTAAATGGGAAAAGAATTTGAAAAAGAATAGATACATGCATATGTATAACTGAATCACTCTGCTATGCACCTGAAACTAACACAACATTGTTAATCAGCTATACTCTAATATAAAATAATTTTTTTAATGGAAAAAAAATTTTTTAATAAATGAATAAAATAAAATATTGTACCTTCAAATTGAGGATGCACATTCTTTTAGCATATGCAGTGATGAAATTAGAAATTAAACAAAAAATTCACACATACAGGCACACATAGAAAAAACTATAAACCTAAAACCAAAAATCCACTTCCTTAAGTAACTGTTGTGTCTAAACGATCAAAATAACTGTTATTTATATTCTTTAGCCTTCAGGGAGCAGAAACTCACTGAAACTTCAGTCTACCAGTAGATGAATTAGTGGATGGGATTGTAAGAATACCTGAAGTCCTAGGGAGATGGGATCTAACAGAAATCAAACAATAGGAGCCACTATAGGAGTGGGCCACACCCAGTCTAAGTGGGAGGTGACCCAACGGAGGGACCCGCAGACTGAGGATGCAGATTTTGCTCTAGTGCTCCACCGTGAACTGACTCAGCTACCCTCCACTGACTTCTTCCTGAACTCTTCCAACCGGCTTCCTCTCTCTCCATATCTTATCTTCACCTCACAGTTTCTGCTTTTTTGTGAATGTGCCCTAAACTTGGTCCTTTATGACCTCTCCATTCTTACACTATAAGATGACTCTTCCATTCTGCTCCTGCTGTGCTGTCTCTTCTTCTGAGCATTTCTGAATTTAAATTCTTAAGAAAAGGAATCTCATTAGCTAGCTCATCCTTTGCTTATGAGACTACACCTGAGGCCTCCTGGCCAGCCTGTGGATTCTCTGGGGCCTCTACGGACCTCCCATCCAACCGGTAAAGACTGAGGAGAGGAGGGAACAAATGGTATAAAATGTGGATGCCTAATGGCTGCCCTTTCTGCAAAGATGGGAGTCAACTGCCCAGGAGGAGTTACAAGCATGGTAAGTATTTGTTGCTACTATCAGGTGTTCTGCTAGATACTAAGCATGTTGTGAAGGACACCTACAAAATACGATGCAATTTTCCAAAACGCACATTTACAGACATGGGAAGAGATTCACAATATAACATTGATTTAAAATATCAGATTATAAACAGGATTATTCTGTTTTTGAAAATAAAATATTTGTATGCATAAGAAAAAATCTAACAAGATATATAATATATGAACATGTTTAGCCATGGTTTTCTCTGGGTGGCAGGTTGAGGTAATTTTAATTTCTTCTTAAATCTTTCTGAAGTGCCTGTAGATATCTAACATTGAGCTTATTCCAGTATTTTTTTTTATAATCAGGATAATAAAGCTATCTTTATTAGGGGATGGGGAGTCTTAAAATAGGTATACCTTGCAACCTAGTAAATCCATTACAAAGAATTTCTCCTAAGAGAATAATTGGAGTTATGCTCAAACATATTTTTATAAGAAAGTGTAAAGGTTTTTTTTTTCCTTTTTCTAGAAGGAGGAGGTACTTTACCTTTCTGAGGCTCCATGGTTTCTCTCTAAATGTGACTGAAAAATGGGACTCTTTCGCATTTCTTTGGATGGTCTCAAGAAAATACAGTAAAACAAGTCAACCACTGGCTTTGAGAGTATATAACCTATAGGTATAGGTGAGAATGGCTGGCAGCACTCCCACTAGAGCAGTCAGGGAAATGGAATCAGTGAATGCTGGACTCCTTACAGAGAAAAGCAATTTCTTTCATTTCAATATCAGGAAGAGGTTTTTCCTACAGATATCAAATATTCCTAAGCATTTTTATTGTGAAAACTTGTTTCAGAAAAGGATCCTGAAACTAATTTTTACAAAGGCATAACAGATAACCACGTTATTCTCCACTGAAACGCTTAATAAAAATTTTTCCTCTTTCTATCCCAAGGTTTGTATCAGGAAGTTTGCAACGTGACCCATGATCAGCATTTTAACAAGCATGCCAGATGATTTTTAAGGAATTAGTTTTAAGATGACTCTGTGAGAAACACTGCTTTAACTTGCTATCTCAAACATGGATATTTGCATTTTAACAAGAACCAAAGCCTCAAGTTAAAGGAGCGAAGTCAGTATCATTTCTGACAGCATGGTGGGCTAGAGACCCTAGTCAATTCTATCACTTGGAAACAACTAGAAATCCTGGATAAAATGTCTTTTAGCATCTTTTAAATTTGTTGATGAGCTGTCCAGAAAGGAAGGCATCCTCTGAGGCCAAAAAACCTAAATTTAAAGCAAGAAGCCACAAGTGTAAGCAGAGCAGTTAGGTTGGCTTTTGCTCTCAGGGATTTGCCAAACCCCAGTAAAACTGAGTTTCAGTTTTCATGCTACAAAGGGTTCAGGGAGAAAGATAGTACACAGACAGTGGGGAGCCTAATAAGACATGTCCATTGAACCTGGGGTTCACAGGGCTACATATTCACTTAAGAGGTGGACTAGAAATAATCCAGCCCCCATCCCTGGGTAATGTAAGGAAAAGTACCTCTCTCAAACTGTGGGGAGGGTAGAAAGGAGAAAAAGTCTCCCTTAAGTATTCTTAACCACAAGCCAGATTTCATGTGGTTTCATGCTACCTAGGCCATCCAAAACTCCTCAACATGAATACTTGGTTTAAAGTGTTTTGGGGTCAGTAGCTGCCCAGAAGCTTGGCCAAAGCAAGAGAAATTTTTCTCTGATGGAAATCATTTTTGACCCAAGTACAAAATATTGCCAAAGATAAAGTTTTCAAAATATAAGCTCTTAGAAAAAATTCTCCATGTATACACAAATATATAGAAGCTATCAATATCACACTGTATTACTATATCAACAAACCCTGATGACTTGATATTTAATATATGTGCACAATTTCACCACCTCCATCTTCACCTCTCCCACCTTAGTTCAAATCAACATCATCTCTCACATGTACTATATGTTCAGGCTCACAATTTTAGATATATAATATATGAACAAAGAATTCTGAAGCATGATCTTAAAAATGCTGTTTTACAATAACATTAAAAATACAGAGCTGTATCTTGGATTGGAAGAATTAATATTGTTAAAATAGCCAAACTACCCAAAGCAATCTACAGATTTAATGTGATCCCTATCAAACTACCCATGATATTTTTCACAGAAGTAGACCAAATAATTCTAAAATTCATATGGAACCATAAAAGACTCAGAATTGCCAAAGCAATCCTGAAGAAAAAGAACAAAGCAGGAGGCGTAACCCTCCCAGACTTCAGACAATACTACAAAGCTACAGTAATTAGAACAGTGTTGTACTGGCACAAAAACAGACATATGGATCAATGGAAAAGAACAGAGAGCCCAGAAACAAACCCACACACCTACTTAAGTCAATCAATCTTCAACAAAGGAGGCAAGAATATGCAATGGGAAAAAGACAGTCTCTTCAGCAAATGGTGTTGGGAAAGTTGGACAGCTGCATGTAAATCAATGAAGTTAGAACACACCCTCTCAACATACACAAAAATAAATTCAAAGTGGCTTAAAGACTTAAACAGAAGACATGACACCATAAAACTGCCAGAAGATATCATAGGCAAAACATTCTCAGACATAAATCATACCAATGTTTTCTTAAGTCAATCTCCCAAGGCAATAGAAATAAAAACAAAAATAAACAAATGGGACCTAATCAAACTTACAAGCTTTTGCACAGCAAAGGAAACCATAAACAAAATGAAAAGACAGCCTACAGAATGGGAGAAAATATTTGCAAATGATGCAACCAACAAGGGCTTAATTCCAAAATATACAAACAGCTCATACAACTCAACAACAAAAAAACAAACAACCCAATCAAAAAAAGGACAGAAGACCTAAACAGACATTTCTCCAAAGAAGACATATAGATGGCCAATAGGCACATGAAAAGACGCTCAACATCACAAATTATTAGAGAAATGCAAATCAAAACTACAGTGAGGTACCACCTCACACCAGTCAGAATGGCCACCATTAAAAAGTCTACAAATAACAAATGTTGCAGAAGGTGTAGCGCAAAGGGAACCCCCCTAAACTGTTGGGAATGTAAGTTGATACAGCCACTGTGGAAAACAGTATGGAGGTTCCTCAGAAAACTAAAAATAGAATTACCATATGATGCAGCCATCCCACTCCTGGCCATATATCCAGACAAAACTATAATTCAGAAAGATACAAGCACCCTTATGTTCATAGCAGCACTATTCACAATAGCCAAGACATGGAAACAACCTAAATGTCCATCAACAAATGAATGGATAAAGAAGAGGTGGTACATATATATACAATGGAATACTACTCAGCCATAAAAAAGAACAAAATAATGCCATTTAAAACTAGAGATTATCATACTAAGTGATGTAAGTCAGAAAGAGAAAGACAAATACCATATGATATCACTTACATGTGGAATCTAAAATATGACACAAATGAACCTATCTATGAAACAGAAACAGAATCACGGACATAGAGAACAGACTGGTGATTGCCAAAGAGGAGGGGGTTGAAGGAGGGATGGAGTGGGAGGTTAGGGTTAGCAGATGTAAGCTTTTATACATAGAATGGATAAACAACAAGGTCCTACTATATAGCCCAGAGAATTATATTCAATATCCTATGATAAACCATAATGAAAAGAAAATTTTAAAAATTATATATATATATGTACAACTGAATCACTTTTCTGTATAGCAGAAATTAACACAACACTGTAAATCAACTATACTTCAATAAAAATATTGATAAAAGTATATAGAGCTATATATCTAGCAAAAAATATGCAAGGCCTTCATAGAGAAAGTTACAAAATGTTATTTCAAGGATAAAAAATAAATATAGCATTAGATCATGTTATGACTTGGTTAACTCAGTGTTGTAAAGTTGCCAGTTCTCCTAAAATCTATAAATACAATGCAAAGCAAATCAAAATCCCAAGAGATATATTTTTAATTTTCCCTTTTGTATGTATGTGGGTAGATATATAACTATACAAGCTATGAGTAAAATACATATGGAAGTACAAAGAACTAAAAGCAGTGAGGAGTATCTTGGTAAAAAATTGGTTGGGAGTGGAAAAATTTGCCTAATCGCATGTCAAGAATTATTATACAGCTACCTCAGTGCAAACAATAGCGTATTAGTAAGGGATGAAATGGAACAGAACACACATGTGGTTTATGGCAGAGAGAGATGACAGAACAGTAAAGGAAGGATGAACTCTTTTTAAAATGGTACTGGAACAACTGGTTATCCATAAGGAAAACTGATCAAATTGGATCTCTTCCTCACAGGTTATGTGATAATCAATCCCAGGTGAATTAGAGACTTAAGAGAGAAAATGGCAACACTTTAACATTTGAAGGAAAAAAAAATAGAATATCTTTATGACCATGAGATAAGGAAACATTTTCTAAAATAAGGCTTAAAAGCACAAACCGTAAAGGAAAGACATGGCAAACAACAACCATATGATAATTAAGTACTTTTGTACATTGAAGGACATCATAAAGAGAGTAAAAAGATAAACCACCAACTAGGAGAAGACATTTGCACCATACACAACAGACCAATGTTTAATATTCAGAATATATAAAGAGATTCTACAAATAAAAAAAGAAAATAGCCAAAGCTTGAACAGACATTACAAAAGAGAAAATATATCAATAAACGTGAAAATATCAACTTAGTAGCAGTAAGAAAGCTGCAAATGAATGGTACAATTATAATAGCATTTCATGCCTACCAGAAAAGCAAGAAATTAAAAATTCTGAAAAATAGCAAGTATTGGTTACGATTTTCACACTAATACAGCACTGATGGAAATTTAAATTGGGGCAACCACTTTGGAAAATAATTTGATATTTTCTAATAAATTTGAAGATGCACGAGCCCTACAATTCTACATCTTCTCTCCTAGGAATAAACCTAGAGAAACTCCTGCACATATGCACCAGAAGACCCATGCAAGAATATTCATAGCAGCACTGTTTAGTGATAGCAAAAATCTAGAAACAATATAGATCTCCATCAATTGCAGAATAAAATTTAAATTGTGGCATACTCATTCAATTACATATAGCAATGAGACAAATGAACTACAGACGCACCAAGAACATGGATGAATCCCAAGATATACCACTGATTTTTTTTTTAAGTTGCAGAACATAGTATGATTCCACGTATATAAAGTTCAAATATAGGTAAAACCAAACAATATGTTTAAATATAAAAGGTAAAATCTGGGACTTCCCTGGTGGTCCAGTGGTTAAGAATCTGTCTTGCAATGCAGGGGACATCGGTTCAATCCCTGGTCAGGGAACTAAGATCCCACATGCCACGGGGCGGCTGGGCCCAAGTGCCACAACTAATGAGCCTGCATGCCATAACTAGAAGGAAGCCCACACGCTGCAACGAGGAGCCCGCATGCTGCAACTAAGACCCAATGCAGCCAAAAAATAAATAAATAAATAATTTATATATATATATATATATATATATATATATATATATATATATATATAAAAGGTAAAATCTTAAGCAAAAGCAAGGTGATGATCAACGTGAAGATCAGGATAACAGTTTTCTCTGAGAAGGAAGAGCCTGCAAAGGACTTTAAAGACAATGATAAACTACTTTTCATTATTCATTTTATCTTATACATGTTTTATTTATCTATTTTGTATCTTTCACTTTAAAACTGCTTTCAGATATTACATGTTCCTCAAAACACTGAACTTCTATTAGGGTATTTCAAGCTTTTACAAGCAATTCGGAAAGAGATTGAAAAGGGATTCAGAGAACCTTCTCATCCCTCTGAACTGTGGGTATGAGGAATGATTGCCTTCCCAGAAATAGGTCCCTCTGACTCTCCTGTTCTGTCGTCTCTTTCGAAACTTGGAGTTTAAAAAATTCCCTAACTCTCCTATGCCATTTGAAGGTATTCTTTTCAAGGCCATCAAGTCCCCTTTCACAACCCCCCTTTGTAAATGAGCACATTTACCCACCCAGGTTCTGTCAAACCTATAGAAAAGCCCTGAACAGGCAGTGCCATCTCCTCTCAGCAGAATTTGCCCAGACCTCATCCCACTGGCCCACCGACTTTCCTGGTTACTCAAAAGCCCTCATTTTGACCTAGTTCCTTGGTTCTTGACATTGCTCAGCTCTTGTGATGGGTGCCCTGGCTGGGCCATGTGTTTCTGCCTCATCTTCAGCACTTTCTCTAACCTCCCTCCTTTCAGCCTGCCCTCCATCATCCATCCCCAAGCCTCACGCACCCATGATCTCCACTGACAAACAGCCTTGGGAGGAACAAGTCAGGCCCCCTCAGACACCCACCTCGCCAGCCCAAATACAGAGGAGAGCAGTTGCTTCAAATTCGCCGTAATATAGTGATTTCATATCATCTGAGTCATGCACCTTGGCCAGTGTCCCCCATTCAAGCCCTGCTGACATTAGCAAGTTGAATGCTCCCACTGGGAAGTTCCAAACAATGGAAAAACTCTTCAGAGAAATTGATGACTGTTTTACTTTTGGCCTTTTGGCCTTGGGGTAGGATGGGAATTCCAGAGAACCCGTCCAAGACACCACCTGATCTGGTCCTTTTACTCTCCGAGTTCAAAATGTTCCTCACATTGCATTTTACAGACTGCTGCCCAAGGAACTTGTTGCTACAACAAAAACTCCCAAACCATGGAAACTGTTTGTGTCAGCCAAACCCAAAGCTCAACTTTATACACAGCCTAAAAATCAAGTTGCCTTAATCTTGCATTTTTGGCTCATTTTGCCTGGCCACATCCTAAAACCAAATGGGTTGAATTACTAGGTGAAAAATAAATTTCATTCGTGGGAACTGTTGCTATTGTCACAGAAAACAAAGGGAAGGTCTTTTTTCTGCCATATCTTGGAAGAGGTGAAGTCATTGTTTGAGGATAAAGGATCAGACTTAAATTCCTGCCACATGCAGAAAAACGAAGGTGGTTGCTTAATTAGACTCCCTGCTGAAAGGTCTCTTATTATTTTAAATTGTGTTTTAAAATATCAAGTCCAGGGAAACCTTTTGGGGAACAAGTTGAAAATGTGTATTTAAATTCTTTAAAATGTATGTAATTTTACCCAGTGGTTCCAATTCCAGGAATCATTATGAAAGTGCCCAAAAGAATTATCTTCGTGGATATTTTAACAGTGAGAAAGAAAAGAACCTTTAGATACCCAGCATAGGAAATTGGTTAAATAAATTCCTGTATAGTAGAAGTATTCTTTAAGATCTACAAAGCTCCCTGGATTAACCATCACTCTCTATTCTTTATATATACATATTGTCTAATGCCCCAGCATGCTGAGTGTTCACAGCTGGTAGCTCTTTTTAGCTAACCCACACACTTACACTCGCACTAGGTGAGTTGTATGCTCGTCAGAAATCAGTTGTGTTTGTCCCCAAGCCTGTTTTTACTGCTATAGCTTTTATTGTAATTATGTAATTTAATTCAATAAGATGTACACCAATGCAATGACAAAAGAGAGATTTATATTTCTAAAAAAATAATAATAATGCTGTTGAGTTAGGTGATAGTGAACAACTGTAAAATATGAAGGGAGAAAACTTTAATGATGCCAAAGTCTTTTCTCTATATTGGTAAATATTTCTTAATCTAAAATAAATGGCCTGGGGTATGTTGTAAGTTAAAAGGTTTAAGTTACTCTGATCAAGTTGGATATGAGAGAGTCTACTGAACACCCATATGGTAGAAAACTAGTCAGCTATTAAAAATGAGCATGCAGAAAAATAGATGATGAAATGGAAATATGTTTGTGGTACATTTATTGATAGGTACAGCAAATCAGTTATGGAAGAATATATAATGTACAATCCTAATTTTGTTTGAAAGTGTACATTTGTGCATGAGAAAACCCTAAAGGGACGTATTCTAAAATGCTCGCAGTGCGCAAAAAAAAAAAAACTCTGCAGGGCTTCCCTGGTGGCGCAGTGGTTGACAGTCCGCCTGCCGATGCAGGGGACACGGGTTCGTGCCCCGGTCCGGGTGGATCCCACATGCCGCGGAGCGGCTGGGCCCGTGAGCCATGGCCGCTGAGCCTGCGCGTCCGGAGCCTGTGCTCCGCAACGGGAGAGGCCACAACAGTGAGAGGCCCGCGTACCACCAAAAAAAAAAAAAAAAAAAAAAATGCTCGCAGTGGTTCTCTCTGGGTGAGCATTATGGGAAGCTGTGGCTTGGCTATGGAATATCATGTGGACCATATTTAGCAGGCTATGGAGGGAGGTGAACAAAACCGAGAAGTCTGACAAGGCAAGAGATGCAAGGGATTACTATCAGCTTTCTGCTTCCATTTTCATTGCCTGGTAACTGGTTCCAGTATTTTTCTGAGGCCTAGGAACATTCCTAGCTGTGGTTCTCCAAGACACCCATATTATTAATTCCTCATTTTTGCTCAAGCTAGGTCTCCTAAGCTTGGTTTCTGTTACAGCAACAAAGAATTTAAGTAATATAAACAGCTAATAAATACTCACTTTTAAGAACAAAAAAGTGCACACACTCACCTAAAACTCAGGTAATCTTGATGCACATGTGCAAAAAAGTGAGTCTGAGGGTCCATTAATTACCTTCAGTGGCACTCCAAGTGCCACTGAAGCTGCATTATAAATAAGTGGAAAGGTCCATTCTCTTCTGGGTGTTCATCTTGAATCTGACAAGGTATAAACCTAAGAAAATGTGAGAGCCCATCTCAGGGTCTGGAAGAGCCAGCAAGTATGTCTCCACCAGCCTGAGATCTGGACCTATGGCTTGTAAAGCCATAGGACAAGGGTACTGACCAATGCCAAGGGTCCTTGATTGGCACCGGAGTTCATCCTTGTTACAGGGGACAGGCGTGTTGCCCCATGTCTGTGGTTGGGGCCCACGGTGGTCGGCATCAGTTGGACTTAAGTGACCCATTTGAACTTCACTAAGGACATAATATGCCAACCAAAGTCAATATTTTTCTTGAAACTTGCCCTTGAGGATCCTCTATCAAATGAACTGGGGAGCTTGTTAAATGCCCTTTCTTGGGCCTCACCTGAGTCCTACTGAATCAACACTCTGGGATGGAGGCTTGAGAAGCTGCACTTTCCAAGCATGTCATGGGATTCTGGCATCACTAATGTCTGAGAACCACTGTCCAACCATTGTGTAAGCATTGCGTGAATTCTGCCTTATCTCCTCTGAGTTATGACTCCAAGTCATACTTCATTGAACTGAGTTCTGCTCCTGGACCTGACGTCAATTTGCTCTGTGAAATTAGGCAGGACATTTAACTTCCCTGGACTTCAGTTCCCTCATTTGTAACCTGAATGGGGTTGGAGAAGAGATCATCTCTAAAATCCCCTGCAGCATTAGAAATTTCAGTTTTTGTGTTGTGACTGATTCTTTTTTATTTGAAATGGGCCCAAAGTCATTTCAGGCTTATAGTGGGCTTTAAATAACCATTGACTGATTGCTAAAAAACATGTACCAATGTATGTAGTGCATAGCAGAATTTGAAAACAACAAAGAGTTAACTATATAATTGCAGAATTTCAGAGTTTCTGTACTCTGTACTAAAATGGCAAGTTCCTTCTAATTCATCATCAACCATTAAATCATTAGGACAAGAACAGATTTGGCAATTTTCTACCAGAGGATATGAAGAGAGATACAAGAATGACATTAGGGCTTTTCACCCTGGTTTAGAAACCACTTCCTAAGTAAGCCACCATTATGACTAGGGTTGGGGATGGGAAGGAATTGTATGATTTTCTTTTTATTATTGAAAGGAATTATATGATTTAGTTATTAAGATTCTAGTCCAACCTAGAAATTATAAGAGGAAAATAATTGATACCCAGAGAAGTAAATGACTGGGCCAAGGTCACCCCTCCATTTGGAGCAGAGCAGAAATATCAGAACTCTGTCCTCCTGACTTCTTGTCCAGGGCCCTTCTTGTCGCACCACCAAAGGTCTAGTTCCAGGGCCACCAGACTTTTCCCAGGGACTTGGGGCCTCCCAGCATCAGAGGTTTCACTTTAAACCCTCTGCTGTTTCCTGGGGTAGACAATGTCCAAGGCAGGGGCTGGTTAACATTTTCCTTTCTGGGGATGTAGAGAAGAATTTGCAACATTCCCCAGCCTAGGTCATCCTCCCAAGCCTCTTGAGGCAACTGCGGAGGGAAAAGGCTTGTTATGTTCACCCCATCCCATTCTCTCTCTCCACACACACTGATTTATGCAGAACGAGATGGGACTCTTAACTCTGCAGCAAAATGCCAATTCAGGCTGAAAAAAAAAAAGTGTGGCCCACCTGGGATCATAGACCATGCACGTGGCCTGCAGAGCTGTGCTTCTGGCTGGGATCTACCCCCAGCTTGTCCTCCTAATAGGGTTAGCGTTGCCCCTTTATAGGTGACTCCCTGATCCCAAACTTCTGTCCAGTTACCTTCCAGAGCTCCAGCTAAAGCAAAGGACAATCTTTGCTCAGCTGAGCTCTCCTTTCCCTCCTGAAGCTTGTTGCAGCTTCCGTGTTTCTTATTCCTATTGAAGCCATCCCATCCTTCTTTTCAGAGACATTTGAGACCTCAGAGACAGCTTTGAGGGTCTCTCTTCCCTCAAGTATCAGCAACAACAAGAATGACAGCAATGACAAAAACCCTCCTTGGTGCCGTGATGAGGGTCTGCCGTGTGCACACACAGTATTGGGGGCCCTACACACATGACCTCATAACCACACCATGAGGTGGGGATGACTATCCCCGTGTTTATCTCAGAGAAGGTGAGGAAGTCACTGAAGGACACACAGCTAGACAGTGAGGATGCCGGTACCAAACCCAGCTTGGTCTCAAGATCCCTGGGTCCCTACTCTGCAGCAGTGCCTCCCTGCTCGTCCCTTACATGCCCAGCCCACCACGGTCCACCATTACCTCCTCCCAGAGCGCTGTGATGCTTCCCAGTACCTGTCCCAGCTTTTGGCCTTTCTGTGTTTCAAACCACCCTAAAAGTAGCAACCAGAGTTCTCTTTTTAAAAAACTACTTTAGCATGTTGCTTCCCTGCTCCGACATCCCCCATAGCTCCCCATTTCCTCCCTAGGAACATACATATTTCTTATGTGGGCAATAAAGTCTTTCCACAGTGTGGACCCACATGCCTTTCAAATCTGACTCTCATGTACCCAGGGTTTCACTTTGAAGTCTCAGGGTTTGCATCAGACTCTTCTGACATGGGGCCTGCTTTCTTTGTTCCCTTCCCCACACCATCATCTCCATGTGAAAGTCCTTTCCTTCTGGACAACATGGCTAACATGCCACCTCCTCCAGGCAGTCTTCCTCAGCTCCCCAGCCAGCAGTGATTGATCCCTCTGCTGACCTCCATCAGTCTTTATTTGAATCCCTCTAATGTCCTTTGTATGGTTCACCCCTTGGAATTTTGGGTATATGTCTAATTTCTCTATTAGACCATGGCATGGATGAAGCAAAGACTGAGTTTTCTGTTTTATCTCCCATGGTGCTTCACTCAGTCCCTACCCATAGGCAGCATCACCTTTGTATCCTGGCTCTACCACCTACCAGCTGTGTGACTTCAGGCAGATTGCTCAACTTTTCTGTGCCTGTTACTTCATCTCTAAAATAAAATAATTTTATCATGTCTCCTAAATTCTACAGAAATTAAATTACTCCACAGAATTAAGTGAGTTAATAAACGTGAAATACTTAGAATAGTGCCTGGCACATAGTAAGCATTCATTAAATGTTAGTTATTATTAGTTATATATGTGCCAGCACTTATAAAATACAGACATATGTTTTATGTGTTTCATATAAGCTGGCTTCTGCAAATGACTAAACTCTGGTTACTAATTTAAAAGGAAAAAAGATAAATAATAAAATAACTAAGGATTTCCCTGGCTGTCCAGTGGTTAAGACTTCGCCTTCCAAGGCAGGGGTTGAGGGTTCCATCCCTGGTCAGGGAGCTAAGATCCCACAAGCCTCGCAGACAAAAAACCAAAATATAAAACAGAAGCAGTATTGTAACAAGTTCAATAAAGACTTTAAAAATGGTCCACATCAAAAAAAAAAAAAAGTAGCAGGGGACACGGGTTCAAGCCCTGGTCCCGGAAGATTCCACATGCCGCGGAGCAACTAAGCCTGTGCGCCACAACTACCGAGCCTGCGCTCTGGAGCCCGTGAGCCACAACTACGGAGCCCGCACACCATAAAGCCCGTGCTCCACAACAGGAGAAGCCACTGCGATGAGAAGCCTGCGCACCACAACGAAGAGTAGCCGCCGCTCGCCACAACTAGAGAAAGCCACGCACAGCAATGAAGACCCAATGCAGCACCCTCCCCCGCAAAAAAATGGTCCACATCAAAAAAAGAAGTTAAAAAAAATAGCTAGTCATTTATACTATAACTCCAAAGTATCACATTTTTTATTTTACTTATCAGATATATCAATATTATCCAAAACTAGCATAAAACTGCAAGCCTTGATAAAATCTGTTCAAATTACTAATGATCTGTAATCAAGGAATAATTGCTAACTCAGTGAACCACTACTCCCTGAACATTTGAAGCATAAAAATAACAAATTCAAAGTTTTCACTTTCTTATTCCCCTGTATTTTGCATTATACAATAAAACCTCTCATTTCTACCTGAATTAATTCAACAATTTCACTAATTTTGACAAGAGCTAGGCCAAAGTTTATTCTGTGAGAATCAAAACAATAATATAAATAGATTGGAATAAAAATTCTAAGAAAACAGTTCTCTTAGATAGAGAAACACTTTGGAGGCATCCATCTAGGTATCAATAATTTGACTGAATTTCTACAAAGAATAAATGCTGGAGAGGGTGTGGAGAAAAAGGAACCCTCCTACACTATTGGTGGGAATGTAAATTGATACAGCCGCTATGGAAAACAGTATGGAGGTTCCTTAAAAAACTAAAAATAGAGCTACCATATGATCCAGCAATTCCACTACTGGGCATATATCCAGAGAAAACTCTAATTTGAAAAGATACATGCACCCCAATGTTCATAGAAGCACTATTCACAATAGCCAAGACATGGAAGCAACCTAAACGTCCATTGACAGATGAATGGATAAAGAAGATGTGATATATATATATACACACACACACATACATACATATAATGGAATATTACTGACATAAAAAAGAGTGGAATATTGCCATTTGCAGCAACATGGATGGACCTAGAAATTATCATACTAAGTGAAGTAAGACAGAGAAAGACAAATATCATATATCGCTTATATGTGGAATCTAAAACAACAATACAAATGAACTTATATACAAAACAGAAACAAACTCACAGACATAGAAAACAAACTTATAGTTACCAAAGAAGAAAGGTGGGGGGGAGGGATAAATTAGGAGTTTGGGATTAGCAGATATAAACTACTATCTATAAAACAGATAACCAACAAGGTCCTACTTCATAGCACAGGGAACTATATTCAATATCTTATAATAAACTACAGTTGAAAAGAATCTAAAAAAGAATATATATATATGAATCCCTTTGCTGTACACCAGAAACTAACACAACATTGTAAATTACTTATACTTCAAAAAAACCCCACAGTTGTCCTTATGAAAAATAATAATAATTTGACTGAATTTGAAGCACAGGTGGACACTGTCAAGGCTATTATAACATCATAATTTTTAGCTGTTCATCGGGATCCATTCAAGGAGAAACTTTACAACCTAAGTCTGATAACTGCAGGTACTCAAAAGTAATGAAGTTATTTTTTAGAAATACGATTCTAATAATCAGATAACTTTTCTAAATCAGACTAGTAGCTCTACTTTAATCTAGATTAGTGATCAATAATAATAGGCATACATGCACGCCTGTAAGGAAAGATTTAGTACATTCACATGGTGGCTAACTTCTACCACAGTAAAGTAGCAGATTTAACATTTATTGAGCACTTATTATTTTCAAGTATCTGTGAGGAATGAAAGATTAACAAAAATAGTTCCTCAAAGCAGTAGCCCAACAGACTAGTGTGGGAAATGCACACGGATAGATGGATTTTAATACAAAGCAGAGGGAAGCCCTACTATAATGTTTGAGGAAAGTAGATGAGGGAGCAGTTAATTCTGACTCAGGGAATGAGGAAAGGGTAAGGTTTCCAGGAGCAGAGCTGGGCCAGGGCACCAGTGGACAAAAGCACATGAGCAATAGTCGATGTGTAGGAAAAGGGCTTGCCCTGGGAGCAGTGAGCAGCTTCCTGTGAGTCGAGGGTGTGCCCGCTTTGCTTGGGGATGAGCAAATGTGTGGGAAACAAAACTGGAGAATCAGGCTGTGCCCAGACCAGGGAGAGGCTTGGAGACCATTCCAGGGAGCTTGGGCTTTATTCTGTAATGGGGGAATCCACTGACGTGTTTTGAGCCTAGGAGTGAGCAGATCTAGGTTTGGGGCACTCTCTTAGGCAGCCATGGGGAGGATGGTTTAGAGTTAGGAAAACCTGGAGACCAGTGAGAAGGTTATGGGGTCCATTGTTCCTGGTTGAGATTTTTATTCCCTGTCCTCCAGTTTCCTGCCGTCTTCAAAGAGGATGATTAGTATATCAAGATGCAAGTTTCTGAATCTAGAAAATTTATAAATTAGGTTTATCATTATTTCTTTGTTCCAAAAGACTGGTGATGAGAGATTTTTTTAGTGCCCTTTTCATAATCTAAGAGCCTCTAGTGAGCTAAATATGCAAAAAAATATATATTTACAACTTGCTCAGTTTATAAATATTGGCCATGTTAATTGACAATGTGAGATTAATTTTTTAATCTGTTTTTGGGGGGTTTTTGTTTGCTGTTTTGCAACTATTACTAAATTTTTTATTCTTTAACGTTAGTCCTTTTCTTTCTATGCATCTATGTATTATATGGCATTAATGTGTTTTTGATATACAGATGATGAGAGAATGTTCTGTGAAAAATTGCCTATTAATGCATATCTATCATTCTTGAATAAGTTGCTAAGGGCATTCCACCACCAAGAACAGAACTAAAGAAAATTAGTTCTGCTTTGTCTACAAATGGTGACTTCTACCTTGGGGTCACGTGCACTGAAATGAACATCAGCTCAGTGTGCATGGGAGGGCATCGTGGGTGAAGGGGTTCAGTTAGATGTTCTTATCTCAGGACATCCCCAATAATTTAAACATGAGTGCCAGTACCTCCATGTCATAAGCAAGCACAGAGACCAAAGCTTTAACTGACTGGTTTCAAGATAAGTGCCTAATGAGTTCTAAAGCTGAGAGAAAATCCTCATCTTCAGAATTCTTGTTGTATACCTAAATGTAAATACAACAACTTTCTCCTAAAGACATTTCCCCCTCTTTTATCCTAGAAAAAATACCATGCCCAAATGTTTCCAAACTTTCTCCCAGAACTTCCCACGTTTAAATATATCAAATATAACCAATTTACTAGCAAAGCAAGTTACAAAGTACAACATATTTATGCCCCTACTTTTGAAGAAAGGCAAAAAAAGTTACTATGCAGAAGATGTTGGGCTTTCCTGGTGGCGCAGTGGTTGAGAATCTGCCTGCCAAGGCAGGGGACATGGGTTCGAGCCCTGGTCTGGGAAGATCCCACATGCTACGGAGCAACTAGGCCCGTGAGCCACAACTACTGAGCCTGCGCGTCTGGAGCCTGTGCTCCGCAACAAGAGAGGCCGTGATAGTGAGAGGCCCGTGCACCGCGATGAAGAGTGGCCCCCACTTGCTGCAACTAGAGAAAGCCCTCACACTGAAACGAAGACCCAACACAGCCAAATAATTAATTAATTAATTAATTAATTTAAAAAAAATGTTTTTCTCCCTCACACATCATCATGGCTTCTAGCACACAACATATACTTGGACTGTATTTCAAAATCTCTGAAAACTTCACATCCCTTGTCTCACGCCCTAGGTCTGAACCTGCGTATGATTTTGTGGGGTCAGAGGGGGAGGCATCTGAGCTAATTGGTTGATCTTAACACTTCTCTTCCTGCCTACAGCATAAGCCACAGACACCGGATAAGAAGGGGTCTGCAGCTGTGCCCTGTGATGGAGGAAATCTACCCAGGATGTGTGCACCTCATCCTTTGCTTGAAACCCTTTCTTTTTGCCTTAGCTTCCGTCCTGATGTCATCCACCTAGAATCTGCCCAAGTCTTTTGGGCGGACGACTCACTGGGCAGCCTGCCTGGATCTATGTTCCAGCCTCTCTTAAAGATAAGATGCCATCTCTCAGATCCTTCTCTGCTTCTCACCCATCAACCCAAGGGCCAGATCTTCCCAGTCCAAGATGGGCCCCTTCTAGAAGGGAATTCACCCAGGGTAAGTTAAAAGCAGTCACAGCAAAGGATAAATCCTTCTAGCTCTACACATGATAGGCCTTTACTGCTTATCCTTAACTACAAGAATACATCATAGCCTCTTCAGCACAACTATAAAGAGAAATTTAGATTTACATATAAGAAAGAAGGTTGTTGGGGCTAACTGTGGCTTGCCACCTTCCACATTAGTGGCTAACGAGTTATGCCATCTGGCTGACTAACTTCGCCGACAGACTCCCCATAGGTGAGACTCTAATGACTCACCTGAACTTGTAACATTCTGAAGGCTGGACCTTCTATCTGGAAAGCTTTCTGACGAGCAGCACGTTAGTTTGTGAGCCTGAGCACCGCCGCGGCCTGTGGCCGTGTCTGCGTGGCAAACATGGAGACAGAACTCAGCACAGATGGCGGCTCCTGATCATTAACTGCAGGCAGCTGTGTTCGGCGGCCGCCGAGCTCCCTGGCAACGTGTGTACTGCAAGCCCACGGACTGTACCGAGAAATAGCATGAGGCCTCTTGCAGGTCGTAGGCCATAGAACACATGTTCAATTTCTTCAGGAAAAAAAAGAAGCCACTGGCAAAAAAAAAAAGAAAAAATCTGCCAAACATCTCATTTCCTGCTATATACCCAGGTGGTTATGAATCACGTAAAAATCCCTTCCACCCCATGAACAAATATTTCGTGTTATTTAAAACTAGGAGTACATTGGTGTCAGCATAAATGCAGAAGAAACATCTAGGCCAGGGAATATCTTTCTCAAGTATATGGAAAAATATATAACATTCAAATCTTTATCTTCCTGGGTTTTCTGAATAATGAGTATTAAAGTTATCGATGATCCAACAAAGATTCTTGGGTGTTCAAATGCTAGACACATCACTATTCTGGAAAAAGGATTTTCCATGAAGCAGTAACTAAACTTTTTCACTGTGGTTTCACCCTCTTATTTAACAATAAACATTTTTGGTTATGGCTTTGGAAAGAGAAAATGAATGCTTTTTTTTCTTTTTTTTTCTTTTTTTTTTTTTTGCGGTACGCGGGCCTCTCACCGTCGCGGCCCCTCCCGCTGCGGAGCACAGGCCCCAGACGCGCAGGCCCAGCGGCCATGGCCCACGGGCCCAGCCGCTCCGCGGCACGTGGGGTCCTCCCGGACCAGGTCACGAACCCGTGTCCCCTGCATCGGCAGGCGGACCCCCAACCACTGCGCCACCAGGGAAGCCCTGAATGCTTTTTTAAAAGAGAAAAGAAAAGGGAGAGAGGAGGGAAGGATTGGATGGTCCTTTGCCAGCCAAGGTGCCTATGAGCTGTGAACAAAACTAGGAAGTGCTGGAGCTTTCTCATCTGCCTCTCCCTGGGGCAGAGCACAGGCCCTCAAGCTCCCAGCCCCCAAGGGGGAAGCGCCAGCCTTCGGCACAATTTGGCACAGAGCGGTTTTGGCGCTGTCCTCTTTGGCCTCCTGACAAGAATGTTCGCTTACACATCCCAAGTTATTCTAAGTCCATCTGTTGTGTTCTGAGGGTCAAAAACAAATGTGGGAGACTCGCCTGTCCTGCACCCACCCGATCTCTCAGGCTCTGACCTGCTCTCACAAGCACTTGGGGTGAAGCTCAGACTTGTCCCAGGCGGGTGGTCTGGGACGCAGATCCGAGCACACGGCCAGTGGCACCTCTGCCCGTTCACTGTGCCCAGAGGCAGGATGAATCAGCCGGCAGCCCCTGACAAACAACGGGGACAAGGGACCGCAGTGTCCCCAGAACCTTCAGCGTGGAGATAAACCACACAGATTTTGGTTCATTTCTTGTTAGAGACAGAGCTATAAGGAAACTTCGAGATGATTTTACAGAAGGAAGACGCATGAGGGTCAGCAAGGCCAAGCAACTCGTGCTGGTCACACACTTGAGTTACAGAAAGGTTGGGATCAGATACCAAGGATGGGGATTTTATTTTTAATGTCTTGCCATTGCATGGATTGGTTTAAATTAAAGGTAACAGCCTTAACCCAGGTACTCTTCAAGAGGAAATAAAGCCAGGACTTTGGGGGTGGTAGGAAATGGGAGTGAGGGGAAGAGGAACGTCAGTCAGCGTTGGTGTCACTGAACAGACGCCTTCTGGATACAGGTGTGACGTGTCCAATAAAATACCACACCATATGCACCAACCCGCCTGACAGGAACAACTAGTTCAGGTGCCAAGGTGGCTGGAGGAGGGGAGGGTGCAGGAAGAGAAGAGAGGGGGAGAGGTTTCTGTTCCTTCTCAGGACAGCAGCCTGGCACCTTGTTCTTCTGGGGACAATAGAGCCACTATGTGCCCTACATCACCCAGGAGGAGAAGCCTGGAGGTCCCTGCTTTGTAAGCCACACCACTTCCTTCCTGTTGACCCCTGATTCCAGGGGCTCCCAGTGGGCAGCGATTGAAGTCCAGTCACACGAACCGTCCACCCATCCTGTCCTCGATTTTACTTCGTTACAGGAAGAAGGCAGAGGGAAACTGGAGGCTCTCTGGGACTGGATATTCTGACAAAAGAGGACTTATAAACAGAACTTGAGGGCCTTCCTGAAAAAGGGGCATTGGTCCCTCTTCAGCCGGGAGCCGGGGATTATTTGCACTCCAGGCAGACAGCGCTCAAGCTGACAGTAAACGGCTCTGGGGACGTGTCGCTCATTGACCCTGGGAATTCACTCCAGACACCTCTGGAATTTGAAAATTGCTGTTAATCACATTAAATTCTAAGGGTTACAGATTCTTCCAGAAGGAATGACCATTAGAAATGCAAGGTATCAATTGAGGGTCTGATGAACAGGCACTACCAGTTTAAATTGTTTTTCTTATAACCCAAGTCCCTTAAAGTGATCTGAGAATTCATACATTCAAGTTACCTCTGAGTCAGGATTGGCCAATATTATGGGAAGTGAAGTTAAAACTTGTATTCTTACCACCTCCCCTTAAACATGCAAACTGCATTTGTCTGGTGCTGGAAATACCCACCACAGATTATTGCTTTGGGCTTAAGCACTTTTGTATCCAAGAGACTTTCTTCAAGATGAAAACATCCTGGGAAGGGACAACATATCAGGCTGTCATGGGTTGAATTAAGTCCCCTCAAAATTCATATGTTGAAGTCCTAACCCCCAGTACTTCAGAATGGGACTGTACTTGGAGACTGGGTCTTTAAAGAGGTAATTCAGTTAAAACAAGGTCATTAGGGTGGGCCCTAATCCAATATGACTGGTGTCCTTACAAGAGAACATTAGGACACAGACATGTACAGAGGGAAGACCATGCAAAGACACTGGAATAAGACAGCTGTCTACAAGCCAAGAAAAGAGACCTCAGAAGAAACCAACCCTGCTGACCAAACCTGATCTCAAATTTCCAGTCTTCAGAATTGTGAGAGAATAAATTTCTGTGATTTAAGCCACCTAGTTTGTGGTACTTTGTTATGGCAGCATTAGAAAACACAGGCTATCTACTCTCAAACATGAATTACTGATAGCAGAAAAAAAGTAAGCCTTGTTGATTCCACAGGAACGGAGACTGTGTCCAGCCAAGCCCCTTGCAGGGATGCTGGGGCACAGTTTTTAAGGGCATGAGCTTTGGAATCAGCACTAGCTATGGAACCCCAGGTAAGCTACTTAACCTCTCTCAACTTCAGCAGGCTCATCTATGATGTGGGGATTACAGTTGTGCCAACCTTATAAAGTTTTTAGCATTAAATAAAATACATGGAAAGTGCACAGTGCCTGGGATGTGGTGACTTCTCCACAGATTGTAGTTATGATCATGGTGAGGGGACCAGGAGACGAGGCCTCTGAGAATGGGACTGGGGGAGAGAGAGAGTGGGAAGTTAACAGAAACAAGGGCGGTCTGGAGAGTTGAGAGCCAGACTTTAGTTCCAGCTCTGTAGCTGGTTAGATAACTTTGAGACATCACTTAGCCACTCTAATCCTCAGTTTCCTCATCTATATGACGAGAGGTCTGGCTGGACAATATACAAAAGGAAGTAGGGGGACAGGGAGCCGAAAACCACCTTAATTTTTTCTCCAGGTGTTCCCGGTTCTTTGCTTTTCCTTTCCACAGATGTCAATTATGGATCAACTTCAGAGTCACACTGGGGACTTTAGCATAAGTTTCTACTTTTTTTTTTTTTTTTCTATTCCACCAAATTCCCATCCTTGTAGTAGCTACCATGATTGATAAGAAGAGCATTTTCCTAGGCCACCTTTAGCAGTGATCTTAGGACTCTGGCGTGGACCCCTCAACCCCTCTCCAACAATCTTCATTTGAGCCTCCCCTCCAGACTTTCTGTAATCCAAGAAACTTAGATTCCCACATCCCAGGGCAACATTACCCTGGGTCCTAGGAGAGTGAAAGAGCTTGGATGAGTTAGACCTTCTGTTACCCAGAGATATACCCTGGCAATAAATTCTCTGTCAACATCAATCTTAAGAGGCTTAATCACAAAAATGATTACATCTATTAGATGACAATTGATGAAGCTCTGAACAGAGCATGCATTCATTCAGGCAGTCGGCACTCGCTCTGTGCCTTCTTGCTGAGCAGACACTGTGCTAAGCGCTGGAGCTGCACATGGGGAGGAATAAGACACAGTTCTTTCTTGGGAGGCAAGGGTGGAATTCATAGAATATTAGACAGTAAAAAGAAAATTCCACCATTTTACCATGCTTCTTACATCAAATGAGCCATGGCATTTTGCTGTTAAATACTGTTGTAAGCCATTGTGAAAATAAACTTCCTCACCTTCCAGAGCCATTAATTGGCCATTTCTCACCTGTTCAGTAAAGGCATACAGCACTTTTCCAGATTCCAGGACTCAGATACACTGCTAATAACAGGACACTTCTCAAGTCTGGGAAGCCAGAAAGATTCTGGTGCCTTGTTGACTGCTCGGCAGACCGATGAATAAACAGGAAGGTCTGGGCCCTTTAAGTAGCTCTGGTCAAAACAAGTACTTGAAATTCTGACTCTGCCTTTATCTGGCACCCAAGCTAGGCCTATGCCTAGAAGTAAGAGAACTAGAAAACATCAAGATCAGGAAATTAACAAGCAAATCCCCACTGCATGGATACTGGGCATGGAAGTAACTGATGAAGAGTGGTTATAAAATGGAAACACAGTTTTCTAATTACTGAGTCCCTGGGTCTCAAATGCATGTGTGTGGACTTGTAGGGCAAGCTTCCCATGCCTCAATTACCAAAGGAAAAGGGGAATTGAACACACTCAGAAAGTTCCACCCTAGGCTTTACAACACAGTTTGAATGGAGTGTAGAAGGGGGCAAGTTCCCATTTTATAGGATAAAGTTTAAAGATTACATGGATGATTTTCATTGCCACTTGTTCTATAGGTTAAAAAAACAAACAAACAAACAGCAACCCCAAGTATGTAAGAAGGAAAATAATGCAAGGCTTAACATGACAAGAGAGGGGGTGAGGAAAGGAGGTGGGGAGAAGGAAGAAGGAGAAGATGGCAGAAGAAGAGAAGAGGCAGGGGGAGGGGAAAAAGGAGGGGAGGGAGAGGATGATGGAGGGAGGGGGGAGAGAGAGAACAGGGAAGGGAAGAGAATGGAAAGGAAGGGAAGGGAAGGGAAGGGAAGTAATTGTCAAGCTCTGTCAATAATCTGGCCTGCGTGCATATAGATGACCTTGGCTGGCTTGATAATAAAGATTCTAACATAGAACTTCTTTGAAGATTCCCCATATAGTATTGATCCTTGTGGTCCCTGGAGAGTGGACTTTTCCAAAACGGATGCATGATCAAAAACTTCCCACAGCCAGAGACAACTCAAAGCTGCCACACAAACCTCGCTTCTATACTCTAATGAGTTATGAAGAATATGCTTTCCCTTAGATTCTTGACTACACAGATCATCTAAATGCTTACAAATAAAAAGATTCATGAGATATGGCTTGAAAGTATGTATTTTTGGATGAAATAAAAATTTTCTGAAGCTGGAAGATTTTAAACTTGCAGCTAGAAGGTTTCTTAGGAGAAAACAGGATGCCAAAAAAGTTTGTCTGTACAATAGTTAAAATGATTCTCTCTGCTTTGTGGAGTTAAGAATATATTCAATCAGTGGAAGGAAAATGCTAAGTTTTTGAGGAAAGCCCTAGGAGCTAACACCAGCAGGTAATGTTTATTGAACATTTACTATGCACATTTGCTCTTCCCAACAACTCATGTGATGGGTATTATTATTTTCCCTGTTTCATAGATTAAGGCAGTTGAAGTTTAGTGAGATTAAACAACTTGACCAAGGTCATGGGATTTGTCGGTGACGGAGGATAACTACGAACCTGGAGTCTGACCCCAGCGCCTACCTATTCTTCCAAGTATTACATTGCACTGTCTCCCTACAGATTAAAAAGGGAAACATCTTAATCTTCAGTTGTCTGAGGAAATGACAGGTGATTCCTCTGCTTTGGGGTCAATAAAGTACGTATAGTGCAATAGACTCTCTTCCACCCTTTCCTTCCTCTCCAGGGTTTCCAGTGCTTGCCCTCTTGTCAGTGGCTCAGCGTACAAAGAACCTAGAACCTCCACCTATTCTATTTTCTCTCCAGCTGGAGCCAAAAGCTGCTTCACCCCTCAGGCCTGCCCCAGCTACGAAAATCCACCTACTCTCTCACATAGCAAGGCGTGGGCAGTCTCTGGAGAGGCATCACACACTTGATGAGTACCGAAGAGAAACGTGCCCTCCAACGAGGAGGTGCCAGGAAGCATTCCACAGGCAAGTCTGGAGTCATGGGACCCTTGAGAGAGACACCACCCACTGAGGAAAGGAAAGTGCAGAGCTTTTCCATTCTCACTTGATCTACGTATGGAAGAATCCTCTGTTAATTACGAATGTAGCACATGTAAGATCTCAATTCTTCTGTCACACGTGTCAGTCGTTGTCTTTGAACATGGGCTAATGACTTGCTGGCCAGCCATCTCTCGGTCATTTGTCAACAATTTAGTACTGTGTAAGGGGTGAGAAAGTAAGTCAGACTTCAATCCATCAAAGGTGATGACATCCTGAGAAAGAACTGAAGTGGTAGGAGGATAAACATGCCCTGTCAGAGCAGGAACTTTGTGTGTCTTGTTGACTGTCAGTGTTCCATGAATATGCGTCAAAAAAGGAAAAAAGAGGGCTTCCCTGGTGGCGCAGTGGTTGAGAGTCCGCCTGCCGATGCAGGGGACACGGGTTCGTGCCCCGGTCCGGGAAGATCCCACATGCCGCGGAGTGGCTGGGCCCATGAGCCATGGCCGCTGAGCCTGCGCGTCCGGAGCCTGTGCTCCGCAACAGGAGAGGCCACAACAGTGAGAGGCCTGCGTACCGCCAAAAAAAAAAAAAGAAAAAAATAAAGAAAAAAGGAAATATGAGGAGGAGGAAGAGGAGAGATGAAACTATTGCTCCCACTGGAAAAGTGCCATTTGATGCTCACCTGAGCCTCGGGCTCCTGCTTGTTCTCAAGCTCTAGTTACGCTTTCGGTGGGAGAGATTTACATTTGTCAAGCATCAATACAGCACTGAGTCAATTTGCTGCCAGCTTCTTTTGATTATGTATTTAAGGTCAGGAATGAGAGTGATTGTATGATTCGGTTTTCTACTGCCACATATAAGCCGTCCAGAAACATAGCGGCTTAAAACAACAGCAATCACTTATTTGCCCATAACTCTGTAATCTGGTCAGGATCCAGTGGGGACAGTTTGTCTCTGCTCCATATAGCGTCAGCTGGGGCAGCTCAACTGGGGCTGGATGGTCCACTTCCGAGATGACTCACCCACAAGGCTGTCAAGTTAGTGCTGGCTGTCAGCTGGGAACTTAACTAGGGCTGATGACCAGAAGCCTCATTCTTCTCCTCCCGAAGCCTGTCCATGTGGCTTCTTAGGCTCTTTCACAACATGGCGGCTAGGTTCCAAGAGCAAGTATTTCCAGAAAACAAGACCAGTATGAAAGCACCTATCAAGCTTCCACTTGCATTATACTTGCTAATGTCCCCTTGTCCAAGGACAGTTCCATGACAAAGTCCAGAGTCAGTGTGATCAGTTCCATGACCAAGTCCAGAACCAGGAGTCCTGGTTCATTGTTGGCCACCAAAGAAACAGTTTACCACAGAGTATGATCATTTTTGTTTCCATAGGAGAGAAAAACGGGAAATTGGTGTTAGCTGCCCACTTCTACATTTTTTATTAGCCAGAAACTTAATACCAATGTTTCCTAAGTTTTCAATTGGCTTAGGAAAATTCTCAGGGAAAAAATTCTCTGAGAGGAAAAAAAAAATGTTATGGGTATATAAAATCAGAATAGAAGTTCTTATTTAACAAACTAACAAACAAACAAAAACTATCCTGGAACCACAGGGAAGGAAGGGGTGCACATGTGACTGGGGAATGAATATGTTATAGGTGAAAATCATGGCATGCTGGTTAGCAAAAAACACATACAGACATAAAGCACACATAAATGTCATAAGAGATAGAAATGTCACAAGTCAATAAAGGTTCATGAAGAAATAATAAAGACTTTTCAGGTATAGTCAGAAAACAGCAAGAAAATAGTTCAATTTTGTAAGACGCAACATTTCAACTGGATTTCAAAGGGTTGTTAATTTGACATTTTGTGTTCTTATCAAGATTGTTAAAATAGTGAGATGACTAATATCTTGAAGGATTGGATTAGATTTCAAATTAACTGAACAAATAGAAGAACATTATTATTTTTTGAGCTGTTACACGTTCCAGGCCTATATTAAGAACTCCATGTACATTTATGTTCACAAAAAACCTTAAGCCACAGAGAGTTTTAGTCATCTTCTCAAGGTCATAGTGCTGGTCAGTGGAGAAGACAGGATCTGTAGCCAGATCTGTCTGCTTATTTTGATCAGTTTGGTCGATAACGAATCTCTGTAAATGGAAGCATTTGTTTTTTCACTGGCTCCATGAAACTGGAAAATATCTTTCCAAAGGAAAAAAAAATACTGATCAAAGACGCAATAAAAACATCACATATAAGAATTTTGAAAGATCTTCTAATCCTCAAACTGAAAGAAAATGTTAATGAAATGATGATACTAACTCTCAAAGTAATTAACCAAATCAAATACTGAACCTCCAAATATCAAATTATGAGCATGTTTCCCTGTGGCTAAATATATATGACAGGAACTTCCCTGGTGGTCCAGTGGGTAAGACTCCACACTCCCAATGCAGGGGGCCCAGCTTTGATCCCTGGTTGGGGAACTAGATCCCACATGCATGCCACAACTAAGGGTCCGCATGTCACAATTAAAAAATATATATATATCCTGCATGCCACAACAAAGATCCCGGGTGCTGCAACTAAGACCCAGTGCAGCCTAAATAAATAAATAAATGAGAGAATATTTAAAAAGTAATAAGCAGCTTCTTTCTTTATTCCAAGAATTCTCTTTTAAATTCCCCAAAAGTTAAAAATTTAAAAACCCAAATCTAGGTACTTTTTAAAAAAAACTTTAAAACAACTTGTGCTATAGAGTCATAGAGTCTTTATCTTAGCTTATTTGCTTATTTCCTATGGGTCCCTCCCCAATTTTTTATTAGCTAAGGATTTTGCTCAGCTTGGGCCAGGAATAGTAATAAGGTTTGTTTAATTGGTTCATTTGTTTGACACCCTTTGTAAGTTCTTGATGCCAGTGAAAAAAAAATCACTCATTTTTATGTTCCTTCTTAGAATTAAAAAGGGTATGTATAGGGATTGACCATTACTGTAGCAATAAAAGTAGCTCTATGAGATACTATTAAAAATCGCTGGCTTCCTGAGTTACTGTTTTTTCCAAAGTTGACATTTCTTCACAGTGAGGAAAATGACGCAGTAGTGCTCCAGCATAAGCATGGACCATATATGCAGGTGGAGAGCATATAGGACTATGGGATGGGTCCTCTAGTTCATTTTTCTCAGTTCTATTAGAATTAAATATCCAATTTTGGACTCAGTAACTTAAGCCAGTAGAGGAAATTTTGGAAAGTGTCCAGAAAAGAGTTGTGAAAATTATTCAAAGGCCAAGAAAAGAGGTCTTATGAGAAATCTAAAAGAACTAAGCTATTTATTCTATGAAAGAGACGCCTAGAGTGGGATTTAAGATCATCTTGATGTCTGGGTTTGGCTATTAGAGGAGTGGTGGTGGCTCCCCCATGAAGGGGACTGAGGCAGAAAATGAGTACATCTATAAGGACTGCAAGATTCTAGACCAGATTGACAGAAAGGGGAGTTGATTTAAAAAATAGGCTAGAAGCCTCTTTCTCCAGTGTTGCCCAAGAACAGATTTATACTCAATCATCAACAACAGAACTGGCCTCATTTCTAGGACATTAATTATTCACAGAATCCAATGAGATTCAGAGACCAGGCCAGAAGGGCAAAACCCCTGGCTCCATACCCCCATGTTTTGTTTACAGGGGATTCTTCTAGTGCAACACTGAGTATTTGCTAATGGTAATGTGCTCTCAGGAGTCCATCTAGGGTCCTGGAAGGCATTCAGGTTTGGGATTGAAGCAGATCTAGGTTGAAACTCCATCTCTGGTATTTTATCAGTTGGTAAATTCTTAATTCTTAGTTTTTCAGAGCTTTGTTTTCTCCACTCTTGGATGAGGGTAATAAGGCTTACTCTACACTGTTGTGAGGGTCAAATGAGACAACATAAGTAAAATTCCTCATGCAGAGCAGGGGCTTAACAGCTCTTGGTTCCTCTCCCTTTCTGTGACAGGGCAGGACTGTAAGAATGGGGGGGGAGTATTTAGTTGGAGCATGAATAGGGATGGTACACATTTTATAGCTAAATTTCAATTTTTCAAATACCAGCAATATGTAAAAACTACCCACAAGGTCAACCAATCTTCAAGTAATAGTTCTAGGAGGCTCAGATTCCTATTTACTGCATTCCAAGCTCTATTGCATTTCTCAAGCGCTTTCTGAATGCCAAATTCTTTGCCGGGCCCTTTACATCCTAATACAACATGTTATTGGCCCTACTTTATAATTGAGCAAACTGAGGCCCTGGAAGATTATGTACTTGCTAATCAAGACACATGGCGGCCAAGCTGTGGAACTGGAATTGGAACAAGGTTCTTTCCCCCACCTGAAATGGACAAGGGGAAGGCAGAAATAATAGGACTCGGGGGCAAAGCTAGAGTTAGAACTAAAAGCTACCAAGTTCAGAACAACTGACGAGCACCAACCATCAGGCTGTGGCACCTGGAATCTGTCACCACGTCTAGGTGCCATTAAAAAGATGTTTCCAGGAGTTCGGCCTGAGCAACCTGCTTGAAACCTAGGGTAATGGGTGTGTTACAAGGAAGATGGAGAATTGTTTGCTTCCTCAGGCCTAATCTCTTTACATCTTAAGTGGATTTCTCAGAGTACAGAAAAAACTCTCTGCTCCTGATACCAGTAAGTCTTGAGTGTCACTTGACTTATGTTCCTTATCTCTTGTGCCAGCATGCCTCTCTGTGCCTACAAATAGCTCTCCATTCATTTCAGCCATACAGGTAGGAACAGAGCAGTTCTGACTCATCACTAGGCAGTTCCAACCTGGCGCTATTTGCCTTTCTTCACCCCGTCACCAAGTTAATGGGTTGTATTAACAGTGATATTTATAGACAACAAATTGAACCCCAAAGCAGCAGCTATGCCCATCCATTTAGAAAGGGCCTATTCACTGTGGCTCTCATACTTGCAGTGCTGCTATTTCCTGGTGGCCCTAATCCCAGCGTACTTGCCAGAGAGTATATGTGTTTCTCTCCCTTTCATGTAAGAAATTTTTGGCTACGGTGATTGAGGGAAGAAAGAGTAATAAAAGAATGTACATGATATTTTTCCTGATGTTTAATGGTTATTATGTCCTGTCACACTTAGAATAAAATAAAAAATTATTCCTATGGCCTACAAGGCTCTTCATGATCAGACCCCCTCCCCTCCCACCCCACCCACACACACCAACTCCCCCTTGGTCACCTGGCTCCAGGCAGTGTAGCTCCTTTGTTGCTCCTGGAAGACACTCAGCAGTGTCCACCTCAGGACCTTTGCACTTCTTTCCCAGATACCTGGAACTCTCTTCCCTTATGTAGCCTTGTGACTGACTCCCTCACTTAGTCCAGGTTTCTGCTCAGATGTTAACTGAATAAAGAGACCTTCCCTGCCATCCTATCCCAAACAGCACCTTCAGTCACTCTTTATCCTTTATCCTGTTTTATTTTTCTTCTTAGCACTCAGCTATTTGACATCATGTTGTCTATCTGCTTGTTACTTTGAACTGTCTTCACACACACATACACACACACACACACACACACAGAAGCTCCATGAAGGCAGGGTTTTATCTGTCTTATTCACTTCTACAGCCCCAGGTCCTAGGACAAAGCCAGGCCTATAATGAGTGCAGGACAAATAGTGGTTGGATAAAAGATTGTATGTGTGGTTAGACTAACTTTTAAGGTGTGATAAAGATTCCTAAAAGTTCTATATCTCCATTGTCAGCTGGCCTCACAGGATGTTAGAAACAATAGTTTCAATTTTTATATCAGGAATTTATTGTGAAAAGAGTAGCCCCTAGAAAAATGATCCTTCTCTTGATGTGGAAGGAAAGAATTTGACACAGGTAAGGAAAACAAGGAAAGAGAAAGAAGGAGGTTGAAAGATCTAGTTACCGATTATGATGATACAACAATTCTAACTGAAGAGAGTAGATAAACCTATTGTTAATTCTGAACACTGTTGGGATCTTAAGCTTATACAGAAACATATTCCAAAAAGTGCTTAAATTTCATGGCAGAGTATTTCATAAGTCATTGCAAACACCATGCAAAATACGGTTGGTGGTCCAGAAAAGAGACTTTTTTGTTTTTTTTTACGTGGGCCTCTCACTGTTGTGCCCCCTCCTGTTGCGGAGCACAGGCTCCGGACGCGCAGGCTCAGCGGCCATGGCTCACGGGCCCAGCTGCTCCGCAGCATGTGGGATCTTCCCGGACCGGGGCACGAACCCACGTCCCCTGCATCGCAGGCGGATTCTCAACCACTGTGCCACCAGGGAAGCCCAGAAAAGACACATTTTAATCTAATGTTTTATGTTAGGGGAAGCAGAGCTCATAACTCACCAGAGATCTTTATAAGTCAACAGAAAATGTTAACGGCTGGAACCCAGGTGTCCCCTCTGGTTGATTTTCTCCCAAAGGTACTCATTTCCTCTGGTTGCCTCTTCCCTTGGGCTTTTATATTAACAAATTATCATCCCTTTGGCACAAAACTCTGTGTTCTCTCCCTCTTCCAAAGGAAAATTCATGTTTATTTTAGAACCCAGGTCACCATTTCCCAAACTGCATTCTAGATAATATGCAAAGTATTTACAGAATTCCTCAAATTAAAATATATATATACAATTTGGGAGACGGATGATGGTGAGAGTTGCTCAACAATGTCAATGTACTTAGTACCACTGAACTGTTCAATTAAATATGGTTAAAACTGTGTTTTATATTATGCGAATTGTACGACAATAAAAAAATTTATTTGTATATATATATATATACAAACACAGATATGTATATTTCAATAAGTTTAGGAAACTAATGTTCTCTCTCTCTTTCTCCTATAGGTATGTAGTGCATAAAAGACCCTGAAAAGTCATGCAATAGAGAAATAGTCTACCTTTGTTTAGCTCAGTACTTCTAGAACTTATTTGACCAAACAATATTACTTTTTTTCCGAGGAATTTCCCACAGACACAATTGAGGAAATAAATATTCCTTTCTCTCTATATATACACACACAAGATAAATCATTTATAAGACACTGCTTGTATGTGGAGAGAAATGTACAGAAAGAAGATTACACATCATATGTACACATATATACTGTTGGAAATAGTGCCACCAGCTAGCCCCTTTAATAAAGTTAGAGTCGCAAAGCTCAAATTGCAGTTTGCTGCCAGAAAGGAAAATAGGGTAGCAGGGATAGCAGACATGCTATTTAATTTTTTGCCCAGCACCTCTTTTCTAGGAACTGCTTCATCCCACTCGCTCACCACCCAAATAGTCATAGTAGGAAAGGCCATGTCTCTGGAGTCCCTGCCCTCAGAGCTATAGTCGACTGGGACATGATTAGCATTCTCTACTAAGACTGGCCAACTAGTTCCTTCCCTAGGCATTTCGGATCTATGATTGAAAGACCATAAGTAAAAGAATAAACATGGCACTGAGAGAGAAGCTAAGACGAGACTGGGAGAAAGGAGGCCTTCCTGGAGATCCGCTGCCCCCGAGTCTCCTGCTGAGGCCCAGCGGCATCCTCCCCTTGGAGTCTATGAGATACCCCACTAAACCGCCAGTAGATCTTCTCCCTTCTCCCTCTGCTTTTTTGCTAGAATTGGTTCCTGCTCTTTGCAGACGGACTAATACACCAGGGCAAGAGGGACGTAATGAATGAGTCAAAGGTAGCAGGGCGCAAACACTAGAACATAGAACCCACTCATTTGTCATTTTCCATCCCCCATGCCCTCCATTTTCTCCCTCTCTGTCTTTTCAATGGAAAAAAAGTACAGTTCATGGAAGGAAGAGAAACCAGTTTTGTAGAATGAGATGCCAAGGAATCTTGCATTTAGATTTTCATCAGTCTGTCAAAACCTGATTACTTTTCATAAAAGTGTTTAAATTGTCCCACTGTTTTCTGTAAGTTGGTTGAGCTGCTCATATATTATATCACACTTTTCTTCTTAAAGATCTCTTTCTTTCTAAGGACCGCTGAAGCATTTTTTTTGGGGGAGGGGGAGGTGGGGAAGTATTTCAGGTGGCTAATTCTGTTTCAGTACAAACGTTTTTTAGCCCTGTTAAAGCTCATTGATATTGTGGTTACATAAAAAGCACAGCTCTAGATTGCAATCCATATTTTGGTGGCTGGGGGTAAGGAGTATCAGAAAGCAATGAACAACCTAATTTTATTGCGATCATTTGCCTTAACTCAACTTTAAACAAAGGAATCACTTCCCCCAAAATTAGGCCAACACAAAAAGAACTGAACAAGTAAATAATATTAAAGGCATACAGTTAGGAAAGCATTCAAACTTACAAGTAATCAGAATTACAAACTAAAACAAGGCATCTTTTACTATCAGTAAAGTTATATATACCCACCTACACACACACACACGTACACACACACACGTATGTGTGTATCCTTTGGGGGACAATTTGGCAGTATATACCAAATGCTATATAAATGCACATGCCCTTTGATCCACAGTTCAACTTCCAAGAAAAAGGAAAAAAAATATTAAATATGAAAAAGTTACATCCTTAAATATGTTAAATAGTATGATTTTTAATAGTAAAAAATGGAAACAAAAAAACTAATGTCCAGCTAGAGGAGAATAATGAAGTAAATTATAGTATACCCACTTGATAAATTCATATACAATAATTAACGAAATGATTTTGGAGACTATACAGGCAACTAAAACTTACTCATAATTTTATATTAAAGAGCAGGGCCAACATTGCATATATGGGATACTCACAACTATGTAAAAAGAAATATATGAAAAAAAGCCTGAAAGAAATAGTCCAAATTATTTACAGTGGTTTATTGAATTGTAGTATAACTACTTTTTGGTATTTTTTAAAATGTGATTGTATTATTTTTCTAATTTTACATTTTCTAAATGAAGCAAGTCTCGAAAACTATAATAGTGAATGTTCATACTCCAAGAAACCAAATTCTGATACTAACATACAGTCAACTAGAATTTAAAGACTCAGGAGAATTCCCAAAAAAGAAAGCATCTGTTAAAAAATGCAATTAGATCACTGATCTATACCTTGTTTTGTATTTTTGTTTGTTTGTTTGTTTTTTGTGGTACGCGGGCCTCTCACTGTTGTGGCCTCTCCCGTTGTGGAGCACAGGCTCCGGACGCGCAGGCTCAGCGGCCATGGCTCACGGGCCCAGCCGCTCCGCGGCATGTGGGATCTTCCCGGACCGGGGCACGAACCCGTGTCCCCTGCATCGGCAGGCGGACTCTCAACCACTGCGCCACCAGGGAAGCCCTATACCTAGTTTAAGTCCTAGGGAAAGTACTATCGTAGGAAATATAATATCAGAGTACACAGTGTACCTAGTTTAAGTCCTAGGGAAAGTACTATACCTATACCTAGTTTAAGTCCTAGGGAAAGTACTATCATAGGAAATATAATATCAGAGTACACAGTGTTTTAGAAGTTGTGCACTGAGAAAATATTTTAAAATGTTCACCAGTGCAGTTCCCAGGTGTGATAATACGCTATTCAGCAATGGACAAGATAATTAGATTGTTTTCTTTTGGTAAATTATAGTGTTAAATTTTTTTCTGAGGGAAAGCAAACATACTACATAGTGTTATAAATATTAAACATCTACTCTTTTACATATTGTTACTTTTTTATCAGACTCAATTCACGTGCATGAGAAATTCTGAAAACAATTCTTCAACGTATAACAAATTCCATCAGAAGGCCGCTTTGAAAGAAATGAATGTTATTGTTCCCATTGTTGTTGCTATTACTATTACTCTACATTGGAACTGAAATTTAACATTCTAAAGACAAACTTTGCCCTCCCTCACCACCACTCTATGAAAACTTTCCTCCAAAATGTACTACTGTATATAAAATAGATAACTAATAAGAACCTACACTATAGCACAGGGAACTCTACTCAATCCTCTGTAATGACCTATATGGGAAAAGAATCTAAAAAAGAATGGAGATATATATATATATATATATATATATATATACGTATAACTGATTCACTTTGCTGTACAGAAGCTAACATAACATTGTAAATCAACTATACTCCAATAAAAATTAATTTAAAAAAAAGTCATTCCTTACCCCCCTTTGCCAAAGGCAATGAATGGTCTTTGTCTTCTCCCCATTTGCATGGAGTCCTCTATAGCCTTTGGCACCATTAACAGCTTTTGAATTACTGCTGTATTCCAGGCATTGTTCTTAGTGCTTTCAAGCATGATCTCAATCCTCCCAACAACCCTATGAGCAGGTAATTTTAACAGCATCGTTTATACACATGGGGAAATGTAGACACCCAGAGGTTAAGTTGCCAAAATAACCCTGCTAGTTATGTTATGGAAGCTAAACTTGAACTCAGCCAGTCCTACTTGAAAATCCATGCTTTTGTCCACCACATCGAAGTAATCATCTCCAAGCTGCTGTGCTGCTTGGAGTGACCTCCTGTTGAATCACTTCTTCTGTGTCCTTTGCTACATTCTCATGCTTTCTCTCCTTGGCCCCAACTGATGAATAAGCCCAGGACCTATGCCCCCTCTGCCCAGAGGTTCTTTCTCCTGGACTTAAAGATCATTTCATGACAATGAGGGCTCAGACTTTATCTGGGAGAGTCCATTTAAAATACTTGCCCCATGTGTCATTAATGATATTATTATTATTATATGAGAATAGTGCTGTACATGAGCATATGCTTCAACCCATTTTTTAAAATTTATTCCTCAAACTCTACATGTTCAAGGTCAAGTTAATTACATTTCTCTCCAACAACTTTTGGCCTCTCTTCTTTCAGGGTGCTACCATCCTCCTGTGCTCAAAATCTGAGTCATCTTTAATTCCTCCTTCTTCCTTAGTCTCCACATTTGATCTGTTGCCTTGTCCTATAGGATCCACTTTCACCAAGCTTTTGAGCTTTTTTCCCCTTTCCATTTTCCTTGCAGCTAAAGCATACTCCACGAATATCATCCTCCTCCCTCAAAAACCTTCAATGGCTCCCTACTACCTACCAAATTAAGTGCAACCTCCTGAATCAAACATTAAGATTTCTTTATGTCTTCACCTTATCTTTCAGCATTCACTTAAGTTAATTCACTATGTGTGTTCCACACTCATTCACATCAGACAACATTTATGCCTCATCTTTAAGCAAAGGGGACCACTGGAGGGTTTCAAACAGATTAAGTCACATGCATTTTGTCTTAACAACTGTCAGACCCTTCTCAATGGGTGACTTTAATTTGGCCTGAAAATTTCCTATAACATCTTGCAGCTATCAGCTAAGATGACTTCATCCTTTAAAAAAGTAAATCATGTAACTGTTCTCCACAGTTACATTTACAAAATAATCCCCACACTTTAACACAGAAAGCTGCTCCTTCCATTCCATGTAGCAGCAGAACAGGAAAAGAGAAAGGTACAGAATACTGTTGAGCTTTTGAAATTGTGAAAATCCCTTTAAATGTTCTCCCTGTCCTAATAAAAGAGTATGGTTCCCGAATAAGAAATCATTGTGAGTCAGAAGGATTGTAGTCATGACATCCGGTGCTATAAACAGAGTTTCCCTGAATGATGAAAGCAGCCTAAGGGTAGTGAGGTGGGTAGCAAATTTCTTCTTAGCTTATGATTTAAGAACTTACTCATATGAATCATTTTTAAACCTAATTTTGGTAATATTATTTAAATTCTACATTTTTAAAGAAGTAAAAATTACCTTAGTCTCTCTGGTAAGCCTGATAGTTTGGCCACTCAATCAAGGACCTGAAGTGCCCCCTGGTGGCAACCTATCATTATTGCAGGTTCATACTTCCTTGAGGGCTCTCCAGTTTCACCCTTTCCCGAGTTCTAGATAGACACTCTTGCCTACACAGTGCTACTTCAGGGGCCATTAGTTCTATCTTCCACCCATCTGTCAAAAAGCTCAACCACCTAGCCAATGCCTGATGTTCTTCAGGTAGTCCCTTTATTACTCGGGGAATAAAGCACTGGGAGAGACAGAAGCTATGTATTGTGTACACCTGATGTCAACAGGCTACTCCATGGTGTGAATAAGTTCACAACTCTTTGCTGAGAAGGTTTTGACAGCAGAGACACACTCCAGGGTCTTCAGAAGAGAAGGGGGTATTACTGGCAAAGGTGAGGGAAGGGCACAAAACAGAGGGGCTAGATGGGCCAAAGATCAATTTTGTCCATCTTGATGTTTTCTTTTTTAAAACCCTAGTCAGCTTTGGGAAGGAAGTATCTTTGATGGAAGCAAAGACGTTTTGGTGTAAAGGAGCCTTAACATGAAGAGAGGTACTTGGACAGGTGAGGGTTGGGGGATGACCATCCTTCCTGAGTGCCTCTACCCTTCCCTGTCAGCATTAGGAAACTATTCTGTGATCTGTCCTGAGAAATGTGTTTAACCTAGTTCTCAGCACACGTCACTAACACTTTCTTCTTACTTGCCTCAGGCTCAGAAGAGCTACATGACCTGGTTACAGTTAAACACATGCCGATGGCTAAGTGATTTCTCTCAATTCTTTAGGGAAAAAACCCCCAAAAAACCCATGGTAAAAATCAGATCCTAGGAATCCAATCTAGGAAGATCTTTATTATATTCATCAGCTGGTTTGGGAGATCAGTGAATGAGGCTTCTTTTCTAAGAAGAGAAGGAAGATTGGGACAGGAATGCCAAACCTCAGAATTTTATCCTTCCACCTCCCGGATTCCAGCACTGACTCAGCTATGCAGATATGAAAATCTCAAAAGATGCTTGTGCTTACTACCGGTTGATTCCAGGAGAGAAAAAGAAAACGTAGCCAATGACTACATCCTTATTTTTTCCTACATCAAAGTCAGTGGAAGCTCAGTATTTCCCAGTATCATAGGGTGCTGAGAAACTCAGCACAGTATTCATTTGTGGACCTTAATATAGTATCACGGGAGGATTAGCCCATATCACTTAAATCTCAGACAACATTTCCCTTTTTGGAAGAAACTTTGCAAAGTTTCTAAAGTTTCTACCTCCTCAGACACTTCTGCAATGATCTTTAAGAAGCTGTTGGCAAACAGGAAATAATATTGAATTACACCTCATTGTCTCCTGAACCATCACTTCTATGTTAAATGGGCACTCATTTTGTTTCCCACAGGTGGCAATCTAACTTTCATAGTCGGGCACTACTGGCTTTCCCTGAAGCTGCACTGTCCAACATGAAAGCCATTAGCCACAGGCGTCTACTAAATTCTTAAAATGCAGCTAATCTGAATTGAGATGTGCTCCAAGTGTAAAATACACACCAGACTCCGAAGCTTTACTACGAAAAAAATCTCATTATTAGTTTTTTATATCAATTACATGTTAAAATGGTAATATTTTGGATATATTGGGTTAAGTAAGATATATTACTAAAATTAATTATACTTTGTTTATACCTTTTAAATTTGGCTACTGGATCATTTAAGATTACATTTATGCCTTGCATTTTATTTCTACCAGTGAGGCTCAACTCTTGCTCCATTAAATCACTCAGAGCTCTTAAATACTCCCAGACTCCAGGCTCTCACCCCCAACAGTTAAATCAGAATACCTGGGATTGGGGCTCAGCACTGGGGTTTTTTGTTTGTTTGGTTTTTGCTTTTTGAAAGCTTCCAAGGAGATGCTAATATACAGCCAACATGGAGAACTACTGCTCTACATTCTGGAATTCTGTGATTCTAAGATTCTGCACAACAAGCGAGCAGGTTAAAAGTTCAGAGTTGTTTTTTTCCTTATTCTGTATAATCAACTTTGTCTGTTCTGATCTATTTCTCCCTAAAGAAACAATGAAATGTTTTTCCGAGTCATGCAAGTTAGAAGTTGTTTGTTTTATTTTTTAATGAAGTTCACATGAATCCAACACACTGCCAGGGCTAGAAAAAAAAGCACTGAATTTGGGATTTTAAGGTTGATGAATAACATGTAATCTTTCCTGGGGCTGCTTCTGACACTTGCCTTTTCTTCTTGGAATCACCTGCTTTGTCCCTGCTAATAACAAGAAATGCGTTCACAGTGCTTCTAGACTTGACTGTGCCTACGAATCACCTGAGCATCTGGTTCAAACACAGATGATGATTCAGTTGGTCCGGGGGGCGGCCAAGTCCTGCATTTCTTTCAAATGTCCAAGTGAGCAACAGGGCTTAGGGAATTAGTTATGACTCACCTGGGCAGGTGGGGCTCGTGCACAGCTGCCCAGTCACACACGGGAAAGTCAACAGCACGCTGACTCTGTTTTCTGAATATGCACAAAGCAAACTTTTCAATGATGCTTCAATGGACAAACTTTCTGCTCTGGTTTGTCCACTGAAGCATCATTACATGGGCACCTATTTCTATAAATGTGAGGGTCCTGAAAGTGGGGTGGTATCTTCATCACATCTATTAGACCTAACTCCCCTGGACCTAGTTTCTTCCCATCCTCAGGGCTGAGGAAGGAGCCTGTGAGCTGGAGAACAGACTTTGAGTGGGACTAATTCCATATTTCTCCAGACATACTTGCATCTGCTGACAGGACTCAAAACTGAGTCCCAGGGAGCCACCACTATCTGCCTTGGGTCCCCCAGGACTAATTGTACCATGTTTGCTATCCTTGTCTGTATCACTGGCCACGAGAAGCCCAGGCTCCCAGGTCGCCCCACTTCTCTCATTCTTTACTTCCCATCAGGCTCCTCACATCCCTCATGCTGTATCCACCTTCCAATCACAAGATGCTCACAAGACACCCCCCACCCCCGCAGTGTGCAGGGCGCCCTCTGGATTCACAATCCTTCTTCAGCAACATCTATTATATCCTCAGCCTCTTCTCTGAATGTTCCTTCCAGCTGGGGCCCCTCCTGAGGGCCCTGCTCCCCTCTCAGGCAGCGGTGATGTTTCCTCTCCTTCTTCTGACATCTCTGGGCCTGGAGGCGGAGTGGGTGTCCTCCTTGCCCCGCAACACTGCCTCCATACCACTCTCCCTCCTTCCTTGCTAAAACCCTCAGCCTTTCTCTCAAGCTGTCACCTTCTATCGCTCGCTACCTCTCCCGGTTGCTATGACCCTTCTCGTCATTTGATTACTTTAGCTTCTGGCTCACTGTCACTCTCTCCCGCACTGTTTCTCTCCCTTCTCTTGGTGATTTCAACACACACATAGATGGAACATCCAACCTGTCCTCTTAGTCACTTGAACGCTTCTCCTCCGACAATTGTGTTTGATATCTCCCCTCGGCTACTCACTCCAACGAACAAACCCTCCCAGAACAATAATTTCAGCATCTCTGATGTAGCCAGGGTGGGATCGATGCTTTATAAATATCACAAAATCTAATCAAATAAGCACAGCCTGAGCTTATTCCTGGCTCGTGGCACATCACCGTACTGGGGTTGGGTGGAGAGCCTTCCACATGGTGATTCAGGGATCCAGGATCCTTCTGACTTGAGGTGCCACCTTTTCCCAGGTCTAACAGTTCTTTTGCTGGATTCTCTGCATCCAGCTGGCAGACAGAAGAGAGGGAGGATATGGCATAGCAGGAGAGGATTTCTTATGGGCCAGCCCTAGAAACAGGGTACGTCCTTTCCACTCACATTTCATTTGCCAGAACTAGTCACTGGCCATATCTAACTCTAAGGAGGAATAAAAAGTGTAGTCCAGTCAGGTTTGGTGGTGAACAATGACCACACCATCCACATTCTCATTTTTCATCCATCCCGGTGTCTGACCCCTTACCTCCTAGCTCTCCAGTTCACTTCACCTCATGCCCCAACTACAACAAGCCTTCAGCCACTGGGAGCACGGATCCACTGATCCCGCCACCTTTTGCTGTCCCTCACCCTCTTCCCTTTTTTGCCCACTGAAATCACCTGGTCAATCATCGTCATGACCCCCTGGCCACTCTAGCTTTTGCACTTGGCAAAACCTCAACCCTGGTTAAATCCAGCAAACTGCCTACACCTGAACAGCTAAACACAGCTGGGGGAGAACTCACAGCCAAACTCAGTGATCCCACTTCAGCTTCATGATAAGGAACATCAGTGAGCTCTTGCCGCTGTCAGGCAACCGTGTCTGTTTTCCACTCTCCTAGACAACCATGTAATAATACCTTATCCACTCTCCTCGGGCCTCTGACAGCTTCTCCACCATCCTCACTTTCAGATATGGCCTTGCTTCCTGTTTCACTGAGAAAGTTGAAGCCAGCGGAAAAGAAATCCACAGACTCACCCCACTACCCACCCTCTGGCATCAGGACCTGTGTGTCCTGCCTTCTCCCCCGCCCAGACTATAGTCATCCACTTAATACCCCCCCACCCCCGTACTCTAGATCCAACCATTCCCACCTATTCAAGAACATGGGTCCACCAACTCCTCTCTCTCCAGCACCAAGAATCCCTCCTCTTCTTATTCAGTTATTCTCATTGTCACACAAAAATGCTATAGTCACGCCCATTTAAAAAACGAAAACAAACTGAGAAAATTCTTTTGCCCCCAATTCCGCTACTGGCTACTTCCATTCCCTCTACTCTGTCTCCAATTGCTCCCCTCACCTTCTCTCCTAAACCCATCCACACTGGCTTTCAGCCTCTACACCACAGGCTCTGCTCTTGTCAGAGTGACAAGAGCCTCCCCCTTACTGAACCCACCAGTCACTTCTCAGCCCTCCTCTAACCTGACCCTCCGGCAAGGCTGGCGCAGATCCTCTCACCCTCTTCCCTCCATGCTTGCTTCCCGCGGCTTCCAGGGCACCACACTCTCCTGATTTCCCTTTCACTTCACCGGACATTCCTCATCAGACTCCTTTGTGGGTTCCTCCAGACCTCTTGGGGAGCCTGGGGCTTAGGCCTTGCCCTTGTCCTGCTCTCCATCTGCACTACCCAGTGATCTCATGCAGTCCCTGGCCTTACACACCATCTCTACCCTGATGGGTACCCACATGTGCCTTTCATCCCAGGTGCTTCTCCTAAATCTAGACCCTTAGTCAATCAGTGCCTCCCGGACATCTCCACTTGAGAGTCAGACTACAATGACCGAAAGAAAACTTTAGTATTCCTTCCCCAAATATCTTTACCCACCATGCCCCATCTTGAAAGCAACTCCATCCTTTCAGTTGGCTGCTCAGGCAAAACCAAAGAAACAAACAAAAAAACTAAACCAAAACAAAACAAAAAACTGTAGAGTCAATAGTTCCACTCTTTCTCTTACACCCACTTCAACCTGTCAGGAAATCCTGCTGAATTTTTCTCCAAAATATGTCCACTTCTCACCATTTCCATTGCCACCATCTTAGTCCAAGCCTCTGGGAGCCTCCTTACTGTCTCCTCTTTTGTAGCCCTGACCTCCTACAATCTCTTCTCAATGCTGCAGCCAGAGTGATCCTGTTCTAATACAAGTCCAAGCCCCCTCTGCTCCTGACCCCCCAGTGGCATTCTATCTCACTCAGTATAAATGCCAAAGTCCTAAAATGCCCTACAAGACCTGACATAATCTGGCCATTTTCTCTTTGACCTCATCCCCCTTTACCTAACCTCTCTCACTTCACTGAGACCACCCTGGCCTCTTCTTCCTCAGACATCCCCTGGGAGCCTCAGGGCCTTTGCACTGGCTGGTCCTTCTGCTTCAAATGTTCTTACTCCAGACACCCACATAGTAAAACTTCTGCTCCTTCTTCAAGTACTTGCTCAATGAATCTCCTTAACTATCTTATATAAAATACTCTTTAACATTTTATTACATTCTAACATTTTATAATTTACTTACTATGTTTACTTTTTTATTGCCTCTCTCTCCCTCTCAGAATGTAAGCTCCAAGAGGGTAGGGATTTTTATCTGGTTTTTACTTTTTTCACTGATACATCCCAACACCCTAGAGCCATGCTCATTAAATATTTATTGAATGAAATCATATCTCCATGATTCTTAGCCCAGTGTCACATACCCAGTAGGCACTCGGTAAATTTTCATTGAACAAGTAAATTAAACCACTCTACAATCTTTATTTTAAAATGGGTGTGCTTTGTTTGACAAAAGCTCTCTAGCAGAAAGTTATTTTTTAAAATCTAGAAAAGCTGGAAAAGCATGTATAAGACTTATTTCCTTCAGACAAAGTACTGAAAGCACCATTTTTCATACCTTCACCTTCGCTGTTCCAGACATTTAAAGCCGACTAATTAGCAGCAGGACCTCAGTCTTGTAGCTTTCATCCAGCATTTGCTAGAATCAATGTCCAACAGGAACACTGTCGGCCTTTACTTGTTTTTCATGTCTCTGCTTCCGCACGCACCCCATGACTGAGTCCACTCATGTCCACACCTAATACCAAAGAAAAAAAAAAGGAGAAAAGGATAGAAAAGAATTGGAGGTGATGGCAGTGAAGGAGGAGGTGTGTAGAGAAGCTACCATTTCTCGTTGCCTTACTACTATGGCAATCCAATGCTGCTCAAGTCAGCCTGAGTTTTGTGATCATCTGTACACCTTCTAAAACCATAGACGCTTGGAACCCACCCCAGAGTTACTAAGTCATAATCTCCAACAGCCAGGCCCACGTGTGCGAGCCTTGTTAAAACTCTCCACAGCTAGGTGTGAGCAATACTGGACAAGGTATTTCACGTTATCCCATTTCATCTTCAAAACAGCCACAGAAGGTAGGTATTTTGATCTTCATTTTATAGACAATGAAGCCAAGTCTCAGAGGAGTTAAGAACTTGCCCAAGGTCACACAGTCATGAAGTGACATGAAGTTCAAAATCAAGCCTTTCTAAGCTCTACTCTGTCTGCAAATACAGGCCACCCCAAGTCCTACAGCACCCTGACAGGTGCAGGCCGTGCTGACACCCCTGATGGAATCTAGTCATCAGTCACTCTCAGGAATATCAGAAATGCCTACCAGAGTCAGGTCTCAGGGACTGCCCCCTGGGCACCCATTAGGTCCAGCATTCCTGCTCACCAACCCCAGGCCCTAGTCCTTGGCTGTGGCCTCAGCCCCAGTTCCTAAGCCCTGCCTCCCGGTCCATCTCTGATAAAGTTATGGGGTGGTCCCCCTCCCTATAGTAAAATTGCATGTTTCCTTAAGGCTGTGAACAGCCCTGCCCTGGATTCCCCATCTCCTTGCTCTACCTCCTCATGAGACTCTGATCCTTCACCGGGCAGAACCACCTGCCCAACTCCAAGCCTGAGGCTACACCTATTATCCACTGTATCCATTCATTCACAAAGTTTTTACTGAGCACTCACTGAGAACCAGAAACTAGTCAGCTCAACAGTCCTAGTACCTTCACGAAAGTTATGGCAGAGACAATGTGAGGGTCAACTCACATTCCCACCTCCATTCCTGTACCTGGATCTAGTCATTTGTCGTAATGGCCATTTGCTCCTCCGTGTATTCAACAAATAGAACACATGGTAAGTGCTTTGAAAGAGAACAGGAAGATTCAACAGGCAGGGGACAGAGACCTTGACCTGTAAGAGGCTAGTCAAGAAAGGCTTTGCCGTAATGAACTCGTCTACACTGTACCCACAGGATGGGAAGGTGCCAAGTATGGGAACAATGACAGGAAGGACATCAGAGGGAGAGGGGACAGGATGAACAGGTCTGCTGGGCAGGAAGGCGCTCTGAGGGGCAGCAGCAAGATGATCAGCAGGTATAGGGCTGGGGTCAATGTGTGCCTTTCTAAAGGGAGAACGAGTGCAATATATACATTTTGCCAAGAGATACATTTAGACTAACAGACTCATACAAAGCCGTGAATACCGAAATGGGGCAGCAGGGAAGAAGCAAGGCAGGAGGGAGGCAGAAGTAAAGCCATGGACCACTTCAGACTCTTTGTGAAAAAAAAAAATACTTGAACAGCACTTTCTAAATCATGTTCTGCAAGGTCTTTCACTCATCCTTTCAACAAATGTCTATTACATGCCTACGTGGTGTCATATACTGTTCTAGGCACTGAGGAGCCGGGGCAAATGAGAAAAGTCTCTTTCCCTCCTCTCTCACCATTAAACAGATTCTGACTCTGCCCAGGTGGGATCTTTCCTTCCCTGCCTTGCTAGGTTCCTCCTTGGGGGTCTTTAAATACAGAATGGGGAGCAGAAGATAGAAGGACAAAGAGGCACAGACTAGGGCTAGGGGACAATGTCCCCGCTCCCATGCCACCAGGGGTTTTTGAGAAGGAGATAGTGTTGCAGTATGTGAGGAAAACTAAGAAGAAAGAAAGGAAAGTTTTAAGAAATAGCATAGCTGGGCTTCCCTGGTGGTGCAGTGGTTGAGAGTCTGCCTGCCGATGCAGGGAACACGGGTTCATGCCCCGGTCCGGGAAGATCCCACGTGCCACGGAGCGGCTGGGCCCGTGAGCCATGGCCACTGAGCCTGCGCGTGCGGAGCGCAACGGGAGAGGCCACAACAGTGAGAGGCCCGCATACCGCAAAAAAAAAAAAAAAAGAAAAAGAAATAGCATAGCTAACGTATGCAGCTCTTACTCTGTGCCTGGCAATATTCTAAACATTCACATGTATCATCTCACTTAAACCTCATGATTTACAAACTATAATGACATCCATTTTACAGATGAGAAAACTGAGACACAAAGAGGCTGAGTAATTTGCCCCGGGTTACCCAGCTTCTAAGTGGCCAAGCTGGGATTCGGACCCTATTGGGGTGGCTCCCATGCCCACGCTCTCTATCATTCCATCATACTGCTTCTTGACACAAACTGCTCTTGACTGTCAATGTTCTTTATGGCATTCATGAAATGTAACTTTTAAAATTGCTACTCTATTTTCTTCTTTCAACCTTTCCATTATAAAATAAAACTGATTCAGAAAACAACACAAAGTGAATGTATAGTTTAATGAATTGGTACGAGGTGAACACCTTAGCAACCACCATCCAGGTCAAGAAACAGAACTTTGCCAGCCACCCCCAAAGCCCATCCACGTGTCCCATCCTGGTCAATGTGTCTTCCTCCTCACAAGGTTAACCACTACTCTTTTAAGCTAATCATATCATACTTGAGTTTCTTTGTAGTTTTATCACCTAAGTATGCATCCTGTACAGCATCACCCATTTGTAAATTTGACATGTCTTTTCAGTCTATTATATTCTACAGGTTCTCTCCTCCATCCCTTTCTTTCTTCTTACAACTTCTCTGGGTATCTGACCTGTAGAACTCCCACCATCGGCACTTTACTGATTGTATACTCACGGGGCAGTTCACCATGCTCCTCTGTCTTCTATGTTTTCTGCAAATGGGCAGGTGAATCCAGAGTCTTGGTCAACCTCAGGTTTGATCTCTTGGCATGACTCTAGGTGCTGATTTGTCCTTTCACCAAGAGCCATGTGGTATGTCTGCTTGTCTCTCTTTTTGCAATGATAGCAGCTGTTGGTGCTTGATGCCAAGACCTATTCATCCAAAGGGTGTTGCAAAAGGGTGATATTCTATCATTTCTTTTCTACTTATTAATCCATCCATTGGAACACTTTTATAAATATACATTTTCCCTCATCTACTATTTGGTTACCCCATGATACCATTCATATAGGAAAAACAGAATAAATGATTCTTTTCCTTCATCTACCAATGTTCACAAAAATAACTGGTTCCCTACCATCCTCTGAAGGAGATCAATTTTTTAAAATATCATTATGAAGTCATGGATTTCAACTTATTTGATGGGCTTCAAGTAATTATAATTATTATCCTTTTTAAAGCTTAAATTGTCACCCTTTGGCCAATAGAAGCCTTTTCAAGTTGGCTCCAGGGTGTTTCTCACATAGCCCTGGTGGTGTTTGATAGCTTCCTTGCTATCGATTATAACAAGACGTTCCAGGTGCATATCCTACATTTTCCACCTCAAACCTGGAATTTGTCTAGATTCCTTTAGTGGGAAATGGCATTTCAAGACTACAATCTGGGCACTAAGGAAGTCATAGAATCCAAGTTCATGTGCCCAAAGCACAGTGAAGACAAACAAACTGAAATGTCAGAGTTGGAACAGAAATAGTTTTATTGAAGGGCCAAGCAAGGAGAACAGGCAGCTCACGCTCAAAAAGCCTGAACTCCCTGATGGTTTTCAGTGAAGAGTTTTTATAGGCAAAATTTTGAGGGAGGGCTGCAGGGTGCATGACATTTCTCTGATTGGTTGGTGGTGAGGTAACAGGGCGGTGCTCCAGGAATCTTGTGCTCAGCCTGAAGTTACCATCCTCCCCCTGGGTGGGGATATACTGTTATGTATATCCTTCGAGGAGGAACCAGGACCCTGCTTCATCTGCACTGTTGTTTCTTGTCTGCTCCTCCTTTGTTTCTGCATTCCCTCCCTTCCCCAATTAGTAACTGTTTGAATCTGCCCTTTAGAACTCAGGTAAGGTCTAGGAGGCCAAAGCCTTTTTCCTAAAAACATGAAATGGGAGGCAGGGAAAGACTTTTGTACCCAGGAGGGCCCTACAGGGTCCTGCTCAGTTTCAAGCATGCTTATTGCTACTGGTTTGATCATTGTTTCTAAGCCTTTTCCATGAGCAGAGCTAGGAAATATGCACACACACACATACACAACGCACATACACAACATACTTTTTTGTATGTATGTTATAGTCAATAAGAAGGTTTTTTTGTTGAACATTCTGTCCTTCATTTTGCTTCCTAGACTCCCAATAGCATAGCCCACTGAGGACCTATTGGCACAAAGCCCATTTAGTATTTTGAAGTCTTTGTGGAGAAAGAAAGCAGTTCTTCAGTTTGAGTTTATAGATCCAACTCCCATTTCAATGTTGTTCATTTTCTCTCTCATATATTAGTTCAAAAAAAATCTCTGCTCATCCAGACCATTTTACAAAGTCTATTTTTATTTTCCATATGCCAAAATTTCGTCAAATAATCCTCTTGGGGGACTGTTTGAGATGCAAGCTGTTGCAGAAAAGAAGAGGAAAGAATGGCCTGTAGGCCAGCCCACCTGTGCTTTGCTCTCATTCTGTGAGTTTGCTAGTTGCAAGTCCAGACTAAGAATGAGCTACGCAGGTTGCTAACACAACAGAAACACACCTTCTTATAAGGGATATTAACAAGAATATGGCCCTGAATCCTAATTTTAGCTTAAATGCTAGGCTATAAAAGGAGAAGTACAAGGGGCACTAGATTAAGGAAGGATTTAGTCTATACTGAAAAGCATGAGAATAGGATGGCAAATGCAGAAGAGTCAAGGGCAGATATTCAGTTTCTGTCACACTTCCCAATGGAAACAGAGGAAAACATTTGCTGTAATAGTTGTGTGGTCCTGAAGACAGGTCCAATGTGTCGAGTGTGACATGGCATAATACATGTGAAAGGCCTTTGCTCATTGCAATACACTGTACAAATGAGCTAACGGTACTATTATTAAATATTATTTAATTAAATTTAGAAATTCTTCTCTTAAAATTTCTTGACCAAGTCTGTGTGCCCCGACATGTCATTTTCAAATGAAAGGCAAAGGAACATGAGCACATGAGGCTGGCTGCCTCTCAGTGCCTGCAGGGAGGCCAATAATATGACTCTGGGATCATCATTATCTTCATAAAAAGAAAGTCTCGAGGTTGAAATGGAGCCAGCCTCCTTGGCTTCCCACTGACAAAAAGCACAAAGGCAAAACTCTTCTTATGCCCACAAGTCCTCACATGCCTTTCATTGTTTACCAGAACTCGGGCCACAGGCATTTTGACAGAGGTGCCATGTCTCAGGAAAGTTCTAGAAAGTGTGCTGCCCTGAGGCAGGGCACTGGGGCCTGAGCAGAATGAAGGGAAGGCAAGAACATGTGTGATGTTTCAGGGAAACTGAAAATGAATGAGAGTTTTTGAGAGACAAACAGGGAAGGAATGTAGATGTCCTGTGGGCCCCTAATTACGCAGGTTTATGTGTGGGAATCCCAGCAACACTGGAGGTAAATGAGAGTTATTTTATCAAAGAGATGATTCTTCTCTAGAGGGGACAGAATGATGAAGCACCAGCAAAATAAGTGGGGAATGTTATAATTATGGATTAAGTTGGAGGAATATCTTTAAAGAAGTTTCAAAAATCATTTTCTCTAGGTTTGTATCTCTCTGATCTGTGGATGGGTACAGCCTCTTTCCCACTATGAAGACTTCTAGTCTTTATTTTATAAACAGCTGCTAACTTTTGCACTCATACGAAGAGTTTTCACTGAATTTGTTCTAATGCTATTAAGAAAGAACAAATGTGCTGCCCAAGAATAGGAAATATAATTATTCCATTTTTACAACCTACTTTGCTTTCCTCTACTGTGAGAGGAATAACAAATGAGATGGTTAAACTAAAATTTCTGACTCAAAAAACAGATCCCCTTCCTTTCCTAAATGGAATGTTATGACTGGAGACAATCAGATAAACAAATGCCTAAATTTTTAAATATGCATTTCAGAGAGAGGTTACAGCCTCCTCTCTCTCTCTCTCTCTCTCTCATCAGTTCAATTCAATGCTCCAGGAACAACCAAATTCCTTCTATACAAAAGAACATAAATGTGCTATCAGGAACATCACTGACGGTATGAAGAGCTCCCATGTCCTGGCTGCAGCACAATCAGACTCTTTAATCCCCAGAGAATGGGGGTCTTCCTGTCACCTCAGACGAGCCCTTGCTCTCTGAGGAAGCATCAGCATAAATGTCTCTGGGCTTCATCACGCTGTCTTCTCAGACTGGATTTGGAATTCAAATCCAGCCTATCCTCAGCTTTCTACTGTCCCTGCTGCCTCAACTTCTGGCTTCCCACTCTCTCTTCCGGTTCCAACTTGGCCTTTATTTTCTTGGTTCTCACATCAGCCACCATCAGGCTATCTTCTGCATAGGGGTCAATACTACACAGGAACATGAAAGCATTCCAGTTGGCCACAGCTCAAACAACCAGCCACAACAGAAATCGAATGAGAGATTCAAGTAGACAATGTGGAGCCTCAAATTCTATAAGTCTGAGGACTTTTGTGTCCATGGTCATTCTGTGATTTCATTATTAAAACAATCTGAGATCAATGTTAGATGAATTTCCAGCAAATGAAGAATATTGTTTAGAACAGAACGCTAATGATTAACTTTCCACAGGCCAGATTCTTTATTAGTGAACTTGATTTACAATAACTAAGACCATTTAAACACTGAGTTTTTCAAACTAGTCATCAAATAAATCAACCCTAAGCTACCATTTTACAATTATTGAACTGAACCCCCCAGAAAATGTTTTCACGACAACCTCCAGAATGGATAAGTTGTGGTGACCCAGGTGACCCACAGACACTACCACTGGTGAGACTGTCAAGGGGCACATCCCTTCTGTAAAGTGGTAGTGTACTGGCTTTGCTAGTCAAGTCCTTCAGGGTTATAAGGAGGATCTGTGCACCAATTATTAACAAACAGAAAAGTTTATTGCAGAGAAACATGGGAAGGTTCAGCAAAATGGAAGGGGGGGCATTATCCACCAGCAGCCTAGTTACTCAGGGCCAACTGCAATGTGCAGCTTCATTAATAATTAGTGCCATTTGCTTACTATTACTCTAGACAAAGCAACAAACTTCAACGTTCTCTTTGATCATCTCATATTTATAAATATTTTTTAGAATAGGGATTTGATTGGGCCATATAGCATTGCATGGTATGGAGGGACTTAATGGGTACAATCTCTCCCAATCTCCCAAAGGTGATTGGTTCCCTCACACAAAGCCCATATAGCATGGCTTTCAGTTTCTGAATCTGGCCCAGTAGGTGGTAGCCAGTTAATACGAGGCTCCACTCTCTAAGAGAACAAGAACTAGTTAATGATTATAACAATAGCAAAAAGTTGGGAGGCCATTTTTCTTAAAAGATGGATGTGTAGGTGAATGGTCTTTAAAAATGTATGAATATCTCCTTCGGGCCATGTGATTCAAATGAGGGACATGTGTATCAAACACTATAAAAATATTTAATCTCTCTGACTTTTTGAAAGTCTTTGACTCTTGAGAATTTACCCTATGGAAAAATAACATGAGAGAAAAAAATATATGTTTGAAAATATGTTATAGTATTGTTTATAATACCCCCAAATCAGAAACAATCTAAATTCCCAGTAATAGGTGTTTAGTGAACATTTTTATCATTAGCCATTAACTGTAACTATGAAACAATGTAAAAACTTGAAAGAAAAAGTAAACCAGCTCCTAGGTGGGGGGAAAAATATTTACATATACATAGATATAGATATTGATATAGATACATAAATAACTTAAAACGTAGCAAAAACATGGTGATACAGAGTTGAGAACCAGCATTAGATTTTCTGAAATCATGAGAACATACAGCATGAGAAGAGGGGAGAACCAAGGATAGACTCTTGGGAAATAGAATCAATTAAGGGATAGTCAGTGCTATGGACTGAATTGTGTCCTCTACAAAATTCATATGTTGAAGCCCATATCCCCAGTGTTATTGTATTTGGGATGGAGCCCTTGGGAGGTAATTAGGCTTAGATGAGGTCATGAGGGTGGGGCTCTCATGATGAAATTAGTGCCCTTATATGGAGAGATACGAGAGAGCTTGCTCTCTCTCTCTCTCCACCATGTGAGGACAGGGAGATGATGGCTGTCTACAAGCCAAGAAGAGAGTCCTCAAGAGGGTAGAAAGATATAGAAGAGGGTAGAAGAAAATTGAACTGAGCACTGTGAAGAATCAGAGAGAGAGACAACCAGGGGCATGAAGAAAAACGACCAGGCAACATGGGGCCTGAATGAGATTAGAGTACATAAAATAAATGAGTAATGGCACTAATCTCTGTGGTTAGTGATTTTTCTTCAGCAGCCCAGACACAGGCACAGAATCAGCAGATCTTATGATTGGCCCAGGGTGGGAAACTCAGCAGTTTGTCAGAGCAAGGGGCGGGCGGGGGGGGTGTTACTGTTCACTAAAACTCTGACTCAACCCTTAATTTATTTATCAAACATTTAACACAATGAACCAGGGCATTCTTTCCTTCAAACTTCCTTCACAAATTAAAAAATAATAGTAATATCTGAATGAATAAGGGTTCCCCGTTAATTCAGTATGGACCAGCACTGGAATAAGGGATGGCAGATTGGATTTTATCCATCTCTGGAAGTACACCCAAGGAAACAATTCAAGAAGCAGATGAAAATTATTCATAAAAACTTTCATCACAGGCTTCCCTGGTGGCGCAGTGGTTGAGAGTCCGCCTGCCGATGCAGGGGACGTGGCTTCGTGCCCCGGTCCAGGAAGATCCCACATGCCGCGGAGTGGCTGGGTCCGTGAGCCATGGCCGCTGAGCCTGCGCGTCCGGAGACTGTGCTCCGCAAAGAGAGAGGCCACAAGAGTGAGAGGCCCGCATACCACAAAAAAAAAAAAAAACTTTCATCACAACATTATTTAATTAGCAAGTTGAGAAAAGATTAGAAAATGTCATATTTATGGTCATTCATTCATTTAAAAAATATTTATTGAGTTCTTACTCTGTCCCACATACCATCTGATGCATGAAGGACATATTAGTGAACAGAAGTAGCTTGCATTTTGGTGAGTAAAGACAGGTGCCAATCAAATAAACAAGTAAATACATTGTATGTTATTATGGGCTGAATTGTGTTCCCAAAAAAAGATGTGTTGAAATCCTAACTCAGAATGTGACCTTATTTGGAAACAGGATCATTGCAGATGGAATTAGTTACATTAAATTGAAGTCATACTACAGTAGGGTGGGCCCTTAATCCAATAGGACGGCATCTTTACATGAAGAAGTGAGAGACACAGAGGGAATACAGCCATGTGAAGATAAAGGCAGAGTTTGAAACCATGAATATAAACCATGGAAATATAAACCAGAGTATAAACCATGGAATACAAAAGGATTGCCAGCCCTCACCAGAAGCTAGGACAGAGGCAATGAATAGATATTTTCTCAGACCCACGGAAGGAACCAACTCTGCCCACACCTTGATGCCAGACTTCTAGACTCTAGAACTGGGAGAGAATAAATGTATGTTCTTCAAGCCACCCAGTTTGTGGTACTTTGTTAGAGCAGCCTTAGGAAACTAATACATATGCAAGATACATAGAAAAAGCAATATGGAGAAAAATAAAAACAAATAAGAGCGTGGGGAGAGAGTATTGGGTAGAGAGAATGCTCTTTATAAAGATTACCCAGGGAGAGCCTCACAGATAAAATGGTATTTGAACATATACTTGAAGCAAGGGAGGACAGGCAGCTATCTGCGGGGAAACACAGCAGGTGAGGACACAGCCAAGCAAAGCTCCAAGGGGAGAGCAAGCTAGATGCATGTGCAGCTGGAGCAGAGCGGATGAGGGCCAGAGAGGTGGGGTTAGAGGCAGTGATGGAACATGGTGGCTTTTAAATAGCAGTGAGATTAGAATCCTTTCGAGTATTAACTGTCATGGGGCCAGGACAGAATCAGGATAAGACCCATTAGGTGGCTATTGAAATCATTCAACCAAGAGGTTGAATGATGGTGTGGGCCAGGGTGTCTGCAGCAAAGGTGAAATGAGAGGTGACCTTCATCAGATTCTGGACATACTTGAAAAGCAGACTGGAGAACTGGTAGGATTTTTTTTTTAATCAAGAGAGTGTTTATGGAAATCCAGAAATCATTTTTAAAATAACACGGTTTCATAATAAAATGCATTCACCAGATTATATATGAGGATACAGAAATTTTAAAAAATAAACAAACATTCTGAAATGCTTTCAGCATTACTTTCAGATGGTTTCTTCTGTGACTGTTTAAAATACTCCTGGGTATATATCCGGAGAAAAATATAATTCGAAAAGATACAGGCACCCCAATGTTCATTGCAGCACTATTTACAATAGCCAAAACATGGAAGCAACCTAAGTGTCCATCGACAGATGAATGGATAAAGAAGATGTGGTACATGTATACAATGGAATGTTAGCCATAAAAAAGAATGAAATAATGCCTTTTGCAGCAACATGGAAGGACCTAGAGATTACCATACTAAATGAAGTAAGCCAGGTAGAGAAAGACAAATATCATATGATATCACTTATATGTGGAATATAAAAAAAGGATACAAATGAGCTTATTTACAAAACAGAAATAGACGCACAGACATAGAAAATAAACTTATGGTTACCAAAGGGGAGGGGGATGAGAAATAAATTAGGAGTTTGGGATTAAAACATAAACACTACTATATATAAAATAGATAACCAACAAGGACCTACTGTATAGCACAGGGAAATATACTCAATATCTTGTAATAACCTATAATGGAAGAGAATATAAAAAAAGAATATATATATTTATATATGTGTCTAACTGAATCACTTTACTGTACACCTGAAACTAACACAACATTGTAAATCAACTGTTTCAATAAAAATTTTTTTAAATAAAATAAAATGTTAGCAGTAACTCTGTTTACTATTGCTGTTTGTTTTTATGCACACAGACTAAAAGGTTTACACTTAAAAGAGAAGATGCCTACCTCAATCACTTATGTCACATTAAGTCAAACCACAAGTTTGAGCTTGTGTAACATGGAAAATCTAATACATGTGAAAACTAATCCCAGTATCAAGAAATAAGATTATTATTATCAAGAAATAATGATAGGGCTTCCCTGGTGGCGCAGTGGTTGAGAGTCCGCCTGCCGATGCAGGGGACACAGGTTCGTGCCCCGGTCCGGGAGGATCCCACATGCCGCAGAGCGGCTGGGTCGGTGAGCCATGGCCGCTGAGCCTGAGCGTCCGGAGCCTGTGCTCCGCAACGGGAAAGGCCACAGCAGTGAGAGGCCCGCGTACCGCAAAAAAAAAAAAAAAAAAAAAAAGAGGTTATTTTTAAGAAAACAGCAATCTGATTGAATTCTTAAAGCTTTCCACGTCACAAGGACTGCTTTTCCTTAGGTGATTTATTAGTGCCTGGTCCTCATCTTGGTATGACATTATCCCCTTCTCTAGCTTTGGTCTTCTTTTTCCTTCCCGTTTCATTGAGATGTAATTGACATACAGCGTTGTATAAGGTGTACAGCATAATGACTGGACTTACACGCATTGTGAAATGATTCCCATGATAAGTTTAGTGATGGCAGGATTGGCTGAAGGGTTGGATGTGTGATATAAGAGTCAGAGAAAACCTCAGACATGGCGTGAGCAGCTCAGGGATGGGGTTGCCATTTGCCGAGATGGGGAACCTGGAGTGTAGGTTCATTAGGAGTTTAGCTTTAGGCATATGAAGTTGACTGTGTCCATTAGTCATCTAAGTGGAGGTGGCAAGTAGGCAGCTGTACGTGTGTCTAGTTTTGAGGCTAGAATTTGGGAGCTGGCAGTGGATTGATTGTATTTGAGGCCATGGTACTTGATGGGATCATCTGGCAAGTGAATGCACCTGGGGAAGGGAGGCGGCCTGAGGCCTTAGGACTGAGTTCTGGGGCACCTCCCACTGCTAGGAATTGGAGAGATGAAGATCTTCCACAAAAGAGATTTAGAAGATTCTCAGGATAACCGAGAGAGAGAGATGTCCCAGCCAAGTGAAGAAAATGTTTCAAAAAACGACTGTTAAAATATGATGCAGCCATTAAAAATAATGTATTTTAATCTTAATGTTACAAAATAGGATGATGTAATATGAAGTGAGAAGAATCTAGGGCTCTGAACTGTAGAGAGCAAAATCTTAATTTTGTTCAAAGATCAAAACATGTTTAGGCCTAGAAAAATAGCCTGAAAGAAAATATAGCAATGTAAACAGTGATTTCTGAATTTTTTACTTTAGGATAGCGTTTGTTTTCTGCCTTTATAGCAATTTCCAAGTTTTCTACTGTGAACTTATTTTTTAATAAAATTATATATAAAACTTCAAAAAATCATAATAGCAAAGACTTTTGGATTCAGCCTTTTAAAAGTGAAAATATGTAACACTCTCAAAGTCTTTAAAGCAAGACAGTAGAAACTGTTGACATAGTGTGTGGTTGAGTTAATTTGGTAGACTTTACTTAGTTCTCTACTCAAAAAAAGAAAAAAGCAGGAAAGTATTTAAATTTTTTTCTTTTGTTTTCATTTGCATGGCAATTATCCCCTCCCAGAAAAGAGCAGTGTAATTAAAATAATATCTGATCATTTATATTCATTTAAAGAATCACTTCTATAGATATGGAGACGCTGGCCTTCTATTTTTAAATGTTAGGGTTTGAGGGAAATAAGTCAGACAGACAAAGACAAATACTGTTTGATCTCACTTACATATGGAATCTAAAAAACCAAACTCATAGGTACAGAGAACAGATTGGTGGCTGCGAGCGGTAGAAGTGGGCAAAATGGGGGAAGGTGGGCAAAAGGTACAAAATTCCAGCTGTAAACTAAACAAGTCCTGGGGATGTAATGTACAGCATGGTAACTATAGTTAACAATACCGTACTGCATATTTGCAAGTTGCTAAGAGAAGAGATCTTAAAAGTTCTCATCACAAGGAAAATAATGTAATTATGTGAGGGGATGGATGTTAACTAGACAGTGTAGTGATCGCTTTGCAATGTATACATATATTGAATCATCACGTTGTACACTTTAAACTTATGCAATGTTATATGTCAATTATATCTCAATAAAACTGGAAAAGAAAAGAAAATTTAAAAGCAAAAAACAAATGTTAGGATTTCCATGTAGCCTTGAATAGGACACTTAACAGGTCTGTGCCCTGGTTTTCTCGCCTGTGAAATGAGACTGATGGACCCTCCCCACCCAATAGTGTGGTTGTTAAGACCATTAGACTAAGTTCAATTTGACACAGCGTGGTTGTGAGACTGGTGAGAAATAGGGGTGAGTCCCCATCTAGGTTCCGGCTTCACTGCCAGCACCAGCAACAACAGACGGCTTAGACCAGTCGGCTCACTTTTAACACCCATAAGTGGCCACACTACCTCTGCAGATGGGCCTTGAGGGCACAGCTCTTGCCCATCAGGCGAAGGAGAGGGTGGTTTCCAGCCAGGCTCCAGAAGTGCAGGTTTAATTTTTGATGCTGGTAGTGAGACGGGAGCCATTTACCCTGTTATTAGCCTGGTGAAGCCAGTGGTGGAGCTAAGCTCTGCCCACCCTGAGGCCTTGCCTGGGCATGTGCTGGAAGCCTCTTTGAACAGCTTCAAATAACAACATTTTATGTCTCAAAATGCCACAAGCAATTGAGGGCAGTCTGGACTTAGCAGGCTGCATGTCTCTTTGTTTTATTTTATTATACTTTTTATTGAAGTATAGTTGATTTACAATGTTGTGTTAATTTCTGCTGTGCAGCAAAGTGATTCTGTTATACATACATATACATTCTTTTCTTTTATATTCTTTTCCATTATGGTTTATCATAGGATATCAAATATGGTTCTCTGCGCTGTACAGCAGGACCTTGTTGTTTATGCACATCTCTTTAAACAAATAGTTTATCGCTGATTCTTTTAGCAAAAAAAAAAAAAAAAACCAGTGTAGGGGAGGTGAGGAGTGACACTAACAGAAATGACAGGTGCAGGTATGAAAGTTCCAAACATACCCTTTTCCTCTGACGTTAATTCCTCAATAAAACATACACACAACTCAAGAACAAACACAACACAGACCTGGCCTCCACTCTACGAATTAGGAATAAGATTGGATTTATGTCCCATAGACTCGAAGCTGACAGTTTTCCCCTGCCAAGAGCAGGGCAATTAGCAGAAGAGACAAGCCTTTTCTTTCTCTTGCGGAGTGGGGTGCCTGGAGAGGCCTTCTCAGTTCCAGGAGAAGGAGATGAGATTTGGGATCTATAACGCAGTCAGCCACTTGCAGACCTGCATGAGTTAGTCAACCATCGGGAGACGCAGCTCACTTCCTATTCCTGTAAAACTTGGGCTAATCATATCCGCGCCCAGGGTGGCTGTGAGGCTGAAATGCTGTAAGCACAGCTGGCTTTTTTGGCTCACATCTCCCATGTGCCTACGTTACATCAGCAGAGCCATTGCCCTTGTGCTTTTCAAGACCCCAGGTTACCTCTCGCAGCTGCTGTTCAATAAACATCAGGTTCTCTCCTCCCCACACGTGCCCACCCCCAACTTTGAGCAGCTCGCAGCCTCCAACTTCAGTTTTCTATCTTCGGCTGTGTAATGGTGACGGCAATCCACTGCTGCTGCCCTAGAAAATCTCTCCTCATTAGTCCTGCTCCTCCGCTCAGCCAACCCTTGCCAAGCCCCTAGCTTTTCCAGCACTTGGGAATTCTGAATCAATCTGCAATTCCTCTTCCTAGAATCCTTCCCCAAGGGTTCTGATCACATGTGAAACAAGTTTAGCCGTTGTGCAAATCCATTCTGTGGGCCAAGTTCCTAATGCAAAGTCTAACAGAAGCCAAGGGTGGGACTGGGAGAAAGAAGTGAGTGTGACAGCCCGTGGCAAGGGGGAGGGAAAGAAGGCTGTGTGATCCACAGGAAAAACACTGGACCAGGAGTCAGAAGACTTAACGTCCAGTTTTAGCTCTACCCTTGAGTTCTGTGACTGTGGGTCACATACTTCCTATCTATGGCTTCAGTATCCTCACATATGAGATCAGGAGGTCGGGACCAAATCAGACACTGCAAATAGGTAGCAGTGCTGCCGTCATTCACTCCCTCCCTCCCCCCACGCCCATGGCAAACATCCCTGATCATTCAGTACAGTCTTTCCTGTGGAACCCAGACTAGCCCAAGCACTCCACGCAGCCACCATCAAACCAGTGCTATTGGCACAGGAGACAAAAACGTCTTTGCAATCCCCGAGCTACGATCAGAAATCTCCCTTATTCTTCAACCAGTCTCTGCCTCTATGACACGGATTGCCTCCAAGTACAGGTTTGCTCGCTGATGAGCATCACCAAGAAGTAGGCGTCATGACTTTCCTAGAAATCAGCCATGCACACCTACAGTCCAATGCCCTTTAACACCACAGCTCTGGGCAGACTAGGGATGGGTCCTGCCAGTGTGCCATGCGAAGGAAAACCAATCCTAACTATAACTCACAGTTGGGTGGAGTTTTCCCCAACCACACCCGTGCATCGGGGTCTGGCCCTTTAAGACGACACTGACATTTTGTTGGAATTTCCAAAGAACATATCCCATGAGCCTCATTTCACCATGGATAATCAGACTAATTCCACAGATTCTACTGTGCCAAGTCCTTCCTTACTTGCTAGCTTCAGTGTCTGCTTTGGCCTCCTGCCCTGCCTGTGAAGCCCTGGCCTGCTCCACTGTAGATTCCACAGCACATGACCTTGACTCAACTCCATATCTGGCTCCAGCTATCTTGGGCTGATTTGGTGCCTCTCTTCCTCACCAACCAGGCAGGGCCTAGCAGCCCCGGAACTGCTCTCTGTTGCCCCCTCTCCCCTAGGCATCCAACTCAAATGCAGATTCTAAACTGACTCTCCCCTGATGTATCTGACTTCTCACCACTTTGCCCATGAGCATGAACGTGGCATCCAGCTTTGGGAATCTCCTGGCCCTGCTGGGTCCATGAAACAGTGTTATCTCTGCTACTCAACAGCCTTCAATGGTTTCAGTACTTCCCTTTGCTCATCTGTATTCCTCTACCTGCTTCTAAGGCCCTTGGTGACCCAGCCCATCCTACACACCTTCCAGAACACCTCTCAACCCTCAACTCAACTCACTCAGCTCTTCTTACTGTGCGATCAGCTCCCAAACCCCCTTCTGCTTCTGGCCACCAGACATTATGTTCCTTTTGCCAGGCACTTCCTGTCCTTTCTTAGACCCCAAATCTACCAATTCTTCACAATCCAGCTTATATCCCATCTCCTCCACGAAGCTTCCCCTGACTATACCAGGCCTCAGTTTTCACCTAACATTTAACTTTTACATCAGGAAATCTAGTACTTAATTATATGTTATTTCACAGGATTCATAAATGTTTTGTCAGTGCTGACCTTCACTTCTCAACTAGAGTGAAAATTTTTTGAGGACAAGAAACTGCCACAGGACCTGGATGTCTCTCACTGGTGACATAACAAATCAATAAACACACGGTTAAGCACCTAGTCTGTGACAGAAGTGCTCGGTAAAGCAAGTTCACTAATTCATTTTTCTAACTACCCAGTAGGTCTACTCAGATGCATCAAATTCTCACCCATTTATGTCCGACCTGGACCATAACAGACACTTCCCTCCCTGAATTAAAAAAAAAGGTTAGATTATGCCAGAGCCCAAGAAACTATTTGCCTATTAGACTTCAGCAGTGGTTTTCACACTTTTAAGTACAAAGAGTCATCTGGAGTATTTTCTAGAAAAGCAAATTCCCCAGCTGCATTGACACAGATTCTGAATCAGGGAGTCTGGGGTGAGACCTAAAATGTGCATTTGAATAAGTGGCCTAGGTGATTGTGAAGTAGACAGTTTCCCCTACTCTGAGGAAAACTGGACTCTGGGAACCTCATTCTCCAGAGACACTGCAGCATGTGGGCGAAGGCGGGCGAGGGCCCACCACCCCTCCCAAGTCTATGCAGGTGGCCTCTGGCTGAGAATTTCCTCAGCCTCCTCCCTGGTTTCAGTCCAACTCTGGTCACCAAATCTCGGAGCCCTTCAGCCAAAAGAGCATTTGGCCTTGAAGGATCTTTTTTTTTTTGCAGTACGCGGGCCTCTCACTGCTGTGGCCTCTCCCTGCTGTGGCCTCTCCCGTTGCGGAGCACAGGCTCCGGACGCGCAGGCTCAGTGGCCATGGCTCACGGACCCAGCCACTCCACGGCATGTGGGATCTTCCCGGACCGGGACACGAACCCGTGTCCCCTGCATCGGCAGGCGGACTCTCAACCACTGCGCCACCAGGGAAGCCCGGAGGATCATTTTTATCTTCGGCAATCTCCCTCCTGAAGGCGTCCATTGGCCCTGCCCTCATTGGAGGAAACAAATCATCACACCAGTGCTCTCACTCAACCAGCAGCCATTCTGGGCTCACAGGCGGTTCTAGCTCCTGCTATGAATCAGAATGGATTTATGAATAATTTGTAGAAGGCTTGTCCCCTCTTGTTGCAGCCTTTCTTCAGCACATAGTTTTCCTCGTTTGGCCTTTCCAGTACTTATACCTCCGTTTATTTTAAAGGCTTCAAGTCTGGAATATCACATATGCAGCATTACACAGAATCCGGCTTCTCATAGCGGACATCTCAGTAAGCTCTCAAATTTAGAGCCCCACATGTCAAAAGCAAGGAAACAGAGAAACTTTCTGAGCAGGCACGGCAAAGCCAGGTAATAGGCATCTCAGCTCCCCTAGATCCTGCTGGCACCCTGGCTGAGTAACACTTCTGTGTGTCTTAGCATGTTGTTTACAGAGGCCTGAGGCCGACTGGTTTTCCACAACTTTTGTGGGATTATTAGCACTCATTCTGTTGGCAAATGAGAACTCTGTAGGGTACACAACTGTTCTCTCTTCCTCCAAAGCTTGATTCCACTCTGGGGTTTGCATAAGCATGTGCAATATGTCTTGGAAAAACTGGTTATTGCTTTCCTGCAGGTGTGCGGGGTTTCTGAGCTGTGGGGCAGGTCGTAGAGTAGGAAAAGTGTCTGGGAAGACTGAGAGTAAGGATGCCCCATCTGATGGAGGAAGGGAAACAAATGTGTGCCTACCCATTTTTGCACTTGGCCCTTTTCATCTGCCTTCACACCGGACTCGTGCAGGCCCTAAGCAAGGCCATAGCATGCAGCTGACTGGCTTATGTTGAATTCTCTTTCAACTCACCTCAAGCATGAGGAGAGTCACCTTTCATTAAACTTCACCAAGCCTCTTTTAAATTACAGTTCTCCCTTTGAAATGATAGCTGCTGGCATTAAAGTCCAAAGGTGCAGTAACTTTGCTCACCATTCAATAGAGGGTCAGAGACTGAGTCAGTCAGCTGGGGTGAAGAGCACCCACAGGCTGGGGTGAAGGGCAGCCTGGTGGGTATCAATGGCCTGGGTACCATCCTGAGGGACCTGCCTTCTGGGGTTCAGACATCATGAGTGGAGGGGCAGCAGGGCCAGTGATGAAGAGCACAGGGGCCACAATGAGACTGCTTAGGGGCAAATCCTGTCTCCATCACCTCTAACCATCTCACTTTGGGCAGTTTACCTGACTGCCCTGTGCTTTAGTTTCCCGGTCTGTGAGGTTGGGATAACGACAGGAACAACTTCAGGGGACTGCTGTGAGAATTAAATGAGCTCATCTATGTAAAAATATTCAATAGACACATAATAAGCGTGGAATCAATATCAGCTATTGACTCTATTTAAAGAACATGGATGCAGGATTTAGAAGACACCTCCTGATGGGTATCTTCTGAGGATGTTAAAAGAGACAATGCTTCAGAAGCTGCCTGACATGGTGACACAGGCGGCAGTGTGATGGGGCACAGCTGTCACCGCAACCGCTCACCCCAGTAATGCTCAGATGGTCTAAGGGAGACATCCGATGGAGACATATCTTGACCTCCACCTCGGGCAAAGAGAAGAGGAAGCCTTTCTCCACCCTTGCTTTTGTTTTCGTTTCATGAAAGAATTTAAGACCTTCATTGAATTTCATGAGTGTACAGTAGAGTTCTTAGCTGGCAGAACTGATTTGCTGGGGAACAATAATTATTTCATGTTAAGTATGTACTCTCCCCAGTCTATTTTATATTTATTATCTTAGCTTTTTCTCACAACAACCCAATGAAGTGAGTCCTGTTACCATCACATTTTACAGAGGAAAACTGAGGTCCAGAATGGTCACTTGCCCAAAGGCAGCAGTTTAACCAGGACTTCCTGACTCAAGTGCCCACACTACAAAGCCATGCCTCACCTTAACCAACCCACCCTCCTTCTGACTCACTTAAGTATTTTATTTATTTTTATTGACATGTTCTAAGAAGGACAAGTGGATAATAAAAATGTTAGTGAACATCCATTTTACCAAAATTGTACCGAGCACTTAACCATGAACCAAAGTACAAACCACTGTACTGGGACTGGAGGTGAAGAAGGGAGGGTCAGACATGTGGCCCCTGCCCCAGTGAACGTTCAGTCTCCTTGATGGGAGGGCAAGTGAGAGAGAGACCTCGGGAAATAAAAGTAGGGGAATATAAGGGAGGGAGGGGATATCTGGGTAAGGACAGAGGGCTGTTGGGATAATTTGGTGCCACAGGGAAAGTTAGTGTGTCTTTTTCTCTTTCATAGTAAACAGAGGAAACAAGCTCAGAGATCTTAAATAGTAAATCCTGCATTGCTCAGCAAGTCAGAGAGAGAGGTAAGAGTCTACTCTCTGACTCCGCAGCCCACACTCTCCCCCCTGCACCATGCATCTCATGGAGCCTGAGAAAGTGACTGAAGGCCATGTGCTCAAGAGCCTGAATGTTGCTCTAAGAAGCTTGGGCTTTATTCGCTAATAGATGGAAGTACCCACAATGCCCCCTCATCTCTAAATTTATGCGCATCATCCAGGGATTTCCTTGCAGGAGTAAAATCCCACTGGTTTCCCTCTGTGCCTACCTCTATACCCCCACCCCAGGGGTGTCCAGTGAGCCAATCAACCATTTCTTTCATTCTTTTATGCAAACACAGCAGCTGGATTTGCTGCACCTGTAGCCCCTGCTGTGTCGCACACGATAAAAGGATCAAAGCCTGGAAAATGACTTCAGACTATAATTTAAGATAATTACAATTTTTAACCTAAATTACATTTTAACATTTCATAACAGAGCTGTCAAGATTCTATCTATCAAAACTCTATCAAGCAAACAAAAGAGGATAATTATATTTTCAGACGCATGCTGTCATCACTCTGGTTTCTCATAGAAAGACTGCTGTCTTCCTTCACATTCTCATTTTCAAATACTCTTCCTCTTTCCCACCCACCTTTGGAGTCTGAGACTATATGCTCTTAAACAAGTGGAAAATATGCCACAGGCATCTGTAACTCAGGGTATGGAAGCATTTCTCAGAAGCAGCAACTCTAATGAGAAGTGCACCAAAAGGAAATATCTCTGAGTTGGTAGCGGCATCCTGTCTCACTAAATAAACTCTGATTGGGGATGGGAGAAAGGCAGGATATTAAACTCCTCAAATCAAAGAGAACAATGAAATGCCAAAACGCTTCCTACTAGAAGCTGAATTTGCTTTCATTCTGTCCCACTGGATTAGGAAGTTTGTTCTAAGGTCTTCTGTGAGATAAAAAGAGAAGAATACTACCTATATCGGGTATTGTTGGATGCCAACTCATTATCCATTTCACCCCTCCCTGGACCATTATGAAACAGCCATGTTGTCTGGGTAACAATGACCCTTCCCCCAGCCCCAGGAGTGTGTCCCCAGTAGCCTCAGGCACTCAGTGTAATCTTATCCTCTTTACAACTGGGACTGATGCAGGAATGGGCAAGGAACACAGGCCTCAGCCAATCAGTACATGGCATCCCCCAGCCCCAGGGATCAGGCGGGACAGGAGCACATGACCTTAGTTGGTCCAATCAGAGTGAAGTTCACAAGTTTTGTTGGATGGTGGAGAGGAGAGAAACGCTCCCCTTTTGGACCTCTGGTGAACAGCATTGCACCCGGAACTGCTGCAGGCATTTTGCTACCAGGAAGGGAAGCCAGAGGACCAAGCCAACACACGAAGGAGGGCAAAGCCAAGAGCGTGACAGAGAAATGGAGCAGGAATCCTAATGAAACCGTGCATGAAAACTGACACATGGCCAGTTTGAGGTGGGTTTTCTTTTGTTTGCAGCCAAGAGCATCCTAACTGATCCACCAGCTCTAATAGTTCAGTGACTTGTGGGACTACAGCCCTTTGAAAATCTGATGTAGGCCATGATCTCTGTTCCCAGAAAAAAAAAACATACACAAAGTTTACACAGAATTTAGGGAGGACAGCATCACTGACTCCAGATTGAGCGCTCCCAGCAGACAGGTTAGGAACTTAGGTTTGGGGTAGGACAGATTTGGGTTCAAATCCCGCCTCGGGCATTTGCAGCTGCATGACTTTGGGGTTCCTTTCCATGACTGTTCTGAATTTTATTTCAGTCCTCTATAAAATGAGAAGAAGAATAATAATACCCACTTCATAGCGATGTAAAAATTAAATAAAACTATGGCTATCTAGAGATTAGCATGCCACATAGTCACAACCCAAACACGAGGGCATCAAGTAATTAAGAATAGCCCTTAAAGGGCTCCAGAGAGAAAGCCCTTTAGATAAAAGGCCTTTAGATAAATGTCCATGTCAAATGTCAGGACATGCAAAAAGTGAAGCCATGACTGCTCTGAAAATGTGAAGCAGTTGATCAGGGATTGGTCCTAAACTGAGGAAAAAACTGACATTTGGGACAGGATTGGGGGCAATACACAGCTTCCTCACCTGAAAAGTACCTAGATGGTACTCAGGATTATTGTGGGTCAAATGAGAGAAAAAGGATTTGATCCCCCAGGGGAAGAATGGGGAAGGTTTTGTTAATTGTGAAGTTTTTAAAAAGCACAATAAGACAGGAATAAAAAAGATCTACCCTTGCAGATCTGTTAACAGACTTTTAGAATCTAAGAGAACACAAAGTTGCAATTTCCCACCCCTGCTCAGCAGAATTGTCTGACCTGGCTGTCCTTCACAGGTCAAAACCCCAAAATTTCTTTTAAAAAGAAGAGATCTTGGACTACACAGGCAGTGGCCACCCTGTCCAATGCCCCGCCCTGCTGTTCCACCCTTGCCCTCCCACCTCCAGCACCTTTGAGCCTACTCCACCTAGAGGCTTTCCCGGACATGCACACTCTAACACTGTCATACGGCTCTTCGAATATGTTCCCTTGACTTATGACTTGGAAATGTCAGCAGGAATGGAAAACCCAGGGTAGAGCCAGGAGGAATCCTGTCCAGGGACATTTTAGAGCTGATACAGCCCATCTGCTTGGCCTTTCACTGTGGTCCTCTATTTCTACCTTCCATTATCTTATTTTTTTCTGCCTCAAAACTTTCCTTCTTTTTCCACTCCATTTTTCTAAGTAGGCCAGTCACAAATAAGCACTCTTTCGAGAATGAATGCAGTCCCATCTTTGCATTTCCTGCATTTATCTCATTTATGTTGACACCAAAGCAAGTCCCAATAAAGTGGCACGAACCAACCCCTCCCTACTGTGAGGTGGGCACAAAGCCTGGGCTGGGAGGAATTATGTCCCATCCCAGGCTATCATCCCCATTAAATCAATTCCTTCCTATGAATCTTCTCCCTCAACACACCCTCAGAGCTCCAGCGGGTAAAGTAGGGGTCACACATTAACAGGAAAATGTTAAAAGCTGTTCTGACTTCTCGCATCACAGCCAGCAATGACTCAGTGACAAAGTTCTACTCCCTCCTAGAAACAACTGAGACCAAGAGGCAAGAAGAAATGCTGACAGAAACCCACAGAGCCTGTTGCAGTTTGGTAAAGCACCCAGTCAGCCAATATGTCTTATGGAAAAGGAGAGCAGATGTGACCCCAGTTGGCACTGACAATAGCCAAGCCACAGCGCTGCTGCTGACACTCACCACTCTGGAGGAATTCTCCAAAGGCAGCTGGCTCACTGAGGAAAAAGTAAGTCACGGCTGAGGGGAGGGGAGGTTGGGCTGCTCTCAGGGAGTGGCTGTAATATCTGCTCCGCATCCTAAACCAAGACCTCAGCCCAAAAGCAGAGATACCACACTACTACGGAACAGGTAGAAGAAAAGGTAAGGGTTTCCCCGATCTGATGACTGACAATCCAGCCATAGCTTGGGAGAGAGCATTTCTAAGGTTCTGGCAAAAATCCTGTTTAAATAATTTCTGATGGAGTCCAGGTTGGGCAGGGGGCAAATGAAGTCAAAAGGATACTGATGAATGAGGACACGAGAAGCATCTAGAGAATGGAGGCAAGGACTTGAAGAGACAAAGTTCAAAGGCTATGAAGATTTTAGACACAACCCTTGGAGATTTTTGTAAATTGATGAGCACCTAATAGGTACCTTTTTTTTTTTTTTTTTATGTAGGATAATAGTTCTGCAAGCCTGGTTGTTCCCACTTTTTTCAGAAGAAAAAAATGGAACTGAGTCTCCTACGCTGCAGCTCAGAGGGACTAACTTTTCCTCCAGATAGCAAGTATTTAGGAAATGAAGGATCCACAAATAATTATTGGTGTGCTGAGCACTGAGATCTGCTCCATCGCCAAGGTCTCAAGCTGAAAAAGTCCTCTTCCTGACCTAAATCTCCTTTCCTTTTCATCCTACAGCTCTCTCTCATTCCTGCTGAATCTGTCCTCACCTTCTCTGGGTCTCCATTCTCTAAATGCTAAACAAAGGAATACGATGCAAGATGTAATGATGAACAGAAAGATCAGTATATATAGTATTAATTCTAAACAAGCTTGACTATAAACAAAGCTTAATAATAATATGAATAACTAACAAGGAATTAAAAACAAGGTAGAAGAAAATAGTAGGTGCCAACAACATGGATATGGGAGAAGAGCTGAATTAAAAAGTGGAAGTTCTCCATGATGCTAAGTGAAATAAGCCAGCCACTTAAGGACAAACATTGCATGATTCCACTTACATGAGTACCTAGAGTAGTCAAAATCATAGAGGCAGAAAGTAGAATGGTTGTTGCCAGGGGCTGGGGGGAGGGGGAAGGGGGAATTATTGTTTAATGGATACAGATTTTCAGTTTTACAAGATGAAAGAGTTCTGGAGACGGATGATGGCACAACATTAAGAATCTATTTAATATTACTTAAAAATAGTTGATATAACAAATTTATGTTCTGTGTATTTTACCACAATAAAAAAATTGGGAAAAAAAGTAGAAGTTCTCACATTGTTTGGGAAATGTTCACCTTAAGCTTAGTCAAGTATTGATGACAAAAAATTAAAGATTACGACCAACAGAAATAAAATGTATAACTTCCAGGGGACTTCCCTGGTGGTCCAGTGGTTAAAACTTTGCCTTCCAATGCAGGGGGTGAAGGTTTGACCCTCAGTTGGGAAGCTAGAATCCCACATGCCTCACAGCCAAAACACCAAAACATAAAACAGAAGCAATATTGTAACAAATTCAATAAAGACTTTAGAAATGGTTCACATCTAAAAAAATCTTTGAAAAATAATAATAAATAAAAGTTTTTTTAAAAATGTGTAACTTCCAGACTAGGAAAGGAAGAGGGAAAATAAAGAAAAATCAAATGTAAGGACAAAAAGACTAGCAACGAGAATGGAAGGTAACACAAAAACAGAAAATTAGATAGAAGAAATAAGTCCAAATATATCAGTAATAAATGTAAAAACCATTAAAACTACTGCTTATAATATAGTATCAGACTGGAACTTTAAAAATTCCAACTATATGATATTTATAATGGACAAATGAAAAAAAGACATGCCAGGCAAATAGTAACTGCCAGAAAGCTATAGATCCTTATTAATATCAGACAAATTAGAATTTAAGGCAAATAGAATTTACTCATATTAAACATACTAAGTGAAAAGGACAGTTTTTTCAGGAAGATAGAATGAGCCTGATTCTGTTGTGCTGAACAACATGGTCTCAATATACACATCAAAAAACTACAAAATTACAAGGAAAAAAAAATGGACAAATCATAGAGGGAGATTTCAGTATGCCTTCTCAGAAAGTGATAAATTATCTTGATCAAAATTTTGATAAGACATAGAAGATTCAAATAATTATAACTATCAACATTGACTAAAGGAAATGTAGAATCATGAATTCCCAAAATGCAGCAGAAAGACATAATTTTGTAACAATGGAACAATTACACATGACAAGAAAACATTTTTCCAAATAATGTGTGAGTTAACAAAGAACTCATAATAGAAATCATCAGCACAGCATGCCAACATTTGAGGATGTGGCTAAAGCAGCAGTAAAAGGAAAAATCATAGCCTTGAATATATATATCTATATATACTAAAACTAAGATGAGCTAAGCATTCAATTCAAGAAGTTAGAAAAAGGATAAAACTCAAAGATAGATGAATGGTTATAATAATAATAAAAGGAAGAAACAATACAAAAGAATAATAAAACCAAGTTTTTTCTGAAATGGCAAATCAAATAGATGATTTTCTGGTAAGACTGATCAAGAAAAAGTGACGGCACAAATTAAACAATGATAGGAGTAGAAATGAGATCATCATTTCAAGTGAAATAGAGACTGAAGAAATGACTGAAGTGAATGCTATGAACCCAAATTTTGAGAGCTAAATTTATAATTTTGAGACAAACTTGTCAACATTCACTCAAAAAGAAATTAAAAGTTTGCATATATCTATAACTTTTTAAATAGCAAAAATACATATTCATATAAACTTCCAGGGCATGACTATTTTTATTAATGAGTATTGCGAAAGCTTCAGCAAACATAAAATTCTAATCTTATGCAAGTTATATTGGAAAATAAAATAAAAGAGCAATTTCTCGGTCTCCCTGTAGGGGCTATTATAATCTTGATACCAAAACTGCACAAGTAGAGTCTAAGAAATGATAGCAATAGGAAAAAGAATAGTAGTTGAGATACACTGAATGTTCATAAAGCACTGGGAACTATTCTAAGAGTTTTACTCATGATTTCATTTAATATCTCAAAAAAAATAGACTATTTGGTAGGTGCTGTTGTTAACTCCATTTGGAGATAAGGTAACATAGACAGTTTAAGTAACTTGCCCAAGTTGAGAGTCAGGAAGTGATAAAACAAGGATTCAAAATAGAAGTCTCACCTCAGAGCCTGCGTCCTTAACCATTATGCTATATTCCCTCCCAATTTTGCATCTGTGGCCAATATGCAAATACTAAAGAATGAAAAACAAATCAACATAGATACTATCTATCTATAAATATCAGCACTTCTAATCAAGCAATTTTTAAAGCATTTAATAAAATTGGAAAACCATCCATGATTTCAATATTAAGGAAAAACACTTAGAAAACTAGGAAGAGAAGGGGAACTTCCTTAATTTGACAAAGGGCATCTATAAAAATCATACATATTATGGTGATTGATTTCCCATTAAGTTCAGCAAAAGAAACAGATTCCCCCATCACCATTTCTAGTCAACATTGACCTGGAGATCATATCAAGTAAAATAAGTCAATGAAGAAAACTAAATGCATAAGACTTGGAAAGAAAAAACAAACTTCTGACTTTCAGACTATATTATCGATATTATATATATAGAAAATCCAAGAAAATGTACCATATTAGAATTAAAAAAGTTGCTTCAGAAAGATTCCTAGATAAGAGATTAATATAAAAAACATTTGTTGAACTCATTCTAGTCACAATAGTAACAAAAATATATACATTCAATAAAAATTTATTGAGTATCTGCAGTGTACCAGGCACTGAATTATGCACTGGAATAATAGGTACAAGACTTTCATGGAGAAAATTATTAACCTTTCCTGAAAGATAGGAAAGAAGACCAAATAAATGGAGCAATATATCATATGATAGGAGAACTTAATATCCTACAAAGGATAACTCTTCTCGAATTAATTTATAAACTCAATAAAAGTGCAATCAAAACCCAAAATAATTTTAATTGGAATTTGACAATATGATTTTAAAATTAATGTGAAAAAGCAAAGAAACAAAAATATCGAAAACAATTTTAAAGAAGAAAAACAAGGTGTAGACATTTGTCCTATAAAATGACAAAATTTATTTTCAAGTTATACTAATTAAGAGAGTGAGTTCACCTTGAGAGGGGGTGGGGCAACTCACCTGGACCACTTTTATAGGCCCTGCATTGCCCAAGTTTACTGATAACAAATCTACTGTCAGCTTGGTTTTGCAAAATCATAACATTGAATTCCCTGCTACCCTTCATGAAGAGCTCCTAAACAAAATAGAAAAAGCATTCAGTTCTGTGTCTGGACAATGTAAATAGCTTCTTGGCAATAATCTGTAAACTGAGTATCAAATATAAGAGTCTTCCAGAATCCCATGCAGAAAGGCAGCCTTATCAGGAAACAAAAGTAGAGGTTGAGAATTGCCCTGGCTGGGGAGGGAAAGACTTCTGAGAAATGAAGGCCAATCATGGTGACCTTGAATGGCCTTTGTTAACAGGAGGTGGTATGCTTCAGAAAACCAAGATGAGCCATTTGCCACAAAGCAATTCAGGGCTAGAGGGCAGTGGCATTAAAAACTAAACTCCTTGGAAGGCAGAATCAGTCTTTTCATTTTTCTCTACCTCCACCCTCTTCTCTCCAATTTGGAAGAGATCCCTTTGGGATGATCCTTTCCCTGGGGCTGAGAAGTAACAGTCAGCAAGCCAAATTAGGACAAGAACTCAGTTTATTTCAGACATGAATATATTAAATGAAATTTATGACAGATGGAATACTTGTTAATTCTTTCTATTAGTAGAACCATTCATAACAGCAAAGAAAGGGCCATCCCCAAACACACAGGGATGTTTTTAGTCCTTTCTCTTGAAGACTAATATTCAGTCTCTCTCTCTCTCTCTCTCACACATACACACGTGCACACACACACACACACACACACACACACACACGTCATCCAAGAAAACCAAACTGCCCTCAGCTATAAACCCACATTCCCACTGATTCCAGCAGGAGTTGTGGGCATGGCATTGGGAGCCAGAATGTGACCCATGTCCTATTAATTAATCAGTCCTACAACATAGGAATGGAATTTGAAGTTAACAGAAAGAGTCCTGTGCTCCAGCCCTCTGCTCATCGACTCCTGTCTGTTCACACGAGAAGAGCAATCAGAGCCCTAGAGGGCTCCTTGTTTGTTAGCAAGGCCCCTACTCCTAGCCCCTACTCCCATCTTTTTGTGCTGCTACATAAAAAACCTTGGTCAATAGCCCCTCTCCCCAATGTCTTTACTATATGACTGTTCTTTTCTCAGACTTTTAAGGGACCCCAGCAACCTCCCCCAACCCATTTGGAAATGACAGTTCAGTGTGTGAACACAGATCAGCTCTCCTACAGGGCTCAGGACCAGATAATGTAGGAAGCTGACCTACAGAGCAGGCAGGCTCCTTTCTGCTTAACAGTTCTCACTTCAGAAAGGTGAAGGCTAATACAGGTAATGCAAGAGCTAGGGAGAGCAAAGATAAGGGCAACAAATGAAAAATATTCATCAAGGTTGTAATGACACCATCCGTCCCATATCCTAACTTGAGTTGCTTCTCTCCCGGGCAGAGCTGATATCACTCCACCAAGTCCAACATACCAACTTTGGTTTGCTCAGGTATTGGGGTTTCAGAGAGAGACTGAATAATACTGGCATTCGATGAGTCATTCATTTATGCATTCAACGTTTTACTGAGTGCTATAGACCAGGTACCCTGAACAATCTAGGAAGGAAAAGAAAGATCATTGCAACACAGCATGATCAGTGGCTAGACTGGATTTGTGTTTGTGGTGCTGGGGTAGGGTGTGAAGAAAACTTCCCAGGAGAGTGACATTTAAGCTGGATCTTGAAGAACAAGTGTGTAGTATATAAATATATATAGTAATATATTTAGTATATATAGTGCTCCCCTGGTTCCTCAGTGTTCTTCCCTTCATCAAAAGCACTCCAGAAGCTTTGTGGTATCCCCACAAAGGTGAGTCCTCAATTTGTTTTTGAAGCATTTCATTTGACCAAAATGAAACAATGATTCTAATACAAGGTGCTGCACTTCTTAGAAATCAATAAAATACCCTGAACGTTTTTTAGTCACATAAAACATTTTTAATTATGAAAGGAATACATGTTTTCCATAGGTACTCTGGAAAATTCAGAGAGGGATAAAGGAAAAACTTAAAAATTAGCAGGAATCCAGGTATTAGAGAAAACTCTATCACTATTTTGGTGTTTTGCCTTATTTTCTAAGAATAGACTTTTGGTTTTGTGCAAAACTGGGATCACGTATCATACACATAATTTTGTAACTTTTTTTTTTACTTATTCTATTCTAAACAGTTGCCATATCCTTAAATACTCTTTGAAAACAGTGCTTTTAATGGCTGAAAACTATTCCATTGTATGGATGGACCACAATTATTTCAACTATTGCTCCACTGGTGGTGGTTTATGTCACATCCATTCTTTCACTCTCTATGCTGTAATGATTATAAATTTGTCTGTACATCTACGATTATTACCTTACAATAAATTTCTAGAAGTACAAAACCTGGAACAAAGGTCATGTGTATTTTTAGGATTCTTGCTAAATATTGCTGAATTTTTCTCCAGAAATACAAACATAGTACTACTATGCAGTGTATAAATCAATGAATGAACAAATTATTTTTAAGATTCTCCCTAATACTCTTGCTAGAAATTGCCAGGCTTAAACCAGAGGAAACTCAACTTTGTGGGAGTAAAATAACCATTGGATTGGGGAAACTAGTAAACTAATAAAATTCTAACCACTTCTGAGAAGAATATACACCAAGAATTATTTCTAAAGTTGAATTACATATTTATCTGAAAATTATGTAGCCAAAGTAATGTTGCAGAAGAATAATTAGTTATAGGAAATTGTGTACTATGTATCAAAAGCGGTCTCTAAAATCATACAGAGTATGATCCCATTTTTGTGGAATACGCATATGAGTGTATACATATATAATATATGTTGTGTGTAATGTTAGAAAACCAAATGCCAACATTTTTTCCAGTTTTACTTAGAAATAATTGATATACTGCACTGTATAAGTTTAAAGCAGGCAGCACAATGGTTTGGTTTACTTATATTGTGAAAGGATTACCACAGTAGGTTCAGCTAACACCCATCTTCTCATCTAGCTACAATAAAAAGTAAAGAAAAGAAGAATAAAGGAAAAGACTTCTCCTTGTGATGAGAATCTTGGGATTTACTCTCTTAAAAGCTTTCCTACGTTATCATACAGCAGTGTTAGCTGTAGCATCACGCTGTACATTACACCCCTATTATCTATTTTATAACTGGAAGTTTGTACTTTTTGACCACCTTCTTCCAATTCCCCCTCCCCAACCCTACCCCCTCACCTCTAGTAACCATAGTCTGACCTTTTTTTCTATGAGTTTGATTCCTATTGTTGTTTTAGATTCCACATGTGAGATCATACAGTATTTGTGTTTGACCTAATTTACTGAGCATAACGCCTTCAAGTTCTACCCATGTTGTTGCAAATGGTAGGATTTCCTCATTTCTCATTGGTTAATAATATTCCATTATAGATATATAGATATAGATGTATCACAACTTCTTTTTTCATCCATTGATGGACACTTAGGTTGTTTCCATGTCTTGGCTATTGTAAATAATGATGGAATGAACATTGGGGTGCAGATATCGCTTCACATTAGTCTTTTTGTTACCTTTGGATATAGTCTCAGAAGGAATTGCTGAATTATATGGTAGTTCTAGTTTTAAGCTTTTGAGGATCTTCCATACTGTTTTCCATAGTGGCTGCAAAAATTTACAATACCACCAGCAGTGCACAAGTCTTCCTTTTTCTCCACATCCTTGTCAGCATTTATCTCTCGTCTTTTTGATGATGGTGATTCTAACAGATGTGAGATATATCTCAGTGTGGTATCACTTTGCATTTTCCTAATGCCTAGTGATATTGAGCATCTTTTCATGTACCTGTTGGCCTTTCATGTACCTTTTTTGGAAAAATGTCTATTCAGGTCCTTTGCCCATTTTTAATTGGATTATTTGGGTTTCTGCTATTGAGTTTTATGATTTCTTGATATGTTTTGGATATAAATCCCTTATCAGATATATGGTTTGCATATTATTTTCCATTCTGTAGGTTGTCTTTTCACTTTGTCAATGGTTTCTTTTGCTGTGCAGAAGCTTTTTAGTTTGAGGTAGTTGCCCCTGTTTATTTTTTATTTTTGTTGCTTGTTCTTTAGGTATCACACCCTAAAAATCATTACCAAGACCCACGTCAGGGACTTTGTTCCTATGCTTTCCTCTAGGAGTTTCATGAAACCCCAAAATATTAAGTTATTCTCTCTATGTGCTGGATTCTAGGTGATTTTTCCTTTGTGGGGTGTGTGTTTGTGTGTGTGTATGTGTGTGTGTACGTGTGTATGCTCTAAATCTTGCATATTGAGCATATATTACTTTTTTAATCAAGGAAAAAAAATGTTTTTAAATGTTGAGTTATCATGGATCTAAAAGAAATGTTTCCTACAGTGAGATGGTAAACAAAATGATAAACAAGCAATTCTCCCTCTGAAGGTGTATTAGTCTGCTCAGTTGCCGTAACAAAATACCATAGACCAGGTGGTTTAAACAATAGAAATTAATTTTGTCACAGTTCTGGAGGCTGAGGAGTGAGATCAGGGTGCCAGCATGGTTGAGTTCTGCTGAGGACTCTCCCCAGCTTGCAGACAGTCACCTTCTCCCTGATGCTCACATGGCCTTTCCTTGGTGAGTGCTCATGGAGGACACCAGTCCTCCGGTATCTCTTCTTATAAAATCACTAATCCATCATGGAGGCCCAACCCTTATGGCTTCATCTAATCGTGATTACCTCCCAAAGGCCCCATCTCCAAACACCATCACATGAGGGTTGGGGCTTCAACATATGAATTTTGGAGGGTCACAAACATTCAGTCAATAACAAAGGGAATCCTTCAGAGATTAATATTGAGATAGGTTCAAGTTCACATTTAAAAAAAATAATAAAATATATAGAAGAGTTATCTTGCTAGATGATATAATATAGAGGGGGAAAAAAAGAAACATAAACAGGATACAGCCCTGGGAAAGAAGACAGAAAATTATTACTAATCAGTGCCACAGAATTCTAACAAAAATATATGCTGGCAAGTATTTGAGTGGAGAGGGAGAACAGAGAGGAAGTGCTCCTAGTCTGGGAACAATCAGGAGGTAATTCTACAAAGAAGTGAAACTTAAGCTGAGTTTTGAAAGGAAAAAAAAAGTACAACGGGTCAAGCATGTGGAAGGCTGTGCCAGGCAGAGGGAACAGTTCATACCAAGGCACGGAGGCTGGAAAACATCGCTCCCCACACAGGAAGGGATGAGGCGGGAGAAGAGGTCAGAGGAAGGGCTCCAGTCTCTAACATGGTTCCTGAATTCCGGACGTCACCAGAGACTGAATGAACTGAACTGTATGCCATGCTAAGTTTGAACTTTATCTCAAGGACCATGCAAAGCATAGAATTTTAAGCAGAGTGGAACAAGACATGACTAATGATTTAGAAATATCCCTCTGGTAATGGCTTACATAGCAGTTTGGAGAATGGAAAGCCAGTTTAGAGGTTCTCCTAATAGTTCAGAAGAAAAATGATGAGATCCTAAACTAAGCACAGTTATTTACCAGGAAAATAAATTAGGTATGTATTGTCCAACAGCCAATTTGGTTATAGATAATTTCTACAACAAAGCTATAAACTGTACATGGTTGGGGTACTTAACTGACAAAATAGGTACCTAAGATGACAGCCCTGAATTTCACTGGTTGTCCTGGTACAATTATTAACAGCAGCACCCATTTGTCTTCAAAAGTGTCCCAATTTGGGTGATAAATTATGGGGACCCTATAGTTACTCCCCTCTTCCAACTCCCTGAATTTTTAGTCTGAACGTCCTACTTTAGACACTATTCCTTGGAGTCCTCTTTTTTTCCCCAGATGAGCTCACCATCTTGCCACCTTCTAGGCCATACTTTGGGTCACCAGAGAAGAAAGCTGCCTGTTCTGTCTGAAAAACAAGATCAGCCTTTTTATAAGATTGTTTACCTTACAGTTATCTGAATCTCCCCATTTTTGGCCACAGAAGTTCCATGGAGGAGACACTTCTGTCCTGGATCCAAGCCTGTTCCCAAATCAGCTTCTTCTGCTCAGATTCCTCCTTCTCCCTTCAGCACAGGTTGAGTGCCCTGGCCTTCAAAACCCCAGCCACTTCACCACTAACACTGCCCTTCATTGTATCATCTTGAGCCCATGAATCCTCTAAACTAAAATGTCAATGGTCAACGTCCTTCCCCGCTTTGCCTCACATTGCCTGATCATCTATTTGGCCAGAGTCTCAAACTTCTAACACAGACACCTCACCCTTTTCTCCACCAGGGTCAACATTTATTGGACAACGTTAGTCTGTCACATGCCCTCTACTCCCCCATCAAGACTAACCAAAATGTGAAAGTAGTTGTTTATGTGGTAGGACTACATATGATTTTTATATCTCTTTTTATTTACCTACTTCTTTGTATATTCCAACTTTTCCACAATAGTATTTTATAATGAAATACATTTAAAATACGACAATTCTACCTTCACTCCCTTCACAGATTTGGACCACTCTTTCTTCTCCACTTCCAAGTCCCACTGAAGCTACTTATCTTGTAGCTATAACTTTCCATTTACAATCAGATTTGGCTGAAGTATTAGCCATTGTGCCAAGTTCTCTGCTAGAGTTTTCTCATAAATCGTAGAACAGCTAGCAATTTGAAAAGAATAACAAAAGAATCCTATGTCTGACAGTAAATATTTTTGACTCCATGTGAAAGTTTAAAAAGCTTAAGAGATGGGTGGGGAAAGGGCCAAAAATCAAAGAGATAAAAGTAGTTTACAATAGATGTTGATAGATATCCAGGGATTAAAGCATCATCACTGCTGTCTCCCAAAACATCGATCATCAGAGACAGCAGAATTCAAAGACCAAATAGGCTGAATGAAGTGGAAGGTATGAATTAGGGAGGAAAAGCAAATACATTAGAAACAAGATTACTTAAGCAACATGGCAATCAACCCGCAGGACTATTTCAAGGCTGTGTATTGAACCATCTTTCTGTATATCAATCACAGTTGTAGTAATTTAATGATTTAAGATAAATATTTGGATATCTTAACAATCCGAACCAGGGCTTTTTAGTTTAAGCTCTGAGGCTACTGCATGTAGACAGGAGGTAGCATAAAGAGGTAAATGGGTAAGACTCCTGCCTCCTACCCCCTTCAGCCAGTCTTTACTACTTAGATAAAATATGTTTGAAAGCCACTGGTCTAAATAAGTGTGTGTGTGCACACACACACGCACACGCGTGTGTTTGTACAAGGGATATGCACCACCTAACTTTTCATATGACCTCAGCCTAACTAAATACATGCATCCCTTTAGCCTATTAATCAGCAACATATGTTTTTGTCCTTGTTCACAGGAAGCAGAAACATTTCACTGAGAGGTTTAAAAATGCCTCTTTTTATCCAATAATAATCTCATATTCATGCTTCTAATTCATATATGAACTCATGAGGAAATTTAATGAGCACACCACAAATCATGTGTTTTACATTCTCCCACTACATGATAAGTTCCTTGGAGACAGGGGTCCCCTCCCTCCCACTGCCTCGTATGTGTACTAGGAAGCTCAATAAGTATTTGCTGCTGAAAAAGAAAAGTGAAGGCAGGACAGATTTTAATATACATAACCAAAGAAATTCTTCTGTGAACCAAAAAGTAATTCATCTGAAGAGAAATATGTTCAGGGTTAAAGTTGTAATCCACAAACATATAGAGAGAATGCTAATTATCAGGAGAATGATTTTGCTATAAGGGCCAAACAGTGATGATGAATCAGTACACCATAACCCCGGTTTACAACACAGCCAACCTAGGATGTGGTAGGAACATAGCACATCAGAGTAGTTTGGCTTTATGTTAAGGAATGATACCAGCTTATTACCTTCCAAATGATTTTGGTGAAAAATTTCTTTTCTCGATGCTACTTTTTCTCTTTCTGTTAAAATACACACACACACATTCATTCTCTGAACCAAAGAGATAGGGTTAAGCAAACCTTATTGTCTCTAGTAAAACCTTTGTATGTAATGATAAATACAAATGAGATGAGAGGCCTATCTTTGTGCAGCCTGCAGGCATTTTTTAAAAAAGGAAGCATCATGGTTGTGTTGACTACCTCAGATATTGGACCTAATATCTCATTTGAAATTTTGGTGTACAAGAGAAAACACCACCTGCAGTGATTTTGTGGGTTTAATGAAAAGGTCAGATGGAGCATGAACTTGTTTTAAGTGCTTGAGAATCATATAGGAAACACAGACAAAACCACACAGGAAATAAAAGGGCATGCTGCTGTTAGCTGTTTATTTCAGGCATCTGATGATGTTGTGAGGGAAAAAGTTACAGGCCAAACAATAACCTGGAGACTGTTTCTCCTAGAATAATTAAATTTATAAATGTAAACTATGCATGTTATTATTTTATAAAGCTTTTTGAAAGCAAGTGGAGTAAAGGAAAAACAGCTTGGCTGTCTATGGATAATTCTGCTTTGATACCAGTTTGAATAATACAAGAACCCTTGGGTGGATTTATAATATGACAGTGCAATCCAGGCATGGGATGGATTAAAGGTGACAGGACAGGTGGCGTGTAAGCATCATGCTGACTCGGCAGCCTATAGAAAAACACCGCAGCTATGGAAAGCAGTTGGGCATGGAGAGAACTGTGCTCCGTGATGCGCTGCATATTTGTGAAGGAGAATTTCTTAATGGGTGGTATAAATTCAATCCATTACCTTTCATAATAATTTTGTAAATTTAAAACACTGTTCTTTGAAAAGTGCAATAACAGTAAGTCTGAGATCCCGCTATATCCAGTACAGCAAGAGACATTAGGATCACAAATAGGTGGCTAGTGACAGCCCACCACAAGGGGTCTACGGAAGGGTCTGCCGCAGGAGATACACCACCATCCTTCTCGACTTCTCTTACCCATTGATACTGAGTTACTTCATCCACATCACCCTCACCATCTTGTGTTTTCAGACCGAACACTCAGAATTCTCCCTCATATTCTTTTATGCCACAGATTATTTCTCGATCCTCTTTCTCAACTTCTCGCACTTCCGGTTACCAGTCTTGGGAGCTGGTTTCCATTCTACAACCAGGTGTCATCTCCACCCCAATCCAGGGAAATGGTGAGAAGAAATTCACCTTCCCTCAACATAAACAGTGTGAAACAAGGATGTGAATCCAGGAAAAACTGACTACCAAGAGAGATTTTTTTCCTGGCCCTGTAGTAAGTCTACCACCAAAAACTACAATGAACAGCACAGGTCTAAGAACAGAGGGTGATGTCTATTAAAGAGACAGTGAGAAGAGTCAGGTGCATACTCAAGGGAAACTCCCAGAAGACTGGATGCCAAACCAAAGCAGGAGGGAGCATGTGGTGGAGGGGTTACACTGAGCAGCTGGTCTCCCACCACTCTCCTCTCACTCAGAACTTTTTTCAGTTGCCACTTGCCTTAAGCCACACGAAGAGTCTTTCCATGATTCTCTCACCTCCATGGATTTCTATTCTTGGGATAGGGTGCAAAGCCAGGAACTTGAAAGGACTCCTTCTCTTCTCCATAAATCACCAAACAGACAAAAATAGAGCCCATTCACCAGTTACTCTTCTCCTCTCAAAGGGTTCTATTTACAGAGCTCTACCGAGTGAGTTAAAAGGGAAAAGGCTTAGGAAAGTTGGCTGACCTCGTTAACTATCTCTTATGGTTTCATTGAAGTTAAACAGAATGGGCCGGGAGTACGTCATCAAGAAGCATTGCCACGAGAAAACTACAAAACCTCTTGGTAGAGGTCTTGGTCCTGAAGGGACAAACATTGAACCCCAAAGAATAAATAAACCTGCAAGCTTGCAATTTGATTTCATAAGCTTATATTCTAGAATCACAAACACAATAACTGATTAAAAGAAAAGAATAAAGCTTCTACATGGATGTGTTGAACACACACAGCTCTTTCATTGTGCATAATATAAGTAAAATTTCATTATGATGGAACTATTTAACTTCCCGTACTGCTATTCACCTCCTTCGTGCTTTTTCTAAGAATAACAGCAATTCAAACAATCAAGAAATTATCCATTGTGATTTCTTAAGAAAGGTGCAGCTCTTTGTTTCTAAAATGCTCATTTATGTAGTGAATGACCTTGAACTTGCAGGGAAATATTCACCTGATTATGTGATACAATTTTAGGGCATGAATCTAGCAGCAATGATTAAATCTTAAACACAAGTGTGGGACAATTGTTCAGCGAGCATGCAAAAGTCCTACATGATTAAGTTAAGCAGGGATTAGAAACCAAAAATACTGTATAAGAATCATGGCTTTGGGCTTCCCTGGTGGCGCAGTGGTTGAGAGTCCGCCTGCCGATGCAGGGGACACGGGTTCGTGCCACGGTCTGGGAGGATCCCACATACCGCGGAGCGGCTGGGCCTGTGAGCCATGGCCGCTGACCCTGTGCATCCGGAGCCTGTGCTCCGCAACGAGAGAGGCCACAACAGTGAGAGGCCCGCGTACAGCAAAAAAAAAAAAAAAAAAAAAAAAAAGAATCATTGCTTTGCCTGAAATTCTTCTGGGAAAATCAACGTAGTATCTATCTCAGAAATCACAAAATCTCTAAGTTGAAAGAGACCTGAGATGACATTAAGGGTGATCCTCTTTGGTAGGGTAACCCCTTTAACCAGGTTGCCTGGGATTTTTCTGATTTTAACACTGAAAACCTCAGTCTTAGGCAAACTGGGATAGTTGTTCACTCACCTCTTTGGATCCAAAGATCCCCTGGAGGACGGAACCTACAAGAGACTTAACTTTCACAGGGTTCTATTCCCAATCACGAGTCAAATCAGTGGCCCTATAACCTATCCTTACTCTGCCTTCTGCAGCAAAACAAAGTTTGTTCCCTCTTCTATCTGGTAGCCCTCCGAGTATTCGAAGACTGCCACTTCCCATCCCATACTTCCCCAGTCCAGTCCTTCTATTCTCCGGGTTAAATTGACCCAGTTCCTCCATCCACTTCTTGAGTGTTCCTCCTCCATTGGTGACCCCATTACTCTCCTCTGGGCAAGTTCATCTGTCCAGGTCCCTCAGATGCTGACGTTCCAAACTGAGCTCAAGCCTCCACACTCTGCCTGAGCAGAGTCCCTGAGCCCCTCCCCTGTCCTGGGCATTGGGATTCCATGCCGACAAACTGACATTCCCTTGGCTCATTTGGCCACCACATCCCACTCCTGAAAAACAGTAGGATTCACGTCAACAAAACGCCTTGGAGATTTTTCACACGTACTGTTGTTCAAAGCTCTGCCATCCTGTAGTTATGTAATTGGTCTTTAGACCCAAACATCACACAAGGATCCCTTAGAATGAACCCATTATTGCAGCCCATAATCATAATTCTCTCACCCAAATCACTCACTCCCCTCCCAGGTTCATCTTGTCAGCAAGTGTTCTCTGTGCATCAGCATCTGCAGTCCTTCAAATCACTGGCAGAAATATGTACGAGGTCAGGAGGAAGACCAGATCATCCGCCAGTGCACGGCTATTGGCTGCATGAAGACAGGTATTCACTTGGGTCCTTTATTTTGAGATATTCTCCAGGGCTTTTCCTATTTCCAGGTTTTAGGAGGGAAGTTGAAACTAGGAGAGAGCAAATACACTGAAGCAATACTTTCTTCATTTTCAACCAGCAACTGCCTTCTCCTTTACCTGTACCCACATATATTCCTTCAGGTGTTTCCAAATTTCAGTCAAGCATGTATGATGGAATTCCCACCATGAGCCTGGAACTGAGCAGGAACCTGCAGGCAGCGAGTGTGACTTATTAGTGCAATTCCTCTGGTGTCCCTGACTCTCCTCTTCCAAGGTACACAGCAGGATTTCACTTGCCCACCCCTTTTGAAGTTAGGCATGGTCATGTGACTTGCTTTAGCCACTGACACACTTATGGAGTGATACGCCCTGTATCCTGGCAGAAGCTTTAAAAGCCAGCAGTGTGGTTCGTCCTGTTTTCTGCCCACTGCCGTTTTCATCTGGGAAGCAGGTGTCAAGATGAAGCCTTTCATGAGCCTGGGCCCCTGAGAGACACATGACCCACATGATCCGAAGCCCCCTGCTGGCCCACACTCGACGTGCAGGTGGAGTAGGAAATAAAGCCCCTGAGATTTGGGGCACAATAAGCTCATAGTATAGTTGAAGAGACAAATCATACCCACAAAATAAAAGTAGGGACTGAAGTAGCATAGAGTAAAAATCTGAATTGGAAAGAAGAAATAATCAGCAAACAAGATATGGTGCTAAAGGTGAGTCACTCAGACAAAGCATTAAAACGGAATTAGAAAAGGAGAAGTCCAACGTGGAATGACAGTTCTCAGAAGACATCTCATTTCTGATTAACAAAAGAAAATTATATAATTTACTGAAAAATATTCTAGAAAATGGTTCTACAAATATGTTGTCTACTCTTTATTTTTATTGGAGTATAGTTGATTTACAATGTTGTGTTATTTTCAGGTGAATAATAAAGTGAATCAGTTATACATATACATATATCACTCTTTTTTTTTAGATTCTTTTCCCATATAGACCATTACAGAGTATAGAGTAGAGTCCCCTGTGCTATACAGCAGGTTCTTATTAGTTATCTACTTTATATATAGTAGTGTGCATATGTCAATCCCAACCTCCCAATTTATCCCTTCCCCTCCTTATTCCCTGGTAACTATAAGTTTGTTTTCTACATCCATGACTCTACTTCTGTTTTGTATTCTCTTTTAAAACTGCAATAAAAGTGTGAACCTAAGTTATGGGCCATTTTAACTATATTTGATTTTAGCCTTTTTAATAAGCAACACTAGTAAGGCACTTTGTTTTTTTAAATGCATATATTATAGGTCTCTGTCCCTCAGAAATGGACAGATTTAGCACCCTATTAAAGACAGAGGGGTCATCATTTACAGGAGTTTTACAGGAACCTTGGCAATTTGGGGAATGCCAATGAAATGGAGCTGATCTTAGCACACACTTAAAATGTGGTTTACTTTATTTTACAGAAAGGTCCATTATTATAACTATAAAAATAAATACTGGCTTGAATCCTCAAGGCCAAATACCAATTTGGCTGATATAGCAAAAATACGGCCTTCTTTTTCTTTTTAAAATATTTTCAGCATCTCCTTTCTGTACTTTTATAGGGAGGGAAGAATTTTGATATTACTTGGAACAGTCACTCACTCAGTCAGCGGAGGTTTACCAAGCACTCCCTGCCTGGGACTATGCTAGATGGTGGCTCTTCATTACTGAGAGGAAGAGTCAAGGGTCTGTCCTCAGGAGGCACAGGTGCAGAGGGGGAACAGCAGGGAGTGGGGAAGTTGTGGGGGACTTTCCAAGTAAAAGAAACACCATGTGTTCCCTACCCTGAAGCAGGAAAAGGCCTTGAGTGTTCAAGGCAATCAAAGTCCAGCATGTACCAATCAAAATGTGTGTGGGGGCTTCCCTGGTGGCGCAGTGGTTGAGAGTCCACCTGCCGATGCAGGGGACACGGGTTCGTGCCCCGGTCCGGGAAGATCCCACATGCCGCGGAGCGGCTGGGCCCGTGAGCCATGGCCGCTGAGCCTGCGCGTCCGGAGCCTGTGCTCCGCAACGGGAGAGGCCACAACAGTGAGAGGCCTGCGTACCGCAAAAAAAAAAAAAAAAAAGTGGCATCTCTCCTGTGCTACCCCACATAGCAAGCTAAGTTTGTATTCAACATTTACTGAAGTTTTGTCTCCCACTCAATGACTATTTTTCAAAAAAGAATGACATTTTTATCACTTCACAAGTTTTTACTACCCAAGCAATTTTGAGTAGAAGAATGTTTCCCAAATACCAAACTATGACAAAATGCTTACCAGTTCATGGCAAAATGAGGAAACCAGAACCATGGAATATATATATACATATATATGTATATATACCTCAACATCAGGTGGCCAGCTATCATTTCCCAGAGAAGATGCCCCTTTATCCTGAGATAATATCAGTCCTGCCATTTTAGTACTAAAATGCCCTTCCTTTTATGAAATAATGGTGATAGGAGATCATTTTTAATGTCCTTACTTGGCAAAATAAAAAAATCAGGGCTTCCCTGGTGGCGCAGTGGTTGAGAGTCCGCCTGCCGATGCAGGGGACACGGATTCGTGCCCCGGTCCGGGAAGATCCCACATGCCGCGGAGCGGCTGGGCCCGTGAGCCATGGCCGCTGAGCCTGTGCGTCCGGAGCCTGTGCTCTGCAATGGGAGAGGCCACAACAGTGAGAGGCCCATATACCGCAAAAAAAAAAAAAAAAAAAAAAATCAGTAATTCTATGTATGACTCCAGTCTTTTTTCAATTGTACTAATCTGTGAAATCCCAAATCAGGAAAGAACCAGAAAAGAGAACAAAAAAGCATCACTGAAAAATTCCAGTGCCAGCGCCCAGCTGGGCACACTCTCTTGCTGGACCATTCCTTCCAGGGACAGCCCTGCAAGTGTCTAGGATTCACCTTTGCGCCTGGACAGACATTGCTAAATGCCATGGACATCTGCAGTTGCTTCCAGACAGTCAAAACCACAAATATTAGGGTGCACTTTATTGGCAATGCTGAGTCATGCTTTGCAAAAGGCGAAGAAATCCCTAAACTCTCAGAACTGTAAACAGGGCCCTGTGTCGCTGGTTGCTCTTTCCTATATGCCCCACCCTGTTGGGACCTTGATTCAATCAATTCAACTACAACAAGACAATTGGAGAGGGACTCCCCTGGTGGCGCAGTGGTTAAGAATCCACCTACCAATGCAGGGGACATGGGTTCAATCCCTGGTCCGGGAAGATCCCACATGCTGAGGAGCAACTAAGCCCGTGCGCCACAACTACTGAGCCTGTACTCTAGAGCCTTCGAGCCACAACCACTGAGCCTGCGTGCTGCAACTACTGAAGACTGCGCGCCTAGAGCCCGTGCTCCGCAACAAGAGAAGCCACCGCAGAGAAACCCACGCACCGCAACAAAGAGTAGTCCCTGCTCGCCGCAACTAGAGAAAGCCCATGTGCAGCAGTGAAGACCCAACGCAGCCAAAAATAGATAACAATTTTTTTAAAAAATTAAAAAAAGAAAAACAATTGGAGATATCTGAATACAGTCTGGATATGACTTGCTATTAAGGGATTATTGTTCATTTTGTTAGGTGTATTAATGGCATTGTGTCAAGAAAATATTCTTTTTTTTAGAAATGCATATTTTTAGACATACTTGAAGTGAAGTTTATGCCATTTGAGATTGTTTTTAAAATACTTTAGCAAAGATGAACTAGATAAGCATATGTGGCAAGCCATTGAACATTGTTAAATTTAGATGATGAGGAAGGTACATTTCACTATCTCCTTATTTTTAGGTATGTTTGAAAGTTTTCACCAATAAGAAGTGTCAAGGAAGGAGGGGATGGAAGGAAGGGAGAAAGACTACACTCCAACACCCTTATTATCGTTTCATAATGAATTGAAATGGAAGGGAGGGAGGTGGGTTAGGAGAAGAGAGAACTTACCACTAATATCTGTGAACTGCACCCTTGGGGTAGCCTCTGCGATGTGCCCTTCCGTGCACTTGCGTGATGCAGCAGGCGGGGCAGGTGGGTATTAATTGCCACCATTTTACAGACAAAGAAAACTAGACTCGGGTTAAATCTACTTTTCCACATGGAAACTAGAAAGAGAACAAACTGGCCAATTGGAGCTATTTTGGCTGCTAAAGAAATTCATTTCCGAGCGGATTAAAAACAAAAGCAATTACGCTAATACCTAATGGGCTGCCTCTAAGTCCCCACAAAGCAGCCACATGGGCTCTGCCAGGCCTGGGGCATCCTCCTCCTCCAGGCCCTTCCCATTTCCCTGCCGCCGAGGTAAAGGAACAGGAATTTTGACCTGGGGCACATGAAAAGGAGAAGCCGACTTCTGTCATCACATCCAGAAAAAGGCAGGATGAAAACTATAAACCATTGACTACGACACGTGACGCAGAGCCAGTTTCCCGGACACATCAAGAGAGAGGGGAGGACACCAAACTGAAGGCTCTGCCGGGAGCAGGGAGGGGACAGCCCAGCAGATCCCTCTGCCCTCCCCGAACACCTTCTGCCCTGCACGCCCTGCTCCCCTCTCCTAGACACTGCTTCCTTCAGATTTCATCCCTGCTGCAACACACTCAATGGTATCTGTGCCCCAGCAGCACGGTGCTTCCAAGGGCAGGCTGGCAGCCAGACCACCAAGGGTCAAATCCTGGAGCTGGGTGACCTGGGACTAGTTCTTAACCTCTCTGTGTCTCATTTCCTCCTCCCCTCTAAAAACAAGGCTAACCCCAGGGCCACTGAAGATGAGTGAGTTCAAGTAAAGCACTTTGAACACAGTGACACATAGCTTGGCATTATTGCTATAACCCACCCTTATCTGGTTTCACCCGAGGCAGCTCACTTTACTATTGATCCTCCAACGCAGGCAGATCCTGTGCCCCTTTAATCCTTGCCTTTGCCTGATGCTCTTCTCAAATATTCTGTCTCCATTGTCTCTGCAAATCCTCCCCACCTGTCAGAACCCAGGTGAAGCCCTACCTTCTCCCCAAGGTCTGCCTTTTGCAGCCTCCCAAATCTCCTGTTACCATCTGTAGTATTTGACCGTATCTACCACTACCTGGAAATTTTGGAGAAATGAGTCAGCGAATCACGGTGTCATCAGAAAACAGGCAGCACCTCACAAAGGCAATCAAGGGACTGTTTACAGGGAGGTGCACAGGGTGAAGGGAAACACAAACGGACAGTGAGGCACTCAAGCACCATCAAGAGGGGCAGCAGTTCTCCCCCAGGCCTGAGAGCACGGGGAGGAGAGTACTTACTGTGAACCAGTGAGAGGCATAGAAGTGGGCACCCCAGTCGTGGCTTTAAAGTTGAGAAAGAGCAACTGCCAAAGCATGGGGAAAGGGGATGAATAAATGTCTCAACCTCCATCTCTCCCACACTCCAGTCTCTTGGGGGTGATTCCACTGGCCAGTCCCAACTGGAGGCCAGTGGCCAGGCAGAGGTCAGTCTCCCAGGGAATGCAGAGGGTGGAGACTGGATCTGGAAGGACAAATGGAGACTAATCAGCATAGACAGGTTTGTACCAAGCTAATCATCACTAGGCTAGGGGCTCTCTTGTATTTGCCCTTGTTGTCTCTCACACGTGGGCCTCTGCAGCAATCAGCATGGTGAAATGGAAAACATGGACCTCGCAGTCAGAGACCTGGGTTAGAATCTAATCCAGCTGCACAGCCTTAAGAAAGGGATTTACCCTGAGTCTCTGATTCTCGGATTCCTCATATGTGAGATGAGAGCGATGAGGCTGGCCTCACAGGGTTGTGAGAGGTCAATTAGAAAAGTTCTTTCCTCTGTCCTAGTCTCTATTCGAACTAGTTACACTGCCCTGAAGACTGAGACTCTAGCTCTTATACTTCTTCTGTGCCTAGAAATGCCGAAAAAACAGGAGGAATGTGCATACACAGTTCTGAGAATTCAAAGTCATTCTAGGCAACTTAAGGAATTTGTATGGTCTTTGCCTTAAGCTGGCTTGTCTACTGAGGAAAGCAGAGAGAGAGATATCTAAGGACTCATAGAACCCTGCAAATCAAAGTGTGGTCCAGCAGCATCACCATCACCCGAGAGACAGCCTGTTAGAAATGCAGACTCTCAGGCACCCTACCCCCATCGCAGCCCCACCCCTGGAACCTGAATTTTAACAAGATCTCCAGGTGATTTGTATGCACATTAAAGTTTGAGAATTCCTACTTTTGAACTACAAGGAGCTCCAGAGACCATCTAGATCCTGGTTAAACCACCTCATTTTATAGCTGAGGAAACTGATTCCAAAATAATATAAATTGTCCAAGGACACCAGGGCAGATGCTGCCCCTTGACTAATCCTATAGGCATTTCCAGCCCCCTCATCCCTTGCTACTTTCCACTTTACGAGGTGAAACATCTAAATATTTTCCCAGTCTCCCTTGCAGCTGTGAGTAGCTATCTGACAGTTCCAACCAGTGGCATCTAATGGGAGGGTTTCTTGGAAATCTGCTTTCTTGGGAATGTTAGCCAGCTACGGATGTAACATCCTTCCCTGTTTATTCTGCATAGTCTGGAGCTGGGGTGGGCATCTTGTGACAATAAAGCCACAAGCATGAGGGTAAAAGGCCCACATGCTAAGGACTGTGGAAGGGAAAGACACAGGGTACCTGGAAGACATCATTCAGCTGGCAGCTGAATCAATCCAGTAACTTCCTCCTTTTAGCCTTCTTGTTATGTAAAAAAAAAAGTCTCTCTTTGCGTAAGGTGCCACATGTAGAGTTTTCTGCTACTTGCTGTCAAATCCATCCCATGCAGTGTCACACAGCTAGCAAATGGCTAAGGCAACATTAGGACTCAGGGCCCCTGACGCTTAGCCCAAAGATTTTTTTCCTATGCTTCTTTCATCATTAAGGCAGAGAAATCTCCTTCCTGGCTAAATTTTAATAAACACATATGGAATCAAGAAGGAGAAGCACTTATGTGAGGATGCACCTGTTCATGAGAAGAGAGGTGTTATATAAACTCTCTTAAAGTTGACAAGATCTTCAGGGTAGATAATCAGGTTCAATCTAGAAATTCTGCATGTGTGTATTTACCCAACCTTTAAAAAGACAGACAATGAAGAGAGGAGAGAGTGATGAGCAGACAGATCCCCATTTCATCAAAAAATTTCCACTGACCATTTGTGTACCATGTGGTACTTGATATACACAATTTAAATAAATTCTACATTCCTGTTCCATGATGCCACCACCAAATGTCATGTTGATTCCTCAGTGTCCAAAGATTCCATTAATATGGATTTACTGGGTTATAAAAAATGCATGCTTGTCTAACCGCAGGGTGCTGTTCCCAAACTTACTTTTTTTAACCATTTTTTTAATTAAAGTATAGTTAATTTACAATGTTGTGTTAGTTCCAGGTGTACAGCAAAGTGATTCAGATATATATATATGTCTGAATATATAGAATATATATGTACATTCTTTTTTCAGATTCTTTTCCATTATAGTTTATTATAAGATATTGAATATAGTTCCCTGTGCTATACAGCAGGTCCTTGTTTTTTACCCAAACTTACTTTTAAAAAATCAACAAAATGAATGAGCTAGAATTTATTAAGTCAGAGAAATCACAAGAGTAAATGGAAGCGACAGCACACCCAGAAATAAGGACAACTTCCAGAAGCTAGACAGTCTGTTGGAGGAAATGCCACCTCTGGTTGAGCCCAGGGAAGATTCTGAACAGGCATGACCGTCAGGGCCAGGGTTGAGGGGACAGGGCACACTTGCCTCCTGCCCCAACACAGAAAGGCTTTTGGAGTGAAGGAGGCGCCCATCTGGGCTCCTGCCCAATCAGTCTATCACGTTCAAGTGAGTAAATTGAGTTCTCAGATACCGAACCCTCATAATCGTTTTGTTTTTGTAAAGCTACTTTTAACAAAGCAGGTTTTCATCCTTACTGAAGCCTTGTCGGGTTGGGTCTGTCCCCTGTTTTACAGATGAGTAATTAGGAAACTTTCTCAAGATCACATACCAACAGGTAGAAAGGAGAAACTCCATAAGCCCCTGCAGCATCTTACCCTGTTTCCCTCTAACCTCATTGTGATATTTTCCCTCACGTTTCGTCAGCTTCAGCCCTTCTGGCCGGGCCCCAACACACCACCCATTCCATTCCATTCCTTACCTCTTATTTCTGGTCTCAGGTTAAAAGTTACCTGTTTAAGAAATCTTTCCCTCAAGCCCTATCCCAGACTAAGCATTCTTTTAAGAACTCCCAGAATGCTGCATACTTCTTAGCACTTGCAACTGTCATTAACTAACCAATTGATTGATTGAATGATTGATTAAATAAATCAGATAACATCTTATTTACTCTCTGATGTTGGCACCAAGGGGTGGCTCAGTGTTATGTTGGGGGAGAGGGCCACCTGACAGTCCCCATCAGCTTTTCCTTACCATCTACCCCAAATAAACGATAACATGAGAGGAGACCAGTCATTTTGCAACACAAAATCGCCTTCAGCATAAATCTCTATGCCACTCCCTTTCTCTCTTAAAATCATATTGAAGGCCCTGTCCCTTTCCCTATAGAAACTTCAGAACCGTTTTTTAGTGTTTTTCACTCTATTAGAGTAAGCACTCCACCGAGGCACAGACTGTGTCTTGTTCACCCTTGAATCCCAGCACCTGACACAGTGCTTAGCACATGTGGTAAGCAGTCAAGTGTTTGTTGAGTGAATGAATGAGCAGATGAATGAATGACTTAGTACTCTGGGATGGGAGTTTTTCCACGATACCCTCTGCCTCCTCCCAGGTAGAAGGCTACAGAAACTGTTGCCTGGGACATTCTCTTCTTCGGTCTTCAATGCACAGCCTTGGTGGGATCCAGGGCTGGGAAAAGTGCAGCCCCTGACAGACAAATCTTGGTTATGGATTTAGCCTCGATGTTTCACGCCACACTCAGTCCCCTTCCAGGGGTACCTTCTCTTGGTGGGGAGAAGTGCTGACCCAAAAGACCCAACAAAATAAACTCAAGAAGGACAGAATGTATGAGGGCCCAGAGGTCCTTATCTTCATCCCAGCTCTCAACATTTGGAAGAATAAAACTCTTTAGGGCCCCTTTCTCAAAATCCCTTGGAGATATTTATTTAAAAAACAAACAAACATAACAATTCCAGGACACCACCCTAGACCTACTAAATCAGAATCTCTGGGGGTAATCCAAGAAATCTGTGGTTTTAACAAGCTCTCCAACAAATCCTGATGTTAAGTGTGGGACAGTCTTAGCTCTCAAGTCCCCTCTTAACCTAGGATTTTCAGAGGCTGAGCATCAGTTTAATCCAGGCCAGGCCTGGGAGACAGAGGAATTCCATGGAACTCAATGAGAATCCATCCAAACTAGCCTTTTTACATTTTCAAATTAGAGCATAAAAGTCATCACCCCTGGCAAGTGGCCTGGATCTCTGCCCCTTCAGCGCCCCCATAAGCTTATCCTTATCACAGTCAGGGTATCTCTGACCTGCCAGAGGGAGAGGAAAACGAAAGGATTAGGACCTGGTTTATGTCACTTAAAAACACAGTTCAAAGTGCCAGATTAAACCTGGATGGCACAGGAATGCAGTAGTTTGTCTTTGTTTATTTTGAGGAAGAGCAGGGACATCTGGGCAGCCAAATCCCCGAACCAAGACAGAATCACAAAGCCCATCTCCCAGGTATCTTTTGTCTAAGGAGTCACCCTCAGATGCTGCTGGGTCTCTCCCAGGCTCCTGCTGAGGCAAAACTCCCACCAAAGTGCCAATAGTCAGGAGAGGCCCAGGGCCAGGTCACAACTGACCCACAATGCTGACCAGGGGTTCATGGACTCTTTTGTTCTTTAAAAATGGACACTTTTGAGAAATTGATGACAACTGGTACCCCTCTCCTCAACACCAACAAAACACACATAATACCCAGGATTTTTCATATAATTTCAGAGGTGCACAGGCTAACTGGAACCCATCCTATAATCCTTGAGCCCCAGATTAAGAACTATCATAAACATGATGGAGGATTAAGAACCTGAAATGTCTAGGCTTTTTCATCTACATGTGAGGAAAGTCAAGGTGGGGATGGGTTGGGATGGATAAGGAGAAAAGTTGTCTGTATTCTTTTTATTCCTGTTCTGTTTGTTAACAGAAATTTGGCAGAAATGTAGATATATGCAACCATTAATTTTCTGGTCCTTTTATTAAACTGAAGTGATTTTGTTATTTTAGGGACATTAATAATTGACTATATAAAATTTAATCTGCTTATAAATAATCACGCTTGGCAAATTTAAAAGTATAATAATCTTCAAGACAATTAAATATTTACTAGGTGAGTTGACTTTAAAATATTTTATATTTGTTACGGGGTATGAAACTACTATACTGCTCAAGAATTTAGGTTTAATTTTCGCTATTTTATAAGAAGTATCCCAGAACTGTAAACATTTTCTTTAAATAAAAAACTATGCTTTTTTTTTTTTTTTTAATCCTTTGTCTATCTCAAGTTCATGTGTCTAAGAGGAGGACTGGTTCTTTCCCCCTCTATACTTGAGATTGTTCTATCTCCTGTTTGTTAGTCATTTGGGTTGCATACTCATGTTCCTACTCTCACAGCCCTGGCCAACTGTCTGCCAACTCTGTGCCCAATCTCCTAAGAGTGAGCCCACCAGCAGAGAAGGCACTGGGTCTGTCTTCCTTTTCTGTTAAAATGATAGTGGCTCCCTGAATGTCATAAGCCTGCATTTATACCATTTTCCATTGATTCTAAGACACACCTTTCCTTATGTATCGTGAAGGAAAAAACATTGTCCATTCAACTAGGACACAATGCCTTAACAATAGACTCCACAGCTATGCAAACCTCTCCTTGTTTTGACTTTTTTTAATTCAAGAAGTGTTGGCATTTTCTCCTGTCACTCAGCTGGGCTTGTGATGGCAACCCTATCGTGGATCTCAGTAACAGCTTCTTCTACTTCAGGGATGGTTCTTCCTCTCTTTGCTTCCAGAAAGCACTCAGTTGTTGCTTTGCAAAAACTATGAACTTGTGTTCATTCCTCCAACCACGTATATCTGCTTCACCAATATCAAAGCCCTGTTGCTCTGTTTCTACACCTTTTTGCACACGTGATAATTTTTCATTTCAATGCCAAGTCATAGTGTAATCTTCCTGAGGGCCTTTTAAAAGGCAACTCAACACCTGCAGTAAGAAGAGTGCACTTAATTCGACTGAGCTGATGGCAATATGAGCAACTATGTCCAAGTTGGAGCACCATTTACAACTGCATTTCCACTGAGCTCAGCTGACACCATCAACTGATCCCCAGAGATGCTGGAAGGTGGGAAATGTGCCTTCTAGAATAATGAAATATGGTGCCCTCTCCCTACCCCATCCCATCCTCTTAACATCTCACTTAGACCAGAAGTCATAACTAAAATTAGGAGGAAAATAATTCCAACCAAGAAAAAGATAATGGTTAAAAAAATAATATAGTCTTTTCACTATTCTGATTCATTTCACTGTTCTGACTCATTTCCATTGCTCTATCTTATAGCAAGGGCCTCAAAGCTATCTTTCTTCCCTACTCCCCTACACTATGTCACATTACTTTACAATGATCTTAAAGACAGTATCTTACTACATCTCTTTTTCTTCCCTCAACTTGTCTCTTTTTTTCCTCTCTAATAACCTGGAAGTATAAGTAACTACCCGACTCCTATGACATCTGTTAATGCTAGTACCTTGACATCGAGTTTATAATAAAATTCCTTCCTCTCATTTGTATCATGATTCCCCATAAAAATTTCATTGAGTAGTAGAGACAGGAAGAGACTATGATTTTTGAGATGATGAAGTGGGGGGTCGGGGGAAGCATGGAGTGTTGGTGGGGAAACAAGTACTAGCGCTCAACCTCCTACATTAGTGTTTATCTTCTCTGATGCTGACTCCTGTGGGAAGAGCCAGTCCACAAACAGAAGAAACTGTTACTGAGATCCTGGAAAGGATATCCCATCACAAGTCCACCTCAGGATGGAAAGGATTTATTGTGGATTCCTTATAAGTTGAAGTCTGTTAATCTATGCTCAATTTAGTAAATGCTCATTAAAAGACTATGCACAAATTGGGAAACGTATCTGAAAAAAAATGGAATCACTTTGCTCTGCATCTGAAACTAACACAACTATACTTCAATTTAAAAAATAAGTAAAAATTTAAAAAAAGAATAAACAAAAAAGTGTGCTTGCAATAGCCTATAAGATTTTTCATAAAAATAACATTTTCCAATTTTATATATAGCCAACAACTACAGGAAAAAGAGAAAAACAAAATACTAACATTTCCAGAGGCAAACAAAACCTATATTTTATTTTAAAAAACAAAAGAAAAGACTATGCACAACTCATACCAGGAAGGATGCTGTTGGAGATTCAAGGATGAAAGTCATGGTCCTGCCCTCCAGTGATTCAAAATCTAGGGCTGTTCTCAACTTGGGGATGGGGAAAGAGGCAGGGAGGTGACACTGACCCTTTTATGAATCAGATGACATTTACAGGCCCCAGAAAATTGTTCCAGATCCCCATGCACACACACACGATTTTACAAATAACTTCTTGGGGCTTATAGAGCTCCTGGACACTGGAGGAGTAGCTCATGTGTGTGTCCCATAACATCCAGCCACAAACCTCACATAGATGAGCTTTTCCTCACAGTTACCCCATCCAAGTCCAAAGAGAGTAAGCCAGCCAAATAGTTCCAGAAGAAAGCAAGAGCCTGCCCTTTTTGCCCAGGTTTTCTTGATCAACAGCTGCTGCAGAAACATCTTACTCTTCTCCCTCAGACTTGGTGTTTTGAGGCCTTCTTTCCTGACAGGGGATGACTGTATCCACCAGAATGCACAGCCAGCCAGGGTGCCCTAGTCAGGGAAGCCAAGGCTCTCCTCGCTGGACTTGCCCACAATACCCCGGCCTCCTCATCCCTTTCCAGCCCCTGGGAGACACTGAAGCCTCATTTTACCAGATGACCCATGCAGAAAGGAGGGCTCCTCTTAAAGAGGTCGGGAGACCCTGCCCTGCAGGGAAATCTCTGGCCAGGGCTATGGCTGCAAGGACTTTCTGGCATTTGTGAGTTGCCTGGTGTTTGGGGATTTTCCAGTCATTTACTACTCTGGAAAAGCAACCAGATTGTTCATTTTAAGTCAGGATGTTGAAGTGTCACTGAATCGCTGGGGACGGACATCTGGGATCAGAGCCTTGTCTTGATTGGAGCCAGAGCCTCAGTATCACTTAAGGACACAGACACTTTGGCTTCCTCCCCACATTAACTTGTGAATATAAATATGAGACTTCTATTATGTTCCCCACACCCTCTCTCACAAAAGGGGACAGAGTTCCTGTCTTGGTTTTTCATTGTGACCTTCAGGCCTAGAGCCACAAAGGATCTGTCGAAACTCTGAAGCCACTGTCATTTTCTAGTGTTTGTCATCCTTCTTCTCTGGATGCTGGTGCTTCAAGGGACACTGCAGGGGAGGCCTCTTCTGAAATACTACCACTACGAGTATTAGTACTAATGGTAATAATATACAGTGTTTTTTGGTTTAAAAAGGGCTTTCATCTTTACTGTTATTTTAACAATTGTTATTCTCCCAAGATAATGTATCAGTCGGGATCTCAGCAGGAGTCAGGGGGCACATTTAAGGAGTTTAATTGAAAATTATTTAAAGAAGGAACTATTTACAGAGATACATCAGAGTCCAATCAGCAAAACAGAAACCATGCCAATTATTTTGATAAAGAGAATGTTTAAAAGAGTCAGAGATCTTTACATGATTCATACAGACAGAAGGCGGAATGGTAGTTGCAGGCTTGGGGAGCAGGGAAGAGTTATTGTTTAATGGATAGAGTTTCAGTTTTAAAAGATCAAGGTTAGACATAAATACATTACCATGTATAAAATAGATAGCAAGTGGGAACCTGCTGTATAGCACAGGGAGCTCGGCTGGGTCCTCTGTGACGACCTAGATGGGTGGGATGGGAGGGTGGGAGGGAGGTCCAAGAGGGAGGCGCTATAGGTATACATATAGCTGATTCATTTCATTGTACAGTGGAAACTAACACAACAGTGTAAAGCCATTTTACTCCAATAAATAAATAAATAAAAGATCAAGACGGTCTGTAAATCTGTTTCCCAACAATGTGAATACACTTAGTGCAAATGAACTGGACACTTAAAAATGTTTAAAACGAGGACTTCCCTGGTGGCGCAGTGGTTGGGAGTCTGCCTGCCGATGCAGGGGACACGGGTTCGTGCCCCGGTCCGGGAGGGTCCCACACGCCGCGGAGCGGCTGGGCCCGTGAGCCATGGCCGCTGAGCCTGCGCGTACGGACGGGAGAGGCCACAGCAGTGAGAGGCCCGCGTGCCGCAAAAAAAAAAAAAAAAAAAAAAAATGTTTAAGACGATAAATTTTATGTTATGTGTTTTTTACCACAATAAAATGAAAAACAGGTTGGAGATCTGAATACGTGAAAGGGTTCACTGAGATAACACAGAAAAGTAACTGGAAAATAGCAGCTAGCACTCCTGGGGCCAGGGAACCAAGGGAAAGAGCTCGGAGTAGTTATAACCCAGCACCTGAGAGCGGGCACAATGAGGACGCTCCTGGGAGTGTCAGAAAAAAGCAGGAGGCTGGACCCCGGTGCCTGAGGGACTTGCCTTTGTGAGACGACTGGAACAGGAAGAACAAGCCAGGGGAAGACCACGTCTCTCGGCCCCTGCAGGATACCTGTCGCACCGCGCATGTGCAGCAATGGGGGGGGCGGGGAGTTGCCACAAAGAAGGGTGTAATTTGCAAACTCCCAGCCCAGCACCAAAAAGCAGGTCACAGGGTGGTTAGGGGCTGAGCATTATTAGGTTAATAATGGTGTGGTTTCACAAAAAGTGCAGGCAGGGTTAAGGCAATGATAAAACAACCAGCAACTGGAAACAGCCGATGGCAGGTTACCACCCTGAAGCCTAAGGGTTCAGATGAAGGATCATGACACATAGGGACCTTGTCAGGCTCATGGCTGTGGAAGAGGGGCTGCCCAGTGGGAACTGTGGCCAGCTGCCCAAACCAGGGCTAAGCAAGGAGGGGATGGGCAGGGGTTGGGGGATACCCCCCTGACATCTCGCTCCTCCCACCTGCTGATTTCCTGAAACTGCTGCAGCTTGTCCAGACCAAACTGGAAGTCGGAGGGCAGTATGTTTAATGGTCGTTTAATGAAAACGGAACTTACCATATACATTTATCTGCATCTTCATCTCCCCACCTAAGGACAACAATAACAACAACAGCAACAAAATAGGAATCTCTCCTAGTTTAAATAGATCAACTCATTCTTTCTAACAGGCTTAATAACTCGGCATGAAGGAAATTTGGTTTAAGCAGGAAAAATTGGCAGTATTTTTTAAATCTGTTGAATGCCTAATATATGCCACTAAAACACTTGCTTATTGATTTTCACAAACACCGGAATGTAAAGAGTGGACTAAATGCTTAATACCTGCTTCTCTTGACAGTGGTTGAGAAATCAGTTTGGCTTCAGGTTCCCCATCTAAAATAGGAATGACAATAATACACATCTCACAGGATTGTTATAAGATGAAATGAGGAAAAAATAGGTGAAAGCACTGTGGAAAGGTTGGGTTGTTTTCTATTCTCTTTAGTTCTCCCTGGATCTCAGTGTTTAGAGTACCACCGTTACCATTATCACTATCAGCGTCATCACCACCACCATCACTTTTCTCATCACCGTCATCACCACTACCACCATCATCATCATCACCATTATCATTATCACCATCATCATGACCACACCCACCATCACCTTCCTCACCACCCTTATCACCACCATCACCATCACCTTCATCATCACCACCATCACCACTACCATCATCATCATCACCATTATCATTATCGCCATCATCACCACCACCACCATCACCTTCCTCATCACCATTAACAACACCACCATCACCATCACCACTATCATCATATCACCACCACCACCACCATCACCTTCATCATCACCACCATCACCACTACCATCATCATCATATCATCATCACCACTACTACCACCATCATCATCATAATTGCCATCATCAACATCGTCTCCACCATGACTAACATCATCATTGTCATCACCATAATCATCACTAACATTATCTTTTCTCCTGGTGCTAAATATCCTTGCCCTTGGGACCTTCATAATTTTATTGAGCAAAAAAACGCTCTTGGAAGGAAATGAGACTTGGAGTCAGGAGGGCCTCTGTCATTGACCATTTGTAGGCTCCTTCTGAGTTTCCCAGTTTTCTCATCTGTGAAGTGAGAATACCTACCTACCTCTGCTGATTATTCTCCCTTTGCCCCTCCAAATCCATTCTCTACCCTTTGCTGTTCTTTTCTGTGTCCATGGAGGATGACCTTTACAGACTGAACTACGTAGGCTCCCCTGTATGTCTATATGGTTGTATGAATATTGACAGAAGGGATAGAAAATACAGATGCCAAGCTTAAGTTATCTGGTTTAAGTGAGCAGGGATTTTGGTGGTGGTACTAGAGATGTTAGGTGAAAAAGAAATTTTACTTAGGTGAAAAAAAAACTAGGGCAAAATGAAATAAATTACATCTAAAAACATTATGCTCAGTAAAAGAAATGAAACACAAAATCATACCTATGTATTATAACATTTGTGTGAAACTCTAGAAAATGAAAACTAATCTATTGTGACAGAAAGCAGATCAGCGGTTGCCTGTGGCCAAAAGTGGAGGGAGAGATTGACCGTAGTAGGGTATGAGGGAGTTTTTTAGGAGTAAAGGAGATATCTGGTATCTTGATTGTGGTAGTGGTTACAAGGTGCATACTGTCAAAACTCAACTACCTATACTTAAATGGGTACAGTTTATTATGTGTAAATTATACCTGAATAAAGTTGATTTTTTAAATATTCATGATATAAGTAGAAGATATATATCATAGAATTCTAGATGTGATATTACTATAAATTTGTACAACATGAATGCACACATAAGGACCAGAAGCTGACATGGACCAGTGAACACAGCAGTTTGGTTCACAGATGCCTGCTACTTTATAAGCAACGAACAGAAAAGACAGCACTGAAGAGGACATCTGAAGACAGGGCCCACCCAGCAACGCCAAACTCATTGATGAGCCTGCCTTTTAAGGAAATATGTATAGGCATAGTGGAAGGGTCAAGAGGAAACAAAGAAGACTCTATAGGGTCCTGATGGGTGTCTCATTTTAAAATAGTTTTACGCAATGGACTATTGAGTTATAATGAGGCTTACAGGTAGAAGGAACATGGTCTCAATGCCACTGTGATCAAATAAGTTTGCTAACCTCTCCAATTTTCAGTTGCTTACTTTATAAACTAAAAATAACATTAGCCTTCAAACGCCAAGTTCTCAAGACCCCAATTGCTATGAGAAATAATTCCAAAGACATGAAAGGAAACATCTATTGACTCAAACACAAAATGTGTTTGGCCCATCAGCCTTGTGTTAATTGTTCAGGAAATTTAAAACACAATTAGCTGGATCATATGGTAGCTCTAATTTTAGTTTTTTAAGGAACCTCCATACTGTTCTCTATGGTGGCTCTACCAGTTTACATGCCCACCAACAGTGTAGGAGGGTTCCCTTTTCCCCACACCATCTCAAGCATTTATTGTTTGTAGATTTTTTGATGATGGACATTCTGACCGGTGTGAGGTGATACCTCATTGTAGTTTTGATACATGCACCTCAATGTTCTTTGCAGCACTATTTACAATAGCCAGGACATGAAAGCAACCTAACTGTCCATCAACAGAGGAATGGATAAAGAAGATGTGGTACATACATACAATGGAATATTACTCAGCCATAAAAAGAAGGAAATAATGCCATTTGCAGCAACATGGGTGGACCTAGAGATTATCATACTGAGTGAAGTAAGTCAGAGAAAGACAAATATCATATATCACTTACATGTGGGATCTAAAAAATATGGTACAAATGAACTTATTTACAAAACAGAAATAGAGTCAGATGTAAAAACAAACTTATGGTTATGGGGGCGGGGAGGGATAAATTGGGAGATTGGGATTGACATATACACACTACTATATATAAAATAGATAACTAATAAGGATCTACTGTATAGCACAGGGAACTCTACTCAGTACTCTGTAATGGCCTATGTGGGAAAAGAATCTAACAAAGAATGGATATATGTATATGTATAACTGATTCACTTTGCTGTACACCTGAAACTAACACAACATTATAAATAAACTATACTCCAATAAAAAAAAAAAAACTTAGAGGCTAGAAAAAAACCCACACAATTAGCTCCTTGAATTTATGGAACTAAGTAGAACCCATCCTCTTACGCCAGTCAAGTGGCTTTTACCCTGGCTACGTCCCACAAGCATCTACAGAACTTAAAAAGTACAGATTCCTGAACACATCTCTTGGAATGTATGACTCAGTGGGCCTGGGATGCAGCCCAGAGAGCTGTGTAAGTTCTACGGTGACTCGGCACCATCAGCTAATGGTAAGAACTACACCGCCTGGCACGTGTCTTGGTATTTTTATGCAGCCTGAACATTCCAACATAGCCCTCTCAGAGCACACTCTCCATTTTCTGGCATGAAAGAAGTTTTTGATATTCATTTAGCACTACCCCCAACTCCATGGCCTCAAGATTTGAAAGAACTACAAGGCAGCTTCCTTACCCAGCTGAGACTAGATACATCTGAACTAGGGTAAAGGAGACAGAGAGATAGGATGGTAGGGATCCCCTTCCATGTTTCCATTAAAAGGGCTAAATTTGAAATGTAATTATTATGTATCTTCCTTTCTACTTCTTCTATTGGTGGTTGAGCTAGTTAACAAATAATACCTGAGAAGCACCGCTGGCACCTTATGCAATAAAATTTTAAGGAAATGAGACAACTTCCTGACCTGCTTATGACACCCTGACATACATGCCATCCTGAGATCCAGGCTTTTCAGGAACCAGAAAAATCAGTTTTTCATTCATTTCTTCAAAAAATGTTTATTGTCTGCCTACTTCATACAAGCTCTGTTCTAGGCACTGGGGACGCAGTGGGGCATGAAACAGACAAGGTTCCTTCTGTTCCTGGCTTACAAACTAGTTAGAAGAGGCAAATATGAGACAACAAAACAAAAGATAGCATCAGATTATAGTCACTGTAATGCAAGAAATTAAAAATATGTTGTGATAGAGAGTGAAAGGCAGGAGGCAGGATGCAGGGGTGGACAATGAGATAGTGGGTAGTCAGGGAAGGCCTCCCTGAGGTGGTGAGATCTGAGCTGAGATTTAAGGGAAGGAAGAAACCAGCATGCAGAGAGCCCGGAGGGGAGCCTGCAGAAGGAACAGTGTGACAGCCGGGGGTCTGTCAGGAAGCAGAAGACACCCAAAAGTGACTCTGTACAAAAGTGAAGACAACGAACGTTAACGAAACTAGCAAGAGAGAGGGAATACCCCAGGGCTACCAAAAGTGGGGGGAGGGGCTTCCCTGCTGGCGCAGTGGTTGAGAGTCTGCCTGCCGATGCAAGGGACACGGGTTCGTGCCCCGGTCCGGGAAGATCCCACATGCCGCGGAGCGGCTGGGCCCGTGAGCCATGGCCGCTGAGCCTGCGCATTCGGAGCCTGTGCTCCACAACGGGGGAGGCCACAACAGTGAGAGGCCCGCGTACACCAAAAAAAAAAAAAAAAAAAAGTGGGGGCAGATAGGAGTACTCGAGGCCTGCAGGGGCAAAGGGAGGAGGGGTTGCCAAAGGATAGAGAAGGTCCCGTAGGAGTCATGGCCCTTGGTAAAGATATACAGCCAATCCCCAGGGACCGAGTCAGGAAGAAGCAGGGGGAATAAATACCCTAAAAAAAAAATCTCCTTCCTCTCTCTCTCTGATATTCTGCTAGTACTTCCCATTGGCTAATTCCAATAGGAAACCAGAAGGTGAGAATGTCCATTGATGCAGTTCACACAGTCAGCCTGCTGGGGCACAGAACACGGTTGGGAAGCGTGGAAATTGGGTGTGGAAGGGTAAGTGGAAGGCATCAGCACAAAAAGCAAGGGCAAAGGCTTGAGACGGGGAAGAGCATAGCTTGTTCAAGGAACAGAAGGGCCATGGGGCTGGAGCGTAGTGGACAAGGTAGAGGAGGAGGGCAGGGAGGAAGCCAGGCCAGATCGTGCGGGGCCTTGTACGCCATGTTGAGGTGCTGGTACTTCATTCTGTGCCCAACAGGAGGCCTTGGGATGGTCTGGATGGGAGCTAGGATCCGATTCTCACACTTGGAAGGCCTGCTCTACCTGCTGTGTGGGGTAGGAACTGCAGGAGCAGTGTGTGTGTGGTGGGGGGAGGAGAGGAACAGGAAGCAACCAGCATAGCAGGGCTGCAACCAACTAACCCCAGACCGCAAATGTGCACAGAAATTGGACTTCCACTTGGTCTTGAGCTGATTTCGTCTTGCTCACCAGTTCCTACCCATGACAGGAAAGCAAAAGGAGCCGGGGGATAACCTTTAGACCAACACAATCATTTGAAGCCCCTTTTTAGGGGAGGGAGAGGGATGGATTGGGAGTTTGGACGCAAACGATTACACTTAGAATGGATAAACAACAAGGTCCTACTGTATAGCACAGGGAACTACATCCAATCTCCTGGGGTAAACCATAATGGAAAAGAATATTAAAAAAGAATTTCTACATGTGTATAACTGAGTCACTTTGCTGTACAACAGAGACTGGCACGACATTGTAAATCAACTACACTTCAATTTTTAAAAAAGGAAAAAAACAATAAATAAACTTCCTTTTAGATAGGACTCAGCTTCTTTGGTTGGACACGCTTAGTCTCTAGATTTAGGCACCACCCCTGTCCTCAGGACCGTGCATGGTGGGACAGAATCCCTCCAGAATCCATGACCTTGTGGATTTGGGGGGAAGAGTCCTCAAAAGCATGTAAGGTCCTCTGGCTCCCCAGCAACGTCCCTTGTCCCCCCTTGTCAATGGCCTGCAATGGGGTCATTAGGGCCTATGGCTGAGGCTGCAGCCGCTGTACATCTTGGTCTGACCTCCCTCTCAGCTCAGTGTCTGACTGACTCATGTCACCTCAGCTCTCACTGGCATTACAGGCCCCTCTGAGTGACTCAAGGTCCGCATGTTGGCCCTGCTGACTCTCAACTCTGCATTCATGCCTTGGGAGAACAGAGGAAGGACTGGGGAAACCAGTTACACCCTCACTTCCCTGTCCACATCTCTGGATTTATTTTCATGTGGTCACTCTCCAGGTTGGTCAAGGAGTCCCCTCCCGGACCCTCCAGGTGACTCTTCCCAGGGTCCCAGACTGGAAGCCAGGAAGGAGCCCCTCTGTCCTCTGTATCCCCCAGCTACTGAACAGACCTCCTCTCTCTGAGCTACAGCCTTGAGGGAAGAACAGAATCCCTAAATGACCAACTGCTTCCTCTGTCTGTCTCCCTTCTGTCTTCCTTCTCCAAAATTTTTTTTGGGGGTAGAAGCGCAAGCTTCATCATCATAGCCCCATCTTCTGAACTCCAGCCTTATCACTCAGCATTAACGGTGAAGAGTGTAAACATTCTGTATGTTATGGGAGAAATTTATAATCTCATCTTGCAGTCCTGACCCCTGCTATGTAAATGAGAACTAGAAACATTTATAAAATCCTTTCTCTCCCTGCAAAGCCTAGCTTTCAAGCCCATTGTCTTTCCGTAGAACCCGACTTTTAAATGTCAGAAGCCAAATCTTAACTCTTTCTTTCAGTTTGCATTCTTTTATCTCCTCTCTGAGCAGGTATCATCAGGAAAAAGAGAAAAGCACATTAAATTTTTCAAAACTATCGCCATCATTACACCTTACATTGTTAGGAAGCACACTATCTTAATGGTCTAGCTGAGAGATAAGTACAGCTTGCTACCTGGTGGAAGTGGAGTAGAGAGCAGGAAAGGGAGAGAAAAGTAGGCAGGTATAGAAAATATTTCAGCAGGAGAACTAATAGAATTGGCTGATGGATTAGATGGTAGGGGTGAAGAAAATGGGAAACCCAGAATGACTCCTACGTGAGTTACAGACAGATGGTGGTCAATTTCTCTGGAATGGAGAATGCTGGGGAAGAAACAGGTTTGAGGTGGGATAAGTCAAGGATGCTGTTTTGCACCCAGTAAATTTGAAATTCCAATTAGACATCCAAGTGATAATGTGGAACAGGCCACTCAGAAGGGAGGTCAGAGATGATGATAAAAATTTGGGTGTCAGCAACATACAGATGGCACCTAAAGCTCAACACTTGGATAAAGAACGGTTCGGTCCAGGCACGACTATACCAGGGCTGGAAGCTTCTATAGGCCATGCCATGTCAGGACAAGCAGAAATCCTGACCCAGTCCAAACCTACCTCAAGGCAAGCTCTCAGATGCAGCATAACATTTAAGGTGCAGATGCAGGCACCACAAACCCATTCGATTTTAGCGATAACCACAGAGGAGAGAGAGCATGTATACACTGGAACTAGGTCATCCATTTTGTACAGATTCATATCCCAGAGAAAGAAACACATACTTATTTGGGGCCTATCATCACGGAGCAAATGCCCTAGGCAAGCAGGAGATGAACAAGAAACGAAGCGCTCCTTCCGGACTTTTTTCTCAAAAAGGAGCTGGTGGTGGACAACTTTTCATGCAGAAGCCACCCAGAGGCTCAGTTCTCTATTCAGAAGGACCTATGGGACTTCCCTGGTGGCACAGTGGTTGAGAGTCCGCCTGCCGATGTGGGGGACACGGGTTCGTGCCCCGGTCCGGGAGGATCCGTTGGATAGGAACGAGGGGGAAAGAATGCATAGGCCCTTCTAACTAAATAAGAAGAGCCAGAGTAGAAGGATGGGGGTGAAAGGACTAATACTATTTCCAAAGAAATAGCCCCACCTGCTGAAACATATTTCCATCTGGATTCCCACAGAATCACTCTTCTGAAACAGTAAGAGATCTATCTCCTCCACCATCAGGGAATGGAAGTCTGACAACTAGAAGACAGATACGCTTAACAAGGGTTCAGGGAAACCTAGGTGAATGTCAAAAAAGGAACCAGGAAAATAGAAAATGGTGAAGAGGACATGATTCTTCAAAATATAGGGTGGAAGAGAAAGACAGAAGAGAAGAGAGGAAGAGAGGGGAGGGAGAGGAGGGGAGGAGAGAGAAAAGGAGACAGAAGAGCTCTTTTTCAGGAATTATTACTACTTAACTATAACCCTCTTGCTCCCTCTGGAGGTCAAGGTCATGAATAACATGTCTGTAAAAAAAAATCATTGTATTGCTAGAAGCTGTGGCTTCATTTTTCACTGCACCTTTCTTCTTCACTTTAAAATAAGTCAGTATTAAAATAAAAGGACAGGGCTTCCCTGGTGGCGCAGTGGTTGAGAGTCCGCCTGCCGATGCAGGGGACACGGGTTCGTGCCCTGGTCCGGTAGGATCCCACATGCCGTGGATAGGCTGGGCCCGTGAGCCATGGCCGCTGAGCCTGCGCGTCCGGAGCCTGTGCTCCGCAACGGGAGAGGCCGCAACAGTGAGAGGCCCGCGTGCCGCAAAAAGAAAAAAATAAAAGGACAAAACAAAGAAATGCAAGAAATTAAAATTCCACTGGCTTTCTGGCACTTTCCACATACTCTGAAATTTGAAGCCCTAGAATTTGGGGTGCTTTGTAAGGAAAGCCAGACCTACAGTACCAATCAAATATACAAGATGGGCCTTAGAAGATGGGGAAAAGATATAATTTTGCATCAGCCTTCACTAATATATTTCTCCAAACTGCTCATTGTTTATTTTGAAAACAGGAGGAATCTGTAGGATGGCGTTATTCCTCACATCAGTGTTAAAGTCATTCTGGAAGAACAATGTCTGGACTTTGTTCCAGGTTTTCTGTATTTGAACAAGGATATCATTGTTGCCAGGCAACTCTGGACTCCAGATGCAGGTGCACCCAAAAGTTAAATGACCTTGTAATTCTAATGACTGTACTCTGGCAGTAATTGCAGTATTACAATTTGTCTACCTAGAACCAGCAGCTGAATTAAGAAAACAAGTCAAGGAGCCAAAGACAACGAACCTTAATAAAGCCAGTGCTCATTAGGCCATTCTTCAAGGTTCAAGACAGTGGCTCCAGAGTAGCACTGAGAGTAATCTGAGAAAGCTTCATTTCAGCCTAATGATTTTACAATATAACAGACACTGATAACATTTGGACAGAAGGAGCAATGTCTCATAGCTTTGGGTTCAATTTGGGTAACAGTGTTTTATAAATACAAAGCCAGAGGGTACATTTCTCTAGTTTTCATGATTATTGTTGCAATAATTAACTATACTTTCAGAAGTACAAACACCAATCTGGAATACTATTTGTGGCCACAGGCAATGAATAGACAGCGTAAGACAAGCCACACCATGACAAAGGACAAAAAGAACAAAAATGAACATTTAAAGGTGATTCCATGCAATTTATTATACGATAAATGTGACATCTCAATGCACTGTGGCAAAGATGGGCTTTTTAATTAATGGTGTCAGGAAAAATGGTAGCCATTTAGAAAAAAAAAAAAAAACGGTAAAGTTAGCTCTGTATTTCATCCCATACAAAATTATAAACTCTAAATGTGTCAGATATCTAAGTGCAAAACATAAAACTATACAAGTACTAGAAAAAAATGAGTAAATTCCTCTTCAGTCTCAGTGTAGAGACAAAGACCTAAAATATAGAGACAATAAAAGAAAAGATAGATAATCTGACCACATAAAAATAAATACAAAACATATGCACAGGTGAAAGACAACTGACAAAATGGGAGAAAATATTTGCAACAGACATACCCCTAATATGTAAAGAACTCTTAAAAATCAAGGAAAAAAGGACAATTCACCCAAAAAATATAAAACAGCTCTTAAATATATGAAAAAAAGTTAGAGAAATTAAATTAAAACAACACTGAAATACCATTTTTTATCTAGCAGACTGGTAAAAATTATGAAGTATGGTAATACATTCTGTTGACAAGACTCGTTGCTGGTGGGAATGAAGATTGGTATAACTCTTCTAGAAGGAAATTGGACAATACTTAACAGAAACTGCAGATATATTTAACTTTTGCCCCAGCAATTCCACTTTTAGGAATCTACTCTGAAGATAAATCTCCAACAATACAAAATGAATATTTACAAGGTTATTCACTGCAATAGTGTAACTGCAAAATATTAGAAGCAACTTATCTCAGTGACATACATTGGAGAGTGGCTAAATTCTCCTATGGATAAACTATGATACATCCACACAATGGAGTATTAAGCAGCTGTAAGAAAGAATAAAGATCTCTGTGAAATTATGTCGAATGATTTTTTTTTCCAGGACACATTAAATTTAAAAAGCAAAATGAAAGAGTATTTATAGTATGCTACCTTTCATATAAGGCAGAAGGGGATATGAATATATATATTGAATATTCACATATATAATATTCTATATATATTCATTTGTATACAAATGATTGTACAAATATTCATTTGTACAAATGAAATGCCAAAAGGGTAAACCCTAAATTAATGAGATTGGTTACCTACAGTGAGTGGGAACAGGGCAGAAAAAAATGGAGAAAGAGAAACACGGTAGTGATGGGAGGGAGTGGAAATATTCTGAGTGTACTTTGTTTTAAATAACTCTGATACTTAAAACAATGTAATGTTTCACATACCCAAAAAAATAAATAAACAATTAAAATAAACTAGGAGGTGGGGGAACCCAAAATGGAATAAACAGTAGAAAATGAACTTAACTGGATTACAGATTAATAATGTACCCATATGAAAGAGGTGGGAAAAGGAAGAGCTATCCTTAGAAGCAGTATTTTGATGATCTACTACAAAAAGAAGCAAAGACAAAAAGAAATGTGCACAAATATTGTACTCTACTTAGTAAATTTGTTAATACTGCTTGTGAACAAACAAGTAAATATATTATGGATTATGGGAGTCAGGTTTCTCATTATACAAGAAAGACATTACAAATAAGGAAGAGGGGGTGAGGGGCTGGAATGCATCCTATAGTACTGGACTGGAATTGGAGGTGTCAATATGAATTCAGTTTTTAATATTTGTACAGATGGACAGCTATAAAAATATATTTAAACGTGTGTGTGTGCATGGGTTAATATACATACATATATTTCCTAGTTCTATCGTCTGAGAGAGCCTAGAAGCAATGAGCACACCTCGCTCCAAGATCTTGGTTTCCAAATACCATTCTCCAATAAATGGAACCAAAGCTCCTTGGAGAAATGGTAGGTTCCAAGCCTGGGACAGGAAAAACAGAAGATGCACCTGGCATCTTCTGGTGCCAGAAAATAAGCAAGTGCTCAAAAACTGATAGGGGCATGCTGAAAGGACACAGGAGCCAAGTGGAAGGAGCTAAGGCAGGAACAACACACATTTTGATATCTGAGCAACAATATACATAATGATAGTGATGGGTTATACCCATGAGTACAAAACTGATAAAATAAATCAGCATTCCAATTAATAAATGTGGAAGGAATGATGGAAATAGAAAATGAGGGTTAGGCAAACACCATACCTAATAACTGTTGCATAGAAGAACCATCCATGGATGGTAAAATTAGCAGGCAAAAGTATTATGAGAAACAGGATTTTTGCATAGTCTCAAAGTATCTCCCTACAAGACACTTAATGATTACAAAGGGAAAAAATAGTCACCTTACAGCACAGAAACCTGGCATACAGCATCCTAATCAACTGATCAAAGTGAACATCACCAGTAATAAGACATGGTGACATCACGTACCCCTGATGGGATGTACTGAGAAGGGCACAGCATAACTTCTCCAGTATTCTTACCAAAAAATGCATCGTCTCAGTCTAATCATGAGAAATCATCAGACAAACCCAAACAAGGGATATTCTACAAAATAACTGATCAGTACTGCCCAAAAGTGTCAAGGTCATGAAAGACAAAGAATATTAGAGAGATAACAGAGACAGGACAACTAAATGCAATACGTGAACCTGGATTAAATCTGGGACAAGAAGGATTTCTTCAACGTTAGTGGGAACACTGTTGAATGTGAATAAGGTTTATAGATTGGTTGATAGTAGAGTGTCAATGTTAATTTCCTGATTTTTCTGTTGAATAAGTATACACGTGGGAGAAAGCTGATGAAGGGCATATGGGAACTCTCTGTATTATTTTTGCACGTCTTTTCTGTAAGTCTACACTTACTTCAAATTAGAAAGCTTTTTAAAGGATTAAGAAGTGTTTCTGTGAAGTGAAAACATGTCAATGTGACACATTTCTGAGGGTTTTAAATGTGTAATACCTTTTTATAATTACTGAGCTTAAATCCCTCTGCAGTTATTGGTGTGTAAATTCTGTAGGAAGAATGTTGGACACTAGAGAAAACATCAGCAGAACCATACTTTGTTTAAAACATCATAAAATAAAATAGAGCCTATTTGCCATTTAGCAGATTTGGGGAAATAAGAATAATAATGAGCTATGTGTGCTATTTCCATATTTTTAGAAATATAACCAAGTAGTCACTAGACGCATACCGTGTGCTCAGAACTGAGCTGGGGCCTATTAGTTTCGTGAAATTTTAACGGACACCTCTTAGGCACCGATGTACTACATCCTTTGGGCCCACCTTTTGGAGTTTACACTTGCATGGCCAGCCTTAGCCAACAGGAGGCAGAAACCAATGGATAAATGCTCTCTCCTTTTGTTCCCCAGGCAAACAGTTCTGAGACACATTTAAAAGACTATCCCATCAATACTGAGCACCAGTCACCCATAGGAACGGACAACTTAATAATGTATCACTGTATTAGTTTTCCCTCCCTCCCTGTTCAATTCCCCTGATTCCTTACCCTTGCTCAATGGGATCACGTCCAAACAAATTACTTGCTCACCAGTCTCTGTCCTAGGCTCTGCTTTTGGGGGGCAGGGAGAGCAGGGTGGGAAGGGAGTGTGAAGGAAGGGATGGCGGAGACACAAGCTAAGAAAAAGATATAGGCTTGCCTTTAAGTGTAAGTTGCAGACACAAATATGAAATAGATATCTATCAGTGGGAGTATATTACCAAGTACATAAAAGAGCCATAAAGATGTCCGCAAATGAGAATTCTGCGCAATGAACAACCTGTTCCAGATGGAGGTAGATTGTGAAGTAATCCCTGAAGGAGTAATAACTCTTTGAGAGAGTGACAGAATAAGCAGAGGGCATTCCTCATCCATGGAGAGACAACTGAGGAACCAGCTCAAGATGGGTTTTCTTCTTGCCACATGGAAAACAAGACTGTCAAAAGACTTCATCAGCACTGCTCAACGACTTCTTATGTACATGAGCTCTTAAAGAAGTCCATTATTAGCCAGCAAATATGAAAAATGAGAACATTTTGACCTGGGAAGGAAAAAGATGTATTTCTGGCTTGTTTACATGAAATGTAAGAGCGACTTTTTTTTTTTTTTTTTGGCTGCGTTGGGTCTTCATTGCTGCACGTGGGATTTCTCTAGTTGCGGCGAGCAGGGCTTACTCTTCATTGTGGTGCGCAGGCTTCTCATTGCAGTGGCTTCTCTAGTTGTGGAGCACGGGCTCTAGGTGCTCGGGCTTCAGTAGTTGTGGCACACAGGCTTCAGTAGTTGTGGCGCACGGGCTTAGTTGCTCTGCGGCATGTGGGATCTTCCCAGACCAGGGATGGAACCCGTGTCCCCTGCATTGGCAGGTGAATTCTTAACCACTGCGCCACCAGGGAAGCCCCTACATTTTTTTTTAAGGGAGAGATTTCTTTTGTGAAATACCAGATAGGAAATATTTGGTTTATTTATACAAGGAACAAAAAAGGTAGAGGAGACTAAAAGAAATGTAACTTAGCAAAATTTACATTCAGCTTTTTAATAAAAAATAAATTCAGGGCTATCGATACTTGAAACAATTTTTAACAAAACAGCTACGTATCAATTTATGGTAACCACAATCACATTATTTTATGTTTGGCATACAAAACTTTTGTTGCTCTTTTCTCCTTGTGTTTCCTTTATTAATGGTAATACATGAGTTTGTTTTCTTTAAAAGATGTATTAGCTACTTCCTTTAAGAAGAAAAAATAGGAATTGTGAACTAAGACTCTGGTTAGCCAGTACCCATGTTCCTTGCCAGTCTGAAATTTCAGCTGGAAAATAGTCAGCTACTAAATATAGTATATTTTAAACCTGGTCAAGCAATCCAGCAAGGTTTTGGAAGATTTGCAAGAGAGCTACTTCTCCTGGCATGAATGGCTTCTCCCAGGTGTGGTAAACACACACACAAACGAATAAAAAATCATGTGTATTATACATTAGTTATGCATCCTAATAAAAAAAATTAGGAGTTTACCTATTTTATATATACATTACTATATATAAAATAGGTAAACAACAAGGACCCACACTGTATAACACAGGGAAGTTTGCTGTAGACGTGAAACTAACACAACACTGTAAATTAACTATACCTTAATTTTAAAAATAAATGATAACCTTTGACTTAACCTTTGAGAGTTCACTCTTGTTAGCTCCATATTTAACACACCTGATGAGGATGACTTTTAAGATTCTAAATCCCATCCCCATGAAACAAGTTTTCCTCAGTATATCAAATCATGTTGCTTTCATTCATCTTTTTCCATTTCTCAAACTATGGGATGCAAGCTTTTAGGAAATCTAACCACCCCACACAGTTATACAGCTTGCACTGCACAAATGTACCAAGGGGATGTGAGGGTCAAGGAGGGGGTTGGTTGGCCCAAAGAAAATGCATGAATATAAATGTATGTGCAAAACTACATAATTTCAGGGGATCTCAAACCTTCTGAAGCCTAGATCACAAGTTCAGAACCCCCTGCTCTATTAATTTCTATCCAAATAAATGAGATTTGCATTTTACAATAATGATTGACAATTTGTTCCTGACTCAATCCAACCTCAGGCACAAAGCTAACTACAAATGAGCTTTCTTCAAGGAAAAAGAAAATTTATCTTTACCAAGTTAATTAACTATTTTGTCCTCTGCTACAAAACACAGATTTTTATCTAAATAAGATCTTAACACAATAACTCTCAAGTATTTTCTCTACAATTTCTCTTCTGCCTCATGAAACGTCATTCTCTGGCCTTTATAAATTTAATAAAGAACTAATATAATGGAAAGTATATCCAGAAGTAAAAGTCATATTTATAACTTTGTGATATCTACTTTGTATCATTTTGAAGTTTCACTAAAATGAGTAGAATTTATCATTTGAAGCTATCAGTTAGCACAGCCTGAGTGAAATGATGCAGGAACATACCCTTAGATACATACATTCATCTGTCAAACCCAACTGATTTAGTAACAATATTTGATGATAAAAGGGAGGAACAAAAGCATCACACTTAATTTTAGGACTCACCTATAAATTTAAACTCAATTCTGTGTTTGTGAAGTCATCCCTCTGCTTCAGCATAAATAAGGTCCCAAATGTAGTAGTCAAATGATCTTCCACAATAAAATATTTTTGTTAATCTTTAATTTTCTCAAAACAGTGCTAAAGTGATGGCAAGGAGATTTTTTTTTAAGTGTAAATCCACAATACAAAAAAGAATAGGAGAGTACTTCTGTCTTAGACAATTTAGTGAAGTAGAAAACTCGAGAAAAACTCCAAAGACAGACACCTAAAAGGTCTAGATAAATATTTTTTTAAGTCTCTTTAAATATATGGCTGGGCATTTAAGGAGAAACTCTCCACAGGCCAAACATGAAGCAAAAACTTGAATCCAGTGAGACAGCTAAGTGCAAGACCCAACAGCTACCACTGAAGCTTCTGCCCACCATTGGTAGATTCGATTTCCAGCTTTTTGGTCTTTATAAAAACAGGGGCACCGGAGAAGAAGCCTAGGATGACAGGTCAGATGAGGTGAAATGTGCCAGTAACTCCTTCAGACATAAGATAAACACAGACATCGTAAGAAAATGTGCCTATTTTACCTTAGCTCTGGGAGAAAGGAAAAGTCTTCTCCGGGAGTCTCTATCCACAAGGTGGCCCTGCACACAAAGACAAAATCTGTACTACCCTCACGTGTGAAAAACTCCATGGTAAGAATTTACTTTAAGACACCACAAGTGACTCGCAGAAATAAATGAAAACCCTAGAGGAAAATACCTTAAAGCCAGGCCTCCAAGGATTTACAGATAAAGTAAATATGACCTTAAGATCAAAAATTCTTAGGCACAGAAGGAAACAAATTAGCATACATGACTGACACTCAACAGAATACAAACAACTACATCAGACTCACAATGACTGAAAATAACTATATTGAATATATTTAAAAGATAGTATTTAAAATAACAAGCAGATTTCATAAGTAGAGTGCCTAGGAATTTAAAATATATAATAATTGAATTTAGAAACTCAATGAAGAGATGAAATAGAAGATTAGACATGAATAAGGGAAGAATTACTATTGGAGATAGTTCTGAAAAAATTATTCAGAATGGAAGAAAGAATAATAAAGAGATAAAAAATTTAAAAGGGAATTTGATAGATATTGAGAACAGAGGGATGTTTAACATAGCTCTAATAAGACTGTCAGAAGGAGCTAATAGATAATATAGGGATGAGTCAATATTTAAAGACATAACAGCTGAAAATTTTCCAAAAATGATAAAATGCACAAATCCTCAGATTCAAGAATTCAGATAAATCCTAAAAATCTTAAATAAAGAGATACACACCTAGACACAACAGAACAACAAAAGGCAGATCATATATGCAGTCAGAGGAAAAAAGACATCACCTTTAAAAAATTATTCTAATAACTGGCTTCTAAAATTCAGAAGACCTACTCCAGCAAGAAGTAAAATGGGCCCCAAATCATGGTACATGACACAAAACCCAATGGTGAGCAAAATAAATGGAAACTATATGGGAAAATAGAAATTAACATTGTATAAGACAGCAACAAAATAGTACTATCTAAATTGTGGGGTTAAATATGGAGAACTAAAATTTTAAATTATAGCATATATATTGAGGGATGGGCAAAAATAGTGATTACATTTTGAATTTGTTAAGTTAAACATGCTTGTTAGAACCACAAAAAAATTAAAAGAGTATCATTTTCAATGAAGGAGAAAGATGGAATTTCTTTAAAAAATTGTTAAATCTCTGTCAATCCAAAAGAAAGGAGACAATATGTATATAAAAATCAAGGCACAAAATAAGATGGTAGAAAGAACTCCAAATATATCAGTAACCACAATAAATATTAAGGGACTATATTCTTCAATAAAAGAAAAGATCCATATATCACCACCTGTTTTGTAAATATTATGTTATTGGAACGTAGTTCCATTTGTTGATTTACAGAGTGTCCAAAGCTGTCTTTGTGCTACAACAGCAAAGTTGAGCTCTTCAACAAAGTCTCACTCTAGGTATTCCTAGTTACTATATATCTCTTTGCCTATTTGTATGGGAGTAATCTGTACAAGCTTTTAATGTTCTGACTTAATTTCATGGGCATCACTGGGGGCCAAAGGCTTACTACAATCTTCTTCTTGACCTAGTGGCAAAACCTACTGCCCTGGTAAGGGCAATAGCTACAGCATCTAACTTAGTGAAGGCTTCTGCAGATTTTGTTTTAGGGTCCCCTTTAAACTTGATGCATCTTATGCTGTACAATCTTTGTTGCTTGCTGAAAATACACATTTCTGAGCAAGTGGGCTTACCCCCTATGAAATCGAAATCATATTATTTTCTCTTCCACATATTTCGTTCGTTGATACAAAATTTTAAATGCTGCTACTCTTCTATTACCTGGAGAACGAGAAACCCCCGACTGTTTAACCTCTATGTGTGTACGACCTATACTCCAAATTAATTCATTAAAAAATCCAGACTTAAACTTCTCTGTTGATGGATCATATCTTAAGACCTACACAGAAAAATATTAGGAGAGATACACCATAACAGGTCTCACTTCACCTCTAGAATATGACCCCTTGGAAGAGGCAAAATTTGCCTAGATGGCAGAACTCATTACACTCACCAAGGCTTGCTGCTTACTTAAAGATAAGAGCATTGATATATAAACTGATAGCAGATATGCTTTGGGGGTAGACCATGATTTTAGAATGCTTTGGATACAATAAGAATTCTTAGTTTCAGCAGGAAATCCAATTAAGATCAGTTAGCAAAATAAAGCATTTTTTAAAGTGCTCTAATACTTCCTAAGGTGCTAGTTATTAAAAAGGTCAGAACTCACCCCCAAAAGGGCTAACCCTCAACAAAATATCCTGGCTGATCAGTGTGTGAGACAGGCATCTCTTGCTAAGATCCTAGCATCCATGAAATCCCAAAAGACCAAATTTTTTTTTTTTTAAACATCTTTATTGGAGCATAATTGCTTTACAATGGTATGTTAGTTTCAGCTTCACAACAAAATGAATCAGTTATATATATACATATGTTCCCATATCTCTTCCCGCTTGCGTCACCCTCCCTCCCACCCTCCCTATCCCACCCCTCCAGGCGGTCACACAGCACCGAGCTGATCTCCCTGTGCTATGCGGCTGCTTCCCACTAGCTATCTACCTTACGTTTGGTAGTGTATACATGTCCATGCCTCTTTATTGCTTTAAAGAGACTCAAAAAGGCTATTACAGAATGCCAGCAATTAGATCCAGAGTCAAAAAGAGGTGCTGGGAGAAATCTAGATGCAAATCTTATAAAGATCACTTCTGGCATTCTCAGCATGGAATGTTGTAAAGTTTACATGAAATTACTCACCACAGTAAGGAAAAATTGGCCACTGTACTGAATCAACATTGGTTCACGTATTAGGGTTCTCCAAGGAAACAATCAATAGAAGACGTATGGTTATAGGAGAGAGATCAAGAAGGCAGAGTAGGAGGACGCTGGGCTCACCTCCCCTCATGAACACCTCCAAACTACAACTACATATAGACTGACTCTTGCTGAAATCAACCTGGGGACTAGCTACAGTTTCTACAACCAAGGTTGTAAAGAAAGATCCACATGGCATCTGGTAGGAAGGGAGAAGTGGTCAGGTTGGGACCTACACTCCTAGTAGGAGACACAGAAGAAGAGGGATCACAGGCTCAGGGATCCTCCCTGGGGGGTGAGAGATTCAAGCCACATATTAGGTACCCCAGCTGTGGAGTCCGACACCAGGAAGACAAGCCCCCTTATTTAGTTTGAAAATGACTGGGGCTTACTGGAGGGCTGTAAGAAACCAAGACTCCACTTTTGAAGAACAGGTGCACAGACTTGCTTACTCATAGTCACACTGGATGCAACAGACTAAAAACTGCCTGGGGCTCTGGCCTGCTTCCCAGGACTGCCCTGGTGTATCCTCCAGCCCACACCAAGCTCCTGTTCCAGCCCTTCTTGCTCCAGTGCTGCTTCCCACTAAGGTGGAGGCTGCTAAGGAGAGTGTGTACACTTGAATGAAATGAAGCTGCCTGGGACCCTCCTGACCAGAGGCAGCCATTGCCAGCATGTGCATCAGTGCACACACTTGGGAGGGAGTGAAACCAGCTAAGCAGTGTAGTACCTACCTGTACAGTCCCAATCCAGCCTCTAACCAAGGCACACACACTGGGGGAAAATGTGAAACCAGCAGAGAACTATACTCCCAAGCCCTCAGGCACCAGTCACGCCCCTAACCAAGGCAGAAACTGCTATCACACCTGGGAGAAACCCAACTCCCTCAGGGTTCCGGCTCCAGACCCTCAGGCTCTGATCCACCCCCCTTCCCCCATTGGGTGGTGATGGTCATCGAGCCTAGGAGAAACCCCAGCTTGCACCTGGCTCTGGCTCTAGCCCTACCCCCTCACGAAGACTGTGGTTGCCAGCACACCCTGGGGGGAGATGCAGCCCATGTTCACTTCAGATCCAGCTCTCCCACCAAAGCTGCTAGGCACATGCCAACCACACAGGGAGGCTCCCACACAAGGACACGCTATCAAGACTGGGATATGTAACTGTTCTACCTAATTTTATAGAGACAGAGAAAGTTAGGCAAAATGAGAAGGCAGAGAAACATGTTTTAAGCAAAAGAACAAGGAAGAAAATGCTAATGAAACAGACATAATTTCCCTAATAAAGAGTTCAAAGCAATCATAATAAGAATGATAACTGAACTTGAGGAAAGAACAGATGAACACAGTGAGAATTTTAACAAAGAACTAGAAAATATAAAAAGAACCAGACAGAGCTAAAGAACACCATAACTGAAACGAAAAATACACTAGCGAGAATAAACAGCAGATTAGGTGACACAGAATGCATAAGCAATCTGGAAGATAGAATAATGGAAATCAGCTAGTCAGAACAACAAAACGAAAACCGAATTTTAAAAATGAGTACAGTTGGGCTTCCCTGGTGGCACAGCGGTTGAGAGTCCGCCTGCCGATGCAGGGGACACGGGTTCGTGCCCCGGTCCGGGAAGATCCCACATGTCCCGGAGCGACTGGGCCCGTGAGCCATGGCCGCTGAGCCTGCGCGTCCGGAGCCTGTGCTCCGCAACGGGAGAGGCCACAACAGTGAGAGGCCCGCGTACCACAAAAAAAAAAAAAAAAAAGAGTACAGTTTAAGGGACCTCTGTGACAACATCAAGCATAAAGAAAGAATATATGTGTGTGTGTGTGTTTGCGTGTGCGTGTGTGTGTATACACACACATATATATATATATGAAGAGATTTATTACAGAAATTGGCTCACATGGTTATGAAGGCCACAGAGGCCGGCAATCTGCTGTCTGCAGGCTGGCCAAACAGAAAAGCCAGTGATAAAATTCAGTCCGAGTCCAAAGCCCCAAAAACCAGAAGCTCTGGTGTCCAAGGGTAAGAGGAGAGTGAATCTACCCTTTCTCAGCCTTTCTGTTCTATGTGGGCCCTCAACTTATTTGATGTTGTCCATCCACATTGGTGAGGGTGGATCTTCTTTATTCAGTCTACTGATTCAAATGCTAATCTCTTCCAGAAATACCCTCACAGATGCACCCAAAAATAATGTTTACCAGGATCTGGGCAGCCCTTAGCTCAGTCAGGTTGACACAAAATTACTCATCACAGCAGGGAAAGTTTGCTAAATTTGCTGCTGCATGTTTCATGTCACCAGCATTACCCTGGAAAAGCTGTAAAGTTGAACATGGACAGAAGCTCCCCATTCAGGTCCTCTTTGAACATGTCCAAATGGATTCCATACAAGTACACACTGCTATGGGTTTTAAATATGCCCTGGTCATTATCTGCTTATTCTCAGGATAGACTGGTCTTTCCTTGCCAGAAAGCTCTGGCTCTACAGTAGGAGAGAAACTACCATATTTCATGCCCCAACCTGGGGAATTCAAATCTAGCTCTCTAGTGTCAGGGGCAGCAATTTTTCTGGAACTGTTATTAAAGAGCTTTAACAAGTGGTAGGTAAAGCCCTACCACTTAATCAGAAAGTTTGTACAGGCAAACCTTGGAGATACATCAGGTTCAGTTCCAGACCACTGCAATAATGAATATTGCAATAAAGCGAGTCACACAAAATTTTCAGTTTTCCAGTGCATACAAAAGTTATAGTTACATTATATTTTAGTCTAGTAAATATGCAACAGTACTATATCTAAAGAAAAACCGTGGACATTCCTTAATTTAAAAATATTGGGGACTTCCCTAGTGGTGCAGTGGTTAAGAGTCCGCCTGCCAATGCAGGGGACACGGTTCGAGCCCTGGTCTGGGAAGATCCCACGTGCTGCAGAGCAACTAAACCCATGCGCCACAACTACCGAGGCTGCGCTCTAGAGCCCACGCTCCACAACAAGAGAAGCCACCACAATGACAAGCCTGCGCACTGCAATGAAGGGTAGCCCCTGCTGTCTGCAACTAAGGAAAGCCCGCACGCAGCAACGAAGACCCAACGCAGCCAATAAATAAATAAATATATTTATTTTAAAAAATATGTTTTATTGCTAAAAAATGATAACCATCATCTGAGCCTTCAGTGAGTCATAATCTTTCTGCTGGTGAAGGGTCTGGCCTCCATGTAGATGGCTGCTGACTGATCAGGGTGGTGGTTACTGAAGACTGGGGTGGCTGTGCTTTTTCTTAAAATAAGACAGAGATGAAGTTTGCCACATCGACTGACTCTTCCTTTCACGAACGAGTTCTCTATAGCATGTAAAGCTGTTGATATAACCATTTTACCCACAGTAGAACTTTTTTCAAAATTGGAGTTAATCCTCTCAAACCCTGCCACTGCTTTATCAATTAAGTTCATGTACTATTCTAAATCCTTTGTTGTCATTTCAACAATCTTCACAGCATCTTCAAGAGAAGTAACTCCCTCTCACGGAACCACTTTCTTTGCTCATCCATAAGCAACTCCTTATCCATTCAAGTTTTATCATGAGATTGCAGCAATTCAGTCACACCTTCAGGCTCCACTTCTAATTCTAGTCCTCTTGCAATTTCCACCACATCTGCAGTCACTTCCTCCACTGAAGTCTTGAACCCCTCAAATTCATCCATGAGGGTTGATATTTTGACCTCTTCCTGTGAATCACATACGCACTTAATGGCATCTAGAATGATGAATCCTTTCCAGAAGATTTTCAATTTACTTTGTCCAGATCCATGAGAGAAATTACTATCCATGGTAGCTTTAGCCTTAAGAAATGTATTTCTTAAATAGTGAGACTTGAAAGTCGAAATGACTCCTTGATCCATGGGCTACAGAATGGATGTTACCAGGCATGAAAACAACATAAATCTCATTGTATAACTCCAACAGAGCTCCTAGGTGACCAGATGCATTGTCAATAAGCAGTGATATTTTGAAAGGAATTTTTTTCCTAATAGTCATTCTCAACAGTAGGCTTAAAATATTCAGTAAGCCACGTTGTAAACAGATGTGCTGTCATCCAGGCTTTGTTGTTGCACTTACAGAACACAAGCAGAGTCAACTCAGCATAATTCTTAAGGGGCCTCAGGTTTTTGGAATGGCAGATGAGCACTGGCTTCAACTTAAAGTCCCCAGTTGCATTAGCCCCTAACAAGAATCAGCCTGTCCTTTGAAGCTTTGAAACCAGGCATGACTTTTCCTCTCTAGCTATGAAAATCCTAGATGGCATCTGCTAATATAAGCCTGTTTAGTCTACATTGAAGATCTGTTGTTTAGTGTAGCCATCTGTATTAATGGTCTTAGCTAGACCTTCTGGATAAACTTGCTGCAGCTTCTACGTTAGCACTTGCTGCTTCTCCTCGAACTTTTATGTTATGGAGACGGCTTCTTTCCTTAAACCTTATGGACCAACCTCTGTTAGCTTCAGACTTTCTTCTGCAGCTTCCTCACCTCTCTCAGCCTTCACAGAATGGAAGAGAGTTAGGGCCTTGCTCTGGATTAGGCTTTGGCTTAAGGGAATGTTGTGGCTGTTTTGATTTTCAATCCAGACCACTCAAATTTTCTCCATATCAGCAAATAAGGCTGTTTTGCTTTCTTAACATTCATGTAGCACTTTTAATTTCCTTTAACAACTTTTCCTTTTCCTTCACAACTTGGCTAACTGACACAAGAGGCTTAGCTTTCAGCCTGTCTTGGCCTTCGACATGTCTTCCTCACTAAGCTTACTCATTTCTAGCTTTTGATTTGAAGTGAGAGACATGCAACGCTTTCTCTCACTGAAACACTTAGAAGCCATTGCAGGGTTATTAATTGGCCTAATTTCAATATTGCTGTTTCTAAGGAGATAGGGAGGCCCAAGGAGAAGGAGATGGGGGTGAACAGCTGGTCAATGGAGCAGTCAGAACACACACAATTTATCAATTAAGGTTGCAGTCTTATCGGGGCACAGTTTGTGGCACCCCAAAACAATTACAATAGTAATATCAAAGATCACTGATCACCATAACAAATATAATAATGAAAAACTTTGAAACATTGCAAGAATTACCAAAATGTGACTCAGACACAAAGTGAGCAAATGTTGTTGGAAAAATGGTGCCGATTTACCTGCTCGACACAGGGCTGCCACAAATCTTCAATTTGTAAAAAATATAGTATTTGCAAAGAGCAATAAAACAAAGCACCATAAAATGGGGTATGCCTGTATCCATATTGCCTCCAATTTCTAGGAAAAGTAGAAAGAGCAAATGGAATTCTGAAACTCAGTTTAGCAAAGCTCTCAGTCTCTCAAAGTTCTATGGTCTAAGATCTTCTCATTGGCTTTAATGACTCCTCTGGGCTTCATCAGCTCTTGGCTTATGATTAAGTAACACGCCTGTCCAGACATCTAGGAATATTTCATCGGATCCTAGACTCCACACACTACTAGCAAGTGGACATGACTAAATATTGCAAGGAGCTCATGCAATACACCCAGCCTTGTCATCAACAGGTATGAGCAGCCTTTCCTCAAAATCCTCCTAAACCTTGCACAACCTAAAACCAAAGATTTAGTCTTCAGGGACAGACAATTTACTCATGAACTGGTTAAAGCATGCAACTGAACTAACTGCTGGAATTGTACACATTTTCCTTTGGGAGGAGCACCCAGCTTTCCTTGGTTCTACTTCCGTATAATGATATCAGATGATTTTCTGGGTAACTGACAACTGTTTTATTAGGTGACTTTTTGGATGGCAAACACAAGTATAGCCAGAAATCTAAAATCCCCTGTCATCATAGATCTAGATGATGATCATCTAGGTGAAAAACAAATACTCTTCTTTCCACCAAAACTAATACTTGGGACCTTCTGTGGGAGCTAGCTTTCACAGATACAGAGCTTGGGAGAGAACTAGGGAATAGATGGTGCATATTTGGAAGCTGTCTCACTTTATCCAGTTTTAGAGGTAAAACACACTATTTCTTTCACTTTAGATCTGCCTAATTAATGGTCTTGACACTTCATCACCTGGAGCCAGACTACTCTTAAGTGGCCCCCAAATCATAAAAAACTATTTGACAACCCATAGGGGTATTTTGACCAAAAATAGATGACTGAGTGGCACCAGTGACCAGATTTGTAACACAAGATTGAATATGTAACACAATTACATCTTTTTTGTTTGTTTGTTTGACTGCCCCTCGCGGCATGCAGGATCTTAGTTCCCTGACCAGGGATCGAACCTGTGCCCCCGGCAGTGGAAGCACGGACTCTTCACCACTGGACTGCCAGGGAAGTCCCCTATATCTTAAACACAAAAGCCCACCATCTACTACCTGCAAAATGGACAGGGGGTAGTTACCTTGATAGAGGGATACCTGCCCTCAGGATAGTCTGACACGCTATGATTCAGAGAAACGCAGACAAAGGGGAGCTAGACAAAGCCACCAAGGCTATAAAGTTTCACCAAGGAACTCCTCATCCGAGAGGTTCAGGAAATTAAATGGAATAAGAGCCCATTAGATATAATATTGGTGTCTTGAGGGGGATCACGTGCTGTTTTAGGCAGGTAGGGGGAAATGGTGAGCTTATATCCTTCCAAACTTCTATGACATCTTTATTACTACTAAAGAGATCTGGTAAACTAACAAAGGAATTACAAAATTGGATAATTTGGCTAATAATCCCATATTTGGTACTGCAGGCTCATTACACTGGAAATAAAATCTGTTCATCCAGTTTAATTTGGGCACTCTTGGCTCAGGCATTAGAACTCTATAAACTTTGGTCATAACCCTTCCCTTGCTATTTGTTATACAGGGGCTCAGATGGGTGACTGCAAGTTTTATAGCCACCATGCAACTGTCATCCCACCACATGATTAAAAAAATGATCCAGTAAAAGAACAGAAAAATCTAACACTTATGGATGCTGAAACAACCATCTAGGAAACCGGATACATGATAATGATGCTACAAAGAGCAGTGAAGCTCTGCAGTCAAGATCGTGAGATCACATCCCCAGTTGTGAATCCTTCAGCTCAGGCCAAAGAATGGCAATAAGGGGGCCATACTGATAACTGAACCCATCTGCACCCACACAGCTTACTATTAACAACTTTATTATTCGACTGTCTTCATTCACATGGCATTTATATTCTAGGAAACTTGCCCAGGAAGCTGAAGTTGCAAATAGCTTCATTGTTCAAGAACTTCTTCAATGTCATTTATCTGAACGCTAGACTATTCAATTGACCCTCAGCCAAGTTTATACTCCCTTCTCAGAATAATAGATGGCATTGAATGACTGTTTACTTTTCAAAATTTGCTTTAAAACCCTAGTCCTTAATATGTCCCATCATAAACAAGCCCTCAAATCAAACAATCATCTTAAACCAGATCCCAAAAGAACTCAATAACCTGCCTCTATCCAAGACACCACTAAGACTGTCAATGTAGTGACTGTCCTTACCATATATAGTAAGCAATAAACTCAGCTTTAGTTTATCAATAGGATGATTTTGGTGTATTTTCAGGAAGCTAGCATTCGACAAGAGCAGAAAGCTTAAATTATAAGGTACCATACAAAAAGTTCCATACAAGATTAGGGTAGTACGGTATAGGAAAAGTTACTACACTAATATTCCCCCAAAAGTGTATTTTAAGGAATACTAATGCCTTGGGGTGTTTAGAGTGTGTTAGTTTTAAAAGGGCTTCTATATTCAGATAAATCTGGGAAATATCAGGTTGAACAAAGCTCTTGTTGGTACAGGGACTGATGTATTGTGAGCATCCAGAAGGAACAACATACACAGGCTTTCCCAAACTCATTTCACCATGAAGATCTTCTTCATGAAACATTTTGTGAGACTAATGTTCTACAGAAGATAATCTGAGAAGCATTTAACTCTATACTAAAGTCAGCAATCCTAGGTTCGAGTCTTAATTGCAGCACTTACTAGTTGTGTAATCTCAAGCGGGTCTCTTGGCCTCTCAGAGTTTCAATTTTCTTATCTGTAAAAATAATAATAATAATAATAATACCTACCCCAAAATCAAGGTTTCTATGAGAGCCAAATGAAATAAAGCTTGTGAAAGCTCTTGGTAAACTCTAAAGCAATACACACAAGTAAAGTGTTTTTAACAATACCTCACATTAGAGATAAAGTAAATCAATGGGGATCATGAGATAGAGTATAGAAAATATTGTAATAAAATTTGTATTGCACAAAGTCTGATAACTGGCACCATTGGAGCTTTCTTTGGTGGTCTGCCTCAAGGTCAGTGGTAAACACTGCAGAATGAATACATTCAGCAAACAGTAAGCTGGCATAGTGCCAAGACATGAATGTGATCCACATGAACTTAACTTGGGCACTTCTCTTCTTACTATAAGTTTTATAATGATGCTTCACGTAAAAAAAAAAGGGGGTTACAGAACCTCAGTGTACCTAACTGGTCTTTCTATTCCTTAGTACCAAGCATCAGATTCAATCTCACCTCCCTATATGAAGAGGCAGAAATGTTATTAATGCAACTAAATTTGAAAGATAATCATTCATCTTGCTGATTCTGTCTTTCCAACACAGACACAGAGAGAAATGAGACTACAGGCCTAAATGGTACAGTAACAGTCACCTGATAGATCTATAAGCCAACAGCCCTTTTTGATAAAAGACTTGGGTTCCATTTAACAACACGAACAGCGCATTTAAGTTTGCAGTGGTATAACATGGCATGGTTTCCACTAACCCCACTCAGAGAAAACTTCGTGAAGTAGAAAGAAATGAGTTAATGTAAGGACACCTGAATCCTCACTTTCTACTGCCTTTTATGAGCTGTCTAGTGAAGAAACTTCAGTTTACTCATCTCAGACTACATGAGTTGTTCTCAGAGTTCAAAATTTTGTGTCCCAATAAAATTCTCCAAATTTAGGATACTCACAAGAGATTGTCAACTCTAAACTTTGGGCTTTTTTTAATTTAGCATTTTTAATTTTAAAAACATTAAGAAGTAGAAGAATATATCAGAATAAAAGATGGTCCTTTAATTTAATGAAAAAACATACTCACCACATTGTCCTGTCCTTGTGTACTATAATTTCTCTATAAGCTCATATGCAAAGGGGAGAATAAGTAACATCGTTCTGTACAATTTGTGTATCCTTGGATTAAAGCTTGCGGCCATTGCACAATCTGAACTCATACAAAAACACCGAACATAACAAAAGAATTTTTACATGCTGTATCTAATTGCAAGTTATCGAGTCGTTTGGCTTCTCCAGCAATGATGTGTCAAAGCATCCATTGACAAGGAGCTCAAAAACCATATCAAGGGCTTCCTTGGTGGCGCAGTGGTTGAGAGTCCGCCTGCCGATGCAGGGGACGCGGGTTTGTGCCCGGGTCCGGGAGGATCCTACATGCTGCGGAGCGGCTAGGCTCGTGAGCCATGGCCGCTGAGCCTGCGCGTCCGGAGCCTGTGCTCCGCAATGGGAGAGGCCACAACAGTGAGAGGCCCGCGTACCCCAAAAAAAGAAAAAAAGAAAAAAAATCATACCAAAAAAAGTAATCAGGGCTTCCGGGAAGATGGCGGAAGAGTGAGACGCGGAGATCATCTTCCTCCCCACAGATACACCAGAAAAACGTCTACACGTGGAACAACTCCTACAGAACACCTACTGAACGCTGGCAGAAGACTTCAGACCTCCCAAAAGGCAAGAAACCCCCCCCCCCCCCCCCACGTACCTGGGTAGGGCAAAAGAAAAAAGAAAAAACAGACAAAAGAATAGGGACGGGACCCGCACCAGTGGGCGGGAGCTGTGAAGGAAGTAAGATTTCCACACACTAGAAGCCCCTTCGCAGGCGGAGACTGCGGGTGGCGGAGGGGGAAAGCTTCGGAGCCGCGGGGGAGAGCACAGCAACGGGGGTGCGGAGGGCAAAGCGGAGAGATTCCCGCACAGAAGATGAAGGCCGACCGGCACTCACCAGCCCGAGAGGCTTGTCTGCTCGCCCGCCAGGGCGGGCGGGGCTGGGAGTTGAGGCTCGGGCTTCGGTCGGAGCGCCGGGAGAGGACTGGGGTTGTCGGCTTGAACACAGCCTGCAGAGGGTTAGTGCGCCACGGCTAGCGAGGAGGGAGTCCGGGGAAAAGTCTGGACCTGCCGAAGAGGCAAGAGACTTTTTCTTACCTCTTTGTTGCCTGGTGCGCGAGGAGAGGGGATTAAGAGCGCTGCTTAAAGGCGCTCCAGAGATGGGCGCGAGCCGCGGCTAAAAGCGCGGACCCCAGAGACGGGCATGAGACGCTAATGCTGCTGCTGCCGCCACCAAGAAGCCTGTGTGCGAGCACAGGTCACTATCCACACCCCCTCTTCCGGGGAGCCTGTGCTGCCTGCCACTGCCAGGGTCCCGGGATTCAGGGACAACTTCCCCGGGAGAACGCACGGCGCGCCTCAGGCTGGTGCAACGTCACGCTGGCCTCGGCCGCCGCAGGCCCGCCCCGCACTCCAAGCCCCTCCCCCCCGCCCCCGCCTGAGTGAGCCAGAGCTCTCGAATCAGCGGCTCCTTTAACCCCATCCTGTCTGAGCGAGGCCAAATCCAAACCTGAGGCCCTGGGAGCTGTGAGAACAAAGAAGAGAAAAGGAAATCTCTCCCAGCAGCCTCAGAAGCAGCGGATTAAAGCTCCACAATCAACTTGATGTACCCTGCATCTGTGGAATACATGAATAGACAACGAATCATCCCAAATTAAGGAGGTGGACTTTGGGAGCAAGATTTATTTTTTCCCCTTTTCCTCTTTTTGTGAGTGTGTCTGTGTATGCTTCTGTGTGAGATTTTGTCTCTATAGCTTTGCTTCCACCATTTGTCCTAGGGTTCTATACGGCCGTTTTTTTTTTGTTTGTTTGTTTCTTTTTTCTCTCTTAAAAATTATTTTTTTATTTTAATAACTTTATTATATTTTATCTTACTTTCTTTTATTTTATTTTATCTTCTTTCTTTTCTTCCTTCCTTCCCTCCTTCCTTCCTTGCTCCCTCCCGCCCTCCCTCCTTTCTTTCTTTCTACTTCTACTAATTCTTTCTTTCTACTTTTTCTCCCTTTTATTCTGAGCCCTGTGGATGAAAGGCTCTTGGTGCTCCAGCCAGGAGTCAGTGCTGTGCCTCTGAGGTGGGAGAGCCAACTTCAGGAAACTGGTCCACAAGAGACCTCCCAACTCCACATAATATCAAATGGCAAAAATCTCCCAGAGATCTCCGTCTCAACACCAGCACCCAGCTTCACTCAACGACCAGCAAGCTACAGTGCTGGACATCCTATGCCAAACAACTAGCAAGATAGGAACACAACCCCACCCATTAGCAGAGAGGCTGCCTAAAATCATAATAAGGCCACAGACACCCCAAAACACACCACCAGACGTGGACCTGCCCACCAGAAAGACAACATCCAGCCTCATCCACCAGAACACAGGCACTAGTCCCCTCCACCAGGAAGCCTACACAACCCACTGAACCAACCATAGCCACTGGGGACAGACATCAAAAACAGCGGGAACTACGAACCTGCAGCCTGCAAACAGGAGACCTCAAACACAGTAAGATAAGCAAAATGAGAAGACAGAAAAACACACAGCAGATGAAGGAGCAAGATAAAAATGCACCAGACCTAACAAATGAAGAGGAAATAGGCAGTCTACCTGAAAAAGAATTCAGAATAATGATAGTAAAGATGATCCAAAATCTTGGAAATACAATAGACAAAATGCAAGAAACATTTAACAAGGACATAGAAGAACTAAAGATGAAACAAGCAATGATGAACAACACAATAAATGAAATGAAAAATACTCTAGATGGGATCAATAGCAGAATAACTGAGGCAGAAGAACGGATAAGTGACCTGGAAGATAAAATAGTGGAAATAACTACTGCAGAGCAGAATAAAGAATAAAGAATGAAAAGAACTGAGGACAGTCTCAGAGACCTCTGGGACAACATTAAACACACCAACATTCGAATTATAGGGGTTCAAGAAGAAGAAGAGAAAAAGAAAGGGACTGAGAAAGTTTTTGAAGAGATTATAGTTGAAAACTTCCCTAATATGGGAAAGGAAATAGTTAATCAAGTCCAGGAAGCACAGAGAGTCCCATACAGGATAAATCCAAGGAGAAATATGCCAAGACACATCTTAATCAAACTGTCAAAAATTAAATACAAAGAAAACATTAAAAGCAGCAAGGGAAAAACAACAAATAACACACAAGGGAATCCCCATAAAGTTAACAGCTGATCTTTCAGCAGAAACTCTGCAAGCCAGACGGGAGTGGCAGGACATATTTAAAGTGATGAAGGAGAAAAACCTGCAACCAAGATTACTCTACCCAGCAAGGATCTCAATCAGATTTGATGGAGAAATTAAAGCCTTTACAGACAAGCAAAAGCTGAGAGAGTTCAGCACCACCAAATCAGCTTTACAACAACTGCTAAAGGAACTTCTCTAGGCAACAAACACAAGAGAAGGAAAAGACCTACAATAACGAACCCAAAACAATTAAGAAAATGGGAATAGGAACAGACATATCAATAACTACCTTAAATGTAAATGGACTAAATGCTCCCACCAAAAGACACAGATTGGCTGAATGGATACAAAAACAAGACCCATATATTTGCTGTCTACAAGAGACCCACTTCAGACCTAGAGACACATACAGACTGAAAGTAAGGGGATGGAAAAAGATATTTCATGCAAATGGAAACCAAAAGAAAGCTGGAGTAGCAATTCTCATATCAGACAAAATAGACTTTTAAATAGACTATTAGAAAAGACAAAGAAGGACACTACATAATGATCAAGGGATCGATCCAAGAAGATATAACAATTGTAAATATTTATGCACCCAACATAGGAGTACCTCAATACATAAGGCAAATACTAACAGCCATAAAAGGGGATATCGACAGTAACACATTCATAGTAGGGGACTTTAACACCCCATTTTCACCAACGGACAGATCATCCAAAATGAAAATAAATAAGGAAACACAAGCTTTAAATGATACATTAAACAAGATGGACCTCATTGATATTTATTGGACATTCCATCCAAACACAACAGAATACAAATTTTTCTCAAGTGCTCATGGAACATTCTCCAGGATAGATCATATCTTGGGTCACAAATCAAGCCTTGGTAAATTTAAGAAAATTGAAATCATATCAAGTATCTTTTCCGATCACAATGCTATGAGACTAGATATCAATTACAGGAAAAGATCTGTAAAAAATACAAACACATGGAGGCTAAACAATACAATACACTACTTAATAATGAAGTGATCACTGAAAAAATCAAAGAGGAAATTAAAAAATACCTAGAAACAAATGACAATGGAGACACGACGACCCAAAATCTATGGGATGCAGCAAAAGCAGTTCTAAGAGGGAAGTTTATAGCAATACAATCCTACCTTAAGAAACAGGAAACATATCAAATAAACAACCTAACCTTGCACCTAAAGCAATTAGAGAAAGAAGAACAAGAAAACCCCAAAGTTAGCAGAAGGAAAGAAATCATAAAGATCAGATCAGAAATAAATGAAAAAGAAATGAAGGAAACGAGAGCAAAGATCAATAAAACTAAAAGCTGGTTCTTTGAGAAGACAAACAAAATTGATAAACCATTAGCCAGACTCATCAAGAAAAAAAGGGAGCAGACTCAAATCAACAGACTTAGAAATGAAAAAGGAGAAGTAACAACTGACACTGCAGAAATACAAAAGGTCATGAGAGATTACTACAAGCAACTATATGCCAATAAAATGGACAACCTGGAAGAAATGGACAAATTCTTAGAAATGCACAACCTGCCAAGACTGAATCAGGAAGAAATAGAAAATATGAACAGACCAATCACAAGCACTGAAATTGAAACTGTGATTTAAAATCTTCCGACAAACAAAAGCCCAGGAACACATGGCTTCACAGGCAAATTCTATCAAACATTTAGAGAAGAGCTAACACCTATCCTTCTGAAACGCTTCCAAGATATAGCAGAGGGAGGAGCACTCCCAAAGTCACTCTACGAGGCCACCATCACCCTGATACCAAAACCAGACAAGGATGTCACAAAGAAAGAAAACTAAAGGCCAGTATCACTGATGAACATAGAGCAAAAATCCTCAACAAAATACTAGCAAACAGAATCCAACAGCACATTAAACGGATCATATACCATGATCAAGTGGGGTTTATTCCAATAATGCAAGGATTCTTCAATATACGCAAATCAATCAATGTGTTACACCATATTAACAAATTGAAGGAGAAAACCATATGATCATCTCAATAGATGCAGAGAAAGCTTTCGACAATATTCAACACCATTTATGATAAAAACCCTGCAGAAAGTAGGCATACAGGGAACTTTCCTCAACATAATAAAGGTCATATATGACAAACCCACAGCCAACATCGTCCTCAATGGTGAAAAACTGAAAGCATTTCCACTAAGATCAGGAACAAGACAGGGTTGCCCACTCTCACCACTCTTATTCAACATAGTTCTGGAAGTTTTAGCCACTGCAATCACAGAAGAGAAGGAAATAAAAGGAATCCAAATCGGAAAAGAAGAAGTAGAGCTGTCACTGTTTGCAGATGACATGACACTATACATAGAGAATCCTAAAGATGCTACCAGAAAACTACTAGAGCTAATCAATGAATTTGGTAAAGTAGCAGGATACAAAATTAATGCACAGAAATCTCTGGCATTCCTATACACTAATGATGAAAAATGTGAAAGTGAAATCAAAAAAACACTCCCATTTACCATTGCAACAAAAAGAATGAAATATCTAGGAATAAACCTACCTAAGGAGACAAAAGACCTGTATGCAGAAAATTATGACACTGATGAAAGAAATTAAAGATGATACAAATAGATGGAGAGATATACCATGTTCTTGGATTGGAAGAATCAACATTGTGAAAATGACTCTACTACCCAAAGCGATCTACAGATTTAATGCAATCCCTATCAAGCTACCACTGGCATTTTTCACAGAATTAGAACAAAAAATTTCACAATTTGTATGGAAACACAAAAGACCCCGAAGAGCCAAAGCAATCTTGAGAACGAAAAATGGAGCTGGAGGAATCAGGCTCCCTGACTTCAGACTATACTACAAAGCTACAGTAATTAAGGCAGTATGGTACTGGCACAAAAGCAGAAAGATAGATCAATGGAACAGGATAGAAAGCCCAGAGATAAACCCACGCACATATGGTCACCTTATCTTTGATAAAGGAGGCAGGAATGTACAGTGGAGAAAGGACAGCCTCTTCAATAAGTGGTGCTGGGAAAACTGGACAGGTACATATAAAAGTATGAGATTAGATCACTCCCTAACACCATACACAAAAATAAGCTCAAAATGGATTAAAGACCTAAATGTAAGGCCAGAAACTATCAAACTCTTAGAGGAAAACATACGCAGAACACTCTATGACATAAATCACAGCAAGATCCTTTTTGACCCACCTCCTAGAGAAATGGAAATAAAAACAAAAATAAACAAATGGGACGTAATGAAACTTCAAAGCTTTTGCACAGCAAAGGAAACCATAAACAAGACCAAAAGACAACCTCAGAATGGGAGAAAATATCTGCAAATGAAGCAACTGACAAAGGATTAATCTCCAAAATTTATAAGCAGCTCATGCAGCTCAATAACAAAAAAACAAACGACCCAATCCAAAAATGTGCAGGAGACCTAAATAGACATTTCTCCAAAGAAGATATACAGACTGCCAACAAACACATGAAAGAATGCTCAACATCATAAATCATTAGAGAAATGCAAATCCAAACTACAATGAGGTATCATCTCACACCAGTCAGAATGGCCATCATCAAAAAATCTAGAAACAAAAAATGTTGGAGAGGGTGTGGAGAAAAGGGAACCCTCTTGCACTGTTGGTGGGAATGTAAATTGATACAGCCACTGTGGAGAACAGTATGGAGGTTCCTTAAAAAACTACAAATAGAACTACCATATGACCCAGCAATCCCACTACTGGGCATATACCCTGAGAAAACCATAATTCAAAGAGTCATGCACCAAAATGTTCATTGCAGCTCTATTTACAATAGCCCGGAGATGGAAACAACCTAAGTGTCCATCATCGGATGAATGGATAAAGAAGATGTGGCACATATATACAATGGAATATTACTCAGCCATAAAAAGAAACGAAATTGAGCTATTTGTAATGAGGTGGATAGACCTAGAATCTGTCATACAGAGTGAAGTAAGTCAGAAAGAGAAAGACAAATACCGTATGCTAACACATATATATGGAATCTAAGAAAAAAAAATGTCACGAAGAACCTAGGGGTAAGACAGGAATAAAGACACAGACCTACTAGAGAATGGATTTTAGGATATGGGGAGGGGGAAGGGTAAGCTGTGACAAAGCGAGAGAGTGGCATGGACATATATACACTAACAAACGTAAGGTAGATAGCTAGTGGGAAGCGGCCGCATAGCACAGGGAGATCAGCTCGGTGCTTTGTGACCGCCTGGAGGGGTTGGATAGGGAGGGTGGGAGGGAGGGAGATGCAAGAGGGAAGAGATATGGGAACATATGTATATGTATAACTGATTCACTTTGTTATAAAGCAGAAACTAACACACCATTGTAAAGCAATTATACTCCAATAAAGATGTAAAAAAAAAAAGTAATCATACTCTTTGCATGTCTGCAAAAAAAACCTTCAAAAATAGCTCAAATTACAATGCAAGTTACACAGTCTATTAAGCAGTAGGGCTATTCAACTGAAATCCCCTTTCATAAACATTAGATTAAGAAACATTCCATATTGAGCTGTTTGCACGTGCTAAGTTATAACTGGCATTTTCACATACATTATCTGATTTAATCTTGACAATAAACAAAAAATAAACTAAAAAAAAAAAACCCCACATATTTCAGAAGACATAAACATACCTCAGCCTTTACTTCCTCCTCAAAGGGGACAAAATGGCAAAATAATTCTTCCTTACCACCTTCAAATTTACACTGCTCCCGTTCTCAGGAGAAGACTCAAGTTACTGTCAAAAGGACATGTAAGATTTTGCATACTAAACACAAAATCCACATAAAATAGGATTTAAACTTGCCCCTAGTAAGCAAGGATGGAGTCAAGCTTCCCCTGAAGCACAGGGCTGCAAAGAAATGCAGAACTTAAAATCTGGGTTCTGGTGTGAATGATGACACCAGTGCTTACCATGAGAGTAAAGGCAGAAGAGTTTTTCTTTTCCTGCTCCCCCATCTCAGTAGATTGAGGACCCAAGTGAGTTCCTAGTGACACTCACACAGCTTACTGTCAACATTAATAGCTTTACTATTTGACTGTCTTCCTTCACAAGGAATTAATATTCTAGGAAACTTGCCCAGGAAGCTAAAGTTACAAATAACTTTAATGTTCAAGAATTTCCCCAAAGTCATTTATCTGAACACTAGACTACTCAACTTTCCCTCATTTCATAAATATGAAAATCAGTGTCCAGAGAGGCGGCAGTTGCATTCCTGGTCAGGGGTGGAGACAAGATTTGAAGCCAGGTCCCTTGACCTCTGCCCAGAAGTCTCCCCCCAACACTACACTTCGTATCAAACTAACAATAAGTTCCAGGCCCCAAAGAGTTGACAGTCAGCTTTTCGAGACAACAGATGAGAGCAATGTTTATCTTGTTGAAGGTAGAGAACCTCAGAAATCACTTTACTCACAAATCGAGGCCTAGAGATGTATTGTGGTTGCTCCATGTCCGTTAATTGGTATAATAAATGCAAGAGAAGAAATATTACAAGATAGTATATGATTTAACTGCCAGAGAATGGTAAAAACCCACGAAATAGTTTCTTTCTGAAATAAATGACTGTGGGCCAGAAAGGACTCACAGGATTTGAGCTGACTCTTGAAGCAACAGATGGAATGAGGCAGGCTCAGAGAACAACAGTTCATTTGTTAAAGTAGTTTCAGGAACACTAGTTGGGTTGGGGCTGGAAAGATAGGGTTAAGAGCATTTACAGTTTCCAACCAAGTATTCACTTGATTCTGTGGAAACAGAAAGACTAAAGTTTAGAGAAGGTTTCTTAGGAATACCTTGGTAGCAATATGTTGAAACTTCCTAAGTACTTACTTGAGTTGATACATTCTAACCCACTAGCAACCTTCTTTCTACTACATGCTTTAGTAAAGCACTGAAGCTTAGGAAGTTTAAAAAAACACTTAATTACTTAAGTTATTCTTCCAAGTGAAGTATCAAGATAGTTTCAAGGAATTTAAAACATAACTCTCTCAATTATGCTTAGATTTAAAAGAAGTTTCAGATAAATCAAACCTCTATTTGCTCAACTGACTTCTTATATTTTCATTTTCAGGATACAACCAGTCTGAGTTGTGATACTACAATGGGAACAGGCTTATAAGTAGTGTCACACATAGCCAAATGGGTAAAAAGGAAGGACAGCTGATTTCATTAATGGCCACAATACAGTACTGATATTATCACCATTTGTAATGAATGAATCAAAACTAAAAAATCATTAAAGGAGAAGGAACATTTTAGATGTTTAGTTCAAGTATGTAACTGAATCTTACTACTTATAGAGTATCAAAGTTCCAATTTAAACTTATGTTTTTCTAATTTCAATGGCTCTAAAACAGGTGCAAAAGTTGCTGGATATGAAATACCAACATATCTAAATCTGCAAGTAGGATATTCAATTTAAAATTTACTTTTAGAATTACACAATTATACTCAGTATGACCACTCATTTAAATTCCAACCCAAAACAATTATGATTAACAAAATACCCACATCAAAAGTAATTTGTCAATCATACCTCAGTAAAGCTTGGGAAAAAAAATTATCAAAAGAATTCTAACTTAAATTATGCAATGAATCAGAATATCCTAGGTAACTTTAAAATGAGTTAAAATGTTCATTCAAAAATGTTTATCTAATCACGAGTCCAGTACTATGCCTTTTTATGCATCGGGCTCAATAAGAACACAACTGACTAGAGAGAAAACTGCTTTCAAAAGCATCATTTATGGTAATAACCTCGATTCTTTATGCAGTACCCAAAACACAAGACTGCACGTACTGAATTCTGGTATTTCTGAATATATTTGTTGCAATATCTGATAAGAGTGAAATTTTTTAATTTATATTGTAATTTCATATATAAATTGCTAAATCTGCAGTACTCGTGCTGAAAAAAAAAGCATGATTTGAAATCTTGTGGTTTCTGATTGTACCTATTTCTGCCCTAGCTCTCTGAGCCTGTTCACATGTAATGCTCAGATATCACATACTGTAGTCAGACTAAATGAATTATTACAGGAAAAGAGCACAGCTCCAATACTCAATGAATGAAGAATGTTCCCCATGGAACCTTCATTCAAACTACTGTCAGTCTTGCTCATTTAAGTATTTAGGCAATACGTGGTAGAATACTGCATTTTCTAGTGGAGTGATCAGATTTCAATACTTTAGTGCTGGAGCTGAATGACTGAGGCATCGTGGGGAGCAGCGTTCTCCAGGATGCTGATATTGCACCTTATTCCCTCCTAGATGATCTGTTGCTAAGCTGCCATGTGGAGCCCCTTTAAACCAATGCAGAAACAAAAGGGGTCTGTTAAAGGTAAAATGATCCCAATATAGTTTCTGTAAGCCTCTGGTGTGACAGAAAATTGATTATTCAGATGTCTACAGTGACAATCCTGAAGACACGCAAGATCATCTCTTTTATGAAATATCAAGTCTCTACATGTTCAGCCTACTTGTAATCTTCTGTATATATTGTTTTTAATCACTTAAAAACTTAAAACTATATTGTCATGTATACTACAAGACTAGAAAAATAGAACGCTTAATTAACGAGAAGCATTTCTCTGTCATCTCAAGTGACAGAAACAGGTGTGTATGACTCTATCCTTTTGATTACACATATCAAGTATATACACAGTGACACAAATATTCACTTGAACACTGTAAAATGCAAATTAATTAAGCATCGTTAAATATGCAACTAGAAATCACACTTGCCTTCAGCTTCAGTGAAGTGCTTAGAAAAGTTTATTTTGTGCTTAGATTATTTTTCTAAAGCATCACAAAATTACACATCCAAACTCTTCAATGGTAGAATATTTAATATTCTAAAGGAGAGGCCTTTAAAGAAAACTGTTGTACATTATGATATTGTAAGTTTAATGGATTCACACAGCAGCACAACCTAGATGAAAGGGGACATTACAGAAATTGTCTATTACCATAATGGAGAGGTGATCCATTCTAAATATTTATGCTTTTTCCCCTTCTTGTAGCTAACACAGTTTTCTACTGCTGCCGCACACATCCACCCACCCCCTCTTTTGCTGTAAGGTGAAAACTCTTCAACTCTTCAAGGAGTAAAAATATATTAAATGTCCCACCTTGCTGATACCCACCTGTGAAATAACACACAACAGAAAGTACAGTAGAATACGGAGTCTGTCTTTTCAAAAACATAAGCCTTTTATGAGTTTAAGACATCAGGCATACATTGACTTTGTAAAATCAATTAAGAACTTTCTGTATGAGGACAAATATACATTGAAAACATACACTACAAGATGCTTTTTCCTGAGTAGAATGCTAACTTTATATCAAATTAAGCTTCTGTGAATTTTCAAAATGTAAAATACCAAGGCTTTTCCACAAAATCAAGTAAAAATCAGGAATGTTCACCTTCACATCCAAAAAAAGTTCAAGTAGAGGTTCAACAAGAATGATGTAAAATCTGAAACAAGTAGCCAAGATTTTAAATTATCAGTAGATGCCTCTTCACTTTTAAGGATTCCTCAGTAAACTTCAGTTTGAAACAATTTATTAAAACATGAAAAGCATTTCCAGGAAATTATCCAATTTGGAAAATGAAAAATGTAACTCATGGTAAGAAAAATACAAATCATACACTGAACAGAGGAGAACAAAAAGGCAACCAACCTTTTATAGGAATCAAGACAACATCATGGGCTTATAAAATCTTCCTAAACATATCCTGTATTATCATATGTAGAAAACTGTAACTAAAGTAAGGTAGCTTTTATTAGTTGCATACTCTAAAGCTATGACTAAATTTTGGAATTTACCTCTAAAAGGACCTCACAGTTGTCACTGAAATACACATTTCTTGAGACAATGGGCAAAGTTCCCATTTATGGGAAATATGTTCTTTTTTTCACACAGTGAAACTGAGAAAAATTATATCAAATGAGAAATCTTTTTCTCTAAAGTAATCTCCTTAAATACCTCAATAATGCAATACTTGGGAAATGTAATTTTTCAACTCAGACTTGAAAAGGTTATTATGAAACAAACATACAGAAATCTTATTGCTTGGCACCAGATTTTTCAAAAATTAAACTACTGTTTGAACCACCATACTGTTCTCAAATCCTGATTTTTCAAATAATGCTACTTTTATTTTCTGAAGGTAGACTGTTCAACCTAATGACAATCTAGACTGAACCCTGCAATGTACAAGCAAGTCACAGTTCACTTCAAACCAAAAGAAATGATCAATCTTCTGTTTTTGTCAAAATCATATGAATATACTTGTACAAATTAACTAGATTTATCTGTGGCCAATGAAGGAGCCACAGAACGTTGTCTTATGGCATTTTGTGCAAACTCTGTGTTTATTCCTTCTTTGCTTTCAGGTTCCTCTTCTGAAACATCTTCTTCATCAGCCTCTTGTTCTTCCTCCACTTTTTTCAGAGGTTGAGAAGATTCTAGTAATAATTTTTCTTAAAGATAAAAACCAGAAATGTTCTTTTGTTGATGTATTAGAGTTGTGTTAAGAGTACAATCAAGACACAATTCATATGCCCATAAATTGCTTTGGCACTTATTTATCAATCATGTTTGGATTTCCAAAAGGAAAAAGCTATCTTCAAGAACAAGTGATACTGTAAAAATAACTGGTTTGGAAGATCCATTTTACTTACCAAATTCATTCTTATTATCCACCTATTCATAAACTGAACTGAAATTAATGAACCAGAATTAATGCTGTGCATATTGTTGTAAGAAAACAGACTGCATTAAATATAACTATCTTATATTAACTTGCTATTAAATCTTCTAGCTAAGAAGTATACTAAGACAAACTTCAATACCACCCTTGTTTCAGCTCCCAGGAGAACAGGAATCAGACACTTAAGTTGAAGGCTATTTTCCTAGCCATGTTTTTTTCAAGTGGTTTCGTAAAGATGCTTCCACTTCTCCACATATGTAATTTTATTAAGGTGTAATTACAAATAATATAAGATACATATCTTAAGTATACAGCTCAATTAATTTTTTAATATACACACACACATACATATACCCCCCCTCCCTTTGTTAATAGGGACTGTTGCTAGTTAACTTAAACTTAGAACACACACTTAGAGATGCAGAACACAGAATTTGGCCAATAAGCTTTTCTCTGTTCAGTGATCCGAGACTGTCCCTAATCCTAGGCAACCCGGAATGGAGCGGGAAGAACACGGGGGTGCAAGGTAGAAGAAATTACGGGAAGGAATTACCGTAAAGTGGACAATCTGTTGTTTGGTCTGTCTAGCATCCCTTTTCCTGTTGGGTTACCCCTTCCCTATGCTACATCCCAGGTGGCTGTGGTGGACACAAACGACAGTTTAGAGCAGTGGTTCTCCACCAGGGGTGATTCTGCCTCCTAGGGAACACTTGGCTATGTCTGAAGATATTTTTGGTTGCTACAACAGAGAGGGGTGGTGCTACTGGCAACCAGGGGGATGCTGCTGAAAATTCAATAATGTACAAAAGACAGTTCATCACGATTAAGAATTATCCAGCCCAAAAGACCAATAGTGTCAAGGTTGAGAAACCCTGGTTTACAGTGACTGTTCCAAAAAGTGAGCCCTCTATACAAGTGGAATACACCAGAATTTTTCCAAAAGATAGGTGAGTACAGGGAGAAGTATATTTCCTTCTTACTCTGGGATTATGAGCTATAGCTTTCTATAGTCATTCTATTCTCAGGACTAAAAACAGCCCAAAATGGAGCAAGCAAAGTTATAGAGAACTGAGCAATTCAGAAACATAAAAACATTTGAGCCCCAGGATCCAATCAACTCTGCCCTCAGGCTTCCTGACTATGTGAACCAATAAATTCTGATTTTGCTTAAAGTTAGACTCAGTTGGATCTTTTCCTAGCGACGCAAAATCTAAGCCAAACACACATAATGGAAAACAACTCAAAAAAATCCTGTAGCCTGCCGTAGAAGGGATAATATCACATTAAAGTATGGATTAGTATCAGCTGTGTCACAGATTACTTGAGACAAATCTGTTATTAGGTTTAAGGTTTTTGAAGCAAAATAAATATAAAAGGTACATTCAGTGACTTAATTGTCTTTTAAGTAATCTGTGCTTATTATATTTTTTCCTACAGGTCAGTGACCCTTGATGGATAAAATTATTCCCTCCCCTACCTGTGTTCTTCTTAGCATCAATGCAACTATCTAAGAAATTTTTTAAAAACCCTATCAGTTGTTCGACAGACAAGGAATACTGTAAATGCAATCTCCACTGATTTCATTTCAGGAGTTCTGACCTCAGTTTAAGTCCTAAGTCACGAAATACAACAGAAATGTCAGGCCAAAAGTCTGGTTTAGGTTCTACTCTCAGCTCTGTCATTTCTGTGTGAACTTGGAAACACAGTTCATCTCTCTCAGCTTTAGTTTCCTCAACCACAAAATGGGAAGAGTATCACTTATGCAGTCTACTTAAAGAGCTGCTGAAAAGCAAATGGGACGACAGAAAGTGAAAGCTCTTTACAAACAGCAAATAAGAGGGCCTTCATAACAGTACGATTTTCAAGATTAAAAATAAATGATTGGTAGGTAATCCTATTAAGATAAACAGCAGTGAATATTCTAATTCTATAAACCCATCGTGTAGTAAAATACAATGGCAATGAGAATCCTCAAGCAGCTACAGGATTTGCTTTTCCCAATAACCTAACAGAAAAACTCAGACTTGACCAGCATACAAAGAAAAAGCTTCAAATGTGGTCACTATACCAATGAAAAGACTTCAAGAGTGGAATATATTCAACTTTTTTTGACCCAAGTATATTCAAATGGATCCATGAATATCATGGAATTTTCAAACAAATTGACATCAGGTCAATGGTTATCAAATATCTATAAGTTATATGCAGTGTTAAAATTCTCCACACTATAAAAACCAAAAAAAAAACTATGTTTCTAAATCCAATGGGCTGTCATTCTTACATGAAATATACATCCCTCTTCCCCCACCACTCCATATTTAGAAACCTAAGCTAGAAAGGCAACCTGTTTTATGTGTGATTGTGTTTATTACAGAAATCAATGGGATTATAGTGAATAAAAATAAACATTTAAAAATATACTTACTGGAAGGGTATGGCTGTGGTCTGCGCCTTTTTGAAGGACAAAGGCAATCTGCCACAAATATCATGCACTGCAAAAATAAACAGAAGAAGTATGAATGTACAATATAAAGCCAGTGGAACTATATTGAATTATGAAATTCTAAAATATTTTTCTTCCCAGTACTCTGAAAATGAAGTGCTTACAAGTCCTAATAATAGTCCCGAAAGCAGAGTTGCTAAAGCAAACACTGTATATGATCCCCAAACCGGTAATCCAAGGTCTTCAATAAAATAGTTATGGTAAGTCTAAAATCAAAAGAAAAAAATAAACTAAAAACATGGTCATTTCTTAAAAAGTGACAATGTCAAAATGTTTAAAATAGAAATAAAATTTTAGCCCATACCCTGATCCACATAGACAGCTGAAAGAGTGCTGACATACTACTCATCCTAAAATAAAGAGACAAGTGAAAAACTGAATCAGATACACAGCTTTGAAGTAGAATACATGTGTGTTACCTATATCTTCTATTTTTCACTCTATAACTTCCCCAACACAACAGATTTTATTGCTGATGTTACTCAAGATTAGTGATACATCAGTGATTTCAAGCCCATAATAAGAAGGCTTATTAATGGAAATTAACAGTTTCTGAATTTTTGCCACTATGTGATATCCTCATAAACAAAACACTTGATCATTTTTTTTTTCCTTTTCTCCTATTGTTTTGACTATAACCTTTCACCTGATGATTCCTCCAATATACTATGAGTACAGGTTACAAGCTCTATGGAACAAACTGGTTTGAAGTTAGGCACACTGTAAGCAAATGGCAACTCTTATTCACCCTTAAAATCTTCCAAAGAAGTAGAGAAGGGAGCCTGAAGGAAGACTGGGAGCACTTGCTGAGTTGATCCTTCCCACCTAAGCATTACCCTCCTTTTGTATTAAAATTAAACTTACAACAGCATTAGTTTGATATAGTTTAATGATATACAAAATAATCACACAAGAAATAAATGCTAAGTTACCATATAAGTAAAACGGTAAAAGTAAAAAGAACAATTTTCACATAATTAAACCCAAGTAGCTTTGATGGGCAGTTAGAAAAGAGGCCTGCTCCAAAACTTAGCTTTGTGGGTTCCCTCTAGCAGAAGTGGGGCCACTTACACATAAACTAATTCACACACAAGCCAGAGGTCCTGCATGCAGGATGGCCTAATCCAATCACTGATCGCTGGGTGGATGAACCTGCCAAGCTGACCCTGGGAGCGCCTCTTACTCAGTCTACCAATAAAAAAGGTATGGACTGCTGTCCGGAGGAGTCAGCGGAGACTTACAAGCGACCCCCACTTCCTCGACCAGAGAGGGGAAGAATCATTTATGACATGAGATTTCAAACAAAAATCAGTTACATTTTCAGTCCAACACAGACAGGTACATTAACCATGTTGCTTCTGTTCTTTAAAACACAAAATAGGAATAGGAACAAGGAACTGAAACATGAATCACTGTGTTGTCTCACTGTAGTCTGTGCTGATTAGATTCTATCAGGAAGAGCAGGTGCCTTATTTGGGTTGGGCATGGTGGCTCAGTGGGGGAATTCTGACAGTTCAATTCAGAGGTGTAAGGAAAAGGTCCTAAAGATGAACTTTCTTTTTCAAAATACTGCTTAGGGATGATCATGCCCCCACTCCCAGATCCAGAGCATTATCGCTTACACTCTCCATCCTCCAAAGGCAAGTGTGGTAAGAGGACAGGAAGAGACAGCTTAGCCACACCAGGATGAGCCCATGGTGGCCTCAGCAAAACTCAGTATTCCCAGAGGTCTCTCAAAGGACCCGTGAGGCCTTGCTCCCCAAGAAAGATTCAGAAAATGTGCTAGTTATGCCCAATCCTACTGCTCCATAGCAAGCTGCTCTGGAGAAATGTACCCTCTACCTACATATAAAGCTCAGTGGTTAGTCATGTCATTAGGCTCATTGTTCATCCATATTATTCGTACAAAAAGCTATCAGACAGGTGGAATAATTCAATCACACTAAATCAAGAACTTAAATCTAAAGGTAGCATGAGTAGGCATATGGTTGAGGCTTCTCATCCAAATGCTAAGCTCAAATGATAGGGATTTCTCTGGTGGTCCAGTGGTTAAAACTCCACACTCCCAATGCAGGGGCCCTGGATTTGATCCCTGGTCAGGGAACTAGATCCCGTGTGCCGCAACTAAGAGCCCATATGCCTCAACTAAAGATGCCACACACCGCAACTAAGACCTGGCACAGCCAAATAAATAAATATTTAAAAAAACAAAACCAAAAACAAACAAAAAACCCCTCAAATGATAGTTTTACCTATTGTATCGCTCACACTCTTAGGGGGATTTATTAGGTTTTGATGATACAAATGACCGTATTTACAGAACTAAAATATTCCTAAAAAGACTTAATTCTATAGAAAGCCTCCTTCTACATTAACAAGGATCACAGTATCCACTGGACTTAGAAGATAAAGTCAAACTGAAAATATCACATAGTAAATCTGAACATATCTTAAGAGTCCTAGAATTAAAACTAAGTAAATATGCTTTATTTACATGAAATATATGTCCCAATTAATCCTGAAATAAATAAGAGAAAAACCCCTCATACTTACAAAACAGAACCTGGACCAACCCATGATGAAACAGGTTCAATACTCTTCCACTCTTTTTCACTTATAAAGTTTATGAAGTCCTTCTTAGTCCTTGGGCCCTGATAGCGCCTAAATTCACCATTTTTACAACTAAAGATCACAAGTAAATATTAATCAGCACCAAATAAATAAACTTTGTTTTGCTATTTCTATAACCCCATTTTACAATCAATCCTAATCTTCAAAATCATCAGCAATGCAGAAGTAGCAAATTACACTAATTACCTACCCTTGACATCTTAGCCCCAAATTTAATTAAACACTGAGGTTATACTTTTAAACAATCGTAAGTCTTAAGACTGTTATTGTTACTCTTCCAAATAATAAAACTATGAAACACAGTAAGTAATTATATGTCAATTATGTCTCAATAAAAAACTGGGGAGAAAAAGAAACGCAGTACGTAGATATATCTCAGAAAATTACTTTTAAGCCACAATACACACATTAAAGAGATGACTTCATGAAAAAGCAGTTAGAATCGCGTCTGACATTTATTATTTATTAGCTATTGTTAAAGAACTTTCACAGCCATCATGGTTTAAGTCGCTGGAGGCATCTGATGCAGTGACATTCGGCTTTGCGTTCTTCCTGACACCCACCTCCTCCTTCCCATTCCTAATGCATGGAGCTCTGTCATAGGATCGTAAGTGCTCTCCCTGTTCCCACATCTTCACCATTTCTAAATTACCTTAAATAATACTGCCAGTCTAACTCTACTCAATTAACACTTCAATTTTTATCACTTTAAGCGCAAAAACTTTCCATAGCTCCCCACTACCTACAGTAAGATCAGAGGATCCTTTATCCACCCAGAGCCAAAGACAACAAGGAAGCCCCCACTCAAAAACCCAAAGTTTTGCGGAGAAAATGACATTTGAGCTGTTTTTGAAGGATAGGTAGGATTTCAGCAGGCAGAAATTAGGGGAATGAGCATGATAAACAACGTTACTAAAAGAAAAAAGCAGGAAATTCCAGAAAATTTCAGGGGGTGTTAAGACAAGGGGGAGACTGACTAGCCAGTTTAGGGGCATGTGGAGAAAAGGACTGAGTAAAAACGGAGAGAAGCACTTACAGAGACAGAGAAGAGACATTTAAACATATACAAAGGGAGTCGTGGCAAATAAAAAGGTACAGGGAAACAGATACAAACATGAAAAAAAGACAAGGAAAATCAAGATACACACAGAACCGCCAACTTCTTGTTTGTGTAACTTTTAAGTGAAGGAGAGAAGTGCCTCCTGGCATTCAACCCACCAGCTAGATGAACATTAAGGTTCAGGGCAGATACAGAGATTTAAGATTTCTTATGGCCAGTTCAGAAGATAAAGACAAACTAAAAAACCTGACACTGAACACTACATAATCTTGTTTATTCTGACTTAACAACCATTTCACCTACCACTGTCCCCAAGGCTGAGCTACAGCACTTTCTAATAGCTGATGTTTGAACATACCATGATCCTAATTATAACTGTTTATGAGACTGTTCTCAGGATGGAATGCTTACTCTGCACTCTTGAAAAAATGCTACCTCCAAAGTTGAGTTTAAACCGCATATTCTCCAGGAACCAGTCCAAAGCAGCGATTTTTTTCCTTACCAAATTTCCTACAGTACTTACCACAACTCTGCGCTCATAATCACTTACTAGCTGAATGGTATCACACCATTTCTCGTGCACATCATCTTCTAAAACAATTACAAATCTTTGGGATCACAGATTGTTTCATGCATCATTCATCTATCTAAAGGCACCTAGAATGGCACTAAGCAAAGTAAGCCTTCTAGTAAACTTATTGAATAGAATGTTCTTTAAACATGATCTAGGCTGGAGGTCTACTATTTTGATTACACTATGATGCATCTTTCATAACTACAGAATCTTCAAATACTTACTGATAAACAGTAGGAAGAGCACTTATGATAAATCGTCCGCTTAGTCCTACAAATGATAAAGAAAGATTAGAAATAAATACAAGAAAGAACACACAGCAGGTTTTATATGGGCCAATCACTTACCACTTAAAAGCTGACTCTGAATTACTTGAATACTAATAGGCAAAGAATATGAAATTATACCTAAAAATAGTTGAGCTCTGTAATATAAACAATGAAAGAAATTCCAATTACGTACTTAAAGCAACTGAAAAAAAACTCTACTATACATTATCTCCATTTAAAAGTATGTAAAATCTGAATATTGAAGACATTTGTGAATATATACGTATAAACATTTGGTCAATTATACTACTATAAGATTACTAGCTGAGTCATGGGACAGCACAATATAACTGTGGTCTTAGGTCTAAAATCAAATGAAACTGCATTTGATAATCAAAAAGCAAACACAGAGTTTCTAAGGTATTGTTAAAAATGGAAAATATTATGAATCTTCCAAAAGGTGGGCAATAACAGCATCAGCTAACATTATCAACCATGTGTTAAACACTAAAATAACTAAGAACCAATCTATGACTCAGTTTTATGATCTGTAAAACGGGGATACTATCTACCCCACAACGTTGTATAAGGACTACATAATAAATGCAAAACACTTGGAGCAGTACCTGTAACAGTAAGTGCTCACCAAATATTAGCGATTATTACCATTTGGGATGGGGCAGAATCAAGAATCCAGGTTTACTGTGACCAAGAACAGGTAAGAAGAAGCATCTGTAAGGGCAGGGCCTGACACTTCTCCAGGGGGCCAAGTCAGGAGGCCACAACCACGAGGGCTTTGTAATTAACAGCCAATGTTCTCAAATCTCAGTTAAAGGATTAAATTTGAAATCCAATTGCAGAGATTTAGACGACTCACACAGGGAATGTGACCTTGACTCTACAAAGAACCTCAACCACATGCTCCTTATTCTGAAGCTTGGTACAGATGCAAATGCTGGGTTAACCAATGTCCACCTGAGCCACAATGTTCTAGGGCTTCTCACAGACGTCTTACATACTAGTCTGGGGCCTGAGATGCAAAGGAAAAAAGATCACAGGCAGTTATGTGAGGGAAGAGTGGGGGGAGGGAGATGTCTCCAAGGTCCCTTAGAGCAATAGAGAAAAGAAGTAAGCTGCCATACCCAACCAGGGAATCCACTTTCTGCGGCACTTCACACTGAGCCCCCATCAGGGAGGTGGGTAAGTCAGCCTAACCAGCTGAAGACAGTTCTGTTTTTAAAAACTAGTGAAAGGTAGAGTTAAGATCATGCAATGTGGAAAACAGACCAACAGATCATCCCAATCTGCAACGAAACAAAATTAACCAAAGACTTACAGTACCTGGCTGCTCTGTGACATCTACTTTTGCAACATTAACCTCAAGATCTTCTCCCCATTCGGCAAAACTTTCCCATTCTGGTTGAAGATTCTGACAAGCAGGACACCATGGAGCATAACTAAGAAATAGTTTTTAAAAAAGTTAAACACTCTAATATGATCATATTGGGATAAAAATTCTAAAATGTGTAACTTGTGAAGAATATTTTATACTAAAAACAAGATAGCAAAGTGGTTAATTTTGTGAAGATGAAAAGGTTTTAAGTGTGAGTCGAACACTCTGGAAATCAAGAACTATGAATTGATAATGCTAATCACAGAAAAGTAATTCTGAGAATAAGTTTTTAAGACACAAGGCCTTTTTCAAGTGCAAAACAGCTCTTTAAAAACCTTTGGGGGCTTCCCTGGTGGCGCAGTGGCTGAGAGTCCGCCTGCCGATGCAGGGAACATGGGTTCAGGGGACACGGGTTCGTGCCCCAGTCCGGGGAGATCCCACATGCCGCGGAGCGGCACGTCCGGAGCCTGTGCTCTGCAACGGGAGAGGCCACAACAGCGAGAGGCCCGCGTACAGCAAAAAAAAAAAAAAAAAAAACCTTTGGATTTCTTTTATTATAAGGTGGGCAGAAAGCTCAAAGCCAAATTTGGAGTTCATCAGTTTTAACAATGGTATGTGCAGGAGTCACAAGTGCCAAGGTGCTAGTAAAAAAAGAGGAAGCACCCACGGCTGTGGTGAACAGGAAACACGTGCCTCATCTTAAGGAAGGAAACACTACATAGCTTGACAGGTCCAGGACAGCTGGCCCAGTGCAGCAGGCTATTCCAATTTAAAAGGAGCTGAAAATCTGCATTTTTATGTAAAAATGCTACCTCAAAACTTAACCCAGACACAAACACGAGGCCGGCCAAATGAAATTCTCTGCCCAGACCTTGGTCAATCTCGGGTTTATAAATCTGTGGCCAAGCATATTAGCATTTTAATTACTCTTCTGGTATTCATTCTTAAAAGGCCCTGAATCTTTCCTAGGATTTGATTTTTCCCATTTTATTGTATATTATCTCATAATTTACCTCAGTTTTTTTTAATGGAACCAGGAAGAATAAAGCCTGTACCTGTTAAACACAAGAGTAGAGTTTCTGTACTTCATTCTATTTTCTTGACTTATTTTATGAAAATAAAATTCCTAAAAGTAATATGCATTGTGGAACAAGACTAGTACCATACACAAAAGCCAAAGTCCGTAACAATAAATTGAATTACAATGAAAATATCTCTGTAACATAACTCCTGATCAGGGCAGATTTAATGCAGATAACTAACTTGTAGTAAGAGCTGACTATCATTAGAAATACTAGATCCTTTTTCAAGTTTCTTTTGTTTCTTCGGTGCTTTTTAGAGACAACTTCATATTCAGTAGGCTAGCGGAAAAAATACTACGGTATGCTCTTAATTTCATACAGATGCTCTAATTCAAATCCCCAAATACTTCACTTCTGACTACTGTATTGATATAGTTTGATCAAATGAGTTAATAAAAATCTCCTTGAGTAATACTTGATTTAATTTGCATAAAAGTTCATAATCACAATTGTTCAACACATTATTTATGAAACTGTGAATATTTTATGGGCACTATCTAAAACAAGGTACTGAGGACAATGAAACCCAAATGCTGTCCCTGGTTATATTTCCTCTCCCCTGCACCTTCAATGGTGCCTGAAAATTCATTTCACTGAGTTACAGATTATATGCATACTATATAAACATTTCCCCTATTGTATCCTGCATACAGATGTTCTATGCCTTGTTTGACTTTATGACTCAGGAGTTACTGATGTGACCTTGTGGGTTCTCCCTTGGGGATGTCCACCTCCACCTCCCTCCTTAACTGGCAACCCAACCACCCAGAAAAACACCCGCCTGAACCCTGTTAAGGAAGGGGGTTATTCTAACAACATCTACATGTCTACTCTGTGTTAGTTTCTGGAGACAAAAAGAAAGCCACTATGGCAATACCTGGACATATTAATTAAAGCTTTTAGATATGTCTCTCATCTGTAAAATGCGGGAAATAATACCTATCTTATATAATTTGTAAAGAATTAAATATGATAACGTATGTAAAGAGCTTAGAAGTGTTTAGTACAGTTAACAGTCAGTAATGGTGTTTTTTACTAATGAATAATGACTAGTACCACTAATAATACTGCCACCACGATCACCACCACCACCAATTTAGTGACTAAAGCAAAGGCAGACAGTTTATTATCTACCGATGCAGAAGGGACGTTATTATAACGGAATCACCACAGACACATGGTTTTATCTGAACAATAAGTGACGAACTGACGCTCTTTTAAGAGTTTATAATCACACTCATACATTAATTTTTTTAATGCAATACCATTTAGAGAGGCATAAGAGTAATAACCCAAAACATTCAGTACTTTGCAAAAACACACACACAAAAGAAAAATGAAACGTGGGCAAAGAAAAAAACAACAAATGATAAAGGGAACGCAGATGTTTAAATAACGCAACTTGAATTTACTCGGCATTTACAATAAAAATATGCCTAATCCATAAAATAACATTTAAAATAAACTAAAAGAGTCTCAAATTCTAACACTGTAAGTGGACTACTTTTTAAGGATAATGAGACAAAAAGAGAGGAGAGGTTCACTCAGTTTCCTCCTTTGTAGAGTTTGGTGAAATAAGTCTGTTAAGTCTGTGAAGACTCATTCCAAAATGAATAATTGTATAGGAACTAGACAGACCAACCACCCTCAACCCCAAAGCCATGAAGAAAGAGAATTCAAAGCTGAAAGTAACCTCACAGGCGCACCTCAGTCCTAGCAACCGAACTAGGGTGCACACTTTAGAAGAAACTTAACAGAGTATCCCCTGGTCAGAAACGAGGAGGGGGTGGGACCACGGCTGCGGAGGATCCCAAGAGGAGTTAGGGGATCGCGAGGAGTCGGGGGCTCCCGCCCCGCGCCTCAGAGTCGCAGTCCCGGGTAGTCTGGGACTCGCATGAGACGAACGGGGATGAAATCGGGCGTCCAGACTTGGAACTAGGACCCCAGCCCCCCGAGGGGGCCCCGAGACCACCGCCCCGCACTCACAATTCTATCATCCACTCTCCTTCCAGCAACTCTCTCCAGTTCTCGTCCGTGATGATCCGCACGTCGCTCCGCCGCCCGTGGGTCCAGGGAGCCCCCCAAAGCAACAGCAGCAGCACTGCCACGGGGATCCTGAGACTCCCGGAGGGCGCCATGTCGGCCGCTCGCCCACCCACAACGAGCGCGGCCGCCCTCACTTCGCGAAGCGGCTCTGCACTTCCGCCCGCGCGGGCTGATCGGCTCGTGCGCATGAGCGCGGCGACGCTCGCGCGCGCGCGCGCCTTGAGAACTCTCAATGCGCATGACGAAGCCAGGTCCTAGTGGGTTGGTGGAGCAGAGAAAAAGGGAGCGCTCCTGTTCCCTAGTGCGCATGACAGAAAAGGGGTCTCTCGTCCTGTCTTCTGCTACGCTCTAAACCGTTTTGGAGGAAGAGTGAACGGAGGGCGTGGTATGGAAAGTGGGGCGGGACTTCGGAGAGGAACGGCTTAAAAATTTGCCTCAGGATTTTGGCGCCGAATGATTGGCATTTATACTTAACGAAGGCAGTGGGTAAGTTTACACTAAAGCAGTTTCCAGTTAAATGCCCGTCAGAGTTTTCTTTTGTTTCCTTTGAAAATTTTTGTTGGGAAGCTAATGGATGTTTATGAGTCCGAATATTGGTTTACTTCTGGGGGATTACAGACTGTAAAGGGGTACAAGAGAACCTTATGGGTTCACTTTGTATTCTGTATCTTGGTCTGAACAATGCTTACACAGGTCATACCTAAAAAACCATTGAGACTGTATAGCTCAGGGAACTCAGTGCTCTGTGGTGACTTAAATGGGAAGGAAATCCAAAAAAAGAGAGGATATATGTATACTTATAGCTGATTCACTTTGCTGTACAGCAGAAACTAACACAACATTGTAAAGCAACTATACTCCAATAAAAATTAATTTAATCAAAAAACACACACAAAAACATTGAGCTGTACGTGTTTAGTGCACTTAGGATGTGTATTATGCACTTTAGGATGTATATGATGCCTCAGTTTTTTGTAATGCAGTAGTTACAGAGATGCTAAATCAGAAATTCAAAATGGAACAAGACGCAGGCTTGTAACGAATATTTAAGGGGTTTTTTCCTCAAGCATTTGTAAATACAAATGCAAATCAAAATGTGCAGTCTTTAGAAAGTATTAATCAGTCAAATGAAAATAGTTGCCATTACACCTCCTCACTTCACATTCTCTCCTAAACTCAATCCAGTTGGCTGATTTCCCCACCCCTTCGCTGAAATGCCCTTTCTAGGACACTAGTAATCTGCGTGTTAACATTATTTTTACTTGACTGCCAGCAGCATTCTGTCACCACACCCTTCTTGAAAGGCACGGTGTGGTGCCTCACTTGCTTTTTTTTCTCCTCACTAGCTGCTCCTTCTGAAATTCTTGGCCGTCCTCTCGTACTTGACTTCCAGACATTGGCTTTCCCCAGGATGCTGTACTGGCCCCCCTCCTCTTCATATCCACATGCTCCTCCAGATAACCTCAATTCTGGCTTTAAAAGCTATCAATATGCCTGTCATTCCAGCCCTGACCTTTCTGGGAACTTCAGACATGTATGTGGTTAAAAAACAAAAGTCAACCAAGTAAATTTAAAGATCTGATTGTCTTGGGACTTCCATGGCGGTCCAGTGGTTAAGACTTCGCCTTCCAATGCAGGGGGTGCAAGTTCGATCCCTGGTTGGGGAGCTAAGATCCCACATGCTTGTGGCCAAAATATCAAAACAAAAAACAGAAGCAGTATTGTAACAAATTCAATAAAGACTTTAAAAATGGTCAACATCAAAAAAAATCTTAAAAAAAAAGATCTCATTGTCTTTATTTGGTGATTCATGAATCAGGCAGCATCCCATCTAGCAACTAGAAGGGCTCTCCTAGAGGTTATACAGAATGGAAGGCTTTTATAGGAAGAAGGGTGAGGTAAGGGAGTTATTAGCAAAAGAAAATAAAATTATTTTTTAGGCCTTTTTAGGAGAGGAGAACTGGCAAGGGTTTTATCATGAGATTGCCTCTTCTTTAAGTCTGGATTTGCTCTCATGGGGGGCAAATTACTCCATTTTAAGACTGTTATTTCTTTTTTAACAATATTCAACCCGTGGCTGGACAACTCTTGGATATCTAATAGGTAGCTTAAACATAACAGCATCAAAAAATAAAATTCTTGATTCTCCCTCTCCTGGTTTTCCATCTCAGTTAAGAGCCCCAAGGTCCATCTGGTTGCTCAAGACAAAAATTTACATTTTAATTCTTCATTATTGTTCTCTCTTTTCACCCCCTCTTCATGTACTCCATCAGCAAGTCCCATGAACTCTACCTTCTCTAATTTCCATCTCCACAGCCAATACCCTAGTCCAAGTTTCTATCATCTCTTGCCTCGACAATAATAGATTCCTAACTGATCAGCCTGTGTCCTCTCTTTTGCTTCTCTAAATAAGATCTAGCAATTTCTCCTTAAAACCCTCCAAGAAGTTCCCACTGCACTAAACATTAAAACCAAACTCCTTAAACTCATTACTATGGCTTAAAAAGTCCTACATGATCTGACATCTGCCTAACTGCTACCTCGTGTAGTACTGGCTCTCCTCCTCCCTACCCTGCTACACTCCAGGGGGTCCCTGAATAAATCAAATTCATTCTCACACTAGAGAATTTGCATTAGCTGTTCCCTCTGCCTACACTACTTCCCCGCCAGTCTTCACATCACTCCTTTATTTTTTTTTCTAATATCACTAGACCATCAGTACTTTATTAATATTTTTTTAACATCTTTATTGGAGTATAATTGCTTTACAATGGTGTGTTAGTTTCTGCTTTATAACAAAGTGAATCAGTTATACATATACATATGTTCCCATATCTCTTTCCTCTTGCGTCTCCCTCCCTCCTACCCTCCCTATCCCACCCCTCTAGGTGGTCACAAAGCACCGAGCTGATCTCCCTGTGCTATGCGGCTGCTTCCCACTAGCTATCTATTTTACGTTTGGTAGTGTATATATGTCCATGCTACTCTCTCGCTTTATCACAGCTTACCCTTCCCCCTCCCCATATCCTCAAGTCCATTCTCTAGTAGGTCTGTGTCTTTATTCCCATCTTGCCCCTAGGTTCTTCATGACCATTTTAAATGGAATATTTTAATACATGGTCCTTTGTGACTAACTTCTTTTATTTAGCATAATGTATTCAAAGTTTGTACATGTTGTAGCATGTATCAGTACTTCATTTCTGTTTATTGCTGAGTCACATTCCATTTTATGAATATATCTGTTTATCCATTCATCAGTTGATGGACATTTGTTCTGCTCTTTGGCTGTTTATGAGTAATGCTACTATCAACATTCACAAGTTTTTGCAGGAACATAATGTTCTCATTTCTCCTGGGTACACACCTTGAAATGGAAATGCTTGTGGTGTAGTATCTAAGAAAGTGACTATTGCCCAATCCAGGGTAACCGATGTTTTTTATCTAAGAGTTTTATAGTTTTATCTCATACATTTGTGTCTTTGATCCATTTTGAGTTAATTTTTATGTATGGTGTGGGATAGGGGGTCCAACTTCATTCCATAGCATGTGGATAGCCAGTTGTCCCAACACCATTTGTTGAAAAGACTATTCTTTCACCATTGAATGGTCTTGGCACCCTTGTCAAAAATCAGTTGGCCATAGATGTTCGAGGGGGGTTATTTTTCCCCTGACTTTTCAGTTCTATTCCATTGATCTGTGTGTCTCTCTTGATACCAATAGCACACTCTCTTTGTTACTTTAGTTTTGAAATTGGGAAGTATGAGTCTTCCAACTATGTTCTTTTTCAAGATTATTTTACCTATTCCGGGACCCTTGATTTTCCATATAAATTTTAAAATCAGCTTGTCAATTTCTATTAAAAAGTATGTGGGGATTTTGCAAGAGAATGCGTTAAATCTGTAGAACAAATTGGGGAGTATTGCCCTTTTAACAATATTAAGCCTTCCAGCCCATGAACATGGGAAGTCTTGTCATTTATTTGGGTCTTCTTAATTTTTTTCAGCAATGTTTTATAGTTTTCAAAGGCTAAGTTTTGCACCTCTTTTATTAAATTTATTCTTAAGTATTTATTCTTTTTGATGCTAATGTGAATGGAATTGTTTTCTTAATATCATTTTTGTTTTGTTCATTTCTGCTGTATAGAATTACAGTCGAATTTGGTATTTATCTGTATCCTGCAGCTTTGCTGAATGTGTTTATTAGTTCTAAAAATTACTAGATAATTTTTAGTGGATTCCTGAGGATTTTTTGTATACAAGATTATGTGATCTACAAGTAGAGATAGTTTTACTTCTTTGTTTCCAATTTGGATGCCTTCTATTTAATTCTCTCACCTAATTTCCCTGGCTAGACCTCCAGTCCAATGTTGAATAGAAGTGGCAAGAGTAGATATCCTTGTCTTGTTGCTGTTCTTAGGGGGGAAGCATTTAGTCTTTTATTATTAGTATGATGTGAGTGTGGGTTTTTCATAGATGCCCTTTATAAGGTTGAGGAAGTTTCCTTCTGTTCCTAGGTGGTTGTGTATCCTGAAAGAATGTTTAATTTTATCACATGCTTTTTCTGCATTTATTAAGATGATCAAGTAGTCTCTGTCCTTTATTCTATTGATATCATTTATTAATTGACTTTTGAATGTTAAACCAACCTTACATACTGCTCACCACATGACAGGCCAGTAAACCTAGAGATGAATTGTTGGGGCACAGAATAGTGACTTTATTTGGAAAGCCAGCAGACTGAGAAGACGGTGGACTAGTGCCCCAAAGAACCATCTTGCCTGGGTTTGGATGCTAGTTTCTTTTATAAACAAAGAGGGGGAGATGAGGAAGTAAAGTAAAAAAGGTAATGCACAATAAGTTGTTGCTATATTTCCTGGTTACAGCTAGACTCTGGAGGAGATGCGGTAATTTCTTCTTCCCTGCAGCAATTCACAGGTGAGCCTGGTCAGGATGTTTCCTGTGAGCTTAAACAAAGGTATTTTTGCTTGACGTTCAGGCATGGGCGGCAGGGTACTTGGAAATGGGCCATTATGTATACTTTAAGCTATAGGCAACATCCCTTTAGTGATTAACTTGTATTATAGCAAAAGCAATACAATACGAAGGTTAAAGTAAAAGAAACAGACCCAATATGGAGTCAGATCTGTTATTGCCTATTACAGTTATGGTGTTTAGTTTTTTTTGTATATTGCTAGATTCAGTTTGCTAGTATTTTGTTGAGGATTTTTATATCTGTATTCATAAGAGATACTGGTCTATAGTTTTCTTGTGATGTCTTTATCTCATTTTGTTATCAGGATAATACTAGTTTCATAGAATGAGTTGAGCAATGTTCCCTCCTTTTCTATTATTGGAAGTATTCGTAAAGAATTTCTTTTGTCGTCTTCTTTAAATGTTTGGTAGAATTCTGCAGTACAGTCATCTGGAGCTGGGCTTTTCTTTGTGGATATCCAATCTCTTGTAGATTTATTCAGATTTTCCATTTCTTCTTGAATCCGTTTTGGTAGTTTGTGTCTTTCTAGGAATGTGTCTATTTTATCTAAGTTATCTAATTTGTTGGCCTACAAGTGGTCATAGTATTCCCTTATAATCCTTTTTATATTTGTAAGGTCAATATTAATGTCTCTTTTTTTTTTTTTTTGCGATACGTGGGCCTCTCACTGTTGTGGCCTCTCCCGTTGTGGAGCACAGGCTCCGGATGCACAGGCTCAGCGGCCATGGCTCACGGGCCCAGCCACTCCGCGGCATGTGGGATCTTCCCAGACCGGGGCACGAACCCACGCCCCCTGCATCGGCAGGTGGACTCTCAACCACTGCGCCACCAGGGAAGCCCTAATGTCTCTTCTTTCATTCCTAATTTTAGCAATGTGAGTCTTCTCTCTTTTTTCTTGGTCAGTTTAGCTAAAGGTTTGTCAATTTTGTTGATCTTTTCAAAGAACAGACTTTTACTTTTGTTGGTTTTCTCTATTGTTTTTTTATTCTCTCTTTCATTATTTTTTTCTTTTTGCATGATTTGGATTTAGTGTGCTTTCCCTCTCCCCCTAGAGTATTTTAAAGTAGAAGACTAGGTTATTGATTTTCTTAATGTAGATTTTGAACCGCTGAGTTTCCTCTAAACACTTCTTCAGCTGCATCCCATAACTTCTGTTATGTTTGTTATGTTGTGGCCCTCATTTCATTCATGTCATAGTATTTACTAATTTCTCTTTTGATATCCTCTTTGTCGGTTATTTAGAAATAACGTGTGTTCTTTATTTCCATATATTTGTGAATTTCCCAAATTTCTTTGTTATTAATTTCTAATTTCACTCTATTGTGATCAAAGAGCACACTTTCTGTGATTTCAGTTCTTTCTAATTTATTGACACTTGGTTTATGGCTTAGCATATGGTCTATTCCAGAGAATGTTCCAACCCTTGAAAAGAATTTGCATTTTTCTGTTGTTGGGCAGAGTGCTCTATAGATGTCTATTAGGTCTAGGTGGTGTATAATGTTGTTCAAGTCTTTTAATTCCTTGCTGACCTTCTGGCTAAGTGTTGTATTATTGAAAGTGGGGTATAGAAGTCTCCAACTATTGTCTCTTCAATTCTGATAGTTTGTATTTCATGTATTTTGGGGCTCTGTTTTATATATCTTAATAATTGTTGTATATTTCTGATGGATTGACTCTTATAAAACTTCCCTCTTTATATCTAGCAACATTCTTTATTTTACAGTCTATTTTGTCAGATATTAGTAGAGCCACTTGCTCTGATTTTATTAAATTAACACTTGTTATTAGAGCCCTGGGGTGTCAGATGGATAGCTGCCTTCTGGCAAAAGACCACCAGGGAAATTGAATAGAGAAGTTTATTACTCACAAGTCCTGAAGGAAGTATACAGCATGCCTTGAGGGCCCACACAGGGAGGGTGAGGCAGGGTGCAGGCAGAGAGAAGCAGGACTTGGGGCACATGCCTCTCTTAGGGTCAGTGAGTGGAGTGCTTTGGGGTTCCTGGGCAATTCAAACCAAAAAGAGCAGAGTTTTAGTAAGCTTCTCAGGGGTCTTATCTAAGGGGTGCACAGAGTGAAGCCCCTGAGAGGATGAGGGGGACAGTTTATCACAAGAGCCACTGGGGGGAGTCATATCAGTAACCTACATTTACTTGTGACCCTCGGGGCTGTTACCTAGGGCATACACTCACAGGACGGGCTAGAGTTAGTTCAACGCTCCTACAGGCTGCTGGGTCACACAAAACGTATGCTGAGGCAGCAATATTATAGAGTAACTTAGCTAAACTCTCCGAGAACTACACTAACAGTAAGATAACATCCTCAGATGGTCTCACAGGCTCTTTAAGCCAAGATTAGGAAGATTAATTATTCTCTTCTCCCATTTGGATACAGCAAGGCAAAAGTAAGGATCATTCTAAATGTATGAGGTTGGCTTTAAAATTTAACTTTAAAGACGCTTATTAAATATTTTATAATGTTCATGCATAAAATATTTAAACCCAGCTAGAGAAAAATGTAGCTTTTCAAAGGGATACTATCATGTGAAACCCTAAATTAGAGTTAATAAATGAAGATTTGGCCATCTGAAGGGTTACTAATCACTGACATAATTACTTGGCAAGTTGCAAAGTATTTGTAGCTCAAGGTTAGCTTAATATATGTTATTGCAGTTGTCCAAAAGGCACAAGCAAAGCTAAAGCTATAGACACCAGAGTTAAATTCGGAAGTCTGGCCAATTGTAGGAGGAGAAAGAGAAGTGTGTTCACTTAGCATTAAAATCTCTGACACAAGTAGCAGCTCTTCCCACACAGATGGCTCAAGGCATAGAAGAGATCATAAATGATGCAGAGTCAGGACAACAAGAAATGCTTGAACTGAACCAGGACAGAGATGGTTATCTGAGCACACCATGGGTCTCACAGTTTCCCTGCCCATGAGAGTTGGCAGTTAATACAGAGCAACACTGCATCTTAACTTATTTTTACCTATTATATTAACTATACTAGGTTAAATATCAAATTTTATATATGAACAGATATACCATACTTATATGTAAATATATCTCTGAAATTCAATAATTATGGAAAATGACCCCTTAATTGTTGTTATGGACTGAGTGTGTCTCCCCAAAGTTCACGTGTTAAAGCACTAAGCACCACTACCCCCTCCCTGTTCCATGCAGTGGTATTAAGAGGTGGGGCCTTTGTGAAATAATTTGGTTTAAATGAGGTCATGGGGATGGAACCCCCTTGATGGAATTAGTACCCTTATAAGAAGAGGAAGAGAGACCAGAGCTTCTTTTCTCTGCCATGTGAGGATAACAGCAAGAAGGCAGTCACCTGCAAACCAGGAAGAGGACCGTCACCAAGAACCCAAACTGCTGGCACCTTGATCTTAGACTTCCCAACCTCTGGAACTGTGAGAAATAAATGTCTATTATTTAAACCACTAAGTCTGTGGTGTTTTGTTACAGCAGCCTGAACTGACAAGGACTGTCATTTAAAAAAAATTAAAGGCAGCAAGTCAGTATGCTTTTGTTTTTTTGTTTGTTTGTTTTAATTTATTTATTTATTTATTTTTGGCTGCATTGGGTCTTTGTTGCTGCGCATGGACTTTCTCTAGTTGCGGTGAGCAGGGGCTACTCTTCATTGCAGTTCTCATTGCAGTGGCTTTTCTTGTTGCGGAGCACGAGCTCTAGGCACACAGGCTTCAGTAGTTGTGGCTCGCGGCCTCTACAGCACAGGCTCAGTAGTTGTGGCGCACGGGCTTAGTTGCTCCGCGGCATGTGGGATCTTCCCAGACCAGGGCTCGAACCTGTGTCCCCTGCGTTGTCAGGCGGATTCTTAACCACTGTACCACCAGGGAAGTCCCTGCTTTTGTTTTTTAATATTTCCATTCTAAATAATATTTGGACCCAATAGCATAAGAGTATCTGTTTTTACAAAAGCCTAATATGTTAGTTATCTATTGCTTCCTCAAATTACTTCAAGTTCAGTAACTTAAAAACAATAAACATGATCTCTCACAGTTTCTGTGTATCAGGAATTCAGAAGTGGCTAAATTCCTGGTGATTCTGGCTCAGTCTTTCATGAGGTTATTGATAATGGTGCAGGAGGTAACATTCAATAACCATTGATAATGGTTATTGATCAATGGTGCACCATTGATCATGGTGCAGTCATCTGAAGGTTTAACTGGTACTGGAGGATCCACTTATCAAGTGGCTGTCTGTCATGTGCTGGCAAGTTGGTGCTGACTGGTGGGATGCTCCAGCACCTTTCCACGTACGTCTCTCCATGAGGTCTTCATGACTCCAAGAAAGCAAGCCAGAAGCAGTGATGCCTTTTATGACCTAGTCTCAGAGACCACTCACCATGAGTCACTTCTGCAATATCCTACTGGTCTTAAAGGTCAGACCTGTTCATTGTGGTAGAGGATCATACAAGAGTGTGATACACATAGACAGGGATCACTGGGGGCCATTGTGGAGTCTGGCTACCATACCTAATAGCTCCATTTTAATGGTCATGATGGCTTAGGTCTGGTGGCCAAGAACCTGGTTCTGGTGTTAGGTAGACAAGTATTCCAGTTTTAATTGCACTACCTACTTACTCTTTCTAATCCTCTGTTTCCTCATCTGTTGTATGGAAATGGTAGATCCATCTCACAGGTTTGCTGTAAGCATTAAATGAGTTAATGGACACAGAATAATCCTTTCTGTCAGATCATGTCATTTCGTAACTTAAAGTCCTCCAGTTGCTTCCCATCAGACTTAGAATTCAACTGGTCTGACAGATCCAGACCTAGCTACTCACTGCCTTAGACACTACTGCTACTGCTACCACTATCATTACTACTACTACTACTACTACTGCCACCACCACAACCAGCACCACTACCTAACCAGCTCTGATATGGTTTCTTCTCACTGTCTCCCTTCCTCACTCCACTCTATCCACTGGCCTCTTTTCTGTTCAACCATACTAAGTTCCCTCCTACCTCAGAGCCTTTACACTTGCTGTTCCCTGTACCTGGAACATCCTTTCCCTGTATGTTTTCATGGATCATTTGCCCACTTCATTCAGGTCTCTGCCTGAATGTTACCTCCTCAGAGACCTTCCCTGGCCATTCCTTTCATCCCTTTATCCCTCTTTGTTTTTCTGTTTATAGCTCTTATCACTACTTGACATTTTATTATATATTTGTTTGCCTATTTTGATTTTTGTGGCTCTCCTTTATTCGTGTGTGAGTTCCATGAATACTATGTCTCCTTCACCACCTTATCCTTAGTGCTTAGAAGTATGCCTGGCTTATAGTACACGTTTCATAAATATTTGTTTGAAAATTAAAGAACGCATGCAAATTACACAGCACATTGCTTGACCCACAGCATCATGAGGCGTTCAGTAAATCTTAGCTGACTTCAACCTCATCGTCATCTGCATCCTTCCCATCTTCCCCAACCACCCTAATATCTCAAATGTATATGGTGCTTTACAGTTCTCAAATTCTTTTGTCGTTTATAGAAAATAGGTAATAATACTTAAAGCAAAGCTGTAATTGTGTAGCTATAATTGAAATGCTCTGACAAGTAATGAAACTGGAAAGTGCAGGGGGAGGATTTGTCTCCTATAAACAGGTTTTTTTTGTCAAATGGCCCTGCCTGAAAATTGGTCTTTTCCCACCAAATGAGCAGGCTTTCCTGAGGACAGATCAATGTATTATAAACTGGTCATTTTAAGTTCATTTAAGACTTGACTCTTAAAAGAGTCTTTAATGGTTGAGCAGTGCCCTGGATCTTTCTAGGCCAAACTCTGAAGCAGAGGATCATGTCTTATGACTTTTCAACTTTTGGAATTCTCCTGGAAGGTTAGTCATTTCTTCCACATGCTGGCCTGCTTGCCTGTCTGGTGCCTTCACATAAATTAAGGAAAGGAAACCTTTCCTCCTGCAGGGGACTTGACTTGGCAGAGATAGCGGCTGGGGCACAGGGCACTGTCTACAGACAGTGAATTTGAGCCTCACTTACCCCTTGGCTGGAGGCCCTGGAGCACAGTGGCGGGCAGTGGAAGTCTCTGCTTCCTTTGTGCTGCCCACAGGCCGCCCATCTCCGCTGTCATCCTAGGAGATGACTATCCTGCTGAATCCTACTGAGTAGAACAAGTCTTGGCTGAGTCTAGTCCAGTGGGGACTGTATAGCAAGGTGCTTAAGAGTCAGGGTTCTAAAGTCAGATTCCTGGCCTTGAATCCTGCCTCTACCAATTAGTGATCTGAGAACTTAGGCAAGTTATACAATCTCTCTGTGCCTCAGTCTCGGGCTGTTGTGAGGCTCATGTGAGTTAATATATGTAATGCATGCTCAATACACATTATTTATTGATATAGAGTGGCCCAGAAAACCTAGGAGCATTGTTCAAATAGTGCATCCTTGTGCATTTTTGAGCAGCTGGATGAAAATATAGTAACATCTAAGAATGCTTCATTTTGATGCCTTCCACTCAGCCTTTCTGGAGTCAGAGACTGGCATTGCGTTGAGTCATTCAGCAAGCATTTGAACACTTCCTGTGCACAGTGGTGGACAAACACATTTAAAGAGATAACCCCCACCTTCAAAGTATGTTCCCTAATTCTCAAAAAGTGAATCAAACTAAGAGAACACTACTGTCCTAAAACAAATGTGACCATATCAGGAAACATGGCATATTCTGGTTTACCGGCATGGACTCATGCTTTAGAGATAGATCATCTTTCAATTCAAGCTCCCTCACTTATTGGTTGTGTGACCTCAAGTAAGTTACTTAACTTCCACGAGCCTCAGTTTTCCACTAAGTAAAATGAGGGGGGGAAAGTTTCAAGGGTCACTGTAAGGATTGAGATAATATTTAGAACGAAAGGGGTCTGGTACACAGGAGATAATTATTCACTGGTAGCTTTTGTCCTTATCAATCACCTAATTTCCATTGTAAAGATCTGTGATGGCTTCTAATATCCCACAGGTGAAAGTCCAGATACATCCCATTCCAGGCCGTTGGGAATCTGGCCACACCTACCTTTCTACACTCTACTTTCACCATGAACCTTACAGCCCAAACACATGGAACTACTTACAGGTTACAGAGCCTGCCGTCACACATACCCTGCCTTCTTCCAAGGTCCCCTCTGTCTAGATGACCCTTCTTGCTTCTTTTGCCAGTGAACTTTCATTCTTGTGTAAAACAGATACATTTAGTTTAAAGAATAATAAAAAATAAACATGTTCTTACCCCCAGTTTAAGAAATAGAAATAGAAGGCACCTGAGCACTCCACACTTTAAAAAAAATCAGCACTTGTGATACTTGTATTTTAAAAGCAGAGAAGATGAAATCCTTATGTTTATGTACCACCTCTACCATGAAGACACCAGGGAACTCACTTGTGGCCTAAAAGCCGTAAAGGCTCCCTCCCAGTCACTCTGCAGAGATGCTGTTAGCAATTAAATATTGAAATACAATTTGATTAATAGAATATTATGAAGAAAAAATAATATGTTAAATTTAAGCAGTTTTTTGCTACCATGTATAACTTCTTTTTAAAATCTACAGCATGATTCCTTTGTTAAATATGGTGGCTTTTGGGGGGGATTTGAGGGTGTCTTTTTATGTTTTCCTTGACTGGTCATAAGGAGCCACTAGGTGGCAGAGGACACGTCTTTAGATTACAGTGAGAAAACATGAAAATATTTTCAGCTGGAAACAGGTTTTGGAAAACATAAAAAGCATCACTTCAGCTTCCCTGGTGGCGCAGTGGTTAAGAATCCGCTTGCCAATGCAGGGGACACGGGTTAGAACCCTAGTCGGGGAAGATCCCACGTGCTGCAGAGCACCTAAGCCTGTGCGCCACAACTACTGAGCCTGCGCTCTAGGGCCCGCGAGCCACAACTACTGAGCCTGCGCGCCTAGAGCCTGTGCTCCACAACAAGAGAAGCCACTGCAATGAGAAGTCCACGCACCGCAACACCTGCGCACCACAGCAGAATAGCGTCTGCTCGCCACAATTAGAGAAAGCCCGTGCACAGCAACGAAGACCCAACACAGCCAAAAATAATAAATAAATTTAAAAAAATAAATTTATTTTTAAAAAAAAGCATCACTTCATAGGTTAACGTGTTGCACTAGTATCCCATGGCCCTGCAGTTAGCAATTTTGGCCTATTGCCTATATCGTAGTAACAATAACAACAATAATAATATCAAGACCACAGTATTTATTGTACAATAACTGTGTATGAGGCACCAGATGAAGAGGTGTCCAGATATGATGCTGTTTAATTTTCACAGCATCCGGAGGAAGCAAAAGCTGTTAATCACCTTTTTGCAGATGAGAAATCAGTCTTGAAAAGAGAAGAAACAATATGCCCAGGACATTGATAAGCAGCAGAAGCCAGATTCAAACCAGGTCTGTCAGATTTTAGAGCCTCTGGGGGATTAACAACTTCACAGACTCTCAGAGCTGGGAGAACATTTAATTGTTTTTGGAAGGATTAACCACTGTATGATATCATGTTTTGGAAGTCATGTTAATATCTGTGAGCTTAGTCCTTAAAGGCCTTATCAGATAAAGAGTTTATTAAGGCCTTATCAGGTATGTGGGCCCAAACTCTTATCTCTTTCCCCATTTAGTGACCATTTGAACCCAATTCCGAATCATCATGTTTAATCCGTTCCCTCAAAATCTTTCCATTGTGCCTGTATGTCAAAAAAAAGGCAATTTATGAATGAAAGCCAAATTTTCCCCAGTATTTTGAAGATCTTTCTCTAGTCAAAAAAATTTTAAGTTCCTTGCAACGGTGTAATTGACAAGAATAATATTATAATGGTGTCAATATACACATGTAGATAGTAAAGTGAAATCAAACATCATTAAAAAATTAGGTTTTGCAATCCAGTGTGCTCATCTTCAGAAAATGATACCATGTTCTAAAGCCTCAAAGTAACAGAAGACATCCATTATAGCAAAGAAGCATTTTTCTTTATTTCCTAAAAGCACTGAATAACAGCCTTAAAGGTATAATGGGAAAAGTGAGAGATTATGGAGACAATACTGGTTAATGTTAAGCTTTGTGGCAGTGTGTGACTATTTTATAAATCTGAAATGGGGCAGCGATCACTTAGAAATATCACAGGGCTACGTGATTCATAGGGCTGGTCCTTCTTCTAATTGATAAAGTTTTCCTTAGTGTCTTTATACTTGTGTTTCCTTTCTATTTTTTTACTTTGGGGAAAAAAAATAAGGCAGAGGGGTGGAGGGAGTGAGGTGATAACCTATACTTGCATAGATGTTAATTGAATAAGAGAGTGTCTCCAAATGTTCATGTTCCTGGATGTGAAGGTGGGAGTGTAGGCTAATAGAAGGAAGCTTAAATCTCATGTCTTTACTTGTTATGACATTGTCCTCAAATCATCTAGATTGAATGATACCTTACACTAACTTCATATTATGCTTTATAGTTGAGAAGGTGCTTTCAAAAACATCAGCTTATCCTTTGAAATAAAGAGAGGAGAGAAGTGCACAGATTAGAATGGCGATGGGTAGTTCATTAGATGTTGATAGTTTGTTGGATGTTAAATGTGATGCTTATTTGTATTATTATTTAAACTAGATTGTAGTGTTTTTATTTTTGTTTTGAAGATCAAATGATAGTAGGCAAAATTTTTAAAAAATACTCCTTTATTTGGTTTCCTTTTAAATATTCAATCTTTATTTTGGTCAAACTTAAATGTCTAATATGGCTGTACATTTTTTTTCCAGCAGGTTTTTTTTTTAGTTTTCTTTTTTCTTTTTTAATTTTTTAAAATATTATTGAAGTATGGTTGATTTACAATGTTGTGTTAATTTCTGCTGTACAGCATAGGGACTCAGTTATACATATATATATATTCTTTTTCATATTCTTTTCCATTATGGTTTGTCACAGGATATATTTTTTTAACATATAAATTTATTTATTTATTTTTGGCTGAGTTGGGTCTTTGTTGCTGCGTGTGAGCTTTCTCTAGTTGTGGCGAGCAGGGGCTACTCTTCGTTGTGGTGTGCAGGCTTCTCATTGTGGTGGCTTCTCTTGCTGTGGAGCACAGGCTCTAGGCACGTGGGCTCAGTAGTTGTGGCTTGCGGACTCTAGAGCACAGGCTCAGTAGTTGTGGCACATGGGCTTAGTTGCTCCATGCATGTGGGATCTTCCTGAACCAGGACTTGAACCCGTGTCCCCTGCATTGGCAGGCGGATTCTTAACCACTGCACCACCAGGGAAGCCCTGTCACAGGATATTGAATATAGTTCCCTGTGATGTACAGTAGGACCTTGTTGTTTATCGATCCTATACATAATAATTTGCCTCTGCTAATCCCAAACTCCCAATCCCAAACTCCCTCCTCTACCCTCCCCTCCTTGGCAACCACAAGTCTGTTCTCTATGTCTGTGAATCTGTTTCTTTTTCTTTTCTTTTTTTTTTTTTTTTTGCGGTATGTGGGCCTCTCACTGTTGCAGCCTCTCCCGTTGCGGAGCACAGGCTCCGGACGCTCAGGCTCAGCGGCCATGGCTCCATGCCATGTGGGATCCTCCCGGACCGGGGCACGAACCCACGTCCCCTGCATAGGCAGGCGGACTCCCAACCACTGCGCCAGCAGGCAAGCCCTGTTTCTATTTCTTAGATCAGTTCATTTATGTCATATTTTAGATTCCACATATAAATGATTTCATATGGTATTTGTCTTTCTCTTTCTGACTTACTTCGCTTAGTATGATAGTCTCTGAGTCCATCCATGGTGCTGCAAATGGCATTATTTCACTCTTTTTTATGGCTGAGTAATATTCCATTGTATATATGTGCCACATCTTCTTTATCCATTCATATGTCGATGGACATTTAGCTTGTTTCCATGTCTTGGCTATTGTAAATAGTGCTGCTATGAACATAGGGGTGCATGTATCTTTTCAAATTATAGTTTTGTCTGGGTATATACCCAGGAATGGAATTGCTGGATCATATAGCAACTCTATTTTTAGTTTTGGGGTTTTTTTAATATTTATTTATTTGGCTGCGCTGGGTCTTAGTTTCAGGAGGAGAGATCTTTGTTGCCCACATGTGGGCTCCTTTAGTTGTGGCATGTGGGCTCTTAGTTGTGGCATGTGGGATCTAGTTCCCTGACCAGGGATCGAACCTGGGCCACCTGCATTGTGAGCGCAGAGTCTTAAACACTGTACCACCAGTGAAGTCCCTCTCTTTTTATCTTTTTGAGGAATCTCCATACTGTTTTCCATAGTGGCTGCACCAGTTTACATTCCCACCAACAGTGTAGGAGGGTCCCCTTTTCTCCACACCCTCTCCAGCATTTGCTATCTGTAGACTTTTTGATGATGGCCGTTCTGACTGGTGTGAGGTGGTACCTCATTGTAATTTTGATTTGCATTTCTCTAATAATTAGCAACATTGAGCATTTTTTCATGTGCCTCTTGGCCATCTGTATGTCTTCTTCGGAGAAATGTCTGTTTAGGTCTTCTGCCCTTTTTCTGATTGATTTGTTTGTTTTGTTGTTGTTGAGTTTTATTCGCTGTTTGTATATTTTGGAAATAAAGCCCTTGTTAGTTGCATCATTTGCAAATATTTTCTCCCAGTCTGTAGGTTGTCTTTTCATTTTGTTTATGGTTTCCTTTGCTGTGCAAAAGTTTATAAGTTTGGCTTAGGTCCCATTTGTTTATTTTTGCTTTTATTTCTATTGCCTTGGGAGACTGACCTTAGAAAACACTGGTACAATTTATGTCTGAGAATGTTTTGCCTGTGTTCTCTTCTAGGAGTTTTATGGTGCCTTGTCTTATAGTTAAGTCTTTAAGTCATTTTGAGTTTATTTTTGTGTATGGTTTGAGGGTGTGTTCTAACTTCACTGATTAACGTATGGCCATCCAGCTTTCCCAACACCACTTGCTGAAGAGACTGTCTTTTCCCCATTGTATATTCTTGCCTTCTTTGTTGAAGATTAATTGTCCATAGGTGTGTGGGTTTATTTCTGGGCTCTCTGTTCTGTTCCACTGACCACTATGTCTGTTTTTGTATGGCCGTACATTTTTAATGTGCCAATAAGTTGTGCATGTATATAATTTAAAACTTTTCTAAAAACAAAATAGGTAAAACTTTCAAGAATCCAATTTCTTAAAAATTTGGGAGTAACAGTTGCTATCCCACTGATGGTAAATTTTACTGACAAGCAGTTTTTAATATTATTATTTCCTTAGGCTAAAGAAATAAACAGAAGTATGTTAGGGATTGGCAATTTAAAGCTGTTAAGTGTCACTTTAATAATTAATTGATTTTTTCGTAAATGGTTTACTAGCTCCTTTTTTTCTGTTGTTTTGTAAAGAAGTTATATTTACCTATAACAATTTTGAGAGACTTCTTGTCAAAAGAGATCTCTCTTATAACTTTACAATTTAAACTGCTGTACATTTAGAATGTGATTATCCTGTATAATAGTATTTTAGCCTACTTATTTCTTCTAGCTGTTGGGTAATATTCTATTTATCCGTTCATTGTTTAGGAAGAGATTACTGCCTGTATTTTTATGTTTTGCATGATTTGTATATGTATTGTCATGCAATAAAACCACTAAAAGTCAGATGTTTTATATATTTGTACCTTTCTCCCCTTCCCTGAGCCTTTGTAACACTTTTTGTTTTCCTACTAAAAATAGCTACTTTTTGGTATCTAAGCATCAACGGTCATCACTCCACTGAAAATGGTAGTGTAGTTTTAACAAAAAGGGGGCAGCCTTGACAAAGGCATCAAGGAGAAACAATTTCATATTGTATAAAACTGCCTCCCCTACCCCATTGTACTAGAGTAAATAAGGCTAGCTGCTGTGACAGTCAAATCTCAAAATGTCAGTGGCTTAACACAATAAAAGTTTATTTTTGCTCTCCTGTCAAGTCTGATGAGGGTATTCAGGGCTAGAGGACAGCTTTCAGTGTGGTCATTCAGGGTCTCCTTCCCCCATATGGCTCTAATTTTGCTAGGATCTCAGACTTCTCTGTTGGATCCTCTGCCTCCACCTGGCAAATAGGGACTGAGAAGATACAGAGAATCACATAGGAAGTTTGCATGACAGGCCTGGAAATGGTCAATATGGTTTGCCCTTGTTTCGTTGACCATAACTCACTCATGTGCAAGGGAGTCAGGGAACTGTGATTTAGCCGTGTGACCAGGAGGTAAAGGAAAAGCTTTTGTTGAACGTGTAGTGGTCCTTGCCTAGCTAGTGAATTCTGTTACTGAGAAGTCTCAAATGTTACATGGCTCTGGAAGGCTTGAAAGCAGACAGTGGTTATGGATGGGCATGAAAGAGGAAAAATGGACATGCAGCAGCTGAAGCCAGACTCAGATTTACCTGTGTCCTCTGAGGGCACTTCCCAGATGCCACAATGAGAGCTCTACTGCCATCTTTCCAGCTCTCCTTTGAATTCACTTTCCATTGCCTTTAGCATGACCTGGCCTCCACCTCTGTCAGCCAGAGAACTCATAATCAATCAATGTGGCCAATATTCATTAGTAGAATGAAAACTGAAAACCTGAATAAGAAAATTAATGAGGCTATGGGCTCATTAAGCAAATGTATTAGTGAATAGTTTAGTGATATCTGAACTAGATTACAATGTTGTTTTTATCCTTATGCTATGAAGGACACTTGTGCCCAGCACTGAATTTGGTAATTGGGTTGTTGGTTATTGAAAATGACATTCAAGTGTATTGATCACCTTTTTAATCTTTGAAGCTGACTGAATGTAAATTTGATTTGATGGTTTAAATTTGAATAAGTCATGAAAGGGCCTTAACCCCTTTTATAGAGATTAAGAGAAACCTCTTCCCATTAACTTGTTTTATTTTTGTTACCATGGAGACCACAAGAGGCACAATCTTCATAAATTCATAATGCAGATGAATTAGCCTCCAAGTAATGAATGTTTGTATACATTTATTCACTTCAAATAATGTTTGAAGTGATTTACATTTATGTCAAAAATGAATATGGATTTTTTTTTACTTTCTTGAGTTTCATAAATATGCAGTCTAGGATCATAGGTTATGAATATAAAATTAATTCACTGAGATACCCACTTTATGAGTCTAAGTTATTAATTAGTTCATCACAAAATGCCATAGCAAAAAAGCAGTTTAATGATATAAATTGCTTTTATCAACTACAGATCATTAAAATGCACAATTATAATGAAAAGAAAATCTTATACACAATATCAAGCTTAACATTAATACTCTATTCTAAAGTATCTAGTATTCTATAGGATATATATTTTCTGTTCTAAATTTTGGAATAATAATTATTATTTCAAAATATATGCATAAAATTGGAATTACCAAAAGTCATGAGCGAAAGTAATTTGCTGCTGTCAGTTTAGTGTTAGTAATGGTTATGACCAGCAGTATTTACCTAACTCTCATAACAAACTCTTTGCTTGAATGGTAACATTTCCTCCCTCACCCCTAAATAATTGTGTCTTTCTCACTGAGAGTTACGACCCTCTCAGAAATCTCTGCGAGGATTCTGGAGAGAATATGGATTTAGCCCAAATGGCTGTTATAATTCTATAAATTCATTCATCTTAGCCAGAAATGACATCTCATGTTTACGTTAATTTAAGAAGAAAAGTTCTGATATTGTCCTCAAAGAACATTCAACAAGATTCTGCATATTAGCTTGAGTTCAGATGCAGCCTCCTTCTGGGGGCAGAGGGAGGAAGCAGCAGTCTTTTTAGCTTGGTGGGGATTCCCTCTCACCAGCCTTCAGCCATCCAGGCTAGAGTCATCTATCCCTTCCTAAAGCTACTCTCCCCACTAGAGACCTACAAAATAGTTTTTCCCACAGCCAGTAATTAGCATGTAGATAGAGATGAATTTGGGGTCACTGGGGGCTGTTTTGTCTACACTTCCCCAGAAGAGAAGCAGAAAAACTTTGGAGCCTCAGTTTGTTACCTCAGCTCAGGCATTCACAAATTATGGAAACTTGGTCAGATTACTAAACTTCTCTTTTCCTCATTTTCCTATTAACGTAAAATGGGGATAATAAGAGTACTTGCTTCATAAGCAGTGGTGTGAGGGTTTGTATCTGCAAAAGCCAACTGTTAAATTTTCAGGAATTTTGCACATCATTGTTAAATATAGCCCCTATTAAAAATTAAATTATATAATTTAATAATAGGTTATATTAAATCAGGTAATAAATAATCAAAACTCATCACTTCCTAATTATTTGACTACATTTTACTATTATCTATGGTTCTGAGATTATTTACATCTGTTGAATCTATATGGTGCAAATAGCATATAATGGTGAACTACTGTGAATTTCTGCCCAAGCCCTACGTTCAGTGACATCAGATTGGTAGCTTGAAATTGGCCATGGTGGCAATGTAAGTTCTCAAAATGCGTTAGCCATTAGTATTTCTGAGGTGTGTTTATTTCATTTTTCGCATCTCTGTTCTTTCCAACCTTTCTCCTTGAAAGGTCTCTTCTTTTCCTCTTCCCTCTTTCCCTTCCTCCACCCCCAAGCCCAAAGCAGGGGGTATGGGGAGGTATGACAGTAACTGGAAACCATTCTAGGTCCCTTTCCTTTTCCTTTCACCTCTACTGACTTGACTTTAAGCTCCGCCTGCACCAGATCACAGTGTATATCTGACTTAACAGTGGATCTCCAGAACCAAGCAATGAGCCTACCCTGCAGCAGCCCTCAAATAATCCCTGCTCTGTAGATCCACCTGAGGACAAGGAGGGGGAGTGTTGTAGAAGCCCTGCAGGACACACATTTGCAGTCTTCTTTCTGCTCGCTCTCTCTTATGACCCTTTTGGTTCTAGAAAGTCAAAGCTATAGCTGGGAATTGCTGCTTTTCAACACTGCTGCCCTCCCCAGACCACTGCCAAGATTAACTAGAAGGGCTCTAGAAAATGTTCTAGAGAGTATATTTGATTAAATGACCTCAAGCAGCTGTAAACAGCAGTAGACTAGGCTGTGAAGAAGTATGCAGAGATAATGACTTACTAAGGTTTTCATTTGTCCCCAGTTCTGGAAACTTCATCTTTGCCCTTCCTCCTCTATTTTATATGCCTAGTCAAGAGCTTTCCTATGTAGCAATTGTTGTCAAATTGGCTCTGGTTTTGAGAATCAGCTATTCATCCTGTTTGTCAATTTAATGACCTGCTTTGGTTCATTTTACAGTTAAGTATCCTTCTGCCCCATGGCCTAATTCAGTTTTCATTAATTTGCCTTTTAATGAAGAACTTTGAGATTTAGTTTTACCATGTCTTGGCTGCGTTCTATTTTAAATTATGGGTTACCATTTTGCCCTGATTCAAACTACCGGTAGCACCTGAATTTTGAGTTGCAGTTGAGCGTGTAAAAATAGATTTGCTATGGTATAACTACCTTTAATTATACTTTTAGTAAACAGAGTCAGTTACAGATTCCAAAATTTAGAGAACTATCCAAGGGATTTTTTTTCCTCGGAAGGATTTTTATGACTGACTTTTGCTGCAATCCTCAGTGATCTTCCTAGTGCTTTTCATGATCAAAATAGTTCAGGGTTCTGTAACTGGCTCTTTTATCTATGCCACTGGGGCTACTTTATCTAAATACGTACACTTGTATCTTCAAATAATTGTAGATAAAAAGATGAAATTCTAAGGTAAGACCTTTCCTTTAATGACCTAGTCCCTTAAAAGTTTTTTTTTTTTTTTTTTTAATCGATTAAACACTTTCTCTCAAGATTTTGCCGCCCAGATCATCTTAAATAGGCCGTGGATTGGCATTAACCCACCATCTGGGGCAATTTAGTAGTTGCTTTTTAGGTTAAAGGTGGCCTTCTTCAGGGGCAAGTTAATTGTCTAACCAGCACCTGGTATTGTCCCAGCTGCAGAGCAGATGGTGCAGTGAGCAGAGGGCAGCTGCGGGGCCCACCCCATGGTTTCACCTGCTTGCAAGCCACAACACACCCTCTGTCTCTCTACTGGGGGCTCAAAAACATTCTCTTCCATCTCTGCCTCCTCAACCCCAGCAGAGTTCTGAAATAGAAACTGTCTTTTTGTGTAATAAAAGATAATGGAATGACTTCCACAAGTGTTGCAAAAAATTTCTTTGAGTTTAGGGAGGAGGCCTGGGTGAGAAGTTCCCTAAGGAACAGGTGTTAGGATGTGTTTGAATAGTGGGCCATCTGCTAGGCTGTGGCAACCTGCTGGGTGTAGCTGGCTGCCTGACACATCAGGGTGTCACTGATTAATACATCACATGTATTAACACCATGCTTGTAGGGAATGATGCCCAGTGTGGTATGAAACTGAACTTAAAATAATAGATCTGTAACCTGTTTGTTCTGCTTGGGGTGGCCTAATGTGTGATTTAAAGTATATCATACTTGGGAGTATAATAAGATTTTCATTCACTTACTTAGTAAAGCTATAAAACCTGTTACTTCTTCTTTTATAACAGTAAGGTCTAATGGCATGAATCTTTCAAAATGTAAAATATCCTTCTCTACAAAATATAATGCAATCAAGCAATATTCTACTCAAAAGCACATCTCCCAAAGATCAGATTATCTCTTTAGTAAAAGGTTCTTCCATCCTAATCCAGAATTTTTTAGAGTATTACCAGAAGTTAATATTCTCTTTCGTGAATGTAGTATATATCCAAAGGGTATTACTTTGTCTTGACTTCCTTTGAATAACATTTCTGTCTCATAGAAGTTCTTGTTCATATTTTCAAAGGGAGTAGGTGTATAACCATTTGCAGCCATTATATAGCTTTTGAAATATGTTATGTGTTATCTGGATGATCTGTCTACTACTCACACATCTTTCAGACAGGCTGGCAAATTACTAGTAGCTCTCTCCATCTTGAAATACAGTTGACAGAAACTGAAGGAAACACCTTACAACTACTGGGGAAAATCTTATAATTGGGTTATAATTTTCCTCTCTGAAGGGAAAATACCGTTTAGACATAAGAAATAGGCTGGGAAATATAAACTGAGCTTAGGAGCAACTAGCTCTGTAATACATAGACAGCTTGTGGTAATCCTCAGTGAAATTAGAAAATCTCTTCTTCGTGATGGAAGTCTTACATGAAAACAGAGCACAGTTTTCTGTGTTTTCCTTTGTCGGATCTCTCCAGTTCTCATAGGAATTATGCAGGTAAATAGTAATAATGTGCTAATAGTCCTAGACATCAGAAGCATCATTGGTTTTGTTGTTGGTTTGCGAACATCTATCGCAAGTTCCATCTAGAAACTCAAGTCATAGTCTCAGGCTTTCCTTCTCCCTCTAGCAGAGGGCACAGGATCTGGGATCAGACCCCTGGGGTTCCGGCAAGTTGAGAAGAGTGTTTTGCCCATCTATTTAAATGCTCTGTGGGCTCCAGTCTGGTCAGCCTGGACCTTAAGACACAATTGGTCTGGGCCTTCAGGAAGCAGCAACTGGGATGGAGAGAGAGGAGGGAAAGGAGAGGGAGACAGGTAACATGGGCCCAGCAGCCACCATCCACGGGAAGAGTCCATCCTGATCCTGGACAGGAGGGAAGGGCAGTTCTTGCAGTCAGGCCAAGTCTACAGAACGGGTGTTGGAACATTAGTGACTCCCTGCATGAATTAAAACCCAAACTCCCCAAACTAAAGACATGCTCATCTTTATAAAGTGCAGCAATCTGCCAGTGCATCGGTGGGCTTCCTTTTGCAGCAGCAACCTATGATGACAATCAACATTCAAGACAATTATTCATAAGAAGTAAAATAACATTTTAAGGATTTGTTAGCTGCTCCTTTGTTAGGTAAAGTGATTCTACAGAAATTCTGGTTCACCCTGATGAAATGCAAGGATTATGAAAATTAGACAAACTAAAAATACTTCCAACAACAACAAGAAATTAAGTTTAAGATGTTGTATGCATCTAACTAAGGAGAACAGAAATCTGAGCTGTGTTCAAAGGAGGTATCTTTTACAAAAGTAGGGGCAGATATAAAAATAGAAATTTGAGCAGTGGCTCACAGCCAATTTTATATCATTTGGGTTGAGAACAAATGGTACCATAACATCTATCATTAGAAAAGAACATATCCTACCCAAACAGAGAATGGGAGAAAGTGATTTATGAGGTGCTTTTGAAGAAAACATGCCTTCTGGAAAGCAAATGAGAGACAACCAATGAAACAGCTGTAAACAGTGACTACTAAAATTCAGGAACCAGACCAATATAAATTGAAACATTAGTGTAAGATGAATAGGTAAGAAAGATACCTTAAGGTCAATACTTACCTCAGGCTCTTTGTATTCAAATGACCATAACTAATTAAGTCTCTGCCCTTTTATTTTCCCAACATATATAAATTCCACCAATAACCTAAACTTAAAGTTATGTTGTCTTCATATGTTTTCAATATATTGAAGAGAAACAATAAAAAAAAATCACCCACTAAAAGGAGGTCTCTTAGCCACCTAGAACTTTCAAGTTTGGAAACACTGAGTCATCTAAATTGATGTTCAAGGACATGGTAATTTTCATTAATCTGGAAGCTGGATTCTAAGGTAAAGGAGGTACCATCTACTGGCACTCACTTCTGGGGCAGCACAAGAGTTATGTCTCTGATGTTGCATCAGCAGTTTAACATAGGAAATGCAGAGCCCATCCCTGTTTTTTGAGTAAGACCTTGGTGGCACATTTCCTGGACAGAGTGGTCATGTGATCCTTCATCACTTCCCTCATCTTCTCTTGTCTCAGCCTTCTCTGCTACCACCAGCCCATGTGGCCACAGCAGAAGGAACTAGCTCCAGCAGAGAATGGGAACAAAGCTGCTTTTTGCCATAGGATCTGCCTCTACTCTTGACCTGCCTTTGGCAAGTCTCCTTCTGAAGGAGCGTGGCTGGACCAGGGCAGCAGGTGACTCTGGACCTCGCACCCCTCTGTCATGTGTACTGGATGTGGGGAGGTGGTCATCCCAGGAGAGGAGCACATTGTTCCCTCCATGGCTTTAAGAGGTGTTCACTTTTCCACATTTCCACTGAGAGGGGACTGCTGAGCTCAGGTACCACTGAAACCAGGGAACACACACAGCTAGCTATCAGCTGACCACCACAGACTCGCCATGCCCGAGAAGCCAGCATTTCTGGTTTAAAAAAAGGAATGCTGTATGCAAAATTGTTTAGCCAAGAAAAATGAGTACTATTTCTTTCCCATTATGGTAAAAAGTGCTAGACTTCAAATGTGATAAATACATGAACTGGCCCAACCATTTTTTTTTCTTAAATGACATAGGAAATTTATCCAGATTAAACTTAGTTTTCATTGGTACTTCTTTCTGTTTGGAATTTTCATAAAGAAGTGAAATTTATTTTGTACTTTATATTTATAAATGCATTTCATTAAAATTTTCAAAAGTTCCTAATATAAATGGTACCATTTTCTATAAATATAAAAAGTATAATAAAATAATATCTCTATACATAAATACTACAAAATAACAACAGTGACAGACACCAATTAAATTAATCAAAAGAAATATAAGTATGGTAATCATCCTTTAGTGAGATACAATATAAGATATTGTATCTTTAGTGAGATACAGTATTTACAAATTGCTTTCAATCCAAGTGTATAGGGGGACTCAATTAAAGGTTGAATTTTCAAGAACAAAAATAAAGGTAACAAAAGAGGAGTAAAACAAAATAAAGACTAAATAAGATTTTACATATCAAAACCAAGTGAGATTATTTAGGAATTCCAGACTCCCTGGTCACAAAAGCCAAAAATCAACCTTTCTACTACACTAATGTTCGAACCTATATATATATATATATTTTTTGGAAGTATATGGGGAGAAATCCCACATAAATTGTTTTTGTAGAGCCTCAAACAACAGTTAACTGATGACAATTATCAATAATAGTGATATACCTTAGAATTCAGTGTCTTTGTGGGGGAGAAGGAAAATTGTTTAACAGCTTATTGTACCATTTAATGCCACAAAATTAGAATACTTTAGTAAGGTTATGTACATAAAAGAGCTCTAACTTAGTTAATAGGAAGAAAGGATCCTGTGTTTTATGTTCAGTAGATTATGCTGCATACTTTTTAAAGTTTTTTCTTAAACTTCTGTAAGTTATGATCAATGAAAATAATACAGTGCATGCATGTTGACAGAGTCTGTGGAGGTCTATCAGCCATTTGAAACTTAGTTTTGAAAGGCTTTATTAAGCTCACCCACACTTCACCTCACCAGGGGTAATTAATAAGTTCTACGTTCACCCACTTGCCATTTTTGCTGGGGTTTTCTTTTAATAAAGTATGGTATATATTGTTTAGAGCAATGTTCCCTCTGGAAATAACATATGATAAATAGTCAGAAATTATTAGCCACAGGGGAGTATTGGATTATGGATAGGAAACCTTGGAGATGTAAAGCCTTCCATGGGGACTAAACTCCCAGGAGACAGCCACCTCCAGCATCTTTATTTCCTTCTGTCTCTTCCCACAGGTTCTGCTTTGCTTCCATCAAGAGAGTCCTGCTTGGCCTCCTGTGTCATATAGATGGGTAAGAAAGTCCAAGTTTCAAGTTCAGTCAGAAAAATATCAAGCAGTTTTGAATGTGGGTCTCATACGCTGCCTACAGCCATGCTTTACCAAAGTAATTCTTGAAAGAAGCTAGAGAAAGAAGGATTCAATGATTACTGAAAAAATTCAAGCTAAACATGGAAAGAATTTCATGGAGATTGATGATATACTGGAAGTGGATATTGAACAAGGTCATGAGATAGCTACCTAATAAAAAGGTCTTTTCTTAATATAACTTGTATTATGACAATATGACAATCTTTTATGACATAGTAGCAATTTGACTAAGGCAGAACACTGGATAATGGGTTATCAGTTCAAAAATGTTTTCTACAGTACCTATGATTTTGTAAGAAATATCTCTGATTTCGCTTTTTCAAAAAGCCAGTAAAACATTATTCCTGTGTTCCTAAGAGACATTGTAAGCATAAAGCATTTGGACCCCGATGTACCCATTGACTGCTGGAATATATGGAACAATGGATTTCTCAGACTGTTTTCCAAGCATACTAGATTCAAAAAGGAAAATAAATCTCCTTTTTCCCATAGGCAAGAACATCTTACATTCTTCAGACTTAAATTTATTCCAATCTATTTTCTATTCATCTAGTCCATTCATTTGCCAAAGAATTATTTCCTAATACACCATAAAGTATGAAATGAATGGATGAATAATGGAACGAAGATAACTAATAATTATACCTCATAATATCTACAGTAGAAATTATAAAAGTCACAGATTTAAAAATCCCCTGCAAGATAAATATTCTTTCTTTCTACTCTGCGTTCTAACATAGAGAAAGTTAGCATTTTGGAGTTAGGTTGCTACTTGAATCATGACTGGTGACATTTTTGAAAAGGAAATGCCAAACTGTTTTAAGATTTCAAACAACAGAAGAATCAAGGGATCAGAATTAAAACTGGGGTAGAAAGAAATCCCTGTCACTTAGAGATTGACGCTTTCATTCATCTTCTAATTATTTCACTCAGAAATGTCTTCCATTATACACTGCCTTAGTCATCCCAGTTATCACTGCTCTGGGATTGAACCCTAAGTCCCTCCTACTCTTTTTCTGCACACAGCCATCCATATATTACTAATTTTATTCCTGATGGCCTTTCAATTACCCATATTCTTCCCCATGAAGGAATTCAAGGTGAGTACTGTTCCCAAGGAGTTATCTGGTTCCAGTCTGTTACCTTCAGGTAAGTGAATAATGAAAGCAACCATCTAAATACATCGTGATCTTCTCCACACTAACAAGCTTTACACCTGGAGAACAATATTAAATTTGTTCCAGGATAGAATCTGATGTTTAAAATTGTCCTAACATAGCATGCTATGTTCCAGTATAATCAGCTTTGGTAACTTCTAGTTCGTTCCTTCCTCAAGCCCAGCCATTTGGTACATTTTTAGAATCATCAATTCATTCACCATCTTGTTTAATCAAGACACTTCAGTGTGCCTGCTGTAATTCAACAGGAGACTTATAAACTAGTGTTTCTCAAGTATCTGTGGTAAAGGAGGATTTTTTTAAAAATTTCCCCACTGTTGCAGACAAATTGTTTGGTAAAAGACAATGAAAATGAATTACTAGAAAATGATACTGGATATCAGCAAAATCAAATTGCTATTAAAAACCATCTAAGACTTGACTCTCAATTTCTGTACTTGTCACAAATCAGCCTCAGGGCATAGCCCATGCCTTCCTTGCATAACACTATTCCCAAACATTCTTGTTACTTTATCTCAGGGTTTTGTTCCCATGTGTGAATCGTTATCATGCCAAGAACAGGGAGGTGGGAGCAGACCACCTGGGCACATGCAATAGGAAGTTGTATTGTCTGTAGACAATTTTTTTATCTTTCTTTTTATTTATTTATTTATTGGCCATGCTGAGTGGCATGTGAGATCTTAGTTCCCCGACAAGAGATCAAACCCGTGCCCCCTGCAGTGGAAGTGCGGAGTCCTAACAACTGGACCACCAGGGAAGTCCCTGTAGACAATTTTTAAACAATCATAAAACTGAATAAAGACCAGAGGACAGACAGCAGAAGCAAAAAGAACTACAATTCTGCAGCCTGTGGAAGGAAAACCACATTCACAGAAAGATACACAAAATGAAAAAGCAGAGAACTTTGTACCAGATGAATGAACAATATAAAACCCCAGAAAAACAACTACATAAAGTGGAGATAGTCAACATTCCAGAAAAAGAATTCAGAATAATGATACTGAAGATGATCCAGGACCTCGGAAAAAGAATGGAGGCAAAGATCGAGAAGATGCAAGAAATGTTTAACAAAGACCTAGAAGAATTAAAGAAGAGATGAACAATACAATAACTGAAATGAAAAACACACGAGAAGGAATCAATAGCAGAATAACTGAGGCAGAAGAAAGGATAAGCGACCAGGAAGACAGAATGGTGGAATTCACTGCCACAGAACAGAATAAAGAAAAAAGAATGAAAAGAAATGAAGACAGCCTAAGAGACCTCTGGGACAACATTAAATGCAACAACATTTGCATTATAGGGGTCCCAGAAGGAGAAGACAGACAGAAAGGACCTGAGAAAATATTTGAAGAGATTATAGTCAAAAACTTCCCTAACATGGGAAAGGAAATAGCCACCCAAGTCCAGGAAGCGCAGAGTCCCAGGCAGGATAAACCCAAGGAGAAACATGCTGAGACACATAGTATTCAAATTGACAAAAATTAAAGACAAAGAAAAATTATTGAAAGCAACAAGGGAAAAACGACAAATAACATGCAAGGGAACTCCCATAAGGTCAACAGCTGATTTCTCAGCAGAAACTCTACAAGCCAGAAGGGAGTGGCATGATACAGTTAAAGTGATGAAAGCAAAGAACGTACAACCAAGATTACTCTACCCGGCAAGGATCTCATTCAGATTCGATGGAGAAATCAAAAACTTTACAGACAAGCAAAAGCTAAGAGAATTCAGCACCACAAAACCAGCTCTACAACAAATGCTAAAGGAACTTCTCTAAGTGGGAAACACTAGAGAAGAAAAGGACCTACAAAAACAAACCCAAAACAATTAAGAAAATGGTCATAGGAACATACATATCAATAATTACCTTAAATGTGAATGGATTAAATGCTCCAACCAAAAGACACAGGTTTGCTGAATGGATACAAAAGCAAGACCCATGTATATGCTGTCTACAAGAGACCCACTTCAGGGCTTCCCTGGTGGCGCAGTGGTTGGGAGCCTGCCTGCCGATGCAGGGGACACGGGTTCATGCCCCGGTCCGGGAGGATCACACATGCTGCGGCGCGGCTGGGCCCGTGGACCATGGCCGCTGAGCCTGCGCGTCCAGAGCCTGTGCTCCACAACGAGAGGGGCCACAGCGGTGAGAGGGTCGCGTACCGCAACAACAACAACAAAAAAAAGAGACCCACTTCAGACCTAGGGACACATACAGACTGAAAGTGAGGGGATGGAAAAAGATATTCCATGCAAACGGAAATCAAAAGAAAGCTGGAGTAGAAATACTCATATCAGATAAAATAGACTTTAAAATAAAGAATGTTACAAGAGACAAGGAAGGACACTATGTAATGATCAAGGGATCGATCCAAGAAGAAGATATAACAATTATAAACATATATGCACCCAACATAGGAGCACCTCAATACATAAGGCAACTGCTAACAGCTATTAAAGAGGAAATCGACGGTAACACGATAATAGTGGGGGACTTTAACACCTCACTTACACCAGTGGACAGACCATCCAGACAGAAAATTAATAAGGAAACACAAGCTTTAAATGACACAGTAGAACAGATAGATTTAATTGATATTTATAGGACATTCCATCCAAAAACAGCATATTACACTTTCTTCTCAAGTGTGCATGGAACATTCCCCAGGATAGATCACATCTTGGGTCGCAAATCAAGTAAATTTAAGAAAATTGAAATCATGTCAAGCATCTTTTCTGACCACAACACTGAGATTAGAAATCAATTCCAGGGAAAAAAACGTAAAAAACACAAACACATGGAAGCTAAACAATACGTTACTAAATAACCAAGAGATCATTGAAGAAATCAAAGAGGAAATCAAAAAATACCTAGAGACAAATTACAAAGATAACAACAATCAAATCCTATGGGATGCAGCAAAAGCAGTTCTAAGAGGGAAGTTTATAGCTGTACAAGCCTACCTCAATAAACAAGAAAAATCTCAAATAAACAATCTAACCTTACTCCTAAAGCAATTAGAGAAAGAAGAACAAAAATCCCCAAAGTTAGCAGAAGGAAAGAAATCATAAAGATCAGATCAGAAATAAATGAAAAAGAAATGAAGGAAATGATAGCAGAGATCAATAAAACTAAAAGCTGTTTCTTTGAAAGATAAAATTGATAAACCTTTAGCCAAACTCATCAAGAAAAAGAGGGAGAGGACTCAAATCAATAAAATTAGAAATGAAAAAGGAGAAGTTACAACGGACACCACACAAAGCATCCTAAGAGACTACTACAAGCAACTCTATGCCAATAAAATGGACAACCTGGAAGAAATGGACCAATTCTTAGAAAGGTATAACCTTCCAAGACTGAACCAGGAAGAAATAGAAAATATGAACAGACCAATCACAAGTAATGAAGTTGAAACTGTGATTAAAAATATTCCAGAAAACAAAAGTCCAGGACCAGATGGCTTCACAAGTGAATTCTATCAAACATTTAGAGAAGAGCTAACACTCATCCTTCTCAAACTCTTCCAAAAAATTCCAGAGGAAGGAACACTCCCAAACTCATTCTGTGAGGCCACCATTAGCCTGATACCAAAACCAGACAAAGATACTACAAAAAAAAGAAAATTACACACCAATAACACTGATGAATATAGATTCAAAAATCCTCAACGAACTACTAGCAAACAGAATCCAACAACACATTAAAAGGATCATACACCATGATCAAGTGGGATTTATCCCAGGGATGCAAGAATTCTTCAATATGCGCAAATTAATCAGTGTTGTACACCATATTAACAAATTGAAGAATAAAAACCATATGATCATCTCAATAGATGCAGAAAAAGCTTTTGACAAAATTCAACACCCATTTATGATAAAAAAACTCTCCAGAAAGTGGGCATAGAGGGAACCTACTTCAACATAATAAAGGCCATATATGACAAACCCACAGCAAACATCATTCTCAATGGTGAAAAACTGAAAGCATTTCCTCTAGGATCCAGAAGAAGACAAGGATGTCCATTCTTGCCACTGTTATTCAACATAGTTTTGGAAGTCCTAGCCACGACATTCAGAGAAGAAAAAGAAATAAAAGGAATACAAATTGGAAAAGAAGAAGTAAAACTGTCACTGTTTGCAGATGACATTATACTATACATAGAGAATCCTAAAGATGCCACCAGAAAACTACTAGAGCTAATCAATGAATTTGGTAAAGTTGCAGGATACAAAATTACTGCACAGAAATCTCTTGCATTCCTATACACTGACAATGAAAGATCAGAAAGAGAAATTAAGGAAACAATCCTATTCACCATTGCAACAAAAAGAATGAAATACCTAGGAATAAACCTACCTAAGGAGGTAAAAGACATGTATACAGAAAGCTGTTAGACACTGATGAAAGAAATCAAAGATGACACAAACAGATGGAGAGCTATACCATGTTCTTGAATTGGAAGAATCAATATTGTGAAAATGACTATACTACCCAAAGCCATCTACAGATTCAATGCAATCCCTGTCAAATTACCAGTGGCATTTTTACAGAACTAGAACAAAAAATCTCAATATTTGTGTGGAGACACAAAAGACCCCGAATAGCCAAAGCAGTCTTGAGGGTAAAAAATGGAGCTGGAGGAATCAGACTCCCTGACTTCAGACTATACTACAAAGCTACAGTAATCAAGACAGTATGGTACTGGCACAAAAATAGAAATATAGATCAATGGAACAGGATAGAAAGCTCAGAGATAAACCCAAGTTGACCTATGGTCAACTAATCTATGACAAGGGAGACAGGGATGTACAATGGAGAAAAGACAGTCTCTTCAATAAGTGGTGCTGGGAAAATTGGACAGCTACATGTAAAAGAATGAAATTAGAACACTCCCTAACACCATACACAAAAATAAACTCAAAATGGATTAGACACCTAAATGTAAGACTGGACACTGTAAAACTCTTAGAGGAAAACATAGGAAGAACACTCTTTGACATAAATCCCAGCAAGATCTTTTCTGATCCACCTCCTAGAGTAATGGAAATAAAAACAAAAATAAACAAATGGGACCTAATGAGACTTAAAAGCTTTTGCAAAGCAAAGAAAACTACAAACAAGACGAAAAGACAGCCCTCAGAATGGGAGAAAATATTTGCAAACGAATCAATGGACAAAGGATGAATCTCCAAAATATATAAACAGCTCATGCAGCTCAATATTAAAAAAACAAATAACCCAATCCAGAAATGGGCAGAAGACCTAAATAGACATTTCTCCAAAGAATACATACAGATGGCCAAGAAGCACATGAAAAGCTGCTCAACATCACTAATTATTAAAGATATGCAAATCAAAACTTCAATGATGTATCACCTCAGACCAGTTGGAATGGGCATCATCAGAAAATCTACGAATAACAAATGTTGGAGAGGGTGTGGAGAAAAGGGGACCCTCTTGCACTGTTGGTGGGAATGTAAATTGATACGGCCACTATGGAGAACAGTATGGAGGTTCCTTAAAAAACTAAAAATAGAACTACCATATGACCCAGCAGTCCCACTACTGGGTATATACCCAGAGAAAACCATAATTCAAAAAGACACGTGCACCCCAGTGTTCATTGCAGCACTATTTACAATGGCCAGGTCACTGAAGCAACGTAAATACCCATCGACAGATGAATGGATAAAGAAGATGTGGTACATATATACCATGGAATATTACTCAGCCATAAAAAGGAACAAAATTGGGTCATTTGTAGAGACATGGATGGATCTAGAGACTGTCACACAGAGTGAAGTAAGTCAGAAAGAGAAAAACAAATATCGTATGTTAACGCATATATGTGGAACCTAGAAAAGTGGTACAGCTGAACCTGTTTGCAGGGCAGAAGTAGAGAATCAGATGTAGGTAACAAACGTATGGACACCAAGGGAGGAAAGTGGCGGGTGGTAGGGGTCGTGGTGTGATGAATTGGGAGATTGGGATTGACATATATACACTGATGAGTATAAAATTGATGACTAATAACCTGCTGTATAAAAAAATAAATTAAATTTAAAAAAAACTGAATAAAAATTAGTCTGCTTTTGAAGTCACTGTGACTGTGCTGGTCTTGAACTAAATATCCACAATTTCCAGATGGTGTGGCCAGCCGAATTATGTAGTGACAGGTGACAAGTATCAGAGATCTTTAAATGGCATTCCTTTGAGGATTAGCAAATCCTGTCTTCTCAAATTCGCCAGTAATCTTTTTATTTGTACTTATTACAGGCTGGATACATAGTAAGAAATCAATAAGTTCTTTTTTTTGTTTGTTTGATTAAATTTTTCCAATGTGTAAACACACACACAAAAAATCAGTCTGCTTTTTGTTATCATCATTCAGTCATTGACAATTCTAAACAATGTCAGTAATAAGATCTTCTCCTTGATAAAAACACTCTTCTCCCCTCAAAAAAATCTTTTCCACACACACAGAACCCACTATGTGCACTTTAATCAATTTTGTTGCTGTACCCTACATGGTCTCTAGTTTCTCCACAATCTCTGTTATCAAATAGGACACACTATTAAGAGTCTGACCAACTCAGAAAATAATGGAAGACCTATTCTTAGCTGTTCAGACATTAAATTTCTTCAATATATCTCTGTTTTTAACAATATTTAAGCAATAGCACTGCCATTGCTAGTTGATATTTGGCTTTTGAGATCAACTATACCCAGTTCTTCTTTCCTCTAGTGTTTAGTCTTAAGCTACACTTCTGTATCTTAAATTTTCTATTTGAGGAGATTTTTTTTTTAATTTCCCCTAATTATACCATGGGATCCTTTTCCTTCTGAAATCTGCCCATTGTTGGATTAGTCTTCCAGTTGGTTTAAGTCAACTTAAAAATTGTTCCCGCCTCCTAGAATCAGGAAGGGCACAGTCTTAAGTTAGTTTCCCTAGAAGCAGAGCCTGCAGTAGGGATTTAGGGTGTTTTATTGAGGGACTGGTCTTCAGAAAAAGGGATTGGGAGCTGACTGAGGATGTGATCTCAGTGGTCTAGCCTTGGCCTGAGCCACTGGGTTGTGTGTGCCTGTATGCGGAGGGTGCTCTAGGGTAAAAATCACAATGCAGAATCATCCTGCCTGTAACAGACTATCATTGTCTGTCCCCAGGAGGGAAGTATATAACCTCCCAAGCATCCTAGCCATGGGACTTGAAGAAGATGGAAGATATAGGTCTGGTTCTAGGTTATGTGGGGGGAGCACCAGCAGCATCTACTATATGTGCAGTGCTCAGGTTCACTGGCTTCCCACATTCAGTTCACTCCATCTAGATACAACTTCTCCAGGATTCTAGTTGGTCACAATTCCTGGGGAAGCTTCCAAGAGGAAGGTTAGAGGAAGAAGGTACATTTCTGCTGTGGCAGTTGGTCCCAAGGCTATAACTAATGTTATTACTGCCTTTTTTTACCACCTGTTCTAGATTCCCCTCATCCTTGGCTAGTACTTCTACTAGTCTAAGTGGTTTGCTTGGTGGAATGACCTAGACCCACATCACTGAAGGGTCTGGGCTACACTTCACCGTGCCCTATCAGTCTATGGTTGCTATACTTGCCCATTTACAGTTAAAATCAGGTATGGGAGAACCACAGGATGCCTCAGTAGATCACCTGAGTGCCAAATATATTCCTCCCACCCCCAGTTTGTATCAGGCTTACCTCCTTATAATGATCAGGGTCAACTCCATCTGGCATTGTGGGAACTCCTTTGTGTGCCTGCCAATCTACTGGCACAAGGAGCCTTAAGTGACCACATGGCAGCCACAGAAATAAGTGTAATAGGTATCTTGATGCACCACCTGTTGGAAATACCCCCCTTTTGTGAACCAGGACTTCTAGACCCACAGGGCCAAGCGTTGTGAGAAATGGGAAGCACGAAGTCCCCGAGTGGGTCACTGGGAATACCGGAGAGCAGTGCTACTCCTATTTCTGTCCCTTGGTTCCCCAGTCCATGTTGTTCTTCCACCTGTTTGGGCCATAGTACCATAATATGGCTTTTGGTCTACATCTTGAAGGATAACACCCCCTCCTCACAGGGTGTCTACCTCCAACTCGGCATGTCAGCGGTGCCTTCAAGTGTCCTTTCCACAGCTCTATCAAGCTGGCAACTTCTGGATGATGAAGTATGTGATAGAGCCAGTGGATCGCATGTTCAGGTATCTTTTCCCACACTGGTGGTCTTTGCCATGAAGGTTCACTTAGTCCAGGGTGGTGTTTTTCAGGATACTGTGTCAGGTTATCAGGCAATCTGTGAACATTTGGATAGTGCTGCTGTACTGTGGGTAGGAAAAGGCAAACCTATACCTGAATTATGTGTCAGTCTTGATCAGTGATGAATCATTGACCTTTGCAGGGTAGAAGGCACCTGATGGAATCACCCTGCCGTCACGTTGCTGGTGTGTCTCCTCAAGGATTGGTACAATATCAGGGGGAAGTTTGGGTTTCTGTTGCTAGAAAGTGATACATTCAGCAGCAGGAATGGCTCCATGTTCTGTTGTGCCCAGACAGAGTCTCCACATATGCCTCAGTGGCTGTTCTGTTCTTGAGCCCAATAAGTAAGCCCCGGGGTGGCCAATGACAGAGGCTGGCTGACATCTACTGACCAAGTCATCTTGTCTACTTGTTTACTTAGTGCTTCTTCTACAGTGGATGCTCTCTGGTGGGCATTGTTGTGCAATATGAAGATCTTACACTTTGTTCCCACTCTCAAGTTCATTCACCTGCCTCTTTCACAGAACACTTTTGTTCCCATACCCTCTTGGTGGGCTGAGCTAGGGTATATATATACACATATTTTTATATATATTTGGAGAGAGAGAGTGTGCATTATAGTTATAGTTATATATATAACTCTATTAGTTTACACCAGTATCTCTAATTCAGTCCAATATCCGGGTGATAATTCTAGTTTTCTCCCTTTCTATATTTGTAACTCCCTTCTCCAACATTGAGAAGTCCAGTTCCCATTTTCCTTAATAAGGTTATTTATAGGAAATTTATAATTTCCCTATATGTAATCTATCTCATATTGCCGTTGTTGCCCCCTACCCTTTATGGACACCCTCCTCACCCCGCTTGGGCTCCAATACCTGACACCAGTTCTTCCTTCCAAATGGATGCCTTCCTCATTCTGCTGAGGCTCTAATACCTCATGCCAGTCCTGTCCTTCTGCATGTCCTTCACTCTATTCCGACTTTGACACCTCTCGGAGGGAGGTAGGGGCCTCACACAGTCCCCGAGTCTGAACCACATGGTCCAAACCATCTTTACCAGAGCTTGACAGTAGAGACATTGGTTCAGATAATGAGGTAGAATTACCTTGTTTTTTTTCATTATCTTTTTTCTTTGTGTAAATCTCTCTCTAGACTCACCCATGAAGGGGACAGGGCAAGAGGAAAGGACTGTTAGCAGGGCAGAATTGGAGAATTTCAATACCCTCAACTATTATGTTTCTAAACTTAGGCCCAATAAGTGATGAAGATGTAAAGATAAAAATGGAAAAGTATAGAAGTATCATTGTTGTGTGCCAGTATATGAGACATATTAATTTTCTTTGTTGTAACAGACACTATACAGAACTCCTTGAATGCATGTCAGAATATTCAGATTAACAAATTACAAGGTAATCACAACGGCCACATGCAGTGCATGAGAACTGCCTTGAGTAACAGCCTTTTAATTTCCATCTACCACTTAACACCATAAAATTGCCCTCTTAATTTTATTATTCCACATACTCCTGGAAATGCTTCAGTTTCAAAAGATAAAGGCAGGGAAAAACTTTCTCAAATGAAGTACTTCTTGCTGTAATAATTGTGTTTTCACCATAAATGATGAGATCATGCCTATATCTCCTTGGCCTTAAGAGCTGGAAATGGACATTGAACTGCAGTTATTGCTGGTAGGTCAGTCACGGAATAAAAGCAAGAGCAGATTTTGAAATGTGTTAAGACTAGGGTCACCAAATAAAATACAGGTTGCCCAGTTACATTTGAATTTCAGATAAGCAAGGGATACTTTTAGGACAAGTATGTCCCAGATATTAAATGGGGTATACTTATACTAAAAAATTATTTGCTATTTATCTGAAATTTAAATTTAACATGTCCTGTATTTTTATCTGCTACATCTGGCAACCCAAGATGAGAAGAGAAGCCCAAAAATTCTAATCTATTTGTTTTTCTAAAGCCGTGGAACAATCTCAACCGCTGTACTCAATAAAAAGAATATAACCCAGAGAAAAGCAACTGGCACTAAGCTGGGAGTTTTTCCAGATGTTACCAGGATTGAAATTAACTGGTAAAAATGGAAGAAACAGACTAGGCGAATATCCCAATCCTAGGAGAAACGGAGAAAGTGAAAGAGGGAGAAACCAAGAAGGCAGAAGGAAATATAAGGAAGAGAAAAGAGAACAAGAAAGAAATAAGACAGAAGGGGAGAGAAAGAAACTACTAGGAGAAGGAAGGTGGAGCCACAGAGGAGAGAGCGTAACCATTTTCACCAGCTTAGCAGAAGCAGAATGGAGACAAAGTCCACCATGGGAACCCCATGGCCATTCCGTCTCCAGCTCCAAAGCAAAGATATCTCCCATCTCAGAAATCATGATGAGATGCATATCAGATGAAGAATATAGTCAACTTAATGTCCCAGCCCCCAAAGGGACAAGCAATTATATCTGTGCTCCAGAGTCAAGCCATAGGCCCCGAGTGATTTCTTATTATGAAAAATGCTTCTATAACATCTCCACCTATCCACTTTCTTCAAAATGAGCCTCTCTAAATATGTAACAAACATCCTTTCTTATTCATGGCTTTGGAAATTATTGCAATAAAATGTACTGGAATAGAGTCATAATAACATCCCAAAAGATCCTACCAAGAAATCAGATATTTTGATACCACATACCACAAACAATATCCTAGAACTTAGTTTTCTTACATAGTAGAAACTTCTAACATTGCGTTTATATTGTAATAGTAACAAGATAACATTATAATTCTGGCTGCAGAGTTTAAGCAAATGAGGAAACTGAAAAATATCATGGAAGCTTTAGAAACTATCTGATCCAAATATCTCTCCCAACAGATGCAGAAATTAACTATTAGGTCAACATCTCATCTAAGTTGAGTTTTAAGAAGTCTAGATCAGTTACAAAGTAATGGTATCAGACACTCTGGTGTCCCGCCCATAGTTCCCACCCTCACCAGGTTACTCTAGCATGGTTTCCAACTGCCAGCACCATCATGTATTTGTCTGAGAACAAGAACTCCTGCTGCTGGAACCAGCAAGATAAAACTTTACTGCCATCACTTTGTGATGGTTAGTGGGTGGGAAAATTAGCTCTTCCTGGGATCAGCCCTCAAGCACTCCCCTATTCCTTAGGTGAGATAACTGAGGTGTGCATGAGATCCAGGCTGGCTCCACACGTTCCTCCAGTGGGATCAAGCACAATCTCCCACATGGATAGCTCCCTGGATAGCACCCTTTATTGGCTGACTTCGCTTGTCTCATTTCTTCACTCTTTTATCGGTGCTCTTTTCACCTCCCAAATCAACTGTCTGCACTTGAGTCATTGTTTGCTAGTGGGGAACCCAAACTAAGGCAGTCAGACTTCTAGAAGCCTGTTGTATCTCCAAATTTCTGATCAATATGATAGGTTATTAGAATGCATTTGGTAAATAAATCTCATTTTATTATACTTTGATAATATACTATTGTGCATAATAACAACAATAATTGCTACTTGGATCACAATATTTTCAAAGAATTTATATAGACATAAGTATATATATTGCTAATTCAGTATTCTTTCATTCATTCATATTTTTTCTTTTAGATGAATTTGTGAATTAGTAAAATATCAACAAGAAAAGTGAAACTTTACTATCAGTAGATAGAAATCACTAGGCCCTTAAGATAAAACAAGAAGAAAAACATAACTGCTTTAAAAAAAAAAAAAGTGAGGTGAGGCAGACAGAGAGAGAATGAAGTCCATTTAAACACTCTGGCATCATTTAAGTTGCTAATTATTTCTTATAGCAGCTAAATGGGCTAGGTTACCTTTGTCTGTGACCTACTAGATCAGTCTAAAAACTCTAGAATTAGAAGGTTCAGAGGTTTCTTTGAACTCTAAACATTTCTTCTTAAGTAGCCTCAGGAAAGTCATCTCAGTGTTTCAAGCACTCTACTTCTCAGGCAAGAAAGGATTTCAGAAAGTTAGGAGGAAAGAGACACTTTATTCAAGCCCCCATGGGGTAGACAGTTGATATATTTTGGGCTGCCCTACTCTTGGATCACCCTTCCTATATTGGGAAGTTCTCCATCTTTTGAGTCCTGTCCTTCCCCTGACAGAAGCCAGAAACGCTTTCCCACCTCCCATACAACTAAGCACCAGCATGTGATAGGGGCCTCCCCAACCAGACCTACTCATGCAACACCTCAGTTCAGAGACTGGTGACCCACCTGAGCTAGTGCTACACAAATTCATTCTGGGGAAGGTGAATTGCAAAGACATGGACTTCCAGTGGCAGAGAGGGCCGAGGTTCAGCTGCAAGCTACAGCTTGTTTTGGGGGGCAGCAGTGAGCTCTGGTCTTGCCTCCATCTGGTGACTCCATGGGACCGTACTGTGCGATGATTTACGTGTTGCTCCTGAGACTGCACACCTCAGATGAGACTCGAACCCAGCCAAAATTCACATTGGGACTGGAACCCACAGGCTGGGACTCAAACCCACTGTCTTTTAATTGAGATTGCATGCCTGGTCTCAGGACTTAGTGAAGCTCAGGTTCTTTATGTCTCAGTGCAGAAGGAATTCAGAGAGAGGCAAAGTGATTGGTTAGAAGTAGATTTGTTGAGAGAGAGACACACGCCATAGACAGAGTGTGGGTCATGCGGTCCATCTCAAAAGGCGAGGGCAGCCCCGGATACGGGGTGGTTAGTTTTTATGGGCTGGGTAATTTCATAGGCTAATGAGTGGGAGGATTATTCCAGCTATTCCAATATTTTGGGAGAAGGGGTGGAGATTTCCAGGAATTGGGCCACTGCCCACTTTTTGGCCTTCTATGGTTAGCCTCAGAACTGTTATGGCACCTGTGGGTGTGTCATTTAGCATATGCTAATGCATTACAATGAGCATATAATGAGGGTCAAGGTCTATGGGAAGTCAAATCTTCCGCCATCTTGGACCTAGTTGGTTCTAATCAGTTTATGTTGTATCCTCAACGGCTCTGACATTCTTTTAAATGTTGTGCCCTGTCCCCTTCCCTCCTATTTCATTCTGGGCTATATAATCTTTAAAGCTGATTCTCTGGTCCTTTGGAAGAGGCTTTGTGCTATCAAAATCACTTGCTACGTTTCTTTTATGCTTAAACTAGCTAGAGTTTGCAACTCTGTGGCCTGCAACTAAGAACTAGCTGACATACCCTTTATAATATGCAAAGCTACAATGCAGGAAATTTGAAGGTGAATGGAATCTTTTCCTCAAGGAGTTTATATAGCACAGTGGAGAGAAAAAAAGCAAGTGACCACATGTACAGTAGACTCTGAGAAGGCAGAAGAATATTGTAGGTAGACCAAACCCTTTGGAGCCATACTGCCTGGGGTTCAAATCATGGCCCCACCATTGTTAACTTTGTTTCAATGGACAAGTTACTTAACTTCTCTGTGCCTCAGTGTTTTTATCTGTAAAATGGGGATAATAATGTAACTATTTTATAGGGTTTTATCATGGAGAGTCCTGAATGTTTTCTCATATCCATTCTCTCCTTTCTGGGCACATGGCCAATCAACTAAAGATTTTATTTTCAACCTCCCTTAGAACTAACTCAATGCAGTTGTGTCACTAAGTGTTAACCACTGGAATGGGAGCAGAAGCAATGTGCAGTACCCTGGCTCTACTTGGTTAAAAGGAAATTCGTTATCCTGGACTTATACTCTTTCTTCCCTTTCCTCCGTTTGAAAATGTTGATTACGGGTGATGAATGGTGATGGTGAAACTTAATGTTGAGGATGGGCCATCCTGCTAGCCTGGGTTCATGGATGACTCTGTGGAGCAGAGCAACCCTTCTACCATCATTGCAGTGTTATAAGAGAAATCAATGGCTGTATTAGTCAGAGTTCTCCAGAGAAACAGAGCCAATAGGAGATAGTTAGATACATACATACATACATACATACATACATACATACACACACACACAGAGATAGAGATATGTTAGAGGAGATTTATTATGGGAATTGGAGGCTGAGAAATGCTGTTGTTACTGAACCAAACTTGGGTCTGCTCACCTGCCACACAGCAAAGCCAGTCTACTGACACCAGGGTGTGATGAAGGAAAGTACAGTGTTTATTGCAGATGCCAAGCAAGGAGAATGGGAAGCTTATGCTCAAAAGATGCAAACTCCCCAATTGCTTTCAGGGAAGGGTTTTTAAAGGCAACGTTAAGGGTGAGGGTTGCAGGGTGCATGATCAGCTCATGGACTTTCTTCTGATTGGTTGGTGGTGAGGTAACTGGGTGATGTTTTGGGAATCTTAATCATCATCCTTCTGGTTCCAACCAGTCTGAAGTCTATGTGCTTGTGGTCAGTATGTAGTCATCATCATCCGCCTGGGTAGACGTCTTAGTTTCTGCAGAACAATTCAAAGATATGTGTCAGATTGTTATGTATATCCCTTGAGGAGAAACTAAGGGTCCTGTGATTCTGCTTTATCACTGAACTATTGTTTAAAGTATCACTGCTTTTCTTGCTTGATCGCTTTTCCTTTATTTCTGCATTCCCTCACTTCCCTAATGAGTAACTTCTTGTGTCTGCTGTTTGGAACTCAGGGAAGACCTAGGAGACTAAAGCCTTTTTCTTTTTTTCTTTTCCTTATTGGCTTTTTAACAATTTGTTGCTTATGAAATATTTAGCAAGACTGTGAGGAACAGGGCTATGGTATCATATGAGTGGCTTTCAAACTTTTCTCCATAAAGTTGAAGAGTTCAAGGTGATCCTACATGACAATGATGCCCCAAAGAGTTAAGACTATAAATATGCAAAGTATAAAGGACTTGCCACTGAAGGGCCAGAGAAGGCATATAGGAAATGCACTACCGTGCAATAGTTTTGTGTGCTACTAATATCATTATTTATAGGTGAAGTAGTTTTCCATTTCGTTACAAAATGCCATCATTAAGTTTCAGTAAGTTCTAAAAGTGAAGCCTTTTTCTATAAACAAGAAATAGGGGACATAGAGGGACTTTTATATCCAGGAAGGCCCCACAAGGTGCTTGAGTTCATTGTTTACAAACCGGAGAACCAGTTTGCAGTAATTCAGTCCAGATCTGAAGCCCTGAGAATGGAGGTTGGGAGGATAAAAGGTGATGAGGGGACACACTGGTGTAAGTCCAAAGGCCTAAGAACCAAGGGCTGCTGTGTCTGAGGACAGGAGAAGACAGACATCCCAGCTCAAGAAGGGAAAAAGAGAATTTGATCTTCCTTCACCTTTTTGATCTCTTTGGGCCCTCAAAGGATTGGATGATGTCTACGGCCATTGATGAGGGCAGATTTTCTTTATTCAGTCTACTGATTCAAATGTTTATCTCTTCTGGAAACACCCTCATAGACATACCCAGAAATAATGTTTTACCCGCTATCTGGACATCTCTTAGCCCAGTCAACACATAAAATTAACCATCACATTGTCTTTATTTTTTAAGCCTTTGCATCACTGGGGCTCTTTATCACAGCAACGCTGGCTTTTACCCTAAATACTATAGTTATTACAAGGATTACACGTTTTACCTGAGCTTAGAACAGTACCTGGCTTAAAGTAAGCACTATATACATTTTGCTTGTATTAGCCCCATTTTTTTTTTCATGTGAAGATATTGAGGCCTAGATAGATTAAGCAATTGAATCATGGCTATACTCAAAGTGTCAGAATTAGGATTTAAACCCAATCTGTCTGCTGTAGAATGATGTATAAGTTTCAACTTATAAATGTCTTTGTTATTTAAACAAGTTTCATGCTTAAATAAAAATATCAAGGTCCTAATTGATATTGCCATCCCTGAGAATTTACATTTATTAGGTTCCCTTGAAGATCAGGAGGGGGCCTTTCTATCCCAGGCTTCCCTCATTCTCTTATGAACAATGAAATGAGTCATCAGGGGAATAGTAAGTGAGTGGCAGTGTCTCTAGAGCTGGCGTCCAGGAAGGTGATCATGAGAGAAGGATTCTAATTCTCACTGAACAGGCTCTCCGTGGGGTCTAGCTAGGAAGGGAGAAAGTGAGGGTAAAAGGACCAAGGGGGGTACTTCCCTGGCGGCGCAGTGGATAAGAATCTGCCTGCCAATGCAGGGGACACGGGTTCGAGCCCTGATCCGGGAAGACCCCACATGCCGTGGAGCAACTGAGCCCGTGCGCCACAACTACTGAGCCTACGCTCTAGAGCCCACGTGCCACAACTACTGAAGTCTGCACGCCTAGAGCCCATGCTCCACAACAAGAGAAGCCACCGAAATGAGAAGCCCACACACTGCAACAAAGAGTAGTCCCCGCTCGCCACAACTAGAGAAAGCCCGTGCACAGCGACGAAGACCCAATGCAGCCAAAAAATTAATTAATTAATTTTTTAAAAAGAGGACCAAGGGACTTTGAGCCCAGGTACCAGCTCTCTGTCCCTCTAGGGATATAAAGAACAGGTGAAGCACAGGGAAGACTGGGAAAGACAGAAGGATGAGAAGTAGCAGTCACACAGGGTATTTCAGACCAAGCATAAAGACTGTGTCAGCCTTTGCCTTGATGGTTTGTACAAATTTGGTTTTCCCCTCCATTTTTTAAAAAATAAATTTATTTATTTTATTTATTTATTTTTGGCTGCGTTGGGTCTTCATTGCTGCGCACGGGCTTTCTCTAGTTGCAGCGAGCAGGGGCTACTCTTCGTTGTGGTGTGCAGGCTTCTCATTGCGGTGGCTTCTCTTGTTGCGGACCACGGGCTCTAGGCACACAGGCTTCAGTAGTTGTGGCACGTGAGCTCAGTAGTTGTGGCTCATGGGCTTTAGAACCCAGGCTCAGTAGTTGTGGCGCATGGGCTTAGTTGCTCCGCAGCACGTAGGATCTTCCCGGACCAGGGCTCGAACCTGTGTCCCCTGCGTTGGCAGGCGGATCTTAACCACTGCACCACCAGCGAAGCCCCCTTCCCTCCATTTTAATGGTCAATGAGATCTCCCTGTCATCTCTTTGGGAGAGGTATTGCTTTTATGTTAACAGCTCATATCATTTCACTATATTCTGCTTGCAAAGGATTTAGTCATTTAATGGTTCATTTGCTCAGTCTGATGATTGAAAACCTATACAGATTGCTTCTCACAGCTTGATTGCATATGGATCTAATGTGACTTTTGATCAATAGCCCTACTGTACAGCAATAGTAGGGGACTGCCAGGATTGCAAGGGAAGGAAAGGAGAGCTAGAGTTTATTGAGCACCCACTATGTGCTTGACATTTTAAGCATATAATTTTCTTTACTTTTACTAACTCATGACATTTTATCATCCCAGTTTTCAGACATGAGAAACCCAGGTTAAAGAGGTTACATAACTTATATGTAACCAGGGTCACAAATATAGCAAGTGGAGGAAATGGTGTTCAAACTCAACCCCCTCTGACTCTGAAGTCTGTGCCCTCCACTCTACTCTGCACACACCCGTGAGGATGCTACCATTCAGACTGAACTGAATTTTCTCTATAAAATGGGGAGGATAAAGTTACTTACCTCATGTAACTGAATAAAATGAAATAATGTATGCAGTTAGCATGGTGCCTGGCACATAGTAGATGTTGAATGTGCTTGGAAACACGTACTCATTTTCTGTATGTGACCATGAATTGATAGAGTTCTAATGGCATTTCATTTTGCATTGAAATCTATGAAGCTGACTGATTTGTCATCTTGATCTGCCTCCCTAAGCTGTGAGTGGACCCTTGGGCTAATTGTTCCATTTGGTAGTAAATGACGTATTATCGTATGAAGACAAAAAAATAATACGGTAGTTGAGTTTTCTTGGTTGCTGCAAAAGGTAAACAAAAGCAAATGGGTGGAAGTTATAGAAAGGCGGACTTCAACAATATTTAGAGAGAGAAGTCCAGTTGTCAGATGTTTCCTAAGGAAGTAACGGCCACTGAACATGTCCAAGCTGACTGGGGGACCCCCTGATGAAGGTCGTGTGTGACAGCATCCTCTACTGGGCAAGGCACCAGACTACAATGTCTCACCCAGTCTCTTGGCCAAGTTTCTATTGCCTTTTTGTAGGTTGCAGAGAACAGTTCCTGGGTGATTTCAGGACATCTCAATCTTGAAATTTATATGAATTATGCTTGATTGAAGACTTTTCTTCTTCAAAAGTCAGTTTTCCCATTTGTTTTTCCCCCGCTGCACCTTTTGAGGGATGAACTGTGTTGAGCATCTGCTCCCAGATTTCTGTCCTGTCCTCCAGCTATGAAGAACACCCCCGTTACCCTGTGGGCGGGAGGCTTGGCTCTCCTTTTAGAAATTCCCTTCTGTGCTGCGCTAATCACATCCTCAGTACATTTTACATCTTATTTTTAGGAGCAAAGTATAAAGAATCCTAGCACCAACAGCAGTTTCTGTGGCAACCTGCATCGCCCCCTTGCTTGTCCAGCTGTGCAGAATTAAATTCTAAACGAGGCCATTTTACATCATGTAAAGGAGATCCAAAGTGAGGGTGCTTTTTAAATGCAGGTTTTCTTCTAAGTTAAGTGGGAACCAGCCAGGAATTAGGTTGGGAGGTGGGTGGGTGAATAAAAGAAACAGAACCTTTACTTAGAACTAGAACTCTTATAAAGTGCCAGGTGTTCACAGGCATGCCCTAGTTGCCCTGATTTTTTTCCCACAGGACATCATTTTAGATACAGAAATAGCATTTAGAACAATGAAAACTAGGTTTGAATATTTATATCTGGGGAGTTTGTTGCTAAGTCCTCCCTCCTCTTCCTCCTCCTCTCGTGGGGTCTGCCTGCATAACCTTCCAGGTTAGACTTGATTAGAAAATGACACGCTTTTCATGTTTATCTTGAATAGCTCTTTCAAGCCAACTATCCAAGCTTCCCGGAGGCTTTCACCAAACTCTCCCTTCCTGACACAGTCAAAACAGGTTGAGTCCCCCTGGGCCAGGCCGGAGGGTGTGCCTGTAAAAGTTGTGCCCTGAGAATGTGATTCAGGGGACATGGAAAGACCACCCATCCAAAATAATCTCCTCCAAGGCCAACTGATGTCCCAGATTATCGTAATAACCACTACTTTGTGTTGTCATTTGGTTCCATCTGATTCTGGGAAGTTACAAATATGATTCTGGGAGGAATAACATATTCTAATGAACATAGTATTTTACATTCTGTTTGCTTCTAGGAAAACATGACGTGGCCCATAATTAAAAAAAAAAAAAAAAAAAAAAAGACATTTCTCCTAAGACCATTAGTTTAGAGACCACAAAAAAGAAAAAATAAATATGCCCCAAACTTAGACTATGCTTAAACATTGATTGAACTCCAAGTTTCCTGAATTCAAGTGAGTGTTTTAATTATGATTCATTACATGATTATCACCTGTTAAAAGATACCAGTTTGTCAGGAGAGAGACATTTTTCTGATACAAAATACTTTTTTTAAATTAATTTTTATTGGAGTATAGTTGCTTTCTGATACTAAATTCTTAAAAGGGATGCTTCTATATAGGAAACAGAAAATTAACTTTTTTAACAATGATTTATGAAAAGATGCAAAATCATTCTCCACAGGACCATTTATAATATTGACCTTTGATAAAATCTGAGGTTATAACCTAAAAGTAAAACTCAGTAAAGCTACCAGTGTAATTAATGCATTAAAACATTTTACAGTCAAAATATATTTTATCCTTGAAGTGTTTTTCTCTCCATTAGGTACAGATTCATCAAAGGACAGGGACACATTTTATCCATCTTGGCATCCTCAGTACCCAACACAATAGCTTACATACAGGTGATACTTAGGACATATTTGTTGAATGAACTGATAATAAGACCAGTTCTTCAAAGTATAACCTGTAACATCCCAGAAAAATTTACCGTGGCACTGGATTTAAAGAGTGTTACTCTTTCTAACGGGGACATGAGAGAGGAGGGGAAGTCTTATTTCTGCATCTCCATCCCCCTCGCCATGCCTGCCCCAGCAGCTGCTCAGCTCATGTCAGCATCCTCTTATTTGGCTCTATGGATAATTTGGGAGTTTGTGTAATCTTTTCTGGTAAAAGTCGTTGAGGCTGGGGAGATGACATCATAACAGGTGCCGGCATTAGGAGGAAGTCCGGCCAAGTGGCCCCTGAAAAAAGGCATGGCCAAGACTGGAGTGAGTGACGAGAATGCTGGCATGCTTCTTCCGGCAGCACAAAAACAGAACAAGCTCAGAGAAGCTCAATGACTGAAGGCTTCCTCACAGTTTCTGAGAATGAGAGTTTCTCCTTTACCCATCACTGGAATCATGGGTCCTTCTCTGTATTTCTCTAGAGTTCTTCTCAGTATCCATAAGATACTGAAGCATACAGTTTTGTATTAAATGTAAGGGAATGGTAGAGGCAACAGTGTGTACTAATCCGATGATTTACAAGCAATTGAACCCATTCAATTGAACTTGGCATGTGTTCTTCGGTGGAACCTATGTTTAGGTCACTTCTCCCTCTCCTGCATCTGTGTGGCTCCAAGGATATCTCACCACGTGCTCTTTGGCTCACTGAAGAAGCAAAGGCTGCTTTCCCTCAGTCCCTTACTTTTCAGTTGAAATGATTTCTGATTTTCATAGTCAGTTTCCTAACATCTACCTGGGATTTTGCACACAGAATTTCTTGAAAGTAAAGTTCTCCCTTTCCTGGGAAGATTCCTTTTTTTTTTTTTTTTACAATATTTATGTCCATAGTTTTATTTCTGCGTACATACTTTTTTCAAATATGAATTATACTATATATTCAGTTTCATAATTTGTTCTTTTTCTTTTAATATTCCTGGGAAGATTCTATCCACACCAAGTCTCTTCTGTTGTTGCTTCTCTGAGATTCTCCCACTCTTTATCGAAATGCCCCAAATTCCCTAACAATTCCAGCTTGACTCATTGTCTTACCTGACGAATTTTCACATATTTAGTGGAGGACTTTAGCCCACTCACATTTATTTTAACCACCAGTATATTTAGTCATATTTTTTACTTTATATTTTAAATTCTCTTTTTCATGATTTCCTGTTTGCTTTGTTTGTCCCTCTTTCCTGATCTGTACTGGATGGAGTTTTCTTTTTCTTTCCCTCTACAGCAGGGATACTTTTTCTGTTATGGGCCAGATAATAGATATTTTAGTCTCTGTAGGCCATACGGTCTCTGTCACAGCTCCTCAATTCTGGTGTTGTAGTGTGAAGCAGCCAGACAATACACAAATGAATGAGCATGGCTGTGTTTCAATAAAACTTTGTTTACAAAATAAGCAGCAGGCCAGACTTGGCCTGTGTCCATAGTTTACTAACCCTTGTTGTGGAGGATTAGAAGTTCTATATCCTTCATTTTTAACAGACATACCTTGCATTTATTAGAATATACATTCAAATTCTACGAAAGATAATGTAAATAATATGACTTAAACAAGACAGTTTATTTCTTTAATTATATGTGAGCAGTCAGGGGCTGCTTTGGCAACACTGCAGTTTTGGCACCCAGGATTCTACCTCGTTGGTCCTAGTCACTGAGGTGTTGCACTCACCTGTACCTACATCATCATCCACATTTCAGCCAGTGGAGAGGGGGCATGGGAAGTGGAGGACATGGCCCTTTTCTTTAGGGGGCACAGCCCTGAAGATGCACAAATCACTTCTACCTGCATCCCTTTGATTAGAAATTTGTCATAGGTCACACCTGGCCTATAACAGAGCCTGAGATATGTAGACAAACTGGAAGGCCATGTACCCAGATACAAATCCTAAGACTCTAGAAGATGGGGAGGATAGATACTGGGAGGCATCTGGCAGTCTCTGCTGAAACTAAAATTTTGATTTTCTGACTTGCTTCAAAGATTAATTAGAATCTATAACCCCTCATCCAATCAAAACAAGACCTTTAGCATATATTTATTTAGCACAGTTAAAATCCAGTTGTGTTTTTACTGCTGTCGTCTCGCTAGATTTGGGTTCTTCTAACTCCCTTGGGAGTTTTTGGTGCTCCATGCCCCTTTTTTAATAGATGTGATTGGTTTCTCAATGATCCTTTTCTAAGATCTGACCTTCAAACTTTCAGGACCATTATTCCACACATCTTTCTCTCTTTTTTTTTTTTTTTTTTTCGTGGAGAAAGAAGAAGCAGTACATGGGAAAGGCTTAATATTTTTGCTTAGAAAGACCTGGGTTTTAATTACCATAATTTACATATGAGGTTTGTGTTTAGTGGTGGACAGTGTGAAATGAAATACCTGCTAATGAGACATGACACTAAGGGAAGGAACAGCCCTCCACAGACAACATGTCAGTGAATTAATTCCCTGCTGTCGTATCTCTTCTGAGAACCTCAGTCGTCATCCCCCGTTATGAATAATTTTCCATTTGTATGTATGGGTGTCTGACAGTTTGTTTACATGAACATTGGGAGGAAAAGCCAAAATTATTTGGCTTAGCATCAAAAGCTGCCTCTATTTTTGTTGTCTGCACTGCTCTGATTCAATGCATTTTAATACGTTTTTAACAATGCACGAATTTGAGTCAGAGGAACTGGAGGAAAGGCTAGGATGACACATTACTTATTATAGGCTATAAAGGGATGAGACGTCATCTATTGCTTGCCATGCCAACAGCGCTTAAATTAATGCCCTTTCGCCTTCAGAACTGAATTGTTCTCATTACGACCAGGCATGAGCAACTTGGCATGATTGGGTGTGTTCCTTTAAGAGGTTTTAAATCTGAAGTCGTGCTTGAGTTAATCTCCAAGTTCTATGTCACCTAGATTTTATCAGCTTTCTTCAAGGTGCAGGCTTTGGAAGATTCCTTCCCTACATGACCATTAGACGTTTGTGGTTCGTCATGTGGGAATATATCTTAACCCATGCAAAGGCAGACAAGAAATGCAGTATTGTTTTCTTTAGAAGCTGGAGGAATCCCTTTTTCTGAATGCTTGCCCTCCTGCTCTTTGGCTTACAATGTTGAACCAACAGTGTAACAAACTAAAATTTAAAAGCATTGGGGTATTTTAGTTTTTTTAATAGGTGAAAAAGTAATTTGGACTCTCTTATTTAGTCTTACTGAGTAGCCCCTGTATCAAGGACAAACCAGTATTGTTAAGCTGCCTGCAGTTTCTTCCTGTTGCTAGAGGTAGAATTTGAATTTTAACTGAAAGCCTGCTATCTGGGGGTTCATAACTAATTTCTGCATATTAAAATGGAAACAGAAGCTATTCTGCAGGCAAGCCCTTTTTAGGTTTTGCATTGTGGATAGATGTAAAGCAAATAATTCCATATTAATTTGGGGAAAGCCCTAAACCACTGAAATAATACAAATATAGTTGCCTCAGACTGGAATGTTTTCATTCAGTTTAGAAATAGGAATGCAATGTGTCTTTAGCAAGACTGTGTCCTTGCGGAAAAACCTCTTTTTTCTAAATATATATTTGAATTGCCCTGAATGTGTCCCAAAAGGGTAGTTATTTAGGACTGAATAACCTACACTTTGGTTAATATGTTGCCAATTATTATGATTGCCTTGCAGTGGAGGGAGTAGGACATCAGACCACACTGACTTTCCACCCCCTCCATTAGTCATAAATGGGGTGGAAAAAAGAAAGGTGGGCTTTAAGCTGAGGGAAGGGGAACTCTCTCTCCTAATGGCTGAGAGAGATGGGGAACTAAGCTGTTGGAGAAAGAACAAGGAATGAGCTATTTGTGGGGCATAAACAGGTGCCTGTATATAGCGGCAGATCTGGAGAAATGATCTGTAGGGGACCTCTGTGAAGGGGCATGGACCATGGGCTCTAGTTAAATTTCTTAGCCCCAAATTTCCCAAATTTATTCAAATAAGGAATCCTTCTGTTGCATAACACTTGCTAACATGTCTTAGAATACTTTCCTGAAGAATACACCATGGGAAATAGCATTAGTCAGACAACCTCGTAGCATGTGTTGGAATCATCCAGATGGTTTGTGGGAACACAGATTTCTGGCCCCACTCCCAAAGTTTCAGATTCAGTAGGTCTGGGGTGGGCCTGAGGATTTGCATTTCTAAAAAGTTCCTGGGTACATGCTGATGCTGCTGGGTCCAGGAACCACATTTTGAGAGTGAATCGCAGACCAAAATGGTCTGGTTCCTTCTTTCTCTTTCTAGAGTAACACAAATCAAATCAAGAAGTAGTCACTGAAATAAAGACCACAAATATGAAAAGCCCACATCTAACATTATAGTTAATGGTAAAAAACTGAAAGCTTTTCCTCTAAGATCAGAAATAAGGCAAGGATGCACACTCTTGACACTTCTATTCAATATAGTACTAAAAGTTTTAGCCAGAGCAATTAGGCAAGAAAAGGAAATAAAAGACATGCAAATCAGAAAGGAAGAAGTAAAATTGTCCCTCTTTACAGAAGACATGATCTTATATGTAGAAAACCCTAAAGACTCCACAAGAAGACTCTTAGAACTAATTAACTCAGTAAAGTTACAGGATACAAAATCAACATACAAAATTCAGTTGTGTTTCCATACACTAACAGCAAACAATCTGAAAAGGAAATTAAGAAAAAAAATCCCATTTACAATAGCACCAGAAGAATTAAATATTTAGAAATAAATTTAACGAAGGAGGTTACTTGTATAGTGAAACTACAAAGCATTGATGAAATAAACGAAAGAAGACACAAATGGAAAGTCATCCCATGTTCACAGTTTGAAAGACTTAATAATGTTAAAATCCTCATGCTATCCAGAGCAATCTACAAATTCAAAGCAATCCCTATGAAAATTCCATTGGCATTTTCTACAGAAGTAGAAAAGCAATTCTGCAACTCATATGTAATCATAAAAGACCATGAATAGCTAATTAATCTTGAGAAATAATAAAATTGGTGCCATTATACTTCCTGGTCTTAAAATATATTACAAAGGCTATCATAATCAAAACAATATGGTACTGGTATAAAGACAGACCTACAAACAAATGGAACAGAATGGAGAGCCCAGAAATAAGTCCACACATATATGTTCAACTGATCTTCAACAAGCACACAGTAGGGAAAGTTTAGTCTCTTCAGTAATTCGTGTTGGGAAAACTGGATATCCATATGCAAAAGAATGATATTGGACTCTTACACCATATAAAAATCAACTCAAAATGGAACACAGACTTAAATGTAAGGCCTGAAACTGTAAAATTTCTAGGAAAAAACATATGGGAAAGCTTCATGACGGTGGTCTGCACAGTTTCATAAATACGACATCAAAACACAGGCAACAAAAATAAAAATAGACAAGTGGGACTACATCACACTGAAAAGCTTCTGCACACCCAAGGAAACAGTCAACACAGTAAAAAGGCAATGTACAGAACGGAAGAAAATATTTAGAAACCACATATCTGATAAGGGGTTAATCTCCAAAAAATACAAGGAACTCCTAAAACTCAATAGCCAAAACACTGATATACCAATTTTAAAAATGGGCTAAGGACTTGAGTAGACACTTCTGCAGAGAAGACATGTAAATCACCAACAGCTATATGAAGAAATGCTCGATGACATTAAACATCAGGGAAATGAAAATCAAAACCACAGGGAGAGAACTGCTGAACAATCATCGACAGGAAGACACTGGAACTCACCAAAAAAGATACCCCACATCCAAAGACAAAGGAGAAGCCACAATGAGACAGTAGGAGGGGCGCAATCACAATAAAATCAAATCCCATAACTGCTGGGTGTGTGACTCACAAACTGGAGAACACTCATACCACAGAAGTCCACCCACTGGAGTGAAGGTTCTGAGCCCCACGTCAGGCTTCCGAACCTAGGGGTCCGGCAACGGGAGGAGGAATTCCTAGAGAATCAGACTTTGAAGGGAAGCGGGATTTGACTGTAGGACTTCGACAGGACTGGGGGAAACAGAGACTCCATTCTTGGAGGGCACACACAAAGTAGTGTGCGCATCGGGACCCAGGGGAAGGAGCAGTGACCCCATAGGAGACTGAACCAGACCTACCTGCTAGTGTTGGAGGGTCTCGTGCAGAGGCAGGGGGTGACTCTGTCTCACCATGAGGACAAGGACACTGGCAGCAGAAGTTCTGGGAAGTACTCCTTGGCGTGAGCCCTCCCAGAGTCCGCCATTAGCCCCACCAAAGAGCCCAGGTAGGCTCCAGTGTTGGGTCGCCTCAGGCCAAACAACCAACAGGGAAGAAACCCAGCCCCACCCATCAGCAGTCAAGCGGATTAAAGTTTTACTGAGCTCTGCCCACCAGAGCAACAGCCAGCTCTACCCACCACAAGTGGACTGGACAGCTAGACGTAAAAGAATGAAATTACAACACTCCCTAACACCATACACAAAAATAAACTCAAAATGGATTAGACACCTGAATGTAAGACTGGACACTATAAAACTCTTAGGGGAAAACATAGAAGAATACTCTTTGACATAAATCACAGCAAGATCTTTTCTGATCCACCTCCAAGAGTAATGGAAATAAAAACAAAAATAAACAAATGGGACCTAATGAAACTTAAAAGCTTTTGCACAGCAAAGGAAACCATAAACAGGACGAAAAGACAACCATCAGAATGGGAGAAAATATTTGCAAACGAATCAAGGGACAAAGGATGAATCTCCAAAACATATAAACAGCTCATGCAGCTCAATATTAGAAAAACAAATAACCCAATCCAAAAATGGACAGAAGACCTAAATAGACATTTCTCCAAAGAAGACATACAGATGACCAGAAAGCACATGAAAAGCTGCTCAACATCACTAATTATTAGAGAAATGCAAATCAAAACTGCAATGAGGTATCACCTCACACCAGTTAGAATGGGCATCATCAGAAAATCTACAAACAACAAATGCTGGAGAGGGTGTGGAGGAAAGGAAACCCTCTTGCACTGTTGGTGGGAATGTAAATTGATACAGTCACTATGGAGAACAGTATGGAGGTTCCTTAAAAAACTAAAAATAGAACTACCATATGATCCAGCAATCCCACTACTGGGCATATACCCAGAGAAAACCATAATTCAAAAAGACACATGCACCCCAGTGTTCATTGCAGCACTATTTACAATAGCCAGGTCATGGAAGCAACCTAAATGCCCATCGACAGATGAATGGATAAAGAAGATGTGGTACATATATACAATGGAATATTACTCAGCCATAAAAAGGAACGAAATTGGGTCATTTGTAGAGACGTGGATGGATGTAGAGACTATCACACAGAGTGAAGTAAGTCAGAAAGAGAAAAACAAATATCATATATTAATGCATATATGTGGAACCTAGAAAAATGGTACAGATGAACCGGTTTGCAGGGCAGAAATTGAGACACAGATGTAGAGAACAAACGTATGGACACCAAGGGGGGAAAGTGGCTGGGGGTGGTGGGGGTGGTGTGATGAATTGAGAGATTGGGATTGACATGTATACACTGATGTGTATAAAATTGATGACTAATAAGAACCTGCAGTATAAAACAAACAAACAAAAAAATAACAACTAATGCTAAGCTTTCTTTGGGTTATTTGTATGGAAATATGTTAATATAAATGTTTCAGACATCACATGAAATTTCTAAAAATCTTATATGTTCTCATATAATGTTATAAGTCATAATTCTAGTTATTACTTTAAAATGTATATCTCAGAAATTAAAAAAAAGAACCTGCTGTATATAAAAATAAATAAAATTTAAAAAAAACCACAGGGAGATATCAACTCACACCTGTCAGGATGGGTACTATCAAAATAACAAAAGACAACACATGTTGGCAAGGATGTGGAGAAATTTTTAACACTTGCACACTGTTGGTGGGAGTGTAAAATGGTGCAGCCACCATTTTATGGAGATATGGTTATATTTTATGGAGATACCTCAAAAAATTAAAAATAGAACTACCATATATCCCAGCAACCCCACTTCTGGGTATTTATCCAAAAAAATTGAAATCAGGATCTCAAAGAGCTATTAGTACTTACAGGTTAGCAGCACTATTCACTGTAGCTAAGATATGGAAACAACCTAAACGTCCACTGACAGATGAAAGGATAAAGAAAACGAGGTCGGAATTCCCTGGTGGCGCAGTGGTTGGGAATCTGCCTGCCAATGCAGGGGACACGAGTTCGATACCTGGTCCCAGAAGATCACACATGCCGCGGAGCAGCTAAGCCCATGCGCCACAACTACTGAAGCCCGCGTGCCTAGAGCCCGTGCTCACAATAAGAGAAGCCACTGCAATGAGCAGTCCACGCACCGCAACAAAGAGTAGCCCCCGCTCGCTGCAAGTAGAGAAAAAGCCTGCGCACAGCAAGACCCAACGCAGACAAAAATAAATAAATTTATTTTTTTAAAAAAAGAAAATGTGGTATATACATACAATTGAATTCAGCCTTAAAAAAGAAGGAAATTCTGCAATATGTGACAACATGGAGAAACCTGGAGGACATTATGCAAAGTAAAATAAGCCAGTCAGAGAAGACAAATACTGCATGAATCCACTTATATGAGGGATCTACAATAATCAAATTAATAGAATCAAAGAATAGAATGGTGGTTGCCAGGGACTGGGAAGAAGGAGAATTACTAATCAATGGGCATAAAGTCTAATTAAACAAGATGAATAAGCTCTAGAGATCTGCTGTTCAACACTGGCTATAGTCAACAAGAATGTTTCGTAATGTTTTGTTAAGAGGGTATATCTCATATTAAATAGTCTTACCACAATAAAAGAAAACAAAACAAACAAAAAAGAAGTAGTCATTGAACTTGTCATTGAACTCATAGCATAAGCAGGGCATATAGGATTTGTTCTGCCCCAGAAACTCAAAAGCATACTGGTGAAGAAGATCCCAGAGACAACGATTTAAAATACAGTCACCCCTCAGTTATAGCAAGGGAATTTTAAAAATTAATAAGCACTTACTACATTATCCACACTTCCTGGCTATTTTGACCATTTTATAATGCAATAGTGTTTTGTTTCAAGTGTAAAATAATTGAAAGGAGTTTTACTCATTAATATTAGCTATAGTGAATTTTCTGCCATCTTGCCACCTTAAGAGCCATTTGGGCATGCTGGCTTATGTTGTCACAGCGGTCCAAGATCTAGTCAATTAAGTCTGAAGAAACCCAGTTAGTCATTAGGTGATTTGGAATTATAACAGTAAACAACTGGCTTTGTTGATTGCTTTGGCTGAATTGATTAAATGCCTCAGAGATATAGTAGAAACACTTCAGTTTGTGTGACAGCATTGCATTTCTGCTTTCCAGTAATTATAGTCTCTGTTGAGCCAATATTTCCAAAGGAAATGCTGTGAAATATTCTGAATTGGTGTCTCATTTTCAGTATATGATTATCTTTACTATATTTACCTGAAATAGGGAATTAGCAAAACAAAACCACAAATAAAGCAGAATAGATGAGCTTCCTGTCCCCAGCCAAAGTTCACCTGGAGAAGTTAAATATAAACACAGTATTTCTATATCTGTGAGGCAATTAGAAAGTGATGTGCATTAACAGCCCACAAATGCAAATGGGCTTTCCTCCAAGTTGCTTTAGGCATTGCCTCTTGGCACATCTGTCTATAGTGATGAACTTTAAGAAAATGTCACAGGGCTTCCCTGGTGGCGCAGTGGTTGAGAGTCCGCCTGCATATGCAGGGGACACGGGTTCGTGTCCCGGTCTGGGAAGATCCCACATGCCATGGAGCGGCTGGGCCCATGAGCCATGGCCGCTGAGCCTGCACATCCGGAGACTGTGCTCCGCAACGAGAGAAGCCACAACAGTGAGAGGCCCGCGTACCGCAAAAAAAAAGAAAATGTCACAGTCACTCATTCTGTGTTTCAGAGACTTAGGGCACCATTCATCTATCCATCTTGTAACGTGCATCTTAATGACTGTGGTGACCCTGAACTTGTGCTGCTCAGATATCCACTGTGATGGGCATAACTGACTGTGGCCCTCATAGCTGCCCCTCTGAATGCACCACCACATTTGTGCCAAGGTCACAATTCCCACAGGCTGCTTCCAGTCAGTGACTGAGCATGATGAAGATACAAATGTGTTCTGTTCCTAAGAAACACAAGACTCCTCCAATGGCTAACTTAGCTCGAGGACTTCACGTTGGCTTGGCTGAACCTCTTTGGGAGCCACGCTGCAGTCTGAGACTCTTACCACCCAACCTTCCTACCCCTTTCCTTCCACAAGAGTCAGACCTTTGTTCCCATCTGAAAGCTCTTTCTGCCTTTTCCTGCTCTCCCTTCCTTTGTCCTTCACAGCTGTTACCCTCTCTTGCACATCTTACCGCATCTTGGCATCTACTTCTTGGAGGACCCGAACAAACAATGACCTTGATTTTTATGCTGTCACCCAAAACAAAATCAAGAAAACCTGTGGGAAAAGTAATGCTGGGCCTAGGGTAAAAAAACAAAACAAAACAAAAAAAACCAGAAACGAACAAATAAACAAAAAACCCAAACAAAATCTAAAAGTTTAATAGTTTTCTTGTGAGAGCCACAAATTCTCTGTAAAACCAGTTGATATTTTCTGATGTTACTTCCTTCGTATTTTGCATGTCAAAACTGTCCACAGCAGCATGTTACTATGAGAAGAAAGTCTGACTTCTCCTGATATGCACTCTCTTATTCAAAGACTGATACAGAGTTATTGAAAACGATCTTTCCTGCTTAAAAATTTTTCCCGTTAGAAAATCATTATGAAAAGCATAGAACACTATTTTTTAAAAAATTTAAATCACCAGCTAGTTCCAGCATCCAAAGATAACATGATATCCATAGTTACCACTTTAGTATGCTTTGGTCTGTGTTTTTTCTATGCATGTATTGATGTCTACGTAGGTGAGATAATACTCTGTATATAAATTTAGTATCCTGCTTTTCCCCATGGTATTAAATTTTTTATGGAATACTTTTTTTTTTGGAATACTTTTAATGTCTCACAATATTCCATTGTACATTATCATATGATTCACTTAACTATTATCTTACTGTTAGAATTCAGATAATTTCTAATTTTCTGGCTATTATAAACAGCCTATAATGAATATATGTGTTCATAAACTTTAGCCTACATCTTGGGATTTCTTTCCTCTGTATAGATCCCTAGAAGTCTTCCCTGGTTTCCTGATAAACTTGCAGCTTGAGGAGAATCAACAAGTCTACTCCCCACATTCACATAACATGTTAGAGGGATACAGGCCTAGCAGTCAGAAGACTCACTGCTGGGCCTGTATCCTTCTAACAATACCAAATCTCTTTACCTCAGAGTCCACAAGTGTAAAATCAGGGAGATGAATTAGATAATCCCTATTGTTCCATCCATATTTAGTATTTCTTAAACATTCAATTAGTGGACCTATCTCCTATCCAGTGTCATAGTTTTTCTTATACCTTTTAGGGCTGTATAGACACAAAAGTACATGAATGATAATAATGGATCTAGGGTATTACTATATTATTATCTTTATACCATAGACAACACTCCTTTATATAGGAATATAGTTGGCTCTATAACTCTGTTCTCTCCAACCCATATAACTTATAGCTATCTGTGTGTTTTTAAATTAATTTTGGCTTCTAAGTATTAAGTGCTATATTATAGCTATGTGAACCTACTCACTGAGCCTTTTACTATTAACCCAAGCAAAATTAGATGTTAAAATATCACATTTGAAATTTTTCTTTTGTGTTCCCTAAATTTACATCTGGCTCCACCTTCATAAAAAAGACTGTATTGGGCTTCCCTGGCACAGTGGTTAAGAATCCGCCTGCCAATGCAGGGGACATGGTTTCGAGCCCTGGTCCAGGAAGATCCCACGTGCCGCGGAGCAGTTAAGCCCATGTGCCACAACTACTGAGCCTGCGCTCTAGAGCCCGCAAGCCACAACTACTGAGCCCATGTGCCACAACTACTGAAGCCCACGTGCCTAGAGCCCGTGCTTCAGAACAAAGAGAAGCCACCGCAATAAGAAGCCTCCACACCGCAACGAAGAGTAGCCCCCACTCACCGCAACTAGAGAAAGCCCATGCGGAGCAACAAAGACCCAACGCAGCCAAAAAAAGAGACTGTATCAAGTGTTTCCCTGTGCATGACCTTAGGCTAGGAATTGAGTTATAAAGATGTTATTTTTGATGTCAAGGGATTTCTAATTTAAAAACCACAACACGGAGGACAAAGGAGCATCTAGCAACCAGTCTGGATCTCAGTGCCTGCCAGGTACTGAAGGCCTCTCGTGGGAGGTCAGGAAAGGGGGGGCTCTGAGGAATTCTGGGTTTCAAGAGGCTGAAGCCGGTGTAGTATTGTGCTCCTCAGAGAGAAGATCTGTGGAGGAAATGGGATTCTGGAAGCTTTTCAAACTCAAGTGGTGAGGTTTGGGGTTTGCCAGAGAGAGAACATTTCAAGATCTGGGATCTAAATCAGGAAAGATTATTTTTCCTGATAAAGGTGGAAACAGCCATCTAATGTTTTACAGATTGAAAATATGTCAGATTCAGAATAAACAGGAATGATAGTAACTTAGGAAAGGCAGGTCTTAGCAAATGACAGTGCAAACAAGCAATGAGAGTGTGGAGGATTAAGGCTGAGCACTTGGACACACTGCAATGCTTACATGAGAAAATGCAATTACCTTCAGGTGCACTAGACCTAATTAGGTCCCCTTATTGCTTTTAATAACAGCCGCTCTTTATGAAATACAGTAGTTCTGGCGATTCGCTCATACATTGTATTGTGAGCTTTACCGGCTCGGCCATCGAGGACTGCATGAGGGGTATGGGGAAATGTTTTGTGGGAAAAATACTGCCCCTCCCCTAAATGGACTTGGGGTGGAGAGTGAAATGTAGTTTCGAGAATGCTAACATTACCAATCATCATTTAATTCTAAGCTGGGATATGTTTTCCAAGTGAGGATATTTTAATAGGCTAACTGATGCCCAGTGTACTGTGCTACCCATTCATGAACTCTAGGAACTTGAAGTTCTAGCACAGAAGAAGAGCCTTAGATGGGGCTCCCCTGAAAGCAAAGTGTGAGACACAGACTGGAGTGTGGAGTTGAACTGGGAGGTGACCCCAAGGAGTGGGAGTGAGGCTGCTGAGAGAGGGAGACAGAGCAGGAGAGAGAATAATGCACAGTGACTTTTGACTTTGGAGGAGCCTGTATCTGAGGCCAGTAGAGGGAGAATTTTTACCGCCATGGACGGCAGGTACTCATCTCGCCACAGGCCCTCAGAGGGACTGTGGCCAATGTGTCCCAGGATTATCCCGCTGAAGGACAGAGAGGTGGGGGGATTCATTCACTAACTGCTCGTTCCTCATTCCCTGAAGTTTGTCCCCTAAGGCATTAACACACCCCACTTCCACATCACGTCCACGTGGACTGAGCAGACTCTGGAGAAAAGCTTCTGCACCCTCTTTCCGTGGAACATAGTCACTGGTTAGCTTCTCAGTGTCTGTCCTATAATAAACCAGTACAAACATGCCCTTCTGGCTCTTCTCTCCACACTTTGCCCAAGCAGTTGTGGCATTTCTGCCTCATTTGTTGTAAGTTATTTTCATGTCCAACCAACAAGAACCCGGCCAGCAACTTATTAAGTGTCCCTGCCTGGAAGTTAAATCCTGAGTCATGGAAGGGTGCTCCCAGGTCAATAAATGCTCAGTATACAATGCTCCCCCTTCACACTCCACCTCCCTCTGTCCATCACCCTCAAGATCCACTCCCACACTTGTTTCCATGTTCCTGTCAGTACATTTTAGTCCTTCCCCTAAGAAGGCTGTCTGCTCCTGCAGCGGGGACTGCTTGGGCAATGCAGAGAGCTGACCCAAATTATTAAAATCTGATGGCATCCGTGTCTTGACTACTGATAATAATGCTGCTCTGAACATTGGGGTGCATGTATCTTTTCAAATTAGAGTTTTTGTCTTTTCCAAATGTATGCCCAGAAGTGGGAGTGCTGGGTCAATATGGTAGCTCTAAGCAACCTAAGTGTCCATCAACAGATGAATGGATAAAGAAGATGTGGTATATATATATATATATATATATATATATATATATATATATAATGGAATATTACTCAGCCATAAAAAAGAATGAAATAATGCCATTTGTAGCAACATGGATGGACCTAGAGAGTATCATACAAAGTGAAGTAAGTCAGACAGAGAAAGACAAATTATCATATGATATCACTTATATGTGGAATCCAAAAAAATGATACAAATGGACTTATTTACAAAACAGAAACAGACTCACGGACATAGAAAACAAACTTACGGTTACCAAAGTAGAAAGGGAGTAGGGGAGAGATAAATTAGGAGCTTGGGATTAACAGATACACACCACTATAAATAAAACATATAAACATCAAGGACCTACTGTATAGCACAGGGAACTATATTCAATATCTTGTAATAGCCTATAATAGAAAAGAATTTGAAAAAGAAGAGATATATCTGCAGACACACATATATATATATACATATATATGTATAACTGAATCACTTTGTTGTATACCTGAAACTAACACAACATTGTAAATCAACTATACTTCAATAAAAATAATCTCATGGCAACGATGGAAGCTGGGGCAATCTTGAAAAGGACAAGTATCATCTTACCTCTGCCTCAGGTAAAGCCCTTGTGTCACCTGTTGGCAAAGGGGGTGCTGCTCTTCTCTAGCAAGATGGAAGGGAATGTTTCTTCCCACTCAGAGGAATCCAGGGCTTCAAAATTCTCAGGTACATCCACCTACATGCTTGATGAAGGTGAGGAGATGCAAGTCCATTAAAAAAATTTCCTTCCAACCAGACTCCTTTCTCAATGGTGCCAGTCCCATTCTTTATTCTGGTATCTCTTGGGCTCCTGGTTCCTTTCTTGGAAATAATCATCATGCTGATCTTCATTAAGGAGCAGGTCCTGGTGCCTCCTGCTGCTCTCTTGGGACCAGCTAGACAATCTCTGAACAGATGTCTTTTTCTGGAAGAGCTCCTGCTGGCACCCACACTGTAGGACTTGGCTTCAGTGCCATGAAGCTCTTAAGGGGAGAGATGAGGACACAGCAACACTCATCACTGACGACCTGAGACTGTTTGATAACAGTAATAGCTGCAAGCATCGTCTCAATCAAATCACTGTAATCCCCTGCACGGGCTCCAGAAATCACTTTGGAAGTGGCACTGTTGGAAATTGCTCTGTTTTGCTTCATGATCTCTCCAAATTCAGCTTCACTCACCATAGAGGGTGGAAAGCCCAAATCTTGGCTGCAGCGGTGGATAGAGGGGCCAAAGGCCTTCATGTAAATATCTGGTGGAGGCCCCACTGTAGCATTTGGTGGGGGAGAGAAGGCTGGATCGAGGTAAAGGCGGTGGGATGACCCAGGAGAAGGTACAGCTAAACAAGGAGATAATGGAGGGGCATGAGATGCTCATGGTAGATGCCAGAAGGAAGAGGAGGGACTCCAAAGCTTGAGGAGAGAAGTGGTAGGGATGGAATTGGGACTGGGACCAAACCCATCAGGTGAAGGGCTGAAGGAGGGCAATTGAAGTCGGGCAGCACACTGAGGGGCTTATCCATGTGGACGAATGAGAGTACAAGTTGCTCAGAGTGTGGCCCATCCACCAGCAGAACCACTAGAATCTCGGACATGGTCCCATGGAGCTTTTTCCACTCTTGAGACTCAAATACATTCACCTTCTGAGCCCCTGCCTCAAACTGTGGCAGGTTCTGCCAGGTGGCTGACCTCACATCCACTTTTTCTCCATTAAGTACTTTTCTGGCAAGAATTTCCAACAGTTTTGCAGACAGTTTTCAGAGGCTTCCACCTCCTCAGCATATCCCCTTGGACTGGCCATTTGCTCCATTCTCTGTAAATTTCAACTCCACCACACCACAGACTCCTACAAAGTGAATAACCTGGCTCAGCTGCTTGTCTGTGGTCCAGCAGGAGAAGCTGCTCACATAGACAGCAGTTTGTCTGTTACTCAGGCCACTGTAGGTATGCAGAATTACAGGGCTTATTGGGCTTGGAGTTGACTCCTGGTGAACAGGAAGAGGTGGCTTAGTACTGCTGCTTCTATCATGTGAGGGCTGTAAGGTGGACATGAACAAATGGGATTGCTTTTCCCATAATACCCAAATTGTGATGTGGTCTCTGCCGAAGGAGGCGCGGCAACAGGGTCCTACAGTGCCCACGGAGGGATGGTACTTCTGCCCACACGGCAAGCTGCATCTCATATGAGAAGGGATGGGGCATATAAGGTGAGACTTGGCACGTGAGAGGTAGGGTCACTGGAGACCTCTGGCTCAGCGGTGAGAGACTGAATTGGACTGAATTCTTCCTCTGTTCTCTGGACATTTCTAACATAGCCCTTAATCAGTCACTGAGGGAGTCTCCCCAGGGTCAGAGAGGCACATTGCCTTGGGACAGAGGCTACAGGTTGTAGCATTTTCCCCCCGTCCCCCAACCCTAACCCGACCTCCCCTCAGAACATGACAGCTGTCCAACGCGTCCAGTGGTAAGTGATGTGCTTATCCTCAGAGGGCAGTTCTGGGTGTCTTTAAAATATAGAGATAACAAAAGAAGGTGATAATTTGAGGAAAAGATATAGAATGCCAGAAGAGCCATTTACCCAGAGAATTTTGTCTCCCCATTTTTATTTTGTTTTTACTCAATAATACAACTTTTAGCTTTAATTACTGAGAGCAAACAAAAAAAAAAGCCTTGTCCCTCTGTTGTCGGTTATTTGTTTATCTTTCTGATAGGTTGAAAACTATGTAAGAAACTTGATGCTGTCAGCGTTTTATACTGCATTGTATTTTTTTCCTCTTGCAACAAAACATTTTAAAATGAGAAATGAGGTATGAGCTGTTAAACAAAAACTAAAAGACAAATATGTGATTCCACTTATATGAGTTAACCTAAAGTAGTCAAATTTATAGAAAGTAGACTGGTAGTTACCAGGGGCTGGGGGGAGGGGAGGGTGGGGAGTTAGTGTTTAATGGGTGCGAAGTTTCAGTTTGGGAAGATGAAAAGTTCTGGAGATGGATGGTGGCAGTGGTTTCACAATGTGAATGTACCTAGTACCACCGAGCTGTACACTTTAAAATGATTAAAATGATAAACTTAATGTTGTATCTATTTTACCATGATACAAAAGAAAGGAAGAAAGGAAAAAAGAAAGAAGGGAGAGGGTGGACGAACCCAGAGAGGAGACAAACACTTATCTGTAGACAGAAAAAAATTCCTCTCACAAATCAGGATCTCATCTTTCAGTCATGGAAGGGATGAAAACAAGATAGCCTCCTACCAAATCTGTACCCAAGGGCAGCCCTCAACAGGCTCCCTCCCTGATGAGTCTTTCCTTCTGGAACAGAAAGCAAAAAAACGAGTATTAAATTGGATTTTTATGCCGTTTGATATTTCAGACTCTGGGTGCGGTGTGATTGCTGTATTTACTGAATGCCTGCAGTGAACCAGACACTCTGTAAACCTCAGAGTCACTCCTATCAGATAGATCTTATTATTCTCTCTCTCTCTCTTTTTAACAGATTAGCAAACTGAAACTCAGAGAGGTTGAACCACTTCCTGAGACCTTAATGGTCTATTAGGCTATTAATGGACTAGAAGCAGAATTTAGTCCTTGCTAGGCCTGTCTCCCAAACCCCACCCCACCACCCTCTCTTTCCTTCAGTAACACTTGCAATGCTCTTTGCTGGCTGGACTCATACCAAGAAGGGACATGGTTCAGGAGGGTGCAAATTTAGTTCATTTCAACAAATGTGACAGGATTCTGGTCACTGTGCTAGAAATTGATAAGTGGTGTGTGACCTTGTATTATGTATTTCCATATAGTCTATAAAATGCCCTTCTGATTGTGACAGGAAAGCTAAAGTGGACAAAACATTTTGAAGGAGGCAGCTCAAAGGTGTTGCCACTGGCCATATGGAATATCATTTGGAAAATCCATGATACCCCTAGTGACACTCAGAGAGAGAGATAGAAAAAGAGAAAAGAGGAAAAGATCTTTATAGAAGAATAACTTAGAGAGAAGGAGATAATAAATAGAAACAAAATGATCTCATTAGAAATCATCATTTTGTAACCCTTATATAATAATTGATTCGGGCAAGGATTAATAAAGGATGCTAAAACCATTGGGTGAAAGTTTGTTGGAGAATAAGATGGTTATATTATTCAAATTATTACCCTACAGATTCTTCTTTAATCAAAAATGAAAAAATATGTTTACAGTGAAGATATCTGGCAGATGCGCCTTAACCAAGTGATCAAACTTGTTTCTCAGTAATAACAGAACAAAATTTACATTCTGTACCTCTTTCTCATAAGCTACAGGGGGAAATACACAATGTCATTTATGTAGTTGTCTTGCCAAAATGTTTAACTTGAATCTTATCATTAGGACCAATCCAGAATTGTGTTAAATCTATAAGACAGTAACTCAGCTTCTTCAAAATTTCAGTGTCAGGAAAGAAAGAAGAAAAGGCAGAGGGATACTATTCTGTATTAAAGGAGACGAAAGAGATGTAACAGCCAGACATAATGCATGAATCTGGATTTCATCTTGGATTATTTAAAATTATTTATTTATTTATTTATTTATTTATTTATTTTGGTTGCACCAGGCCTTAGTTGCGGCAGGCAGGCTCCTTAGTTGCAGCACGTGGGTGCCTTAGTTGCAGTCTGCAGGCTCCTTAGATGTGGCAGTCGGGCTCCTTAGTTGCAGCACTCGGGCTCCTTAGTTGCAGTACGCATGCGGGATCTAGTTCCCTGACCAGGGATCGAACAAACCTGGGCCCCCTGCATTAGGAGCTTGGAGTCTTATCCACTGCACCACCAGGGAGGTCCCCTCATCTTGGATTTTAAAAATATGTAAATGCCATTTTGAAGATAAGTGGACTGTATGTTAGATGATATTATCAAGTCATTGAAAGTGTCATTTGGGGTGAAGTGTCATGATATTTGCAACTTATTTTTAAATGATTCAAAAAGTATGTTTTTATATATTATATGTTATATAAATATATAAATATAAAAGTTATATACATATATAAATATATAGAGACAGACAAAGGCAGAGACTGAGTAGAAACAATGACCGACCTATTAGCAATGAGCATCCCTAGGGCCCACACTGTGGTCTTGAAATACTATTTCTCACTAAAAGAAACCAGAGCCTCTGGAAAAAATGGCTAATTCCAAGTCTGTGGCAGAAAATGACAAGATGAGCCTGGAATATCTTGTCTATCAAATACCAAGGAGGTTATCAAAGACTGTTAGGATCACCTCAAAACATTTCACAGCCCACCTGAAGAAGATTTCACTGGCCAAAGATGAGAGAACTGGAGCTTCAGTCATGATAATAGTAATTTTGATGGATTAAAACAAATCAAATATGTTTAAATCTATGAGCTCAAAAAGAATTGATCACCTTCAGAATGTGATAGGGCATCAATTCATTATCTTGAAAAATGGTTTAAATAAAAACAAAGAATCTATCCTGCCTTTCTATATGAACTATATACCACTGGGTAACCAAATAATAGATTGGGGGAGTATCTCTTTATAATAGTGTTTCAACTAACAAATGAGTAGAAATTATTAAAATTAGAATATCTCCATTCTGCAAACCAAGTGAACTACTAGATAACAGGCAGTAATAATCACCAATGGCTGCTGACATCACACCGAGGGAGACAACCAGATGTGCCTACTACAGAATTGCCCGACACCTGCTTGCCTTGACAACAGGATCAACGTGATCCAGCTGCCAATTTGCAGGAAATACAGAGGACAGAGAACCTGTTGAATTACACCACGAGCATGCACTCAACAGAATCCAGGCTGTGGGAAACTCTGCCAGTCGAAGGACGCAGATAAAATGTAAGGGAGAGAAAGAGATCATTAAGTTAAAACTTAAAATACATTTTGTAATAGGCAAGACTAAATTATAATGTCCAGGGACATTTGATCACAATTGGGTGATAAAACTATTTGCAAAGCAGCAATTACTGTAAAAGTAATTGGGGAAGAAAGTGTTCATCATTGGAATGAGTCTCATGGACAGAGCTTCTGAAGTGGAAGCCAAAGTTTTATTTTCTGACCTGGGTTGTAGTTACAAAGCTGTTCACTTTTATAAAAATTAATTGTCATACATTTGTTTCATGTAGTTTTCCATATCTTTATTTTATATTCTAATAAAATTAATTATTTTAAAAGAGAGAAAGAGGGGACTTCCCTGGTGGCGCAGTGGTTAAGAATCCGCCTGCCAGTGCAGGGGACACGGGTTCGAGCCCTGGTGCAGGAGGGTCCCACATGCCGCGGAGCAACTAAGCCCGCGAGCCACAGCTACTGAGCCTGCGCTCTAAAGCCCGTGCTCCACAACAAGGGAGGCCGACGCAATGAGAAGCCCACGCACCGCAACGAAGAGTGGCCCCCGCGCACCGCAGCTAGAGAGAGCCCGTGCGCAGCAACAAAGACCCAACACAGCCAAAAATAAAAATGAATGAATTTTAAAAAATAAAATAAAAGAGAGAAAGATACCTTAGGAGACACAGCAACCAACTGCAATCTGTGGACCTTGTTTGGATCCTAATTTGAACAAACTAATTATAAGCTATTTATGAGATAATCAGGCAAATTAAAACATTGACTAGATCTTTGATGATATTTAGGTATTATCGTTTAATTTTAGATGTAATAATGCTATTGTGTGTTTTAGAAAAAGAGTCATTATTTAAAAATACACACTGAAATATTTTAGATAATGCCTAAGGTTTACTTCAAAATAATACATTGGGGGTAGAAATGGCAAGTAAATGTATAAATGAAACAAACTGGCCAAAGTTGATAACTGGTGAGACTGGTTGCAGAGTACATTGGGAGGGGGGTCATTATAGTATTCCCTCGACTTCTGTGCATGTTTGAAATTTTCCATAATGAGAAATTTCTTTCATGATTTGAACGAGTAGTTTATAAGCAAAAGAAAGCTGGACCCCTAAGTTCTGGGTGTGGATGGCTCAGGCAGCTCCCTCTCTTCAGTGAACTGCTCTGAAAATTCTCCCTCCATGGAACAGTTGTTTAAGTCAACCAAAACTTCAGGGCCAGGTGTCATTTGTCAGATAAAATGTCCCTCCGTACTGAATATTCCCAACACTTCTTTCAGATCAGACTGGCCAAATAAAACATGTTTTCAGTTCTCTGTGGAGGGCTGAGGACTGTGAACCACATCCTCTCTGCAGTGTGCATCCTGTCTAGGAGTTGAAGCCCAGATTGGTACCTTGTAGGACAGAACCTTCCATTCCATCCTGCAGAATTTCAGGTCCAGACCCAATATCTGTCTCTGAAGTGCCTCCCACACTTGTTGAACAGCTGCTCAATCTCAAGTTAGCACCCAAAGTAAAACATAATAACATGGGTGTTTTTTAAGGCCTCGCTGCCTCAATTTTGTCATGCTGACATCAGCACCATATGCCTACTGGTGTGGCAAATTGAGAAGAAAGTGTTTCTATGGCCATGCTGCTGATTTCAAAAATAGCATAGCTAATGAGCCAGCTGTGGTTAGACAGAAAAACATTAATAATCATTTCTGCAGTTTCTTTCATCCTAAACAGTTCTCACATATTACTCTCTATCTTTTCAAAACTGTAATACAGATGTCATACAGATGGCCCATTTGATGGGTTCTATTCTAAACAAGCCACCTGGGAGATCACTGTTTTTATCAAAAGGTAGGGAAAATAATTTATCCCAGGTCAAATGGGCAGCGCTAAAAGTAAATTATGATTTTGTCAAAATGATGTACGTTTTATAAGACAGTGTTATCAGTTCATGAAGATACAGTGATGTGTCCCCCTGGAACTTAAAAATGAGGGAAATAAAGATTCATTTGAGCATTAAACAGTGCAATCAATATATAGTGATCAGAGCTGAGAATATAAATCTGCTTAGAGACCAGACAGCTGTCAGGTCAGCAAGACTGGGCTGTCAAAGAATGAATATATTATGATACCTAAAGAGTATGTTCACCCAAAGTGTGTGTGTGGGGGGGGGGCGGTGTGTGATGTTGGTCCATCAGAGAACTACAGGAAAAAGTGTCACTCAGACAAGTGTTGGCTGTGTGTGTCTAAACATTGTTCAGGGGACGGGAGCCTTAACCAATGGCTCTGAATTACTTGAGTCTTATGGCTCAAGATCATGTGAGCCGGATGCATCAGGCTTTGGAAACTCAAGGCAGAGGTTGCAAACTGGAGTACTGGGCACCTAACCTCGCTTACAGCTGGATTCGTCTGGCTCTGTTAGGTTCTTTTTAACTGGAAACTTTTTTTTATTGAAAAGATTTTACGTAAGATTATCCTTTTATTACTTTTTTTGAAAAATCCCACATTCCCACATGGCAGCAGTCAGCTAGAGCTGTGTAAGAGCTGTCCCCTGCAGACGGCTCTCTGCTGTCCACAGCCCACACCAGGCCCCTTCGCTCAGCTCGCTTACGTCCCTGGCCCCTGGACACATCTGCACTGGCCACCCCCAGCTTAATACCTTCAGCTGGCCTCATTTCCTGTGTTTTGAATCCATGCTGCTCGCAAAATCTTCTTTTCCGGCCTGACTTCCCTTGTTGGTCTTCTACAGGGAGAAGATGAGCTGGTCATTCAATGTGAGGATTCCTGACTTTGTGACAGTTTTATGTTTCAAGGCTCAGTAAGACACTGGCATTTTGATTTTACACATCAATCTCCGATAAGTCAGCCCTAGAGAGATGGCTCCACTCTTGGTGTAACAACAAAACCAAGTGTCATTCTCCAAGGCTGACAATCAAACTTCTGTTGCTGCTAAACTCCCTAATGCAGTGACTTGGGACTAAACTATTCAATGTCACCATATGGAATCCTGCACAAAGAAGACATTTTCCAATTTTTACTTTATTTAGAAGATACTGTATGGTCTAATTTTGTTTTATAAATCACAGTTGCTTACACTATACTTTTGTATGTAAGGGTGTGTGTGTGTGTGTGTGTGTGTGTGTGTGTGTGTGTGTGTGTAAAATCCAAAAATGGGAGATTAGGTTAGTGGAACAGCATACAAAATGAAAGTTTTGGTTCAAAAAATACAATCTTTGCCTTTCTAGCACTTCTTCCTGCAGAGTGCTGAGGGTATGTTTTTGGTTCCTTTATCCTTTCTGTTAGTATCACATTTCATGACTCTATTAATTGTGAAAGAATTAGTGCTTTTTCGAACTCAAACCTTATCTTCTCCACTTTGAATGCCATTGCCTCTGCAGTCACCCACTAGCCGCCTATATTTTATAATTTAGAAAATGTCCACCTACATATTGCACTTCCATTGTGTCATCTGGCAAAAAGCAAGATGATTGGGAAAGAAAATCTTAAAAGCACTTCCTACACGTTCACACATTGCAGAGGCTTTACATCATAGGCATTTGGGAGTCCCACTATGTCTGAAAGAACTTTGGAATGATTCGTGCAGGAAATAACTTGGGAAAAGATAATTCTGAAAGATTCTCCTTAGCATGAGTACTGTATTGCTGACTCATGTAACAACTCTGAAATATTTAAGATCCTCCAACTCTTTCCCATTTCAGCCATAAACATAGACATCTCATTCATTCATTCATTTAAAAAAACAAAAGGTTACCAAGCATCTACTATGTGCAGGTAATTAAAGATATATCTAAAGCCAATAGAAAGCAGTTTTCCTAGACTTAGTATCAAAGATCATAATAATGATGATAACAATAAAACAGACAAGGACATTTTTGCCTTTATAACCATGTGAGTGGTTTCACTTGTTCTGTTGTCTGTACTTCAGGCTAGAACTGTTTGGCAGCTTACAAGAACTTCCAGAAAGTGCCAAGTGGTTCTACACTTATGACTTTTGTTTTCCTCCCATAAAGAGGTATCTTTGGACATCAAACTGGAGTTTGCTACAAAATGTAGGCTGAAGCCGGCAACTGTTTAGGGAACATTCCTTTTTTCTTTTAGTTTTTTTTTTTTTTTTTTTTGCCCGCGCCACTCAGCATGTGGGATCTTAGTTTCCTGACCAGGGATCGAACCCGCACCCCTGCATTGGAAGCATGGGGTCTTAACCATGACCACCAGGGAAGTCCCAGGGGAATATTTCTGAGTATTGCTTCTAGATAATTTTTAAAACACAACAGAATATCAGAAACTCTTTTTCTATCGATCTCTGTCCCTCCTATATCATTTCTATGTATCACTTATGGTGGAAGCATCTAAAAATGAAGTGAATATGTGGCATACTGAGAAACAATAACTAAACATATTTCTTAAAATTATGTTTTTGGAATCACAGATGCATTTGCTTAATACATTAGTCACACATAAAAAGATCCTAACTGAGTAACTTCTCAGACCTTTCATTTCTGCAAAACGGAGCACTTCAAGGCTGACCGTTCAATCTCTAAAATACATCTTCAACGACAGGAAGAAGTACTTGGGTTAATTCTTTATCAGGGTTACAAACTCAAGTTTGTTTTAGATCTTGCTTTCTAAGAATCAAAGAGAAGAATAGAAGAACAGAAAAATGACCACATTTTTGAAGGGCTGAATATTGATGTATTAATTACAGAATTGACAGTCCAGCTCCAGTAACTCAAATAAAGCATCTGGCATTGGCCTGGGAATGGGTTTTATCCCATAAAGATATTACATTTGTTGCCTTTAATGAGTACATAGAATTCAGATAGAGATAGGAACATCAGAGATACAATTTTAATGTAAACATTAATGTAAGTAGGATCTATTTTTTTCCTAAAATGGATCTACTTGACTAAAAAATTGTTTCCTGTAAACTCTGTCAGCAATAAATCAAGGAATTTAGTCACCTAACAAATAGTGGTCTGGAAGCTATGTGAGATTATGTGTTCTTAAAACTTTTAAATAGCAAAACATAGTAACAAAACTATGTTTATCATAGTAACAAAACAATGACTCTGTGAGTTTTATGTGGGAACCCTGCAATTAATTTTAAAACCGCCTTAGCAACCTGGAGGTAAGCTTAGTGATGTGACAGTCAATGAAGACGTTTGATGGCCTCACAAGAGTGGATTTGATATGGTATTTTATAACAAAAGGGGAAAAAATATCAAGCTGAATGCCAAGTATGACGCATTCTGTAAGTTACCACAGAATGATAGCATTACATACATTGCATACATATTTACCTGTACTACTCAAAGCCACTGCCCAGCTGCTCTAAACATGAAGGACAGAAGGCAGATGACTCCCCTGCCTGGTATTTACTTTGCAAAGCAAGGACGGCAGTGAGTCTAATCTACTCCAGAATCTTTGGCTTCAGAATTAGACACTTAGGGTCTTTGTGACCTTGGCCAGTTTCCATAACCTGAGTTTAAGATTTTTATATATAAAATTAATAAAGTGAATCTATAAAAATAAAGAGAAATACCTTTCCTGCGAGACTGTAAGAATCAGATGAGATAACGTACTTAGCAGGGGGCCTGGTACATAGTAAGTGCTCAATAAGTGAGAAGACTTTATATTACCCTCTCTATGCCCTGTCTGCTACTGCTGGAAGCAAAGAAACAGATTTGCTTTGCTTTACCTCATAGATGTGGTCACCACAGCTGAACTGCAGCAGCTTCTGGTTTCTTCCTAGAAGAAGAAAATTTTATATTAGCAATATAATGTGTGTTTTCCTGAGGAGGATTGACTGTGGGGTGAATATGTGTATCCCCTTCCATGTGGCAGTGTGTGCCGGCCTCCCAGTGTAATTGAGACAGCCTCTTGTTTACATGGGAGACACAGGTGAAGACCATTTTCTCATTATGAATGGGATTGAACTTTTCCCTGATGGGTATTTCTCAACTCAAGTCGTTGCTCAAATATCACCTTCTCTACAAGGCCTCCTCTGACCACCACGTTGAAAATAGCAGCCCACCTCCCCATATTGATTCTCCTTGACCTTCTTCATTAGTCCCATTAATCTAATGGAAAATATTGTTTTCAAATTTATTACGCCTATGGTTTATCATCTGTCTCTTCCAGTTAGAATGTCATCTTTCAGGGGACAGGAATCTTTCTCTGTTTTTTGCCTGGAACACTTGATAATTTGTTGAATGAACAAATAAATCAATAGATTTATTCATATTTGCTTGTATATTCACAGAGAAACTCCGGAAACTTTCCTGAGAAAATAACAGTTGTTACTAGGGCAGGGAAAGTGGAAGACGTGGTTTGGATAAATTGGGGATGGAGTGGGAGGGAGATTCCAATTTTTGATTTTTGAACCATGTGAATTATATATATATAATAGATATATAAATCAGACATCACTATTTCTAAAGTTGCCTACCATCTCTGATAGGCCTTATTTCCTTCTCTCCACTGTCTCTAAAGAGACCTCTCTCTCCCATCTCCTTTTCCTGCACCCCCTTAATTTCTCCGTTAAACCTCAAAATAACAAATTTTCTTCCTGCTACATATACATATGCGTCTGTACGTAATTTTTCTATATAAATGAATGTTGTAAGAAAAGTGTGAAGTTGAACTTCAATTTCAAAACAGAGATACTCTACTCAAATACAGAATATGACCAAGTAAAGGTTTGCTAAACAAAAGCAACAACAAAAAGTTGAATCCAAAGAGGAAGGTCAACCAGGAAGAGTGATGGTGACTTTAGAGAGTTTGATAAACACATGGTATATGATGCTTTGAGTGCATCCGCCCTTGATCCCAGGGGTCACGTGGTGGATGTCCACTGTGTAGTAGGTGAAGTGACCTCTGTGCTGGGAGCAGGTGCTCTGAGATTCTCCCTGAGGCCAGATATCTGCTTCTGGGCTGCACGCTCCACCATTCTGATCAGAGGACTTCTTGGTGTTGGGGCATCTGAGGCAAATGTCCCAGAGAGACTGAGGGAACACAAACAAGCAGATCTGCAACATGATGCAAAGAAAACAGAAGGGGCACGTGAGTTGGCATGTGTTAAGTGTTATGAATCCATTTACATAGTCACCAGCGGAAGCAACATAATCCAAAGTTTAGATGAAGCCAAGAGCCTTGCCTTCCTTCAAATCTCCAGGGAGTCAGAATATAAGTAAAAATTTTAAATATAGATGCTTTCTCCTTCCCTTCCAGCCTCTTTTCCACCTCCCTCCCATGTTTTCCAGCCAGTTTTAGGCAAGTGAATTATTATTCTAGCCAAATTCCTCTAGGAAGGAAAGAACAAGCTCAATCCATCTTCATTTCTCTCTTCTGACAAAGTAGATAAGACAGTGATGATATCAGTCTTTTAACTCAAGGGATTTTGTTCACAGGGATTTAATGAATATTCGTTAATATGCTGTGATAAGCAATGCAAAAATATGAGGCACAGCAAAATGATAAAAGCCACGAATTACAAATTCCTAAGCCCTTATTATGCAGAAAACTAATTTCTTCTTACTACATTAAGGTCTGACCATTCTCAGACCCAGTGCCTTTTATGTACTTCTATGAATTTTAATTATGTATAAATGAAAACCTGAAGAAAGGAGTCATTTTAAATATAAAGATCTATTCCTAATTTCTTACAAAACCATTTATCTTTACAAAAAATGTTAGTGAACAGTGGTCCTCCAGCATCGACAATGGTCAGAGTCACATGCCACAATGACTTGTAAATATTGTGTATTAAAACGAAGTCTAAAAAAATGCTTTAAATCCACTTCTCAGATTGTGCATTCTATTTAATCCACTAACCTAGAAAGTCATGTTAATGAAATTGGAAATTGAAATCAACATTTTCTAAACTGCTGCTTGATATTTTTCAGTGTTGGCTATTGCTTCTATCCTGAAGCACTATCATGAGAATCTCCCCTCAAAACTGTCACATGATGCCAGAGAAGCACATCATTCAGTTCTTTGCTTTTTCCCCCTACTTACTCACCACCATGGCTGTAGTTATTTTTCCACTGTGGGAGTCACACAGTGGGTTAGGAGCAGGCCCCGTCTCATCTCCAGGTTACATAAGCACCCCCCCAAAAGGGGCAACCCAGATCCTCCGAGGAGCACCGGCAGAGAGAGGGCTCAGACCCCAAATAGCAACTTTTGCGCTGAGCAGCGAAAAGAAGACACAATTCCAGTTATGATGTTCAGAGACTGCAGCGGTCTTCAAAATTGGGCTTTCCTAGAGCACTTAACAGAAGTCACACTTCACCGTCAAGTACTGGAGGAAGGGCCAAGACAGCACCAAAACCTCCAGCAGTTGCCATGGCAGCAGCAACAGGACAGGTTTCCAGAAGCAGGTCTGTCTCAAGAGTTTATAACACAATCACATGCTGTCTGTGTTTAGCACAGGCCGAATGAAGACAGATACAGTCTGTTTTCCAACTCCCTCCGTCAGTTTGCATTATGATTATGTGGTGAAATTCCGGCAAGGGAAGTGTGATGCATCCTCTGACCTGGGTCTTCAGGTTTGCCTGCAACAAAGAAGGCTCAAGCCTTTCTCCCCAGCTTGTGCAGGAAATGCAGCATAAACCAATCACTGACTTGGGCTTAACCTGGTTGGCTGAAATTTCTGGTTATACTGTAACATTTACCGGTTAATGCAGTGTTTGATCTAATAGCAAAGCTGATTCTACCACTATAGTATTACTTGGAAATATTAAGACCTAATCCAGATGGTACAAGGAAATGTTCTTTGAATCTAAATTCATTTCAGAAAAAGCAACAAGGAGTTATTTCTTTTTCTCTTTGTTCCTAAGTAATTTGCAGGGAAAATTAAGCTCTGATTGCAGATGTTGACTCTTCCCTGGGACAAGAGGCCAGACCCTCAGATGTGGATCCTTTCTGTAGATGAATTTTACCCTTCCCCAATCCCAGGGAGACCAAGTTGCTTTTTTATCGTGGTAAAATACACATAACTTAAAATTTATTGTCTTAACCATTTTTAAAAATTTATTTTTATTTATTTATTTTTGGCTGCATTGTGTCTTCCTTGCTGCGCGTGGGCTTTCTCTAGTTGCGCTGAGCGGGGGCTACTCTTGGTTGCGGTGCGCGGGCTTCTCATTGCGGTGGCTTCTCTTGTGGAGCACAGGCTCTAGGCGCGTGGGCTTCAGTAGTTGTGGCGCGTGGGCTCAGTAGTTGTGGCTCGCGGGCTCCAGAGCGCAGGCTCAGTAGTTGTGGCTCACGGGTTTAATTGCTCCGCGGCACATGGAATCTTCCCGGAACAGGGCTCAAACCCGTGTTGGCAGGCAGTTTCTTAACCACTGCACCACCAGGGAAGTCCTGTCTTAAGCATTTTTAAGTGTACAGTTCAGTGGCATTAGATATGCTAACAAAGTTGTGTAACCATCACCACTATCCATTTCCAGAACTTTTTCATCATCCCAAGTAGAAACTCTGTACCCATTAAACAATAACTCCCCACTACTCCCTCCCCTCAGCTCCTGGCAACCACGATTCTGCTTTCTGTCTTGATCAATCTGCCTATTCTGGATACTACATATAGCTGAAATCACATAGTATTTGTCCTTTTATGTGTCTGGCTTCTTTCACTTAGTATAATGTTTTCAAGGTTCATCCATTGTTGTTGCATGTATGAGAAGTTCCTTTTTAAGGGTGAATAATATTCCATTGTATTTATATTCAACATACACACATTGTATGTATATTTTGTTTTTCCATTCCTCTGTTGATAGCCATTTGAGTTGTTTCTACCTTTGGCTACTGTGAATAATGCTGCTATGAATATTGATGTTAAGAACCTATTTGAGTTCCTGGTATCCGTTCTTTGGGGTATATGCCAGAAGTGGGATTACTAGATTGTATGGTAATTCTATGTTTAACTTTTTGAGGAACCATCAGACTGGCTCCCATGGTGGTTGTACCATTTTACATTCCCAAAAAGTTCTCCCTTTTAATACCTTTGAAAAGATATAACCTCTGTGTTACTTTCCCAAATTTCAAGGCACTGGGGGAAGATTGCCAGTAGAAGCATCACTGTCGACAGTACATTTCCCTGATGTCACGCTGAAATCCTAAGTTAAAGTCAGTAAACATTCGTTGAATGCCTACTATGAGCCAGGTAACAACGGGCCAGGCATTAAAGATACAAAGAGCACAAAGCTTAGTGAGGAAGATAGACATTTAAATGCAAAAGTATAGTGTGATGAATCTAATAATAGAAGGATATACAAGGCAATAAAGGGGCAGGAAAAGCTTTGCAGAGGGATGACTGAGCTGGGTTTTGAATGACGAACAGGAGTTTGCCAGATGGGAGGAAGGAGAATAGCCCAAGCAGGGAATAGTAAGTTCAGAGAATATCCAAGAGAACATGACACTCTCAGGGAACGAGGGAGAGTTCATTATGGCAACAGCTTACTGCTTTTACTGGTTTCTGGCCTATTGGTGTCCCCTCAGAAGTTCTGTGGACAGGGAAGGAAGACATGCATATGTGTGAGCATATGTTCATATATGTACTTGCATCTGAGGGTAGGAAGAGGTGGGACTTTACCAGGTGGTATCTGGAGTCTTGTGATTTGTGGCCCATAGCGATGCTGAGTGAGGAAGGTGATTGCAGGGTGAGAGCTGACACTTTGAGGCATTGAAGTGGTTGTTACCAAACAAAACTTTAAGGCCCCCAGAGATAGGATATATGACTTAGAACTTTAGAAAAATCCACTTTTGACTGATCCAGTTTCAGCAATATGGCAGACTAAGAAACCTGAAAACCCTCCCACTGCAACCCCTAGAAAGGGTTTGTAAAATACAATAAAAATTCTTATAAATGCAAAGCCAAATTAACGCACACACAAAATAGGGACATCTCCTGGTGCCAGAAAGGAGGTCAGTGGAAGCCAGAGCAGTGACCTGAAACCATTACCGTGGGGACAGGGATGCAGGATGCATGGTGAAGGATAGGCAAAATTTCCTTGCTCCTATAAAGCCAACAGGAGAGCAGGAGTGAGAGTCAACAACAAGGAGTGTGATCTGATGTAATGTAACACAGTCATGGGAGTGACAGCCCATCGCCTTTGCCATGTTTTCTTGGTTAGAAGCAGGTCCTGGGTCTCACTCACAAAGAGAGGGGATTATACAGGCCATGAATATCAGAAGACAGGGATCATGGGGGACCACTTTAGGGTCTGTCCACCACTGTCCACAGACCTTCATTGGTGCCACATCCCAGGAGTATCTGTCAAGACGTTTCTACCAACATCAGAGTTCAGACTTCCTATGCCACCTTTGGGACGCTAATGACATACTTTGTCCCATGGCCATTGCCTATAAGTGTTGAAGAATACAAGATTTATTAGTTTTTATTTATTTTTGAAAATACTACATGGTTATGGAAACATTCCAAACAGTGCAGACAAGGATAAGTACAAAGGACAGATTCTCATCTTCCTTCCCATTCACAAACCCCATACTACTACTCAGAAGTTATCTTTGGAAATGGTTTCTGGATAGTGTGTGATTATCAAAACTATCATCATTTCAGGAAACCAAAAGCACCATCTGTCCAAGAGAAAATTGGAGTTGTCCTGGAGTTGTTCAGCTCTTTAGTTTTTTGAAGTTCCCAAGGTGAAGATGAAAGAGTAAGAGATTCATTAAAGGGGCAAGAGGAGCGACAGGGCAGCTGCAAAGGTGGCCTCCAGTCTGCCCTGCTGTCCTGTGACTTAAATAGTAAAGTTCAGTGGTAGGTTAAGAATAGAGTGCAACCAAAAGGTTACTTATAAAATAAGAGAATTAAAAATTAAAAGGAATGAAATAAATAAATTTACATAGAAAAAACCACAAGAGATTATTTTGGAGTAAAGACAAAAAATATTAACATGAAAACAGTACAAAGTATAAAAGTAAATAAAGGTCAAAAGTTAAAAGATACCACATTGAAAGTTAAAAGCCAAAGAATTACAAAAGCTAGGCTTAATTTTTTTAGAAAATATGGGTGAAAAGATGAACTGACAATTTACAAAGAAAAACAGATGGTCTGTATATGTGAAAATATTATAATTTAATCTTCCTTGTAACCAAAAAATAATAATAAAAATCACAATATACTATTTCTCACATATTAGATTAGCAAAGATTTAGAAGTTTGATAACATTCAGTATAAACATGAGGAAAACAGTCCCATACACTGTTGGTCAGAATATACATTTCTATGAACTGTTTAGATGGCAACTTGACAATATCTACAAAAATTTACTTAGCTACTTGAATTAGCAATTCCATTTCTAAGACTGTATCTTAAAAGTATATTTGTGTGGTGTGTGTGTGTATAAATACATAAGATAGATAGATAGATGCATAGATACATAGATGCATAGATTCATAGATAGATCATCATTGATTGAAACAGAGAAATGGTAGAACAACCGACATGTCTATCAATTGGGAATTGGTAACATAAGTTACTATTATCTCCATTAAATACGATTTATTCCCACAATATAGCTTTCTCCCACCTGAAATGGGCTTCTCTTCATTCTCCTCCTTCAGGAAGCCTTCTCAAATTATTCCATATCCAGTCACCAATTTGGGGGGTTCTGATTTCTCCCAATCTATCCCAGTTTCAACAGTGGTTCAAGACCTCAGTTGACACAGAACTGGTTTCAAATCCAGGAGAAAGAGGTATACCTGCAATCAATTATCCATGGTAAGGGAATTTTTTTTTAAAAACAGCAGGAACCTGTCAGATTGAGATGAACATGGCTTTATTTTATCTTGAAAAAATATCAAGCATTTTTTACAATGCTGTGTGACACAAATTGATTTAACTGTCTGTCCTCACTTTTATACTTTTACACTTTTATACTTAAAGCCTACGGAAAATAGATACTACAAAAGGAGAAGATGCCAATGTTAACATTTTAAATCCCTAACTTTTAAATCCATCAGCTTTTCTTTCTGCTTAGTGCCTTTTCTAGAATCTCATCTTTTCCTTGCATTCTGTTTTTTTTTTTTTAACAGTCTTCAATTTTCTGAAACAAAGGAGGATTGATTAGAACCTTCATTCATGCTTCAGGTGCCCCATTCTTGGAAGATGTGCTTCTTCAAAAATCCTTTCTAAACAAGCTCTCAAGTCAATTACTCTCCTCTTTTGGTGATGTAAAACAAAGTGTACCATTAGTCATTTAGCAAGAGCAAAATGTCTCCCTTTGTGAAAACCACCAACCATTTGGTTTAAAAAACTAAAGGATAAATCAGTTCTAATGGGTGGAACTTGATAATTTTTCCATACGTTATTACTAAAGTTGACATGGCCGAAGTTGCCAAGAGGAAGCAATAAGCAGTAACACTAGAGAAGGAAGAATAGTTCTTGAATCCTCATTAAACGTATCTTTGTTTTAAAGTTTGATTGTTTTTCCACCATGAAATTAATTGACATTTTCACTTATTATTTTTACTTACAACTAAACAGCTTGAAGAGAGTGGTTTTCAAAATACTCTTCCCAAAATCAGTCTATGGAAAAAGTAGCATTCCCAAGTAACTTTTTATGACACTTGGTTACCAGTGAGACTTATCCACATGCCCTTTTTATACCTAGCAAAGCAACAAAAAGATGCCCACATCTGCATCATTTGTCTTCTATGATAGTGGACCTTGGCATGAGTAACATCAATTACAGGAAACTGGAATCTCCCAGAGCAAAATGACCTAAGCTCACATTGCTTTCTCTAATTCCAGCCTGGATCTCCTAAGGTCATTGCCCATATTCAAAACATACACTCCTTTCTCCTGGCAATTATGCTGTATACCAATGGAGCTTCCTCTGAGAAGCTGAAAATTCTATTAATTTAATTCAATCTCTTTTTTGCTATTTAGCAATGGTTTCCCAAAAAAATTAATTGAAAAGGCTGTAATGGCAGCCAAAAGCCACTCTTACTGGATGGCAGGATGCCGTTATTTTATATATATACATATATGTGTGTGTGTGTGTATATATATATATATGTATACATATATATATATGGGGGGGAGAGTTTTGTTTTGTTTTTTTGCCTCACTAGTCTCCTTTGTTTTTGTTTTTGTTTTAAGATGTTGGGGGTAGGAGTTTATTAATTAATTTATTTATTTTTGCTGTGTTGGGTCTTCGTTTCTGTGCGAGGGCTTTCTCTAGTTGTGGCAAGCAGGGGCCACTCTTCATCACGGTGCACGGGCCTCTCACTATCGCGGCCTCTCTTGTTGCGGAGCACGGGCTCCAGACGTGCAGGCTCAGCAGTTGTGGCTCACGGGCCTAGTTGCTCCGCGGCATGTGGGATCCTCCCAGACCAGGGCTCGAACCCGTGTCCCCTGCATTAGCAGGCAGATTCTCAACCACTGCGCCACCGGGGAAGCCCCTGTTTTTGTTTTTTAAGTAGTTTTTTGTTTTGTTTTTTTTACCTATCTGGACGGGTCATGACAGAAGACTGTTTCTTTTATAATAAAATTACATTCATGTTGTGGTTCTTTGAGTTGTTGAAAAATGTCCCCTTTTATATCCACTAAAGAGAGGTGTGATTCAAACAGAGGGAAGTATAAACTAATTTAGGAGTAACCATGAGCCAGGTGCTTTACATATGTTAGCTTATTTAGTCCTCCTAACCACTCTATAATTTAGGTGTTATCATCTCTGTTTTCTAGTTGAGGAAATTAAGTCTCTTTAATAGATGAGATAACTTGCCCAAGACCATGTATGGAGTCAGAATGTGATCCCACATGGGTCTGATCCCAAAGCCAGAGATCTACCTCTTTCTTATTATCCAGTCATATTTTAATACAATCTATTTGAATGACACTTATAAGAAGCCACCAATATTCATCTAATTTAATTTCTATATCTCTGATTATTTTCTCCTGTTTTTTATTTAATCTACTACTTGCTTATATTTGACCCTTCTCAGTTGTCCAAAATGTAGGTATACAATTAAACTACAGTCCCCTATTACAAAACCCAAAACTTCCGTGACTTAACAGGCAAGAGAGGCAAGCTCTTTGCACAGACTCAGGACAAGCATCATGGTTTAAATTCCAGGCCCTGCCATCAGGCAGGCCTATTTCAAATCCTCAGGGCTTTTTTGAGGACTAAACAAGATCATGTATTAAGCATCTGTTAGATGTACAATAAATAGAAACTTAATTTGAAAAATACAGAGTGGCAAACAAAGCTGACCCAATTCCCACCCCTATTAGACAGGCCATGGAAGGGGAGAAAAGGAAGGAAAGGTGGAGGGAGGGGAGGAGGGAAACAGGAAAGAGCCTTAGGGCATGGAGCTCAACCAGCTGAGAACGCAAAGACCAAACCTTCCACTTTACAAAGTGAAGGGCTGTGGCTTTTAATTGTATCTGGGGCTTGGTAAAGCTTTTTTCTCCCATTAGAGAACCTTCGCATTCCCACTTGAGAGAGGAACAATCAGGCTTGGCAGATAACAAGCCTCCCTGTGATGACAACAACGCTCTAACATCAAACCTGTTGACAGAACAAGCTGACAGGTTCATACCCTCTATGGGGGATTGCGAATTCTCAGATGTGTTTTGCCACCTTCAAGTATGGACAGATGTATTTGGGGGAAAAAAATGACTTTATAGCAAAGTAGATTTTTCATGTATTGCTGAACAGCCCCTACAGTTTCGACAGGTGCAAGAGAGGCAGCAGAGGTAGGTTTGCAAATCAAGCCACGATGCCTCCCCCCAACTGTGCGAGGTGAATGATCAGCAGGATATGCGTGTAGGTTCCTGCTGGTATTTGTTCCATCAGGATAGATGTGACCTGACGAGTGCTGCTTGGAAGAAGCCTTCCTAGCTAAACTCACCCCATGTCCATCTTTCAGCCTTTGCGGTACATTCTTTTAGGGAGCTTCCTGTGTGCACGCACTGTTCTAAGTGCTGTATGTGTAATAAATCACTTTATCTTCACATCAGCCTATGAGGTAACCACTATATTATCCCCTGTTTACAAACAAGGAAACAGAGCCATTAAATAGCTCACTCCCAGTCACACACCCAGGGCCTTGTACTGAGAGGCTGGAAATGCTGGGATTCAGTCCTGTCTCGCTACCTCCAGTTCATGTTGTGGTCCCAGCCCTGTGCTAAGCATCTTCAGTACATTTATCATTTAGTACGACACCTGTGGGAGGTAAACACTATTGTTAACCTTACAAATGGGGAAACTGAGGTTTAGAAGGGGTAAGGAATTGGAGTTAGAGCCAAAAATAAAAACTCAATCTGTCTGACTCCAGAGTCCAAGGTCTTAACTACTACAGTGCTCTGCTTCTGCCCCTTACTAATTGTCTTGAGTATCTGATCTCTCTCAGCCTCAGTGTCCTCATCTGTGAAATGGGGATACCATCAATAACTATCTCAAAGGACCAGTGTGTGGGTGAAACAAAGAAAGGTATGTGAAAATGATCTAAGAACTATCCTGTGCTATGCAATCTTAGTTACTATCATTTTTTCTGCATTGCTCTAGATTTGCTCCTTAGCTCTTTCAAATACTTATCCAACCATTCCCCCAACTAAATGCTAGTTTCTCAAGGGTAGACACCATGACTTCTCTGCTTGTAAGTTTATCTCCCATAGAATTTGGCCCTTTCTGGGTACATAGTTGGGGCCTGATAAGTGCTCCTTAAATAAGCACAGGCATGTGAAACAGCAATGCCAGAGGTTCTGTCTCAGGAGGAAACTTGGTTAAGCCATTTTGCAAAGGTTAATTCAGGCTTTTAGCCAAGAATCGTCCTATTTATAATGATCACGAAAGACGTACACATTCTTCTACTTTAAAAAGTACATAAGCTAATGTAAATCAACCTCAAATCAATGTTGGAAAAGACTCAAAGAAAAAAAAAAGCTCTGTCATTTCACTAAATCCCTTAACCTGCAGCATCCATCCCCCACAGCTGTTCCAAAGGGTCCTGTGCTTAGGACAAGGAGAGTCTACTCTGTGGAAGTACGTGATTGATGTAGCAGGACTAATGAAAATGACTCCCCTTTTCTTGAATCGTCTAACCCATTCTCTACAAAGATAAACTTGTAAATCATGTAAATAAAGGTATTCTACTAGTAGTTTTAATCAGTGTGTGACCATTATATTATCAAGTCACACTTTCTACAAGGCATGTGGTAATTCATACTCTTCTCCAACCAAATTAATTCAATCCTTCCCAAAGCTGAAGGCTTTGGCACCTGTGACCCCTCATTGATTTATCAACATGATACATTTAGAGTGTGAAAGGGAGAAAAGAGAAGGCAAATCCCTTGCCTCTGTCTCCCCCACCAAGTGGTTTTGTGCAGGAGAACCCCAGACAATCCCTGTAGCATGGCCATGTCTTTAGTCTTGAATGAGGTAATAGCAAATATCTGAGCCTTTTTCCCTCAGACACGACAAGTTCCTTATATCAGGGTCTTTGCATTGGCTACTTCTTCTGTTTGGGTGTGCTTGTCCCTAGATTTTCCTTAGCTGCCTCCTTCCCATCTTTATGGTCCTTTCTCAAGAGGCCTTCACCCCTGGCTAAAGTAGCCCTCCTGACTCAGTCCCACCGTGTAACCCTGATTAATCATCTCCACAACATTTCTCAGGGTCTGATGTTACCTTATTTGTTTAAGTTTATTGGGCATAAGCTCTCTTGGGTATAAGCTCCTTGAATGCAGGAAATGCTGCTGCATCCCCAAATGCTTGACACAGAGTAGGTGCTCATTAAATATGTGTGGACTAACTATAGGAAGACAAGTCCTCCTCTCAGAAACCCCACCTTTACCTCCATCCCCATCTGTAAGCCAGAAAGGAGGTACAGAGGACATATCTAAGGAAGTGGCACTCCCTGGTCCTTGGTGGTGATTGTCTGGTGGTGATTGGAGCACCATGGCTCTGCCTGTGGCAGCCTCAGTTCAAATTCTAATCCACACATTTGGTGTATTGTTTCAAGGAGTCTATGTCATGACTGCCAGGGTGCAAATTCCTGCTCTGGTTCTAACTAGCTGGGTGATCTTGGGCTAGTTATTTAATCCCACTATGCCTACATTTCTTTACCCTTGCAAAGGGGGGATATATCACCTATCCTGCAGAGTTGTGAAGGTTCACTAAGATAATGAATGTACCCGGCTGAGCCCAGTGGCTGGCACAGGGTCAGCACACAATGAATTGTAGCTTTGAATTTATTAATGATGGAAGCTAATTTATACTTGTGCCACTAGTCTCTCTCCCATAGTAGACCTCACTAACTGATTATGCCATTCCTTCTTTTAAAAAATGGCCTCACAACCTTCATATAACACCACCCTCTCCTAGACAGTCACTACCAATCAATCATTTGGCGTTGGCGTGCAAACTGAAACCTATTAGCCCTTCCTGATTCAGGAAGCTCTTAAAAAGCTGTCAAGCAGGGTTATTAACATTGAGCTTGGTGTCCAAAAGTAAATTGGTAGTTAATTTTGCCACTGGAAAAGTGGCAAATTCAGCAGGATACATCCATGGGCAAATTCACTAGCGTGGGAGAAGAGAGAGTCACGGGAGAACCCACTCTTGACAGATGAGGATAGAGGGGAAGGCCCTGCCTCTCCCATTAGGCTTGGTTCCCTAGAGGTTATTCAAATCAGGGCTTTTGGAAGGCAGGGTGCGAGCAGTGCTCAGATTTACTCTCTGATATATTCCTTTCCATGAAACAGCTCTGCTGGAAATTGGGAGTTCACCAGGAAAAAAATCATCCCTCATGATTGGCTCCCTTTGAATTCTTATTAAATATTCCAAACACCTCCTAAGAATTTCTAGATTCCAATCAGTATCAACAGAAGACTATAATGTTTACTAACTTATTTTTAAGTGATAGTCTAGCAGATTATTACTGGGGGGTGTGTGTGTGTGTGTGTGTATGTATGCATGTGTGTACCATTTTATAAGTGACAATGAGGTCATTGAGGAGCTTTTCCAAGAGCTAAGGAGCCTGCCAGCTTGGATGGATAGCAGTGACACTTTCAGAAAAGAAAACAAAGCGATAAAGCTGGAATATAGAAATAAAAACAAAGTAACTCTTGTGTTTGTTTAATTTACTTCCATAAATCTGGCTCTACCCAAAGTAGCAAACTAGGGCTTCCCTGGTGGTGCAGTGGTTGAGAGTCTGCCTGCCGATGCAGGGGACACGGGTTCGTGCCCTGGTCGGGGAGGATCCCACGTGCCGCGGAGCGGCTGGGCCCGTGAGCCATGGCCACTGGGCCTGCACGTCCGGAGCCTGTGCTCCACAACAGCAGAGGCCACAACAGTGAGAGGCCCACGTACCACAAAAAAAAAACAAAAAAAGTAGCAAATTAGGAGAATGCCAGCTTTCTAGCATCCCCGGGTCCCCTTTCTTGCTCATTTTTCTTCATTCTCTAAAGGACCCAGTGCCCCAACTTTCTCCATTAGTTTCATCATCAAAATCTTTCTGCAGGAAATTAGTTGTAGAAAAACTAGTTCATACCAGAGTAGAAATGACTAGTGGCTTAATATTTCCTCTTATAGGCAATACACAGATTTTGTGACTTAAAGACATGGGCTAAATTGTGTTCACCCAAAATTCATTATGTTGAAGTCCTAACCCCTGGTAACTCAGAATGTGACTGTATTTGGAGATAGGGTCTCTAAAGAAGTAATTAAACTTATATGACATCATTGAGGTGGGCCTTAACCAATATGACTGATGTCCTTATAAGAAGAGGAAATTAGGACACAGACAGGTACTGAGGGAAGACGATGTGAAGGCACCGGGAGAAGACAGCTATCTACCAGCCAAGGAGAGAGGCCTTAGAAGAAACCAACCCTGTTCACACTTTGATCTTTGACTTCTAGCCTCCAGAACTGTGAGGAAATAAGTTTCTGTTGTTTAGGCCACCCAGTCTGTAGTATTTTGTTATGGCAGCCCAAGCAGACTAATACAAATAGCTTAGAGGAGTTGGTAAGACTTGTGTTAGAATCGCAACTTTTCCATTTAGGAACTGTGAAATCTCAGTCAGTTAACTATCTGAGCTTCAGTTTTCTCAACCATAAATGGAGATGATAATGCCTGTCTCATGAGGTGTGTGTGAGGATTTTTTTTTTTAGTTTCTATTGGAGTAGAATTGATTTACAATGTTGTATTAGTTTCAGGCATACAGCAAAGTGATACATATACATATATATCCACTCTTTTTTAGATTATTTTCCCATATAGGCCATTACAGAGTATTGAGTAGAGTTCACTGTACTATACAGTGGGTTCTTATTAGTTATCTATTTTATATATAGTAGTGTGTATATGTCAATCCCAATCTCCCAATTTATCCCTCCTCCCCCTTTCCCCCCTGGTAACCGTAAGTTTGTTTTCTACATCTGTGACTATTTCTGTTGTGTAAATAACTTCATTTTTACCATTTTTTTTAGATTCCACATATAAGCGATATCATATGATATTTGTCTTTCTTTGTCTGACCTACTTCACTCAGTGTGACAATCTCTAGGTCCATCCATGTTGCTGCAAATGGCATTATTTCATTCTTTTTTATGGCTGAGTAATATTCCATTGTATATATGTACCACATCTTCTTTATCCATTCGTCTATTGATGGACATTTTGGTGTGAGGATTAAATGAGACAATATACATTATTGGTTAGCACAGTGTCGGCATGGTACCTGGTACTTAGCACTTCATAAAGTGCTAATTACTATTATTACAGTAGAATTTTAACTTGATACAAAGTACTGACGAAATCAGTACTTCTGTATATCACTTGTCTTTACACCACAGATACTCAAAAAATATCTGTTACTGGATCACACTGCAATGGTGGCTTCTCACTACTAAGTGGCCCTTAATTCCCATACAGTTGGCATCAGAAGCTACAGATGTGGTCTTGGTCTCCAAAATGTAGACAAGAGTTATGGGAAAATATAAGAAAAATCCTTACTGCAGTAAAAGAGGCAGATAAGAGTCTACCAACAAATGAAATAAAATTTAAACTTAAAGAACAGTGAGTAATTATGCTAAAACCACTAGTTTATTAAACCATTTATACTAATAAGTAAGTAGCTTGTTTCTAATTAACTTTCTAAGGAAGCCTCTTAAGTGTAGGTTCTCAGGTAAATGTCTTGACTTGGAGGACAGTTCTAATAACTGTGGTTTCAGGCCAGGCACATTAAATTTCAAATAAGCATTCTGCATTTTAACACTTGTTATTTTTAGTATAAATGGTTACTCTAGCAATCAAAACTCCCTACATGGGAAAGGAAGACAACACTAAAACTTATACCATTCTCCTGCCCCACAGTTTTACAAAAAATGTTATGAAACAGATCACTGAAAACTATTTTCCGTCAAGGCAATCTACACAATCAGTATAATATGTCCGGTTGCCTTGCATCCCTCCAGGAAGCAGGAACAGAGCCACTTTGGACCTCTGGGTTCTGGGATTTTAGAGGTGAGCACATTAGTATCCACTGCATATTTTGAGGCTTTTCCTGTGCTTTTATCTATAAATGGAAATAAAGCTGAGGTTGAAGCAGCCAGGTACATAATGCCAAAATATAAAGCCAGATGTAGGGCTTCCCTGGTGGCGCAGTAGTTAAAAGTCCACCTGCCGATGCAGGGGACACAGGTTTGTGCCCCGGTCGGGGAAGATCCCACATGCCGCGGAGCGGCTGGGCCCGTGAGCCATGGCCGCTGAGCTTGCGCGTCCAGAGCCTGTGCTCCGCAACGGGAGAGGCCACAACAGTGAGAGGCCCGCGTACCGCAAAAAAAAAGAATAAAATAAACAAACCAGATGTAGCCTTCTTCTGAGTCTTATTCCCAGTGTGCACAGACTACCCCTGGCCATTCCTCCTCAGCAGCAGAAAGCTGCTCTGTCTTCTCTTTGTCTCTGTATCCCAACTCTGGCATGAGATGTCTCCATTCATTAATCTGGAGTCCATAATGTTACCCATCCTGCAGCTCTGTGTTCTATTCTGTCCTCCTCACTCCTCTTGCCAGGCCCACTCATTTGTTCTTTGGTGCCCAAAGCCCACTACACCTCCCCTTCTGACTTAGCTATCTATCTCTTATCTATTTCCCTGTGCAATACAGCTGATTGCATTGTGCAACAGACGCAAGAAATCCTGAGTAGAGAGGCTGAGTACCAGGTCCCATTCTTACATCAGGCCTCTGGAGCCTGGCTATTAAGAGTGTATCATTAGCCTGATAATTTAGCATCTCCCCAAATTCAAAATTCACCCAAAACGAATATATATTAAAATATTTGGAGAAGTAGCCTAACAAAAGAAAAATAGAGAAAGGTTTGATTTTCTAGACTTCTATTTTCTCTTCAAGAAGAATGTAAGCAAGTAACCTCCTTTTGAATTGAAGTGAAATTCTCTGTTGTAAATGGTTCTTTACGTGAGCCTTGCAGAAAACCATTTCTCAACATCTCCATCAGAACAGAAATGACCACAATGACACATTCCCTCAGCTCCTGTTAGCCTGACACCTCCCCATTGTCTAGCAGAAGAGAGAAGAAAAACTGACTTGTGGTTATTATAAATGCTATAACTGAAACTTTATTGCATATATATTTTCGCTCACTAAATTGCTGAACCCAGTAAAGATGTATTTGTTTTCTGCTTTTCTTAAGTAATGATGAATCAGTAGGTCTATTTAGCTCAGCTTCTTTACATTTAAATCCCCTAGTGGAACATGAGGGTGGAAGACAGGACCACACTTGATTTCCTTTGTATTACATTCTTCTATCTCAGAAAAGCTTCTCTGACTGTTCAGGTGACCTCACTCCCTAGGCTGGCTTAGCTATTCACAGGTAAACTTGGTTTGCAAGTGCACACCCATAGTCTTTGATTCACTGATCCCCCACATCACTGATTTTGTGTCTGACTGGACTATGCTGTCTCTCCTTTCATCACATTATAATTTGTCAGTCAATTTTATCAACCAGTCAGTGTGATTTTTATTTTTTTAATTCTTTTAGGCTATACTAATGAAAGGAGACAAAAGCCATTAATGATTTAATCCTCTGAATTTTTTTTAGTGGTTCATGGAGGAATTTGGATTGTTACAACTGGATGTGACAGCTTCCACAAATGTCCTGTAATGCCTTTTGCAGGACCTGATAAAATCTTCATATGCTCTCACAAGCAGATCTATTATCTTGTACAGGCAAAAGAACCCACTAGAGAATATAATTATGACTAGCTCAATCACAGAATTTCCTTAGAATAATAATTAAAGGAATAAAATGAAATTAAAAGCAGCTAATATAATGTAATGCTCCCCATAAGCATTTAGTAGATACTCATTAACAGACAATGAGACAAAGAAGATACCAAAATGTGACTCGAGTCTGCACCTTCACAGAGTGCAGTCACTGACACATCACAGACACTTATGATGCCAGGCTTAATCATCTCCTGCAGCAGGTGATGGAGGCTTGAACTGAGGAAGTGTCATTTAAAAGGGAATATTTGTTTTGTCTTTAGCAGTGGTAACATCGATGGAACAGATTCTTTTTTGTTGTTGTTTTTACTGAAAATCTCCAAACTAAGCAAATACTCACCTTTGTTTGGTGGAAAACTGCCTTGTCAGCATTAACTAGAATGCACATACTTCCAAATGAGATGTTCGGTGTTCAGTTTAATAATGTATTGGGTCTATCTCTGCCCTTAGTAGCAGGAGAAGAATTTTTTCCCTATTTACTCCTAAAGGGAATGGATGTTTATCTGTCAGTCTCCGGGGACAGGAAAGGACAGCTCACTGCCAGTCATCTTTGAATAGGAATGGAGGTGGGTCTTGCAATGAGGGTGGGAAAGGACTTTCTCTAGAGCCAGAGGTTGGACTGGCAATCTAAGGTATGGTGGTGGTTGGAGATTTTAATTTTTAAGGTTGAGCTAACCTACTACTACTCAGAGGCCTATCCAGCCATGGGCCTAACAGTAGCCACTTTTGTGGGTGTATCTAAGCTATTCTCAAAGGTCGATTGACCTACACAGGCAAAGCCTCGCTATTTCTTCTTCTTTATCACTTGCAAATCTTATCCTGAGTCTAAAAACAGAATGAAGTTTCTTATTTGCCATTGTATCCCCTAGCATCTAGCATAGTTCTTGGCCCACATTTTATTGGATTGATTTTGTAAAATTCAATGAAATTATCAGTACAGGAGTTTTATCTATATTGAATAAAAGGAGCTAGTCCTTTAAGTGACTTATTTCTAACTTGAGCTGCATTTATGGACAAAGTCTAGATCAACTGGCCTGCTTTCATTTTTGTAAAACTAAATTCATTGGTCATGTCATTGAAAACAGGTGAACCCACTGGTGCTCCCAGACAGACACAGAGAAGAGAATCACAGATTCGCCCTACTGTCGCTCTGTGCCTTGTCTCCATTTCTCTCAGCACAGGCTGTGGCTGAGCCAGCGTAAAACATCACAGCCAATACTGGTTTCTTTTTCTAATCCATGGAAAGAGCACATTTTCATGGGGCTCTTGGGCCTACAGATATTAGACCACATATTTTTAAAAACCAGATGTACAGTCATATAAAAAAGTAATTAATTAATGAAAGATACAGTTAGTACATCTTGATCTGAAGATGGAAAGAAAGTCATGTGTTTAGAAACCTGGTACATGAAAGATACTGTGTTAGAGGATTTCCCTAACGTTTTCTTATTTAATTTCTCAGTACAGCTCCTTGAGTTAGGTATTATGTTTCCCACTATATTAATAAGGAAATTGAGGTTCAAAAGGAGCATTAATTTATCCAACAAATATTTACAAAGCGCTCATTATATCTCAGGCACTGTTCTCGATGCTGGAATATATAGCAATGAGAAAAACAATGTCCTCATGGAATTTATGCCCATGTTCTTGTGGCTAATAAGTGGGTTTACATCCAGATCTGTCTGATCCCAATATTCATGCTTTTTTTCACTGCACATGGCAGCTGGAATGGAGGAACTCAAAGAGACAATTACAATATTTGTGTAACCTGAATAAATTCTATGTGACCCTGCCTTGGCTCTACAATAAAAGAGGTAGTGTACCCAAAAAGTAAAAGTACTTCAGTTCTTGGTTCTAAGTTATTTATTCTTCTTTTTATGACTATTATTTTTTAAATTTATTTATTTATTTTTGGCTGCGTTGGGTCTTCGTTGCTGCACACAGGCTTTTCTCTAGTTGGGGCGAGCAGGCTTCTCATTGTGGTGGCTTCTCTTATTGTGGAACACAGGCTCTAGGCACACGGGCTTCAGTAGTTGTGGCATGTGGGCTCAGTAGTGTGGCTCACGGCCTCTGGAGCACAGGCTCAGTAGTTGTGGCACACGGGCTTAGTTGCTCCGTGGCATGTGGGATCTTCCCGGACCAGGGCTCGAACCCATGTCCCCTACATTGGCAGGCAGATTCTTTATCACTGTGCCACCAGGGAAGTCCCTAAGTTATTTATTCTTTTAAACGATTAACATATACTATTTTTTTTTTTACTTAAAATATATTGTTAAATTCCCTTTTTCCTGTCTAGACTCTGGAGAGTATCAGATTTTTGTTAGTTAACAAGGAATTATTCTGACTCTTTCAGAGGATGCTAAGGCTCATGGACATGTTTCTGCCCTTTTGGAAAAAGTCCAGCTCCTTCTTCCATACATATGTTCTTGTGTCCTATACACTAAAATAATAACTCTGGGTTGATTCCCTTTACTACAAATTTTGTTTTCAAAAGACCCCAAACTCCAACTTCTCTGCTTACTATGTTCGCTACTAAATGTTCTTCCCAACCCTAACTGTTTCTTCTGAAATCCAGCCCATGAAGGCTTCAGAACCTCATCCACACATGCTCCCTCCTCTGACCCCCATGACACTATGGAACACATTTATGGCACTCACAGTCTTATACTGTGATCTTGAGGGATTTTGTCTTATTCTCTAATAAACATTCACTCTGAGAGGGCAGAGATGTGTTCCTTTAGTCTCTCATAATCAACAAATGAGCAATAAATATTTTTAATTGATTGTGTTATTTTTAAAAATTTAAGCCCATAATTATCTCTACCCAGATTTTTTTAAACTGTCATTTTAGAGAACCGTCTATTTTCAAACCCACAAATAAACATGCCACTCAAATAAAAGCCCATGTTACAGTTATTGAATCTGTAAGAATGTAAAAGAGGGTTTTCCATTCAACCCATAAATAATTATTTGTCCTCTACACTGCAGAAATAATAATTCCAGGATAATTGGAGGTTGCAGTGAAGAACCATATGTACATCCAAATTTGTGAAGTGTTATAAAATAATTTAATAGCCAATCAATTAAGGGGTGATTGCAAGCAATTCAAAGAGATTTGAATTATGGAGTTGGAGCAAGAAAAATGATCTTACTCATTCAGGCTCTCATCAGAAGTAGATCAGGAAAATTGGAAAATCTGGGGCTCAAAACCCAGCAATAAATGAAACTATCCTAAGATCTACATAAAGGCCTTCTAATACACTATCCATTGGTGGCATCAAGGAAGAGAAATATGGAGCAATAAATATTAGCCACTTCATAAAAATAGCACCTCATTTTCTATGTTACTACCCTACAGATATCATTGAAGCTGAGAAAACATTGCATAAGACAACGCTACTATTAGAAATTATGACAACAAAATATTCCCTTACAAGTTGGTTTGCCTACTCCTATGTATGAACTGAATTATAGCCCAATGCCATCTGCATGACCCTGGGCACGCCACTTAACCTTTAAGAATCTCTGTGTCTGTAAAGATAAAGTCACTTACCAGGATTATGAGAACCAAATGACATCTAATACATGAAAGTGTTCGTGAAAAATGGGGTATCATACCAAAGGTATTATTTCTTCTCTGCTTAAATACTAAATCAATATGTTTACTACATTAAACTTGTATTTTATTTTAAGGCATAAATAGATATTTTCTCCTTAATATTTGAGTAAAAATTCATACCAAAGAACAGAAATTAATAATGAAACGTCTAGTAGTACTACAGCCATATTTTAGCAATTTTCCTCTCCCAAATGAGTTTGAGCTCTATTTAATCCTATTTAGATGTCATCATGTAGCAAGTGGTTCTGACTTTTCACTTACTGCAAGAACTCGTACAGGATGCTTTAAGTATTACGTGTTCCCCAGAGCCTATTCTCATTCTCAGTAAGCCTGGGGAGAAAATGATATGAAACATTTTTTCCTTGAAGACTATAGGACACATGCTCTTCCTCCTCCTCCTCCCCATCCTCTTCCTCCTCCTCCTCCTGCTCCTCTCCCTCCTCCTCTTCCTCCTCCTCCTGCTCCTACCCTTCCCCCTCCTCCTCCCCTCCCCTTCCTCCCCCTCCCCCTTCCCCTCCCCCTCCTCCTCCTGCTCCCCCTCCCCCTCCTCCTACTCCTCCTTCTCCCCCTCCCCTTTCCTCTCTTCCTCCTCCTCCTCCCCCTCCCCCTCCTCCTCCTCTTCCTCCTCCTCCTGCTCCTACCCTTCCCCCTCCTCCTCCCCCCTCCTTCCTCCCCCTCCCCCTTCTCCTCCTCCTCCTCCTCCTGCTCCCCCTCCCACTCCCCCTCCTCCTCCCCCCTCCTTCCTCCCCCTCCCCCTTCTCCTCCTCCTCCTCCTCCTGCTCCCCCTCCCACTCCCCCTCCCCCTCCTCCCCCTCCCCCTCCTCGTATTCCTCCTTCTCCCCCTCCCCCTCCTCCTCCTCCCCCTCCCCCTCCTCATCCTCCTGCTCCTCTACTTCTTCTTTATCCCGTTCTCTTTTGCCTCCTCCTTCTTCCCAGAAATATAATTTGGATATGAAAGCCAGATTTCATAGAGCTTCAAAGGACCCAAGGAACCATCCAGGCATTCTTAAGACTTGGAAATTTGGGACCCACATGGTACAGGACATGCACAAGATCATATAGCTCAAACAATCCTGAGAAATCTAATTTTAGAACTGTAATCTGTGCTTTCTTCTTCAAAGAGCAGCCAAGTTGAAAGAATCAGTCCATTCAAGTCTTCACATTCAAGTCCAAGATCTTTACAAATTTCCTTAACTTGTTCTCTCCCTCACCAACATTAAGCAGTATGTAAACAATAATTTTATTCTTGTTTTTCTGATAGCTCAATGTAGGGGAAAGAGAATTGGACCAGAAGTAAGAAGTCCTGGCTTAATGTCCTGGCTCTGCTCCTTAATTTTTAACCTTGGATAAGTCACTAGATTTCTTTAAGTCCCTGTTTTTGTACTTGTAAAACTAAGATGCCTGTCTTAATTACCTTACAGAGTTTTAACAAATTAGAAGGTGAATGTGAATACCTTTTATTCTATTAATATATCTCTTAATGTGAATATCTTCTATTAAATTATACAGTTCCGAGTGAACATGGGCACTTTTAGTATTTATTATTTGATCTCCTGGAAGGTTTCTGAAGATTAAAAGAGAAAATTTTATGGGGCAGAAATACAAACCACTTAAATGCTCTTTGTAAAATGTAGGATAAGAATGATGTCAGATTCTTGAGTTGATTGTCCTATGAGGAGCTTCAGCGCACGTCCCAAGCTGAGGTGTCGGCTCAGCCGTTTCACGAGGAACTCTGGTCTGAAGGGCTGGGGGCAAGGCCTCTGCATGGGGCCCGTTATGAGCAAGTGAAACAGACTAAGCACAAAGGGAAAAAAGGTGGATGGGCTAAGCCTGAAGTGAGATTGCCAGATTTATGTCCTTTCCAAATGAAATGTGGACCCTCTAGCAGCAGGAGGTGTGAAGAGAGAGGACCTTCAAGATGGTGCAAAAGTAAGATGTGGAGATCACCTTCCTCCCCCAAGATACATCAAAAATACATCTACATGTGGAACAACTCCTACAGAACCCCTACTGAATGCTGGCAGAAGACTGCAGACTTCCCAAAAGCCATGTGGCTGACAGGGTCTTGGTGCTCTGGCCAGCTGTCAGGCCTGAGCCTCTGAGGTGGGAGAGCTGAGTTCAGGATATTGGACCACCAGAGACCTCCCAGCTCCACGTAATATCAATTGGTAAGGGCTCTCCCAGAGATCTCTGTCTCAACACTAAGACCCAGCTCCACTCAACAACCAGCAAGCTCCAGTGCTGGAAACCCCATGCCAAACAACTAGCAAGATAGGAACAAAACCCCACCCAAGAGCAGAGAGGCTGCCTAAAATCATAATAAGGTCACAGATACCCCAAAACACACCACCAGATGCGGTCCTTCCAACCAGAAAGACAAGATCTGGCCTCACCCACTAGAACACAGGCACCAGTCCCCTCCACCAGTAAGCCTACACAACCCACTGAACCAAACTTAGCCACTGGGAGCAGACACCAAAAACAATGGGAACTACAGACCTGCAGCCTGCAAAAAGGAGACCCCAAACACAGTAAGTTAAGCAAAATAAGAAGACAGAAAAACACACAGCAGACAAAGAAGCAAGGTAAAAAGCCACCAGACCAAAGAAATGAAGAATAAGTAGTCTACCTGAAAAAGAATTCAGAGTAATGGCAGTAAAGATGATCCCAAATCTCAGAAATAGAATGGAGAAAATACAAGAAACATTTAATAAGGACCTAGAAGAACTAAAGAGCAACCAAACAATTATGAACAACACAATAAATAAAATTAAAAATTCTCTAGAAGGAATCACTAGCAGAATAACTGAGGAATAAGAACAGATAAGTGATGGGCTTCTCTGGCGGCACAGTGGTTAAAAGTCCGCCTGCCGATGCAGGGGACACAGGTTCGTGCTCCGGTCCAGGAAGATCCCACATGCCACGGAGCAGCTGGGCCATGAGCCATGGTCACTGAGGCTGTGTGTCCGGAGCCTGTGCTCCACAACGGGAGAGGCCACATCAGTGAGAGGCCCGCATACTGCAAAAAAAAAAAAAAGAACGGATAACTGACCTGGAAGATAAAATATTGGGAATAAATACTGCAAAGCAGAATAAAGAAAAAAGAATGAAAAGAACTGAGGACAGTCTCAGGAACCTCTGGGACAACATTAAACACACTGAATTCAAATTATAGGGGTCCCAGAAGAAGAAGAGAAAAAGGGAATGAGAAAATATTTGAAGAGATTATAGTTGAAAACTTCCCTAATATGGGAAAGGAAAAGGTCAATCAACTCCAGGAAGCGCAAAGAGTCCCATACAGGATAAACCAAAGGAGAAACACACCAAGACACATATTAATCAAACTATCAAAAATTAAATACAAAGAAAAAATATTAAAAGCAGCAAGGGAAAAACAAATAACATACAAAGGTATCCACATAACGTTAACAGCTGATCTTTCAGCAGAATCTCCGCAAGCCAGAAGGGACTGGCAGGACATATTTTAAATGATGAAAGGGAAAAACCTACAACCAATATTACTCTACCCAGCAAGGATCTCATTCACATTTGAAAGAGAAATTAAAACCTTTACAGACAAGCAAAAGCTAAGAGAATTCAGAACCACAAAAACCAGCTTTACAACAAATGCTAAAGGAATATCTCTAGCAGGAAACACAAGAGAAAGAAAAGATCTACAATAACAAACTCAAAACAATTAAGAAAATGGTAATAGGAACATACATATTGATAACTACCTTAAATGTAAATGGATTAAATGCACCAACCAAAAGACATAGACTGGATGAATGGATACGAAAACAACACCTATATATATGCTGTCTACAAGAGACCCACTGCAGACCTAGGGACACCTACAGACTGAAAGTGAGAGGATGAAAAAGATATTCCATGCAAATGGAAATCAAAAGAAAGCTGGAGTACCAATTCTCATATCAGACAAAATAGATTTTAAAATAAAGACTATTACAAGAGACAAAGAAGGACACTACATAATGATCAAGGGATGAATCCAAGAAGAAGATATAACAATTGTAAGTATTTATGTACCCAAACATAGGAGCACCTCAATACATAAGGCAAATGTTAACAGCCATAAAAGGGGAAATCAACAGTAACACAATCATAGCAGGGGACTTTAACACCCCACTTTCACCAATGGACAGATCAACCAAAATGAAAATAAATACGGAAACACAAGCTTAAAATGACACATTAAATAAGACGGATTTAATTGATATTTATAGGACATTCCATCCAAAAACAACAGAATACACGTTTTTCTCAAGTGCTCATGGAACATTCTCCAGGATAGATCATATCTTGGGTCACAAATCAAGCCTTGGTAAATTTAAGAAAACTGAAATCGTATCAAGTATCTTTTCCAACCACAATGCTAAGAGACTAGATATCAATTACAGGAAAAAATCTTTAAAAAATACAACCACATGGAGACTAAACAATACACTAATAAATAACCAAGAGATCACTGAAGAAATCAGAGGAAATTTTAAAATACCTGGAAACAAATGACAATGAAAACATGACGACCCAAAACCTATGGGATACAGCAAAAGCAGTTCTAAGAGGGAAGTTTATAGCACTACAATCCTACCTCAAGAAACAAGAAAAGTCTCAAATAAACAATCTAACCTTACACCTAAAGCAATTAGAGAAAGAAGAACAAAAAAACCCCAAAGTTAGCAGAAGGAAAGAAATCATAAAGATCAGATCAGAAATAAATGAAAAAGAAATGAAGGAAACAATAGCAAAGATCAATAAAATTAAAAGCTGGTTTGTTGAGAAGATAAACAAAATTGATAAACCATTAGCCAGACTCATCAAGAAAAAAAGGGAGGAGACTCAAATCAACAGAATTAGAAATGAAAAAGGAGAAGTAACAACTGACACTGCAGAAATACAAAGGATCATAAGAGATTACTACATGCAACTCTATGCCAAGCAAAATGGACAACCTGGAAGAAATGGACAAATTCTTAGAAAAGCACAACCTTCCGAGGCTGAACCAGGAAGAGATAGAAAATGTAAACAGACCAATCACAACCACTGAAATTGAAACCGTGGTTAAAAATCTTCCAACAGACAAAAGCCCAGGACGGGGTAGCTTCACAGGCAAATTTTATCAGACATTTAGAGAACAGCTAACACCTATCCTTCTCAAACTCTTCCAAAATATATCAGAGGGAGGAACACTCCCAAACTCATTCAACAAGGCCACCATCACCCTGATACCAAAACCAGACAAAGATGCCACAAAGAAAGAAAACTACAGGCCAATATCACTGATGAACATAGATGCAAAAATCCTCAACAAAATGCTAGCAAACAGAATCCAACAGCACATTAAAATGATCATACACCATGATCAAGTGGAGTTTATCCCAGGAATGCAAGGATTCTTCAAGATACGCAAATCAATCAGTGTGATACACCATATTAACAAATTGAAGGATAAAAACCATATGATAATCTCAAGAGATGCAGAAAAACTTTTGACAAAATTCAACACCCATTTATGATAAAAGCCCTCCAGAAAGTAGGCATAGAGGGAACTTATCTCAACATAATAAAGGCCATATATGACAAACCCATAGCCAACATTGTTCTCAATGGTGAAAAACTGAAACCATTTCCACTAAGAGCAGGAAGAAGACAAGGTTGCCAACTGTCGCCACTGTTATTCAACATAGTTTTGGAAGTTTTAGCTACAGCAGTCAGCGAAGAAAAAGAAATAAAAGGAATACAAATTGGAAAAGAAGAAGTAAAACTGACACTGTTTGCAGATGACATTATACTATACATAGAGAATCCTAAAGATGCTACCAGAAAACTACTAGAGCTAATCAATGAATTTGATAGAGTAGCAGGATACAAAATTAATGCACAGAAACCTCTTGCATTCCTATACACTAATGATGAAGAATCTGAAACAGACATTAAGGAAACACTCTCATTTACCATTGCAACAAAAAGAATAAAATACTGAGGAATAAACCTACCTAAGGAGATAAAAGACCTGTATGCAGAAAACTATAAGACACTGATGAAAGAAATTAAAGATGATACAAACAGATGGAGAGATGTACCATATTCTTGGATTGGAAGAATCAACATTGTGAAAATGACTATAATACCCAAAGCATTCTACAGATTCAATGCAATCCCTATCAAACTACCAATGGCATTTTTCACAGAACTAGAACAATTTGTATGGAAACACAAAAGACCCCGAAAAGTCAAGTCAATCTTGAGAAAGGAAAACGGAGCTGGAGGAATCAGGCTCCCTGACTTCAGACTATACTACAAAGCTACAGTAATCAAGACAGTATGGTACTGGCACAGAAACAGAAATATAGATCAATGGAACAGGATAGAAAGCCCAGAGGTAAACCCACGCACATATGGTCACCTTATCTTTGACAAAGTAGGCAAGAATATACAATGGAGAAAAGACAGCCCCTTTAATAAGTGGTGCTGGGAAAACTGGACAACTACATATAAAAGAATGAAATTAGGACACTCCCTAACACCATACACAAAAATAAGCTCAAAATGGATTAAAGATCTAAATGTAAGTCCAGACACTATAAAACTCTTAGAGAAAACCAAAGGCAGAACACTCTATGACATAAATCACAGCAAGATCCTTTTTGACCCAGCTCCTAGAGAAATAGAAATTAAAAACAAAAATAAACAAATGGGATCTAATGAAACTTAAAAGCTTTTGCACAGCAAAGGAAACCATAAACAAGATGAAAAGACAACCTTCAGAATGGGAGAAAATATTTGCAAATGAAGCAACTGACAAAGGATTAATTTCCAAAATATACAAGCAGCTCATGCAGCTCAATATCAAAAAAACAAACAACCCAATCAAAAAATGGGCAGAAGACCTAAATAGACATTTCTCCAAAGAAGACATACAGATTGCCAACAAACACATGAAAGGATGCTCAACATCACTAATCATTAGAGAAATGCAAATCAAAACTACAATGAGGTATCACCTCACACCGGTCAGAATGGGCATCATCAAAAAACCTACAAACAAAAAGCTACAAACAATAAATGCTGGAGAGGGTGTGGAGAAAATGGAACCTCCTACACTGTTGGTGGGTATGTAAATTGATACAGCCACTATGGAGAACAGTATGGAGGTTCCCTTAAAAAACTAAAAATAGAACTATCATATGACCCAGCAATCCCACTACTGGGCATATACCCTGAGAATACCATAACTCAAAAAGAGTCATGTGCCACAATGTTCACTGCAACACTATTTACAGTAGCCAGGACATGGAAGCAACCTAAGTGTCCATCAACAGATGAATGGATGAAGAAGATGTGGCACATAAGTACAATGTAATATTACTCAGTCATAAAAAGACACGAAATTGAGTTATTTGTAGTGAGGTGGATGGACCTAGAATCTGTCATACAGAGTGAAGTAAGTCAGAAAGGGAAAAACAAATACTGTATGCTAACAGATATATATGGAATCAAAAAAAAAAAAAACTCTTTCTGAAGAATCTAGGGGCAGGACAGGAATAAAGACGCGGATGTAGAGAGTGAACTTAAGGACAGGGGGATTAAGAATTGTAAGCTGGGACAAAGTCAGAGAGTATCATTGACATACATACACTACCAAATGTAAAATAGATAGCTAGTGGGAAGCAGCCACATAGCACAGGGAGATCAGCTCAGTGCTTTGTGACCACCTAGAGGGGTGGGATAGGGAGCATGGGAGGGAGACGCAAGAGGGAGGGGATATGGGGATATAAGTATATGCATAGGTGATTTACTTTGTTATACTGCAGAAACTAACACAACAATGTAAAGCAATTATACTCCAATAAAGATGTTTAAAAAGAAATAGAATGATGTCAGAAAGATAACAGAATAGGAAGCTGCAGCCCTCGTTCCCACACAGAGACACTGACTCAACAATATATAGACCAAAATGCCTTCACAAGAACTACAGAAACGAGTCAAGATGTTGCAGAATGCCAGGTGAGTGCAAAGCCAAGAACAGCTGCGCTGAAATGAGTAAGGAAAGCCATTGCATTCTGTCTGCATTTGCACCTCACCTCAGCTGGCACAGCTTGGCACAATAGGGAGAGATCATCCAATTCGTGGCTTCTCCCTTGAGAGGGAAAGAGAAGCTTGGAATGTGCATTCAACATTCTGGCTTCTCAGGGGCTCCCCAAGGGACTGACTTCTGTCTTCCTGATATTTTGAATGCCTGGGGGTCATGGAGAACAAAAGAGAACTCTGGGACTTGTTGCAGCACCAAAGAACCTGCAGTACCACAAACAGAAAGCATGAGATAACAAGCTCCTAAAAAGTAAGCCAGCAAATCTCTCTGATTGGGAAATTATCTGCATAAGCCCACAGAAGATGGGTTCCCAGGAAAGACTTGAGAGGTCCCCAGAATCTCTGGCCTGTCTGATTGGTGAAGGTCTTCCCTTGTACAAAACTGTTCCATAAAGACTGGAAGAGGTGGCTATTTTTTCAAATATCCCACTCTCAGAGGAAAAAAATTACAAGGCATACAAAGAAACAAGGAAACATAGCCCAATCAAAGGAACAATAATAAATCTCCAGAAACTGACCCTGAAAATACAGATGTCTATGAATTACCTGACAAAGAATTCAAAATTGATGTCTTAAGTTCAATGTGTATAGAATACAAACAAACCACTAAGTGAAATCAGGAAAATGATGCATGAAAAAAATGAATCATAAACAAAGGATGGAAACTAAAAAGGAACGAACTCAAGATTCTGGAGTTGAAATTAGGTAGTATAAAAGGCAGAATGGGTCGAACATCACAAAAAATGGGGGAAAAAATGACCATTTCATGAGATGAAGATTCTCTTCATTGCCTTCTTATGCACACAAAATGGTTATTTTGGTTTGGAAGCACATCTGGAGACATGAATTTAAGTGCAAGTATTTTATTTGGGGGATGATCCTAAGGAACACTGTTAAGGAATTGAAATAAGAAAAGACAAGAAGGTAGCCAGTAAAGGGTGAGTTATTAAGGCACTTTGGGCAACTTGAGCTGATCCTACTGGGGAACTCTGGGAGGCAATGTGGAAAAAGTCTCAAAATTATCTCAACCAAGAGATGTTAGGAACCTAGTTATTTATCCACCAACCCCTCACCTACCCAGCATCACTTGTTGGGGGTGCTTCCAGGGGCATTAATTCTCCAGGCTTCCCCTGTGTCTTGACTGAGCATGCTCCTTGGCTAGAAAAATCTCTCAAAAACTCACAGTTTTTTGCACTAAGTGGCCTTTGGCATGAAGAGGTACATGCTAAAGAAAAGTGGACAGAGCACCAACAGCATCTACGACAATGCAGATCTCAACATCTAAGTGATTAAAATGTGACTAACTGAATAGTTTGATTTTGGTCTTTTGATTGGAAAGAAAGAGAGCACACTTCAGCTAACCAAGAAAAGTTAAATGTATTGTAAAGATACCAGTAAATTTGTGGCATACCAGTACAGAAACCAAAGTAATGCCAGGTCTAATGGGAACTATAACAAATAAACAGGTAAGAAGCAACATAGCTACTTTGTCTCTTTTAAGGGCTATACTCATGACTTGTCTCTGCCTATCTCTTCCATTTATCTCTCTTTACTACTATATTAGTCAGGTTAGGCTGTGCTGTGTTACAGTAACACAGAACCCTCACGTCTCTGGCTTAACACGCAAAAGCTAATTTTCCTCAGTTGTTCTTCAGGCAGTGAATCACCAATTCTGATAGCTGCTTTCTATGTGCAGATTCAGGGATCCAAACAGCTTTGATCTATGGTTCAATAAAATCCCAACACATTTTCCATAACTTTGTGCAGGAGATTTTCATTAACTCAGTCTGGAAGTAACACACATTTCTGCACACATTTCTATGGCCAGACCTGGTCACAAAGTCTTGCCTAACAACAAAAGTTTGCATAGTCTCCCATACATACGCCCAGGAGGGAAAAGATATTGCTAAGCACTGATAACATCTGCCACGCCAGACATGTTCCTTGAAACTTTAGCTTCCATATAACCATACTGGCTAATTTGGCCTCTAGTACACTTCATGAACTTTCTGGTTTGCACCTCCAATCAGTTTCCCAAATTCAAAATCCCAAGAGAAGAATTCCTATATTCCTATATCCTATATTCTCCTGTATTGGTCTCCCAGCATTACCAAAAGTAAAAACAACTAAATTTAAAAGAAATTGTGAATGACTCCTGACTTTGAGACTTAAACAGAGAAGAGCTTGGGGCAATGTTTACTGAACACCTACAGCAAAAGAATTCTGCTGTCAAGTTAATTTTTCTAGCAAATTATCTGCTTCTTAAAGGCAGGGAAAAAATATTTGAAAACTTGTAGAAAGTAGAGAAATTCACCAGGAAGACAGCTCCAGAGAACACTCTAAGGTGCAATGGCATGGGAACTGTACTGGGAAGCTTAAGAAGAAACTAGCTCTGGTTTCCTATCAGGATAGAATACATGATATATTGTCAGATTAACACTGTAACAGCATATGTAAAGTAGAATTCCGAAATTTCAGATCAGAAACATGAGATGCTTTTTAATTCTGGCATGTAACAATGAAGATTAGATAGGAGAAAGGGAATTACAAGTAACAGTAGTCACACTCCTTCAGAAATTATTTCAAAATTCTTGTAAGAATTATTTTTTAGATACTTTTCAAGTTATAACACACTTGTAACACGTTTGTTACAAAAAGTGAAATAACCTAGAACAAAGTGTATAAAGGCTAAGCCAACATTTTTCTTTGCTTTTTGAACTTTTTAACCTTATTGATGTTTGTTTTTAACTTTAATAGATGTTCCCACACAGCTTACTTAGAATCTTTATTTACCATTAATTGACCATAGATATATGAGTCTATTTCTAAACTCTATTCTGTTTCATTGATATATATTTCTATCCTTAAGCCACTAACACAACAGGTTAATTACTGTAGCTTTTTAGTAAGTCTTAAAATCAGTTAGTATAAATCTTGCAAGTTGGATCATTTTCAAAATACTTTTGGCTGTTCAAGCTTCTTTGCATCTTCAAGTAGATTTTGGAATCAGCTTGTCAATTGCTTACCCTCAAAAACAGACTTCTGAAAATTTTCATTGGAATTGCATGGAATCTATAAATCAATTGGGAGGAAATTGCCATCTAAACAATATTGAGTCTTACAAATCTATGAACATGGCATATCTCACCATTTATTAAAGTTGCTTTCATTTCTCTCTGAAACATTTTGTATTTGTCAGTGTATAGATCTTATACATATTTTGTTAATTCAAATTCATGAAATTTTGATGCTGTTATAAATGGTACAGTTTTAATATCGGTTGCTAATTGTGCATTGCTAATATATTTTTGTATATTCGATGCTTCCTCTTCATTCCGGCTAAAGAGAATATGAACGATTCCTGGTCCTATGTGTGCTCTGAGAATTGTTTATATTACAAATCCAATAATTGCTCTTTCCTCAGAAGTTGTTATTGCCCATTCTTGTGGAGAGTAACCCTATACATGCACACCTTGTGTTCAAGCACTCAAGCAAATCCACGTGCAGATTCCTTGAAACTGTCTGTCTGATTCTTTCCTCTCTCCAATTCTAGCTTCCTTCACCTCCCCAAAATTGAATCTCTTTCTCCTCAACTCAGGGAGATTGGTGGGCTTGTTTGGATTCCTCCTCTGTATCACATTCTGGAAATTACCATTTGGTCAAAAGCCTGGTTGAAGGTAGGGCTCACCTCTTTGTCTGCCTTCTCTCAGGAATTATAACCCTACACTGTCTGTTATCTGGTGTCTGACAATAGTTGATTCCTATAGTTAATCCTGCTTTTTAGTCATTTATGGAAGGAGGATTATTCCCATATGGCCAAAAGAGGGAATTTTGCCCCTTTAATTTTTCATGTAATAATTCGTGTTGATAGTTTACCTGACACTCAACCGTACTAAGATTCCTGGGGAAATCCTAAGATCCTAACCTTTTGCTACAGCGTTGAAATCTGTTTGCTAATATCCTGCTTAGCATCTTTACATCTATTACTTAGGTGGTTTAGGTCTATAGTTTTTGATTTATTGCATTCTCTGTTAAGTATATTATTATATTGTGTTCTTAAACTTATGATGACTTTATAAAGTGGACTAGGGAACACTCTATATTTTTCTTTAATTTAGGTTATTTCACTAACATTAAAATTACTTGTTCTTAAAAAGTTAACTAGAGCTCATCTGTACAACCATGCTATCCTTTTTAATGATAAATCAAAACTTAACCTTTCAAATGTCTTTTATGGAGGTTGGTCTATTTAAGCTTTCTACTTTGAAGGATTAATTCAGTTAATATAGTATTTTGCCAGGAAAGTATCCATTTCTTTAAGTTTAAAATTTGTTGTCATTGAGTTTCACATAGTACTGCCCCCAGGTTTGTTAATTGTGAGTTATATTGTACTTTCCATTATATTAATAGTTATATTTCCTTTCCCAGGCCTCATAATGCATGCATATATTTACTCTTAAGTGAAAAAGAAAAGATAATAAGTAATCCCTCCAACAAAAATATTCTATTTCTCACCTATCTTTTCACATTTTTTCTCTCTCCCCAATTCTTAGGTCCTCAGAATACTTTTACTTTCCCATCATCTCCTTACGCATCTTGTGGACTCTAAGATTCATTTGTTATTTAGTTTAAAATCCTTCTCAAGTATTTTTCTTAGATGGAATATGTGAGCGCTGTATTCTCTAAATTCTTGCAAAATCTTTTTTTAACCTGACAAGTGATCTCTTGGCTGGCTATAAAATACTTAGACGTCTTCTTTTACTTCTAGTAGGCTGTAGACTTTATTTCACATTCTTCGTGCCTTCAGGGCTGCAAAATAGAAATCCAATGCCAATCTGATTCTTTTCTTTTTATAATTAAGTTGTTTCTGTCTGAGAGCTTGTAGATGTTCTTTTTTCCTTGGAGTTCAAGAATTGTATCTGTATGTGCTTGAGTCTTTTTTTTAAATCAATGTCATGTATAATTCTAAAATCCTTTCAATCTGTAATCTTATATCTTATATCAGGAAAATTATTTTTTTCAGTTGTGATCTTTCCTCCATCTGTGCCTTTTCCTCTTTCTAGGATTCTTATTATTCACAAGTTGGGTCTCCTGGATTTATTCTCCAGCTGTTTTACCTTAATATAAGATTCATTAAATTTCCATCTTCCCAGATTCTCCTGTCTACCCTTTCCAAAGTACTAGTCCCATATTACTCGTAGTTAGAAACAGTATTTGAATAAGGTCATGTTCCAGTAGTACTAAATGGGCAAAACACTCTTAATTTACTGTAATTATTGCATAATTAAAAAGAAAAAAGAATATCAACAATAAATAAATATGTAAGTTATTAAAGGATGGCACAAACATTACAAGTTTAAAATTAAATATTAATGGGTTAAGTTACCCCATTAAAAAGTTTCCTCAAATTTCTTTTGAAATAGAACATCACCTCCATTATTTTCAAATAATGCAATTTTTACAAACCACATTCAACAATACCCTTAATCACAAAATAAATACAGAATATGTTTATCTATTTGTCAGAGAATCTTAAGGTGCCAGAGCCTTTAATCAGCTCCTTTCATGATTTCCCCCCCCACACCCCGTACCTAAGGATTGATGGCACTAGAAGAGAACGTGCGGGGAAGAGAGAGAATTTTTTCTCCTCTGAGTGTTCATTCTTTAGAATCAGAGACAGTTATGTTAATAATCAAGCACTGTAGTCAAAAGTAAACAGGAAAGCACCTAAATTTTTCATTGGAAAACACTTGTCTTTAAAAAAAATGGAAAAGCTGCTAGTACATTTTAAGTTTGCTCAACTTATTGCTAAAGAACATCATTTGGGTGAATAGTAAGTTTCAGAGGCACTTTACACAAATGAGAACATCTACAGTCACTCCAGGAATGATAAAATTACAGGGCTGTCAATCCTCATGCTTCAGGGCATGGGCTGATCTCCAGCTGGAAGAGAGAAGATAGTCCCTATAGTATTTCTATAGTATCAACTACATTCAGATTTTTATTTCCTTTAAATACAACTCATTGGAGGGTTGTAAAGTACATTATGGCCAAATACTGCAACATGAGGGGAAAATATAAAATATTTTAGAGAAACAAATTCAAGAAAATGCTAAACTATCAGAGAAGGTAAGCAGAATAAGCATAGAAGTTAAAAAAAAGATCATTTGGTTTACAAGCAGCTCATGCAGCTCAATATCAAAAAAACAAACAACCCAATCCAAAAATGGGCAGAAGACCTAAATAGACATTTCTCCAAAGAAGATATACAGATTGCCAACAAACATGTGAAAAGATGTTCAACATCACTAATCATTAGAGAAATGCAAATCAAAACTACAATGAGATATCATCTCACACTGGTCAGTATGGCCATCATCAAAAAATCTAGAAACAATAAATGCTGGAGAGGGTGTGGAGAAAAGGGAACATTCTTGCACTGTTGGTGGGAATGTAAATTGATACAGCCACTATGGAGAACAGTATGGAGGTTCCTTAAAAAACTACAAATAGGGCTTCCCTGGTGGCACAGTGGTTGAGAGTCCGCCTGCCGACGCAGGGGACATGGGTTCGTACCCCGGTCCGGGAAGATCCCACATGCCGCGGAGCGGCTGGGCCCATGAGCCATGGCCGCTGAGCCTGCACATCCAGAGCCTGTGCTCCGCGAGGGAAGAGGCCACAGCAGTGAGAGGCCCACGTACCGCAAAAAAAAAAAAAAAAACTACAAATAGAACTACCATATGACCCAGCAATCCCACTACTGGGCATATACCCTGAGAAAACCATAATTCAAAAAGAGTCATGTACCAAAATGTTCATTGCAGCTCTATTTACAATAGCCAGGACATGGAAGCAACCTAAATGTCCATCAATAGATGAATGGATAAAGAAGATGTGGCACATATATACAATGGAATATTATTCAGCCATAAAAAGAAACGAAATTGAGTTATTTGTAGTAAGGTGGATAGACCTAGAGTCTGTCATACAGAGTGAAGTCAGTCAGAAGGAGAAAAACAAATACCATATGCTAACACATATATATGGAATCTAAGAAAAAAAAATGTCATGAAGAACCTAGGGGTAAGACGGGAATAAAGACACAGACCTACTAGAGCATGGACTTGAGGATATGGGGAGGGGGAAGGGTAAGCTGTGACAAAGTGAGAGAGTGGCATGGACATATACACACTACCAAACGTAAAATAGATAGCTAGTGGGAAGCAGCTGCATAGCACAGGGAGATCAGCTAGGTGCTTTGTGACCACCTAGAGGGGTGGGATAGGGAGGGTGGGAGGGAGGGAGACGCAAGAGGGAAGAGATATGGGAACATATGTATATGTATAACTGATTCACTTTGTTATAAAGCAGAAACTAACACACCATTGTAAACCAATTATACTCCAATAAAGACGTTAAAAAAAAAAAGATCATTTGGGGTATTTATCACACACAGAGCCTGACAGAGAGTAGAGCTCAGCAGTTGTTGAATGAATGAATGAACAAAGAAAGAAAGAAGTCCCAGTCTCACCAATATTTGACCTTCAGAACTTTGCTTATCCTCAGTTTACTCATCTTTAAAATGGGGATAACTATACCCATCTCTTCTTGTTATTACAGAGATTGAACTAGGTATGCATGTAAATAAATTAACTTACGTCCTGGAACAGTGTGAACACTAAACAAATGATACTCATTTAAGTCTCCTGGGTTTGATTTAGCTAATCCTGACCAAATAGATCTAACAAATCATCTCAATATATTTCATATTTCATAGATTTCATATATATCTGTCACAGGTCTAGAGACTGGGAAGTACAAGGTCAAGGTGTTGGCAAATTTGGTAACTGGTGAAGATCCTCACAGCGGTGGTCTTCTCATGGTAACCTTACATGATGGAGGGGGCAAGGGAGATTTCTTGGGCTACTTTTATAAGAGCACTAATCCCATTCATGAAGGCTCTGCCAAGGGCCACACCTCCTGATACCATCACCTTGGGAGTTAGGATTTCAAGATAGGAATTTTGGGGCGACACTTTCAATCCATAGCAGATGTTATACTGTGATAAGCAAAGTTCAAACTCATAAAAAGAGTAACAGCTGCACACCTTGAAATGTCCAAAGCACTGGCTCAAGGCTACTACAATCAGCCAAATGCATATAAAAGTCATTTGAAGGATTGTAAATTATGAGTGGTACTGACGCTCCTTTCTAACTACTTATTAATTATTAACTACTTGTTATTAGCAAATTATCTTGCGACCTGTAAATTAGATGTATCCTGCAAATAGATAATGTTCCAACCTCGAAGAAGTTCAATGTTTATAAACAGAGTACATATGCCTTTGGATGCTCTGGACTCAACTAGTTAAAAGCTAGGTTAAAAATAAATCACATAGAAATCAACTATACTCCAATATATTTTTTTTTAAACATCACATAGCATTTGTAATTAACATAACTTAAAAAACGATGAAAAAATTTTTCCCCAAATAATGATCAGGTGCTGTTTTTACTGCAGTTGAAGGTGGGAAAGATAACCTAGTTTACGGACTATTTCTCCAAGGACAGGGTTATAAAAAGTCCTTTTTTTTTTTTTTTTTTTTTCCTGCACAGTAGAGTGATTTAAATGAGCTGCATATAATCAAGTTCTCTCTTTTTTGGAAGGCGGAAAATTGGAAGATTTGTTAAAACTTGGAAAGAAATTTTGTCATTTACTTCATGAATCACTCAGCAAAACAGCCATGTGCAACTTCAAATAAGTTATTACCTCAGAATATCACTAAGTCACTTAACCTAAATATGAGTTTTTTGTTTTTTGGATTTTCTTGTTCGCCATCATCAAATCAACAGTTTTGCAGGCAAGGGGCAGGACCAATTATCTCCAGCGATGTTTGGGGAGAGGGAGAAGAATGGAGCTTAATATATGAGGACTAACACTAGAACTAGGCCCCCACCATCACCATCACCTCTCGCACTTCACTAGAAGAAACAGAAAGAATCCATCATTCTGCAAGCTGTGGTAGATGCTTGGGCCACATAACATTGAATAAAGCTATTTGGAGTCACACACTGAGACTCGACAGTGACACAGTGATTCATCTACAGAGCTAGTTTACTAAACTATGGGCACTCAGAGATAAGCTACCCATTCCTGCCTCAACTGAACCAAAGGTTCTGCTGGCCTTGTGAAAGCTCAGCCAGGTGCTGAGAGCCCCGGTGAGAGGACAGCTTTGGGGGGAGGAGGACTGAGGAGGGGACAGAAGCTCTTTTACATGAAGAGGGGATATAGAGACACGTTCACACCGCAAGGTAAGAAGCCTCTGGGCCAAGCCTGAATTGAAAGCGTGAAATGAAGGGGGCATAGATTTTAACTAATATATTGAGCCTTTACGTGGGTCGCGTAGTTTAAATCTCACAGCAACACTAGGAAATCGATACTGTCAATCCCCTTTTAGACACCAGGAACAGGGAGAAAAAGAAGCAACAAGGCTCTTGCCAGGCCTGCGCCGTCAGACCCCCGGGATGCAGGAGCGCAGGGGCCGGCTTCCGCGGATTCCTGAGCGGGAGAATGGCCCGGCTCGGGTACAGAAACCTAGGCCTGGGTGAGGCGCCAGCAGCGGAAGAAGGTGGGGGTCTCCCGCGCGGCGCAGCACTGGCGAGCGGAGATCGGAGCGGAGACTACAGCTGCAAGCCAAACGCAGACGCCGGCGACAGGCACCAGCCCCTCTGCCAGCCCCCTCGCAGCGCGGAGGGGTTTCTCACGCCCCGCTCTTGGGCGACTGAGCCGGAGGTCGGAAGGAAGCGGGGCGAGGGATGAGTCATCCCGCCTAATCCCTCCTTCCCGGTGCCCTCGCCCCCGCACGCCGGCCCCCTCCCGAGATTATGCAGCCCGAAACGAAGCCTCCCCTCATCCTCAGAATCCTCCACCAAACCCCCCGTGGCCTGCGGAGGAGAGGAGAAGGACGGGGCGTGTGGCCAATGAGAGCTTTGCTCTCTCGCCCGCCGTCCAATAAGCCGCTGCTTACAGGCTGGGGCGGGACTAGAGGGGAAGGAGGGGCGGTCCCGGGTTGGCGCTCGGCGCCGCGGTTCGGTGGCTCACAGAGAGAGCGCCTCACAGGGAGTCGGCGCCTAAGCGACGCGGGAAGGCGCCACTGCCAACGCCACCGCCGCCGCTGCTGGCCAAGGTGCTGGACACGACAGGCCGGCCGGCCACCTCGTCAGTTCAGGATCCAGTTGCAGCCGCCGCTGCTTCGCTCCCAGCAAGGTCCCCATGGAAGAGATGGAAGAAGAGTTAAAATGCCCCGTGTGCGGCTCCTTCTATCGGGAGCCCATCATCCTGCCCTGCTCTCATAATATATGTCAGGCGTGCGCCCGCAACATCCTGGTGCAGACCCCGGAGTCGGAGTCGCCCCAGAGCCGACGGGCCTCGGGCTCCGGGGTCTCCGACTATGACTATCTGGACCTTGACAAGATGAGCCTGTACAGCGAGGCGGACAGCGGCTATGGCTCCTACGGGGGGTTCGCCAGCGCCCCCACTACCCCGTGCCAGAAGTCCCCCAACGGCGTACGTGTGTTCCCCCCGGCTATGCCGCCACCGGCCACACACCTGTCACCGGCCTTGGCCTCGGTGCCCCGCAACTCCTGTATCACCTGCCCCCAGTGCCACCGCAGCCTCATCCTGGATGACCGGGGTCTCCGCGGCTTCCCCAAGAACCGCGTCCTGGAAGGGGTAATTGACCGCTACCAGCAGAGCAAAGCGGCGGCCCTTAAGTGCCAGCTTTGCGAGAAGGCACCCAAGGAGGCCACCGTCATGTGCGAACAGTGCGATGTCTTCTACTGTGATCCGTGCCGCCTGCGCTGCCACCCGCCCCGGGGGCCCCTAGCCAAGCACCGCCTGGTGCCCCCGGCCCAGGGCCGCGTGAGCCGGCGGCTGAGCCCGAGAAAGGTCTCCACCTGCACAGACCACGAGCTGGAGAACCACAGCATGTACTGCGTGCAGTGCAAGATGCCCGTGTGCTACCAGTGCTTGGAGGAAGGCAAACACTCCAGCCACGAAGTCAAGGCTCTGGGAGCCATGTGGAAACTGCACAAGGTGAGTCCTAAGAAAACCCACCCCTAACTCCCCGCGCCTCCGATCCTCCGGTTTTGCAGCAGACGGTCCCCCTCTTCTACGCACAGAGCCTCCCAACTGGGGCGCAATGCAGGTGCCTCCAATATCTGCTTCCCCCGTCTGGTGCATTGCAGGAAGCGCAGGGGACCGTAAACGGCGCACAGGGGAGTTGAACCTCTCCAGAGAGTTGAACCTCTCCAGAGAGTTGTTTCGGGGATGCGTAGAGCGGGTCTCCCGGTGCACGCAGCCTGCGAGCCAGCCTTAGGGCGCCCCCTCCCCGCCGCGGACGTGCAGCTCTCGGCGGCCACCAGCGTGCGGGAAGGCGATGAGTAGCTGGGCCGATCCGCGACTGTGCTCAGGGCCGCCAGGGAAGCTCCAGGGCAAAGCCGATTGTGGGGCTCCGGCCGTGGTCCCCGGGGAGGAGGTGGGCGCGGCTGGGCGGCGCGAACCGCTGGGTGCTGGAGCTGCTGGATAGGCTGGAGCCTGGATTCGCAGAGGGGGCGGGGAACACGCCGCGAGCTGAATGCTGATAAGTCGGCGCTGGCCCAAGCCCAGTGGCAGCGCGGTAAGGATGCGGGTCCGGGTGCTTTGCGCACAGAGGTGTGCGAATGTGGAGTGGGGTGGAGAAAAAAAAAAAGAAAAAAGAAAAATCCTGTAGTCGCCATGGCAACACGGCCTGAAGGCTGCGGCCCTGACCCTCGCGGAGGGGATCTAGGCTGGAGTAGCAGGACTGGAGGTTTCTGCGCGGTCGCGGCCTGAAAGCTAGGCAGGTGCATCTCCCAGTCTCCCAGGGTAACCCCCTCCTATCGATCACCCACACACCCATTTGTCCAGAGTCCAACCCTTTTCCTCACAGTCAGTAGTTGTCTGTGAAAATTTGGGGACACCTGTTACCAAATTTATCTTTCTGATGTCATTTGATGGTACCTCCGCCAAAGCTAGCCTCCAGAACAGGGCCTTTAACGACTTGTTAGGTGATGCCACTCCTCTGTTCAAAATCCTCCAATTGCCCCCCGCGTTTCTTAGACGGTCCTTAGGGTAGTCCACCAGGACCTCACGTGACCTGTTCCCACTTGGCCTCATCGCCCTCATTTCCTCCCATTCCCTCTGCTTCAGCCACGCAGTCCCTCTTGCTGTTCCTCCACCAACACCAGGCCCCTTCTGAACCCGGGGCCTTTGCATTTGATGTTCCTTCAGCCTGCATCTGAACAGTTCACTCTCTTGCCTCCTTCAGATCATTACTGAGATGTCACGCTTGCAGTGAGACCTTTCTGAACCCCTTGGTTCCCTCCCCGCTTTATTTTCCTCAGTAGTACTTACCACTAACTGGGATGCTATATATTTTAACTATCATGTTACTTTTGTATTTATCTATTGCCCCCCCCCAACATACACACACAAAATAAACTTCGTGAGGAAAGAGATCTTTATAATGTTATTGCCCACACTGCTTAGAAGGAAGGGAACCACTCTTGAGGAGATGTACATGGATTGGACTTTTACTTTTTAAATAATCGACTTAGTTGGGTGTGCAAAGGGCAAGGCAGGGGTTCAGAACTCTTGTAGGGAGGTTTTCTTCACATCATTGAGTTGCAAGCCCCAGGATGAGGCAGGGCAGTAGAGATGGTGTTCAGGCATCAGCTCTGCCCCACTCAGGGTTTCCTGGCATTCCTTGGAGACCAGAAAGGCTAGCCTTTGAGAGAGGCCTTGGGGTTAAGGAGGGGAACACTGATATTTTATTTGCAGCAAGAAAAGATAAAATAAAATAAAATAAAACATCACCATATTCAGCAATCAGGGAGCTCAACTCAATACTGAATGGGATCCATGTTTACAGTCATTTATGTTCTCACATATAGTCTATTAAACTGTATTAGTACTGATGGAGAGACTTAATTCAGCACAAATTTGAGCTCCCCTCCTAGGTACATGCCACTATTTTTTAAACACTTCAGTTTGTTTAAATGATGTGTAATTTTGAAAGTTTTCAGAACTTTAGTTCATGGCCAATTTTTTCTTCATATTATGATTTCACTCTTAAGCTTCTAACTATAGCCTATGTTAAATTGCCCTACAAAACTCTCCTTGGAACTAAGAAACTAATCACCTGTCTGGAAAAAGAACTTAGAGGCACATGCTAATTAGGATGGTCAAACCACTGCATTATTCTTCTGTGAAGAAGAGCCTGTACTTTATCCATTAAGACCAAAGGCAGCCTTTAAATCTCTGCCAAGCCCTGTGTAGATTTGAAATGTTAAACCATTTGTTTTATCGGTAATGGACATTGTGAGTAGACACTGTGGTGTGGACAGGGTTGAAATTTGGATGTCTGCTAAAAAAGAATAATGTAAAGCCCTTCAGACATGACATAAGTAGGCTAGGAAGGGAATATTGGTTCATTTTTTAAAAAGACCATTTCTTCTCTGATCTTTTGCACATTTTTTCAAAAGAGTAAATAGTTATATTTTTGTTCAGTCAATATCAAGATTATTAAACTGCCAATAAATATAAGCCAGAAGGATGACAGATTTTAACATTCATTTATCATCTGTTAGATGAACAACAAACATTATTCCCCCACCTTATCTCCTTAATAAGGTAATGTGATAATGTGCGATTTTCTCCTATGTCTATTTATCTTCCATCCTCACAAAAAGCTTATGGGCCAGAATTTCTATGTCCTTCAAAACATAGGAGAGCAAAGAATTACACTAAGTAGTTCTCCCAAAGTTGGGCAGTTAGTTATCCACACAAGTTATCACCAGACCTGAAAGTTTTCATTAATATTTGGTCATTTCCAGTGATAAAGAAAATCCTGTAAATAACTGTTTCCCTCAGAAAGTCATCATCTTACACATTTAAGACAAAATGGCTGAAGTTTATCTTTTAAATGGTATTAAAAACAACTAGTTGAAATTCATTAGTCGTCAATTGACTAAATTAAAATACGTTTCAGATATAGATGGCCTTCAAAATCCATGCAAAATAATGCAGGAAGTGGCCTTATAGGGCAAATATCTGGTGACACTTTTTATTTAGTATCAGCACTTGCTCTATTCCTTATCAAACTTGGGTTGGTATAAAGAATTGCTACTCACACAAAAAAAGATTTTGTAGACATTTTCATATAGGCAATTGGAAACACTATTATTACTTTGTAATTTTGGCAATTCGTATTTCTAAATCTAACATTATCCTTGAATTCTTGGTGTATTTTATCAATCACTGAATCAGTAATACATTTGTAACCGTTCCTTTGTGTTTGTACTGTTGAGCAAGAATTTTCTTTTCCTTTATACTCTAAACACTGACTATTCATTCTGAATCTTGTCTCAAATGTTATTTCTCTATTACCTTCTTTTTTTTAAACAAAGATTTGCAAGTTAAACATTTTGAAATAAATCATCAGTTATTATGGTTTCACCTTCAAAGCCTTCTGGAAAAAATACCTGCTTTGTAGTATGGTGGCATCTCATCAAAAATTTGTGTAGTAAATGTGTTATTTAATGTAACCAAAGTGGTGTTCGTATATTATATTATTATATATATTATTATATATATTATATATTACATATAATATATGTAATATATATCAGCAGTAAATACAATATAATCTAGATGTCTGTATGGTAAATGTAACAGGTAACATATGTTCATGTTTTTAACTTCTTAAAAATTTACTTTTAGTATAATCAGAACGTTCTGTGAGCACTGTAAATATTCTTACAGGTATTAAGGAGAATGTTACAGAGGAATCAATTGTTCCTCTTTGTGCTGAGGCAGAAATAGAAAGAACTAGATGAGGTTCTAGGTTCCAGACCTGATGCTGCCACTTACTCGCTGGTAATTTTAAGCAAGTCTATAACCTCTCTGTGCTTCCTACACACAGGATGTAAAGCACCTAAAACTATATTTGTGAAAATATTTTGAAAAAGTAATTTAGATGTTTATAACTTACTAATTTCAGTTTGGCAAAATAGAAAGTTTTTGCATAAAACGGAAGTTATTGTCTCACTAGTCAACAGTTACTGCATAAAAATCTCATCCCACAATTTGGGATAATTTGCTTGCTCCTTACAGAGCACAAGGTGCCATACAAAGGCTACTCTTAAAGGTGGCCTAAAAGAGTGAGCCAGATCCTCATGCGTCCTCAGAGAATAGTCACTTGAATTAACCCCAAGGAACAAGGACACACACAAAGTTTTATTTGTTTTTTTGCGGTACGCAGGCCTCTCACTGTTGTGGCCTCTCCCATTGCGGAGCACAGGCTCCGGACACGCAGGCTCAGCGGCCATGGCTCACGGGCCTAAGCCGCTCCGTGGCATGTGGGATCTTCCCGGACCGGGGCATGAACCCGCATCCCCTGCATCGGCAGGCGGACTCTCAACCACTGCGCCACCAGGGAAGCCCTTATTTGTATATTAAACAAAGGTATTTTGTTTTTCAATTACAAAGCTAAAATGATAACTGATATGATTCAGTTTTGAAGATATTATCACTTTTGAAGCAGCAGAAATTGTTCTTCCTGTATATACCATGAAAAGATGCTATTAACTGGAATTTCATATCAACTCACAGTTTTCATAAAATTAGAGAAAACTGTCATAGCCATCTGTCATTGAGTAATAAATATAATGCACAGGCAAAAATTATCCTTACCATGAGTACAATAAATTGCACTTCTCTCACCTAAGCACCTTTCAAAGTGTGTGTATTCGTATAACTTAGCCTTGGCACAGAGGAGGCTAGAACCTATTCTACGATAAATGTTTAAGAAAAAAATATTTCTAAATAATATTGTTTTTTATCAGTTTTATCAGGGGTTGTTGGTAGTAAGGAACAGAAACCTACTTAGGGGATCTCAGAGGATTTCATGGGAAATAAAATCAACTCACAAGGAGACTGGAACTGGAAATCTAGAGATTAAATTCACTTCTGTGTATCAGTCAGCTTGGACTAAGTTATGCTGCAGTAACAAACAATTTTTTTGTTTTAAAAAACAAAAAAATAATATTTTAATTAAAAATTAATTTTGTAAATTCTCAATGAATTACAACAATATCATATAATTTCTTACAATAATACCCACTGAAAGTCAGCTCTGGCCCTTCTCCACATCCTCCTTATTCTTGAACTTAGGCTGAAAGAGCATGTTTGGAACACACCAACCTTAGGGCAGAGAGAAGGGAGTAGAGCAGAACCACTCAGTAGCACTTAAAGTTTCCACTCAGACATTGCATGTCTCTTCTGCTTACATTCCATTGGCTAAAACAAACCATGTGACCAAGACTGACATCGGTGCTACAGGAAATTCACTCTTCCAACAGAGAAAGGCACCGCGAAGAGCCTTGTAGAGGAGGACAGAGAACGTTTTGAACAAATAATGCAGTCTGGCATATGCCTAACTCTCTCATGCCTGCTTCTCTCTCTGGATGGGCTTCCTTGGGCTGCACGAGGCCTGACATGACTCCTCCAGCCCCAGTGCAGCATGACATTTCTGTTCAAGTATCCACTCTCATCTAACTACTGTCTCTGTGTCTCTTAGGCCACATTTTGAAGTTTAGAGAAAGAATGTGATTGGCCCAACTTGAGTCAGGGGTCTACCGATGACTGCCTAGGTCACAAGCCTACCCCTTTAGTGAGGTGTATGCAGAAGACTTGGGTGAGACAAGTGAGGCACTCACCTTGGGTGAAAAACATAAGGGGGTACCAAAAACTCAGTAATCAGGATAAAAAATATTGTAAGGCAATATCTTAAAAAACAAAGATGAATACAAAAAATCCATGATGAGCAGAATATCACCATTTTAAATGTTGATCAGTAACAGTGCCATGCTAAGCCATATTGGAGCCTGAGTCTGAAGGGAAAATCAGTACTATTGATCCTATCTTTGTTTAAGATTTTGCTCTTCTGTTCATCATGTATTTTGGGGCATTCATTTTTATTTTTAAAAATATTCCATTAAAATATTAGTGTTGACTACTGAGGTTTTTTGGCACCCTTTTAAATTCTGCATCAAAGGAGAGTGCCTTACTCCCCTCACCCTAGTCCTGGCCCTAATGAACAGATACTTGATACAAACCTGGCCCCTGGTTTCACTGTTCAGCTGGAGGAAAGCCCAGGGCAGAATGCCTTTGTGAGCAGCAGGGACAGGGAGGCACTGACCGGCGCCTCTTGTACAGTCTAAGAGGAAACCATTCTGAGTGCAGAAGAAAGCCTTTTTGCTCTCCCTGGATCTTCTGCATTTTAAATACAGCACTAATTTCTTGAGATGCTTCAAAAGTGGAGCAACAGGGGCTTCTCTGGTGGCGCAGTGGTTGAGAGTCTGCCTGCCGATGCAGGGGACACGGGTTCGTGCCCCGGTCCGGGAAGATCCCACATGCCGCGGAGCGGCTAGGCCCGTGAGCCATGGCTGCTGAGCCTGCGCATAAAAAAAAAAAAGTGGAGCAACAGAGTTGATGAAGAAAAAGAAGACAGAAAAGGGTAGAGAACACTGATAGCTATAGCTCAGTGCTTCCTCTCCCCAGTAATGCTCCACCACCAAGCAGTTTGTGTGGTTATTCCTACTGCTATTATATATTATGGTAAATGTGGCCACCTAAGAGCAAAGTGATCCCTCGCTTGGCTTGTGTATGAGTGAAGGAAGGAGGACAGAAGGTGCCAAAACACAATTTTGCACTAACTTCAGGTGCCTCTTGAAAAGTATGTGATTGGGTTGGGAGTGGGGGGAATCATATAGTTTCATTTCAGTAATTCCATCTATTTGTTAGAAGAAAAGAGTGTATAGCAACCATAGAGTTTAGTGTTTTGTGTTGTTTATGTTTTGGTCTCATAACAGCAGTATTCTTCTTACTTAGTTAAGTGCTTCCCCATACCACCACATTCCTGCCTCTGCTCAGTCCTTGTGATTCTGGTGGGCTGCCAATCCAGTGTTCTGCCTTACCTGGCCAAGTGGGAGGGCATGTGACATAGGCCTGACCAATCGTCACACCCTATCCCACTGGCCAAAGTGATTATTTCAAAAACTGAGCACATGAAGCAAGCCAATCCAATCAGAGTCCTCTTCTGAGGTTTATAGATACTGAATCAGGGACAGAAGAGCATTGCTTTCCTCTGGGCTTGTTGCAGCTAGAATAAAAGCCAGAGGTGTCTGTGTCCCTGCCTCTTCCTCTTCCTCTTACCTTAGTAGAAGAAAGTAAGGCAATCCCCAGAGTTACAGAGGTAAGAAACAGAGACTTCTGAGAACACTGTTGAGTCCCTAGAACCCTTCATAACCCCTTTCTACCCCCTCCTGCCTTTCCAGTTAAGCGAGTCAGCAAATCTCCCCCTCCTTTTTCTCTTTGGCTAGTTTGTATTGGTTTTCTGTCACTTTCAACTGAGATTTAGCACGTATAAACATTTGTATCTGAAGATACTAATTCTTATTCATTTTAAGTATTATCTCTAGAATACTATAGTTGGAAGGCTGCATTCTGATGCCATAAATACAAAAAAAGCAGTTTTGATTCAATGAAGCAGAAATTATATAATATTTAATCTAACTCTGTCTACTCGTTGACCACTGTGTAATCTTCACTAGTTTTTGGCTAGTCTCTATTCTTATTGAGAGATTGCTTACAAAGAAGCCTCAGGGATTTTTTTTTAACCAATTCTAAATTACTTGGCATATATGGTGACGTTACGGTTAAGACCAACAGGCTGGACAAGGAGGTTCTGAAATCAAACTTCTGCCCAAAATCAATGTTGTTTGTTTTCAAAGGCAAGAAACTTCTGAAGACACACATGTTGTTTTGACCCATTCTCTAGGTGGGAAGTTTTTAAGTGTATTCCCTCGAAGTTTCCATAATTAAATAAGTTTGAGACTCTCTACTCTACACATGCTCTTGGTGATCCACATTCTGCATTGATATATCCATATACCGATCGATCCTGAAACAAAGAAACCTGCTTGGTTCAACCTAGAATTTTCCAAACTTATTTGACTTTGGAAACTCTTTTCTGTTTGTTCGTTTCCTTTTTTTTTAGCTTTATTGAGACGTTATTGATGTATATATAAATTTAAGGTGTACAACATGATGATTTGATACATGTATATACTGTAAAATGATTACCACAGTAAGATTAGTTAACACTTCCATCCCCTCGCATAATTATCATTCTTTTTTTAACTTTCAAGTATATAATACAGCATTTTGAATTATAGTCACCATGCTGTATGTTAGATCCCCATAACGTTTATCCTATAGCTGGACATTTGTACCCTTTAGCCAACATCTCTCCACTTCCCCCCACCACCACCCCACCCCCAGCCCCTGGCAACCACCATTCTACTCTCTACTTCTTTGGGTTCAGATTTTTTAGATTCCACATATAAAGTGAGAACATACAGTATTTGTCTTTCTCTGTCTGACTTACTTTACTTAGCATAATACCTTCGAGGTCCATCCATATTGCCACAAATGGCAGGATTTCCTTCTTTTTATGACTGAATAATATTCCATTGCATGTGTGTGTGTAGGTGTGTGTGTGTATATATATATATACCACATTTTCTTTATCCATTCATCTGTGGATGGACACTTAGGTTGTGGAAGCTCTCTTTGCTTCCACACAAGTTTGGGAGACATCATTCTAGGCAATGACTAGCCAATAAGTCAGTAAGGAGGTCAGTGTTCTTAATTTCTTGTGTGTGCAGAGTAGACTACTCTAAAACTCCACCCTGCTGATAAATGTCCCTAATTAGCCTATCCTTAAATCTTATGTTAAATCTAAAATATTAAAAGTTAAATTTATGTTATTCCTTAAATATTAAAGTCAAAGACAAAGAGGTAAAGCAATTATATAAATTTTGTAGTATGTATGTACATATATTTAATATATGTTGCTTCTCTTTCTATTATAAACAACTGAAAAATGATTTTGGACATCAGTAATACTAATGTAATATAATTAAAAATAACTGCTTTGATCTACTTCTGACTGCTTTTACACTTTGTATACATGATACCCAATGACTGGCTTGATTGAGTTTTTCATTAAATTGTGATAGAAATAGATTGTTTTAAACATTCTTTTATAAAGCAAAAAAGGACAATTTTTGCGCGCAGGCTCAGCGTCCGTGGCTCACGGGCCCAGCCGCTCCGCGGCATGAGGGATCTTCCTGGACCGGGGCACGAACCCGTGTCCCCTGCATCGGCAGGCAGACTCTCAACCACTGCACCACCAGGGAAGCCCAAAAGGACAATATTAAAAGGTCAAAACTGGTGCTGCTCTTGGTAACAACAGAGCAGAACAATGTGTGAAAGCTAAGAGTAGTACTGTAGTACTTTTCCTGTTACATCCCAGCCTTCCTAATATTTTCATATTGACATTCAGGATCAATTTTTAACCTTGGAAAAGGAGCTAGTATAAAATGGCCACCAGCAGAGAACCTAGATTATCAGAGACCATCTAGGTTTTGTCAACAGCATGTCTAATTCATCCCCCAAAACATCTCAAAGCCAAAAACCACTGTCCTGGGGTGTTCTCACAGCAGTTTTATCCCTAACCTGAAACTGGGCCCCTGTCTTAAACTGAGAACTATCTCAGAGTAAGATTACTAGGAAAAACCCAAGCAGACCGCACAGAATGCACTTAACATCATTGTCAGGGAAATTGTCATTTCACTTCTGTTTGGCCCAGACTTTGCCATCTTTTTAACTTTTCTGGTTTACGTTGCAGATACAGCCATAGTCCCACCTGCCTGTCTAGGTTACCTCTTCCTTCTTGACCTTCATGGCCTTCCAGCTTCCCCACCAGCCCTCTCCCGGTCCACCAGGCCTCCCTCCACCATTTTCTTAGACTAGACCTTCAAATCACCCCACTAAGCTTGCCAGGCGCAGCTCACAGGAGCCAGCCTCAATAGCCTTGCCCCAGAGCAGCATGCCCGCCGGGAACCTGGGTGCAGCTCTGCGTTCCAGCAGAGCCTCTCCTGCACCAGCAGAACTCCCACCCCAGCTGGGTTTAATTACAGACACTTTTTTTCCTTAACTGTAGAAAGAGTTTTCTTCATTTTGACTGACTGATTTTAAGCTGAAAGAGCAAGAAAACTCATCTTGAATTTCTAGTCATGAATAAAGAAACATCACTGACTTTTCTGTTCTCAACACACCTGTCTCTAGAGACTCATCTACCCCATGGCTTCAACTCCCACTTGTATCTGCATGTCTGGAACAGAACCGGTCATTTCAGTGCCCTGCCCGTTCACAGTGTGGTCCCAAACTCTGTTCTACCTTCTGTGCGCCCCACCCACCAACCCCCGCAGAGCTCCCATCTTTGTGTTCTAACACTGAACATCCTCCCACTGTATTATAATTGCATATTTTAGAATCTCCCATTGGACCCTAATAACTCAAAGTCATAGACTTTTCTTATATATCTGTTTTCCCCCATTTCTGCACTCAGAAGATGTTTTAAAAAGGTTTGTTTAATGAAAAAATAATCAGTATGAAAAAGATTAATGATTAGCAACATATCCTAATATTTTGTTTCTCATACAAGCCTGACTGTAATAATTAGACTTGAAAACCTGTATTTCACACTTTTTGTTAAAAATGTACTGAACACTGGGACTTCCTCGGTGGTCCCATGGTAAAGAATCCGCCTTACAATGCAGGGGACATGGGTTCGTTCCTGGTCAGGGAGCTAAGATCCCACATGCCGCGGGGCAACTAAGCCCACGTGCCACAACTACTGAGGTCTTGCGCCTCGACTAGAGAGCCTGCGTGCCGCAAACTACAGAGCCCACGTGCTCTGGAACCTGCGTGCCACAACTAGAGAGAGAAAACCTGCAGGCCGCAACTAGAGAGAAGCCCGCACGCCGCAATGAAGAGCCCGCGTGCCACAGCTAAGACCCAATGCAGCCTAAAATAAAATAAATAAAAAATTATTCTTTTTAAAAAAGATGTATTGAGCCCTTACTACATGCGAGGCACTGTTCTAAGCCCTTTCTAGCCACTTTCTCATTTAATCTCCAGAATTCACATATTTTCCTCTGAGAAAACTGAGGCACTGGGACTTTAAAGGTTATAAAGTCGTACCGGTTGTAAGAGACAGAGCCAGAGTTTGAATCCGGGCTAACTCCAGAGCTCCTGTGTCGAACTGCTCTTCTGTCCTACCTTCTGATAATCCCAGGAAACATATGACTGCAAAGCACAGGTTTATGTGCTTACAAATTCAGTGACATAACTGAGATCTTTTAGTTCTCATGTATGAAAATTAGTGAGAAATTAAAAGTCATTTGTCTCCTAAGTCCCCTTGTGACAAAATAAATTTAAAGAGGAAAATAGCGGGTAGAGGGAAGGGAGAGACAAGTATGTTGAGTGTTCCATAGACCAGATCATCGGAAGTGTGCTGGATACCTCGGCCTTGTCAGAACCAAGCAAGCGACAGATAGGCAGAAAGGTTCTATCAGCTCAGCCAGGGGTTCATTGTCCTCTTCTAACAAAATAATCATCTTAAAATTTATAGGCAGAAATGATATAAAAGAACAAGTATATTTTTTTGGCATTTTAAGTATATTTCTGTAAATCTAAAACATTTATAAGTCTATCCTGGAAAACATCAAAATGCATTCAAACCTGTAAGCAGTTATTAATTCTGTTTACTTTCAGTTTTTTCTTGCACCTTTTGCCAAGACGGTTAAACAAAATTTGTGTATTCCTGTTCAGGAAAAGACCTAACCTGCCTTTTACCATAAATATAGAAAGGAATACGTGACCTGGAAAAGCCTATTGTTTAAGAATGGATTAAAGCACAACCAAATAAAATGGTTTTTCATAAGCCTTGCATAGAACCAGAACTGCACATTTTATCCTAATAGCTCTGATCAAAGGAGAAACTGTTCCTTAAAAAATTATCTTGGGAAGTAGAATGCTGAACCTTGTGCTTTGGTATGGGAATAACTACCTTCTGTCATTAGCCAGTACACATAGATGGTTAATCCTCATCTACTGCTGATTTATTCATTGAAGCTGACTGAGATTTTTCTTTATCCTCTCTTTACTCTTACTTTCCTTGCAGCTTGCATGTTAAGAAGCAACTGTTTGACACCAAACACTTATCACTGTCTGCCATGCTCCAGGAAGAGCCTGTGAGAGGGCCGTGCTGCTCTGACCTGTGTGGTATATCAGTCTAAGATATTATCTAGTCTCTGAACAAAGCCAGTTGCAGAGAGAAGTAAATGTGAACGTGGGGGATTAAACAGTTTCTACCTAAGGCAGGTCTTCATAACAGGCTTTTTGATTTTGTAAGGAGCAAATGCTCAGAAGGTCAGATATACACAGATTCAGTTATAATTATAACTCACCCAAAGCCAAAGGGAAGTGACTTTATAACATAATCTACCAGTTTTGATCATCTGTACTTTAATTTCTTTTCATCAGCGCACATAATCAACGGCTGATTTTACTATACATGTGCTACTTACTGAGGGTATTTATGCCATCACCCAGACACACCAATTCATGAACTTGAGAAGATGGTGTCACTTGTGCTGTGCCATCCCTACCCCCACGTCTATGAAATGTTATCCCAAGAGCATTAGTCACATAAAATCAAATGTAATATTGGACTTCCATCCAATCTAATAAATCTTACATGGCACAGATAAATCTGTGGTGCTTTTAACAAGCAGTTATTATTGACTTTATTGACCATCAATCATCTGGCCCAGACTCAGCAAGGAAATACGATAAACAGCTTTTAGCACACAGTCAGTGCAGTGTGAAGAAGCTCCATGTTTACATTCAACTCGTGTTACCTGGCTACCTTCTGCCATTATGGAAGCAAATCTGCCATTGGTGGAACTAAAATATTATTCAGAATTTAATAAAATTTTCTCTACATTCTACTTGGAGGAACAAAAAATACGGAATATAGGAACTTGTATGAGCACTGAATTTCCAGGCTAGCTTCAACAAGCATGATAAGCAAGTGTACAGAGTGTAACTACCATTCCCTTACCATTCAAAAATGACACGTTTCCACGTGAACAAAGAATGGTTGCTCTGGTCACTGTATATAGAAATTTTGTGGAAAAGTTTGACTTGACAGTAAGGTCCTGCTATGTAGGTTAAAAAACATATTAATAAATATTGGTATTAATTGGCAAGTCAACACACAAATATTTTACATTAATTTAAAAAAACAGCAAGCCAAAGAGAAAATTAATGCTTCCAGCATTGAGAATATCCTTGATTCTTGTTTTCCAAAGAGGCTGCATCATCTTACATTCCTACCAGCAATGGATGAGGGTTCCAATTTCTCCATATCCTCCCCAACACTTGTAATTGCCTGTTTTTTTGCCTAGAGCCATCCTAGTTGATGTGAACGGGTGTCTCATTGTGGTTTTGATTTGCAATTCCCTAACGACTGTGATGTTGAACATCTTTCCATGTGTTTACTGGCTATCTTTGTATCTTTTTAAGAGAAATGTCTATTCAAAGCCTTTACCCATTTTGAAATTGGGTTACTTCTCTTTTATCGTTGAGTTGTAAGAATTCTTTATATATTCTGAAGTTTACTCACTTTTTGAATGAAAGGAACAGAGGTGTGAGCCTCTCTTCTCTCAGAGACACAGGAAATAAAAAAAAATCAGACACAGATATGAGTGGGAGAAAAAACTTGTCAAGACTGGCCTACCAGGACCTACTGCTGCTTCCTTACCCAGTAACCTCTATCAGCCAGTTCTGAAGCAGAGCTCAGATAGGCTCTACCAGGATTGGCTCATGACAAATAGGAAACATGGAGAAATCCAAAAGCGGGGGGAGGAAATAATTTCGTTATGAAAATCCCTGAATATGATGGCTGTGCCTCCTCTTTACTTCAAGTGCCACTCCTCCCGACGTTAGTGATGGAGTTCACTTTAGTACAATATCATAAAGTTCCAGTGGTTCTGCGGTTCCTGTTACTTACAGGTTACCATTGTGGTATTCAAACAAGTCACTTCAGGGTGTCAAAGTGGTGGACGTTTCCCCTGTATTTGAGGGTTATAAAATGATAGAATCGGGATCATTTGCCCAACCCCCTCAACAGTCAGAGAAATAAATCCCAGAGCACGTCAGTAAATTATGTACAGTATGTATTACCAAAAATGCCTTTGATTTCTTAGAACTTATATTAATTGTTCTGAACAACCAAGGACCTATTTTCAGTTGCTTCTGTGTGTATGTGTGTGTGTGTGTGTGTGTTTGCACGCACATGTGTGTGAAGCTCAATTGAAACACGTTTTCTCTCTTTTGGAGGCCTTCTTGTGCCCCCAGACAAGCATAATCACAGTTTTTTTCCCACACTCCATGACTACAACTATCAAAGTTTACCTTAACCTTGTTGTTCTCTCTTGAAGGAGAGATTATATATGTCTATACTATTGAATAATGTTCCTTCATTATAAATGGTAGTCCTTTTTTAACATTTGCCTTCAGTACGCAGTGCCTTTGCTCAAAGCATCGATCTAATGGTAGGAATTTCAGCATAAAGGCCAGAAAAGGAAGAATTTGTAGGCAACAGGCTTTCCTTTGTCCCTCTCGCAGGGAGAACTGCTGCATTACAGCATGGCTGTCCCCTGATAGGCTCCTGCCCTGGCCAAAAGCACAAAAGAAGTTTATGAGACGATGCGAAAGAGTCTCCTGTTGCTCCTCTCCCCCTTCTGGTGCACTGCTTGCCAGCTTTGTTGGCACCTTACTGGCCACCACCCCTTTCTACTCCTCCCCGCCCCACTCCCACTGTGGTCTCCTGTGAATCTCCTGGTTTCTGCTCACCTGTCTGCGGGCCCAGCTTTGGTTTCAATGTATGTCCCTTCCTTCCAGCCATCTCCATGCCTTGCTCTGACCAGTGTGTTTCCAGTCTGCTCATCTAGCTTCAGACCCTTGATAGCAACTTCCGGGGAGTCTCTCTGCCCAGACCATCTGGCCTGTGCACCCTCTGCCTCCAACCTAACACTGACTTTCCCAGCCCTGGCTTCCTTCCCGGTAAACGTCCCAGTGCTGACAGCTCCTCAGCTCATACCACGTGGGTAGCAGCTGCAGGGCCGGCACTGATCCCAGCAAAAGATTACTGTAATGTACTTGGCCGATCACCTGTAATGTTAAAATAAGATTACAACGTATACATCTGGGTTGTATACAAATGAACTCACATGACACTTTTCTTTTGAAACATGCCATAAAATGATTTAACTAAATACAAACACAGAATCCATTGACTTATAGCCACCACTGAAATGAAATATGGCGCTGTTTAGTAGAACCTGGAAGCTCTGCTTACACTGAAGGCAGGAATTAAAGAATAATTTATAAATTTTATCTGCAAAACTGGGAAGGAATGAATTAGTAGGTAGAAGATTATTACCCAGTTTGGAGGCTGGCCAAAGACGGTCAATTACTCTCTTCTGAGTGGAGCCAAATAGTTCAATTATATTAAAATTTCACTCCCTTAGGTCTTATATTTACTTTTATAAGAACAAAGTCATCAATTTACAATTCACGTTATTTAATTTGCATGTTATGAGGGCTTTTGAGTTATGGTCAATTATTAATTTTTTTAAAACTATGTATAGAAGGTTATTATTGTGAGATACAGCCATCAAAAATTAACCCAGTGTTTTTAGAGAAATTCTATAGTTAGTATATCTGAAGGGATTGGTATAAAATTTGCATAAATATTAGATTTGAAAATTAATTTCATTTAGCATTTGTTCGTATCACATGATTTTCTTCAGGGATTAAATCGTATTTATCAGTGGTCTACTAAACCCACTACGTTCCTACTGTTCTTTAATCTTCCCAGCCATGTTAAGGAATTTAGATGGTCTGTATTCAGAGCTCAATCCTCACTGTAACTTCCTCAAGGCCTAGTGTGGGCTGAGTGAGGACCTTACTGTTGTTGAATCAAGTTCAGGATACTGATGGTGCAGCGTGAGACCACTGGCTGTTTAGCCAGCTCTGAGCTCCGGGTTTATTCAGCTGCTCAACTGGGGAAACTCATACAATGAGGGAGATTTCCAGTTTGATCATAAAAACAAAGCACTTTTATGTACGCAGAAAGAGGAGTGGATAATGGTTACACAGATAATGGCGTGTGACCATTTTAACTCCCAAGCACCTCTGAGAAGAACTGGTTCTTGTAATGTATTAAAACAAAGGTCACGGAACAGTTGTTGCTAGAACAGGATTTGCTGTGTGAACTGTGCTATGAGATGTGATGTCGCATCAGTGTCTTTTCCACCATGAACTATTTCTTTGATTTAACAGTGATCATCATTATAACTGGGTTAGGAGGGCTTCATCCATGTTGAAGTTGAGACTCAGGGCCAGGACTAAAGTCTGACAGCTCATGATCACCTTACCTCAAACCTTAAAATACCCTATTGAGGCCACCATGTCACCTACCAGAAACATGAGACTCCTTCCTCCCCACTCCTAAAAGCAGTTGACCATGTATGCCATTGTGAAGTTGCCACATCAGTGCCTTGTTGGCTGAGAGCAAATGATGGCAAGCATTTTAAAACTATATATAAGCTAGAAGAATCTGAGTTGCACAGCAGAAATTCAGGTAACAGACAATAAAATAGGAGAAACGGAAATAGAATGAGCATGGCGGAATGTAAAAACTAGTCTCTGGTTAAGCCCTTTTATAGTAAGCGCTGTAACGAGAGTTAGAACCAAAGGACTAGAGCCCAGCTGAAGAGGCCTTTTCATGATAAAGCTGTAGTGGAAGTGCCTGCATGGTACTGGGCCAGAAAAGTTAGTATAGGGCCAGAAGAGCTGTGTTCTGTTCCTGGGTCTGCTATTATTCAGGCAACACAATGGAGGAGTTAAGAACACGGACCTTGAAGCAGACTGCCTGGGTTTAAACCCTAGATTTTCTACCATTTAACTGCATGAACTTGGGTAAGTTACTTGACCTCTCTGTGCCTTGGTTTTCTCATCTGTAAAATGGGGATAATAATCAGATTGATCTCCAAGGATTGTTGTGAGGATGAAAGGAATGGTAGAAACAACACCCTTGGAACAGAACCTGATCAGAATAAGTGCATGATTAATGTGAGCTACTGTTACCTGTTAAATAGGACGGGAAATAATAATAAGTCATATATGTATATGACTTAGTTTTAGGAATTGGCTCACACAGTTGGAGGCTGAGAAGTCCCATGATCTGCCAGCTACAAGCTGGAGACACAGGCAAGCTGGTGGTGTAGTTCACTCTGAGTCTGAAGGCCTTCGAACCAGGGGAGCTGATGGTGTTATTCCCAGTCTGAGGGCAGGGGAAGAGCAAGGTCCCAGCTCAAGCAGTCAGTCATAGAGACAAATCTTCCTTTCCTCCACCTTTTTGTTCTATTCAGGCCCTCAGTGGATTGGATGATGCCTGCTCACACTGGGAAGGGCAATCTGCTTTACTCAGTCTACCAATCCAAATGCTGCTACTCTCATCCCAAAACATCCTCACGGGCACACCCAGAAATAATGTGTAGCCAAATAGCTGTGATCCAGTCATGCTGACACATAAAATTAACCAGCACATGGGGTTAGTCAGAAGCTGGCCAAGAGCAGTGAGAAATTCAGGTAGGCTTGAGAGCGAGGGTAGCGCAGCCATCCACATTGCCGTCTGCTCTTCCCCAATGGCTGCTCCAAGGATTCCTGACTCTCACTCACCTCTGGGTGTTTGTGAGGAATTCGGGCCAAGACTTCAAGGAGGACAGCAAAAATGGAAAAAAAGATTGACAGGCAACAAGCTGCTAAGGACTGCTTCCAAAATGCAGCCCCAAGTGGGCATGTGTTCCTGTAAACTTCATGTAAACAAAACCATATTTTTAAAATTTTTTTAATTAATTTATTTTATTTTATTTATTTTATTTTTGGCTGTGTTGGGTCTTTGTTGCTGCGCATGGGCTTTTCTGTAGTTGCGGCGAGCAGGGGCTACTCTTCTTTGTGATGTGCGGGCTTCTCATTGTGGTGGCTTCTCTTGTGGAGCATGGGCTCTAGGCACGCGGGTTCAGTAGTTGTGGCTTGCGGGCTCTAGAGCGCAGGCTCAGTAGTTGTGGCACACGGGCTTAGTTGCTCTGTGGCATGTGGGGTCTTCCTAGACCAGGGTTCGAATGCTATCCCCTGCATTGGCAGGCAGATTCTTAACCACTGAGCCACCAGGGAAGCCCAACAAAATCACATTTTAAATGTACTAGAAACATTTCCTACAAAGAAATCTCCGGTATATATTTTTCAAATGTAAATATCTGTTGTAAATGTACATTGCCTAGATTCTAGGACACCAACAAGTTAATAACAGGCTTTAATTTATTTCTAGGAAAAAAATGATAAACAAGAAAAAGAATTTTAAAAAGAATTACAAGGTACATCCCAAATTCAGAAACATTAACATGGGCTTTCCTGGTGGCGCAGTGGTTGGGAGTCCGCCTGCCGATGCAGGGGACATGGGTTTGTGCCCCGGTCCGGGAGGATCCCACGTGCCGTGGAGCGTCTGGGCCCGTGAGCCATGGCCGCTGAGCCTGCGCGTCCGGAGCCTGTGCTCCGCAACGGGAGAGGCCACAGCAGTGAGAGGCCCGCGTACCGCAAAAAAAAAAAAAAAAAAAAAAAAAAGAAACATTAACATGGAGTAAGAGTGGGGGAGAGGTCCATCAGGAATTTATGAAAGTGGCAACCAAGTCCCAATATAAATAGAAAAAGCAAGAGACACAGAGTTAGAGGTCCCTGTTCTGACCTCTTGGGCAACCCACTTGGCTTCTCTGGACATCCAGCTTCTTATGTATAGAATAAGGATGTAAGATTAGATGAGAGCTAGAGTCACCGTCAGTGTCAAATTTAATTGGGATCTAGATTTATTGATGTTTCTCTGGTTCATTTCCTGACAAGAGTTTCTTGGATAAAACTCTCTGCTGCCTGCTGCTTGTGCCTTTGTGAAGAGACACTTTAATTTTCCTACTGTTTCAAGTTTCTCAGTTGCGGGCTTCAATATTTGGGGATCAAAAGAAGATGGACCGGGTAGCTGCAGCATCTTCCGTTCCCCTCATATTACCCTGGCCTTGGAAGTGCCCCAGGGGCTCCAGAGCCGTGTGAGAGGGAGGCTGACAGCACAGGGTGGAATGGGCAGAGGCAGCTAGGTGGGGAGAGGGGAGCACGCGCCACCCATCTTTGACTTCTGCTTCTCTATCCTGGGTCGGACAACCCACTGGCGGGTCTGTAATGACCCCTGTCTACAGATGACACTCACTGTCACCTCCTTGCAGAGAAAGAAAAGGGCAGGGCGGAGGGGGGTGGTCAAAAAGGAACAAAAAAGCTACTTTGATTATTTACTTCCTAAAATGAGAAGATTTGATTGAGAGAGATCAAAGGTGAAAACAAAATGGGTAAATGTGCTTTAGCCTTCTCCCTTACCCACCACGAGGATTTTGAAGTTTGAGTCTTGATGTGGAGTTCCTTATCTCAGTGCAAGAGCCACTAATCTTCTAAGGGGAATGTTCATTTTAGATGCCAAATTTCTTCAATTTCAAGTGATTATTATTTATGCAGAAGAAATTTATCACTGCTGTGGTTCAGTGGCACACTGGAAAAAAAAAAAAGTAAAGCCCTGATTTGTAGGGTTTGCCATGTCTGACTTCAAGCTATCCTGATGTGAAAGCAATGACCTTGGAGCTGGGATGAGAGTCAGAACAAGCCAGCTCCAGCACACCACCACTCATTGTTAGTGCTATTGCTTTATGTCAGAGCCAGGAAGTGCCAGATTGCAAGTTTTCTGAAATTACTTCTAAAATTATTTGAGTCTGCAGCTGCAAAAAAAAAAGGAAACGTTACAGCAAGTTTTAGTGGAGAAATCGTGAATGTACAACTCAATGAATTTTCACAAACTGATCACACCTGTGCCTGCCAAGGGTACAAATATCCTGGCTTCTGACAGCATGTTAATTGTGCCCGGTTTTGTATTTCACGTGAATGTAATCAGACAGCACACACTCCAACATGGCTTTTTTTTTTTTTTTTTGCTTATCTTTATGTTTGTTGGATTCATTCGTATTGTTGCCTGTAGTTTTAAATCATTCATTTTCATTGTTTTATAGTATTCCATTTTAGGAATATTCCACAATGTATCCATTCTACCATTGGTGGACATCTGGGCAGTTTCCAGGTATTGGCTATTACGAGTAGTGCAGCTGTAAACATTACACTACATGTCTTTGGGTGTACGCACGTAAGCAGTTCTGTGCGTTATATCCCTAGGAAGGGAGCTGCTGGGTCATAGTGTACACGTAAGCTCACCATTAGTCCATGCTGCCAAACAGTGTTACCAGGTGGCGGTGCCCTAGTGCGTTCCCACCAGCAGCACCCCCTCATTCTCACCAACACTTGCTATTAATTGTGTTTGCATTTTAGCTATCCTGGTAGGTATATAGCGGTATCACAGTGTTGTGATAGCCAATGGTATTGAAAAGGTTTTCATATGTTTTCTGGTCATTTTAATATCTTCTTTTACATGTAGTCAGCTAAGTAATTTGCCCACTCTTCCACTGAGTTGTCTGCCTTCTTATTACTCACTTGTCTTTTAAATTTCTTTTCTTTCTTTCTTTTTTTTTTTACTCACAGATACTAAAAGAACCCTAATTCTGAAATAAGCTGCTTTTCCTTGGGGCCCAGAGGTGCTAATTAGAAAAGATTTGCCACCTCTGCTTTCTCTACACTGTACATCTCCCTATCAAGTCATCAGATTTTGTGCATATTTCATAGTGTCACTTAGCAGTATTATGAAGCAATTTAGGGAGAAGGGCGTTTTAAGAGCAAACAGTGCAAATGCAAATACATTTTCAAAAGAGAACAATTCTTTCTTAAATGAAAGTAAGAGCTATTCAAATAGTCTGTTAGAAAAAAATGAGTTGAAACCTAAATAATCTCAAAAAAGTAATTCTGATTCCATATTAAATATGAATTTTTTTAAGTTTCCAGAGGTAAGGCTTCTTTTTCCTTTCAATTATCTCAATAGAAAGGCTTTGTTCCTTATCCTCAGTCTTTTTTTTTAGAACCTTGTCCACTAAAAATTGAATTCCTCTTACCTATTGTGTGAGCTGTCTTATTTTTTAAATCCTTATTTAGATATGGGAGTGCAATCTATTAATCCATAGCTGATTCTATGGCAAGAATATAGAAAATTATAAAGAATAGTTCACTATTTCAGAGCTTAGGGAACTTTCCTTGGATGGCTGGATGTGGGACAAATATACCAACAGGTTTGCCATAGAAGCCTACTTACTTTATCCTCCTTCAGTATTTTTTCTCATGTAATAAGACAAAGTATGAAGATAACTATTTTGGGAGTGAGAGTTAAGTTTCCCTATGAGAAGGCAGAAATAAATTTCTTGAAATATTTCAGAAAGAATTGGGGATATTCCCAGTAATTTAATTGGATCATAGACCTAAAAGTATAAGTTGGAACCATAAAGCTTCTAGAAGAAAACGTAGAAGAATATATTTTCAGTTTTGAAAAAGCAAAAATTTCTTAAAGAGGACACAGAAAATGCTAACCATAAAAGAAAAAAATATAAATTAATGTCATCAAAATTTATAATTTTTCTACAAATCAAAAGGCATCAAGATGTAGACTAGGAGAAAATAAAACATATATCAAAGAATTTGAATCTGGTATATATATTCCTGCAACAAAAAGCAAACAATCCGATTTTAAAATGACAAAATACTTGAATAGACACTTTACCAAAGAAAATAGAGGAATGGCCATTAAGCACATGAAAAAGTACTCAACATCATTAATCATTAAATAAATGTGAATTAAAACCACAATAAGATACCATTTTATATTATATTATACATTATAATTATTCTTACATTATGTTTTATATAATTTTTATACAATAAAAAAGACTGACAATACCAAACACTAGCAAAGGAATGAAGCAACTAGAAATTTCATCCATCACTGGTGGGAGAATAAGTGATTTTTGGAAAGCTGACAATTTCTCATAGATTTAAACGTGAATCAATAATGAATTTATCACTATTACACTATGAATCAATAATACCACTCTTAGGCATTTACCCAAGAATAATGAAAACATATGTCTACAAAAGACTTGTGCAAGAATATTTATAGTAGTCGTATTCATAATAACCTAAAACTGGACACAACTCAAATGTCTATGAATAGGAGCATGGATAAACAATTGTAGAATATCCACATAGTGGAATACTACTCATCAACACAAAGGAATGAGCATGCAACAGAACGAATGAATCTCAAAAACTTGATGTTGAGGAAAAGCAACTGACACAAAAGAACATATACTGTATGGTTCTATAAAAAATAAGAAGAGTGTGATATGTGCAGAGAATGTTATGATGTTGACCTAAGAAGTAATGAAGGAATAAAGAGGTTGGCAAGGTGGTAACAGGAAGATTGGCTGATATAGGACTTTGAAGGGTACTCTAGAGAATGAGAATTGACTAAACAAAATAATAATATTTAGACTCTTGACAGGTAAGTAATATGATAAAAATGCTTTCTGAAGACTATCCTACCAGTCAAGTGCATTTTTCTTTATAGAAGAAAGAAACAGAAAGCTAGAAAACCCATTACAGATTCTGAAGTTTTCCAGGCAGGAGGTGATTTGTCTGTGTATTCCAGTTTAGTGGAATTTTTTTTTGAGTGAAAGAGCCATAAAAATCTTGAAACTGGGACAAAACATTTCTTTTACAGAATTTATTCCACATTTTCCACTTAATGAATTATTTGGAACCTGGTTTTAGAGCCTTGCTAGGTTCTAAAGAACCTACACTGATAACGGTAGCTAGAGGAATATTAAATTCCCTAGTAAAGCTGTATTGTTTTCCCATTCTTCTCATTGTGCCCCCAATTCTATGTCCCCAATTTGTGGTGGACAATCGAAAGTAAATTTTGAAAGACAGGACTACCCCATCGTGTATTTTTAGCAGATGGCCTGTAACTTCCTATTACTAAGGAAGGCACCTGGGTAAACGCTATGCTTATGGGGTCCACTATTGCTCTTTCTGTAGAACTTAATTCAAAAGGCATGTGGTAACCATTGTAACATCAGGCAAAGTTGTAGAAGAGGTGATTAGAGGAAATGAAAAATCCCAGCCCTTCTTATCTCTGATTTTCTGTGCTCCACTCTTTCCCTCCTTGGAGGAAAGAGCTGATTTCCCAAAAACCATTATGGGGAGGATGGGCATTGGGCTGGTCCTAGGCCTAGCCAACTTAGCCTCCATTTCATCACTTCTTCCTTAAAAACACATTCTGGGGGACTTCCCTAGTGAATCAGTGGTTAAGAATCCGCCTGCCAATGCAGGGGACATGAGTTCGAGCCCTCGTCCGGGATGATCCCACATGCCGCGGAGCAACTAAGCCCGTGTGCCACAACTACTGAGCCTTCACTTTAGAGCCCACGAGCCACAACTACTGAGCCCATGTGCCACAACTACTGAAGCCCGTGCGCCTAAAGCCCGTGGTCTACAACAAGAGAAGCCAACACAATGAGAAGCCCGCGCACCACAACGAAGAGTAGCCCCTGCTCGCCGCAACTATAGAAGGCTCGCGGGCAGCAATGAAGACCTAATGCAGCCAAAAATAAATAAATAAATACCTTTATTAAAAAAGAAAACAAACACATTCTGACCTGCCCTACAGAACGTGGAGACCTGTGCAGTCAGCCCATGAGTCCCAAAATCCTTGTTTCCTTCTATGATCTCCAAAGAAAAATGCAAATCATCACGAGAATTCTTACTTGTATGTGGAGAGCTAAGAATATAATTTTTAAGCTTAAGAAACAGCAATATTTTTCTTATTCTTTAAGCATCTTATAACAAATCCCAACCAGAATTTTCGGGCATAGGTCATTCATATTTAGTGTGATTGGGACACACCACATGCAGCTGAATTGAAGGCACTTAAACATGATGGAAATTTTCTTCTTTTACATAAAAGTCTGAGCTGAGTGTACCTGTTCTGCTGAAGGAGTCATCAGGAATGTAGGTCCCTTTGGTCTTGCTGCCATCATCCTCACGGCCCAGGATTGCTCACCACCACACCTGCATTCTCACCACCACCATGGCCAGAGTTAGTTCTAGGGCGACACCCAGAGGCTAAGAAATACAGTCTTCATTCTCGTGGAAAGAATTCACATGCAGCTGAATCAATAACCTAATACATACGTGATCTCATTTAGTCTTCCCAACTTGTAACATTGATAGAATAGGCAACGCAGGAATAACTCTTCCCATTAGGTGGATGTGAGACTCATAGCACCTCAGTAACTAGCTCAAGGGCACTCAGATAATAAGTTGTTATGTCTGGACTAGACTAGCATTTCAGCTCTGAGTTCCAGTGCAAGACTGTGTTGTGCTGTAAGTCCAGGACCCTCTCAGCTGTACTGAGGAAAGTTGAAATGTGCTAGCCCAGGCCCCTAGATCACCATGGGACTTTCCTTCATTTTCACTTGTTTTTCAAGTCTCTTTACTAGGCTATCAATTGTTGCCTCTTGCTGTAATCTGTTTATAGAAACGTTACTTTCAGTGAATCGTAGACTTTGAAACAAAACAATCAAGGTTGTTAGAATTTAATTTAAAATCAGAGTAAATTGTCTTGGAATCAGGGCCCAACTTTCTCTCCTTTGAGTAAATTATCTTGAATTGATCTTTAGCAGATAAATTTGTGTATCAACTTGGCCCTGTCGACATCTTTTCCAACCCACCTCTTCTTTCTTACTGAGTTCCAGAGAGATGCTTTAGCCTTGTACAAATGTTTTGGTCTCAAAAGAATTTTTTTAATTTATGGATTTTATAACCTTGGTGATTTTTTTTAGTCAACAGAGTATATTACTAGAAGAAAGATGAGTAAATTCAGATTAAAAGACCATGATTTTGATTTTATAACAAAAATAAAACATAATTTTCATATCTTCTGAAATTTGCTGATGTGCAATGCTATTCTGCCCATGTACTGTATGTCATATTTTCAGTGGGTCACGAATGAACAGTTGACAAGCAGATTTTAAAGATAAAATCTAAGAAAAAAATTTCAAATATGACAAAGCAGTATTTTTAATTTAATGTATTTTATTTTAGCAGATAGAATATTACTCTAAAAGATAGGGGACTCAAGTTTTAATAATATTAATTATTATGACTTCCCAGAAAACAAATCCCTTCATCTTTAAGAGGAAATAGTGTGACTTGCATTATAACCTTCCTGAAGACAGATAAAAGAATATTTGTAAATTTCTTTGGGTTATTTTAGAAAACAGAAACATTTCAATTCTGTAATATGAGCAGCACTTCTAATAATCAGGCTAATAACAGTAATAGAACAATTCATTAGCTCAGTCATTTGCTGTTGAGACCACCCAAGCAATTCGCTTCCCATTGAAAGTGTGAGCAGCAATTTCTGTCAAAGTGGGGGGTGGCGGTTAGGGTGACGAAATAAGGATCAGAAGACTTAGAGCACAACATCAATGGCCATGCGGGTATAATATGTCTGAAACCCCATGCTGGCTTCCCAAAGAGCCTTATCAATAAGTGCTCCAAAAAATGAACGTCTCCAGAATGATTCTGTTAATCAATGGGAAGTGGGTTCATTTACTCATTTTTTTATCTGATGGGCAGAAGCTAAGCCAAGCCAGATGAATATTAAGGTACAAAATATTGCCTTAAATCTCTATTTCACCGTAATAAGTATTTGCTTTCTGATCCCAGAAGCTGGAAACACTGACCTTCGATTTGAAGAGGATCAGAGAAAGGGTTGGGAAAATTGCATTGTGTATGACAAGACAAGAATGATAGAGGAAACAAAGAAATAAAAAGAAAAAAACTGTTGGCCAGAAAAAACAAGATCTTGGCCCAGCTACAATTAAGATCCTTCCTGGAATTGTGAAACTTGAAGGATAATGGCATAAGAATAACAAAAGAATAATTTTCTTTGATGGTTTGCTGAGCTGGTGCTCCAAACCAATGCCTAGGTCATCTATTTTGTATTCAGAGTACTGTGCCCCCTGAGGGATGGCTCACTGTGTCCAGGTGAGGTGACATTTCCAAATTGCCTGAAAAATGTTGGACTCATTTGTTTAATGTCAAGGTTTTATACATGGGATTATGAGATCTGGGATCTAGAGTGTAGTAGACCTGGTGCTGGGGATTATTCAAAGATTAGTTTGTTTATTTTGTTTTTAGAAATTCAGCTTTGGATTTAGGTAGTACAGTTGCAAATTATACATTTGTATAGAATGAATGTATTATGTGCTAGACTGAGGGCTAACACAAAGAATTTGATATTTAAAAATTTTTGAAACCAAATAAATACCAATTAATGTTTTCATTCCATTACATGATAAAGATTCACTGACTAAAAACTAATATCTGATCTGGTTAGAGAGGTTTTAATACTCTGGAATATTCTAATGTTTTAGCTGGATCAGTGATTATGAATGCATAGGCATTATTTTGTCCCATTGTAAAGGGTTTTTTTCCACGTCTGTAATAAATAGACGCGAGCAAAACATCAGAGACAAGTGAAATGTTGAGTAGTAAGGTTGATTCCTAAACGTATTTATCTGAATTTATACATCCTAATGAAGGTTGTCCCCTATGGGAAAGGAGTGCATAATTAATCTTTTCAGGCTTGTCTAAAATTGTTTATGAATAACAATTGATAAGTCTCACGAATTTATATATCTAGTAAAATATAAATATTATAATTTCAAATTTGTACAAGTTATATTCATGGATTCTAAGATGTACATTGTATTAGCTTCCTATCCCTGCCATAAAAAATCATACAAACTCAGGAATTACCTGGCAGTCCTGTGGTTAGGACTCCGCACTTGCACTTCAGGGGGCACAGGTTTGATCCTTGGTCGGGGAACTCAGATCTCACATGCCGCATGACCAAAAAAAAAAAAAAAAATTAATTAAAATAAATAATAAACGACAACTCACTAAAAAAAAAAAAATTATACAAACTTGGTGGATTGAACAATCACAGGTTTATTACCTTTTACAGTTCCATGGGTTAGCAGTTCGATACAGATCTCTCTGGGCTAAAATCAGGTGTCAGCAGGGCTGCATTCTTTCTGGAGGCTCTACAGGGGAATCTATTTCCTTGCCTTTTCTAGCTTCTAGAGGCCACCCACCTTCTTCACTCATCGTTCCTTCCTCCATCTTCAAAGCCAACAACCTTGCTCCTCTCTGACGATTCTTCTGTAATTACATCTCCCTCTGACCCTTCTGCCTCTGTCTTCCACTTCAAGGACCTTTGTGATTATAATCTGGAATAATCTCCCCATCTTCTGATTAGCAATGTTAATTCCATCTGCATGTATTCATCTATATGAATACCTAACATGTTTGTGGGTTCTGGAGATCAGGTTGTGGACATGTTTGGGGGCCATTATTCTGCCTACCACACACATTTTTTTTCACATTTTATCATTTCTGCAATCAGGATATGACTTACAATCAATGTGATTTTTAACAATTGCTTCATAGTTTAACTGGCAATGCTTTTCTTTCTTACTGGAACATAAAATGATGGTGCTTTTTAGGATCGATGGCATTTAGACCTAATGAAATAACTTATGGTAACTTCAAAGTAATATGCCAAATGAGTACAAGTAATGTTTAATCCTTTCTTTTCTGTGCGAGTCATAAATCATACTCTCAAAATGATGTCAAACTTCTTTCTAGAGAAAGATGAACTAATTCTGTGATGGTCCCTGGACTTCAATTACTAAATTTTAAGGTAATGAATTTTTAAAATTCAGGTTGACCGTTCATCTATCTTTAGAGATGATGGCTGATTAAATTGACAACTTCTTTTATTAAAGATTTTAAGAAAGCAGATGCTTGTATATTCGTTTTTGCCCATAAATATTTCCTGTACATTTGATAGTCTTTATCTTCAGGTGATAATTTGTAACCCCTCTCATCCCTAAGGATACTCGTTCTGATCAATCTTGCAGTTGAGCTTGTGTGTCTGGGAAACTCCCAAAGAGTGTGAAGTATGAACTACAGACTGAGTGTTGAGTGAACTTTTCTGCATTTGAATTGAATGAAGCCTCATCCCCTGTTGTCAGTGTGTACAGGGCATCGCTTCTCATCAGTAAGAGCATCCCCAGCTCCATAAAGACTAAGGTCTTTAAAAGAAAGTACCAGGAAGAAACAGATGATTTCTCTCAGGACTTTGGGAGGAAATGGGCTTGACAACTTGACTCATCTTGGGACCCTTAGGAGTCTGATAAATAGTGTGAGAGTACCTGAAATAAAGCTCATCTAATTATTATTAATAAAACATTTCGTAAATATGAAATGAGTGCTCAGTGCAAGGTATTTTTCAAGATTCTTTTCAATTCTTAGTTTTTTGTTGGTTTGTTTAGTCTACAGAGAGTAAAATGACAAGTTCTTTCCATCAGTGTCAGGAATGAGGTATGGGGCTTATACTGTGCACCAATAAAGTGATGTGACCTGTGAATCCTAACTCTCAACACTTAGAGATTTACAGCCAATGATGTCTGTATCTGGGGTCAAAAATGAGGGTTAAAGAGGAATCTGCTTAAGTAATGGAGTCTGAGTGCATAGTGGCAGCTGCTAAACTGAATTATAGAATCTTGGCAACCTCTGTGCCTATGTCAAAACTCTGCTTTGAAATCAGGGACTTGTATCAATTGAAGAGTGTTGACATGTCAGAGTACGCTGCTTCAGGCAACAGAATCAGTGTCTCCTTCCCATTTAAAATAAAATCCATAGGGATTAAACACAAATTAAATGTTGCTAATAGCAACGATAGCCAAAATACTAAGGGACGAGACTGTTGATGATTAAATTTAATTCTCCTGAGAAGAGGAATTCCAGCAGACACACAACAGGGGGTAAAAATGTTTTGAAGACTCTTTATTAACTAAAAAGCAATTCCTAATCTTTTTCGCAGGCCTTGGCTCTTTTGTTATTTGTATAGTGTCTCCTCAAGTGTTACGGAGTTGGCAGTTTGCTTTACAACATTTATAGGTCTTTTTTCTACCATACTAATGATTTTGGAAAAATACATGTTGAGAGAATTAACTTAATGACAAGCCACATAAGGTATTAATAGAATTCAGTAGCTGGATCATTGTGCCTATTAGATAAAAAGACCGTGAGTATGGGTTGTTTGCTCCATCTTTTCTTCAGGGAGCCTACGTTTATACCTCACTAACAGTCCAAGTTTAGGATGATTTAGCTATTTGCATTCTACTCCTCTGCTAATTACACCCACACTGGCAAGCTAGGTGAATGCATCTCTTCCTGGGTGTTTTCTGTAAAAATCTCTCAATCTCAATGTGCAGCAGAGGCCTGCCTTCACCTCACCACCCCAAATTCCTCTTCAGTGCTTTCCTTCCTCACAGCGGTGGTTTGGCTAAGAGAATCACAGCTCCCCTGAGTGCCACTGGGGAGGCCAAGGAGGGAGGGAATGTGAAATTGAGAGAAAGGAAAGGAGCAACAACAAGGGAGAGGGGCATTAAAGAGAGAGCACAGGTGAGAGAGATGAGATAAAGAGACAGGAGGAAGGAGAAAAGATAGATACATGTTCAGGGACAAAGAGGCTTTCCTGTAGTTACCTGGTTATGATAATATTTTTTTGTAACTGGCAAATCAGAACATATCAGTTCCTTACTAAAAACCTTCCAATGACTTTCCGTCGTACTCAGAATTAAATCCAGGCTCCTTACCATGACCTTCAAAGGCTTACATGATCTAGCACTTAGTGACACCACTTAGTGACTAAAAGCAATTCGTCATCTCTCACAGTTTCTGTGGGTCAGGAATCAGGAGTGGCTTGGCTTCGTGATTCCGGCTCAGAGTCTCTCATGAGGTTGCAGTCAGATGTTAGCTGGCACCAAAGTCATCTGAAGGCTTGTGTAGGGGTGGAGAATCCATACCCAAGGAGGCTCACTCAGATGGCTGGCACATTGGTGCTGGTTGTTCGCGGGAAGCCTCAGTTCCTCTCCATCAGCTTCTCCAAGGGGTCTGGGCTTCCTCACAACCTGTCAGGTGGGTTCCTATGGGTGAGCATCTCTGGAGACAGGGAGGGAAGGAGGGAGAGAGAGAGGAGAAAGAGAGGGAGAGAGAGATTGGAAGCGAAGCAGAAGGAAGCTTTATCCTCTTTATGACCTAGCCTTGGAAGGCACATAAGATTACTTCTGTCACACTGCAATGACTGGGACAATCCCAAGCCCTCTCTAGCTTCAAGGAGAGGGAACATAGACCACTTCTCTCGGCGGGTCACGTTGTTAGAAGTACATCTAGGAAGAGATAAGTATATAGATATGGCCATCTTTGAAAAACACAGTCTTCCACGGGGAGGGTTCCCTGTGGTTATATGGTTATAATAACTATTTTATGTAAACGGTAAATCAGGTAATATCAGTTGGTCTAATGGCTCTCCATCAGTTACTTTCAAGAACTCCTTACCTACAAAACCTTACATGACCTAGCCCTTCACTGTGAACCCTTCTTCTACTCCCCTTATCCCACCCACACCCCTCTCCAGCCATGCTCATCTTTTTGACACTTCTCACACCTGCTAAGCACATTCCCTCTCCGCGGATTGGTTTTCTCCCAAATTGTCACGTGATTTGCTTCCTGGCTTTATTCAGGTCTCTATTTAAAGGGTACCTTCTGAGAAAGGCCCTCCCTGTGAGCCCCTCACTACATGCCCACGTACACACTCACTTTCTCTCTCTCCTCTCTTTCCCCTTACCTCACTCTATCTGTCTTCAAGGCACTTGTCACTACCTGACATCATGGATAGAGAGATAGATGGATAGATGGATGGATAGATAGATAAATGGATAGAAAGAGAGAGAGATCTATATCTATATAATGTCATCTATTAGATACAGATACAGCTTTGTTCTCTTGCCTCTCAGCAGAATATGTGTTCGATGAGGGCAGGAACTCATTTTGTTCACCAAATGAGTTCCAATACACAGAATAGTGTCTACCCCAGAGTAAGTGCTCACTCTGTGCGTGTGTGTGTGTGTTGAATGAGTGAATGAAAATAAAAAGGGATGGCACCTGTTCCTGAAGGCCATTCCCAGGTTCCTCTGATCAACGTTGGCAGCACCGTAACGAGTGTGTCTGGGAGGATCAGGAAAGGCAGCGCTCCACAGCATGTACACCTTCTAGCTGCTAAGTCACAGTGAGACCCAGTGTAATCTTTTCAGTCTTGATGAAAGAATAAGAAAAGCCCATCATGGTGCTTACACTAAACTAAGTTAACGTAAATGATAAGACTGAGACGGGATGACTTTTAATTTGTGGATTCAGAGTCCAACCCAACCCTTTGCTTTGCTTTTGCGTTTGTTGCTTGTGCCAAAATCAACAATCTCTGAGGCTTTTTGAAGTAGTGGAGCACTGTCTTAATGATGATATATCAAAGAGTTAAAACTTCAGGGTAAGTAGCATTCCGTAATGGATTTTAAAGGCAGGCTTGCCTTGCGTATCACTGGGTTCAAGGGAAATGGTACGGCTAAGGAGCTGAGAGTTCAGACCTTTTCTGAAAGCCAGCAGAATAAAAGCAAGAATAATGCCTATGCTTACTCATTTAAGAAATTTGGCAACAACTTGATCAGTGATGGTTCTGCTTACTACGGGAAGCAGAGAAAGCAGCAGGACATCTCTGGACCAGATCTCCTCACTGCTGTGCTGCAGCCATGCCGAAAGGCTCACAGTTCCCAACTAAGCCGGGCCATCTTACCCCTCCACACCTTTGCTCGCTGGGAACGCTACAGCTCTTGAGCTTTACCTCCTGACGCTCTCTTAACCCACACCCCTCAAAGTAGAACCAGGTGCTGCATTCTGTTAGGTCCACAGTAGCCTGACGCACACCTCTCACAGCACCATAACACTTTTTTTGCATTTATGTAAGTTCGCATGCCTGCCTCCTCTCCTGGATCACCAGCTTCTCCAGGACAGTCTGGGGTCATGCTGGTCTTTGTGTCCCTACTAACTAACCAATGACTTTGACATAGGACACACTCAGTAGAAGGATTTGATGGATGGACAGGCAGACAGACAAGTGCATGGACTTTCTTAACAGTGCTCTGTTGAGAACGGCTCTTGAAAAAATGAGGGAAGACATGCTCAGCACCCTGCTGTCATTCTCACTGGGGAAAAGCATTAGTGGCTCTCTTCCTAGACTGTCACATTGAATGTGGCTCCTGTCTGTAAAGTCTGTGAGATGAGAATTCTCAGGACAGGCCTTCGGGGACAGAGCTGCACGACCTCTATATCACCTGCAGTCAAACCTTCACGTGGCAGGGACTGCCCATGTGATGATCCTTCCCTAAGCTGCCAGACATCCAGTTTAACCCTGAAAACCTCTGCATGTGCAACAGTTGGAGAATTTAATTTGGTATAGCTAGATATTCATTTTTCTAACATTAATGATAGAGCCTTGTAGGAGTAAAATTTAGGAAATGGCATCTTGGAGCAAGCTATCAATCAGGAAGGAAAATATTACCTTTCAGGGCCTGAATGAAGGCATGGACTGTACAATGATAAGATAGCTAACGGGACTTTTTAATAAGAATAAATTATGTAAGAGCATATGTATGCAAAATAGATTGTTCTTTTAGGTGTTTCTTTAAATTACAATGAAATATAAATATTTGTTAAAAGCTATGTATTTCCATTGAAAATATTTTTATATGAAATGTTGCTAAAAGCTATATACTTCAATTGAAAGCTTAGTTCTTGTTCTCTAAAATGTGTTGCATTATTCTCACTTGGGGGAAAAAAAATGAATCTCTCAAGATTTTCCCATAGCATTTGGTTGGTACCCTTCTTTGGCCATTTTTCTTACCAGATACAGATCATATGTGCAAGTCTTGCCTATGCTAGATCTCATGTCCCTTGTCCTGTTTGTGTTTGTACAGCAGGGCCTAGACCAGTGCTTTGCACATGTTAGATGCATCCGGAATATTTTAATTAATTACCAATCAAATAACTTGCTGCAGAGTGTTAATCGTCCTCTCTTGCTTCCTAACTTTGCAACACTGCTGGTAACAAATCAGTCCCATGATTTCATCATCCTACAGGATGGTTTTCTAAGCATTATGTTCATTCCTCAATATCCAGCCATTGCCCAGTGGGCCTGACCTTGCCATCAAGGAGCTCCGGTGGGGACACAGCCATGGAAGAATGAGTGCTGAGGCAGGGGTAGATGAAGGTGCTGTCTGAGTGTAACTGATAGTCTCACCTGGGGCAGGGCAGTCAAGGACAGCATCTCAGAGGAGGCAATGTTTGAGCTACAGGACTCAAGAGATAACACACTATGCAGACAAATGATGCTCCCAATGTGTGCCTCCCCAGGGACATTCCCTTCCCCGTTATCGGAGGTGACTCTGTCCTGAATTTGTATTTATCATCTCCATGCATTTCTTTATAGTCTTACTATAAATATACGTATCCCTGTTTTCCACCTTTATATCCGTGGTACCATAGTGTTCATGCAATAAGAACCAATGATTTACTAGGCACCTAAGATATGCCAGCACTGTTGTAAACACTGTACATATACTGAACCAGTTAATCCTCACAACAACTCGATGATGTGGGTGCTATGGTTATCCCATTTTTACTAAGAAAGAAACAAAGGCTCATAGTCTTCCATTTGTCCAGGGTTTCACAGATAATTAGTGGGAAAGCCAGGATTCAATCAGGCACTTGTAAGAAGTAATATCGAGAAATCCCTTCTACACTTTTTCCAGTTTCCTCAGTGGTAACATTTTGCGAAACAGTAGTACAATATCACAATATAGCAGGATAGCGACACTGATACAATACACCAATTTTATTCCGATTTCCCAATTTTACTTTTACTTTCGTGTGTGTGTGATTTCTATATAATTTTAGCACTAGTATAAGTTTGTATAGACACCACCACACTCAAGATGATCAATAGGTTGGACCCCACAAGTCTCCCTCCTGTTGTACTTTTAAAACCACACTTTCTCTCTCACCATCCGACCCCCAACCTTCTACAACCCTCACCTCTAACCCATTCCTAACCAGTGGCAACCTCTAAACTGTCCTTCATTTCTAAAACGTTAGCATTCCAAAGCCCAAATTTTTAATCTCTCTATTATATTACAATTTGCTTTTTTTCCAATGAATATTTTATTTTCAAGATTGATACATTGTTTTTTTATTCTCTTGTTCATTCATTGTAACTGTGGTGTGCACACTCACTGACTTACTTAACTTTTCTTCTGTTGATGGACATTAAGGTTGGTTCCAGGATTTTTTTCACCAGTACGAACAATTCATGAATATATCTCCTTGTGCAGACTGTTGCTTCTTCACACTTGAATTGGGGTCTGCTTTTGATGACCAAAGAAAGATGAATGAGAAAAATTATTTGTTACAGATAATGCACCTATTTGTTATAATCAAACTCACCAGAACTGTCTTATCAGAGTCATTCGCTGTCCTCTTTCTCACAAATATCCAAATTACTAGCTCACTTCTAATGAAGGTGTTTGAGTTAAGGCAAACAATGTCACAATACAATGACAGTAGCGTCACATGTCCTCTATTTTAATGGGGATTTACGTTACAGTCTCCTTAGTCTGGACTACCTGGAAGGTCCATCTAGTTGGAAGGGACCTTCCAGGTAGTCCAGACTAGTTAGGTCTTGAATGCCCTCTACAATCTTCCCATCAAAGCTTGACATCCTATACCAAACCTCCAGGGTCAGGTAACTCTGCCCCTCTCCAGGCAGCCCATCACACCTCCTGATAGCTTGGAGAGTTGAAAGTCCTATTTGACATTAAAATGAAATCTGTCTAGGCGCAGCACTGCCATCACCGCAGCTGTCGGCACCGGAAACCATGGCTCCACGCAGGCGGCGCTCACGCCTCTGCTCCCCGCCTAGCCCGCACCCACCTAACTGCCAGGGCTGTCTCCAGGCTCCCGCCGCTGCCGCCGCATGGTCGACAGCACCACTGCCGCCGCATGGTCGGCAGCGCTGCTGCTCGCCTTCCAGTCAGTAGTGAATCAGGCTTCTGACACCACCCATTACAGATAATATTCTCAGAGGACAAAAGTGCCCTTCTGGCAGCCAAATCCAATGTCTTAGAAGCAAGAAGAACTACAGTCCTGCAGCCTGTGGAACAAAAACCACATTCACAGAAAGGTAGACAAGATGTAAAGGAGAGGGATATGTACCAGCTGAAGGAACAAGATAAAACCCCAGAAGAACAACTAAATGAAGTGGAGATAGGCAACCTTCCAGAAAAAGAATTCAGAATAATGAAAGTGAAGATGATGCAGGACCTTGGAAAAAGAATGGAGGCAAAGATCGAGAAGATGCAAGAAATGTTTACCAAAGACCTAGAAGAATTAAAGAACAACCAGACAGAGGTGAACAATACAATAACTGAAATGAAAAATACACTAGAAGGAATCAACAGCAGAATAACTGAGGTAGAAGAATGGATAAGTGACCTGGAAGACAGAATGGTGGAATTCACTGCTGTAGAACAGAATAAAGAAAAAAGATGAAAAAAAATGAAGACAGCCTAAGAGACCTCTGGGACAACATTAAATGCACCAACAGTCACATTATAGGGGTCCCAGAAGGAGAAGAGAGAGAGAAAGGACCCAAGAAAATATTTGAAGAGATTATAGTCGAAAACTTCCCTAACATGGGAAAGGAAATAGCCACCCAAGTCCAGGAAGCACAGAGAGTCCCATACAGGGTAAACCCAAGGAGAAACATGCTGAGACACATAATAATCAAACTGTCAAAAATTAAAGACAAAGAAAAATTATTGAAAGCAACAAGGGAAAAATGACAAATAACATACAAGGGAACTCCCATAAGGTTAACAGCTGATTTCTCAGCAGAAACTCTACAAGCTAGAAGGGAGTGGCATGACATATTTAAAGTGATGAAAGGGAAAAACCTGCAGCCAAGATTACTCTACCCAGCAAGGATCTCATTCAGATTTCACGGAGAAATCAAAAGCTTTACAGACAAGCAAAAGCTAAGATAATTCAGCACCACCAACCAGCTCTACAACAAATGCTAAAGGAACTTATCTAAATGGGAAACACAAGAGAAGAAAAAGAGCTACAAAACCAAACCTATAACAATTAAGAAAATGGTAATAGGAACATACATATCAATAATTACCTTAAACGTGAATGGATTAAATGCTCCAACTAAAAGACACAGGCTTGCTGAATGGTTACAAAAACAAGACACATATATATGCTGTCTAAAACAGACCCACTTCAGACCTAGGGACACATACTGACTGAAAGTGAGGGGATGGAAAAAGATATTCCATGCAAATGGAAATCAAAAGAAAGCTGGAGTGGCAATACTCATATCAGACAAAATAGACTTTAAAATAATGTTACAGAGACAAGGAAGGACACTACATGATGATCAAGGGATCAATCCAAGAAGAAGATATAACAATTATAAATATATATGCACCCAACATAGGAGCATCTGAATATATAAGGCAACTGCTAACAGCTATAAAAGAGGAAATCGACAGTAAAAATAGTGGGGGACTTTAACAGCTCACTTACACCAATGGACAGATCATCCAAACAGAATATTAATAAGGAAAAACAAGTTTTAAATGACATATTAAACAAGATGGGCTTAAATGATATTTATAGGATATTTCATCCAAAAACAGCAGATTACACTTTCTTCTCAAGTGTGCACAGAACATTCTCCAGGATAGATCACATCTTAGGTCACAAATCAAGCCTCAGTTAATGTAAGAAAATAGAAATCTTATCAAGCATCTTTTCCGACCACAATCTTTTCCGAAATCAATTGCAGGGAAAAAAACATAAAGAACACAAACACATGGAGGATAAACAATTCATTACTAAATTACCAACAGATCACTGAAGAAATCAAAGAGGAAATCAAAAAATATCTAGAGACAAATGACAGTGAAAACATGATGATACAAAACCTATGGGATGCAGCAAAAGCAGTTCTAAGAGGGAAGTTTATAGGAATACAATCCTACCTCAAGAAACAACAAACATCTCAAATAAACAATCTAACCTTACACCTAAAAGAACGAGAGAAAGAAGAACAAACAAAACCCAAAGTTAGTAGAAGGAAAGAAATCACAAAGATCAGAGCAGAGGAATTCTCTGGTGGCGCAGTAGTTGAGAATCTGCCTGCCAATGCAGGGGACACAGGTTCAAGCCCTGGTCTGGGAAGATCCCACATGTCACAGAGCAACTGGGCCCGTGAGCCACAACTGCTGAGCCTGCGCGTCTGGAGCCTGTGCTCCGCAACAAGAGAGGCCACGACAGTGAGAGGCCCGCGCACCACGATGAAGAGTGGCCCTCGCTCGCCACAACTAGAGAAAGCCCTCGCACAGAAACGAAGACCCAACACAGCCATAAATTAATTAATTAATTAATTTAGAAAAAAGAAAAAAAAGATCAGAGCAGAGATAAGTGAAATAGAAACAAAGAAAACAATAGCAAAGATCAATAAAAGCTGGTTTTTTGAAAAGATAAACAAAATTGATGAACAATTAGCCAGACTCATCAAGAAAAAGAGGGAAAGGACTCAAATCATTAAAATTAGAAATGACAAAGGAGAAGTTACAACAGACGCTGCAGAAATACAAAGCATCCTAAGAGACTACTACAAGCAACTCTATGCCAGTAAAATGGACAACCTGGAAGAAATGGACAAATTCTTAGAAAGGTATAAGCTTCCAAGACTGAACCAGGAAGAAACAGAAAATATGAACAGACCAATCACAAGTAATGAAATTGAAACTGTGATTAAAAATCTTCCAAAAAACAAAATTCCAGGACCAGATGGCTTACAGGTGAATTCAATCAAACGTTTAGAGAAAAGTTAGCACCCATCCTTTTCAAACTCTTCCAAAAAATTGCAGAGGAAGGAACACTCCCAAACTCATTCTATGAGGCACCATCACCCTGATACCAAAACCAGACAAAGTTACTACAAAAAAAGAAAATTACAGACCAATATCACTGATGAATATAGATGGAAAAATCCTCAACAAAATACTCAAAAACAGAATCCAACAACACATTAGAGAGATCATACACCATGATCAAGTGGGATTTATCCCAGAGATGCAAGGATTCTTCAATATATGCAGATCAATCAATGTGATACACCATATTAACTAATTGAAGAATAAAAACCATATGACCATCTCAATAGATGGAGAAAATGCTTTTGACAAAATTCAATACCCATTTATGATAAAAACTCTCCAGAAAGTGGGCATAGAGGGAACCTACTTCAACATAATAAAGGCCATATACGAGAAACCCACAGCAAACATCATTCTCAATGGTGAAAAAGTCAAAGCATTTCCTCTAAGATCAGGAACAAGACAAGGATGTCCACTCTCACCACTATTGTTCAACATAGTTTTGGAAGTCCTAGCCATGGCACTCAGAGAAGAAAAAGAAATAAAAGGAACCCAAACTGGAAAAGAAGAAGTAAAACTGTCACTGTTTGCAGATGACATGATACTATACACAGAGAATCTAAATATGCCACCAGAAAACTACTAGAGCTAATCAATGCATTTGGTAAATTTGCAGGATACAAAATTAATGCACAGAAATCTCTTGCATTCCTAAATTTGCAGGATACAAAATTAACGCACAGAAATCTCTTGCATTCCTATACACTAATAATGAAAAATCTGAAGGAGAAATTAAGGAAACGCTCCCATTTACCATTGCAAAAAAAAGAATAAAATACCTAGGAATAAACCTACCTAGGGAGACCAAAGATCTGTATGCAGAAAACTATAAGACAGTGATGAAAGAAATTAAAGATAATACCAACAGATGGAGAGATATACCATGTTCTTGGATTAGGAGAATCAATATTGTGAAAATGACTATACTACCCAAAGCAATCTACAGATTCAATGCAATCCCTATCAAATTACCAGTGGCATTTTTTATGGAACTAGAACAAAACATCTTAAAATTTGTATGGAGACACAAAAGACCCCAAAAAGCCAAAGCAGTCTTGAGAGATAAAAACAGAGCTGGAGGAATCAGACTCCCTGGCTTCAGACTATACTACAAAGCTACAGTAATCAAGACAATATTGTACTGGCACAAAAACAGAAACATAGATGAATGGAAGAAGATAGAAACCCCAGAGATAAACCCACACACCTATGGTCAACTAATCTATGACAAAGGAGGCAAGGATATACAGTGGAGAAAAGACAGTGTCTTCAATAAATGGTGCTAGGAATACTGGACAGCTACATGTAAAAGAATGAAATTAGAACACTCCCTAACACCATACACAAAAATAAACTCAAAATGGATTAGAGACCTAAATGTAAGACAGGACACTATAAAACTCTTAAAGGAAAACATAGGAGAACACTCTTTGACATAAATCACAGCAAGATCTTTTTTGATCCACCTCCTAGAGTAATGGAAATAAAAACAAAAATAAACAAATGGGACCTAATGAAACTTAAAAGCTTTTGCACAGCAAAGGAAACCATAAACAAGATGAAAAGGCAGCCCTCAGAATGGGAGAAAATATTTGCAAACGAATGAGCGGACAAAGGATTAATCTCCAAAATATATAAACAGCTCATGCAGCTCAATATTAAAAAAAGAAACAACCCAATCCGAAAATGGGCAGAAGGCCTAAATAGACATTGCTCCAAAGAATACATACAGTTGGCCAAGAAGCACATGAAAAGCTGCTCAACATCACTAATTATTAGAGAAATGCAAATCAAAACTACAATGAGGTATCACCTCAGACCAGTTAGAATGGGCATCAACAGAAAATCTACGAACAACAAATGCTGGAGAGGGTGTGGAGAAAAGGGAACCCTGTTGCACTGTTGGTGGGAATGTAAGTAAATTGATACAGCCACTATGGAGAACAGTATGGAGGTTCCTTAAAAAACTGAAAATAGAATTACCATATGATCCAGCAATCCCACTACTGGGCATATACCCAGAGAAAACCATAATTCAAAAAGACATATGCACCCCAATGCTCATTGCAGCACTATTTACAATAGCCAGGTTATGGAAGCAACCTAAATGCCCATCAACAGATGAATGGATAAAGAAGATGTGGTACATATATACAATGGAATATTACTCAGCCATAAAAAGGAATGAAATTGGGTCATTTGTTGAGATGTGGATGGATCTAGAGACTGTCATACAGAGTGAAGTAAGTCAGAAAGAGAGAAACAAATATCATGTATTAATGCATGTATGTGGAACCTAGAAAAATGGTACAGATGAACCAGTTTGCAGGGCAGAAGTTGAGACACAGATGTAGGTAACAAACGTTTTTTATTTCCATTACTCTAGGAGGTGGATCAAAAAAGATCTTGCTGTGATTTATGTCAAAGAGTGTTCTCCTATGTTTTCCTTTAAGAGTTTTATAGTGCCCGGTAACAAACGTATGGACACCCACGGTGGGGGGTGGTTGTGTGATGAATTGGGTGATTGGGATTGACATGTATACACTGATGTGTATAAAATTGATGATTAATAAGAACCTGCTATATAAAAAAATAAATAAAATTAAATTAAAAAATTTTTTTTTTAAATGAAATCTGTCTTGTCATAAACACTCATTAGCTAGGGCCACACACAAAAATTTGTTGTCTTTGAATATTCAGAGACAACCTTCATGTCCCGTTCCATCATGTATCCCCCAGTTCTTCTCAGAGCATAATATCCAGAACCAAACCTGGTGCCCAAGGTAGGATGTGAATGATGGCAGGGAATGAAACTGGTTCCTCCCCACGGACCTGAGCTCATGAGCTGAGCTGGGGCTCGCAGGCTGAGACCAGCAGATGAGTCTTGAAAAGCCCCAACAGGGTCAGCCAACACAGTAGTTAAGAGTTTTCCATATTTTCACATGATGGCAATCAACAGGAGGTGAGAAGCAGCCACTCTCTTATACAAATGAATTCTCTAGTTCACCACAATCCTCACCAATCCCAAGTATCTCTCCGGTGCAATATTAGGCTAATGTTAGAGATAGCCTGGATTTTTCTTCCTTAAGCAAAACCAAACAACTACTACTATTAATAGAAACTTCCATGTGGCGGAGATAATAGGGAGTGGCCAAGTAGCAGCTACTCACCTAACCCATTTCATTCTTTTTTCACAAGTTAAGATTGGATTTAGCCACATAATAGGAAACAAGATTGGATTGAATAAAGTAAAATTTTTTCTCACTTGCATAATATAAACACAGAGACAGGTAGTCAGCTTATGGTGGCTACACTGTCATCAGAGACCTATGTTCCGTCTATTGTTCTGCTCCACCATCCTTATTGTGCAGCTTCTACCCTCCAAGTTGCCTGATAGTTCAAAATAGCTGCTAAAGTTCCAGTCATCAAGGTCATGTCCCAGACAGGAAAAAGAAGAAAGGGAGGAAAGGGCTAAATGGCACCTGAGTCAGTTCCCATTAAAGAACTTCCTCAGAAGGCCTCTCAAAAACTTCAGCTACCTCTCATTGGCTAATCACAGCTGCAAGGGAGGTTCAGAAATAATTTTTAGCCAAACACATCGTTGCCCCCAATAATATAGTGATCTGTTAGGATGGAAGAAGGAGGAACTGGCCATTAGGAAAGCAATTAGTAGCCCCTGGAAGAATTTCAATTGTTGACCTTTCTAAAGATGCAGATCTATATCAATGCATCCTGATTTTTTTCCTGCATTCACATCATTCTGTGACCTCTGCTGAACCTGTTTTCTAAAATTCCTAAACCACTTTTTTTAAATTAATTTTTATTGGAATATAGTTGCTTTACAATGTTGTGCTAGTTTCTACTGTACAGCAAAGCGAATCAGTCATACATATACATATATCCCCTCTTTTTTGGATTTCCTTCCCATTTAGGCCTAAACCACTTTTGACATTATTCTGCAAAATCACATCTTACAATCTTGGACTTGCGCAATTTTTTTTATATTTTATCAAGGGCAAAGCATATAATCTGGTTCAATTCAGACTGTGGCTCCAATCAGAATCTCTTTGGGTCCTCAGTCTGTCTTTTAATTTAATATGCAAATATAGTATCCTCTTTGCTTTTAAGCCATCCATACTCCATTGAAATCTAAAAGATAAACCAAACAGGACCAACATTATGCCTGAACCGTGCATTATACCTTCAGAAATCTCCCTTTGTTATTTAAAAAGTTACGCTCCACCAGCTAAATAATAAGCTAGCTAAATTTTCTTTTTCTTTTCTAGAAAGATATCACACTAGATTCATTTAAATGCCTTTTTAAAATCATACCATCAAGTTGGTTTGACAGTACGTATTTCCTGTGAACAATTATTGGCTTCTGGGGATCACTGTTTTCCTTCTAAGTAAATACAACCCTACATTTAATAATTATCTTGAGACTTCATGATTTCTATTAACTTATACTGAAAATAGAATTGCCTACATTTGAAATTTTATTTAGATTTTATATAGCTGAAACTCTGCTTCATTTATCAAAAAGACTTTGAGATTGATTTCTTAAGCAGTTGCTTTATTGAGATATAATTCACTCACCCTTTTAAAATTCACCGTTTCAAAGTTTACAATTCAGTGGGTTTTAGTATAGTACTCACAGACTTGTGCAACCATCACTACAATCTAATTCCAGAATATTTTCATCACTGCAAAAAGAAGTTCTGTACCCATTAGCAGTCACTCTCATTTCCCCCTACCCCAGCCACTGGCAACTACTAATCTATAAAACTTTCTGGCTCTACAGATTTGTCTATTCTGGACTTTTCATAGAAATAGAATCATACAACATGTATCCTCTTGCATCTTGCTTCTTTCACTTGGCATAGTGTTTTCAAGAGTCATCCATTTTGTAGCATATGTCAGTACTTCGTTCCTTTTTATTGTTGAATAATATTCAGTAATAATACTGCGTAGGTATAACATTTCATTTATCCATTCATTAGTTGTTGAACATTTGGATTTTTTTTCACTTTTTGGCTTTCATGAATAATGCTGCTGTGAATATTTCTATACAAATTTTTGTGTAAACATATGTTTTCAATTCTCTTGAGTATACACCTAGAAGTGGAATTACTGGGTCATGTGGTAACTCTATAACTTTTTGAGGAACTGCCAAGCTGTTTTCCAATGTGGCTGCACCCTGTTACATGCCCACCAGCAATGTATGAGGTTTCAATTTCTCCATATCCTCCAACACTTGTTATTGTCTGTCTTTTTTATTATATTCATCCTTGTGGGGATGAAAGGGTATCTCAATGGGTTTTGGTTTGCATTTTAATTTGATTTTTATACGCACAGCGTTCTTAGCATTAAAGAAGACTTTATTTGCTTACTCTAGAACTAAATGTTTTTCAAATCTTTCCCTTCTATATCAGCCAGGGTTCAATCAAAGAAGCAGAACCACTAGGAGATATGCCAGTTAGTTAGTTAGTTAGACAGACAGGGGGATTTGTGACAAGGATTTGACCTCACACAATTGTAGGAGGAAGTGATTAAGCAGTCTCTGTAAGGCTGTTATCTGAATTCATATCTGACCCTGGAACTTGAAGTCCACAGGGCAGAACTAGAGGAGACTGAAACACACAAGCGCAAGCGAGCTCATGAGGACGGACCGAAACCCATGTCAGTTCTTCTTGCTTCTGACCTTGGTGATGTGATGCAAGTGTCTTGCAGAATCTGGGGCCTTTTGTCATAGAACTAAACCACACACACACCTGGCCCAGGAATTGGAGAAGCTGGAGGGTCCAGGGGAAGGTGGAGCGATTGCTGGCTCAGTGGCTGCCTCATGCCAACTAGTTGAACCAGCATATAAGTGACAATGTGTGTAAGTTACCAAATGACTGATAATTCCCTCCCCCACTCCAAATCTCCTTCAAGGATCTCTCTTGTGGCCCACCCTAACTGGACATCCAGGAAAGGGAATTCTGGAGAATGCAGTTCTACTTTCCTTCACACATTTCAAAGCCACCACCGCTTCTCAGTTTCTTTCTACAAGCAGAGAACTGAAAAGTAGTCATATAATTAGTGAGATGCCTAGTTCTATTAACTCTGTATGCACATCCTATAAAAACAAGTAAAGGATCTCTAAGTTATAAATCCTAATATTTGGTTTCCTGACCAAATTTCACATAAAACTTCTGTAGATAAGTGTCCATCATTGGATGAATGGATAATGAAGATGTGGCACATATATACAATGGAATATTACTCAGCCATAAAAAGAAATGAAATTGAGCTATTTGTAATGAGGTGGATGGACCTAGGGTCTGTCATACAGAGTGAAGTATGAAGTAAGTCAGAAAGAGAAAGACAAATACCATATGCTAACACATATATATGGAACTTAAGAAAAGAAAATGTCATGAAGAACCTAGGGGTAAGACAGGAATAAAGACACAGACCTACCAGAGAATGGACTTGAGGATATGGGGAGGGGGAAGGGTAAGCTGTGACAAAGCGCGAGAGGGGCATGGACATATATACACTCCCAAACGTAAAATAGATAGCTAGTGGGAAGCAGCTGCATAGCACAGGGAGATCAGCTCGGTGCTTTGTGACCACCTAGAGGGGTGGGATAGGGAGGGTGGGAGGGAGGGAGACGCAAGAGGGAAGAGATATGGGAACATATGTATATGTATAACTGATTCACTTTGTTATAAAGCAGAAACTAACACACAATTGTAAAGCAATTATACTCCAATAAATATGTTAAAAAAAAAAAAAAACTTCTGTAGATGGAATTGATCAAGAATGCTTATGAGTCAACAGGCGTTTCAACACTACCCCAGATGGTCTAGTATTTGATTCTAGCTTGTTCTCTATCTTCTCTTTCTACCTTTCTGTCTTGTTCTTCTCTCCATCGTTCCCACCATTCTCTGCCTTCCCCTCTCGGATGCCCCCCCACCAGCTTGATGTCTCTGCTGTGCTCTGCCCATGAGACCACATATTCTACCCACTCTGGTTTCTTCCTTCCCCAACACCTCTCCTCTCTCCATACTTAACTCTAATCAATTAGCCATCAGCATACCAGAGTTCTGTCACTTTAAATATATAACTAGAAATAGACAGAAGATGATATTCTAAATATAAGACATTCAGGTAGACAATTCCCATAAAGCTGATTCACTCTAGTAATAACATTCTCAGTCAGAAATTCAGAAATTTCTCAGTCAGAAATTCAGAAACACTATAGGAGTTATAATGTATGCATTTTAGGACCTCATATAAGCAAGTTAAGCTGTTAACATTATTAACCATGAGCTTAATATTTTATGCTGGGAATATATATGTGTGATATATATGTAATTAGAAGTGGCAGAAGAGGAGGCCAGCCCTGTGTTCACCCAGAGAAGGTTGAGGCCAAGTCTAGAAGAAGCAGGCAGGTCTGTAGCAGAGCAGGCTTGGCTCAGCTCCTGGGAAAGGCTCACGATGAAGGGACACCAGTTCCTCCATCCACACCTGCCAATTGGACCAGGCCCCCAAAGGCCTCAGAGGGCTGCTCTTACCCTAAGGAGGAAGATGCCCAATGGGAGGGATGGGAGGAGAGAAACTTTATCCTAAAAAGATCATTTCAGGTTTGCCTTTGTGGCCAGCACATTTGTAAAACTAATGTAACTGCAAGGTCCCCTTTCCTCATCAAAATTCTTCCCAGTTTTCTCAACATTACCAAAAATTCCCTTAACTACAAAGTCTTTCATTTGACAACTAGAAATAAAAGATTTAAAAGGGAACTGTTTGGTTTAGATAAAATTTTAATGTGAATGAATTTCAATGACAGGATAATGGCATATTTGGTCGATCATTCGATCATTCTTAAGTGACTGGTATCCGATCCTCCCTAAGCTATGAGAGGAAGGAGAAGAATTGACATCAGGGGACAGGCTGAGGGGACAAGTAAAGTGCACAACGCAGAGAGGCAGACTTTACCAGATTTGGCCATAATTATCTTCTGCTGGGTGGGGAGAATGACAGGTGGGATACTGAGGAATTGCTGTGTAATACTTGCAGTGACATTTAAAACCCGCTTAGCATAATGCAACTTAGGCTGGGGAGGGAGGGGTTGATTTAGCTATCAAGTTCACACTTTGCAGAGGGTCCTCATCACAGTCTTGAATAATCAGCATCCTTATTCAAAGCTGCGTACTCATTCCCTTCTCAGTTCTCTGCTGAGGACACCACCTCACTCCAACAGAACTTCCTGCTCCAGCAGTGAGTCCCACGGTTCAGAAGGAAATGTGGCTTAATGGATTCAGGAATGGAATTAATGGAATTCGCTTTGTTAATTATCTACTGCTAGATTGATGGCAATTTTTTTCTTACAAATCAGAATTAACCATTATGAGTTGTATAAATGTTATTAGGAAAATATGTTTATAAAACATTATCTGAAACTCTGAACAATAGGTTTTGAAATGAAAATAAAAAACCTGAAAATGTTCCTACATATCTTAACATATAGAATAAATAATATATTTTAAATTATTTTTAATTGATAAAATAAGATTACTAAGAAGGGGAAATGATGGTAAAAAGAAAAGAGTATTCTTGGACAATAGCAGCACCTTATTTTAACAGAGATAATAAGCAACTAAATTCATATCATACTTAAGAACAGCTCCGGGAATCTCGTCTTTTCAAGAACTAATAGTTTCTGGAAATAAGAGGAAAGACATTTGGGGGTGAGCACTTGTCATTTGCTGTGAGGTGCTCTAAAATCTATTCCCTCTACCTCGGATGAAAACATCATTGAAATTCACAGGAGAGCTAGGCTGTGCAGCCCACACTTGGCGGGTGCAGAACGCAGCGAGCTGCAGCTCCAAACAGGCCTCTCCCTGCACATTGCTCTGTCTGCGTGATGTCACCTCACATAACCCACCCTTGCTCATGCAAGCTTTTAACAGGCTTTTCTTTGGAAATGATTGCACAGTTATTTAGTCGTTTACAAAATCAACCAATTCCCATGGTGAGATTTATTTCTGCGGGAGTCAAATCTTAGATTCTAACTAGCAGAGCGAAAAGCTGTTGTCATGGAAACCATTCCCATTTCACTAGGCAGGAGCTGCAATTCACTTGCCTGGAGATGGATTGACAAAGACGCAGAGGGAAAGGGTAAAAAGAAATCAGACGTAGCTTAAATCCATTTTTCTGAACAATATTGATGATCGCTACTAATCTTACTTAGGATGGAAAATTGACCTGTAAATACTGGATCCTAACAAACCTTTCAATGCTGGGGGGAAGAAAAATCGAAGTATGTTTTAGAAGCTATTTAAGATAACCCAAAGAGTTTCTCTTTTGTCAATGAAGAGGATCATTTATTAGAATAATAAGATTGTGTTTTAATTTGTTCTCAGAATAATTGAAGCCATGGTAGTGAGAGAGAGAGTTATGTTAAGGATAATTCAGTGTCCTTATATTTAGGCTTTATAAGTTAAATGTTAGGACTGTCAGAGAAGTAATATGTGGATTTATCATGAATATGAAAGGATCGCATGCATCTCAAACTCATAGTCAAACCAAGCACGTCTGCACACAAGTTCTTCTTCCTACAAACTTATGGCATCATGAGTTGACCAGAAAGGACATGTGTATTTCGAGCCTTATGGTATTCATGCCTTCCTAAAGGACGGGACATTTCTAAGGGTAGGTGGAGGTACTAGCAGAGGTGGTGTGAGCCATCCCATTTTGTACTCCATGGGCCCAATCATTCCTCCTCCCTCTGAGAAATTACCACTTTTCAGATTAGGCATACATTTCCTCCTAAAGGACCTTCAACCAGACACATCCTTTATTTTATTTTATTTTTTTATTGAAGTATAATTGATTTACAATGTTGTGTTAATTTCTGCTGTACAACAAAGTGATCGTTATACATATATATGCATTCCTTTGTATATTCTTTTCCATTATGATTTATCAGAGGATACTGAATCTAGTTCCCTGTGCTATACAGTAGGACCTTGTTATTTATCAAACCAGACACATCTTTTAAATTACAATGATGTCATTGTGAGAGGGCACACAGATCAGAGTTAGCGGATGCCATGTGGCCAGATTTCAGGTGCTGCTGGGTATCTGCAACAGAAGTGAAGTGACAACACGGTCAGAGGAAGGGTTGAGAGATGACGGTCTTCATCCAAGGCAGCAATAGCTCCCAATATCAAGTATTACAGAAAATTGAGTGAAATATTTCTAGTAGTCAACTATAAGATCCTTGAGGGTTTTGTGGGTATCTGTTTAAATTCAGAGATTCAGTTGAAAGACAAGCAAAGTCATCTGAAAAAATACTAACCCCGCAGCATGGGGTCTTAGTAAACAAAGATTAATTATATACAAGGAGTATTTATCCTTGGGGGAAAAAATGTTCATTTTAAAATAAAAAGCGTAAAGTATCTCCAGTAAAATATACAAACCTTAAATTTACAGCTCGATGAATTTTTATATATATACAAACTTTTACACTTATATATATGTTTCTACCACCCAGATCAAGATGTAGAACATATCCCTACACATAACACTTTCACCATTTTCCTGACTTCCATTATCATGGATTAGTTCTGCCTTTTCTTAAACTTTACATAAATACAATAGATATATTTTTGTGTCTCACTTCTTTTGATCAACATAATGTTTTAAAACTCATTTATGCTTCGCATATATCATTATCTTGAATGTGTTCATTGCTAAGCAGTATTCTATTGTATGAATATACAGAATTTATTTATCCATGTTACTATTGATAGACATCTGGGCAGTTTCCAGCTTGGGGCTATTATAAATAAAGCTGCTATGAACATTTTATCTAAGTCTTTTGTGGACATATGCTGTCATGTAGGGTAGCTGTATATTTAACTTGCCTAGAAAGTGTCAGTTTTCTCAAGTGGTTTTGCCATTTTAACTCTCATTAGCCTCTGTGAGGCTCTCCATCCGCACCAGCACTCAGTGTTGTCAGTCTAGTGGGTGTGTAGTGGTCTCTCTGTGTGTGCCCTTTTTTCTAAAGAAGCTTTTTAAAGAAGCTGTGCTAATATCTGCCTCAATGTTATAGGAGGGTCCTGAGGTCAGAATAAAAATTCAGATATTGTGATTAACACTTCCCAGCCTCCCAATGACCCCATGACTTTGAAAAATGTAGCTTTTCCAAGATAAGTAAAATTTCAAGTGAGCTGAGATTTCAGGGTATATATAAACTGATGGTCATAACAGGTTCAAGTGGAAAGGAACACTGGTTTCCAAAACACACGTCAGTTTAGGCTTGAACAAATAGCCACTTGCTCTGAAGAGACCAAAAATCTGTTTCCGGTCCCTGTTTTAAAAGAGCTGAAATTCAATAGCTGACTCCAGCCTCATGGGGAAGCTTTGCCCTTGGTGATTAGCCGCAGGGCTATTGAGACAGCTCAATCTCCCAGAATTTCTAGTTTATGAGGAGGTCAGGTGCCTCAGATACTTCACATGTGTATGGAAAGGGCTGAATAGCCAATTATGGTTCCTTCACCTTGAAATGTGTCCGCAGATTTCACTGGGCCAAATTCTTTGTGGTCATTCTCCTTTTCTTTGGAAGCTAGTCCAATGTCAAAGGGAGAACAGAGGATGCATATTCTAAATACATTTACAATATATAAGATGAAGCAATCTGGCCATTGCCCAAGGGAGTGAGCACCCAGCTTCTAACTGACTGCCTTCTCAGGTGTGTTAGGTTTCTATTACCACAACCCTTCATGACTTAAAACAATGCAGATTTTTTAATCTTATAGTTCTGTAGGTTAAAAGTCCAACACACAGGGCTGAGTCCCTTCTGGATACTCTGGGGAGAATCAGTTTCCTTGCCTTTTTCATTTTCTAGAGGCCACCTGTGTCTGTTGGCTCATGGCCAGCTTCAGAGCCTGCAATGTGGCTTCTCCCTGATCCTTCTTCTCTTGTCACATCTCTCTCTCATTGACTGTAGCCCAGAAGGTCCTCTACTTTTAAGGACTGATGTGATTAGAATGGGCTCATCAAGATAATCCAGGATGATCTCCCCAAACCAAGGTCCATAACCTTAATCACATCTACAGAGTTTTCTTTGCCATGTGAGGTAAGATGACACAGGTTCCAAGGATTAGGGCATGAACATTTGGGGAAGGGACATTATTCTGCATACTACATCAAGAAATAGAATCGACACCCAGGGATTGAACCTGGTCACCCTGATTCTGGTGGCTGAGCCCTGCTCTCAGTGACACTACTAAGGCACAGGTGCTCCCTTGGAGTGAACATTCATTAATGCTGCGTAATGGTGTAGATTCCACAAGTGTGACTTTTATTCCTCCCAAGGTGTCACAAAAGCTGAAGAATAGATGGTATGACACCTCTTGTATTTGTTTCCCAGTAAAGTTTAAAGGAAACTTGTGACTTTAATCTCAGTTGCAGGATTGCTTAGCTGTGAGCTATTCTTTGATGTTATGAAAAATATTTTTAAAAGAGTTAGAGACCACTGTATCTTGCCATGCAACTCATAACTTAATACTGGAAAAAAAGACACTGAAATTATTGAATGTTCAGAACATAAGAAGAGTCTGCCAGAGCCATCCTGATGTAAGCACTTAAGTGCAAAAAAGCCTCTTCTTTCTTTTATGATCTGGCCACCATTGTGATTTACCTTTGAAAGTATATTAGAGTTGGGAAGGATTCTATTCTGGATCTAGGAGGTACAGGATAGGGAGAAGGGAAAAAAGTATTGCTGGTTTTCCAAGTTCCATCTAAGAACAATATTTCTAGTAGGAACAATGTTATAAAGAGTATGTGGGTTTCCTACCTCACCCAAATAATCATATTTTTGACTGTAATATATTTTCACAAATTATTTCTCCTCATTAATATCTAGATAAATTATAAATTCAGTTTCAGTTTCCAGTTTGATCCAAGGATTATTTAGAACGGTATTTTTTAACTTCTGAGAGATACATTAAGTGAAGCATTTGGGGTACTGTAGTGGGAAAGGAGAGTCCAAGTTATTAGTTAATTTTGACTCAGTAATGGACAAATGTAGGTTTACATGTGATGAAGATGGGAAAGTAGCAGCTTGCAAATGGAAAAACATAGCAAAACATCCAAATTAATTGGTGAGTGCGATTAAGATATTGAAAGAAATCTGATAAAGCCACACATTTTTTAAAAAGGAAAAATGAATTATAACAAAGAGAAATATAAACAATATTGATGGAATACAGTCAACTATATCAATTAATACAATAAGTGTAAATAGCCCAAATTTCCCTATGGTAATAAAAAAAAGTCAGATTGAGTTAAAAACAAAAATAGTTTTAAAATGAAAGATGAGCAAAATTTTACACGAGAGACAGGAGGATATATATATAGTAGTATCATATGAAATTGAATTCAAGGCCAAAAGAACTAAGTGAAACATAGAAGGATAAGATCTAGTGTTAAAAGGTATAAAGAAGATATAACAAAGAAGAAAGCCACAGATACAGAAAGGAAAAACTCCTAAAAATAAAGGAGAACATGATCCTTGTGGGAAATTTGATATCTATTTGTTTTAGAAAATTATGTCAAGTAGACAGATAATGAACAAAAATATAAAGTATCTTAATAACCCAATTAATAAGTTCAAGCATGTTTACAAATATGTTACAAAGGTTTATATTATGCATATCATCTTTATATTATACATATCCTGTCCTGTAAGAAGAGAGGATATTCATCTCTTATGCCTGTTACATGTTTACCAGAAGCTATCATGTACTTGTATCTGTCCGCAAAATAATGATTATAAATTCGAAAGAGTAGAGATTTTGTGAACCAGACATTCTGACCATAATCTACTAAAACTAGCAACCTACGACTTCACTTCCTCTCCAACAGGCAACCTGAATTTTCCAGATCTCTTTCCAGTTTGGGGCCCCTAAGGTAAGCAAACACGTGTGGTGAGGCCAGCCTTGTCTAGTCATCAGCAGTGGGAAGAAACTAGCTTCTGTAATTAAACACTTAGGTAGCACCCCATGGACGAGGACCTCTTCTAAGGGCTTCACAAATAATACCAGTGAGAACTTATACCTTAACTAGGAAAAGATCGATAAGAAGCTTTTGAAAAAAACCCACCCACCCACGCTGGTAATTTTAAAATGCAAATTTTAAAAATGAGGTTCCATTCTTTGCCTATCAGATTACAAAGATAGATACAAATTATAATATTTAGAGTGAGATATACAGACAATAATACTTGCCTATATATTACCTTCAGCAGGAGTGTAAATTAGATGATTACCTAGAGGGACATTTTGATAACATGATTTTTAAAACCTTCTAACTATGAAAGTTTGCTGATCAAGCAATTTCACTTTTGGAAATAATCAAGAATGTGTCCAAATACTTCCTACACGAATTTCATTTTGGCTCTTTGCAACAAAATGGAAACAAACTAAATATCCTAAAATAGGAGATTATTTAACTAAATTATGATGCACCTGCACAGTGGGTTACCCTACAGTTTATCGGTGAATAGCACAGATTCTGGCCACAGACTTCCTAGGTTTGAATCTCTGCTCTGCTTCTTAACAACTGTATGACTTTGGACCACTTAACCTCCCTTGCCTTCAATCTCTCACCTATAAAAAATATGAATAATAATAGTAACCACCTTTGCTGGGTTATTTTGTGAAAAAGATGAGTTAATATGTGTAAAGCTTTGTGAGAAGTGTCTGCCATGTAGTAAATGTTATCAAAGTGTTATATAGCTATTATATAGTCAGATAGATAGTGTACTTAATCAGGTGGAAAAATATTTATAGCATATTAAACGAAAAGATCATATTTCAAGACATCAATAAGTATATGACTTGATCCCAATTTTGTTGATATACACTATATGGAGACATATGTAATTGACTATAAGTGTATACAAAATTTCAAAAGATAAACATCAAGGGTTCATTATCAAGGCTATTAGTAGTATGTCTCTGGTGAGATTGAGGGTTTTCTTTTTTCCTTCTAAGTCTCTTTATTCTCTGATTTTTCTGAAATGAGCATATTCTGCCTTTGAAATAAGGTGGGAAAAGTTTTTTCTTAAAACAAATAAAAAGTCTTGCTCTTGCCAATTCTCCTCACTGGAAATTTGAAGGGGTGAGTAAGAAGTCATTCCTGTTTTGAGCACTTAAAACTTGAGTCTCTGAAAAAGCACAAAGCGTTTCTATATGAAAAATAGTTCAGTGCTTTTTTACCTTTTCATGTATATTTCTAAGATCATGTTTTAAACTATTTAGTGAAAAGTGCTTATTTTAGAACTGAGAGTTTCTATCTGAGGTATTTAAATACTATTAAGAACTGAAAATTTATAGATCTTAAATCTGTTTTGCTTGTCTTAAAACAATTCCCTGGTAGTAGCAGACAAAGCAGAGTGCTGTAATACCACCTGGAAGAGCATGATGGACCAGTGTGGACGTGAAGGCAGCCAGGGGGATCCACAGAGAAAATAGCTTTCTGGAAAATCACTCAGAGCCTGCTGGTTGGGGCCCTAGAATTCTCCTAGGAGAAAAGGCAACACACACACAAAGGAGATCTATCCTGTACTCCATCTCCAGGATGTAAAATCCAATATTTGCACGAAGGCTTAGCCCAAGGAAGGCGTATTTCTGATTCTTGGCTATAAATACTTAGTAACTGCCTAACAACACACATGTGGTGGCTTAGAATATCCACAGAAAGGCGAGCTCTGCCTTGGGAAGAGTGGTGTTGACCTTACAGCCTGTGTGCCTGCTACTTTATTAAAGTTTCAAGCCTTCAATCACAACAGTTTCTGCATGAATTCTTTCACAGCTTGCAGCACTCTGAGCAAAAGCCATAGAGACATTGAAAATCAATTTCCACCAAGAAACTATGAACGCTGGGGTGAGGCAACAGTTATTTTGCTTTGCGATGAGGTAAAAAGTGGCTCCTCTATTTCATTGCTGAAAAAACCTTCAGTGTTGATTTGCATCTCCATTTTGAGTGTTTTCTGTCTAAGACAGAGAAAGATCTGAAGTTTGGTGGATAAAGGCTGTGCAGAGAACCTCTGGAATCAAACTCTGGCCAGAACTGGCTATGTCTTACTAGGAAAGCAGATACTTCTCATTTTCCCTGAGAAGTGGAGAAGCTACATTTCTGTTGTTAGTTGTTAGAATATTCCAGCTTTCTTCTGCTTTATTAGAGAGCCTATGGGAGAGAACTTTTAAAGGGGACATTATTAAGCTCAGAATGGTGGAAGTTTCAATGCAATGATGGTTCCTTGAGGCAAGAGATTATGTCTACTGTCTTTATTATTGTTTTCCTGGCATGAATCACTGTGCCTTGTCCATGGTAAAAATGGAAGGTTGATTAAATTAATAAATCATGAAGGGAAAGTTATAATTGCTATCTGTATTAATCAGTTTTGCTGCAGTAACAAACAACCCCCAAAATCTCAGTGGCTTATAAACCAAAGGTTTATTTCTTGCTCATATTATATCATAGGAAGTAGTCTGAAGTTCCATTATACATGTCTTCTTTCTAAGGGCCACAGCCACCATGTGGGATATGCCCTGTGGCATGCTGACCTGACTTATACCAGCCCACAGCTCAAAAGAGTTGATGGTGCACATCTCTCCCCAACTCTGTTCAGTGATGCCATGTTGGTGGCCTAAAATTAACTATGTATTTACAACATGGGAATTGGCAAACACTGCAAATCAAAATTTGTTTGTTTCTTGGTTTTGTTTTTTGAGGGCCAGTTTATCAATACATCCCTGGATCTGTGTGACAAAGAGCAAAAGAGCTGGTAGAAAATCACAAGGCCTCTTTAAGCTAAAGCAAACCACATGGCCAAGGGTGACAATGGGGCAAGAATACATGCTCCATCTACAGGAGGTCCTCCAAGTCCTGTGGCAAAGATGGGGAGGGAACAAACAATTGTAAATACTACAATATACCCAACTGTCTAGATAATTGTAATTGACCAAACCCCACATTGGGACATGTGGTATGACAAAGTGTTTTAATGATTTATGTATGTGTATTTTAACATAATTCTCATTGTAAAAACAATACTATTTATTAAATGCTTATAATATGCCATGTGTTGTATAGAACTTTATATAGTACATAATCCTCATCACAGTACTATGATACAGGTACTGTGATTATCCACGTGTTGCAGATGAGGAAACTGAAGCCTAGAAAATTGTTTTTTTAGATAGGGTCCGCTGGACACAGATTCAGAGAGTTGAATAGGGATGGTTAGCTGCTCAGTGGTCTCCATAGATCCACCTCCAAGGAAGTGAGAAGGCCAGGATTGAGCAGAGGGAGGAGTTGACCTGCAGGAGCCTCAGCCAATCCTGCAGGGAGTTCTGGAGCTGGAATGACCCTTCAGGATTATTCTCAAAACAAGGTAAGGGGGTCCCAGCTGATCCCTATCCATGGGACATCCCTGAAAGGAGGCATAGCCTTGAGCAACCCAGTTTGCTATGGCCAAGAGCAATTCCTAGCGTAATTTATCAACAGCAGATAGTCCCAGCTGGAGGAAGGGTGCAGCAGCCTGGAAAGGGAACCTGGGCAGAGCACCAGAGAATGCACTATGGTTAGGTGATATGTCCAGGGCCACACAGCTAGTAAAAGGCTAGGATTGAAACCCACATCCACCTGCAAAGGAGGCAAGAGTATACAATGGAGAAAAGACAGTCTCTTCAATACATGGTGCTGGGAAAACTAGACAGATACATGTAAAAGGATGAAATTAGAACATTATCTAACACCATATACAAAAATAAACTCAAAATGGATTAAAGACCTAAATGTAAGGCCATATACTATAAAATTCATAGAGGAAAACATAGACAGACACTTTAAGGGAGACTAGGGTCATCCCAGGGATGCAGTCTTGAGCTATTAGAAAGTATGTTAGTGTTTGTTCAAGTCTTTGTAGGCCAAAATTGAGTCCTATAAAGTAAACAAGAGGACTCAGAGGAGCCTGGCTAGATAGAGTTTGGTCAAGGAGAGACTCTTTGTCGCAACCAATTAGCAATAAGCAGCAGTTTAGTGGACCAGTGCCCTACCCTTAAGACCACTGTGATACAAGCCTCATCCAAAGCTAAGGGCCTCCCCATACACCACTGACGAGATAGCTCATACACACACAGTCACATACTCTCACACACTCTATACTCACATTCACACTCACATATACACTCACATTTACATACAATCACACGTAGGCTTTCGCACACACATATGCATACACACTCACATACACAGCCTCGCACACACATGTTCTCACACTCACATGCACTCACACACACACACTTGCCCCTGGACTGTGTGTTTCAGTTCCCAGGCCCAGCTACTCAGTTTGAAGATTGCAGCCCCAGCCTTGCTGTTAAGTAAGAGACAGGGTGGCAGCTCCAAGCAGGCCAGCCTCTGAGGCCTCCCACCCATCTAACTACCGTGAGCTGGGGCTGGGATAGATCCAGGATCTCCCACCAACAGACCAGAGGAAAGAGCCCTTCGTGGGGGGAGGAGAGGTACAGGCAGGAACTGAAGTTCTAAGTGGAAGGAGAATCAGGCCCCTTGGGTAGCTCAGCTTGGAGGTTCCCCAGGTTCTACTCACTTTTCTCTTCCTTGATCTCATTCCACACTCAGCCCAGTCCCTGCCCGAGATCTCAGGTCAGTAGGTGATAAAGCCAGCATTGGACCCCAAACTAAAGCTTCTGGCCCTCTCCCATGAGACCCCTCTCTTTGACAGGGGTCCTTTTTAAAGTCACTAAAAATGCTTTATGAAGGAAAAAAGTTGACCATTTCATAGGGTAACTAGTCTTGGTGTGGTATACATGAAAGCTGACTGTTAAGCATAATCAAATTCCCTAATAATCATAATCCCCTCCTCAACTCACATTCTTTCGTTTTACATACTCTCACCATGGGTTGTTTTTGTTTCTTCCTCTGTGGGTGGGGCAAGAACTCTCTTCTCAGGAGGCTGGAGCAAAGAGCACAGCTTTGGAATCAGACTAGGGTTTGTGTTCTGGCTCTTCCTTGAACCAGTGAGTGGTAAAGCCTTAACTCAGGAGTATCCACACCTTTGAACCTCTGCAAAATGTCAGGGAGGTGATTGGGGTTAAATAAGACACCTGATAAAAGCACCCGTCAGAGTTCGTGGCTCATAAGAAATGACCAATATGTTGACACCATTTGAATTTCTTGTTTTTACTTTTTAATTATATAATGTCAGTAATGTAGTGAGAATCAAAAATCAGTATTTCTTCAATAAAAATTGTTATTCTCCCGGTGGGGGGTGGGGGCGGCGGGGGGCGGGTCCTTCTGAATCGCATTGCATCGATCCTCACTTTTCTCCTGTGTTTTGTGGTGACCTTGGTATCTGGCAAAGAGGTGGCGTGGGCCACAGTCCCAAGCGGGGTGCACTATGTCAGAGCTGCCCAGGGTGGCAGCAAGGTCGTTTGGGGGCCATCAAGGTGCCTTTGCACATTTGCCGCCTCACCTATTTTGTACCAAATCTTGGTTGACCCTTTTTGACCCATCTCGTGCTTATAACTTCAGATCCCAGACAGCAAGGAAGCTTCCTTTCATTTGTTCCAATTTGTCTCCATCCAGTATTTGTAGTAAATTGAGGGGGGGAAATGACAGAAGAATAATGTTCATGGCACGGAAAGGAAAGAAGACGTGACTTTCTGTCTGGGAAAGCTTGGTATCTAGGAGGATGCACTGAATCCGTTACCGGTTTCCTGAACCTAAATAATAGTGGTTCTGAAACATCCTCCACAGGGGCTCCCAGACTGAGCTCTGACCTCTTATAACATACACTCCTTTGCGAGGCTAGGGGAGCCAGCCAGGGTAGAAGCTGGAGGGGAAAAAGCCCGGGAGAAGGAAGGGAGGAGGTGGAGTTCTTTGTTTCTCTCCTTCAAGCTCCAAACAACTTGCCATCTTTCTGGGCGATCTTGGTTATTCCGAGCATTCTCTGAGCTCTGGACTGGAAATTTGTCAGTGCTTCTTTGGCTACATCATTGTCCCACTCCCATTCACTTTCTGATCATGACATCTTTTCAAAAGTAAATTGGAAAACAAATATCCAAGAAATCAGGATGTCATTGCTTAGGCATTATAAACAGCTTCTGATGGCTACAGGTACAGCCAAAGATGCCAAAATGAAAACACGTACTACATATTTTCATCTTCAGTGTTCTGGTGTAAATTTACAGGGCTGCTCTGTGGTCCTGAACACAGAACATCTCTGTTAGCGTAGAGCAGGAATGTAAATGCTTCTGGGAAACAAAATCAATCAAAAATAATGTTCTTCTACATCAGATGTGGCTTATAACTGTAATCAAAAGACTGTCCTGTAAAAGCAACGCACATATAAATCCTTACAAGAAAAGCATTGTCTAGTGATAGATAGTTTCCAGGATTTTTCATTGTCTCCTGCTCTGTTTCCACAAGGTGGCAAATCTTAAGAGAAAGGTTTCTAGATCTTTATCTTATAATGCAGTTGTTTATCAAATACCAGAACAATCATTAGCCAGGTAGAAGGCCTGAACATAGACACAAAGGGAGGAAATCCACAAATAAATTGAGTTTTGCAGTTTATGTACTGCTTTACTGTATAAAATCCAGGGAATGGTTGAGGCCAGCACTCTTTTTCTACTATAGTATAATCTTCTTCTAAGTATATAGCAGCACCTGGTCAACAATGCTTATTGGGTGTCAGGTCTGACTTCCATTATATACACACACATTTAGTTGCAAGGCTGGACTGTAAGAAATCAGGTAGCTCCAGTTCTGTGCAGCTGAATGAATTTGACTTCTCTACTCAAACCTCCAAATGTGGTTACTAAGGCATGGGTTACAATAAAAGGGGGAAGAAAACTGGGGTAGCCCAGCCAACTCTGACTCATTTAGAAGAAGAGAGAATATGAGTTCTCAAGTCACAAGAACAAACTTTTTCCTTTAGAATATGATTCTCCTTCTATTGCTCACTCTTCCAAATAAGACTCTCTTTACCTTTTTCATCCCCTGGGCTCCTGAAAAAGTTCTTGAGACAACTTTTAACCCAAGTTATAGTGCAGCTGGGACCCAGTAATAAATCACTGAGTAGCCCTTTCAGCAACTCACTGTAGGATCACTTTTTACTTTTTCTTTCTGGGCTGCATCGGTTTAGACTCCCAGAGTTTGAGTACCTCGATCAAAGTACAAGTGATGAAGGGTAGCCTCCAAAAGATCCTGTGCCAGGAACCTGCCCTGTGAACCCCACCCCAGTCAGTTCACAGGTGTTTGTGGGCAGGAAGGAAGAGGTGAGTAAGAGTTAATAACAGCCGACATTTATTAGCATGCACCGTGTGCCAGCAGGGTTCTGGACTTTAGATACAGTATCTCATGCCGTGCCCACAGCAGCCAAGAATCGTAGTGTTCTTCTCATTTATGGATGAGGTCAAACTATGTGTAAGATATGAACAGCTGGTAACTGACAGCATTTAAGAATTTGGAATAGTTCCCCTAACCACTATCCTTTATTAGCAGGAGCCTTCAGGCTGATGAATGCCTTAAGCCTTCACAGTAACCCAACTACAAGATATTATTATTCCCACTTTTTCCATTGGAGTAACTCAGGCAGAGGTCACTTTCTCAAGGTCACGTTTAGAAAGGGACAGAGCCAGAATCTGAACCCTTCCAAAGTCTGTGCTCTTACTGCCTCCCCACAGTGCTTGCACCAGGCCTGTGGCATGCACACTTCTAAAGAGATTCAGTGCCTGACTGCGTATGTAATAATGCAAATATAAGTGAAAAACATCCATAGGACCAAGAGATATAATTTTAAGATTCTGCCCTTTAGCTGAAAGGACAGAGTGGATGAGGCACTGTGTTGGCAAGGAGGAGAAAGGGCTTCAGTGTTCAAAGAAAGTGTTGTGGGGAAAGGCAGCGTGTCTCTGTAATTTATAGGAGGGATGGAAGGACTTGCCCAGTCTGCCAGGAGCAGGAATTTTGTACCAAGTACAGTGGTAATGGCTGCAAGTAACGGTAAACTCCAGTACAGGGATTAAACTCGGAGGTAATTTCCCCCCCACCATAACAAGAAGTTTGGTGGTAGGAGACTTCAAGTGCCGGTTCAGATGCTCAAAGATGCCATTGGAACCCAGGCAACTTTCTCCTTTCACCGTCCTCCCTTACCACGTTGGCCTTCTCTTCTTGAGAGTCACAAGGCATCTGCCATAAAGTCAGCAGCCAAAGGGAAAAGGTTGCACCAGCCACAATGGTCCCATGTTAGCAGAAAAGCAGAATCTTTCTCAGACCCCTCCAGCCCCCATCCAACTTCCACTTAGGTCTCGTCAATCAGCAACAGAGATTGGGAGCCCGTGTGGAGGATGTTTCAGAACCACTATTATCTAGGCTTAGGAAACCGGTAATGAATTCAGTGCATCCTCCCAGAGACCAAGTGCCACCCGCCAGCAGCAAGTACTTACCTGGACACCTGGGCCCCCTCAGCAGAACTGCATCCGCATGTGGACGGGGTGGTGTGGAAAGTCAGAAGAGAGTGCACCTTGCTTTAGGAGGCTAGTGTGGAGAGGAGCTGGGGCCACAGGGCTGTACTTGAGAGAAGGACGAAGACGCTGATGAGGAAGAACATCATCCTGCCCTCTGTATCTGTCGTTACATTTAAGTGACCCCAGAGCATGGCACAGGCTCTCACCCTTTCTTCCCTCATCCTGTTCTTAACTGTCTTCATTCTTTCCACCCTAATCCCAGATCAGTAGCACATGGAGCTAAATAATATTGATAAGTATCAGATCATCTGACTCACTGTTTTTTTTTTAATTAAATAAATTATTGCTGAATTAAGTAATTAATGAGATGAGGAACTTCCAGGCAGATATCAGCTGGGAAGGGCCTTTGACTGCGATGGCCAGAAGTTTTCACCTTGTCAGAGGAGACAGCCCTCAGGGGCCTCTGGAAGGAGTCGGGATGCCGTTATTACCAGCATCCTCAAGTACAGATGTTGGCTCAGTGGCCCAGCTCAGACAAGAGGAATCTGAGGAGGGCGAGGTCTCCTGGGTCTTGGATGAAAACCACCCTGTGCGGCCTTGTGGCTGCCTCCTATGATGAGAGCTCCATGGTTTCCTTCTTCGTCTCTGCAGAGCCAGCTTTCCCAGGCGCTGAACGGGCTGTCGGACAGGGCCAAGGAAGCCAAGGAGTTCCTGGTGCAGCTGCGCAACATGGTCCAGCAGATCCAGGTATTGGCAGCACCAGAGGCGGAAAGCACGCCCCGCGGGTTAAGATGTAACTGTGGGGCGGGCAGGGAGGGGTTGTCTGTCTCTTTTATTTTCTGTTCTGTGGGAAATTTCCTATGTATTTTTTTCCTGATCTTTCTCTTCTAATACATACGAACACACATACAGGCCGACTTCAAATATACCCCTTCTCAAGGTGGTTACGTTTCCCCAACAGGCCAAAGACACAACCCCGTTTTCCAACTGGTTCCCATCTTCCACACTGAGCTCCTAATTCTCTGCTGCTGTGCAAAGAAAGATACATATTTCTTTGTGAATGCAGTCATTATTGTTAAGTTTTTTTAATTCTATAGGTTCCCAAAGCACCTTGCAATCATTATATCTTATCTAACGGTAGCAAACAGGTCACATTTTCTTTTTTTCGTCCTTCTTTCCTTCCTTCCTATCCCATAATAATGCTTCTCCTCTACTTAGATACTTAAATGTTTTTCAACCGTGATCCCCTGGCAACTAGAATTTGCACAGTGACCAACGGATCAGCTGACATTTGAGAGCTTGTGAGCTCTCTACTATAGCTGAAGGGGAGAAGCCAGAAATTGCATGAGATGCTAGAATAATGACCTTCTTCACTGTTTACTGTTCTTATGTTTTGAGGTTTGCCTCACAGAAATAACCTTAGCTCTGGCCTCCAATAGATTGGCGTTCTGAGTTAATATTTAACCTGTGTCAAGGCAGAAATGGCTTTTTAAATGTAAGCCTGGCTTCCAGAGCATCTCACACTGATTTCTTTGCCTTTAGCTGGCGTGCAGGCCCATGTTAAAACTTTTGATTCCCTAACAACCTAACAGTTGTACACTTCCTCCTGTTTTCCGAAGTAGTAGAGTTGGTCCTTTCTTTGCTTTTGCTGGCATAAAGTGTGCAGCCCCAGGCTTGCCTCTGCACCTCACCTCTTCATCAGAGCAAAGCTTTCTTTCTGCTTTAAATCAGAGCCTGTATGAAGACAGCTCCCCATTCCCTACCAATACTACCCTGCTTGGGACATAGAGAGCTCTTCAATGATGTTTTCCAGGAGAGTTGTGTGAGAGCTCGAAAGCAATTGCCACAAAAACCAAAACCTAACATTTGTAGAAGCCATTGCTGAAGCAATTACAAATGCACACCTTATACAGGCGTGTATAAGACCTTGCATTTGAGACAGTGGCTTAATACCTGTCCACAGATCCTTATATTAAGAGACACAGTTCTTGATGACTTTGGGAATAAATTAAAATTTGATAGGCTAAGCTGTTCCTTCCTTTCCAGCCCCCCAAATTTTACTCCGTTTACTCAGTTGACTGCTATTTTTTCAATACTATTACTGTATATGTGACGAGTATTCAGCTTTCATTTGCTGTAAATTACAATTGTTTTCCAGATTATGGTTTGAGAATCAAAATTACATATGTAACTATTGAAAGGGTTACCTTTAATTTAGGGAGAGAATTGCTTAAAAGAAATGTCTGTAGCATGTGCAGATTTAAATCACGTAAAAAATTTTAGATCCAACGTTCAATTTAAACGTCATGGGAAAGCTATAATCCATTTCGAACATGCTTACTGTTCCCCACAAGCTGGTTGGTTCACATCTGATTTTTACAGCAGGCTGATGCCTGTTACGTATACCAGTTATTCTTCACTGCCTACATGCACTCATGACTTGCTTTTTTAATGAGAGGAGCAAGTGCTTTTGCCCATGATTATTCTGTTGTCATTGGATTATTGTTCAATATCGAAGACGATTGCCATCCGCTTTCTTCTTTGTCCCCCTGGATTCGATGATTCTTTCTCCCTCATGCCTCAACAATACCCCATTCCCCCAGCAACCAGCCTTTCTGAATGCCACCTTCCACCATGCACAGCTGGGCGCGTGCCAGCCCTCAAAAGGATTCATGTTCAACTCTACAAACTAAAACTTTATTTTACTTGATATAAGTCAAACTGTGGAGATGATTTCCTTCTGATAAGAATAAATGTATGAAGTAACATTTATTCCTTTGAATCTAAATTTAACGTGAAACACTACCACTGTGGAACAAAATTTATTCCGTTATTTATAAAAAGCAAATGTGCACTGTGGACGGGGCTCCTCTTCCTTCCCTTCAGCAGGGATTTCCACCCCACAAGTGGACAGGGATTCTGCTGTCTCTGGCAGCCCCAGGTGCCCAGGCGCCTCGCGGCTGACAGCTGTGCTCTGTCACGCAGGAGAACAGTGTGGAGTTCGAGGCCTGCCTGGTAGCTCAGTGTGACGCCCTCATTGACGCCCTCAACAGGAGGAAAGCCCAGCTGCTCGCCCGTGTCAACAAGGAGCACGAGCACAAGCTAAAGGTGAGCGCTGTGCACCGGGGGAAGCAGAAGGCCCGCAAGCCCGGCTCCCAGGCTGGGACAGGCAGATGTACGCCCGCCCACAGCCTTGGATGGCCAGTAGCCTGGCCAGGGAGAAGCAGGCACGTCCCTTCATTCACCACTCACTCCCTCCTTGACATCACCGATACTCACTGAGTGATTTCTCTGGACCAGGAATTGCTCTGGGTACAGACATAATAAATAAATAAAAATCCCTGCCCTCCTGGGGCTTATGTTCTACCAGAAGGGATAAACGGGAAGCAAGATAAGTAAGTAAAATACGCAGTATGTTAGTAAAAAGTGCTAAGAAAAAATAAGGAAAAAGGGATGGGGAGTACGAAGGATGGGGGTTGAAATTTTAGACAGAGTGGCCAGAACAACCATGCAGAGGCAAATGTATTTTTGAATTGGGAAATGGAATCTGTACTTTCCAGAAAACAAACAAGATTTGTCTTAACTTCTGAAGCAAACTATGCAACTGAACAGCTGTACAGACTTTGGTCATCACACAGTAGAAGCAATTGATTGCAAGTCTAGGGCCCTATTGGCAGGAGGACTGATCTTCCTGAAGACATCTGATACCCCATCTATTGCCCCCTTGGAGCAGGGCAACAACACGTGAGAGCAGGCTGGATAGACATAGATGGGCAGCGGCCAGCCGAAGGAAGCAAGAAGTAGACCATCCGGAGAGGGCCACATACGTGGCCAATAGCCTCAGGGTGGCTACCAGTGGGTAGTGGGTGGGCAGTGTGCCATGTTGGCCTGGCATTGGGGTGGAGGGAGAAGTGAGGTCTGACCATTGGTTCTCTGTTGGGGTCAGGCAGTCAGCATCAGGGTGCTTCAGTATTGGGCAAGAGTGAGTGGACACAGCCTCGGGGGAGCTGGGGACTGGTGAGCAGCCCAGGAAGTGGCAGATATCCCCAGCAGGCTTGGAACAGGCTTTAGTCCCTGAAGAACAAAAGGAGATCCCCGGGCTTCCCTGGTGGCGCAGTGGTTGAGAGTCCGCCTGCCGATGCAGGGGACACGGGCTCGTGCCCCGGTCCGGGAAGATCCCGCATGCCACGGAGCGGCTGGGCCCGTGAGCCATGGCCGCTGAGCCTGTGCGTCCGGAGCCTGTGCTCCGCAACGGGAGAGGCCACGACAGTGAGAGGCCCGCGTACTGCAATAAAAATAAAAAATAAAAAAAAAAAAGGAGATCCTATTTCTAAAAGAGTGGGATTCCAGTAGGAGAGCCAAGGGAGAGTTTCAAAATGAAGAACTAAGACAACAGAGCTTACAAGATTTGGGGCCAAAGCTTGGTGGCAGGGAAGCTTCAGACAGGGCCAGTGCCCAGTTCATGGTTACTAGAAACAAGGCAAGAAACTAGGTGCTAACTGGGGCACAAGACCTCAGCAAGACCTGCAGCAAGACGGCAGTGCTGAGCCCTGAGCAGCAGAGTCACCATCCTTAATCTGTGCCCAGCACACAGCGGCACCCAGGGCCCAGGGGACTCTGCTGTGAGCATGGGGAGCTGGGCAGCATGAAAAGAGAAACATTTCCCCAGGGAAGCTTAACAGATCTCTCCAAAGTTGAAGGACACCCCAACTCTATCTTCTTCCTTAAGGTTCCCTCCTCTGCTACCCACCTGCAGCTCCTCAAAACGCACTTAGATCCACATACCCACTTCTTCCTTCCCCAAAGCCAGGGCAGAGATGTGGCCGGAATATAAACCTTTCTCCCCTGCCTTTACGACTTACCCACCTGACACTCTGAAGGTGCCTGTGACATGGAGGCTGAGCTGCGACAACAGGGTCCAAGCCAGAAAGGGCCTGTGAGGGCTGTTCCCTACAATAAAGTTGGCCGGCCTGACCTCACCGGTGCTGTGTCAGGGCCACGTCCCTTTGAGTGTTCCCGATGTGACACAGAAGAGCAATTGCATCAAGGAGAGGCACAGCAGATTCTTTGTTAAAGAAAATTGCATGTCTCGAAGTTGGAATCTGAACCAGGAGTTAGGAAAGAAGAGTGCCCAGGGATTGAATGTTCCGAGAGCCCCAGTCTGTTGGCTTGGACAGCAAACCAAGGCTGGGGATCTTACCGCTTCTTCCAGAGAGGCCATTGCTGTTTTGGGGTGGTGGGCCTAACTGGAAGACCCTCTCAGTTTCCTCTTAGAATGAATACAAGCCCCTGAGGGGCACCACACCAACCCCAGCCCTGTGGAGCCTTCGCACTGAGCTGCAGGTGATCAAGAGAGCCCTGGGTTTTCCTCGGGAGACACCCACACTGACCCGTGTCATGCATGACTCACAAAGTGCTCACTCAGGGCGAGTTTTACTTAGACGACTTTCTCTAGCTCATCAGTTTCCAGGCTCCTGTCCCTTAGTGTCTGTGATCAAGTTTTTTGCTTTTGACTTTTGTAAAGGGCCACTGGACTGTGTGTGTGTTTCATGGTAACATATGTAGTCATTGCTAAAATGTGCGGGAGACAAGTGTGGGTGTATTAAAGATGCTGTTTTTTTACCCAGAAAGTTCTCTGAAGGTTGTACTATGTGGATGCTAATCTTATACATTTAGCCGCAACAACCTGGGAAATGGGTTTAAATCCATAAGCATCTTCATCCAAGGTAAGTTAGGCCTAAGTGAAAAATTCTTCTGGAGTCACCTTTTTTTTTTTTTTTTTTTTTGCGGTACGCGGGCCTCTCACTGTTGTGGCCTCTCCCGTTGCGGAGCACAGTCTCCGGACACGCAGGCTCAGCGGCCGTGGCTCACAGGCCCAGCCGCTCCGCGGCATGTGAGATCTTCCCAAACCGGGGCACGAACCCATGTCCCCTGCATCGGCAGGCAGACTCTGAACCACTGCGCCACCAGGGAAGCCCTGGAGTCACCATTTTTTATCTGCATTAAAATCTAGAAGTGCTGTGAAATGTGATTCTGTAGTTACCCAGGAGCAACACAGAATGAGCATCCTTGGTGACCAAGCCCTGGCTTTCATAACAGCAATAGCTGACGTTCGGGGATACCTTCTTTGAGGCAGCACTATACAAACTGTGTTACAGGGATCAGCTCCTCTATTCCTCACAACAATTCTGCAAGGTCATTATTACTATTATCCACATTCTAGAGATGAGGAAACCATGGCACCATGACATTAAGAACTGGTCCAAGGATCCAGAATTCCAGTCCTGGCAACCTGGCTTCAGAACCCAGAATGTGGACCGTGGCCCCCTACGGCCTCTGGCTGTTAGTACAATGCAGAGAGAAGGCATACGGGGATTGACCTAATCCGTTCACCAGTCAGCCAGCACCTACCTAATGCACACCTGCTAGGAGCAGAGTGCTGGGCACAGGGGCAGGGGGAGGGGGACACAAAGGTGACTCAGGATTCTGGGGTTTACAGTCCTGTGGATGAGATCAGTCACACCCACAGATGACTCCAGCACAGGTAGAAAGTGAGTTTCCAGGAGAAGGTGGCCATGTCGTTAGAGTTGTGAGGAGGGCAAAGTTACTTCCAGCTAAAAGGGTCACAGAGTGCCTCATGGAAAAGCTGGCACTGGAGGAGCCCAAAGTCTGGGAGGCGCGTGTTGATGGCGACTTGCATTCTTGCCTGCAGGGATGGGCCAAGCTGTGCGAGAAGAAGAGGGTGGTCAGCACAGTGCACCCTGGTCTTGGTGAATCCAGTTAGTCATGAGGACCGATGGGTGCTTTCTGCTTCCATCTCCTGCTCTAACGCTACTAAAAGCATTACCACCATAGCCCTTCCTTTTATCACCCTTCGGAAACCCAGAACTTTTATTGTTATGGTGGAACTTAAAATGTCATTTGAACCACATAGAGTAATAGAGTATCTAAAATAAAACCACAGCTGTCTTCGGGCAATGAGCTGGACAGCTGGGATTTTCCCTCTAATAGTGGACCAGCCGTTTTTAATATGTAGCCATAAAATTTTAACTTTTTCCTTAACGGACGTCTCTTTTGTGAAACATTGCGGACACTTTCCTGGCATCTTTAAACAGAAACTGGGAACAGTTTGTGTTAAGTCATAGGGTGACGACAGTGGCATCTCTGGGTTTTCTATATGGGAGAGATGTAAGGGCAGCAATCTGGACAGATAGGGGATCAAGGATTGAGAAAACATCATTTATCCATATCAAAAAATGCAGAGCCCCCTGTCTCCCTCTCCTTAGTGCTGCCTCTGCAGGACGGGACTGTGTGGAAATCAGTTATAGGCTGTGCTGTGGGGACGGGTGGGGATGGCACAGGAATAGCCGAAATGCATCTCGGGGACCCCACGTCCAGCGTCAGTTCATTGGTGCTGGTGATCTGACTGGCCAAGCACACTGATGCACTCGGGGACCACTGAGCAGAGGCAGCCGCCTGCCCTCATTACACCCGGGGTGGAGTTCCCTGCCCCAGATCCCAAAGGGCTACTGAAACGAGAGACAGGTGGCTGGCTGTGGCCCACGGCAGCAAAGCTGTTCTGTCTTCTGTCTCGAGTGATTTGTTTCTCTGCTGTTTTCAGCTGATTGTATGTCGCTGCTTCTGAAAACAGCCAGCAAGGTCGACACTGCGACTGCTGATGTCAGCCTCCGAATGTCTCCCTCCCTCTGTTTTTCTCCTCCTGCCTCTTCCCTTTCTTGTCACTTCTGTTGCTCCTCAGATTTGTGAGAAAAGACTGGCCTTTTATAGACATCGCTTGCCAAGCACAGTACTTCTTTCTGTCTTTGTTGGCTAGCCCATCACTCACGGTCTGGCAGGGGTAATCTTATGGTCTTCCGCTTCCCTTTGGCAGAGTTCTCTTGGGGGCCTGCTTTTTGCTGACAAAGAGGAGAGTTGTATGTGTGTGTTTTTCTGGGAACTTTCTCTTCTTGAGCCATGCAAAAGACTAGGGGAGCTGGAAAGCAAGTGTGCATAAAGGCAGTCTTTATAATCTACTCATGCCCCTCTCTGAAAGCACTGATTGCTTGAGCAGATTGAACAGTTCTGGTTCTGAGGCAAGATGGAGCTGAGGGATGAGAAGCCCAGATTCTGGGTCATAGAGAACGGGGCGTGAGGACAGACTTTATCACTTACTAGGTCTCTAACCACGGACAAGCCTACAGCTCCATTTCTTTCACCTGTGCGTAAAATAAGGCTAGACGTAGTCCACACCTCACAGGGCATTGTAAAGCACTTAGCACAGTACTCAAGATATTAGCTTTATGGTTGCTGTCATTGGAAGACTGGAAATATGGTCTCACTCAGCACACTGAAGAAGTGCTCCTAGGGACTCATTTTCCATAATACCAGAGTTCATATTGTAAAATTAGCCTATGTGCTGGTGTGATTGTCTCTGAACCTAGGAAATTCTTTAGCGGCTTGAGTATAATTGATCATCGCATAAAATAGTGCACCAGATTTGGTGAGCTATTTTTAAAAGCTGAAAAAAAGGCTTTGAGGCATATGCAGATGTGACCATATTTTAGGAACACTGTCTGAAATATAAATTATAGTTAATGCTGTCCTGTGGTTTGAAAACACACTGGGAGCCAAATGTCTGTTTTCAGGGTGTGGTAAACTAATCAAATGTCAGAAAGCTACTGGAGGGAAAAAGTGCTTTTGAGCTTTCAAAAACTATTACTAACTCACATTTGGTGCTACTTGGGCAATATTCCCACTATCAGCAGAGTCAGCTGCGTCCCCAGTTTTCTTGTACGAACTGTGTATTTTGTCAGTATCCTTCCCAGGTCTTCCTTAGCTGAGTAAGGCTTTAAAATATCTTCATTGCCTGTGATCCTCAGAGGGAATTTGTGACAACACTTAAAATGTGCCATTAATGAGATCTATGCTTTTTTTCAGGAACTTTACAAATGTCATTTTTCTTTTGGTAAGCCCAAAGAAATATCTGAGAATTATTTTCATGTATGTAACATTCAGAATTTGAAATAATTCCACAATCATCTTAAATGTGTTCTCTCCCCAATATTTTAGAATGAATTCATGTGTTGAATAGTACACAACTATGATGATAGGTGATAAGTGACAGGTGTCTTCTTGGTTTCTTGGTTCCCTTGCAACTCTAGAGCCTCTGAAAGAAAAAAAATAATTATAACTATTCAAATATATTCTGAGAAAATCTAATCTTTAATTTCCATGTGTGGTTGGTAAATTAACATACCAATGACATTACTCAGTGAGAATGCTGAGGGAGAATCATAAAGCTTACTGTTTTCCAGAGCTTTCACGTTTACAGAGGGCTTCCATGTCCCCACTGTAGTTATCTATGGAATGCTTGATTTTGAATCCAAGTGTACCATTGGGCTTTGTTAGATTCATTATCACGATTGGCACTGTTATCTTTGTTATTATTTACCATGTATTGCCTGTATGTCCCCATTATGCTAGCAAAAACATTAGTTATAGGGCCATATCATTAAGAGTAGAAATTTACACTAGGGATATTACTGGCTTACTTAAGCCATTTTGCCAATGCTTCATAACAGGCAAGTAATCCTTTGATTCAGGTTGAGAGAGAAAGAGAGAGAGAGAGAATGGAAGAAAAGGAAGAAGGTAGTCAGGAAGGAAGGAGGGAAGGAAAGACGACCAAGCTCACAAAGAATTTAAAAATAATTAGATAGGATTTGACTGTTACAGTCATTTCTAGAAAGTAAAGCAAAAACTAGAAAGAAAAAGTCAATAACCCACTCAATTCCCATAAAACTACTGGCAAGGAGTTCCATTAGTTCATTACAGTGAAGACATGTGGAAAAATTAGGCACACTGGAACACCTGAAACCTTTGCCCTCAGCAGAAGTCTTTTGGGGGTCAACTTTCATAATTTAACCACAGTTATTATTGATTACAAGCCTATCATTAATGGGGAATTCATTCGGCAAATTCTGTGGTCCTCTGCTTCCCACCGTGTAGGAGCAGAAGTCACAGAGGGCGTGTAAGGAATAGAGTGCCCAAGGTGCCCGTGGAATCGTCAGGATGCCAGAACACACAGTTGGAACTCACCAAGCTTAGAGGACATACCTTTAAACACCCTCAACCCACCCTGGCAATGCCAATGAAGCATAGTCACAGAACTTGTTTAATGCCCTTTGCCTAAACCCATATATGAGTGACACTCTTAGCTCCAGAAGACACTTAAAGCACACTTTGAAGATGATGGAATAATCCACCGTGTCTCACATCTTACAAAACACCATACTGGATGCATCACTTTCATTGCGGAGCAGCATAAATTGTAAATGTTCTCCTGTGTGGGTGGGACCACACCAGGATGCTTCTCTCTCTCCAAATACCTTGTATTTCTTCCTTCATTAACTTCTCTGTACAAGGATACAGTATTCTATACACTAAGAGCATGCTTTGGATATTCCACTCAATGTTTATTGATGAGGTTATTGGCATTCACACTTTTGAGATAGAAAGTTCACAGTTTTACTGTTAAAATCTCAAGGCTTCCTCAAAACAGGTATGTGTTTTATTTATTTAATAGGCCTAAATGATCCTTTTATTTAATTAATTAATTTATTTATTTTTGCGGTACGCGGGCCTCTCACTGTTGTGGCCTCTCCCGTTGCGGAGCACAGGCTCCGGACGCACAGGCTCAGCGGCCATGGCTCACGGGCCCAGCCGCTCCGCAGCATGTGGGATCTTCCCGGACCGGGGCACGAACCCATGTCCCCTGCATCGGCAGGCGGACTCCCAACCACTGCGCCACCAGGGCAGCCCAATGATCCTTTTATTGATTAAAAACTCAAAACCTCAGACTTGTCTTTGAAATAATTAGTTGCCAATGTGGTTCAATTAATAACACTAGTACAGAGGATGGTATCTAGAGAATGGGGGAAATAGCTGCCGTATTTCCATAAACCATGTGGGAGAATGGTGGCATGTGAGACATTAAAAATGTTCTTCCTTAATTTAAATGCCTCTAAGTTTCAATGAATGTAATAATATAGGAGATAATATTCTACTCTAGGAGAAAATCAAGAGAATTATTTATTTTACTAGATGAATCTAATGGTCAAAGTACTTCACCTGTAACTCACCAATGAGTTAATTCCAAGTATCAGTTGGGCATCTTGCTTCAGGACATTATGGGACACATAGAAAAAACTATCCCCACTGACCAAAGGGACCTGTGAAGAATAAATTCTTCAAGACTGTATCTTGAAAGTACTTGTATCTTAGAAAAAAAAAAAGAATTGCATTATACTTAGAGGAAATTGTTTTAAATGGTGATGGAAATGTATAGATTCTATTTAAGAAAGAATATCTTGAAATATGAGAGAGAGAATGTTAGTATTTACTTAGACTAAAAATTCATTAGTCTTATCCCTCCAGACCCCATGATGAGAGAAAATACTATGAGAAAAAGTATTTATTAAAAAGAAGATTTAAAGAACAATTTTTAAAGAGCCACATGTAAGAGGGAGAGGTGAATGGAGGTGGAGGAAAGGTGTCAAGGTCAATATTGGATAAAATAATGAAATTCCCCTTAATTAACCTCAGTTCTTGCTGCTCTTTGTATCACCTGAGCTGAGTGGCGAGAGATTGGCCTGTTCAAGATGTGGCGGGAAAATGTAGTTGTGGATAGGCAGAATGAAATTTCACATTTGTACTGTATAAGCTCTCGTGGGTTACTCTCTGACACTAAAAAAGTCTAAGCATTCAAAGGGGCACAGCAGTCTGTTCTCAAATTCTCCTTTTCCGAAAAGGTACAGTGTCATATCCTGACCCAAGAAATGACCTTTATAAATTTGCCACTCAACAAAATAAAGCTCTTCAAGTGATCAGTAGGATTTGCCATCCAGAAGAGATGGTGACTGCTTATAAAATTGTGGAAGCCTTCTCTGAAACTGTGGACCACAGATTAATTGTCCCCTGAGAGCTGGTTTAGGCTTTAATGCACATGAAAACGGGAAGATTGTTTCCAAGTTCCTATTTGTGTCACTCCCGCAACTTGTACATTTCCTTCTTAAGAAAAGAAAATCCGGACTTCCCTGGTGGCACAGTCATTAAGAATCCGGCTGCCAATGCAGGGGACACAGGTTCAATCCCTGGTCTGGGAAGATCCCACATGCCACGGAGCAACTAAGCCCGTGTGCCCCAACTGCTGAGCCTGCGCTCTAGAACCTGTGAGCCACAACTACTGAGCCCACGTGCCGCAACTACTGAAGCCCACGGGCCTAGAGCCTGTGCTCCGCAGCAAGAGAAACCACCACAAGGAGAAGCCCCTGCACTGCAACAAAGAGTAGCCCCCACTCGCCACAACTAGAGATAGCCTGCATGCAGCAACGAAGACCCAACGCAGTCAAAAAAAATTAAAAATAAAAAAAACTGCTTAAATCCAGCCAGCTGCAAACATGGTGCCAAGGGTTTCTCCAGAGCATCAGAGCCACTGCACAGAAATGTGGAACTCAAAGAAAAAGTGATATGGCCTGGCTTCCTAAGAATTGTTTTTCATAAAAAAATATAATGTAGAAATAAATAATAATAATGTGGTAGAAATAACACAGAGTAAAGAAGGTAGCAAGTAAGAAAGCTGATAAAGACACTCAGAGGGGGACTTCCCTGGCGGTCCAGTGTTTAAGACTTCACCTTCCAATGCAGGGGGTAGGGGTTTGATCCCTGATCTGGGAGCTAAGATCCCAAATGCCTTGTGGCCAAAAAAACCAAAACATAAAACAGAAGCAATATTGTAACAAATTCAATAAAGACTTTTAAAAATGGTCCACATCAAAAAGATCTTTAAAAAAAAAAAGGGGGGCTTCCCTGGTGGCACAGTGGTTGAGAGTCCGCCTGCCGATGCAGGGGGACGCGGGTTCGTGCCCCGGTCTGGGAAGATTCCACATGCCGCGGAGCGGCTGAGCCCGTGAGTCATGGCTGCTGAGCCTGCGCGTCCAGAGCCTGTGCTCCGCAACGGGAGAGGCCACAACAGTGAGAGTCCCGCGTACCGCAAAAAAAAAACAAAAAACAAAAAAACAAGACACTCAGAGAAAAAAATATTTATACTCTTAAAAGATTTAATTATCTGGCTGATTTCCATAAGATGGGAAATCTTGCTAGATTAATTAATTGAGAAACTAAAAGTTAATTATGAGGGACTTCCGTGGTGACGCAGTGGTTAAAAATCCGCCTCTCAACGCAGGAGACATGGGTTCGAGCCCTGGTCTGGGAAGATCCCACATGCCGCAGAGCAGCTAAGCCCGTGCGCCACAACTACTGAGCCCACGTGCCACAACTACTGAAGCCCGTGCACCTAGAGCCTGTGCTCCACAAGAGAAGCCACTGCAAGAAGCCCACGCACTGCAACGAAGAGTAGCCCCCACTCGCCACACCTAGAGAAAGCCCGTGCTCATCAACGAAGACCCAACGCAGCCAAAAATAAATAAATAAATATATAAATAAATAAAATTCTTTCAATCTTATTTAAAAAATGTTAGTTATGAAACACCCAAAAATGCTGCTTCTGGGAACCCCACTGTTTAATTTTTAACAGTGATTTTTATCACAGGCTACTGTGATCATTGCGAAATCGTTCATTAAAATGCTTTAAAAATGGACCAGCATCCATTGTGGCAACAGTGGGAGTTGAGAGCCAAGAATTTAGGGATGTTGAGTCCTTCCAAGAAGCGTGAACCATGGACTACAGGAGCCAATGGCAAACAGCCTTGAAACTCACAGACTCTTGGCAGTGCAATAGTGAAGCTTCTTAAGAGTAGTCAGAGCCCCCAACACTCCACAGCTCCTGTTGCACCAAAAAACCTTGCTTGAGAAGGAAACTTATAGAGGCAGACATAGAATTTTATGGGGCCTGAGTAATGTATTTATTTCAGCACATTGAGGTCATAAAATTATCATTGAGCTGAATGTTCTGGAAAATAAACACAATTCCGTCTTTTTTGCCTCAAAAGCAGAGTTACTTTGGGTTACAGCGCTCAGATCCAGTCTGTGCTTGTTGTTTGGACTTTCAGTACCAGTCAGTTCTGCATAGTCTGGAGCAGATGCCATTTGGATAGTGAATGGTGACTGCTGAGGTTTCTGCTACCTAGCAGCATTGATGCACAGGCGGCTGAAATGTAAAAACATTTTCTGGGAACAATTTAGTCAAGCCTCCTATAGCAGAGAGGAGTAGCGTATTAGCTGTATGTAGGTCACCTGTGTTGCATTTTTAAGGGTTTAACCTGTGGGTGTTTTTTTTCCCCTAAGAAGCAGAAACTTAACCTTTCTTTACTTTCCGATTTTAAAGTAAAATAATAAAATATAGTAACTTGCATTCCTTGAGCCCAGACCAACAGACGGTGGTGGTAGTTTGACAGAAACATACTAGATGTCAGAAGAAAATAAATCAAACAGTGAATTTAAAATTTGATCTCTCCACCCCCGCCAGTCAAAATCACAAAACAATCCCCACATCGAAGTTGGTTTCTTTCACCAATTCCGATAAAGAGATTTTAAAGCCTACATTTTATTTTTTATTTTAATTATATTAAAAGTTTAAAAGCAATAACAAATCAGCTGTCAAAATATTAGGAGACTCCAAATAGTCAAAACAATCTTGCAAAAGAAGGGCAAAATTGGAGTTCTCACACTTCCTAATTACAAAATGTACTGCAAAGCTATGAAGTATAATACTGGCATAAAGACAGACAAAAGACCACTATTGAATAGAGCCCAGAAATAAACTCTCACACATATGGTCAAATGATTTTTGACAAGGGTTCCAAGACCATTCAATGGGAAAAAGGAAGTTTTGTAACAAATGATGCTGGGGAAACTGGCTATCCTCATGCAAAAGAATGAAGTTGGGCAGGTATAAAAATTAACCCAAGGTAGATCAAAGATTGAAATGTAAGAATTGAAACTATAAAACTCATAGATGAAAACATAGGGCAAATGCTTCATGACACTGGACTTGGCAATGATTTCTTGGATATGACACCAAAGGCACAGGCAACAAAAGAAAAAGTAGACAAATCGGACTTCATGAAAATTTATAAACTTTGTGCATCAAAAGATAGCAAGAAAACCAAACAATCCAATTTAAAAATGGGCAAAGGACTTGAATAGACCTTTCGCCAAAGAAGATACACAATAAGCACATGAAAAGATGCTCAAGGGCTTCCCTGGTGGCGCAGTGGTTGAGTGTCCGCCTGCCGATGCAGGGGACACGGGTTCTTTCCCTGGTCCGGGAAGATCCCGCATGCCGGGGAGCGGCTGGGCCCATGAGCCATGGCCACTGAGCCTGCGCGTCCGGAGCCTGTGCTCCGCAACAGGAGAGGCCACAACAGTGAAAGGCCCGCATACCGCAAAAAAAAAAAGTTAAAATAGTAAGTTTTATGTATATTTTATGAAAATAAAAAAATCAGAAAGGAAGATCAACAATAATGAATGGATGAACTGTCAAAAAATTAGGAAGAACTTTGTGTCAAAAAATAGGTTAAATTATGATAAGCCACGCAATCAGATATTTACGTAACCAGTAACATTTATTGATGACGGCAACACGGGAAATGCCTATGATATGGTGTTAAGTGGGAGGAGATAAAATTGTCACATACTATAATTGCAGCTATAACTAAATCTAGCTCGGAAAGAAAACTGAAAGGAAATATCAAAATGCTTAACAATTTGCATTGGAGTGGTGAGGTGATTTGCTTTTTTTTTTTTTTTTTTTTTACCTATTTTCCTACTGTTTTTGAAAGAGGGTGTCATAATCTTTCATGGAAAATAAATTTATAATGAAAACTGAAAAGAAGGAACAAGGAAAAGTTTTAAAATCATTGTTATTAAAACCCCTTTTAGTTATTACCCATAAAATCCAGAACGGTGGTTATTTTTGAGGCTTTTGCCAAGTAGTATAAATATAGAGGATGAGTAATTGAGGTTCCTAGAAAACCCTTGTTCAACTCTATGCTTCAAAAACTGCTTCAGGATTTGGGTCACTGAGCAGAGGACACAGAAGATGAACGTTTCTAAAGAAGGAAACTTTTCAAGGACTGCCATGCCCTTGACACTGGGCAAAGACAACTTCCTGGAGAGAAAAACTGCATGTTCAGAGAGATGCCTCTCTAGGTTAAGGTAGACTCATCTCTCGGCAAATTGCCTTTGAAACTGCTTTCCAAAGCGAAGCAGTGAGTGTTGCTAAGTGGATTATAGCTTGATTCTGTATCCATCTTTCTCTGGCATACTTGCTGTCATTAGCTCATTGTCTTTCAGCAAGTTCCACCTCTAGCCCTACTCTACCACCCACCCAGGGAAAAGAGAATTGGAACAAGAGAGGATCTGGGTTCAGATGATGTCTGCTCTTTAGGAGGGACGGGTAGAGGGCTTCTGTCCCAGAACAGAAGCTGCAGCTGCACCTCAGGTTACTCAGCTCCTTGACAGGCTCTCCACGATCTCCCACTTAGAGCAGCTCCCGGAAGAGGGGAGTGAGGGGGACCTGTGGAAGATGTCCCTTGAGGCACCAAGGTAACCCGCTTCCCAGAGGTCCAACATCTGCGTGCCTTTCTGATGGGTCCAGTTGTTATAAGCCCCTCCCCATAAGAGCCATTATCTAATCAGTCTTCCAGAGCCATTGTCCACAGCAGACATTGCCACGCCACAAATACTCTCATAAATTTAGTTCCATTCCATGATGCTCTTGGATTCTGGTTGAAAGAAGCTTTCCAAAGTCCCAGTTTGCTTTCTTTTCTACCCTCTGCCATTTTGGACCATTCTGTTGTCTCATCAATCCTAGGTGGTTCGAGATCAGATCTCTCACTGCACAGTGAAGTTGCGCCAGACCACGGGTCTCATGGAGTACTGCCTGGAGGTGATTAAGGAAAATGATCCTAGTGGCTTTTTGCAGGTAAGTGTCAACTAGCTTCTGCTTCAGATTCTCAATGCCCCACGAAACTGAGTCTACGACGCCAAGGCCAGACTCCCAACGGCCCTGGCTGGGCATGGGCCCCTGCACATCAGAACCCACCTTTGTGTGGCCGTGCGGACATGGGTGCCTGCGGAACTTCACTGGCTTCTCAGAAGTCTCTGCCACCACGTGCTACAAGATTGAGAAGTGCATGGGCTTTTAAATTTGTTTTTGTTTATGTTTGATCATGAAAACATAATTCCCTCTAAGTTCCTCCAAAACAGAGTTATTGCCTTGCTTAAGAATTGGGTCCCTTTACTAATATCCTGGACAGTTTTGTCAGCTAGAGATGTAATTATACAAGGTTTCTACCTTTTTTGACACCTTCTGGCCAGTAAGTCAGTGATTTCCCAAATAAATTGAAGTTTTTTCATTCCTTGGATGTCTCATGATTTCTTCAGAGTTGTTTTAGTGACATGTTATGATGTCAACTAAATTTTACTTAACTTTTGATCCCAGTGATTAAGGGACCTTTTATTAAGGAACGTGTAGATTCCTTCCAACTGACATTCTACCAAACTGGCCAAGAACAACAGAGGGGACCTAAATATAAGAAACAGAATAGTTCTCTACCAAAGAATAAAGTCATACATGAAGATGATGTGCTTAAAGTGTAGGAAATTCTATATTACAGGTTAGCATATGCAGCCTCTCTGAACTATTTAATAAAACTAATTTCTAAGTCTTGACAGGATACCCACAGCTCATATCAGAAACTTAGGGCCATTGGTTCTAGTAGATTTAACTAATTGCTAACATATCATTATTTAATGTTGTTGGCTTTTAGTTGATAAGTCATAAACAGCATGATCATGTATCCAGATCATATATTAGAGCAATTAACAGCAGCTAATTTTATAGAGTGCCTCCCTCTGACTCCCAAAAGTGTTCAGATTTTCATGATAAATCACGGGTCACCCTCGTCATAAAAGGCTCCTTGCTGCCTGCACAGAGACAGGAAGGGTGTGAGTCCCAAGGCACTCGGTGGGCTGCTCTGGGAGAGCCGAAGAGCTCTGTGTCCATTGTGGGGATGTATTTCTTAGGCTGTGGTCTTTGTTGTGATAGATTTCTGACGCCCTCATAAGGAGAGTGCACCTGACTGAGGATCAGTGGGGGAAAGGCACTCTCACTCCCAGGATGACCACGGACTTCGACTTGAGTCTGGACAACAGCCCTCTGCTGCAGTCTATCCACCAGCTCGACTTTGTGCAGATGAAAAGTGAGTGCCTGTGCCACCCCCCTGCCCAGTCATAGCAGTACCCCAAGTGGATCCTGGTGCTGGAAGCAGGATAAAGGCGGCTTGCCAGATTGCAGCAAACAAAAGGTAGCCTCCAGGTTTATAAATCAGCTGAGAGGTGGGAAAGTCCACACACACACACACACACACACACACACACACACACACACACACACACACACACACACACACACACCCCTCCCTCTGGTTAATGTTACAAAAATCTGGAGTGGCTCCTGTCTTATCATGTAATAGAAATGTACCCTTTTAGCTGGGTGACCTGCCTCTCAGAAAGTCAGATAAATCCAGATCAACTCAATGCTTGCGTCTTTGAGAATCTTAGAGATTTCACGTGCTCAGCATTAGAGAATAGCTGACATAAAAAGAGGAAGAAAGAGAGAGAGCTGTACATAAAATCTTGTTACAGATAGTAACCCAGATATATTGATATAAATCAAGGGAGTTAGAATTGAGACTGCTTCCACAGGAGTAGAGATAGTGGCATACAATTGAGTGTAGATTAGCGGGAATTTGAGAGGATCAGTCAGCCTGCCTATAGTGGTCAGGAAAATGAGACCCTGGACACAGAAGGAAAATGAAAATATGAAATAAATTTTAACTTTTTAAACATTTTGGTCCATGCAATTAGGGGATATGGCAAGATCTGTTTGAGATTTGGGGTGGCTGAGGGGAAGTACAAGTACTTAAAATTATCTTAAGGAAAATAACTCTTTGAAAAAAAGCTAAAAACTCAAACCAAACATGCAATGATATTTTTATGGCAGTGTAAGTAATAGCCCATTTGAAAAATATTTCTGATTTTTTAAAACTTCTTATTGTGAAATAATTATACATTCACAGGAAGTTGCAGCAATATTAAGGAGAGGTCCCCTGTACCCTTCAGCCAGTTTCCATCAGTGGTTACATCTAGCGTTTAACTATCACGTAATATCAAAACCAGGAAATTGACATTGGTACAGTGTGTGTGTGTAGTTCTGTGCCATCAGGTCACATGTATAACCGCCTCTGCAATCGAGATACAGAACTCTTCCATCACCACAAAGATTTCCCTCCTGCTGCCTCTTTTAGTTACACCCACACGCCTCCCCTCCCCCATCCCCAATCCCTGGCAACCACTATCTGTCCTCTATCCCTCTAACTTTGTCATTTTCGGATCTTTTTTTAAAACTGAAGAAATTGATTTGCTCTTTGCTTCTCCCAATTTAAGCATCCGTGTAATAAATAACTTAGAATTCAGTGCTTTAACATTTTTGTTTCTTAAGAAAAATCTGCATGCGTCCTTTTATTAGACAGAGAGAGCCATATAACCCAGCGAGTGTTAGGGCTGCAGACTACATCATGCAGTTACACTTATCCCTGTCCCTGGCACATGTACTTCCCTCATTTTTTTAATGGATTTTGACCCTCTTTTATTTTCAGTTTTCTCATCTTTTTGTTTCATATGTATTGCTTTGGGATAATGCCTTAATTTTCGAAGTAAGTAGTGTATAGATTATAAATAAAAATGCTTCGTTGTAGTAACAAAAATAGTTAGCATTTACTGACTGCCTACCAAACCAGACGCACTCATAATTGCTTTCCATGGATTAACTCATTTTATTCGCACAATCCTAGTAGGCAGCTGAGGAAACTGAGGCACAGGAAGACTGGGTTACTTGCCTGAGCTCACCCAGCTAGCGAGTGGCAGGGCCGGGATTCAAACGCGGTGAGCATGTTTCCAGAACGCACACCTACAACTTCTGGTTTGTGCTGTAAAGTTAATGCCTTACTAAGTGGCTTCTTCAAGGAATAACTGAAGTCTTCTCTTAAACTTAAGAAATTTAACTTTTTGTTGCAGCAGTGCTTTCAAGCTTTAAAATTTTTTTTTTCTTTAACACCTACACAGTAGCCTGTGATGTGTCACCATCCAAGTAGTATAGACAGCCTGAGGTAAAGCCCCCTTGATCAGCCTCTCTCTTTGCCCAGTTCCTTCAAGGAGGTAGAATCATTGAAAGGTTATGTCATAAGTAGCTCAGAGGAGAAAATGTGTCCCAAAAGGGCAATGTAAGGGCTTTTGGTGGAAGAGAAAAAAAAAAAAGAGCCAATCCAATTAGCCTTGGTGATGGGGCAGGAGGAGGGGCTGGTAGAGGATAGAAGCCTCAGGGCTTTCAGATGGTTTAATCAGCTGGAGAGCCCTCTCCTCCCCCATCCGTCCTGAGTCATGTCCATCTGCCATGGTGGACTCCAGGCCAGCTGGCACGATGGTAACTATTGTACTGGAGTGAACTGGCCCTTCATCTGATGTGGGAACTGCAGGTTCACGTGTCGTGCATCACAGACCACATTCCTAAAGCATTCTCACTTGGCCATTTAGGGCTGCACACAGGAGTTAAGTGTGGACACGACTGTACACACAGGAGAGAATGTCACACACGCTAAAGGCCAAAACGCAGAGAGCTCTCGCAGCAAAAATTCACCTGGAACACAAAATTATCCAGAACAGTTATTTATGAATTTAATATAGCAGGTCATTTGGTATGAGAGTGGATTATTCCATTTTCCTTTTCAACACTTCATGTTAATTTAATTTACTTCTGTTAAGTATCCCTCTGCAGAGTTCATTTATAAGCTTTGCTTTGTGCTCATTAAGTTTAATTCAGTGAGAGCCCAGTCCTCTTTAGAATCTGAATAATTTTTATCTGTCATGCTTTCAATGGAAAGAAAAAGCCAAAAGGTATGACACAGTAGAACTTGATTGACGGTAGTTAGGACTTCTCCTACTGGCCCCTTTGATATCTGTTAGTATATACACAACCTTGCCTTGTGTAGTGTTGGTCTTTTTATTTTCTTAGGGTATTCATAGTCAGTTTAATAAACTGTGCTTTCACAGCTTGTCAGTAAAAATATCTCAAGAAATTACACCCCAATATCCATGTACAAATGGCCAAATTTAAGTAGCATTTGGAATGGTGTTAATCTGACCATTGTGAGACTAACAATACGTTAGTTTCAATATATGATATCTAATTGTGCGAAGTGGATTAGCAGAAACTTTAAAATATTTTCAAAGTTACTAGAAATATGTATTTAAAGCTATGATTCAAACTTACAGCTAGAATATCTGTTTAATGCCTGACTCAAAATCTGAGCATCTCTCTGGTTTTGAAATTTCATCTCAGGTGCCTTTTTTTTTTTTTTCGGTACACGGGCCTCTCACTGTTGTGGCCTCTCCCGTTGCAGAGCACAGGCTCCGGATGCGCAGGCTCAGCGGCCGTGGCTCACGGGCCCAGCCGCTCCGCAGCATGTGGGATCTTCCCGGACCAGGGCACGAACCCGCGTCCCCTGCATCAGCAGGCGGACTCTCAACCACTGTGCCACCAGGGAAGCCTGCCTTTCTTTTTTTAATATCAAAGAAGATAGGTCTGTGGTTGGTTTTTAAATATTTCCACTTAGGCCAGCTGCTACTCAGCTAAAATGCATGGCCTAAAATTATTCTCTTATTAGTTAAGGATTTAACTGATCTGCTCTTTCTGATTCCATATCACCCTCAAGCAATTGAGATTTGAGTAGAGAATGCTGGTACCCTCTTTGTTCAAATATTCCTAAATTGTGATGGCATGTTTTCCAGTTGCATTTTGATTAGAAAATCATCTTACCCTCTTTCCAGACTATGGGAGTTGTGCTTGATCTCTCAGGCTTTTCTTTTGTAGAAAACAACTGATTAAACTTTGTTTTCTGTTTTTATTATGGAGTAATGAACACATTTCTCCTTAATTCTAAATTGCTATTTTCAACGCTTACCAGGCCATGGGAAGGAAATTTTAATGTTTTTTTTCCCAGTCTATCAAGGGCTCTGCTGCTTGGCTCAGAATAGATTTCAGACACCTACCCTCTCCCAGAAAAATATTACCCCAGAATTGCCTAAGTACACAAAGTGGTCCAAGGTTCATGAGTCAGTGCTGAAATGAAACCCAGTGTGTTCATTCCAGCCCAGGATGAAACATTGACCTGATGGTCTATCAAGCGTTTTTAGCACATAGACCAATGGCTGTTAATCCCTTGAGTGCCTCTACTCACATAAGGACACATTTATCTTCATTAACTAGTGTTGAATGTTAAAAGCCCTGAGTATGCACCAAGGTCATGGGCAAGGACAGTATGATCTGAACAGACCCTCCTATAAATCATGGAGAACGAATGCACAGAGCTTTGGCAGTGATAGGAATGAGCACGCGTGCGGACTCGTGTGGAAGCTGTTCATGGTCTGAGGGCCTGGAATTTGTGTCCTCAAAGCCCGTGTTCACATTTATCCTTAGCAAAGTACTAGTGATAGCTTTCCAGAAACAGCCTGTCCTTCCTCTAAAGTCTAAACTTTCCTAGATGCCATTTGTATTATTCAACCACCATAAAAAGGAAAGACAGTCTACAAAGGAACCTTCAGAGAACATGACGGAGTAAAATTGCTTTCCCAACCACCATAGCTCTTAAGGTGAAATGTTTCTTTAATCTATACCAGCAATTCTTGAGAAGCTTTATTGTTCACATTATAGGAACCAAAAATGTTTCATTCTCTTGGAATTAGGCCTTACACTTTCCGTCTCATTCACTATTACTGAACCCCAGACTGGAGAGGCAATAAAAACATCCAGCCCCTGGAACCAACAAGCTGGGCATCAAAACCCAGCTCTGCCACTGACTAGTGGTGAACTCTTTCTGTGTTTCAGTTTCTTTGTCTAAAATAGGGATAATAACAGTACCTACCTTGTGGGGTCGTGCTGAAAATTAAATGAGTGAACACATGTAAGCCTCTGCCCACAGTCTGGCCCTCAGCAGTGTTTCCACAGCACGGGATCTCTTTTCTCCCATTGTCCTCACCACACTCCTGTGAAACCTCACAGAGGAATTCTGGATGGTTGTGAGTGCTCTCAATCTGAAAAGTACTGGGAAGAGGGAAAAGTAAACAAATGTGAAAAACGTGAGAGATAATTTGAACTAGAATGGCCTTTAAAAGGTAAGACGTTTGAGGGCTTCCCTGGTGGTGCAGTGGTTGAGAGTCTGCCTGCCGATGCAGGGGACACGGATTCGTGCCCCAGTCCGGGAGGATCCCACATGCCGCGGAGCGGCTGGGCCCATGAGCCATGGCCGCTGAGCCTGCGCGTCCAGAGCCTGTGCTCTGCAGCGAGAGAGGCCACAACGGTGAGAGGCCCACGTACCGCCAAAAAAAAAAAAAAGGTAAGACATTTGAAAACCTTGGTATAACAAGCCACTGTGGCAGAATTTAATTTTGAGATGAGGCTCCACCAGACCCCAGGGAAGTCAATAAGAACAGCTACCCTCCTGTGTCAAAGAGAATTTTTAGCCTGAAGCTTGATTTTACAGGCTAAAAGGATGCTGAGTACTAGAATTCTGATCAGGTCAGGGGAAACTAGTTCTTTAGGAAAAATAAAGATGTCCAGGAATGATCATAAAGGAGTTAAGATAGTTATTGTAGCTCCAACTATAGGAATTTCAATAAAATAAAACCTTCTCTCTCAGAGTTCAGCCCAGGAACTGTAATGCTGTCCATTTCCAAACCACAAGAGATAAATCCATTTGAAAATACTTTATATTCTTGTAGGTCATTTATTTTATACCTAATAAAGTGAAAAAGGGTAATAATAATATAACACCCAGTATAAAATCCGTTGTTCTGAAATGCCACCCTTAATCTTTGCTAATGAGGCTGTAATTATGTCCCATTTCCTTTTATATGCAACATCACTTTGGGGGTAAATAAGGAAAAAGAAAAAATAATTCTCAGCACATTGAGAAATAGATTTAGATACATGCAAATGTTTCTGGGTTCCTTCCTTCTCTCTCTTCCTTTCTCTCTCTCTCTCTGTCTCTCACTTTGCTTTCTTTCTTTGCTTGTTTGTTTAAATTTGGGACACTGTTAAGATCTGAAGATTAGTGACTGGTTAGACTTTTTTCTCTCTTCTTGGCCTTTTAAAGTGTATCCACTGAGGACTTATGAATGAAGTTCACATGCTTTAATTATATATGACACCATGTATTTCAATTAATCTTTTAATTATACCTATGTCTATATGGGAAATTTGAGGTTTCTTATCAGAGACATTGCAAGTATTTGTATGATTCAAATTGAAAACATCTTGTGATCTTATTCTTTGATTTTAAAATTGATGAAATGTAAACTTGCCTGAAACATGAACAAAGGGAAAATGAAGACTGATAGGGCACATAATGAAATAGAGTCCAAGAAATTGTTGTTTTATGGAAGGCTGTAACCATTAGGCACAGCTAAGAGCAAATGTCCCCAGGGAGAATCGTTCCATGTCTCTAGAAGCCCTTTGAAGAATGGTTTGCTTAAACTTGTCAGATTTTACTCCACTGTTGATATGTTAAGATGTATTCTGTTTATACGGAAAAAAATTTAAATGACAAAGTAAGTTCCTAACTGGAATAACGACCTTAAGTTAACCTCCAGTTACAACTCCTAGATGATACCTGTTACATGTAGATGGTCATTAGAATCATTCGAAGCAGTTCTGTCTTCTGTCTCCTCTTCCCAGCCAGTCCTGTAGTCTATGTATTGAACAAGGCAGTGCATTTATTTCCTTTCCTCCAATTCCAGATTTCCTCTGAGGCTGCAGAGCCATTGTTCCCTGATAAGATCCCACCTGAACCCTGTGCAATTGAAACTTGAAACGTTATTTCCCTTCCTAAACTGATGACCTCCATTTACCTGGTGGTAATTTTGATTTAATTATGTTTGATCTGGTAACTCAGGCATGGTTTTCTCGTCATGTACCAGCCTTCTTAATTATAAGATAATAGACCTGCTTCACCTTCATATCACTTATAGTCACTGCTTTTGTTTTCTAGGTAATCCACCATAGAACCTGTTTTCTAAACTGCTGTTAAATTAACCATCTTAGTCAGGGTGACTGGCAAGGATATTTAATTCAGTGCATGACACTCCAAGTCCAGTTTTGGTACAGCATACCAGGTGTTCCACAGTTAACATTTGTTCACCTGAATGTCCCTGGACGTGGTCCACACCATTCTCTCCTGTGTTAAAGTGCTACAAAAATAAATTCATGTTCTGGTGCTGAAAAATAATTTTAGGCAGTTAGTAAAAACACTGCTCCCAGATACATAAATTGAGTTCATATGTTAGGAGCTAGGATTATTCATTCGCTGACATTTCTATGTCTGTATGTCTGAAGGCTCAACTAATCTGCAGTTTTAAGTAATACAAGACTCAGCACAAAATGGGGGGGTTGGTATTGTGACTAGTAACACTGTGGCAGATTCTCACAAGGTCACAAGGACACTCTGACCTTCCCTGCCAGGCCCCATCTGTTCCCATACTCCTCTCTAGGTTCACAGTTGACTGCTCTACACCTACAGAAAGAACAGACTTGAGCTAGTGCCATTTTCAAGGTATAGCTGCTTTGAAAGAATGGTGTCAAATTCCTCAGAAGTTTCAAAACTGAGAAATCACTGTTTGTGTCACTTGGTACCAAATTTTCAAAAATCCAGAGCTATAGCTTCTTACGTGCACAAAACCTTGAGTGGAATCACTAATAAAAAATGATGGAACCTTAGAAATATAGTGGTTTCAGAGCTATTTCTCAGCATAGGCAGTTCCCATTTTATTAAATGTGGTTTAAGGCTCAGAATAAACTCTATGATAAATTCATCAGCCATGTTATGGGGGTGAAACAGGCTTCAGTGGGCTGGATGGGACATCCATTTCCTACGTGAAACACTTCTCTTAGGGGTGATGTCTTCGGTGCTCAAGGGGGTGAGAACAGAGCCATTGTCTCCCCGCCAGGTAAGGTAGGAAGTACCACCATGAGCTGGGAAAAGGCAGCGCAGTAGACCAGAAACCACGGCCACTCCTGGAGACTCTAGGAGGGATCCTGTTCAGGCGCCCCCCACCTCCATACACCCCAGGCTAGCTGCTTAGCCCAGCCACTTGGCCTAAGGAAGGGCGTGCTTCTCATTCCTAGATACTGAAAATGTTGGCAGCTCGACAGAAGCCAGTGTTACACTAATTTCTGTTTAGCTTCCTCTCCAGTCCCAGCGACTCCCATCCTACAGCTGGAGGAGTGCTGCACCCACAACAACAGCGCTACGCTGTCCTGGAAACAGCCGCCCCTGTCCACGGTGCCCGCCGAAGGATACATTCTGGAGCTGGATGACGGCAATGGTGGTCAGTTCCGGGTAAGTGGAGAACCTACGGCTTGTCAGCCAAAACCGGTGACGACCTCGGAGGACCCACCAGGGAGTCTCCGACCCATCCCGGCAGGGCCTGCCTGCTCTTCATCTGAGGCCTGTTTTCTCCCTGTCCCATCAAAGAAGGACAAAGGAGTCCCTGAATAGAAACTGCTCCACTCTTCTGAAGAGAAAATATTGATACGTGCAGTACTGCCAGCTCTGGTGTCAGATTGCCTGCATTCAAGTCCCAACTCCCCCACTTGGCTCTGGGACTGTGCCCATTTCCCAGCTCTCTGAGCCTTCAGGTCCTCATTTGTAAAAAGGGGATGACAATAATATGTACCTCGTGCACTGTTGTTAAGAGCCACTTAGATAATTCATATAAAATTCTTAGCATACTGCGATCTCAGACCCCGGTCTACTGAGTATCCCACTGACAAGTTGTCATTTTAAGGCTGTGCTTTTGATGCAAATTATTTTTACTCATTACATCAGCATAATGTTGCAACGTGTACAGCTAAAGAGAGAGGCATCTGCCTAACCTATGCTAAGGATGCATTATGCTAGGATTTATTTTAAGCTTTTGAAATGTCATTCTTCCTCCCTTCCCCGTTTCCTCCCTCTTCCTTCTGTACTGTGGTGAAAATCTGAATACTCATGATTTCCCTTCCTAAACTTCAAAACTCCTATGCTTTGTGACAGTTTCTGAAGTTATCAGTGGGTTATAAACATAGCATAGAGACCACTGCATGTTTTCAAACCTGTTTTTTACAAATCATACTGATGAATAAAGAGCTCAGTAGGTATAATATACTGAATAAATGCCAATAATAATAATAAGCATAATGCTAACTGTAAGTACCCAGTTTTCATCTTTTAAGCCCTATCTGCTAATAACTAGCATTCCGTAAGCTGCCAGACCCATGCTAAACACAAGGCACTACGCTAGTCAGTTTGCACGTATGACCTCATATAATCCTCACACCAGCCTCATAAGGTAGGTATTTTTGTCCCCATTTTACAGAGAAGGAAACTGAGGCTAAAAGAGGTCAGTTCAGTGCCCAGTAGCTCACAAGATGAGCTCAGATCAGGCAGACCCCAAAGCACCTGCTCCTGTCCACCCTGCAACATTGCCTCCTGACCAGCCCCGGGCAAGGGTTGGAGTTAAATGGTGGCCTGTTCTTTTCTGCCCCTCAGGAAGTGTATGTTGGAAAGGAGACCATGTGCACCGTGGATGGTCTTCACTTCAACAGCACATACAATGCTCGCATCAAGGCCTTCAACAAAACAGGAGTCAGCCAGTACAGCAAGACCCTGGTCCTCCAGACGTCCGAGGGTAAGGCCCTTCAGCAGTATCCCTCAGAGCGAGAACTGCGAGGCATCTAGAATGGCTGGCAAGCCCGGAGGTAACCCCACCACTGCCCACATTCGCAAGTGTTTCCATGACTTGCCCTGCATTCTGGCACAGAGCCGCTGTTTCTCTCCTGCCTTTAGCGAGCCCATGGTATGTGGACGTGATCAAACCAAAGAGTCCACAGCGGCAGTTCCAATGGCCTTGGCCGGCGGCTTCCTTTGATAACGCTCTAAATAAGCTGCAGCGGAAGAAGCTGAAAAGTGAAGGCCTCAATGTGCCGCGGTGTGTGAGACAGATGTATGTAGGCTCTAGGGCAGGCTCCCATTCTCCACGATACACACCACTGGCCAGTTTTGCCCAGACGATTCTCAATTGCTTTGTAGCGCTGGCTTGTGTCTGAGGGCGGGGCTGAGGTCCTTTCCAGCTGCGGATTTATCTGACTGAACGTGTTTCCAAGGGGTGTGGGGCGCAGGAGCCTTTCCGAGAGGGCCTGTCGGCCACTCCTGGCTTAACCAGCAAGTTCCGTTTCACACGCTGGGACCGAGGCTCCCCGTGGGCACCAGCCAGGAAGAGGCCAGCGCCTCTGCGTTACCTCGCCATTTTCACCTTTGCCAGTCCCTCTAGGCTTGGTTAGGCTGCCCGGGGCCTCCGCACAAGGTCCATCTCCAGACAACTTTCGCTTCTTGGCTATACTGTAAATATTTTGGCCATCAAAGGCAAGCCATCCATGTCAGGAGAGGGGCTTGCATTTGATGGCCAGGTATAACCTCTGAGGCTGTTAACATTTTCACTCTAAAAGCAATTGCAACACATGAAATGAAACTTATGACGTATTTGTGGTCGGTGCCAAAGCATTTTCAGACCTTCTGGGTGTCACTTTAATCATAGAAGCCACCCCCATCCCATGGCATTCTCCGTAACTTCCCTCTGCAGAACTGATTATGTTGATTTTGCTCACATTCAAAATGTTAGCAGAAAGAACTGTGCTCCGCTTCCCACAAACCTCAGCATGTGCCAGTCACCCCTAAAATGGTTCACATGGTTAAAAATAAGCACAACTTCAAATCCCACAGCAAGGTTGAAAGGCCCCTAGTTGTGAAAACCACACTTGGGGAGCACTTGTAAGTCTGAATGATGCTACTCAAAGAGAAGGATCTGGTGAAGGGGAAATGCCCACATACCTATCCCGCTTTGGGTTATAGGGATGTGGCAGCCGAGCCTCCCCTGGGATGATCATTTTAGCAACTTCTCTCTGGGAAGAGACCTGTCAGCTGAGAGCAATTGCCTCTTTTCCCAAAGCACCATGCTAGATGCTAAAGCCCTCCAGAAGTGTTCCTAGGTGCAATGCAGAAGGCCCTTGATGGGGATGGCCTTGTTTCCCATGTGTGTACAAAGCGGTTTGATTGAAGAGTGAAGTGCATGCTATCAGAGCAGGGTGACAATCTGCAGCAGCGTTGTTAATCTGTGTCACCAGACCTATGGGAAAACTATTTCTATTCATAATGCATCATGGAAATCATACTATTCTGCTAAAATCAGTTATTAGCATAGCAGCCTGAGCACTTATGTCTCTCTTTTCATCCTGCAGGAGGATGTAGTTTCTAAGTTTCGATTAATGTTCATAAGATTATGGTGTCTAATAAATTACAGGATTGGAACTGCGATCCTTGGTACCACAGTCACAGAACTGGGGGTCATTTTCTAAAAGAAACTAACGGAACAAGTCCTCTTCCAACAAAGAAACTGTACTGTAGAAATTAATTTCCTCCATGAATTTTATATATTGTGTACAAATATAAGGTATGTATCTAAATACAAAGAAAACCCTATCATCGTGTAGATATCAGTATTCTCTGTTACTGCACAGAAGTGATTTTCTCATGATGAAATAAAGTTCACACACATACTTTCTCCATAACTTTGGTTTGTTCTATTTGTTTCTCCCTCATTCTAATTCATTCCAACAGTGAGACAAGATTTAGAAAGCAAGAAAAAATATAACGAATAGCTTATTAGGAAAAAACAGATTTGATCGATCTGTAACAATTGAGAAAGCCTGTAGAACTAAAGAATTATACCTCTTTTTTTTGTTTTTTAGAAAGCAATGAGAAAAATGCCATTAACAAGAGTTTTAATAAGTTAACTGAACTTATACTTTATTAATCTTATTTCTTACCATTCCTGGAAAGATTTGCTCTGGAGATTTTTTTTCTTTGCTACTGTTGTGGGTGATGGGATGGTTGGTTTGCTTTCTACTTTAATAAAATCTTTTATGTTCTTTTTAGCAAGAGTTGACCCCTTTCCAAGGTTCAAAATAAAAAGTCTGTATCACAGAAGGGTACGATCTCGTATGTGATAGCAAGTCTAACTCGTATTTACATGCATTTAGTCCAAGGTTTAAATCACCTATCACTTATACTCTCTGAACTATTAGAGAACCTTCTGCTGACCTAAAGGTAACTTTATGCAGGGGAGATCAAATGTCCACATTGTTGTGAATTCTGACCTTTTTTTTCAAAAGCAAATTTGTTTGTCTATTTGTTGGGCAGTATTTGATAAGTGTCTGATATGGGTATAGAGTGTTGAGCAGAGGTCACCCCAGCTGTCACGGAGCTCACAGTCTAGGAAGAGAGACAGGCCTCAAAGAAATAGACATGCAAATATTGCATACTTACAAATTACGATAAACACTGTGAGAGAAGGAAAAGGGACCGTAAGGAAGACATAATTTATATAAGGGAATCAGTCAGGAAGACAATGAAAAATAATTTAATGCAATGGAATTATAAAGAATGTGTTATCAAAAGAGAAAAGGAAAGGAAAACAAATTAGTATATGAGTTCAAGTTTGCTTAGTTCCCTGAAAGCAAAGTTCTTGGGAATGTACCTAACACAGCCATGAGAATAAGGCCAGTTGCAGATCTAAACCAAATTACCCTGACTTAAGAAGAAACTGAACTGTAAGCAATTAATAATTTTAATGAAATTTTAAAATAAGGCCCACAACCTGGTTGTATATATCTTTAAAGTAATTCATTTAATAGCTGTGATGGCTGTGTCACGGTCTCTGAAACCAGCTACAAAAGAGTATTTGTTTAAAATATTATGTGACAAGGCCTTGTTAATACATAGAGTTCTAGGGCTCATTCTGTGTCTGGGAGACTATCCTCCTGCCCCCCACCCCCAAAGAAAAATAGACATGGGTGAGAATAGGACGGAAAAATTTTTGTTCATTTTTCTCTATTTTCCTTCTACCTACCTAAACAGACTACTTTTTTTTTTCTTCTTTTCAAATCTGGAGAAAAAATAAGATAGACCAAAGATAATATTCCTGGTGCTCAAATAATTCACTGAGACTATTATCTGGCTGGAGAAAGTTCTTTCTCTGACTTCCCTCAGCTCTCAGAGCCAGGCAACTACTTCACACAGCCTTCTCAGCACAGGAGGAGCTGCAGCTCACTAATCCTTCAGGGGAATTAGAACACAGAGGGTTGCGCCTTCTGTGCAAAAAATACTCTTTAATCCAAATCTTTGCGAAAAAGATCATTTCACTGGACACATTCTTAGAAGTAGAATTACTAGACTAAAGAGTATGAACGTTTTTAAGCCCTTGATCTATGTTTGCAAATTGCTTTCTGGATAGATTTTACACCAGAAATGTATGAGCCGTTCCATTTTTAATATCACCTTAATTCTACTATTTAGAGTTTAATTTCGACTAACAAGCAGCCTCTTCTAAAAGTAAAACTGTTTCTAACAGAGGGTTTTTTAATTCATATTTTCATAGACATAATATTCTGATTGTCTTACATCTAATAGCTACATGAAATACAACACACTACAGGGAAAATGAACATGATCTAAAGGGAAGGAGAGACTTCTCAGAGAAGGGAGAGAGAGAAATCCTAACAGAGGGAATAACTGTAGGTAAGGTAAAAACTTCAAATTATGCCTTGAGCTGACTTTGCAAAGGAGGCCCCATTCACTCAAAAACATTAATTGAGCGAGCTGATTTGACACTCACAGCGATGCATACAGCATGGCCCTGCCCAGTGACTATGGGCTTTACTCTTCCTCCTTCCCTGAACTCCATGGCACCTGGCTCAGAGTGCCTAAAACTGTGGTACCACCTCACCCCTCGAGAACTAAGATTTCCACCCTACAGTGTAGGCAGTCATCTTACAGTCAAGATGGAAGCAACAATGACCTGTGATTGGTAGGAAAAGGAAGGACAGAGTTCAGGCACAGAAGCTCCTACGTTGTTCTCACGGCAGAGCCCTTGGTGTCACTCGGCTCTCCCTCTTTTTATGCACGATTCCGCTGAGCTCACTGACCCATTTGCAAAGATCACAGCAGACCAGAAACCTCACATTAGAAGAGAAAGGAATTTGGTATAGAAGTGAATTGAGGCTGTTGGCAGTACTGAGCAAGGAAGGTAACTGGAAAAACTGTGAACAATCCAAAAAAAAAAAAGGGGGAGAGAAAGAGAACGTTCTGTAGCATATGCTCAGAAAGTCAGAAAGTATATAATGCATTTTAGAAAGATTTCCACCTAATACATTTAAAAGTCAGTATATATTCTGGAACTCTTGATAATGGAGTATTAAGTATATCAGAAGGCTTTATGGAATTACAGTATAAGTACCCCCCCAAAAAACATACTATGGTAATTTTGTGTAGAGCTTCCAAGAACTTTCTTCGTTGCCCATTAAAAGATTCCATGAAAAAAGACAGCAATTTGAAAGCCAGCAAATATTTTTAGGATACTGAAATCCAGCAGAGGAATTGTATAAAAGCTATCCATTTACTATAAGGTCCTAAAAATAGGGATTCTTTTCTCTTCACCCTAAGACTGCTATATACCTCTGTACCCACTGCTATTGTTTAAACCTCCCTTCTGTTCTGTTGCTGCAACATTCCAGATTTGCCCTATGTATTACTTTCCCATTGCTGCTTTAACAAATTACCACAAGCTTAGCAGCTTAAAACAACACAGATTTATCACCTTACAGTTCTAGAGATCAGAATCCTAAATGGGTTTCACTGGGCTAAAAGTGAGGTGTCAGCAGGACTACGTTCCTTGGAGGTGGTTCTAGGGGAGAATCTGTTCTGTTTCTTTCCCAGCTTCTAGAAACCACCGGCATCCCTTGGCTCACGGCCCCTTCCTCCATCTTCAAAGCCAGCAGCATAACGTCTTCCAATCTCTTTCTGACTCTAACCCTCCTGTTTCCCTTTTATAAGCATCCTTGTGATTTATTACCTTGGGCCCACCTGCATAGTCCAGGATAATCTCCCATCTCAAGATCCTTAACTTAGTCACATCTGCAAAGTTCCTTTTGGCATGTTAGGTGCCATAGTCACAGATTCCAGGGATTATGACATGGAGATCTTTTGACGGGCCATTGTTCTGCCTACCACACTCTATAAGGAAAGTGTTATTATTATTCCACTCTACATATAGGAAAACGGAGCCTTCCCTCTCCTGTCCTGGGAGAGGATAAATGACGTGCCAGGTCTGGGCCTTTCAGCTCCAATGCCCAGCACAGTACACTTTGATGCTGACATTAAAGCAGTGCTATTTGCACTCAACCAAAAAGAGGAAAAGAGCAAAAACTACCCTAAGTCTGTTTGCTAGATGTCTGAAGACAGCTTGTAGAAGCAGTACTGTGTAGCTGCCTCACATGTTCATCCAGAAACCCCAGGCAGAAATTGGACTTTAACCCTTTCAGTCATGTTAGACTTTTGCTCTAAAGAACAATATTCCTGCTTTAAGAAGGAGATGTGAGAATGACTGTCATTTCCAGAATCCAAGCACGTCCTTGGGTCCTGTCCGGGTTGAGCTTCTCTCCAACGTTGACACTTTCAGCTGGCAGTGATGGGTCACTGCCTGGGAAGGAAAAGGATGTCAGAGCCACATCTTTGAGGTCCTTGAAATACCCCACCAAGTGAGGTCTGGGACTGGGAGCCCTGCTCGGGTTGAAACCACAGAGCTATTTATTCACAGAAGCTCTCAGCCTTCCAGATCTCAACTGTGAGGAAAAGTGGGAAGCATAATCAGGGATCATGAGAGAATCAGGCTGTAGATAAGGCTGTAAATTGTAGCATTCTCTGCACACAGGTGCTCAGAGCACTGAGCAAAAGTGCTCTCAAGCATTGTCTTACTTGAACAGCCGTAAAAGCCATCTCCCCAATGCTTTCCAGGACTGTTTTATCTAATGACGACAAAAGGGTTGGGACTCTTGAAATCACATCTTAGAAACTGCTTTCTAAAAGGGGACATAGAAGGTGTTATTCATAAAGAGTAAAATGCCTTTTTCTTTCGCATTAGGCTCTCAGCATCACAGCACCCTTTCCAGTGTGCTAGCTTCTTGTCCCACACAACACAGAAAATAACCCAGAGAATATCCAGTGATGCAGGCAGAATACAGGCCCAGAATGACCCCAGATGCATCTGTTCAAAAGTCTCTTTGCAGATATTTTATAGTGATTTGGGGCCAGGATAAGTGCTGTACTCTTAAACCTTAATGTACTGAAACACACGCCCACCCTACTTCCCACCAGAGAATATGTAACCTTGTGGAGGGAAAAGAACCTCATCTGATCTCAGCCTGCCCACCTTGTGTGGTCAGAATCCCAAAGGGGAGGGTGACGTATTTGCCTTTCAATTCCTAACCACCACAGTCCACGGAACCACTCTATATAGACAAGAAAGATTCATCCTCAGTATAATGCAGGGTGTGGAGAATGATAATTAGGTCCTCCACACAATCCTTGGTCACCCCTGAGACCACTGAAATGTGCCCCATGGCCTATAGCATCGACCTTACCTTTTATACGTTTCCAAGGCACAAAAGAGAGCAATGGCCTTGTCAGCCCCCAAATTTTATCTACCAGGAATTGATCTTCCTGGGGCCCTTATCCTGTCCCATCACAGGTGGCAGTGTGACTTAGATGTGTCCCTTAATCTCTCTGGACTTCACGGTTTTGTTTGGCGAGGGGGGGGGGGATCGTTTTGTCTCTAAAACTATATACTTAGAGCAGATGACCTTAAGTTCTTTACAGTTAATACCCCCTGGCTTTCTTCTGTGGCTTCTCTCTTCAAAATCACGGCCGAAAGCTGCTACTATTTCAGGAAATGCTATGGACTGGCGTAGCCGCCTCCTACTTCCCCCAGGGGTTCTAGTGGGTCTCAGAGGTTGCCTGTGACACTGAAAATTCAACACTAGTAGGAAGTAGCCGGTAAAGGATCACACAAGGAAAAGCGTGTGGTCCACTCTGCCTCGGCTGTAGTTTTCATGACTCCGAGCACCAGAGCCGTCCCTGCAACCCCAACTAAAAGTATCTAGTTAGAGGGATATGCATTTCCAGGACAAATTCCTCAAGGTAGGTAAACCATACCTGAACAAATCCAGGTAGATTTTATGAAATCCAAGGTGAGAGGCATCGTGACAGCTTTCAGAGCCCAGAAAAGAGGTGCTTTGCTCTTTCTAATTTTGACAACATGCACGACATCCCAGAGAATTGCCTGATTTTCCATAAGACCGAATTGGATCCAAACCCTATTTTCGCCTTTGGAGAATGTGCTTTGCACTTGACACTCTGGGGAGCAGTTTAGTCCTTTGGAATCTTTTGTATCTCTTTGAAATATAGGAATTTTCAGTTCTTCTGATGATAGTTCCTTATGAATCATGCCCTGGTGTTCTAACTTGGAGTGGAGGACTTGGTGACAGAGTGTGCAGCTGTCCCAAGGGTGGAAAGAGCCTGTTGCCTTTCTTCTTTTAAAAGGAGCTTTTCAGAACGGAAGTGTTTCTCACTTCTCAACTGCAGTTAATGCCACACTTAAGAAAGATTATAATACCACCTTTCACTGTAAATTATGTACCAGTGGGACATAACTGTGACTTTGGATGCTTATTAGATCATTTAAGGACACTCAACCCCTTCATTCATTTCTTTGTCTCTTTTCAAGTCTTCCCAACAAAAGCAAATTATTTTACAGCTGGTTTATAATTGAACTGAAACTCATCTTTAACGCTGCTCGTGCAGCTCTTAGTGACATATCTTGCCTTACTGTACTCTGAAATACACCCATCTTGTTGAACCAGCATCCAAGGACTGCTTAAGTTATGAAGCTGTTCACTACCAGACAGGAAGATAACCAAGAATTCCACCAGAGCACAAAAGAAGCTGGGTTAGCATATGGAATCCCTGTCAGTTTGCCTTTCCTCTTTGAATTCCAAAAATAATACCTCAAAGACTGTACTTTACGTTTCCAAATATTCCACATCTGTAGAAATCTTTAGTGCACTGTACATGTTAGAATCAGTCAAGAAACTCTACCCTCAGAAGTATAAAAACCAATTAGTAGTATAAGATACAGATTTTCTCTAAATATGGTCCGTTCTCCTCCCAACTTCATGTGTCCCATTTCCCAGCTGCTCAGGTTTAATGCAATGTCTGCTAATGAACAAATAAAATAAATATACAGTGAGGCAAAAAAGGAGCACACCACTTAAATATTCTTTTTTTGCCTCAAACCCAAAAGTCAGTAAATAATAAGTGTGGTCCCCAGCCAATCTTTGCTTTGATGATTCTTGATTACTTCTTCCAAGCAGAGGCCCCAACTCCAGAGTCCAGCCAATCCAGGTGGGAAGGGAAAGCAGTCCAGGCAAAGGCAAGAGGAGAGTGATGGTCACTGACAGAGTTGAGGGAAAGTGTGTCTCGTCACACTCCCATTATAAACACTGTCCTCATCCCAGAGTTACTGATATGCCCGGAGCTGCCACACCAGTATTCCGTTGGCGTTCTGTTTCCCGTTGCTCTTTCCTGCTAAACTGCTTTTTGCTCAGCAAAGCTCTTCAGCAGACAGTATCACTGCATGTGATGAAACATGACAAAAAAATTAAAAATCTTTGAAGGGGCTATTTTTCTTCCTCCAGCGACCTATACGTGAAAAATTAATAATAGTTATCCTGGTTATTAGCTAGACCTGAAACATAGCTTCATATCATGTATTCTGAAAAAAGCACTAACCCAATTCCTCTTTGTCGTGACTGACAGAATATTAATGGCTGAAAAGCCTTCTCCAGATCTCAGTAATTGTGCTTTGAAGGAGAGGTAAGGAAGTGGCATGTACATCCTTCCTGCATCCTGGGTATAACACAGAATACACTCTTGGGTAGCTATGTGTAGGCTCAATGTTAGTTGTGTGATTTGGCTAAACATGGGTGTGGCACCACTGTTCCCAATGTTGTCTTACTGTCTTTGGTTCATGTCTTTGAACATGTCCAGAGGGGCACGATGAGGAGAGTAAAGATTTGAAATCCACACCCTAGAAGAAAGGTTGGAAATCTATTCTATTTATCCCAGAAAAGGGATGATTTAAAGGGGACCGGTGACTGCTCTCCAATATTTGAAGAACTAGCGTGCTGTTCTGTATGGCCCCAGATAGTAATGGTACGATTAAGGAGTCGAGTTCCCAAAGAGATATATCCAGACCCATGTCAGCAATGACTACAAACAGGAGGGGGCTGCCGGAGGCCATGAGATCCTCAACCTAGGCGACTTCAAGGGAAAGCTTGTGATTGCTGCTCAGATGTTATCGAGATAAGTGTCTTCCCTCTTAGACTCCTGCAACCTAAGGTAATATCAAGTGACTTAGATGACCTGTAGGCAACTGACCCAACACTTGCACCATGTGCCCATGGGGAAGGGCACAGAGAGTCTACTGGGATCAAGTGGAAAGTGCTCTCTTGCACTTCATTTGGACAATTTTCATGACAAGGTAGGAAGTTTTTTTTAGGAGCTTCTTAGAGAAAATGGGGTAAGAGCCCAGCTGGTAGGATATGGGAGGCCATAGGTGGGAAAAATTCAGAGACAGAGATGGAGTGATTGGGTAACATGTATATTAAATAAGCTTGCTTGAATAGAGAGCATGGTTCAAGACTGAGAGGAGTCAGGGACAATTGGGTCATCAATAAATAACGGATCTACATAAAAGGATAGAAAAGCTAACCATTTTAGTGTCAAGTTATTAATCCCATGAATAACCATAGCTGCCCTCAGCCCAGTCCCGCAGAGTGGTACCATCACCAACTCCAAGTGCTTCTTCCCGGTGCTGAGAATAGAAAAGGGGAGTATGATGGGATTGGATATGCTCCCTGAGTCTGGATGCAGTACACGTCTCTTCACTGGTTTTCAGATGATTACTCGAGAGTTCAGTATACCCTGAAATTCATTCTACTGTATGTGTCCTTTCCCTTAATTTTCAGGGCAACAAGTATTTTAAGGATAATGAATTAATTATTATTACTTGGTGAAAAATACATTTCCAAGCAAATTCTTGTTAAAAATGTTTTACTGAGATAAATATAATTGTAAATTCTCTCCCTAAAAGAAGCCCGTATCAGTTTGTGGTGCTGTGCAGTTGTCTTTCAAATTTTTCCATTAAACTAAAAGACTAATTCCCCCCTGAGATCATTATAATATAAATCATTTCTGAACAAGGAAATGATCACACATGCCAAATTACCCGAACCATTTGAAGTTTAGGTAGAAGAAAATTGGAATGTATTATTATTGGGAACACAAAGCCTTAACTCCATAAGTAGCCATTTCTTTTCTCTGAAAATCTGCTTTACACTTTTCTGTAAAAAAGTAAAAAAGAAAAAGAAAAGAATTTTCCCCAAGGATAAGTCTAAAGCCTGAAAAGCTAATTTTAATATATTCAGAAATGAAAATGAGACCGGGTTGGCAGTATTAAGCTGAAATACTCCACCAATGCCCTTGCTCTGAGCTCTTCCAATAGAATCCCGTTCTGCACACACGTGCTCCACTGAGCATGTGCAGAATAGCATTTGGATAGGATAAGGATGTGTTCAACACAGAGCAACATGCTAACAGACTCAAACCAGAAAAATATTCCCAGGAACACTCTCTGGCCACCAAAACAAAATTATTTTTTCAATGAGAAGAAAGTTCCTTGGTGGTTTTGGACATAGAATACTACCATCATGCCATCTGTATTTCCTAAATTATTACTATCAAACTAAGCTCTAAGAAGGCCCCTATTGGTAAAACATCTGTCTCTGACCAGATAACCCTACTGCATACCACCACCTATTGTTCAACAAAAGAGAAAGGAATGATTTTAGTAATTTAGAGGAACTACCTCTAAATTACTCTAAATGTTAGAACCAAATCAAGTAATTGATATGTCCTTACTCTGGGATAATAGTGATCTTCATGCCAGACCTGACTCTCTGAAAATAAAGACATTTTTGCCACAAATGCACCTCACCACTGCCCATGGTCTGTTTATTGTTAGAGAACCAGAGATGTTCAAGGGCATCGTTAGGGTCTCATCTTAATGCAGAGACAAAGGTAAGGCTCCTTCCCTGATTACTTGTTCAGCCCTATCTTCCTCTCCTATTCAAAGAGCAAGTCTTGAGTGTGCTGGTATAGAAAAACCATCTCGTCCATTTAGAAACGGAAAAAATAAGAGACAAAAGGAAAACTATGGAACAGCAAAGAGCTGGTCAAAATCGTCACCTCCTAAATAGAAACTCTTTAAGAGGCCATCGTTGTACAGGTCGTAACATCCAAGGGAGCTGGAGAGGGTGAAGTATTAATCTCCTCTTGGTCATCAATGGGTAAAATTTACCTCTAAGGTTTCTAAATTCAACTCGAAAGATATTTAAACGGAAACTTCCAGTACCTTCTCTACCACTAAAAATTGGGAGAAGAGAAGACAATTGTCTGTGATATTTGAAGTATCCTCTGGTCATGGGTTCCGACCTGCCGAGAATTCCCTCCCAGTCTCAAACCACATTGGCAACTACGGGGTGGATGAGGCTTTGTGAAAATGCATTCTTAAGGCAGGTCTTGGGGAAAACTGTGCCCAGCAGGTGGCAGATTTCTGATCTCTAGTTTGCGTTGATCTTACATTTAGACACAGATTCAGAAGAACAGACAGTCCCTTTTCCAGTGCCTTCGGAAAGATTGCCGCTCCGTAGAATGAGTCCTTTCTCCTCCACCCTTAATCTACAGCCCAGCTTCCCCAGGAGATCCTACTTTGATTTCCGATCCTCACCCCATCAGCTGAGCTTGCATTCCTCTTTACAGTCTCTCAATGCACCGGGTGAGCTGAGCTCGTCTGACCTTTCCTCTTGATCTCTGTGCCTTGAAGGCATCTCTGAATACCTGTTTCGTTCTTGGCGTCCATGTGCGTGCAGAGGGTGATGAGCTAGTCTCTGTGTCTGTGGCCTGCTTCCGGTATGAGGAGCATTTGGATGAGGGAGCTTTGTGGCATTCTTGTGTGTGTGGTGTGAGGACCAACCCATTGAGCTGTGGTCAATGTATATAATGGTGTCAGAAAGTGATGAGTGAAGTTGTTCTTTTTGCACAAGCTGGTACCACCATGGGAAACCTGCTCTGTCATCACATGCAGTGGCATAGCACGCGCAGGTGCTGGCTGAGTGGAGGCTGTGGCCTTAGTATGGAGGTTTGCAGCCCTGCTGTATCCAGGAAACCAGCTGTGTCTGGGAGACTGGATCAGTGCACTCAGCCTGGAGTGGTCTGATTAAACATAGACTCAAGAGATCTTTATTGAAAAAATAAAAGTAAAAAACTTGCCGACAGCAGAATACATCATACAAAGCAGACACACCAGAGAGCAGCAAGTGAAAGTATTTCGTGCCGAATCCTGCGCTCCCTGGTCAGACAGGGTCATGGCTGATTTTTTTCTAAGCAAAGGGGAGGAACCACCACCAGCTAAATCAGAAACCCTCAACTAGCCTAAGGCCCAAAGATGGGAGTCACTGAAAAGTCTGGCCTCCCGAAGTTTCCTACAGCTAAGAGGGTTGTGACACGGCTTCAGGCTGATTTCAGGAAGCTGGACTAGTGATACTATGCCATGAACTCTGTCTAGCCAATAGAATCCTAAAATATCTAAACTGCAGTCCTATTTGATCTCTTCAGGACTATATTGTAATCAGGGATACTTACGATGCACATTTCACGTTTCCAAAGGTTTCTTTTGTTTGTTATTTTATTCTGTTTGCTCATCCCACATCCTGGAATGAAGAAGCCCACAGCATGACAGTGCAAAAAGGATGCAGGGACTTCAAGCTCTCTTTAAAATGACATTTTTCTTTGTGCTTTTATGTTTCTTAATGTTTTTCTGTGCGCTATTGGCTTTTAGACATGCTTTGTTATGGAAGCCTTTTCACTTGTGTCTAATGTACTGAAATATTGTTATAGTCTTTGTAATGTATATTGTCTCAAGAATAAAATATGTGGGTTTGGGGATATCTGATGGCTGTATTTGACACCATTGTTCTAGTTGTATCGTTGAAACTTAAATGTACGATGGTGTGTTTAAAGTAGTGTAAAAAAGATTTCAGAAAACTTGTTTTGAAAAAGACTTGCACAAGGCATGATTCATTTAAAAAATTTAAAAGCCCTATTCAGATTCTACAAATTTATGTCCAAAGCTGGATATCAGATTCAGTTTTAAAACTCCAGGTGTTCTGTACTCACTAAGTTCTAACCTGTGAATAGGAATTGAAGTGATAATTGATACAAACTAAACATAAGTATTCAGCCATGAGTTGGAGAAAATGATTATTCTGCATATCAGTTCATCCCAGAGGAAAAAAAAAACCAAAAGTAATATCATAATCTTTACATTTTGTTTTTAATTCAATCATTAGTCCTTTCTAAGGTGCTTTCTTAATTCTTCTAAAATTCTTTTAATTCAGTGTATTATCCTTTATTTAGCACATAAGGGCCTTACTGAATTGAAAAAACATTAAATGATCCTTTCTAGGAGATACCCTGGTGCTCATCAAAAACACATTTCCTAGATCAGTCACTGACAGCACTTGAAATTGTAGTTCACACACCTTTGAACATTTTAAGACTAGACGGCTTCATCCACCCTGATGAAACTTCTCATGGAGTAGGTAAGGGGATGTTAGGGAAAGAGGGAGACGGTTGCAAAAGTCGCACAGGTGATTCCAATACATCTCTGAGGTCACTCCCACCCCCTTCAGCACCATTTCCCCCTCCCTCCCTTAGGTGAAAAGGACTCATGTAGTAAAACAATCTAAGAAAGAGATGAGGTCATTTTCATATTTACGACATTTAATTCATGTCATTATTAATAATTACCAGATGTGTGTATTAACATAGGGATTACATTACACATCTAGTTATATAATTATCATGTGACTTGAGCCCAAGTCACAGCAAAGGCCTCTGGGCCTAACCAGAGTTAGAAGTACATGGAACAGTGATGTAGAATGGAGTTTTATCAAGATTCAGTGATTTCTCCATTTCAATTGGATGAATTTTTCTCATTTTCTTCTGAATACGGAAACTTTAGTGGAAAACATCATCGGAAGATGATGAAAATTTAAGCTGTACAGTTTAGAAACAATTGGAGGAGATTTTATTAAATGGAAAAAAAAAAAAAAGATGTACTATTCATTTTGAAAGAGCAGAGAGGCAATTTTTACCCAGGCAAGTAAACTAATATAGAAAGGGCTTTGGTTTTTCATGAATCAGGCCTCTGGTGACTCTCTTCAGCTGGTGCTTTTTACATGTATACAAATAATTTTTATTGACCTGGTTGTTGTTTCATAGCTTTGATGTGTAGTATCTCTTTATAGGATGCAATTTTGAGACACAATCTGCACCTTACTCTCAATTAGGCAAGTATACCTATTGTAATTGTTATCTTTTACATATGTGCTTGGTGTGCTCCACTCCCTTCACAAAATAAACGGTGGCAGCTTATTCTATGTCAATAGAATTGTCTAATTGTCATTCAAATCCCATTATAGCAGTTTCTCACATGCGCAGAAAAATGAGTCTGTATTTTTAAATCTTATGCCTCAGAGAAGATTACTTTTCCCCCAGCTTTCTTGTACATCAATGCAAAGCACTCTTTATAAGCAGAGCACTTGTGGGCAAAGGTACTAATCAGACCGATACAGTTTCAAACTGAGTAGTGTATGCGGTTTTAAACTGAGCCCTTTTTTGGTATGAGTCTATCAAGAGAGACATGTTTTCTTATCAATGTCAATTTTGCTTCCTATTTCTCTCTCCCATGCCTTTCACTTGGAATGACAACAGTTGATATTAAAAAGCTGTTGGCAGGTATGGAATAACCTTATTCTGTTACAAATAGCAAAGACCAAAGTGCATGTGTGGTGGCTCACAGATCTGATAAATCAGCAATTTCGTCTGTCCAGAGCAAGTTCTGGGCAGGTGACATTTAGAACTCGGGCACAGCGCTGCGTACAAAGACGTCATTCCATCTGCACCTAAGGTCCAAAACGTTTTACACGGTAGTTTTAGGAGTATCACGGAAACTGCATTTGTGGTGAAGGAAGCAACCTGTCTTACACCCAAGTCACAATCACTCATGAAAATTAGTTTCTGTTGCTGATAGCTTCGAAGCTTTTGAGCTTTCGCTAACACTGAGGAAATTTTCAAAACGAGTAGACCTGAGCACTTCTGCAGAAGGGACATTTCCTTGTTTCACTGAGTGTTTTATCCCTCCTCCATCTAGGACTCTAGCTCCTAGCCTCCCCGTCTCAGGGTTACACAGGCATCTTAGCGCATCCCTCTCCCCTTATGTCTCTGGTGTACTGTTCTGCCAGTCACCGGGTGAAGGGACTTGCACCTTCCAAAATCGATGCCACTGCGCTTTCGGATCACCCGACTGGGAGTGCAGGCTGAGCCGGGTAACCCCTGCTGAATCGGTCGTGTGTCCTCCGTCTGCTTCTGGGCGCAGAGAGCCCTAGCTCCCAGGAAGTGCCCCCTGTCTGCTCACTCACAGCCCCTTCTGGCCCTGGACACCTCCTTCCCGCATGGAAGCATGAAAACGGGACAAGACGCTCCTCTCCGGCCCAGGAGTGCGTTATGGCGTGAGCTCAGTGGGTCCGTCTTAGTAACCGCCCTCCCTTCTGTTGTTCCCAGTGGCCTGGTTTGCTTTTGACCCTGGCTCGGCGCACTCTGACATCATCTTCTCCAATGACAACCTGACTGTGACCTGCAGTAGCTACGATGACCGGGTGGTGCTGGGGAAGACTGGCTTCTCCAAGGGTGTCCATTACTGGGAGCTCACGGTGGATCGCTATGACAACCACCCAGACCCTGCCTTTGGTGTGGCTCGCAACAACGTGATGAAGGATGTGATGTTAGGAAAGGACGACAAAGCCTGGGCAATGTATGTGGACAACAACCGGAGCTGGTTCATGCACAACAACTCGCACACCAACAGGTACCCTGCAGCCCCTACCCCCCAAGCAAGCCTTCTTCACGTTGGCTTCTGGTCGAGAACGAGAGCCCGAGTTCAGAGACCTGTTAAACAGACAACATGAAGGAAGACAGGCAGGCGATCTTTATGAAGTAGAAGTCCTACTGCTCTTGGCTGAGTCCCTCCTGGAGTTTTATTTTATTTTATTTGCATAATGACAGAGACATGAGTACTTTCCTAGGTCCCTCATTGCTACGTTCCACCCAGGGCTGGAAACTAAGAATCCTCATGTATATGTATTATAGAAAAACATTCCAGGATTCTAAAATCCAGACTTACAACTTCCCAGAGAAGCACTGTTGGACAAGATACTTAGTTTCTCTGAACATCGGTTTCCAAATCCACCAATTAGGAAAATCATGTTTTTCCATGCATAAATGTTCCCGTGATTACATGAATCATGCAAAAATGCCTCCCATCCACCTGAAAATAGAAGCCACTGTTCTTCTTATTATGATTATTATCAATGCCACTTCTCAGAATAGTAGCCATTCATTAAACGAAGTGTATGGATGCCAATTTGGATAGTTTTGTACTTGAAGAGCTCTCTTATTATTGTATGGACTCAGAGTACCCAGTTTGCTGGGAAAAGAGAACAAAGGTAAATAAAGGTTTTCCTTTAACAACAAAATATAGGCAAGTATAATGTAACCCATGCTATCATACTTTTTCTAGACCTCCTTTTTCATACGGTTTGCGTTTTCTTCCTCAAATGTATTTGTCACACGTTTCCTAGGTAGAGAAGTGTCTTTTGTGGATCCTAGTCCACCTTATTCTCAAAGATTTCCCCAGGATACGTTCTCATTGGTGTCTCTGGGAAAAAAACAAAACTACAGTTGTAGTCAGTTGGATCACAAGGAAAGTGAGTCAGGCAGTGGTAGGCAGTGGACTCCACTGTCTCAGCTTTTTCTGTATGGTCATCACTGCCCCTTTTCTAGCCAGTAGGACTCCTAGGTCCTTCACTTCCTGTCCCCTTGGATAGCTTCTATACATCTGCATTCAGTTGTGTATTATTCACCATCACTTGAAGTGAGCACACATGCCATTCCAGCCTGATATCAAATCCTACTAGATGTATATAAGCCATTGTCTTCAGTAATTTACATTGGGGGGGACCCTCTGTCACCAGATTCCCTGATGCCACGTACCACGCTTACTTTTCCCTTTTAGCTTCTTTATTTGGGAGTGAAGGAGTGAGTAATAACACAACTGCCACGCTATGCAGAGAAACACTTTCTTAAGGCAGAGCACATCTGCTTGCATGCAAACTGCATGTCACCAGTGCCCTCATTGCCGAAGCTGTGAATTTCCAAGATGAAATTGATACCCCTGTGTTTTAACCACTACCTGCAGTCTGTGTTCTGCGTGCCGGGGGGAAAGAACAACACTCTGACATTTCTGTGCTCTGCTGAGATGAGGCTGAAGTCCAGTATTGCTAGCTCTCAAAGAGGAGGAAAAAGGCAAATCTGATCATCCATGCTCGATGGCTTTTGTGAAACCATCAATGGAAGAGTAAGACACAATTCGTGGTCAAATGACAGTCACTCCACCTCCTACAGTATAATTAATGATTTCACCTTACAGAGAGGAGATTCCTCTTCTCTGGTGTTGGCGTTTTATGAAGAGCCTCCAACTTCTCCAAATTTAGCATGCCCCAAATTACCATCTTTCTGGAATGAGCTTTTCTGTTTCATGGAGAGCAGAAGGGCCCAAATCCAATTTTTCATGCATGTGTTTTAGGTTCAGCTTAAGTGCTTCTTTGACTTTCAAATTAAATCATTTTGTATTTAATGATGTTTAATTCACACCATATGTGCAAAGCGTGAGACCCAGCTCTAGGCAGACCTCTGATAGCCCAGAGGCTACTTTTTGCTCCTGGCCTTTGATGCTTTGTTTTCTACTAGACGACAGCCTGTAGAGACCCTGTATGAAGGAGTTCGCTCTCAGCAACGGCAGAGCAGCACGGTGAACCTATACATTCTCAACAGGGGAGTGAAAATTGGTTTTCCAGGGAGCGAGCAAAAGATCTTTCTTCTTATATATATAAAGCACAGATATACGTACAGCCCATCAGCAGATACACAGTATATCTGCGGTATTAAAATTGTAAGTGAGGAGGGGCGATTAGGGGGAAAAATGTTTTAAAAGGCTCCTGGGGTGGGGATGAGGAACAATACTTTTAAACAAGTTAAAAAATACTGGTTTAACCATACAAAATGGGAAGCTTCTAGAATGATGACAGGCAAGTGAAACCCCATGTTTTCTTTTCCCACAGAACTGAGGGAGGGATCACAAAGGGGGCCACGATCGGGGTCCTCCTAGACTTAAATAGAAAAACCTTGACATTTTTTATCAACGACGAGCAGCAAGGTCCCATCGCGTTTGAGAACGTGGAAGGGCTGTTCTTCCCGGCAGTCAGCCTGAACAGGAACGTGCAGGTGAGCTGCAGACTCTGCTTCTGAGGCTGCCCACGGGCAGCGAACTCAGCCCCTGCCCACCGAAGGCCCAGACTGAGACGCGGAGGAAGTGGGGGGAGGAGCGCCGGGTGGGATGGACGTGACAAGCGAGATGATTCCAGACTGGCATGAGCCCCTCGGTTATATTTAGACACAATCTAGTGAACAGCAGGTGGGAAACTGGGATTCTCTGCGTGGCTGGCTAATTAATGATTGTCCCTCTGAGCCCTAGATTCCTCTCTAGTAGAAAGGAAACTCTTGAATCAGCTGGCATGAAAACAAATGAAATGACTGATGCAAAGCGCCGTGAGTGCCAGAGAAGGGAAGGTGTGAGCCTGAAGTGCTAGCACGATGCTCAGAGATTTGGGGCGATTTCTCTGCACTCTTATCAGTTCTGTCAGGCGCTTCGGGGACAGAAAACACATACTGATGATTTACTGTAAATAAAAACAGCAAGTTCTTCTCATTCGTTCATTCAACAAATATCTATTGAGTGCCTTTAATATGTCAGGCGCTATTGAAGTATTATGAGTATTGGTGTTTACCAGTGAAAACAAAACAAAAATCTTTCCCTCTTAGGGCTCACATTCTAGTTATAGGAGACAGACAGTGAATAATAAGCACAATTGCTATGTTAACTATATAGTATGTTAGAAGGCGATGTCCAGTGGAGACAAGACCGAGAGAGGGCAGTGGCCATCTTAAGCAGCGTCGTCAACGTAGGTGGACCTTATTGTAGTCACAGGTGAGCTGAGCCTTGAAGGGGGTGAGGGAGTGAGCTATGTGGGGCTTTCCAGGCAGAGGGAACAGCCAGGGCAAAGTTTCTAAGGCACGAGAGGCCCCACTTAAGCAAGGAAGGGCCAGGAGGTGGCAACTGGGGCAGATGAGGGGCAGTGGGAGAGAAGATCAGAGCCATGCGGGAGGGTGTGCCCTGCCAACCTCTGCCGGGACGGGACCTTTCACTTCCGTCCTGAGCTAGAGCTCATCATCGACTGTGACCCTCATTCAGCAAATGGCTGCCTTACGATAGGATAGATAGGGCTTGAGAATCAAAACACTGCTGGTGGTTTTTGCTCTATATAAAACCACGTCTTGGAAGCTATTTTAAAAATCCATTGTTGTTTATCAGTATGTGCAGTAGAAGTGATTGCAACCCAGTGACCTCTGCCCTTCTGTCTTGCTGCAACTAGATGGGTTTTTCTGGATGGCTGACATCTAATCAATCAGAGTGCAGCCTCTACATTGGACAAAAGAAAGCTATAGATTTCCCTAGAAGTGTGTCTTCGAAAACCCTCATTCAAAGTTTTCCACATTTTCAGCTGTTTCCCTTGCAAAGAATATTGTACTCGACGCTCTTTAGGGGTTTCTGAGTATCTTTAGAGAAAGACTCTTGGGCTGGGGAAGACAGGGACAAGACAAGAAGGGGAGAGATGACAGACAGCAGTGCATGAAATGGTTCTAGCCTGGTCCGTGCAGCTCAAGTATGAGGTTGGACAAAATTCAGAGAAATATTAAATAAGTGCCCACGTTTCTTCATACCTGGCAATCATGTAGTCCATCCCTAAATGAAAGGCTTATCCTAACTGGAATAACTAGTGGACAAATAATAGGGGAAGAGTTGTCTGCGCATCTGCTTTCTGTCCATGGACATGGCAGTGATCACCGCCGTGTGGCCAACAGGCTTTTCTACCTTCATATCGATGCCTGTGTCTTCAGTCATAGGAACACAATCTCCCCAGAATCCTTTGAAGAAGCAAGTGGCTGCGAACCATATTATCAAGTGTCTCCAAGAGTGGGGAGCCCAGCATGGTGGCCAGGTTCTTAGCACAGGCTGAACTCTACTAGAATTCTCTTCAATGCCTGCTAGAATAGATGTTACAGAAAACTGAACAGATCCCCTTTTGAGTGAGGAACACACCCGCTGTGCTCTGGGGAAGGGGTGCAGGGGGGGATCCTGCAGTGCCTTTGGGACTCACAGTCTCTTCCCACAGGTCACGCTCCACACGGGGATCCCAGTCCCCGACTGCTACTCCAGCAGAGCATCAATAGCCTAAAGATGTGCTGTGGAGGCGCCAGCTGCCTGTTCTTACCTCCACCTGAGAGCAACAGCAAGGAGCTCAGCCAGAGCTGGAGGGAGAGGGAGGAGGAGAGAGATGCTGGTCCTCGCACCCCGCAGCCCCCCTTTCCCTCCAGCCTCTCTACTGCTGTAAAGCCTGCTTTCTCTTCCATGTTCAGCAGTTCTAACCAACGGAAGACCTAGACAGCCCACCATGTCACTTTGTTTCCACAGCCAGATTTTGCTTTTAGTTACATTGTTTTTTTTACGTAGGTGAGTTATCTTTTCTTTCTCCTTTGATCATGTCATTGGTGACTTACTGACCTGGCACTGCCAAGAGAAAATTCTCCTGATAACTCTTTTCTTAAACTTTCTGTCAAGGAGGTAGGTAGTAGGGAGAGGTAAGGAAGAATGAGCTGAATTCGGAGCTTGCCGTTTAGAACATTCTTGAGTGTTCTTACCCTGCGACCTCTCATGCAGCGTTAGCTCTGCAAAGCTAGTCTTTTCAGCAATGAAAAGTTTTACTATCCACTAAAGCACAAAGATATCAGCGACCCGACTACACAAAGACGAAGGGGTAGAGGCTCACAGGACAGCTAGGTCATTAGGACGGGCCAGAAACCCTGGTCGCTGAATAAAATGGGAAGATCTCTAAAGAGAGGCAGGGCAGGGGACTTCATGATCTGGTTCATTCATTTAATACAAGTTTTTAATTGAAAACCGACTCTGGACCAGGCACTGTTCTAGACAATGGAGACAGAGTGGTGAATACACAGGTGTGGTCTCTGCCCTCCCGGAGCTTATATGGTCCTAGGAGAACAAACCAAAAATAAAATTATTACAAATTGTTATTAGTATTAGGAAGGAAATAAACAAGGGCCAAAGAGGCTTCTTGGTAAGATCTTTCAGATCCCCTAGAATGATGCTAAAAATCCATGCATTCTGGCCATAGTACCAGAAACATACCAACTCAATGCCTTTTCAACTGTGCTATTTTAATTATGATACTTGCTGCCATTCACCACAGAGTCCTTTTTCGGTAGAAATGATGTCAGCATTCTTATTTGTTAATACTGCGGTGATACTAAGCCTTAAAAATAAATGTGAAAAAAAATTAATGACCAGAAGGAGGAAGACTCATTGTCCATAACGGAGGATCTTAAGTTGCAGTTCACAGCATTCACATTCTCAGGATTAACGCGCTTGTCTCCGTGTAGACTCACTATCCGTGCCTGTTACAAATGAACAATCCATCCTCTCTGCTGCCATTCACAACCCAACTTTCTGGAATTGTTCAAATAATGTTTGGGAGGAAAGGAAATTGTAGGTCATTGCTATGATGGATAGCGGAATACTAAGCTTATTACTTCCGTGTAGAGATAGACTTATATAAGCTACCCTTCCGATCCTTTTGTTTGACATGAAGTTTTAGAAAATGTAGCACCTAGGAAGAGGTTCTGGTTAGCTGTCTAAATATTTGCCAGGGAGCCAAGAAATTCACCATGAAAAAAAAAAGAAAAAGAATAACAAAAGGGAAGAGGTAGGATGGGAAGGCTAACAAATTAAAGTTTGGGCAAAGAGTAATATATGTAAATAGCTACTAATTTACTTTTGGGCTTACTTGATTTAGATTATTCCTATCAGCTGTGGTGTTTTTCTAGTTAAGTGTACCTGATTTATTGAATGGGTGCTATCCTATTTGTGTCCACCTTGGTTTTTCTTGGCTACAGAAACATTCTGTTGCAGGCCAACACTAATTTGATATATGATTTATTCTCCAATGAGACTCGATGGCTGGGCCGCTGTAGACTCATAGTTTCTCTTGTTCCTTATTAAATTCATCCTGCTAATTAGATTTCTAGTGACCGGTAACACGTAGTTTACACAAAATTGCAGTTATAGATGCATACAGCTACTGTACTAGAACAGATGGATATTTCTGGTGTGCCAATAAATGATTTTTATGAGAGAACATCCTATGTGTCTTTAGAATTTCTTAGTTTTTGCCTTTTGGGGACGACAGTTCGCCTTTGTCAGAGCAAAGTGTCATGGGAAGGTCCCGCAGAGCTCGGGAAAACACCTGCCCTTCATTCCATCTCCTCAGGAACCTTGCACCGTCGCCTAGTGGTGCTGACCTCCTGAATCCTAAGTCAGTATGAAACATTAACAGTGAGATGCTGTTGAGGGTCTGCCTCCAAACACTGGGCACTTACCTTAACAAACCTGCTCCTAGAAGCTCCACAAACTTGTACTGCAAGATACAGTGTCACTGACTTTTTCTAACCTGGTTCCTTCACCACTTCTTGGAGTAGCTAAGCAATACGATTGTTTTTAAATAATTACAACAACTAGCCTTTTCAAATGAACAGCCTCGGTTTTATATTAAAAGGAAAACATGACCTAAAAGCATATCGAAAGCACGGGTTAAATCCATTTCACCTGCCTTCCCGAATCTAGGTTGTTTTAGGACCCGGCTCGCAGCCTGAACTATAAGATGTTTGAGGGAGTGGTTTTCCAGGAACTTGGCATCAGCTGTGTCTAATTCCAGCTGAGCTGATTAAGACTGGATAGGATTACCAACCCCTCAACTGGGCATGCGTGAGTGTCCTCTCGGTGACCTTCTGATGGCGCAGAGGCCTGTAATTAGTTACAGCTGGGCAGAAGGACACTTACCGCACCTTTTTCCAATCACCTTTCCCCATGCCCCCCACGCGCCCCACGAGCCCCATACCTCAGACCAACCTGCTTCCTTATGCAGTTATCCCATAAATACCCCAGCCCCTTGCCTTGGGTGGGGAGGCGGGTTTGAGATTTGTTCCCTCCTCTGTTTGCTTTCCTGGAAACCTCAGCATCCCAGCGTTTTGGTACGCTGTGCCATGGGCAAAACAAACCTGGTTCAGAGCTTCCCTGGTGGTGCAGTGGTTAAGAATCCGCCTGCCAATGCAGGGGACATGGGTTCGAGCCCTGGTCCGGGAAGATCCCACATGCCACGGAGCAACTAAGCCCGTGCGCCACAACTACTGAGCCTGTGCTTTAGAGCCCACGAGCCACAACTATTGAAGCCCACGTGCCACAACTACTGAAGCCCTGTGCCACAATTACTGAAGCCCCGTGCCACAACTACTGAAGCCCGTGCGCCTAGAGCCTGTGCTTCGCAACCAGAGAAGCCACCGCAATGAGAAGCCCACGCACCGCAGCAGAGTCGTCCCTGCTTGACACAACTAGAGAAAGCCCACGTGCAGCAACAAAGATCCAATGCAGCCAAAAATAAATAAACTAATTAAATTAATTTTTTAAAAAACTTGGTTCAGTAACAATATGATCCAGGTTGTAACCTGAGTGGAACCTCAGGCAGTTGTTAGGAGCTGCTGCTCTGTGTCCGTCCAGGTTTCTGCACTCTTCTTTCCTCACCGCCTACCCTGATATTTTGTTCTTCTTTCTCTATTGGCCCCATCTTCTGGTTTCCTTCTCTTCTGTTTGCTACCTAATGGGACACTTTAGCCATGTTTTCCTCTTCCCGTGGTGTTGAGGTGAATAGAACTTCTGATCCCCCTCGAATTTCCTCATAGTAGTGACTAAGTGATTTGCAAGAAATCACCCTATTTTCTGGAAATGAGATCCTCTTTTTCTGCCTCTAATGTGTGCGTTCATCTTTTGCCCATCTATTCAACTCACTGATAAGAAAGGAGGGCTTGCCATTGAATCAGAATTTCTGATTATGGAGCAAAGAAACTATAGTAATTAAAGAAGATCTTAGATCACACTACCTTATAAGTTTTATGAACATGCTAAAGATATCTGCGTATATTCTTCAACTATATGAGCCAGCTACTTCCACTTAGACTGGTGTTTAGGGAACCTTGGGTCTGACATAATACATCACACATAACTGAGGCTCCTTAAATCGTGTCTTTTTCTGAAGAACCAGTTTTGGGGATACATACAGAATTGAGGGTATCAAATAGGAATGAACAGTTGGAAGCACCTAATTAAATACACAGAAACATCAGCCTGGTCATTTGGACTCCTTATCAGCTCCACTCTGCCACAGCTGTGCTAGGGAACGCTGCATGTACAGAATTAGATAAAACAGAATTAGATAGTGGCAGTGGTTGCATAACCTTGTAAATATATTAAAAATCACTGAGTTGTACACTCTAAAGGGGTGAGAGGCCATGTTGGACATGACCAGGGCTCTCCTTACAGCCTTTATCAAACTACTTAATAGTCTGTTCCTATTTCCCCAAACCTGTCCTCTGAAATAAAGCCTAAGGCAGAGACGGAGCGGTATTGAGGACCGAGGCGCTGACCTCCTGGCTCTACCTTTTCTTCCTCTTCCCATATTCCCTTAGTCAGTGGAAGGACTTTGGTTTGCTTCCTCTTCCTGTGTGTTGAAGACCGCCTCTACATTTCGTCCTTGGCCTTCCTATCATGGACTTTAACCCGCCCCTTTCCTGAGGGTCATAGTGGTGGAGAGAGTAGAAAACCTGGCTACCATTAAGGAAGCAATTCAAAATAGGTCTTACATCCCCCCAGTGGGTATGAACCTTGCTCACATCTTTTTTCCTTCTCCCACCAGGTAGAAATAAACATTCACCGTGAAATCTAAAAGGGCTAATATTTTGGTTTGTGTTCTCGCCCTTTTTCCCCCAATATTTTTTCCTAAAATTCTCTAAGCAATGAAGATAATAAATTATAATTCCACTAATAAGCATGGCTGAATGTTCAATTACCTGTTAACTTACAAAACGTGTTTTGCTGTATGGCCACGATTTTTAATGTGTATGATGAAGGAAACCATAAAGCTAAAGAAACCACCTTGGGCTTCCCTGGTGGCACAGTGGTTGAGAGTCTGCCTGCCGATGCAGGGGACACGGGTTCGTGCCCCGGTCCGGGAAGATCCCACATGCCGCGGAGTGGCTGGGCCCGTGAGCCATGGCCACTGAGCCTGCGCGTCCAGAGCCTGTGCTCTGCAACGGGAGAGGCCACAACAGTGAGAGGCCCGCGTACCACAAAAAAAAAAAAAAGAAAAAAAAAGAAACCACCTTGATGAGAGAAACTTCATGAAGGTATAAACCAGTGAGTCATTCTCCACCCTGGCTAAAACTCTCTAATAAGAGCAATATGTCCAACTATGCATTTATATATGTTCTGCACAAAGAAAGGGGCACAAAGCAAAGCATGTAAAAGTGCTTTGTGCAATAGAGATGAAAGACATGTTAAATATAATTATTAAGTGACCTCTACCCTCTGCACTGTCAGACAACCTGAGAGTGGTCAGGTACAGCAGCTGAGAGCACAGCATCTGTTGGTGACCGTCTGAATTCTGGTCCTGGCTCCAAGGTGTACCAGCTGCACGCACTGGAACAAGCAATGAAAACTCACCCACAGTTTCCACATCTCTAAAGTGGAGGTAAAAACAGAATTGTTTTGAGGGTTAAACCAAATAATAAATGTAAAACACTCCGAACCGTACCTAGCCCGTAATGAGTGTTATGAACTGTTAGATATTATTCTTTTCTGTGCCATCTGTTGGTGATGTCAGTTCCATCCCTTCCCTAAGATACCAACTGAGTGTCAGTAATGATTCTTACCGTCATCTTCTTGGGTGACAATGCCTGTCTTTAGAACTTGACAAAAACTCTTTGTCAAATTCTTCCACAACAATTAACAGAAGAATGTAGGCAAGGAAATTCTGAGAAAAAGCAGTAAGTTGACTTATATGACACATTAAAATCTATTTCAAAGCCACAGTAATCAAAATGGTACTGTATTACTAAACTCAGCTATAACTCAGAAATAGATATTTCAATGAATGTTGAACACAGAATCACAAAGGAAGGAATGCAAATTATTCCAAAATGTTGAAAAGTATTATCTGAAATTTAGTGAACTATTTGGAAACTATATTTTTAATCATATCACATCTCAGATATTAAGATGTTAAACATGAAATATTTAAAACTTTAATAAACCAGAAGACAATGCAAATATTCATCTCATCTTCCTCAAGGACGCTTAAGTCACTGTGGATTACTTTATGCAATAGGTTTATCAATTTTCTAAAACTCCTCTCCAACTTATATTTTATGTTTTAAACCCTCCTTTGTTATTCCTGCCTATACACCATAGCCATCTGTCTTCTTCTTTAATTAACTGGGCCCATCTTTATCCTGTCTAAACCCACTTTCTAGTACTATAGATTTATTGAATGTATTGATTTATTGTTATGCTGCCATTTAACAAACTACTTTTAAGGAAAGATGGAGCTATTAAATATGAACTACTCTACACTCCGTTTCTGGACTGTATTTTCAACCTAACAGTTAATGAGTTTCTAATGAGCAAGTCATATGAAGTAAATGAGGATCCTAATTGTTCTTCTGTAAAGGCTGATTTCCACATTTGATCTGTGAGAAGACTACTCCACTCAATATATTTTCCTAATTGCCTGGTGAACAGCGTGGCTGTCAGACGTGAAGAAATAAGTCTCCAGGCTTATCGGTTGGTAGGCTTAAAATGATGAGCAGGTGAAGGTTAATTGCAGCGTCTCAAGAGGTTGGTTTCATGCTTAGCAATAAATGGGCTTTGCAGAATATGCAAACTTTATCTAGGTATAGTGATGCTCTCAGACCTGCTATGCCTGCAGAAAAAACAAATCTCAAATATCTATCAGAAAGAAATCAGTTAATCTTAGAAACTCCTGAGGATCAGTCAAAACTCCATGCCACTATTAAATTCCCTGTCTTCAAGATTTCAACTAAGACCAAGAACTAAAACAGTGTAGTTATGTATACTGTGTGTGTTAGTTGTCCATCATCCAAGTTGAGGGGACACTTTTCCTTGACGTTGAGAGAATCTGAGCATCTGCTCTCCATGGCTTGGGGAGAGAGAATCCCAGCGGATCAGGTGAAGCACTGAGAGCTAGTTCAAGGGCAATCAGGATGCCACATCAGGGACCCAAAGGGAACAAGAGAGAACAGGATACAGGGGCACACTCAGCAACAAGGAGATTCAGATGCATTTCACATGTGCATTTTTTTTCCTAGAGGTCTCAAGTGTTAGGCTGCATCCTTAAGCCTCTTGTCGAGCCTTTGGCAATAACCATTGGAAACTCAATCACTGGGGCACATTCCTAGTAGAAACTTTCAAAGATACTATAAAGGACAACAAAGAAACATCGGTTCTTCCACCAAGTGGGTCTGACTCAATATGATATTTTTCATGGTCTGAATCATCTCGGGGCTAGGCTAATAATAACATCATCATAATAATACCCTATTTTCTTATTTCTTGAATACAAGGGTGGTTTGTTTTTTTATTTTTGTTTTCCACACTTTAACATCTCTGCAATGAAGATACATCTCACACGTATCAAAAGAAATTCACCACTGGTAAAGTGGTGATTCTCAACCTTCGCCACGCAGTGACGTCATCTGAAGGACTTTAAAAATACTGATACCGGGCTACTAATTTAATTGGCTTGAGATGCAGCCTGGGAATGTGGGCTTTTTGAAGTTCCCCCAGGTGATTCTAACATGCAGCCAGGGTTGAGAATGAAGGGGTAAGGGATGAGGGGGTGGCATGCACTCAGAGACAGTTTTTATTGCCTGTACATTTGGGAAATTAATAAGATGTGGGGATGGGGAGACCATCAGTTCATCAGTCTGTTACTTCTGTGGAGTTATTTGCATTGATAACTGGTAAACTTAAATTCACATCATAATTTCCACTTAAAAGATCTTCTAAAAGATCCCACTACAAGGCATTCCCTGTAGTGTAGTTAGGGCTCCACACTTCCGCTGCAGGGGGCCCGGATTTGATCCCTGGTCAGGAAACTAAGATCCCTCAAGTCACGTGGAACGGACAAAAAACAAAAAAACAAAAAAACTCACTACAATGTAGTATAGAAAAGAAAAAATATATTGTGTGTACACAAAATTAATCACATACTGAATAATGCAACTGAAGGCAATAAAAATAGCCAAAATTCTGAGACCAGATCACAGCTTTTCAATTGTTGGGACCAACAGATGTGTTAAAAAAACTATCCTTCAGATGTCCAAATCTGTCAAAAGCTTCCAGCTACTTTTCAAAAAAGCTCTTTACTTTAGTTATGTGTAATTCAGTTAGCGATAATACAAACAAAATAGCCAAGAGGGAAATACAAACAAGCAAACAAACAAAACCCTACAGAACGCACAGTGTTCTTTGGTATGTGTTTAAATTATTCTGCAGCATCACAAAGATGCTGACAAGGTCCAGATCATCAGCAGGGGTGACCTGACCGTTACATGTAGCTGCCAGTGGCCATAATTGAGAGAGAGGCATTTTAATATATATTTTTTTCTGGTACGCGGGCCTCTCACTGCTGTGGCCTCTCCCTTTGCGGAGCACAGGCTCCGGACGTGCAGGCTCAGCGGCCATGGCTCACGGGCCCAGCCGCTCCGCGGCATATGGGATCCTCCCAGACCGGGGCACGAACCGTCATCCCCTGCATCAGCAGGCGGACTCTGAACCACCGCGCCACCAGGGAAGCCCGAGAGAGGCATTTTAGACCCCAACTGTGATTGTCATTCTGAAGAGGAAAGTAGCATGTATTTGTGGGTATAAATATACACTGTGGTAAATTAGATTCTTTTTTAAGGTTGTATACATTTTATGTTGTATTTGGTTTTGTCCAAAGAACTGTCAATAATATTGTCAGTGGTGTATCTTACGATCTATAACAAATTTTCTTACAACTGAGAAATACTCTAATAATATAGTAGCTATATATTGGATCTCATTGTTTTCCATGCAATGCCCAAAGGCTTTAAGTGAATCATCTTACTTAATCTTCATCTTACCTACATATTTTTATTATAACCATTCTAGAAATGAGAACATTGAAGCACAGAGCAGTTAAGTAACTTGCCCAAAGTCACACAGCAAGCAAGTGCCGGGATTTGAACCTAGATGGCCTAACTTCAGGGCTCACGCTCTTAACCACTTGGTGATAGGGCACTGTGATTGCTGCACATAGGGTGTACCCCATACAATACCTTCAGTAAGTAGTTAATGAGCACGTATTAAATGCTATAAACATTGTCATAACAACTGGAGATACTAGCGAAGAAAATAGTCAAGGTCTCTACCTTCTTAGAGCTGATATTCTAACATCGAAATGCAAATAAGTAAATAAAGCTCAAGGTAATTTTAGGTAGTAATAAATACTATATCAGAAATTGAACAGGCTGATGAGATGCAAGGCTTCGGGGTGGTCACCAATGGCTTCCCTGAGGAGATGATGTTTGGGCTGAAGAGGCGGGGGTGGGGACGGGGGGCTGGGGGGTGGCACAGGGGGCAGGGGGGTGGATTGGGAACGGCAGGGGCAAAGGCCTTGGGGCAAAAGGAAGCTTTGTGTGTCCAAGGAGCTAGAGTCAGTTCGGCTGACAAGCAGTGAGAGGAGGGGAGAGAGAGAGGAGCGCAGCACCAGGTGTGTGTGTGCTTGGGGCGGGATTGGGCCAGACCACTGAGGCTCCTGCAGGCCAGGCGCACCAGCTGGGAGTCTGGTTACAAAAAAACAAACTTGACTCTGGCTGACCTAAAGACACAGAAGGAAGGTACTGGAAGGGCAGGGAGCAGCTCAGAAAGATGGGATCCAGGGCAGCTCTAGGTATCAAGGGAGCAGGAACTGACGCGCAACGGCCTTCTCCAAGCCCCCGAGACCGTATACTCCCGCAGTGCCTCATCTCTTAGTCTCTGCTCAAGATTTGATTCCAGAAAGACAGTGTCTGCTTTGGCTTCGCTCCAGTGTCTGCCTCTTAGCTGACATCAGGACCTAGAACCCCAACTACTGCATCTGATCTGTGTGCTGTTTCCAGAAAGGTAGGGGACGCGTGCTGGCACCCAAATGAACAAAGCAAAGGGACGGGTTCTATCCAGGTCATGTTTTGAATGAATGAATGCTGCTTACGCCTGTGCCTTCAGTTTCTGGGATGCAGGGTCAGGGGTGGTTTGGGGGGCGGGCGGTGTGTGTTTACAAAAGCAAATGTTTTAGAAATGGTAGGAAGAGAGGAGGCTTAATTTCAATCTCTGCAGAGAATGAACAGTGAAGGGGGATGTTCTCTTCAGTACTGACTTTATATCTCAGGATTCTAAACGCTCACAACTTATTTAGCTCAGAAAACAACAGAGCTTCTATAACTCAGTCGAAACTGGGACCACAGCCAATTCTACCTAATAGAAATTTCCAAGCAATGAACACAGAAATCGTTGCCTCTAAGCTACTCAGAACTGAGCTGGGGATTTTTTCTCATGGCATAAAGAGTCACGCAGTTGATTTTTAAAAATTATTCTTTGGGTCCTGATCATTTGAAAATCTGCCTCAACATGAGCTGTAAAGTCACAAAAACCAGTTTCCCAGCCCAGATCAACCACTTATTAGATATAAGCTTAGACACGTTAATTAACCTCCATCAGCCTTAGTTTGTGATAAACTGGAGATAATAATGCCTACACCATAGGGTGATTGTAAGGACGGAGTTAGAAAATACGTTGCGTGCCTAATACAGCACCTCTTTGGGATTCCTCTTGATTAAGCACTTGTTGATCCTTGCCGTGAGAATGCTCTGCATACAATTAAAAAATACATTGCTAGGGGCTTCCCTGGTGGCGCAGTGGTTGAGAGTCCGCCTGCCAATGCAGGGGACACGGGTTCGTGCCCCGGTCCGGGAAGATCCCACATGCCGCGGAGCGGCTGGGCCCGTGAGCCATGGCCGCTGAGCCTGTGCGTCCGGAGCCTGTGCTCCGCAACGGGAGAGGCCACAACACTGAGAGGCCCATGTACCGCAAAAAAAAACACCATTGCTAGTATGTTTACATTAGTGTGGATGTGGAGGGGGAAGAAAGTTGACGCAAGGTTTTGGCCTTGAATAAATTTAAAAGATTTACATTCCTTGGGAATATGGTTCATGCCAATGTTTCTTAGGACAAGTAATAATAATCATCGTTACTATTACTTTCGTGCTCACAATGTCCCAGGCACTATTCCAAGCACTTCATATTTATTTCCTTATTTAATCTATACAGCAACCCCATGAGGTTGGCCTTATTATTATCCCGCATTTTAAAAATTAGAAAGCTAGAACAAATAAAGTTTGTGTATGTGCCCAAGGTCACACAGTTGGTGGGTGACAGAGCTGGGAGTTGAACCCCTACGTGTTGGTCCTGGGGCCTTCACTCCTAACCATTCTGCTTCACTTTCCACATAGCAAAGAAGCACTAATCTACACACTACCTCACCCATGGGCAACTCCCTCCTTTGCATACAAGTTGTTCCATTTGGAGTAACAAATTAAGCCTCCAGTTATAAAGTTATGTGTGTTGCATGGATCCACAAAGAAATCAAAGAATGGAATGGTGGTTGCCAGAGGCTGGGGGAGGTGGGAATGAGGAATTTCTAATCAACAGACATAAAGTTTCAGTTAAGCAAGATGAATAAGTTCTAGAGATCTGTTGTGCAACACTGTACTTAAAGTTAACAATACTGTATTGTGCACTTAAAAATTTGCCAAGAGGGACTTCCTTGGTGGCACAGTGGTTAAGAATCCGCCTGCCGATGCAGGGGACACGGGTTCGAGCCCAGGTCCAGGAAGAGCCCACATGCCGCGGAGCAACTAAGCCCGTGTGCCACAACTACTGAAGCCCACACGCCTAGAACTACTGAAGCCCGCACCTAGAGCAACAAGAGAAGCCACCGCAATGAGAAGCCCACGCACTGCAACGAAGAGTAGCCCCTGCTCGCCGCAACTAGAAAAAGCCCACGCACAGCAACAAAGACCCCACGCAGCCATAAATAAATAAATAACTTAAAAATAAATAAATAAAAATAATAATTTGCCGAGAACATAAATCTCATGTTGTGTTCTCATCCCAATAAAACAAAACAAAATAAAATTAAGTAATAAAATGAGAGGTTTATGCCCAGGACCTGGAGGAATTCTGAAGGAAACCTGGTCTCCCTGAAACCTGGCCCTTGGCCTTGGCCTCCTCGGAGGACCGGAGGATCGCTAAGCTATTGTAAAGATGCTCTCTTCTCTAGGCTTTATTGTCCTATTTCGTGTCCTGGAGGATAGAGGACAAAGCCAACTCCAGGCAAAATTCCGAAGTAAACAAGGTGTCTCTTTGACACATTCTCTTTCCTTTCTGTGTCCATCACTTCTCACCAGGAATACAGTATCCAAAGCACTGAAAATTTCCAACAGTGACAACTTACCCCATGCCTCAGGAGCTCAATCTCTTTTCCATTTCCCTCATTTATCAAATCTCCCAGTCTTCAATTTCCAGGTTATTGCTGTGACAGGGTAATAAACTCCAATATAGTTTCTTGCAACTTCCTACTAAGATATCCATAGAAGCTTCTTAACATATAAAAGTTTCAACAGCATTAAAAATCCTATCAACCATCTGACAGTGCCTAAAAAGAATTCACACCAATGTCAGCATAAAGGGGGCTAACAATTGTGGCCAAAATGCAAAAGGAATTTATTGAAATAAACAGGCTTTACCCCCTGGGACAGAGCAGCATGGTCACCTGGGAAGGAGAGAAAAAGAGGCTTGAGTCACCCCACTATCAGCACCCAGCTCAGGAATGCAGGTCCTGCACAAAATAACACGCAGGGACCTATGCCCTGCTGCAGCCAAGAGGGGAACTACTTCTTTTTTTTGGTTTGTTTTTTGTTTTTTGTTTTTTTTGCGGTACGCGGGCCTCTCACTGCTGTGGCCGCTCCCGTTGCGGAGCACAGGCTCCGGACGCGCAGGCTCAGCGGCCATGGTTCACGGGCCCAGCCGCTCCGCGGCATGCGGGATCCTCCCGGACCGGGGCACGAACCCGCGTCCCCTACATCGGCAGGCGGACTCTCAACCACTGCGCCACCAGGGAAGCCCGGGAACCACCTCTTTTGTATGCATTCACGACTATACCTCTCAGCGCACCCATGACAGCTGTATGCAGACAGGATGCTCTGCCGTGGAGGTGATGCTGGCACCTGAGGGCAGGGGCAGAAGATCTTCAGAGGCAAGCCATTCTCAGGGTGTTTTGCTAATATTCTTGAGGACAAAAATGAAAGAGAAGGAGTTAGGAGCAGGGAGACTAGAGAGAAAAGAAGTTTTTAAGCTGCAGCCATTGCTGGCATTAAGGACACTGTAAACAACTGCTTTGGGTGAAACTGCTTTTTTTCTTCTTTTTTCCCCCTTTTTTGTTAAAATGCCTTAAAGGGACCTCTGATTATACAACAGGAAAGCCCCAGCCCATCCCAGTAGGGGTGGCTGAGAGAATGCGGAGCTAAATAGCTCTCTGCAGTAACGTGAGTGTTTCATCTTTGTGCAGGTAAGGTTTGGGGAGAGGGGTTTGTTTGTTTCATTTTAAGGGACTTCTTTTTTTCTCCTGGCGGCCCAAAGATTACACTTGGTGGTCCCAAAAGAAAGAGGAGATGGAAAAAACCACTCTAATCGAAAAGGGTGGTCTCTAGGAACATGGAAGCAGAATAGGACCCAAGGAAAGAAACAGTCAGTAAGGAATTCCCTCTGACACAGTTTGTCTAATGGTCTCTGGCCTCGATGCTGTCTAAACTCTGATTTCAAGATATCTCCTGTGTTGTGACATAATTCTCTTCTATTATCACCCTCCCTGCCGAGTCTTTAGAGAAGCCTAACTTCTATAACCCAGTGCCAGTTTTAAGCGAGAAGTGCCTCACTGCTTGAGAGTGAGTGATCTGGGGATCGGAGGGTTAAACTAAAATGCCCGGGAATGACTGAATAAGCCAGCACCCAAGTAACATGGATAGTGATTCTTCCAACACATGTAGTGCACTCAGTAAGGAGGACTCTAAGTGCACTCAGTAAAGAGGAATAAAGAAATAAAAATTTCTTAATTTTATTACATATTTGTACTTATTTTTAAGTTTCCTTCTGTTTCCTATATTAACTCTTTTTTGATTGTGTGTCAGTTCTGTCTGTTGGATCCATGCGTGTCAATCTGTTGGCTTTCCTTAAATGTTTCGCTGTATTTGTGTTGAGGGTATGTTGAACTATACTGGTAGCAGCATGTTGTTTTTGCTTTCATACCAGTGAGACTGTTCCCCTGCAGTAGAATTGTTCAGGGCAGAGGAGGCTGTGGATGGAATAGGTGGCTCTTCCTCAGGAAAAGCATTCCCAGCCCTCCTGTGGCTGCAAGGTACCTGGGACATTAATCCATTTCTCTTGCCCAGATCTCCACTCTTGAGGCATCACGTTTGAGGAGACTCACTCCAGGAGTTATATTCCCAGCTCTGCCCTAAAGGTCACCATAAAAGTATAGGTAATGACTCACCTGGTAATTTAATTTCCCGGGGGGCGGGGCGGTCAGGTGTATCAGGTGTCCCCCAAGACCAACCTCATGTTCAGTGATTTGCTAAAAGGACTCAGGACGAAGAGGTAGTTATACTTACAGGTACAGCTTATTGAAATGAAAGGATACAAAACGAAACCAGCAAAGGGAACAGGCGCATGGGGCAAAGCCTGGAGGAAACCAGGCAGAAGCTTTCCAGAGTCCTCTCCCAGTGGAGTCGCACAGGGGGCACCTAATTCCTCCCATGGCACCGTGTGGCAATACTTGCAAAGTGTGTCTGCCAGGGAAGTTCACTGGCCTCATCGTCGAGCTTTTTATTGGAGGCCGGCCACGTACAGACCCTCTGCCAAACACGTGTCAAAATTTCAGACTCCCAGAAGGAAGCAGGTGTTCAGCATGAACATATTGTTTGCACAGTCTAGACACAGTGAACTGTCCTTATCATTAGGGAATGGTGGGAAAACTCCTGAAATCCAAGTTCCCAGATGCTAGACAAGGGCCAACCTTGCAAGCAGGGCTTGCTAAGAACAGGTGTCTCAGGGCTGCTATGTCAACTATTTTCTGCACAGTCTCCCAGAGGCCCCTCTCCCCAGCCCCCATCACCTCTGATCTTAGACTTGTTCCGGATTCTGTTGGGTAAGCTCAAGTCTTGGAAACCCTGTAAGATCTCAAGATCTCTGGTTTTATTCAGTTTTGCCATTAGTACATAAGAAGCTCTCAAAAACAGGTGTTACATAAATGCGTCATGTAAAAAGAAAAAAATTGGATAATTTAAAACCTGAAAGAAGATACTCTGAAATATATTAACAAAGGAAAATGCTATTACATGAGACTTTTATTTGTCTTTTGTTTTTTGTTTTTTTTTTTTGCGGTATGCGGACCTCTCACTGTCGTGGCCTCTCCTATTTGTTGTATTTTTATATGCCTTCCAAATTTTCTAGAATAAACACATACTATTGCTATAATTACAAAACAAGTAGAAATAAATGTTATTTTCCAACAAATCTGAGTGTTGGTCCTGTAGATTAGATGCAGAATCTGCAGGGATGGGCCCAGACCCACTGGATAACTTTGACCTCAGGGATATTTTTGGCCACAGGCATTCTGAGTGAGGCCCACATCACAAAGCATTTGTCCTTTGGAACTCAAACTTAGTGTTGTTCTCTTCCATTCAGTCTTCATAAATAAACTTGGAAAATACAATGGTCAACACTTAAAGAAGATTTGTCAACTGATAAACTGAAAATAAAAAATCAGAAAATCCACTGATGTTTCTCAGCTTCCAGTGGCAAATGCTACAACCTATAGTGATGCAATCAACTTTTAGCGATCTCCACTGACGGATGGAAACAATTTTTAAAAATTTTTAATTACTTTCCAAGCATATCTTCCTAAGGTTAATATTAAAACTTAGCTTGTAGGAGGAGGAATCCTAAACACATTCTAGGTAGCAGTGGGAAACGATCCTAAATGTTTTTCAGTTTGGCATCAGCAATACAACAGTTTACGTTGTTACCACTTATTATGACTTATGATAACCAGCAAGGATTCAACATTAAGTACCCAGTTTGTCAATACCCGGCTACTCTGAGTAATGCCAACTCTTTATTTCCCCCCTCGTAGATGAACTTAGTTTCTTCATCACTTCAATCCCTTTACGGCAAGAGAACTGTACATCTATAGCTAAACTACATTTTCCACAATGGGAAGAAAAAAATGTCATTAAAACTATAGATCAGATCTAGCAATTATATTCCCAACAGAAATGGGGGGCCTGTGTGCAGTAAAAACATGTACCAATATCTTTATGGCGGCTTTGTTCATAATTACCAAAAACTGGATACAACCCAAATGTCCATCAACAGTGGATACATAAAACGTGGATAACTAAAAAAGGATAAAATTGTGCTACATTCATATAACGGAACACTATACACCAATGAAAAGCTATGAAGTTTGGCAAGAACACAAAACGTACAGACATAATGTTGAGTAAAAGAAGTCAGGCAAAATAGAGATGCACTGTATAATTAATTCCATTTATGCAAAGTTTAAAACAGGCAAAAGTAATTTGCAATATTGGAAATCAGGGTAGTGATTACCCTTAGAGAGGGAGACAGGGAAGGGGCACAAGAGAGGCTTCCGAGCTGCTCGTAATATTCTGTAGCTCCGTCTTGGTGGAGTTTGCACAAGTTATTCATTTGTAAAAATTCACTGTGATAAAAACTTAAGATTTATACATCTGTCTGTATACTTTACTGCTATAAAAATATTACTCATGGGGACTTCCCCGGCGGTCCAGTGGTTAAGGCTCTGCGCTTCCAATGCAGGGGCATGGGTTTGATCCGTGGTCAGGGAACTAAGATCCCACATGCTGCGTGGCGTGGCCACAAATAAATAAATAAATAGATAAAATTGTAAAAAATAAAATAAATATTAACCAAAAAGGAGGGTTTTACAAAGAGCTTATACATCAAAAACAGACATAGTAATTACGGTTCTTTTAGTAAATGTTCAATAACTCTAAGAACCTGACCAACAGTATATATGTAATGCCTATTTCTCCAGATTTTATGCGTCTTTGAGTCGGAGGAATCTCGTTAACTCCAGCGCAAATGTCTGGGTCTTGCTCCCATTTTCCATAGCAAACCTCCACGCCCTGTGCACCAAGTCGTGTGTTTCTGGGAGCCTCCATGTGCTCCCAGTCATGCTGGCAATTCCTCTGCCCATTGAGCCAAGTGCTTCCTCCAGACCCTCTAAGCTGTGCAGAAGTGAAGCACAAGAGATTGAGTCACCTGCTCAGGTGGGATGTTAAAACAGTGTTTCTTGGATCTGAGGATTTTTTATAAAGCTCAGTGAGAAGACTCTTTCAGTTTTTACTGACGGCCTTCTACGTGCTCGTGGAAATCATGCGTCTAGATACTTAGACCAGGGTATCAAGAAACTGCTACAGTGCCCCAATCAGACTTACTGCTCCCCTCTGACAGCTAAGGTTTCTTGCTCAAGCTCATCAGCAGATTCCTTCTACCCTTAGGGTGATTTCTTGCCCAGGAAACTCCTCAGCCTCCAGCAGCCTCCCACAGCTGGACATGCCCTCACCCCAGCAGCGGGAAGGGCATGACTTCTTTCCCCATGATTCCAACCTTCCCTGGGTGTATTGATGTCACTCAGGCCTGTCTCACCAGTTCACTGATGTGCTCAGACAGGTCTGAAAACCTGTGATAGACCCCAGATAAACCAGTGTAGCAATCCCTCTACTCTGCTACTTTAATATTCGCAAACTCAGATGCTTGACTCATATGGGAGCCCAAGCCACCAGTATACCCAACTCTGAGTGTGTTCTAAATCTAGCATAAGAATGTTAAGATTCTTACAGACACAGACGTAGAGAATGGACCTGAGGACACGGGGAGGGGGAAGGGTAAGCTGGGACGAAGTGAGAGAGTGGCACTGACATATATACACTACCAAATGTAAAATAGATAGCTAGTGGGAAGCAGATGCATAGCACAAGGAGATCAGCTCGGTGCTTTGTGACCACCTAGAGGGGTGGGATAGGGAGGGTGGGAGGGAGATGCAAGAGGGAGGAGATATGGGGATATATGTATATGTATAGTTGATTCACTTTGTTATACAGCAGAAACTTACACAACAATGTAAAGCAATTATCCTTCCATAAAGATGTTTTAAAAAATGTAAAAAAAGAAAAAGAATGTTAAGATTCTTAACAGAATGTTAAAATCTTCTTTTTTAAAAAGACTTCTTCAATGTTCTGTGTGAGAATAAATTATTACTTTAGATGTCAATACATCTACATCTAAGATTTTGAAAGGGAGAAAGTACCACCTATTTTATGCTCTGGCTAGAGGGATGAAACTAATCAATTTTGATTCATCTTCTTCAGAATACAGGTAATTTTTGTTTGCTTGTTTTTCTTTTATTTTATTCAAGTATAGTTGATTTACAATATTGTGACACACACACACATATATATATATATTCTTTTTCATCAGAATATAGGTAATTTTTTCAGAGTGCATAAATATCTGGAACAAAGAAAGAGAAATAAAGCAATAATTAAAATTGAAATCACATCCTTTGCTGAACCACTGGATGGCCTGAGATGTTGAGTTCAAATAGCAAATTCCTCCACCTGCTGGTATAAACTTGACTCTGCAGTTCTCACACTTAAATCTCAAAAATATAAAATGATGATTTGTCATGAAAATTATGGATGGAGTGAAACTTCATGTTTTCATCTTCAACTGGAAATGTATTGTGATCCCATGACTAATATACTATGATTCAAGGGTGTGGAGGAAGAAATAGCACTTCTAAGAAGAAAGAGAAACAGCTGTTGTCATTTGGCTTCAAGACGAATACAAGATGCTCTTTCCTTCCTGTGAACTGAGCACTTAAGTTCTGGGCTAACTGTTTTTTCCTTCAGCATATACTCTGCCTTGTATTTTCATGTGAGTGTGGTGCCTTAACCTAGTTTAAAAGTTCTTGGTAAGGCAGAGACCGTGGCCTGTATTTTTTGTACCATTAACAGTGAGCACAGTTCCTTGCATACAATGGGTGCTCATTCAATGATTGATTTGTTGACTTTCCAAGTTGGTCCATTCTTCCAGTTCCTTCTTTAACCAGGAACATGACCAAAAGGGAGTCCTCTATAGTCATTGTTGTAAAATGACCACTCCCACGATATACTTAAGTATAAAGGGGAGAGGGGAAGCAGATAAAGAGAGGGAGTGAGTTCCCAGGAAACCAGGGACTGGGGAAACAATGTGCCTGGCTACTCTGTCATCAGTTTGGTTCACTGATGTATCCCAAGTGCCCAGCAAAAGGCTGGACACATAGTAGTTTCTTAACAAATATTTTTAAAATAAATCAATAAATTAAAACATTGAATTTGAAAAACAGAGATAGGCTATGCTATGCGAACCTATGCTGAATGAACTCTAGTACAAACAAGAAATGCAAAAAGAAAAGCCCGACATTTGTGCATGAGATCAGCTTTTAATACATCATCCAGACTCCCAGGCTCCATCCTTGAAAACATTAAAGGAAAAGGAAGCTATTTTCTTCTCTGTAATATGTTTTAAGCTGATAAATGTTACCTCAAATCCAAGCATCCTATTGGTTAGAGCTTTAAAGATGGATGATTAACAGCTCAGAGAAGTTAAAAGTGTTTGCATTTGAGAACCTGGTGTTTGGGATTCCTTCAGTTTACTCCTTAAGAGAACAGAATTCTAAAGAACAGTAATATTTGTATGGCAGCTATATGTTTTATAGGTAGTCCCCGCAATAAATCTATTACGCACAAAGAACAAGTGAAAATGTGGACCAACTATGGTCAGCACGACAAAGTCCCTGAGACAAGGTGGCGGGGAGGCTGTCTCTAGTGCACGTTGCATCCTGATTATCTGCTGAAACCCTAGGCTTAGCACACTTCTCACTTCCCTTCCTCTGTCAGGATTTGTTCATATCTCCTTGCAAAACTTTCCCAGAATTTATCTCCTATAAATGTTATTCATTCCCATAACAAGGTGAAAACTTTTTCGGAAACATGAGTCTTGTTGCATTAGTAATAATACCAGAGGGTAAAGCAGATACAAACAGTATGAAAACTCAGGTGCGTACAAAATGCAGCTTTATTTGTTATATATAATTTGAATTTCTAATTGGAACACTCATTCCTCCAGGAAAGGGAAAATGTGATCTCACTTAATTGGCCCATTCACTCCAAGCACCAGTGGCAGGGGATTGGGGGTGGGAAGCCCAGGCCTTGACAAGTCTCCCCCTGGGTATTTTCTGAGTCAGCCTTCGGCATCCGGTCTTCACCCAAGGGCTGCCCCACGCCTCCCTGGGGATGGGGAGTCTCTGGGATCGTGTCTAAGCCCAGCCTCCTCCCTGAGGTCCTGCTACTTCCCCTGGATCTTCCAGACAAGCAGGGCCACACCCCAGGCTGCTCCCTGGGGTTTCTGCTGCCTCCCCAGGGAGGCAGGCTCCCTCCAGGCTCCTTGCTCCAAGATCAGTGACATCTCTACTCCCCTCACACCCACTGTGATAGCTTCTCACTCCTGTGAGTCTTCTCAGACCCCTGGCTCTCATTCAGCATCTCCCAAATGTTAACCTAGACCAGCTACAAACCAGGAAGGCTACGTCCTTCCTCAGCGAGTAGGAGCACAAGGTAGAGTGGAAAAGTAAACCACCAGGAGAATAAGGGAAATGCTGACTAATATTTCAAAACATAATCCCATCCTGGGCTTCCCTGGTGGCGCAGTGGTTGAGAGTCCGCCTGCCGATGCAGGGGACACGGGTTCGTGCCCCGGTCCGGGAAGATTCCACATGCCGCGGAGCGGCTGGGCCCGTGAGCCATGGTCTCTGAGCCTGCGCGTCCGGAGCCTGTGCTCCACAACGGGAGAGGCCCCAACAGTGAGAGGCCCGCGTACCGCAAAAAAAAAAAAAAAAAGGCCAGAGAACAGTATAAAACAAACTAAGGGGACAGGGTAAGTAGGTCAGCTAAAGTGCAGTGAGAATTCATGCTTACTTAACAGATCCCAAACCTGAAAACAATATGCAAATATTTGAAAACCTCTTCAGCCTCTTACCCGTTAAGTGATCTTGAGCAAACTACTTAACTTCTCCAAGCCTCGGTTTCTTCATCTACAAAATGAGAAGAAAAATAGAACTTGCCCTACAGAGCTGATAAGAGGATTAAATGAGGGAACACACATTAAGAGCCTAGCCAGAGCCCTTGGAAAATGCTAGCTGCAGATTCGATGAATCTGAAAGTGGTGTGCCAACACAGTAAGCCCTACTTTGGAACATAGTGGCTGTTAACCTATGTTTGTTATCTGATATCTTTCTGGTGGTTACCAGAATGGGCCTCATAGACCTCCAACTGCAGGGAGCATAACTGACCAAGGGCCACGGATGTCCTTGCTGGGCTTGTGAAAAGGCCACGCCTCCCCAGGTTGCTCCCAGCAATGGCTAAGAGAGCATGGTGACTTCTCTGACGGTTGGCTTTGGTGCCAGAATTGCCAGTGGCTTTGCTGGATCTTCCTGGGACTGAGGGCAGTCTGGGATCGTCCCTCCCATTGTTCCCCCCCTCTCTTCTTCACTGGGGGTCAGACTTGCATCATAGCCTGAAACTCTACCAGGCTAACTTGGCTCCTTCCCCATTTTCTTGCCCGCAGGCATTTGCCCTAACAAAATCCTTGCATGCTGAATCCTGTCTCGCCATCTGCTTCTCTGAAGACCCAGACTGACACGCTTTCCCACGTTCTTTTCTGAAGTGGCCAACTTACACTTGTCTTGTGAGGTCTGCACGGTTTGTTCAGCTATTCGCAAGGGCCATTTCATCAGAGCAGCCATGAGGAAGCCACAGCTGAGAAACAGGAATTAACAGGGGTCATCGTTGCACAGGCTGGTGTGAACAGAGGTGAGCCACATAAGGCTGACACTTTTTCAGAGAACCACAGTTTTGGGTGTTTCTAGTCAGGGAGAGGCTGAAGGAACGGTTTTTAAAGATCGTAATCTTCTTGGTCAAGTAACTTAACCTCTCTGGGCCTCAGTGTCCTAGACCAGTACAGAATGAGCAGATGTCCTAGACCAGTACAGAATGAGCAGATGAGCTTTCAAAGGGACCTGGGAGACCATAAGCTCTGTGTTTCCCAAACTTTAGTTACATTTGTACACTTTTAGGCCAACCCATGTGCCACCCAAATGCTAACTTTTCTTCAAGTAAATTCACTTTAACTTAAAATTTAAAAAGCGAAGTTTATGTCAGAGTGTTAACTGGAGAAGTATCATTCACCGTAAGTGGAAGACAACGTTATTAAATTCTTGTTAGATGCTAAAACCTGAAGAAGGTGTAGAGTCTGGACCTGCTTTCTGTTAAAAATATAGATTAACAAGTGTTAGAGACCTGCTAACACCAAATACTTTCTAGAAAGAATGGAAGAGAAGTGAAAAGACTATCTGACAATGTGATTCATTGTCATTCAAGACTAGCTCTATGCCACACTCCTAAGTCACCCCTTTCACATGGGCTTGGACATCCCTCCCCTCATGCTGTAGTTTGGACATTCTACCATTCACAGTTTTTCCACTTTGAGAGATGAGCAACTCAGGGGTGTAGGTTTACTAACTGGCTACAGAATCAAGCAAATAGTGTGTTTATTAGTTCATCATTATCCTGGGTTTCCGACAAGAACTTAGTCCATCTAAGTAGATAGGGGGGCTAGGATCCACCTATTTGAAATTTTCTTAAACGAAACTAAGAAGCAGCGAGTTTGCCTTTGGTGGCTTCCATCTCTTCTTTTGCACCCCCTAATTCCTCACTCCCCATCCAAGTACCCAGACAATTCTTTTGCCTTTTGCTGTTCAGGCCTCCCTGGGAGTAAGATCTACTCAGACCTAGCTTCCCCTCATCTCACTGCTCTACCCTATTTTCCATCTAACTGTTGAACTATTTCACACCAACCTGTGACTGACCCACAACTGGCTTAATGCTGTGACCATCCTAGAGGTATTCAAAACTGCTTTTAGAAACATATTTGTTATCATCTAATTTGTCAAGAGACCTGCCCTTTCAGCCTCCCCTCAAATTTTACCATAGAGACCTGGTTATTTTAAGATCAACTTTTTTTTTTTCATTTATTTAATTTATTTTTTATTTAAGTATGGTTGATTTACAATATTAGTTTCAGGTGTACAACACAGTGGTTCAACATTTTTATAGATTATACTCCATTTAAAGTTATTACAAAAGAATGGCTATAGTCCCTCTGCTGTACAATATATCCTTGTTGCTTTTTTTTTTGGCTGCGTTGGGTCTTTGTTGCTGTGCGCAGGCTTTCTCTAGTTGCGGCGAGCAGGGGCTACTCTTCGTTGCCGTGCGCGGGCTTCTCATTGCAGTGGCTTCTCTTGGTGCAGAGCACGGGCTCTAGGCACTTGGGCTTCAGTAGTTGTGGCTTGCAGGCTCTAGAGCGCAGGCTCAGTAGTTGTGGTGCATGGGCTTAGTTGCTCTGTGGCATGTGGGATCTTCCTGGACCAGGGCTCGAACCCATGTCCCTGCATTGGCAGGCGGATTATTAACCACTGTGCCACCAGGGAAGTCCCTCATTGCTTATTTATTTTATACCTAGCAGTTTGTATATCTTAATCCCCTCCCCCCCTTCTCTCCACTGGTAACCACTAGTTTGTTCTATCTGTAAGATCAACCATTTTGACGCTGCTCCACTCTCACTTTTAATTCAGGGTATTTCTGGCCTCATCCAGATGGCCAGACCCTCATCCTTGTGTCTCCTAAATGCTTTCCTATGCAGGTCATCAGTACTACAGGCACTGCATATTGTAACTCAGTCCTGGCTCTGCCCCAAAGGCCTAGAGTCTAAAGCCCTGACATTGGGAGGACAAGGGGTCTGGATATTTTGCTAGACCTATGAGATCTGAAGTTTTATTTTGATGGTGAGAGCTGCATTTAGCCTGAGTCAAATAATCCTCCCCCACACACCACATCAACTCAAAATAATCAGCTTTGGTTTATTATTAACAGTAAAGTCCATTAATAAGTTGCACTAAGATTTTTTGGGGGGAAATTCAATTCTGGCAATGGACTGTTTCTAAAATAATAGATTAATACCACATCTTACTGAAAAAGAAAAAGCCTCTGACATCCTTTGCCAATGTTTAAACACACACACACACACACACACACACACACACGCGCGCGCGCACACACCAATAAATACCACCTACGCTGGAGGTGAATGGTGCAAAGATCAGCCTGTACTGCAGAGTAACACAGACTGCTTTGTTTCCTGTAAACGAGGCAACCAGCCCAGTGAGTTATCCCTTCATTTTACAGGACACACCTTTCTTTTTTCTCCTCCCTCCACCCTGCCTTCGGTTAAACAAGAGGCCAAAGGTGAAAGCCCCTGCCACCTAATCAGCCTGAAGGTCCAACTCAGAACTTCTGATTCTCACTAACTTGTCTGTACAGATGAGCAGTAGGATGCTTTGACAGGGCAAGCATGAGTCTAAGAGTCAAGAAGCCCGAATTCCTGACTCCTCAAAAACTAAATGAAAGCAAAGGGGGTGCCCTGGCTTTCTTTTCTGATCCTAGATGGGGGGATGTCAAGGACTGACAGGGACATGGGACAACCGAAGTAAAAGAGTGCTGACCCTCCAGGATCCCTTCCGAAGCTTGTGGTAGAACCCATTCCAGGTGAGAAATAACAGCAATAATAATAGCAAATAAACCTCCGTAAAACAAAAGTTTGCCAGCAACCTGCTGTTATCTGAAAACTGGGTTCGCCTCTTGGTGGGTGTCGAGCCCAAAGACACAACCAAGCCAAAGATCGGGAGAAGGAAGAATTTATTACTTGCAGCAAGTAAGGAGAACACGCGGAATCCTTCCCAAAGCAGAGTCTCCCTGAACAGCAAAACTGGGGATGTTTTAAGCTAAGGGTACATGCATATTCATGAAAGGGCTGGAGGAGAGGAGAACTCAGCAAAGAATTGGGGCAAAGGTAGACAGAAGCCAAGCTTTCCTTGACTTAAGTCATTAGGGTCAACATCATCATTGCACCCTCCGCCTGGCTGGGGGGCCTTAGTTCCTGCAGACCTCAAAGATGGGTATCAGATTGCTATGTATATCACTTGAGGAGGAACTAGGACTCTGTTTTATCACTGAACCATTATTTCTTGACTGCTTTTCCTTTGTTCCTGCATTCCCTTACTTCCCTTAAGATCATTAATCACTGAGACCTCTTCAAGGACAAGCACCGTGGCCAGCCTTAGATCACAACATGGCTTAGGCCAAAAATGCCTTCTCTTATGTCAAGAAAGCCATGCAGGTGGTTCTCCCATCTCCAGGGACCTTCCCCCCCTGCCCCCCATCTGCTTACAACGCTTTCACACCAGACATCCTCCTTCTACCCAAGACTCTAGAGTGGGGAGGCAGGACAAATTCCCTCCTCTACTCACCCCCCAGCCCCATTCCCCAGATCCGAAAGGAGGCGTCAGTGTCCACGTGAGTCACCAAAGGTCCCACCTTCAACTGCCAAGAGGATTCAGCCCAGGTCCCTGGCCGCCAGCCCCCCACCTCCACCCCCTGGCATATCGGGTGCGCGGAGGTCGCGACAGGTGCTCTCCCACCGCCCTACGCGCCCTGCCCGACCCAGAGTCAAAGGGAGGGGCCAGGGTTTCCCTCCGCCTCTCAGGAGGGCGGGCTGCAACCCCGGGCGGCGCCGCACCGAGGGGCGGGCGTCAGACTTTTCGCCGACTCAAAAGCGGCGAGAGGCGCGGGGCGACTCCGCCCCTGTCCTGCCGCCGGGCGTCCGGAGCCGCACGTCCTGCTCGCCGCCGCCATGGCCAAGCCCCTGACCGACCAGGAGAAGCGGCGGCAGATCAGCATCCGCGGCATCGTGGGCGTGGAGAACGTGGCCGAGCTGAAGAAGGGCTTCAACCGGCATCTGCACTTCACGCTGGTCAAGGACCGCAATGTGGCCACCCCCCGCGACTACTTCTTCGCGCTGGCGCACACGGTGCGCGACCACCTGGTGGGGCGCTGGATCCGCACGCAGCAGCACTACTACGAGACGTGCCCCAAGGTACGCGCCCGTGCGCGGGGGGGCGGGGAGAGGGGGAGGGGGGCTCCTCGCCGCCCCTCGCCGGGTCGTGCCCTTCCGGGACGGCGCGAGTCCAGCATCCGGGCGCCGGGGCGGTGTCCGCGGCGGGGATGGGTGGAGACCCCGGAGTGACCTCTCCTCACCCCGTTCTTGCCCCACGCGAAGTCCCGCGTAGAGCGTCTGGGCGGCGGGTGGGCAGCCCAAGGGGCAGATGCGGCCCTCCGCCAACACCCCGTTCACATCTCGTGGGCCTCACTGCGCTTCCTGCCCCTGGGCACCAACTGGAGCCGACGCCCAGGCCTCCCTCGCCTGTCCACTTGCTTCACAAACTTTTTTGGAGCATTCCTCTCAGCGTTTACTCTGAGATGTCGGGCGGCTCCTCTCTGTATGCCAGACACAGTTCTCGGCCCCAGGCAGTCGACCCAGAACAAAACGGATGAGAACCCTGCCTCGGGGAAGCTGAATGTTTAGGGAGGGAGACAAATGCAAAGGTCGTCAAACGGTAATAAGAATTAAGGGGGGGTAGGTGGGGAAGAGTGGGAAGAAGGTGCTTCAGAGCCCATAGAACTTTTGGAGGACTAGATGGGGGTTTCGCGGGAGACCCGGGCTTGTCGTAGGTACTGCCCGAGTGTGGTGAAGAGGGAGGGGTAGAGGTCCCACCCCATGGTCAGAGCTCTGAGCGACCCCCGGCCCCTCGCCCAACACGCAGTTCCTAGGAGTGGGTTGTGGAGCTTCTGGACTTCCTTGATTCCTGCGGACTGGAGACCGAGGGCCAGGCCACCCGGGAACTGCTGAGGAGTGCTGTTCACAGACCACCCCTACCCAGTGCGCGGGGGCTGGAGTGGACGCTGCTGGGCGCACGGACGAACACTACTTCCACCTGGCCAACCTGGGAAGGCGGGGTGGGGAGGACTGAGTAGGACTTGGCGGCCAGAGGGATTGTGTTGTGTAGAGTGCGGGTGAGAGAGCAGCTCTGGCAGCAGCCGTGAGGATGGTTGTGAGTGTTGAGAGAGGAAACTGGAAACGCTGGCTGGAGGCATATTGGAAAGGGTGAATGATGGGAATATCCTAGAGGTAGTGGGAAATACACATAAACATTTATTAGGATTTTTTAAAATATGTAAAGCATGAAAAAGAATAGCCCATATTCGAAGTGCTCAAAGAACCCCTAAGCAAAACAGTCCTCAGAGTGAGAAATTGCAGCTGTAACAGAGCTTTCAAATGGAAAGTAACTTCCCCGCCCCTGAGGCTTAGGCCTCTACCCAGAGGTAGCAACTGCTAAACTATATCCTTAGAAAACACTTTATGTATACATGTATTTACCGTAATTTTTATTTGCATAGCGGGGACTGCACCTTACATTAAAAATTATTATTTAAGTTTTTAAGCTGGAGAGTGAGGTGATGAGCCATATTTTAGAACCTGCCCCCCTCCCCTCCCCACACACTTCCAAAGCATTTAGTGCCAAAGAACACAGCTGCCTTGTACGTTTCTCCTCCAGTGACTTATCTGGTACTTTATGGTTTTCTTGTTCTCTTGTTAGTTTCTGCACTGGGCAAGCATTTCTTACTTACGCAGGTATAAGCCAGGTATTCTGATAGTGATACAAGTGAACAAGATCCAGTCCACACATGTTCATAAAGTGTCTACTCTGTGACAGTCATTCATATAACAGAAGGTCCCTGCCCTCAGCATAGAGTGGAGCCAGTAGGTGTGTCCAATCTTCTCTCCCACCTCCCCTACTTTCTAGTAACTGCAGATGAATCCCAAATCTGGATCTCTAGTCTCAATACCTTTTCTGGCTCCATTCCTACATTTGTAAGTGCTCGGTAAACATACCTAGATCTCCCCTTATTCCCTTAAACTCAGCATGTTAAAAACTCAAATCATCATCGCTCCCAATCCTGCCCTCTCTTCTGTGTTTCTAATGTTAATAGCATTGTCATCCTGACAGTCACCCAGACACAAAACTTTAGTTTCGCCTTTGATTTCCTCCTGTATTCCCCGTTCAAGTTGCCAAATTCTGTTGATTTCTGCAGTTTGCCTTGAAAATACCCACTCTCCTCCGTTCTCACTTTTCTGCCTAACTGAGGCCCTGGCCTCTGGTCTTCGATGAAGTAGATTTCGAAGTGTTTACCTTGCTTCCCAGAATGGTAAAACTGGCTGCATGCAACTGAATATGGCTAGCAGACTTATTTTATTTGGTCGATTAGACATCTTTAAGCAGTTTTATTTTCCGTACCTTCGGGCAGGACACTCCAGTTCTTGACCCAGTACTCCTCATTGTTTTTTGTGACTGCCTTTATACACTTATTTTCTGTCTGGCTCCTGAAGGCATTTGAGTTTGCAATCCCATTTCATTCTATGTGTTACAGTCTGATTAAACCTCTTAAAGACATCCATCTTGCCCTCTGCTCAGATCTATATCGCTGGCAGTGTTGCCTTCCACAGTCCTTAAGCACTGAAGGCCCTCCTCAGCCCAGGTGAGCCTGTCCCTCCCATTACCTTGCTCTCCCACCAGGCCAATTTGCCGTCCCCATCCATGCCCTGTTCTCCCCACTTCCGGGCCTCTGCCCACACTGCACCCTTCACCCGGAATGCCCTTCCCACCACGTGGGACTCTGCTCAACTCTGCTAAACTCTAAAAAGTTTAAAAATCGGTTATAAAACAATGGTTTTCAAGAGATAAAGGTGATTAGAACCTAGAAAGTTTATAACTTGCAATTGTAAGTTATTTTATCTTGTGGGAATTCTGAAAATAGAGCTGCTTTAAAATACTATATCTCTAAGTGTATAGTTATAAAATCTTAACATTGGTGAACAAGCCTGGACTTTCGCAAGCTTGATTTATCAAGCATTTCCAGTGGCCATCAGTATTATCATAGACCATTTCATAAACTTTCCTCACCTTAATCTTCCTTATCACCTATCGTTACTGAGATACATTTTTTTTTTTTTTTTTTTTTTTTGCGGTACGCGGGCCTCTCACTGTTGTGGCCTCTCCCGTTGCGGAGCACAGGCTCCGGGTACGCAGGCTCAGCGGCCATGGCTCACGGGCCCAGCCGCTCCGCGGCACGTGGGATCTTCCCAGACCGGGGCACGAACCTGCGTCCCCTGCATCGGCAGGCGGACTCTCAACCACTGTGCCACCAGGGAAGCCCCTTTTTTTATTTTTATTATAGGCATTTCTTATATTGAACTATATTCTTTTTTTTTTTTTTAGTACTTCCTGGTTGGCCAAATCCTTTTCTTTGGGGTTCTTCCTATTGAGAAATGGGGAAGTGCCTAAAATTTGAGGTGATTTTATATTGATACTGATGCATTTACAGATTTTTATTGTTTTGTTTTGTGTTTGGTGAAAAAGAAAAGAGGAACTGATACAGAGAGTAAGATATTTTATAAGAGGATGATGAAGTTACTGACCCTTTTTGTTTTTTTTGACTAGTAAACTGTGCTTGTATTTTAAAGGGTTTTAAGTAAGTCTGAGCTTTGCACCTTTTGCTTTCAACTCTGATTACTATTGATATTTGCTTGGCTTTTACTTTGTCAAAGGCAAACAGTTTCTAACCTGATAGAGAAATGTCCTGTTTCACCAAGAACAGACACCAATAAACCTGAGGCAGTCTTTTGTTATACAGAAGGAACTATTGCCAGTTCATAGACTTTCTAGGATAATTTTAATTCTAAAATATTTAATTATAATATTACTTGCAGTAACAGTTAAGGAGGAATACTTTGTAGCCATTGGGTGTATCTTGAAGGAGTTAATCTCTGTGTTTCTTGAATGACTTGAGATGCTCACAGCCGACCCCACCTGACCCTCATCCTATAAACATTTTACAGATGAATGATGAGCTATGTCAGTCTGACTTCCGTTTACCCCAAACATATGTTTTTTCATGAGGCTCATGAACAGGAAGAAAAAACCCACAAAATACTGAATCTAATGAGTTGGATGAGTTTGCTTTTTTTCCCCTCCCTGGGGGTAAAAGATATATATTTTTTAAGTATTACCACCAAAACCAGGATATGAAATGGTTTTTCCAAAGCCAGTAAGTTATCAGAAGTGCTTTTCTTTAGCCCTTCATGCATCTATAGGAGTCTCATTTGAACCTGAGTTAAAGTAGTCCTGCCTGTTTGTTTCTTACGGGTGACCTTGTGTTTTTATGTTGACAAGTAAGGTTGGCCTCATAGCCGTTAACATGACCTCTCTCTTTGTTTCAGAGGGTTTATTACCTCTCTTTGGAATTTTACATGGGCCGAACATTACAGAACACCATGATCAACCTTGGCCTGCAGAATGCCTGTGACGAGGCCATTTACCAGGTACATTGTCTCCATATTTCTCTCATTCTCTCCCTTTAAATTTCAAGTTCAACTCAGGAACCTTGGGGATATAGCCGCCCCACCCCCACCCCCCAAAAAATCGTGAAAAATTTCTTCTATAGACATGGCTATTACAAACTATTAGAAATCTAAACTATAGTACTCCTGATCTCTGGGTTAAGAGGAACAAAGCTAGAGAACTAGTTTTACTTCATGAGAATTTTGTTCTGCAATCAGTTTTTGACGGCATTATGCAACAAATTACATTTTAGCAATTAGCATCTGAACAAGCCTTTAAGAAGTACTTGAGTCCCTGCCATCGGAATCACAAGCTATACTTTGGGCTCCTATATACTTTTTTAAAGGGATCAAAGTTTGACTGTTATTTGTATATCAAGGCAATACGTGAAAGTAATAAACTTTTAAAATTCTGTTGTCATACTTTCTCTGTTGCTTAATGAGATGTAAAATACACTTCCTCTTTAAATGAGGAGCCTGAGGTCTTGAACCTAATGTGCTAATTTGTTTGAATGAACGTATTTAACTGTTTCTCCTTTGACCTTCAAGCATCTTCATACCAAAAATAGTCCTTAACCTTTCTGATGTGGTTAATAGGAGGAACGAGTATGTGCAAAGATGCACTCTAAGTAAGAGACTGTTCAAGTTGCTTTTGGCCTGGCATAGGGTTGTTGTCCTCCCCTGTGGCCAGCTGCTTGTCACTAGGGCTGGTTTCCTTTGTGTGGGTTTAGTAGAGCATTTCGTGCGAAAGAACCATTGCACCTCCTCTCTGCTTCCCTTTTCTTTGCTTCCCCTGATATCAGCTGAAAAAAATATACCTCCTTTGCACCATAATCTAACCAGGTGGGATGAAGTAACCCATGTCTCCTTGCTCAAGGTTTATAGCCTACTCTAGACTCACATGTTTAGAGTGTTAAAAATCCTGAGCACTAGCATTAGCAGTTGATGTTACGAGGACCCCAGTACTCTAGTCACCAGGGAGCAAGTTTGAAAGCCCTTTGAACAATGAACAGAAGCAAATCCATTTTTGAACTCTTAGAAGATTTAGTTATCAGGACTTGTGTCAGAAAGCAACTTTTGAATAAGGGTAGGGATCCAAGCAGGTAACCCTATGGCAACTGGGGCATCCACTTCAAGCATAGTTACGTCTTGTGCGTATGTTTTCAAATGTGTAAATTATGTTTCCATGTAAAATTTCATGGATTGCATCACTTTCAGATTAAGAATGCAGTCACTTCCCAATGGACCATTATTAGCCAGGCATGGGCTAGATTATTATCTAGTCAGCAGAGGACAGGTCGTTTAGTTTATCTGGCCATCAATTTCCTCATTGTAAGATGAACCGTCCAAAGTGACCTCTACAGCTGCAGAATTTTGATATGAGTCCACACTGCTGCTAGTGACCTCTGGCTGTGCGGGTCCCAACACTTTGTGGCAGGGAGCTGACTGGCAACCAATTCCATCCATCCCCAAGGTCACAGATGCTCCTTGGCCTCCCACAGTCTCTCTTTTTTTTTAATTGACTATAGTTAATTTACAATGTTGTGTTAGTTTCAAGTGTACAGCAAAGTGACTCAGCTATATATTCTTTTTTAGCTTCTTCTCCATTATAGGTTATTACAAGATGTTGAGTATAGTTCCCTACGCTATGCAGTAGGTCCTTGTTTTTGTTTTTTTTAATAAATTTATTTATTTTATTTATTTATTTTTGGCTGCATTGGGTCTTCATTGCTGCGCATGGGCTTTCTCTAGCTGCGGCAAGCGGGGGCTACTTTTTGTTGCGGTGCGCAGGCTTCTCATTGCGGTGGCTTCTCTTGTTGCAGAGCACGGGCTCTAGGCGCGCAGGCTTCAGTAGTTGTGGCACGCGGGCTCAGCGGGCTCAGTAGTTGTGGCTCGTGGGCTTAGTTGCTGTGTGGCATGTGGGATCTTCCCAGACCAGGGATCAAACCCATGTCCCCTGCATTGGCAGGCAGATTCTTAACCACTGCACCACCAGGGAAGCCCAGTAGGTCCTTGTTGTTTACCTACTTTATATACAGTAGTGGGTGTATGTTAATCCCACCTCCTAATTTATCTCCCCCTCCCACTATCCCCCCACAGTCTGTTATCTACCCCAGAGAGAAGTAGAGGATTTTAGGCCCATCCAGCAGGACCACGGGGCTGAGGTTTCCCTGACTGCTGTCTGGCCCCTGGTGTCATGGGCAGTGACTCACTAACTGGTTTTGGGTTAACAACCTTTGACCTTACTGAGTAAATATGTTGTGGCCATGAAAAGATGAACTGTAGTCCATCCCGGAAAATCTGACCTCATACCTTTTGGTCATTTTCAAAATTTAGTCCAGTTAGTATCAACTTGGTACTGGACTATTTCTGAGGTTTTACCCTGGCAACAAAAAATAATTTTAAGAAATAGTAATAGCCAACATTTATCGAGAAATACCTACCCAGGAATCATTCTGAATGCTTTGTTTGTATAATCTCATTTAATTCACAGCCCTAAATGAAGTAGATACTATTATCCTCATTTTTAAACGAGAAGTGAAAGGCATAGTGAGATTTACTACCTTGCTCAGGTTCATATAGCTAAGAAGTAACAGGGTCGGTAATGGACATTTAGAGCCCATACTCTTCTCCAAGCTGCTGCCGTGCCATCTCAGACAGTTTGCATCTTCAGTCACCAGCATCCGCAGCGGGTATCTGATGCCGGTTCAAGCAGTGAGGGACCTGGCAGGATTGAGTTCACAGATGAACCTGAAGACCCAACCCAGAGCTTTAGGAAATGACTGTTCTCTCTGAAGTGGCCTGTTTGTATATCTAAAGTTTGTATCCACGTCCTATGTTGTTTTTCTTTCATCACCAGCTTGGATTGGATATGGAGGAGTTAGAAGAAATTGAAGAAGATGCTGGGCTTGGCAATGGTGGTCTTGGGAGGCTTGCTGGTAAGTGTGCTATTGTCTGGCCCTTGACGCCGTCTCAGATGCCATGCACACCCAAGCTTAAAGAACCAGAAGACTGTCTAGAAGTGCACAGTGTGAGCCGGTTGTAGCTGTGTTTGTTTCTGAGTCTGCACGGTGGTTTGACCAGTTCTAGACAAACAGTAGAGAAACGATCTTTAACAAAAGAGACATTGCTTAAAAAGTTTGGAGACATTGCTTCAAACCCCAAAGCTGACCAGATCCTTCCTGTTCACTTAAGGGTTTCCAAGGTGGCCCCTTCACTTCACTGTTATTTGTTCACAGCTGCTCAATTCACATACTCGTGTGGTAGCACCTAAGTTGTTTACCCATTGTATTATCGTCCTGTGCACTTAACAGTTTGCTTTTTGATCAACTAGTAGGCAGTGACACACTTGTTATACTATTGGTATGATTTAATTAATGAGTATTTTTGTTTTGTATGGATGAATTTTGAGTTCTTTGCCTTATCCAGGAAATGATTTTTCCACAAATATAGAGGAAAACATTAAAAATATAGTACCAATGCCATTAAATTAAAAATATGCATCCTTACCACCAAGCAATTCTACTTCCTGATATCTCCCCTAAAGAAATACTCCAACATGTACACAAGGAGGCATGTGAAAAAAATTGCTACAGTATTGTCTGTAAAAGCAAAATTTTAGAAATAACCTAATGTCCATTGATAGAATAGGTAAATAAGTAGAGGAACACCATGTTACAGAATAATATGTGTCAACCTAAAAGCGAACTATTTGTACTTCCCTGCATAGACCTCCAAGAGGTGGGGGGCTGGGGGCAGAGGAAACAAGTTGCATTAAAAGCCACACAGTGTGATACCATTTATGTTTTTTAAAAATCAATATTTTATGTGAGAATGTATATATGTAAATCCAAAGAAAAAGTCTGAAATTTGAAATACTGAACTGCTCCTTGTGACTTTCTGTAGAAAGGAGCGCAGAATTGGGGGTGGCAGTCAAAAGGGATGCTAGCCCTGTGGGTAACATTTTATAATGTTTATTTATTTTTACTTGTTGACAGTTTGCTTTATTTATTTATTTATGGCTGTGTTGGGTCTTCGTTTCTGTGCGAGGGCTTTCTCTAGTTGTGGCAAGTGGGGGCCACTCTTCATCGCGGTGCGCTGGCCTCTCACTATCGCGGCCTCTCTTGTTGCGGAGCACAGGCTCCAGACGCGCAGGCTCAGTAATTGTGGCTCACGGGCCCAGTTGCTCCACGGCATGTGGGATCTTCCCAGACCAGGGCTCGAACCCGTGTCCCCTGCATTAGCAGGCAGATTCTCAACCACTGCACCACCAGGGAAGCCCTGTCAGTAACATTTTAATTGTTTTTACAAAGAGGATGTTACTATATTATTTACTTGTGAAATTTAAATTTAATAATAGAATGTACGACCACACATGTATGTATCAGATCGTACTCTGAAAAATAAATATCTACATCTTCTCTTTTAGAAATGATTCCACAATCTCTTAATTTTACACACAGTTTCAAATGACTAGAACTCCACTTGCATGTATTTCATATTGTTTATTCCTTACTACATGAGTGGCCATGTGTTTTAATGTTGCAGTTAGTCATAGAAAACGCTGCCTTTGGCATACTTAGCCACCTTGAGAAGTTAATCATTGGGTAATTAGTAGGCTTTCCATGGAGCTATAGGAAGACCAGCAGAGCCAACGGCATGCTCATCTAAGACTGACAAGGTAGGCTTTTATGTAAAGTCCCAGGCCTATTTTTTGGCAGCGTTAACCCCACTCTGGGCCTGACAGGGAAGGGGTGAATGAGGCTGAGTAATTCTCATTAGATGACCTCATCTCTTACCAGACTGAAAAAACTGGGACCCCCATTCTGGTGAGGCTCTAAGGATAATTTGATCAGGACCCAGGAAGAGACAAATCGCCACAGCTCCGAGAGAGCAGGACCTGGGACAGAGCCAGGCCACATGAGCACAGGGACTGGAAGACCATTGTGATGTTACAGTAACTTGAAGGTCTTGGCCATTGGCCTTTGTGGATCTGTTTTAGGACTCCACCGTGAACCTAGCTCAGTCTCTTCCTGTTTGATCTGCAATTTTCAATGTTCTTTTCAGTTTTAGATCCTACTATATTTTCTCATTCTCTGTATATTTCTCAGTTCAGATTCCTGAGAGGGGCACCATGCTTAGCGTAACCCCTAAAATTCCTCCTGACCGCAAGATAGATCCTACCCAGCCTGTTGATCGGCTGCTCTAGATCAGGTGCTCTGTCATTAAAGCCGTTGGCTACAAGAAACAGAAAACCTAGCAAAAGCTAGTTCCGCCAACAAGGACGTGTATTATCACAGAACGAGAACTTCAGAGGTTGGCCATTTTAAGATTAATTTATTCAGCAGACAATTCTGTCAGGACTCTGGGTCTCTATGGTTCTTTTGACTTTACCTTCATGGAAGAAAGACGGCAGCAGTAAGGAAAATCTTTCACTGTACCCAGCAGGCTTTCTAGCACCTCTCATTGGATTGAATGTCATTGAATGCTCATGCCAAAACCCAAACTGGTGAAGCACATAAAATTACTATGATTAGCTTAGAAGTTTAGTCAAGATTCAGTTGGTCCAGCCTCCCTGAAGCATAAGGCCACCTGATAATGTGAACCACACTGGAATTCCATTAGCCAGAAAGAGAGCCTGCCCCAGATGTCCAGCTAGTCAGTCAATTTACATGTAAATTATACACGTCTTTTCAAGCAGGGGGGCATGGAGACCGCTTCCCCTAGAAAGGGCAGTGTGAGGAACAGACATAATAAAGGAATTTCTAACATAGACATAATAAAGGACATTTCTAATGTAGACATCTGGCATTTCTCAGATGAAATGCCAACACAGTGGTTATTTCTGGATGGTGAGGTAATAAATGTTTGTTTTCTTCTTTATACATGTTTGTATTTTCTACCTTTTCCATAGTTTATTCTATAATTAGAATGTTATTTTAAAAACTTAATACCCGCTGTGCTGCAGTCTCCGCTTTAGGATACAAATATGGTTTCTCATAGAGAAATGTTTTGTGGCTGCCATGTTTTTTAGAGAAAGACAGAATTTTGAGTAACCTTGGTGACGCTGCCTGTGGCCTGTGCTCTGTTTAATTTAGCCTGCTTCTTGGATTCCATGGCAACTCTGGGGCTTGCAGCCTACGGCTATGGCATCCGATATGAATATGGAATCTTCAATCAGAAGATTCGAGATGGATGGCAGGTACGTGAGACATATTTTTTAATTTTGTCATTAAAGTCCTTTGTCTTCATGGTGTTCTGGATGGTTTATAACTTATGGACATTTTACGTAGAGCTTAACTACTTTCTGTGGCATTTGGTTGACATCAGTGAATACTGTCAGTCTTCCCACTTTGAGGTGTAAGCTCCCTAAGAGCAGAGAGCCTGCTGGTATCGCCAATATCATTCGCCACCAGATCCGTAGCATCTTGTACGGTGCCAGACTCACAGGGGTTCTCTGAAGATAGTTATCACTGATTGCCTGCATGTGGACTACCTATAACGTGCAGTGTCCTGTCTCTGCAGCATATAAAATGGAGGAGCACATCTTTTAGCTCATGATCTTCCCCAATAACTTTTTTCTTTTTTTTTAAATTTATTTATTTATTTATGGCTGCGTTGGGTCTTTATTATTATTATTATTAATTTATTTATTTTTGGCTGCATTGGGTTTTCTTTGCTGCGCGCGGGCTTTCTCTAGTTGCAGCAAGCCAGGGGCCGCTCTTCGTTGGGGTGCGTGGGCTTCTCATTGCAGTGGCTTTTCTTGTTGCAGAGCACGGGCTCTAGGCGCACAGAGGCTTCAGTAGTTGTGGCTCGTGGGCTCTAGAGCGCAGGCTTAGTAGTTGTGGCACACAGGCTTAGTTGCTCTGTGGTATGTGGGATCTTCCCCGACAAAGGCTCAAACCCGTATCCCCTGCATTGGCAGACGTCTTCTTAACCACTGCACCACCAGGGAAGTCCCCCAATAACTCTTGATAGTAGGAAGCATGTCACCATTTTTGTAGGTGAGAAAACTGAAGGTCTTAAGAGGGGAAGTCACCTCAGATCACACAGCTGGCAAATAAGGCTGTATATCCCCAGATTTCCAGGTCCACATTCAGTATTCTTTTCTACACTCAGAGTCTTGCCCTCCTTAACATGCCTATCTTACAAGATATGTAAGCTCAGTGTTCTAATTTTTTTAATAAGACAAAAGCAGGCAGTCCTGTTAACTATTATATTAAAAAACTCTGGCCCATATGTAATACGTATAATTATAGTGCTCTGTAGAAAACTGCACAAATAGTAATGAATCCATACAAATGACTCTCATTTTATTTTTATATAACCAAACTAGATTCTTAAGTATCTGTTTATCTTTGGTAACTCTTTGAACTACAGTCAGCCCTGGCATGGACAGTTTTCCCCGATGCTAAGTGTGATTTAGGTTTTTTCTCTCCATATCTTTGTCTCATACACACACATCATTGGCAAAAGGATACTGGATATTCAAGAAGCCTGAGCTCTCTGAGCCCTCCCAAGAGTCAGTCCAAGGTCAGCGTGATCAGGCCTTTGGTTGAGGGACGTAGGCTGGAGCTAATCCCAGGGGAGAGGAAGGATGAGAAGCTGAGTGTCATCGCCATCCACTTTCCCCTCCCTCAGTGTTTGGACACTCTGGGCCAAAGAAGGAGGGCACTAAAAGATTGGATATAAGAGAATGCACCAAGGGAAGTCCCAGGAGGAGAATACTGGGAACGTATTGAAAGACAAGCTTCCAAATTTTGTTAAGAACCAGTGTATCTTTAGCTACTTCTAAATCCATTAGGAGGCAGCATTGGGTAGAAAAAAAATTGGGCCCTAATATGAGATCTAATTTCTAATTTGAGGCCTAAGTGCAACTCATTACCCTTATGAAGTTTGTTGTCTTGATTAGGTTACCTAGCTTCCCTGAGCCTCACTTTTCTTGTCTGCAAAATGGAGATGCCAGCTTCACAGAACTATGAAAATATGTAAAATGTCTGTTGCACAAATAGGCACTCAATGAAATGTTAATTTGGCCTAATAAAAGGAGGATAATTTTTTTAATTGTGGTATTATATAATAAAATATTAAGGTAACCATTAATATCATGTTTTTAATTAATTATAATGAAATGGGAAATTGTTTATGACAGCTGAAAAAAGGAGGTATAGGATCATTTGGATAGTATGACCTATCCAAAAGAAACCAAAAAGATAAAGTGCTAGAAAGAAAAAATAATGTCAAAGCTTCAACAGTAATTATCTCTGGGAGATAAGATTATGGGTGACTTTGACTATCTTCTGTTTGTTCTCCTACATGACGCATATTTCATAAGAAATGTGTATTTTATAATCATAAAAAGATATAAAAACGGGGCTTCCCTGGTGGCGCAGTGGTTGGGAGTCCGCCTGCAGATGCAGGGGACGCGGGTTTGTGCCCTGGTCCGGGAGGATCCCACGTGCCGCGGAGCGGCTGGGCCCGTGAGCCATGGCCGCTGAGCCTGCGCGTCCGGAGCCTGTGCTCCGCAACGGGAGAGGCCACAACAGTGAGAGGCCCGCGTACCGCAAAAAAATAGAAAAAAAAAAAGATATAAAAACAAAATAATTGGTTCCCTTCCACAGTGAAGTAATTTAGGGCTACATGGAGAGAAGCCTAGCTTGGCAGGCATTTCCAGTTGGACCAAGATTTTAACGCAACCTGACCAAGCGATACGTGGTATCCTTTCTCAGTCTTTGTATCCTGTATGGTACTCATTATACCCCAGGATGTTTAAGGATTTTATTTCTTACTTTTCTGTGAAAGATTTTTTTTAACTCAGCAGATCAGTCTCAAAAAATTGTCTTTCAAGTGCATTTTCCCCCAAAGTCTTATGAAAGGTCACTCTTTATTAATCCCACCTATGACCTTTGCTACTTTTAAATGGCCTTATTTCAGGAAACCATCCCTTCTCTCCTGTGAGACCCAAGAAATATATATTCTAGTGTCTTTAAAGGAAAAAGAGAGACCAAGTGGCTTTTGCTAGTCTCCAAAGCTAGCTTTACTACATCATCACTTCTTTCATTACAACTGAAATTGAGTCAGAAGGACACCTAATTTTATCTACCATAGCCGTTGTTCACTGGGATGGGATTTTAAAAAGCAAACATAAAAAAGAAACTGTTTCCGTGAAAAACAAAAAATATCTTCCAGGAACGCAGAATGCCTTTTGGGGGCATGGTCACTGCTCTACTCACATCAGCTACATGGTTGCTCTTACAATGGAGAAGGCTGATGAAAATTGCACAAACTAGGAAGATTTTTAAAGGTTGATAGACTTTCAGTTTTTGAAGGCTCTCTTCAAGGAAGATTTGCAGTAATAAAGTGTGTGTTGTGAACTCCACCCCACCCCCCAAGGAAAACAATTTTATTGCTCAAATGCTTGACTTACCTCGAACTCTAATGGGGATCATTGAAACCTTATCAGCATAGTCCTCTGAAAATGACTGGCCACTGGGAGGAAGAGGGGGAAAGGCAGTTGCGACAGCCTCAAGTTAAATAGTCACACGCTAAAGTTCTGAGTGGAAAGACGCTGGTAGTAGAAATCTCAGGGTTGAATCAAGCAGTCTACTGGAACATTCTTCCTCTTAGAACCCTGCTATACCTAGCCATGCACAGTTCACATTACCCAGCAAGCCTCCCTCTCCTGGCCATTGTTGAATTCCTGGTGTTCCCCAGAAACATTTACCAATGACTGGTACCATCAGAAAGCAAAGTTTGTTGACAACTCCTGTTGGTTGCTCACTGGTTCTTCATGTCCCGTGTATCCCACAGTTGAGGGGAAAAGCGTTTCTTCGAATTCAGTCACTCACAGAGGCCCTGAGCTGACCTCTGCTTCCATGCTGGCTGGAATAGATCCCACCGAGTTATCTCTCTAGGAAGACCCCAGATCCAGCTGCCATGCATCCCCACACATACACACACACCACCACTGCCACCACCACCCAGGCGGGCATGCTGCTCCCCACGCCACAGTCTCCTGCTTGCTTTGTCTCAGCTCCTTTTCATCTGGGATGTTCAGATCCACACAGCCCACTTGTATATAAATGGAAGCTCTCCTCCCGTCTGGCCCCTGCCCTTCACATGGCTCAGCAAGTTAGTGCACTCAGGGATCACTGGTTACGTGGAAATCTAAATTTACAGACCAGTTTGTTGATTTGTTGGAAGAAAGCAAGATAGAAAGGAGGTTTATCACCATCCCGCAGCCTCTGTGGATTGAGCTGGGGTGGCTGGAGGCAGTTCTCTCCTTCTCCTCTGATCTGCTCAGACCAGCTTGCTTTTATGAAATATCTATTTTTCAATTTACCTTAAAAACAGGCTTTGCATAACTGAGGGAAGTGTTGGCTGATTTCTTGCCAAAATCAGGAAGAGACTCAATAAAGAGCAGCAAGCTAGGAGTCCTGTTCTCCTCCAGAACTTGTTAACCCAGTGAAACGAAAACCAGCCATTATTTGGCAGGAAAAAATCAGACCAACATTGAGAGTGACTGGCTGACTAGTCCCTTGTTGCTTAACAGCGTGTCCTCAAAAGAGCAAATGCAGCTTCTGGTTTGCAAAGGAGGCCAGGAGGGGCCGGCCAGTGGTGGGAAGCCCAGTGTTCAGCCTCTCTTGTACGGGCATTTCACAGTGCTTGAGGGGAGAAGAGTCTGCTTCTGCTGCATTTTGCAGCAGAAAATATCTTGTCAGCTCACCTGTGGACATGATTTTCGAGAGGAATGCTGTTTCTGCCTCCACGTCCTCCTGGTTCATGTAAAAACTTAAGGTGTATTTTACAACAGTCCTGAATGCTGAAGTGAGGCAGATAGGCCGTAAGGTTCTTTCCTGTTACAGGAAGCATTGTGTGTTCACATTGACCAGTAATTTGAAACCCAGAACACTGCTCTTGCCTAAGTGCAGCGTGAAGTGTTTTGTAAGTCAGGATGTTTGATCTTTGTGCATATCCTCATTTATTTTTCATAGAGTTTCTAGTTATTAACACGAGCTAGAGGACTCTTAACTTAACCAATTTCTTATCAACTGATAAAATTCAATCCTTTCCTTGTTAAATTTTAATTGTATTTTTGTTCTCTTTATGAATGGGATAGCCGAAGTCTCAATTCTGAATTACAGTTCCTGACTTTGTATCGCTGTGTAGCTCCCTGCTGCACCGTGTACCCGCCGGCTACATGTTAAGATGCATTTTTTTTTTTTTTTTTTTTTTTTTGCGGTACGCAAGCCTCTCACTGTTGTGGCCTCTCCCGTTGCGGAACACAGGCTCCGGACGCGCAGGCTCAGCGGCCATGGCTCACGGGCCCAGCCGCTCCGCGGCATGTGGGATCCTCCCGGACTGGGGCACAAACCTGCGTCCCACGCATTGGCAGGCGGACTCTCAACCACTGCGCCATCAGGGAAGCCCCAAGACGCAAATTTTTAAATGGAAAATTTAAGACCCCTCCCCAGACTGCCTGAGACTCTGCATTTTAACAAGGTGCATTGTACTGATTAGCTCACATCTAGGTCCAGCCTTCCCTAGGCTTCATCCTGCATCTGCTACACCCTCCTGCAGCTCTCTAATTCCAGACCTTCTATCCGAAGATGTTGTTTCTGTGTGTCCCCTTTTCATTCATCATGATGCTGGTAGCTCTTGTTAATGGGCAGCTTACTAGCATTCCCAATATGATCAATGTTTGAATAAATGGATGTGTGTTTGCTTGTCTGGTTGTTGACATTAATGTTTTGTCTAATATCTCAAAAGATAGCTGTGTTTGTTTGCCTCTCTCCACACTGTGCCTGGGGCAGACACTGAACTCATACATAGGTGATCATGAAGGATCCAGCATTGTGTCATAATTCATCATTAATATCTTTTTAAACTAAAGCTGAGTTTTCTAAGAGGGAAGGATGAGGAATCAGGTAGGTAAAATAACCATATTGGGGGTAATCTCATTGACAAGGGAGCTTTGTACTAAAAACCTTACCCCTCCCTTCTTGCCAGAACACGATTGCATTTTTTAATGTATATGGAATATTTTAAAGGTTTCACTCATAATACCTTTACTTTAAAAATGCAACCCCAGCCCCACCATGTGTCTTTCGTTCTTGTTTTGGCATTTTTATTTGTTTCTTTATAGAAAACAAAATGCATTTGATGTCCAGGATACCCTAAATACAAATTAGATTTTTAAATTTTTATGAGAAATATTTTGCTATAAATTGACATAAATACATGGGAAAATGTTGTAATTGTCAATAAAAGAAATTCCTTACATTTTAGTATATGTCATTTTCAAAACGAATTAGAAATAATAGTTCATGGGACTTCCCTGGTGGTGCAGTGGTTAAGACTCCATGCTCCCAATGCAGGGGGCTCGGGTTCCAGCCCTGGTCAGGGAACTAGATCCCACATGCGTGCTGCAACTAAGAGTTCGCATGCCACAACTAAGGAGCTGGTGAGCTGCAACTAAGGAGCCCCCCCACCCACCCCGGCTGCAACAAAGGAGCACACATGCTGCAACTAAGACCTGGCATGACCAAATAAATAAATAAATAATAGTTCATTATCAGATCAAAATTCCATAAGGATTCAATTAAACAAAGACTACAAAATGTGTTCTGTTGATGGGAATGTAAATTGGTGCAGCCACTATGGAAATAAAAAACTAAAAATAGAACTACTATATGGTCCAGCAATTCCATTCCTGGGTATATATCTGGAAAAAAGGAAAACGCTAATTCAAAAAGATACATGCACCCCAGTGTTCACAGAAGCACTGTTTACAATTGTCAAGGCATGGAAGCAACCCAAGTGCCCATCAACAGATGAATGGATAAAGAAGATGTGGTGTATATATATGCAATGGAATATTACTCAGCAATAAAAAATGAATTAAATACTGCCACTTGCAGCAACAGGGATGGACCTAGATAATATTATGCTTAGTGAAATAAGTCACACAGAGAAAGACAAATACTATACGTTATCACTTATATGTAGAATCTAAAAAATAATACAAATGAATGCATATGCAGCACAGAAACAGACTCACAGATATAGAAAACAAATTTGTGGTTACCAAAGGGGAGAAGGAATGGGGGGAGGGACAAATTAGGGATATGGTATTAACAAACTACTATGTATAAAATAGATAAGCAACAAGGATATACTGTATAACACAGGAAAGTATACCTATTATCTTATAATAACCTATAATGGAATATAATCTGCAAAAATACTGAAACACTATGCTGTACACCTGAAACTAACACAATATTGTAAATCAACTATACTCCAAATTAAAAAATGAAAAAAAAAGTAATAGTGTTCTGTGCCTATACTGAAATAAGCCTTATTAAGGGAGCTTTCTATGAGTAGTTTTTCTCAACCGATTCTGTGCTTTCAAGGCACAAAGCTCTTGACAGAAACCATAATGTAGGACCCATCAGGTCCAGGTATCCAACAATAAACATCCCTGGGAAGCCTCTCTCTTTCCCTCAAGCTAGACAATTGGATTCACAGATGTTAAGACACAGGCTTTAGAACTCACAGACCTACCATCAAATCTTACCTGTATCATTTACTATCCGTGCAACTTTGAGCAAGTTACAATTTCCTTAACAAAGGGAGAAGCCATAGCTCCCTCCTATATTTGCTATGAGGATTAAATGCAATAATATGTATAAAACATTTAGAGCAATACTAGCCAGTATTGTTGTTGATTTAGGCTGTACGACAATAACAAAGATGAACTGAAATTGACAGAACCAACATCTTTCTTGCCAAAACAGTATTCTTGAGTTGATTCAGTCAAAAATATATATATATATTTTTATAAATTTATTTATTTGGCTGCGTTGGATCTTTGTTGCTGCACACGGGCTTCCTCTAGTTGTGGCGAGTAGGGGCTACTCTTCGTTGCGGTGCGCAGGCTTCTTATTGCGGTGGCTTCTCTGGTTGCAGAGCACAGGCTCTAGGCGCATGGGCTTCCGTGGTTGCCGCTCACGGGCTCTAGAGCGCAGGCTCAGTAGTTGTGGCACATGGGCTCAGTAGTTGTGGCTCGCGGGCTTAGTTGCTCCGAGGCACGTGGGATCTTCGTGGACCAGGGACCGAACCTGTGTCCCCTGAATCGGCAGGCGGATTCTTAACCACTGCACCACCAGGGAAGTCCCCCCAAATATTTTTAATTTGATATAATTGAAGGGCTAGGTCCACCGCTCCTGAAAAACAAATTCTAAGCCATGTCCTTTTTGCAGATAGAAGAGGCAGATGACTGGCTCAGGCACGGAAACCCCTGGGAGAAGGCCCGCCCCGAGTTCATGCTGCCTGTTCACTTCTACGGGAACGTAGAGCACACAGAGGCCGGAACCAAGTGGATCAACACGCAGGTATTCTGAGAGTCCTCGCGCTGAGCATTGTATAGAGGATGGCACAGCGTGTGACGTGTATGTGGTGTTGAGTATAGTGTGTTGTATATTGAATAATAAAGTATATTTTTATAAATCTGTTACGTCTCTTGGTGAACCCACTCATTTTGGAGACCAGGGAGCTGAGGCCAAGAGAGAAGTGACTTCCCCAAGGTCAAGTGACTTACCAGGGTCATTTTGTCATCTGGTTTATAAGAAATTAATCAATTCTAAGCATTCTATAATGCTTAGCTCTCCAGTTTTATATAAAGCTGTTGAAACCAAGATTGAATAAAGTTAAATGTCATTCCTCACCCCACTGCCATATGTACATTGACTTGTAAATTCTAAGGGGTAAATATTTTTGAAGTGAAGTATTTATTCAAAGGATTACCAGAGTTCTTCTTCATTACAAAGTCAAGAAAAACAATGCAAAATATTGCAAAATGCACTCTGTTACTGTGTGCCAAATCACTTCTAGAGAAATAATGCTGGTGTCGGTCCAAGTGTGCTTAATTCACAGCCGTGTATTTATCCTGCCACCACATTCGAGTGTTACCCTGCTACTGAACAATTTACTTTTCAGCTCCTCTAGGGGTGGTTTGTGCTTTGCTGTCTTCATACGTCCTGATAAATAACCCCTAAGAACTACTGGATCGCACTGTCCAACCACTGGAGGCTCCACTTGAGATATCTGTTTAGTAAATATAGTCTTAGGCCAGAAAAGATGTCTCACTGGCCACTTTAAAAGCTTAAAGAAAATGGTAAAGACCAAGGAAATGCTGTTCTTATATGGCAAAATCAGGAACAAAATTCAGTATCATAATGCTAAATGCAGTTGGTTTGCGGACTCTAGACCCATGTTATAGTGGACTTCTAAGCTGATGCTTTATTCTGCTAATCCATGCAAGGCTATTCACAGTTCACAAAAGAAAGACTGCTTTTGAAGTTTTTCCTATCTGAACGTGATTTTTTCAGCATATGAAATAATGGATTAGAAGCTAAAATCGGTCATTATATATAATAAGGAAGAAACTAATACTGTAATTTCAAGATGTTTCCCTCTATCCACCACTCCCCTTTTATTTTGGTTAAACAATAGACCACAACTGAGTTGCAGTTGATTACAAATATGACCATAAGAACTGCAACAAATCAATTGTTAATATGCCTAAAGAATTCTCACATGTTTTGGGTATTAATCTAGCAAGTATTTGGTGTCTAAAACTTCCAGTGGCTTCTGATCTGTTTAAACGTACGCAGGTTATACTCCCAATCCTGGAAGCATTCTGTTTACTTCGTAAGTCCCACTGATGACCTTATGAAGACCTGATGATATATTTACAAAGCACCTCTAGACATTTTCATAATACATCCAGAAATTCAATTAGGGAGAGTGTGTTTTTCTGTGCCCACAAAGGCAAGTTTATGGGGCAGATGTAATAAAGGGTGAGCTGACCCAACCTGTGCAGAATTTTATGGATTGATGCCACTGCCTGATCAGCCCCAGATTTGTAGCTAGTGAGGTCAGACCTCATGTATGCCTGCTGTGAAGGCTTCCAGTAAACTGAGTTACTTGTTTCATTTCTTGTGTCAGTTCAGGTCCTCTGGGAAGCAGACAGAAGGGAGAATTAGAAGTACAAGTGATCTATTGCAGAAATGCCTGTGAAAGATAAAGGGAAAGGGGACGGGAGGAGGGGGGAAGTCGTTCAGACTGCAACGCAGGTGTGACACCTGTGAAGAGAGAGGGAAAGAAGGATTCTCAGGAAGGAGCCTCACACTGCAGTGCATCTCTGAACAAGTGCCCAGGCTGATGGGACATTGCTCATGAGGGGAGTCCTGGCTCTCATGCTCCCACCACGATGGGAGCATCCCAAAGAAAGCACAGCCTCGTGTGAGCTCTGAGGTGGCAACTTCTCCCTGAAGTTCTCTAAAGGGACCTCCAAGCCATGTGCTTCCCCAGCTGCCTCAATTATGCTTTGAGGGTCAGAAGGACAAGTCATGTTTGGACCCAGACTCAGAGTCCCACTCTGTAAGTGACTTCTCCTGATTGACCACAACTTGCTCTTAGAACTCCAGAGATCTTTATTTCCTAGTAAAAGATATTCACATAAATGTGATTTATTACTCTGTGGTTGTGATGTTCATGAAAGCATGACTGAATGTATGTGACTGATTGATATAGGCTAGAGTGTTTCATTCCTTCATAATTCAGCAGACCAAATTAAAGAGATCTGTGGTTAGGTTTCAACACTACCACTGACTATGACCTTGGGTAAGTCACTTCTCTCGCAGCTTCATTCCCCTCATATCCAAAACACCTTAAGTTGCACTAGATGATCTCTAGCATCCTCCAATTCAATCCATCTGTCATTCCCCTTCCTTAGAGCTTGATTCTGATGAGGCAGGGAATAGAAAATTGTCTTCTCCCACATAAATTTTAAATTCATGTGAAACATGGTTCATCTTCCCGTTCTTCTCTATTTCCATGACTGTCACAAATATTGAGCTAAATTTTCCAAAGCTCACCTCTTAGACACATCTCAGCTAATTATCAGCTTATTTGTTAGATCACTAAAATAACTCTTCTTCGTGCAACTTTGAAAAATCCAGCATAGCATTTTAAACATCATATGTAATATTTATCTTCATAAATTTCCTATTCTGCTAATTTTCACCATATTTGAAATCAGATCATTGAATAGCCTACATGAAACTTGTCTTGATTACTGTTTTTTAATGGGTACAGATTCACATTTACCACTTTGCATATCATATTTTGCTATCTTTAGAGCAATGGCTTGATCTTGAAACATGAAAGATCTGTGTCCAGATCAGGGCAAGGGACACAAAGGGAAGTCAGCGTGGAAATGATGTGGAGGACCATCTGGGACCATCTGTCTGGGTCATTCCAGCCATCCATATTGTTCCAAGTGGGAGGAGGACCGACATGGCCCCTAATACCACCTCCAGCCTTGGGACCCTTAGCTTGGTTTAGGGATCATACAGTTTGAGTTGGTGATGGAGCCAGGAACCAAATTCCAGCTGCTGTCTCCCACCTCTGTTCAACCTCCTCCATCCACATGGGTAACAGTAAGTAGCTGCTTTGGTTTCACCCCGCAGGTGGTCCTTGCTCTTCCATATGACACCCCGGTGCCTGGATATCTGAACAACACGGTCAACACCATGCGCCTCTGGTCCGCTCGCGCACCCAATGACTTTAACCTCAGAGACTGTGAGTACAGCGTGGGCTCCCTTTCCTCATGTGTACCTTTAATCTTTCTGTCCAATAATTAGAGCCAAGTTGCACTGAGTTTCTGATCCAAATTCTTTAGTGACTAAAGCATTATATGGAGCAGGTATGGGGCACATGGTTAAATCAGTCCTTCAGTCTAGACTGTCATGTGAATCACAGCATGAAGGTTTGCTGAAATCTCTTTGGATTTTTAGGAATCCCACATGGTACCCAACAAGCATCAGGTGAGATCAGGGGGCTTCTGAAAACAGTGGTTGGCTCGTCTGTTTATTCATTTTTCTAACGTTTCCCTCAGTTAACGTTGGAGACTACATTCAGGCTGTGCTGGACCGGAATCTGGCCGAGAACATCTCCCGGGTCCTCTATCCCAATGATAATGTGAGTGATCAAGCTTGCTTTCTCAGTGGAAACAGAAGCAGCTTATTTCAGAAGCACCTATTCAGTAGGCATAAAGCACATACTTAATACTGGGTTTTTTCCTTCAGTGAGGAATAATCACCATATCTCTTCCTGACTTGTGTAGATTTCCCCTCCCACCCATGTAAGGAAAACGAATTTGTACAATTCATGAAGTCAGAATTGGTGTTTCGCCCTTGATTAGTGACCCCATCACTAATTGGGAGGCTCTGTACATGTATTTCAAAACAAAACCTGGCTATAAAAGATGAGGTGCAGTACAGGTGAAGCACTCCTTCCTTTCCAAACAGAAATTTCATCCACAGCATCAGAAGTCCCTGGAGGTGTCTTGCCTGTCCTCTTCCCCTCACTCATGGGTCTCCTCTGACCCAAGGCAAGGTGGGGTCATGGACCTCAGAATAGACCCAGGAGCAGACACTTGTTTCTTATGCCACTTATTTATCTCATTAAACTTTTTCTTATAGGTGATCATTCCAAAGTTTACACGAAAAATAACTTAGTTTAAGAAAAAAAAAAAAAAACACTTGGAACTGGATCTCAGATGCCTGTTACGGATCTTTTTTTTTTTGCCGTATGCGGACCTCTCACTGTTGTGGCCTCTCCCGTTGTGGAGCACAGGCTCTGGACGCGCAGGCTCAGCGGCCATGGCTCACGGGCCCAGCCGCTCCGCAGCATGTGGGATCTTCCCGGACCGGGGCACGAACCCGTGTCCCCTGCATCGGCAGGCGGACTCTCAACCACTGCGCCACCAGGGAAGCCCACGTTATGGATTCTTAGTGGGTTAAAACATACTTAGCTCTAACTTCTCCATGAGTAAGATAATTTTCTGGACGCTATAATGATTTTTTTTTTAAATAATAATCTCAGAAGTAACCAAACTAGTACCCTGCTCCACAAAGATGTCCACAAAACAAGGATCTTGGGGACTAGGACATAAATGATCCTAAGACCAGATGTCCACTTAGTGTTAAACCCATCTCCAAGGAGGATTAAGTGGATTTGCTGCAGCATTTTTAGGAACTTAATGGTATGTGTTATTTTTCCTTTGGGAGAAGCGATGTGGCTTCAGTACCTTAAAAGAAATCTGTAACGCAAAAGCAAAAGACTGTTCTGTTTCAAGGTCAATTAAAGTAAGAATCCTTCCAAGACTGGGGCCACACTGCCTAGCCAAACCCAAGCCTGCAGGATTGTTTAACTAGAAGGGGCTTGAAATTCATCCTCCTATCTTCAGTAGGGCCCAAACCTAACTTTACTTGGAAATAATCATCCACAACAATTGATAACACATACTAGGTTAGCATGGGGTGCAAAGTTGACTAAATGCATTGGGCAGAAAAGGTAGCTCTCAGAGTTATGCTTGTTTTTAAGTAGAAGTTGATAAATCTTTTTCGTACTGTAACCACAAGAACAGACTCATTCCCTCTCCCCAACTTGGCCATAGCCCTATTTGTCTGTCTTCCAAGAGTCTCGCCCCCTGTCCTCACTCTGCAACTAATGAGATTTTTTTTTTTCCTTGCTTAAAATTCTTTAAGGCTTTTGCTTTACCCCTAAGAGAAGTACAGAATCGTAGGTGTATCTTCATCTATGTGGTCATCAGTTCTGACACATCCTCTGTGATCTTGCCCTAGCAATAGGTCCCAGCTGTAGAGGATTATTTGCCCTGTTCTTTCTAACCTCCATGCTTTGCCCAGGTTTCCTCTGCGTGCAGGGAATACTCTGGCCCTCTGCGCTCACCTCAAATTCCTACTTAGCTTTCAGGGCTCAGATAAAGATATCACCTGAGTATTCAGGTCCCCAAAGTACTGTGTATACACTTAAATACAACATAAATGTTTTTAAAAACTGTCTTGTTTGATATCAAGCCTTGATTATACATCTGTCTCTCCCCAGTAGTTTGAACTTAACTGAGGTCAGTGATTGTTTAATTAATCATTTATTTCTAGCACATTAAAAATTCCCTAACTCAATAAACATTTAAATTCATTGTGGATGGATTCATGTGCTTTTTTTAGAATAATGATTTCATTATATTTTTTACTATGAAACATGCTATTAGAAAAAGAAATATAAGCAATATAAAAAACTACCAAGTAAAAAAAAAAATTCCAAATTCTACCACCTATAAATTCCCATTGGTAATATCAATCCAGACAGTTTCCTATTAATGACTTTAAATTTTTCTTTTGGTTTTTAAACTTTTATCAAAGTTGTACCTGCACATAGTTTAAAGAGAAAAGCAGCTCTCTGAGGCTTACTATAAAATCAGTCTCCTATTTCCCACTTCCCCAAAGCAACTACATCCCCTTGCTTTGAATTGCTTTCCTGGATACTTACCTCCATATTTCTAACAACATGCTGTTACTGCTGCTTCGTGATTTCCTCTTTTTACAATATTGACTCCCCGCTACTGAAGATGAGAGTTTAGCTCCCTTCCTCCCATAGACTTCCACCCCCACCACAAAAACACGTTTTCTATGCCCACTCTCTCAACATAATTACATGGTGATTTGCACTAGCTCTTCAGCTAGTGTTTACATTATTATGACGCTGTCAGTGCTACAGACAGCTGATCTGTGCACAATACATGTCATCGTCTCTTGATTATTTTTCCTTTCCTTAAAATGTTCTCCTTTCCTGGAGTTAATCATTGTTTTGTTTGTTTGCTTGGTTTTCTGAGTACTTTTCCCTAATTTAGCCTGCACTCTACCCCAGTCGTAGAAATTTCCTCTCAATATATTCAAACACCTTAGGTGTTCTGTTGACTCAGTCTTCTTGAAGTCTCTTCTGGATCTCTTCTGGTTGGCTGCTCCGCTGTCATCCTGGGATCTACGTTTCCCATTGTTCTGAGGACGTCTGTGCTCATATACTCTCGGGGATCATTTGTTTCCAGGATCCCACGTCTTGGTTTGCTCCCTTGTTTTGGTAGTACACATGCCTGGGGCTTCCTAGGAAAGGGTGCAAGTGAGGTCGGTTTTTTTGAGACCTTGCATGTTGGAAAATGTCTTTATTTTTCCCTCTCATTGGGAGTTTGCCTGGATACTGAAGACTCAAAGTTTTTTTTTTTTTAATCTCCTAGTTGTTGGTGTTGCCGAAAAGTACAGTGCAATTGGATTCTTGATCTTTTGTTTGAATTCTGCTTTTTTCCCCCTTTGAAAGCTTCTAGTCTCCCTCTCCCTCTTCCCCTCCCTCTGTCCCTCTCCAAAACCCCTCTCTCCGAGTGTACTAAAAGTTTTGGGGGGTGTGCTTTGGTGTAAGTCTGCTTTCACTTATCACGCCTGGGTACCCTTTCAGTCTGGGGACACAGGACTACAGCTCTCTGAGAAACAGTCTGGAATTGTTAAACATCCTCAACTGGTTCTTTAGTCTTCTTACCTTTTTTCTTTTATTTATCATCTCTTTGTCTTCCTGCTCACGTTTTGGGCAATCACAACTCTCTCTTCCAGTCTTCCTATTGGGTTTTTCACTTTGGCTGTCATGTTTTAATTTCCACGTAATCTTTTTTTGCTCTAGATATTTTCTTGAAGCATCTTATTCGTATTCCTTGAATACAATATCTAATCTATCTGAGGATACCGGTAGTATTCTTATAATCATTCTTTTCTCTAATCTCTGTTACCTCTAAGTTGGCTTTTATTATTTTAACATGTTTTAGAAGTTTTTCTTAGCTGTCTAATGGTCCTTAGCTGCCCACTGAAACTTAAGAGAAAGGTACCAACAAGTTTTGGGGAGCTCTGTACACTTGTTTGGGATTTATCTATTTGGTTTCCCTCACCTGTGACCTGCTGGGGCCGCTTCCTGGTGGAGTTCCTCATGTCCATGTCTTTAGGTCCTCCCTCCTGTGCTGGTCGAATTCCCTAGAGAAGACGCTTGCAGCTTCTCTCCTGGTGGAATTAACACTGGCTGCCTGTGTTCTCAAATTCAGTTGGGAGATGAAGACTGAAAGCATCAGTATTCAGTACATAAACTTTCACTGAGCCTCTTCCCCCATTTTTAGTATGGGATGGTACCCCTGCCTCCGACTTTACCTGCTGCCCTCCAGTCCAGAGACCCCTGTTATACCATCTCCAGAGAACAGACCTCCAGCTTCTGCCTGAGTTGGCAAAGGAGATTGTCCAGTTGAGGGAATTGGAGAGGAGGTCTGAGGCCAACTGCTTCTTAGGCTCCCCACTAACCTTTTACCCCCTCTTCACCCCTACTTCTGAAGGCACCCAGTGCTGACACTTCTTGGGCCTTTTGGGAGCTTCAGTGTATACACTGGGTTGTTCCTTTGGCTTTTCTCCACTACCAGGTCAGGATGCAGCTTTCCTGGGTCTTCTGGTTCAGTTTACCATTTATCCATCTGTTTTTCAGCTTCTGAAAAGTTGTTGCTGTTGTCTTCTCTCCATTCCCTTCATCCTGTATCATGCCTTTTTTCAATCCCTTTACTGTCATTTTAGTGGAGTTTCAGGAGGCTGATGCTTGGCATTCAACCTGCCAGCTTCCACCAGACATCCCATGGGCTTTAGCCTTAAAGTCCCCTGGTAGGGGACGCCACCCATGTTCTGGCCACTCCTAGCAATGTGAGCCCTCTCACTCAGTCTCTCTGGCTTGAAGTTTTTTGAAGGGAAGGAGCTGAGACTGAAGCAGGAGTACTTTGTGGTGGCTGCTACCTTGCAAGATGTCATCCGACGTTTCAAAGCCTCTAAGCTTGGGTCCAGCAGGAGTGCCGGAACTGCGTTCGATGCCTTCCCAGATCAGGCGAGTATTCAGCCCGAACGCAGGCGGGAACAACTGAGGGCATCAGGACTTCCATCAGATTTACTCCTCTGTCTCCATGCTAAAAAAAATCTGAGTGTCTATATACCAATCAGAAACAGACTCACAGACATAGAAAATAAGCTTGTGGTTACCAAAGGGGGTGGAGGGAGGCAAACTAGGAGTATGGGATTAACAGATACACACTGCTATACATAAAATAGATAAGCAACAAGGATTTCCTGTGTAGCACAGGAAATTTACTTACCTATAATGGAAAACAATCTGAGAATATTTATATATTAACTGAATCACTATGCTGTACACCTGAAACTAACACAATATTTTAAATCAACTATACTTCAATTAAAAAAGAAAACTGAGTAGCTACAGGATACTTAAAGCCTTCCGTAGAGGGCAGACGTTTTGTTTGGTGCACGTGTGAGGCACGGATGAGAACAAGGGCCTGGGCCGTTGGTGACCTTCACGTCGGTTTTCCCCTTGCAGGTTGCCATCCAGCTGAACGACACTCACCCTGCGCTCGCCATCCCTGAGCTGATGAGGATTTTTGTGGACATTGAAAAATTGCCCTGGTCCAAGGTCCGGATGCTTTGGCTTCTTTTTCCTTTGACTGGCCAGAATATCTGTGCTTAAGAGATTCTGCCCAAAGCGCCTTTCACAGTTTTTCAAAATAAGTCACTGTTGCTAACTTCCAACAATTAAAGGTAAACTTTGCCCTGGCGCTGACATGTCTCAGCTCTTACTGCTTTACAGGGAGTAAGACTAAGAAATAAATAAACACATTGCTAATGGGACACAGCTCAGTGGCTATATTATTAAGGCTTATATTGTGTTTGCCATTTTTGTGTCTAAAAGGATTCGAAATTAAACTCTCTAGCCTCAGAATACAGCTAACTGAAGGTGTCTCCACCGATTTTAAGCATACTTGGTACTTTCTCAGAACATTACTGAAGTTTTATTCCTCAAGTTTTGTTTGTTTAATAAATGAAAGACAAGTTAGGATACTAGAGAAGATTTATCAGCATATGCTGTCCTAAATTTTATCAGACAATTTACTGCTTTTCCTCCCCCTCCCCCCCCCCAAAAAAAAACATGTTCCCATTACCTGGACCATCCAGGAACCTAGCGGAATTGTGTCTAACTGTATACATGCAGATAGAATTGTCCTGTTGCTGACGGGCAGGAGTTGAGGACGTGTTTGGCCTGCAGGATGGGGCACACCTGCAGGCCGCCTTTCCTGCAGAGGCAAGCACTGAGCCCCCCTCTCCCCGCAGGCATGGGAGATCACCCAGAAGACCTTTGCCTACACCAACCATACAGTGCTCCCGGAAGCCCTGGAGCGCTGGCCTGTAGAGCTGGTGGAAAAGCTGCTTCCTCGACATTTGCAAATCATTTACGAGATGAATCAAAAGCATTTAGATGTAAGTCACTTTGACAGATTCATAACCCTTTTGAGAAGGAGGTCTAGAGATGTTAAGGGTGGCTGCAGTCTTCCCTCTTACCAAACCTGAGGCCCAAACATCTTTCAGTCATTGATACATCAAAAGCACTCAAGTCTGGGTGGGGCTCTGTTAATGACATCCTTTTGAAAATACTAACCTGGAGGGATGGCATCTCCCTAAGCATCTTCACTCCTCTCTGTGGGAGTGAAGTCTTACCTTTGCTCCATCAAAGGTTTTGGTTGGGAAGTAAATGACGTTATCCCAGGGTTGCTGGAAACCTGAGTGACCAGTAAGGCCTTTCTCTTCCTTTGCCTAGAAAATTGCCGCCTTGTTTCCTAAAGATGTCGACCGCCTGAGAAGGATGTCTCTGATAGAAGAGGAAGGAGGCAAAAGGATCAACATGGCCCATCTCTGCATTGTGGGCTCCCATGCTGTGAACGGCGTGGCTAAAATTCACTCAGACATCGTGAAGAACCAAGTGTGAGCCTCCAGCCCTGTCGCAGTGGGTCTCACATTGCTCAGGAATAGAACGGTGCTAGCGAATGCAGGGTTGCGGTTGGAGATGAGGAGAGGCCCCGTGAAATATTTAAAAGTAATGTCTTCTATACAAAGAACCCTTCTCTAAAAGGAAAAGGCCTTCCTCTCTGAACAGTCCTAATTCTAGACTTACAAGAAAAAAAAACAAAACTCTTCTGCTCAAAAGTCTGATATATATGTCAGTGCCGGGAAGTCATATGAAGGTGATTAGATTGGATTTTTTCTTGTAATTATTTTAAATTGCAAATGGATTTCTGTTTAGAATGACACCCATAGCTGCTATCAGCCCCTCTCTCCACTTTTATTTAACCTTTCTAAGCCTACACTCTGCTCCTTAGCTCTAACCCTGAACTTCATCCAGCATGCGGGAACCTGCCGTTCCAGCCACGTTTAGTGATGTGTCTCTTCCATCTCCAGATTCAAGGACTTCAGTGAGCTAGAGCCAGACAAGTTTCAGAATAAAACCAATGGGATCACTCCAAGGCGCTGGCTGTTACTCTGCAACCCAGGACTGGCAGAGTTAATAGCAGAGGTAACCGGGAAGTGCCGAGGGAAAGGGGGTTTCTGACTAGAATTCAAGAGGCAGAGAGTGCGCTTATAACTTGCAAATCCAGTCTGCAGCAGGGCCTGCTTCATCCCCAAGCCAGTGGCCTGTGCAACCCCACAGGGCTCCGCACTGGTTTCGTTCTCCGCCGTAGCCAGCTTGAAATTCTTGATTTCAGAAAAAAGAGACCCCACGCATTACGCAGCTGGCCCTGGCGAACAGTGCTCATATGACACACAGATGGTACCCCTGTTTAATAAAAGGATAACAGAGGTCCTCTAACAGGACCTTTGTTTGTCCTCTAATAGTAACTAGTAGAACCTGGGTTATTTGTCACCCTTTTTAGGTAGATTTCCTGTTTTTAACACTTAATACCACTGAAGGTATAGCAAGTGTTCTTCCCACACGGCGTTTTCAGCATCTCCTGTGAATGAAGCCATTCTGTGTGCTGTGGGGTGCGAGTGTTAGGGGCGTGTAAGCCCTTGCCACAGACTGACAGAAACTGCTCATGTGGGCTTGACTGCCTTCCCTGATTCGAGTCACCTTTTCCTTTAAACTGAAAGAAAATCGGGGAGGACTATGTGAAGGACTTGAACCAGCTGACGAAGCTGAACAGCTTCCTGGGCGACGACGTCTTCCTCCGGGAGATTTCCAACGTGAAGCAGGTGAGGCTTCCCGGTGTGGACGCTTTGCCCGGCGGCACTTGCTTGGAGGGTTCATGCCCCACTCTTTAAAAACAGACCACCCACCCAATGCTCCTGAGTCCAAAGGGCCCTGGCCCCATGCACTGTCTCAACAGGAGAACAAGCTGAAGTTTTCTCGGTTCCTGGAGAAGGAGTACAAAGTGAAGATCAACCCATCCTCCATGTTTGATGTGCAGGTGAAGAGGATCCATGAGTACAAGCGGCAGCTCCTGAACTGCCTGCATGTGGTCACCATGTACAACCGTGAGTCAGCCCTGCAGCCCCCGACCAGCCCCCAGAGGTGGAGCGCTCACCACCCTGGCCATCCTCCGTCCTCCGTTCCATCCCCTTCTCCATCTTTTGCAGGCATTAAGAAAGACCCGAAGAAGCTATTCGTGCCCAGAACAGTTATAATCGGTGGCAAAGTAAGTTGCTTCTCTTCCCTGGGTACTTGGGGGCTCTTGTCTCTTTTGCCGTTTCTCCACTTCATCATGCCTGCATTGTGTCATGTGTCCACACCCTTCCCCAAGGCTGCCCCAGGATATCACATGGCCAAACTGATCATAAAGCTGATCACTTCAGTGGCAGAGGTGGTGAACAATGACCCCATGGTTGGAAGCAAGTTGAAACTCATCTTCCTGGAGAACTACAAAGTGTCTCTTGCTGAAAAAGGTAGTGCTGTCCTCACAAACCATGCGGGGCCAGGGCACATGTTAGGGATGGATTACACATTATAGAAAAATGGAGCAGCTGACCTCGGGAGCCAGTGACTTAGGATAGAAGGTGTCACTCTTAGGCAGAATACGACCCTAAGCTAAGAATGTTTAAGGTGACCCAGCTGACACCGAGATGACTGTCCCCAGACTCCACATCAGAGGTTACATCTGCAAGCACATTTTCCTCTTCTCAGTTGCTCAGGGCTGGGTGTTGGAGGAGGTGGCCCTGAGGTTTTGGTAAAGTACAGAGCGTGCTCTACAAAAGAAAAAAAGATCTTCAGTTCCCAGCCCCAGTTCTGCAATAGAACACCAGTGCCCCAATCCCCGGATATTCCTCTGGTCACTCCATGGAAAGAAGGGCTGTCATTTGTTCATGTGGCAGCAGGGAATGAGGGCAGATGTCAGGCTGCCAAAGCCCTAGGCTTAGACGTGCCTCAGACAGGCGCTCAGAACAGGCGTGGAGTTCCCATGTGGGGACAGGCAGACTGGCAAGAAGCCAACATCCCTTTCTTTTCTTATTTGCATCACAAAGCACCACCCACATGCAAATGCCAACTGTGCGTTCGCCCTTTTCCCAAATTGAAAAGGGACCTTTCTCTTTCTGAGGTGTTTTTGGGTCCTCTGATGTTACAATTTAAGAACTGTCTGCATGAAGAAAAAAAGAGCCAGATTTTTATGGGCGCAAATGAAGAAATGTCTAATCCACAAATAAGCTCTCAAAGTAAAGCTCTCAAAGTAAAGCAGGTCCTGTGCTTTGTAGCGGAGGCACCGGAGGGATGCTGCAGGCAGCAGGAACTTCTGTGTGAATCAGACTGAAAGGTCTGCCCTGGGCACACCTCAGTTGCCTGTGGCTTATTTCCCTGCAGTGAAAGTGGAAGGAAGGTGGTAAGGAGTGGCAGGAATGGCACAATCCAGTTTCCTCAGATTGCAAAAGAGGGGTCAGGGAAGCTTCTGAATTTTAAGGATCGAGAAAGAGAAGTTTAGATATATTTTATAAAGTTATAATATAGAAGAAATAAAAATAAAACCATAACAAAAACTGAAAGGAAGAAGGGGGAGAAGAGAAGTGTAAGGTTGATAAAAAATTAATCAGCCCATCCAAGAAAGAAATGGAAAATTTTATTTGAGCCAAACTGAGGATTATAACCCAGGAAGAGCAGATCAGAAAGTTCCAAGAACTGTTCCACCCATTAGAAGTCAAAGCAGTTATGTAAGTTTTTCGAGACAGGGGGCTCTCCATTAAATGCTGTATTGTTGACAGTTTACAGAATCCAGATCTTCAGGTACAAAGTGGTGGGTCATTGTGACCCCTTACAAGATCAAGAAGGAATGTTGTCTTTTAAGGACTTGTCTTGTTGGTGCCAGGAGAACGTTGCTCTTTATGGCTGAGTAGATATTTCTGCTGATGGGGAGGTTTGGTCCATGCCTAATGCAGATACACAATGCACAGGAGAAGGGAGAGAGGAGGCCAAAGGGCAGAGAAAAATTTTCATGTTTTAACTTTTTCTTGTCTTGCCATAAAATAGGAATTTTATTTCACAGTAGTGTCGACTTTTATAGCAGAGAGTCAATAGATGCTCTTTAACGTTTACAGACCAAGGAAGAGTAGCGTAAGCATAGAGTTACTTAGCACTGTGGCCATAACCACCAAGAAGCACATCAGAAAGGGGCAAAAGTGGTTGCCAGAGTCAAGGGGAAGCGTGAGATCCATCCTGCACCATTTGAATGTTTATCTTGATGTACACATACTACGTTAATGATTAGAACAGGCCAGCTAGGTGAATGCTTGGGTACCGTGCAAGCGGATCCAGAGAGACAGGATCACTAATTCTGTCACTAATGCCTTGCTTGCAGTCATTCCAGCCACAGATCTGTCGGAGCAGATTTCTACTGCAGGCACTGAAGCCTCGGGGACAGGCAACATGAAGTTCATGCTGAACGGGGCCCTGACTATCGGGACCATGGATGGGGCCAACGTGGAAATGGCCGAGGAAGCCGGGGAAGAGAACCTGTTCATCTTTGGCATGAGAATAGAGGACGTGGCTGCTTTGGACAAGAAAGGGTGAGAGAGCACTCCTGCTTGTTGAGCAGGTATCCCCCCAGGAGGGTACCTGCCCACCCAGGTGTCCCATTGAGGCAGGTCCCATGAGAGTGACAGCAGAACATCTCCCATGAGTCCGGGGACCCTCCTGACCACAGATTAGTCTTGTTACACGCAGCAAGTGAAAGTGAACGGAGCTTGGGCACAGGTACATGGGCTCGTTGCTATTTGTTATCAGCCAGAGCTGGCCTCATGAGCTATTCTCCACATCTGTGATCTTTACTTTGATCAAAACACTGAACCAGTGTGTAGTTGAACTTTTTGCCTGTTATTTAAACCATCGAGTGTTCCTTTAAGACCTCAAAGAGATGGACTAAAATGTGGTAGATGATAGGCCTGGTTGTATAGAAGCACCCAGAATACTTGTTCCACTTACTATCTGGATAGGTTTATTAACCTGGATTCAAATAAGAAGTAAAGAAAGATGCTGCTCAAAGGAGCCAGAGCGATCACAAAATCTGGAGGGTGTCGAATATACTTCCCAACCCTTGGAAGTAAATTTTTGTTCAGTAGCAACAAATTTGGGAATCTGTGGGACCAAAGAGCAACTGTCGGGGACCTCCCTGGTGGTCCAGTGGTAAAGAATCCACCTTACAATGCAGGGGATGCGGGTTCGATCCCTGGTCAGGGGACTAAGATCCCACATGCTGTGGGGCAACTAAGCCCACACGCCACAACTGCTGAGCCCGTGTGCTGCAAACCGCAGAGACCACGAGCTCTGGAACCCGTGCACCACAACTATAGAGCCCAAGCGCCCTGGAGCCTGCACACCACAGCTGGAGAAGAGAAAACCCGCCTCCACACTAGAGAGAAGCCCACAGGCCACAATGAAAGATCCCGCGTGCCGCAACTAAGAGCTGACGCAGCCAAAAATAAATTAAAGAAAGAAAGAAATAATAAATCTTTTTTAAAAAAAGCAACTGTACGACGCTTGTTTAGAGCCATAAAGCCTGCTTTGAAATGAATCTTACTGTATTTTACCGGATTAGACTATTGCTCTGTGACTAGGATTTTTATTATCTACTGTCCTTAGTGTCTTTGGTTACAAGGAACTAATCAAATTTAGTTGGGAAAAAAGATGTCAGGATCTAGTTAAGTATTATTTATACCCTGTTGAACTCTATAATGACTTTATAAATGCCATATTTCTGAATGCATTTTTCACAGCTAATGTAGCGTCCAGTGTGTCATTAACAAACATTAACAGAACCTTTTCTTATCCCCCGCCCCGACCCTACAGGTATAAGGCAAAAGAATATTACGAGGCACTTCCAGAGCTAAAGCTGGCCATTGACCAAATTGACAAGGGCTTCTTTTCTCCCAAGCAGCCTGACCTCTTCAAAGACTTAGTCAACATGCTATTTTATCATGACAGGTGAGTTCCCACAAGAAGATGGTGCTGTTTGGGCCGTGGAAAGGGGATGAGAATATCTTAAACCAACTGCAACACATGTAGATTAGCATAGATCTGTGATCTGATAAGCTAACGTAGACTTGGAAAGGAAAATTAGATATTCTCCACTAACAATGCAAGGAGAAGACTTAAGAATAAGACCCACAAATTTGGTATTCTTTTTCTCCTTCCACGGGTGTACCCAACTTTCAGATGCATCCGTGTGATAACATTCTCACGTGTGAGAAGAAAGGTTGAGGGCTGGTTGAAACCCTTGTGAATAGAAGTGTCAGACTGGTAAGCCAGCCGTGCCTGACATTAAGCAAAAGAGAATTTTGAATGGAATCTTAGCACACATCTATTAATGAAGCTTTTTGTCTTTTCCTTCTAATCACAAAAAAAGGTTTAAAGTTTTTGCAGACTATGAAGCCTACGTCAAGTGTCAAGAAAAAGTCAGTCAGCTGTACATGGTGAGTACATGGCCGAGACTTACAAAGGAAACCAGTTTACGGTTCATTAAAATTTTGGTTTCTTTTTATTAAATCTAAATAACAGGGCCCCACCAACCAATCAAAAATGGGAAGTGAGGCAGCTCTTTAGGTTTTTCAGATCAAAACTTAACTGTCCCCGAATTCAGGCAAAGGTTGGCATTTGACATTTCAGTTGCAGTTGTAGGTTTTTTAATATCCAAGTAAAAAGTCACAAATAATTCAATATTTATTGAGCACCCACCATGCAGCAGGCATATCCTAGAGACTAAGAGTATAAAGCGAAATTAAATACTCACTTTACCCACTCATTTATTCAACAGAGAGGCACTGGGGCATTGGGTGCCTCCATGGCAGGCCATGCTGGGCACTGAGGCCCCAGCATGGACAAAGCCAAGGCCCCTCCAGGAGCCTATGTAGGGCTGGGGCCCTTAACCAGAAGTGCATCAGAATCACCAAGCCGTTTTTTCAAAGTACAGATGCCCACCGCCCTCTAAGAGATTCTGACCCAGTAGCGGGTTGGACCACCATCAGCATTTGAAAAATCTGCTAAATTGCCCGGAGATGGAAACAACCTAGGTGTCCATCATCGGATGAATGGATAAAGAAGATGTGGCACATATACAATGGAATATTACTCAGCCATAAAAAGAAACGAAATTGAGCTATTCGTAATGAGGTGGATAGACCTAGAGTCTGTCATACAGAGTGAAGTAAGTCAGAAAGAGAAAGACAAATACCGTATGCTAACACATATATATGGAATTTAAGAAAAAAAAAATGTCATGAAGAACCTAGGGGTAAGACAGTAATAAAGACACAGACCTACCAGAGAATGGACTTGAGGATATGGGGAGGGGGAAGGGTAAGCTGTGACAAAGCGAGAGAGAGGCATGGACATATATACACTACCAAATGTAAGGTAGATAGTTAGTGGGAGGCAGCCGCATAGCACAGGGAGATCAGCTCGGTGCTTTGTGACCGCCTGGAGGGGTGGGATAGGGAGGGTGGGAGGGAGGGGAGACGCAAGAGGGAAGAGATATGGGAACATATGTATATGTATAACTGATTCACTTTGTTATAAAGCAGAAACTAACACACCATTGTAAAGCAATTATACTCCAATAAAGATGTAAAAAAAAAAAAAAAAGAAAAAGAAAAATCTGCTAAATTGATTCTAAGGCTGAACCTTCGTTTATCGGGAAAGGACTGACCCCCCTAGTATTTGAAAATTGTAAAGTAAGTTCCTCTCCTGGATTACCCATGGAGTGGTGCTATATGAATAGAATATAAATGTATAGAAAGAGGGGAGGTTTCACATTGGAATTTAAAAAAAAGAAAAAGAAAAAGGAATGAAACAAAGAAAGAGAGAGAGAGAGGGAGGGAGGAAAAAGGAAAGAAAGAAAGAAAAGAAAAGGAAAGGAAGGAAAGGGAGAGAGAGAGAAAAAGGAAAGAAAGGGGCTAGAGCCACGTGAGTAACCCTTCATGTGCAAAGTCATACATCTTTACCAAAAAGCCCAGCCCTCTAGGTACATTTAGTAAATACATGGAAAGGCGATCATCTCTGATAGGAAAGACTTGTAGGGAACTGCAGAAACCACAGAAGAACAGATACAGGAGGAGGCTGGCCCTGTGCTAAGACTCCAGCTTGGGCTTCTTGAGGTAGCCGTCCTTGCCCACACAGTCTCCATTTTGGCTCTCCAACTAGAAAGCCATTATAGACCAGACCAGTGGGAACGCATAAACTCTCCACCTCCTGCCCTCTGGACACATCAGTCGCTATTTCCGACAGAAACATACTGCGCTAACATGTCTTTCTATTCCTTTCCCAAAGCCAGGTGACAAGGTAGTTCCCATAGTCATCCCAGATATCCCTTTGGGGTTTTAAAACAGGATCACTCAAGGCCTGTGCTGCTTTACAGCATATCCAGCCCCCCAAAAGTGTATATAAACCAGAGTTTTATATACTTCCCAAGGAGAGGCAGTGCTAGGTTTAAGCAGAGTGGCTCACTTCCTGCTCCCTGAACACTGGAGAGAGCAGCCACATACAGCCTCCAAGAACTCAAAGACAGAGGAAAGAAAATGGCCCCCTCTAGCTCCTTCCTCTTGATCTCAACCCTTGCTTGTTATGTAGAAAAGCTGTATAGGAAAAGAAACAGAAGTGAAACAGAGCAGGAGAGGAAAATATGAGTGAGGGCATGCACAAATGTGAATGTTGGTTTTGCACAATGGTCCCTTCTGTTAAAATGATGGCCCTGATCCAAAGGGTGCCCACCTAGAAGGCCAGCATTCTGTTCCATCTTCCTTGTTCATTAGTGCAAACTGCAGCTTTTACTCTTAACAATAATTGTATTGTTGAAGCGTAGAAAACATGGCCCACATGGTTGGAAAGTCTAGTCATTATCCCTTTAAATAAAGAACATGAAGAGAGGAAGCTTTTATTCTCTTCTTATTTTAGTAAGTTTCCAAAGTCTGAATAAACTAATTTCAGACTGTGTTTTAGTTTTTCTTTTAAATGTTTATAATTCATTGCTGTTGTTTTCAAATAATATTCTGGTCATTTCCATAGAACTCCTTCTTAGAGTTCTTTACAAAATCACGAGGCTCTAAGTAGATGCTCAGCTGCATAGCACAGGGAGATCAGCTCGGTGCTTTGCGACCCACCTAGAGGGGTGGGATAAGGAGGGTGGGAGGGAGACCCACCAAAAGGGAGGGGATATAGGGATATACATATGCATACAGCTGATTCACTTTGTTATACAGCAGAAACTAACACAGCACTGTAAAGCAATTATACTCCGATAAAGATGTTAATAAAAAATAAATAGCTTCTTATACTTTTTACATAAAATGATGAGAGATATATATTTTATTTAGATATATAGATGTATATTTTTTATTTAGGATAAAACCTTAATTGGTCCTGTTTTCAAACCCCAGTGGAGTATTTGGGATTCAGTGTAAACCTATTGGAGTATCTACCTTCTGAAAAAAACAGGAAAAGAGAAGTCGGTGAATAAAGTCTCCCATGGGACTGTTTGCCCGCATGGTAGCTAATGTTCTACAGTAGTGTTTTTCGAGCTCTGGCTGTGAGCCACGGGATAAATTTCTTACGTGGCATCTAGCAGACAATGAACGTTAGTCTCTTCCTTTCCCCCGTAGTTTAAAGGGAGGTGAGGTATCTTCGTTCAAAATGAAGCATGGGAAATAAGGCTTACATGCCAAAACATTGTAACTATGGCAGAAATTACCAATTAGCGTTTCTGTAAGAGTGAAAAATACTTTCTTTTTCATTTTAGAGAAATATAATCTAAAACAGGAGAAAAGCACAGTCTGCCCTGTCCAGCTCCCAACTGTGGAACAAATGTATTTATGATTCATTACAATTTACTCCTGTCACTTTCCCCATAAATTGTACTTGGATGTGCTTGGCCTGATGTTTGGCATACAGCTTGTTGGGCACTCAGGCCCTGAGCCTTAGATGCACGTCAATTTAATTTAATTCAATTAAACAAGTATAATTCTTGTTTACAGAATCCAAAGGCCTGGAACATCATGGTACTCAGAAACATAGCCGCCTCAGGGAAATTCTCCAGTGACCGAACAATTAAGGAGTATGCCCGGGACATCTGGAACATGGAGCCTTCTGACCTAAAGATTTCCCTGTCCAGTGAACCCAGCAGTGGGGTGGACAAAGCCAATGGAAAGTAAGTTGTAAAATGTCCTGAGAAAAAATAGCTTCTTACTGGACTTCAACATTTTCACAACATTCTTTGATTTTGTTTTGTTTTATTAAATAATAATCTAGTTAAGTATCTCTGGGAATTGGGAGGGAAAGTGTATGACTATATTAGGGCTAAAAATACAGTGTTAATTTCCAAAGGCTACATGAGTGCCGAATCTTACTATTTTATAGCAGATTGAATAGCATGCTAGGACTTTCCCCAATGCTATTCAGAAAGCTAGAAAACAGCTTGGAACTTTTTAATGCCATTTAAGTTAACTAAACTGAAATACAAATTATTTAACTACATTGGAGCATCTTTCTTGCTACTGCTTGCTGTCTAGGTGCAGATCAAAAACCACCTTATCCACAGATATCCCCAGAACGTTTGGTAACTGTACATTTTTAGATGGGATCAAATTTTTACCAAATTCTGATTCTCCACAGTGAAGTTTTGGCATGTTCCACAAAGTAGACTATGACAAGCTAAACAAGAACATTCCATAATGCCCAGCGTCCGTGCTTTCCCTTACTAAAATGGCAAGTGACTTCTAGAAATGTCAGTAACTTCAGCTCACCTAAGCAGCCCAGTACAGTTTTACATAAGAAATATACACCACAAGTGGTGTTTGGACCAAGTCTTCACTCTCCGCTGTACTCAGACCTCACGCCCACTGCTGGCTCAGGAAACCTCTGCAGGAAAAGGACTTAGATGAGCTCACATGTGTTCCCCACCTCATGGTCTAAGTAAACCAGAGCAGCCCTCATTGCATTTAGCAAAGCAAGTCTTACCTCACGGTTTTTAACAGTGTGGTGCCTTTACACAGGAAGGTGTGTTGGAGGCCAGGAGGAAAGATCACCACCTTCACCCTCTCTTTGTTCCTATATGCATTGTGTGCAATTTCATAGAGCTGCAAGGGGCAGAAAGACAAGGACTCAAAGGCTGATCATTGAAGCAGTTGTTTTCCTAGTCTAATTTTCCTAAAAGGGTATGGAAACAGCCAACTTAAGGAGTTAGTCCCATTAAGTCAGAGATACGGGCACCCTGCATATCCCTGAGTGGTTGCCTCTACAACCAAGGAACTGAAAGCTGCATAGCTCATGGAACAGTGGCAACAGTGTATTGTATACACCAGGCGGCACAGCAATTCAGGGGTGCAGAGAACCCCTTATAATGTCAGAGACCCTTCTTTAGGCCCTAATCAAAGTTTGGCTGGCTGAGAAAATGGTGAAATTAGTATAGTATGTTTCTGTCAGCCGCTGAACTTAGTTGACCTTTTTTTCCAAATTCCAAAGGCACCGTTTTGTCATCCTCACCATGTATGATAAGAAGGGGAGACGACAGGAATTTAACACTAGGAACAAGTGGAAGAAAAGCTTTCAGTTCAAGAAATATACATTGAGATTTCTCCTCTTCTAAGTTAAGGCTTTAGCAAAACATGAGGTTTGCCCAAAATAAAGGAATGCTCTTTCCATCCCTCCCAGGAAATACAACTTCATATATAATAAGCTTCATATAGTGACTTTTTTTTTCCTCCAGGCAAGATTCTTCTGTTTACTCATACAATTTACTTAGCTTATTTGATTTAATTTATTCCTATGTGATTTTTGAAAATAAGGAACAAAAACATTGAATTTGTACAGAATTAGCAGAACCTCACCTTTTCCTTATTCTGCCTTATTTCATAATATCTGGAATGTTTTAATTAAACGAAAACAAAGTAAGTCAAACCAAAAAATAACAAGAACTACCACAGGACCAAGGAGAACTCTTTGTAGCAATTTGTTTACATTTCCCCATAAATGTACAGGATGGACATGAGATCAATAGGTTTGATTAGCCTCCTGGTCAACTTCCCATCTAGTAATTCGAAAAGGCTATGACATGAAGGATGACTAATAGTACTTCCCTGTCCCCTTCCAAATTCTGATACCATCCACCCCTGCCACAGTGACTCGCTGTTACTCCTGAGGATGTTAGATCCCTCAGGTGTGCTGAAATAGAAAAAATACTGATAACGACTGCCTGTTTGTAGGCACTCGAGACTCTCCAACTGTGAGAGGCTGACTTGCCAGATTCTAGTCACTGGACTTGCTGTTGGGTTATTCGGCTGGATGGTGTATGGATTTTGGTTACATGGGGAATAAGACCTAGAACTCAGAGATTCCTCCAAGGAATGCTAGGTTAGACCATACAGGACCTTTAAAGGGTCCTGAAACACCCTAAACGTACAACTCCCTTTATAACTTCAGAGGAAGTACTGAATCGGTAAAGTCATTAAATTAGACATAAGGATAATACCAAATACTAAAAATCTGTAGATACTGTAGATACCTTACCCCAAATCCTACTGCCCATCTAAGAATTCTCATCTACTCATTCAGACTGGTCATCTCCCCATTCAATAAGTCACATGATAATTACCCACCAGAATCCTATAGATATAGTAATAATGGATATCTTTACGTCATTAAGTTACTTTTCATCACTGGGGAAGACTAGTTCGTCTTTCCTCAGGGCATCCATAACCGTGCTTAAAAATCCTGGAAGTTTCCAGTAAATCTATTTTTTAAAAAGGAAAAAAAACTTGAAACATGGCCTATAGCTATGTCATTTGTTATAGTTTCCCACTATGAACTGTAGTAATATAGAGAGTAGTGAGTTTCTAAATATAATAAACTTTTTTTTGGAAATATAACTTTTATGTTTTAAAAGTAATTCATGTTATTGTAGGAAATTTGGAAAATAGAAGAAAGAAGAAACAAATCACACATAATCCCACCATCCATAGATAATCACATTAGACATTTTGTGGTTTTTACTTATCTTTTTTTAAAGTACAAATAGCCCCACTAACTTATTTCTTCATACTCATAAAGGAGCAGTGATACGCATAATCTAAAAATTGCTTCTACAATGAACTGCAGAATAATTAAGTGGTTTAGTTGGGGAAAAGAATATTCTGATTAGTTAGAAATTCTGATAAAGTATACAATACAGAGATAATTGGTTTTAAAGGATTTGAACATTATAAACTCTGTTGAATATGATTGAATATTGCAATGTTTTAAAAAGGCATTTTAGGGCTTCCCTGGTGGCGCAGTGGTTGGGAGTCCACCTGCCAATGCAGGGGACGCGGGTTCGTGCCCCGGTCCGGGAGGATCCCACATGCCGCGGAGCGGCTGGGCCCGTGAGCCATGGCCACCGAGCCTGTGCGTCCGCAACGGGAGAGGCCACAGCAGTGAGAGGCCCGCGTACCGCAAAAAAAAAGGCATTTTAGGTTTTAATAATGACCATAGGACTCCAAATATAACAATTATCATTCTAAACATACTGAATTTCCTCATTAATGGAAAATTCCAGTAAAAAGAATGCTAGCTAAATCAGCTCTTGCCATATTTTGATTAAGTCGAAAGGTAAATTAGCTTATATGCCCTAAAAACATCCATTTCAACTGAAAATGAGGAAAGGACATAAACCCTGAGCCAATACTGCACCTTCCTCAAACTTTTAACCCTGCCTCTAAACTACTCCCAAGTCCATTCAGTTCTCTCCATTTGCACTAATCACCCAGCCTAACCCAGCCCTCATCTCTTGCTTGGATTACACCAACGGTCCCAGGTGGCTTCCTGTTCCACCCTCGCCCTGCTGTAACCCAGTTCCCACAGGGAAACCAGAGTGATCATTTTAACGTGCAACTCTCATCACATCCCTCTTTTGCTTCACATCCTTCAAAGGCATGTGGATTAAACCCAAGCATCACCTTGGCCTTGGAGGCCTTACAGAATCTGGCCACAGCCTCTGTCGCCTATCACTAAGCCCACTCCTCTCCACCCCCAGGCCCTGCTGTCTTCTGCTCCTGGAACACGTCAGCCTTGATCCCACTGCAGGGCCCTTGCCTTTCTCTTCCCTCAGCCGAGACCTCCAGATTCTGCCATGACAACTGGCTCCTTGTCATGCAAGTCTCAGTTTAGATGATATTTCTTCAAAGAGGTCCTCCCCTAACTAGCCATCGAACCTTGTCCCCCCATCACCTCCCAGTCATTCCTTTCACATCATTTTATTACTTCTACAGCACTTCTCACTATTCAAAATCCTCTTATTGCATACTTGTCTTCTGTGTGCCTCTCCAGCAACTATACAGACTTCATAGGAGCTTAGACCACAACTTTCTTATTCCCTGTGGTATCCCCAGAACCTAGAAAAGTTCCTGGTACCTAATAGACACCTGATAAATATTTGCTAAAGAAGGAATGTATCGACTGTGCAAATATCCCTGATGTACACTTTAAGCTATTATCTGTCATTTTCATCTCAGTGTGACTGAATTTCATTCAGAGTTTATTCCTTGGAACAGATCTGCAAAGAGAAAAGACCAACAAAGTATATTATGTGTATTCCTCTGCGGTGCTGAGCAGGGAGGGGGGTGCAATGTAGTAAGTGGGACGTTGCCAAGGGAAGGGAGTGGGTACAGAATAGGTAGGCTAATGCAAACGTCTGCTTCGCAGTTTAAAAAGAAAAGAATTATGTTCAGGTTCAGTGTAGAAGCAAGTTTTAGATTTCTGCTTGTCACTGCTCCTTTATGAGTATGGAGAAATAAGAGTTAGTGGTCATTGCCCCAGCGCTATAATATGTCATTTGCTGTAGTCTCCCACTATGAACTGTAGTAATAGAGAGAATAGTAACTTTCTAAATATAAGGACCTTTAAAAAAATTTTTTTTTCCTGATTATAAAAAGGAAATTCATGCCTGGTAGGGAATTTGGTAGGGAAATGGGTACAGAATATGCAGGTCGAGGTCAGTAACGGCAAACTTCTTCTGCTTCACAGTTTTGACATGGGCCTGCTGCTTGCAGAAACCTGCGTAGTTTCCCAGGGTCTGTCTGGCCTGCATTTTTTGCGTGGTCTCACAGCAAATGACTCGCGTTCGGGGACAGTCTGGAAATCCCAATACTGCTTCTCTTTCCCTTCCTTCCTTTGCCCTCCTCTTACCGTGCTAAGGGCAAGATTTCTTGGTTTTCTCTTTCCTTTGTCTTCTGGTTCTGCTACCCCTGGAATCAGGACTCCTCTGAGGAGAATTCAGTAAGAGAAGCCCTTCAGCAATTCATCTCAAATTCCGAAGGCATAAGGAGAAAGCGGGCCCCAGTCAGTCTACTCCCCTTATCCCTCACTCCTCTCCAGCCAGAGGTGCCCCTCGAGACTCACAGGTCAGACCACCCCTCCAGCCCAGACCACAGCGAGGGGCTCCTAATTGGTTTCCCTGGCTTCAAATTCCGCCAGATAAATATTCTTAAAATACCAGTTACCTGAAATCTGCTGTTACAAAGCTTTGGGAGTGGAACACTATCTATTTAAACAGACAAAAATCTCCTATCTTGGCTGTAAGCCCATCTGCATCCGGCCACAGTCTTTCATCCCAAAAGCTGCGCACCTCCATCTGACTGCCTGGAGTTAGGAAATGCAGGATCGAGTCCCGTTTCCTCTCTATAGGGTATGGGGCAATTGGGCGAGCCTTTAAGCCTCCATTTCGCTCAGTGGAGGCAATGGTGCCAAACTCAGAGGTGCTGTGAGGATTTAAAAGAATGACGAGTGTGAAAGATCTTATATAGAGGTCCTCCGTGACTCTCAGGTATTTCATAACATAATCACCCCATTCTGGCCCCGTGCCTTGGCTCACATTCTCCCCTTCTGTCTGTGTTTTCTAACTGCGCTCCCTCGCCTTCAAGACATGAGCTTAGATCCTGTCTCCCTGTAAGTCATCATTGGTCACACCTGCACACAAGACCCTTCTCTTCCCTGAATTCTCCCTACCCTGATATTATTGTTCTGGGTCCTCCCCTAACACCTAACTTAGTCTACTGTATTATAGAAAGAGTGGAAAAAAGGAACAAGCCTTTGTTGAATGCCCATATTTTTGCATGATTATTTTACTTAATTCAACCTTCACAACAACCCTATGCAGTACCAACCTCATTATAGAAATAGGAAAAATACAACAAAGGGAGATAATTTACCAAAGTCATAATTGGTTAGTGGCAGAGGCCAGATTTGAACCCAAATCCAAATCTGTCTAGCTTCATAGCCCATGGTCTTTTTCCACTATGCTGAGTAATGAAATCGACTCCCAGGTGATACTCAGAAATCCACATCATTACTTTATACCCCCCGTTAATTTCCTATCTCCCCAACTAGACAAGAAACGTCTTGAGGGTAAGGACCTATGCCTTTCACTACATCCGTGTCTCATCCCACCTACACTTTTTTATTCAACAGTACTGTTCAGAGTTATGGCACTCCACTGATAATAAAAATAGCTAACGGCCATTGAGTGCTTACTCTGTATCAGGCACTATCGTACATGCTTTTCATATGTGAATCTATGACAACAATCTTGATAGACTCTGATTACACCCATTTATAGATGAAGCATTAAAAACAGTTAGTCCAAGATTACACAGCTGTTAAGTGACACCCCTGGGGAAAAAAACCCAGAAAGACTGACACCAGAGCCATTGTTCTTAAAGAAAATATTTTTAAAACGTTTCTGTGAAGGTATCAGAGACCTACCAAAGTAATGAGGTCTTGAGTGGCCTGGATCCCAGAGAGAAGGGAAGCCTAGTGAGGTGAGCCTGACACTCAACACACTTTCCTCCTTGAGACAACTGACAAGTCAGAGGAAAGCCAGAAAGTAGAGGCAAAAGAACACAGAACAGATGACACAAATAGAGAACAGAGAGAGTAGATTTAAGCCTAAATAATATCATAATTACATTAAATGTACACAGACTAAATACTACGATTAACAGACAACGTTTGTCATACTGAAAAAGAAATCAAAACTGTACTATATGTTGCTTACAAAAGATATATATTAAATATAAGATTTCAGAAAAGTTGGAAGTCAAGAAAGAGAAAATGATATATCATGCAAACACTACTCAAAACAAAGGTATATTAATATTGGACAAAGTTGACTTTATGTTAAGAAGCATTGGGACTTCCCTGGTGCGCAGTGGTTAAGAATCTGCCTGCCAATACAGGGGACATGGGTTTGATCCCTGGTCCAGGAAGATCCCACATGCCGTGGAGCAACTAAGCCCATGCGCCACAACTACTGAGCCTGTGCTCTAGAGCCCGTGAGCCACAACTACTGAGCCCACATGCCACAACTACTGAAGCCCATGCGCCTAGAGCCCATGCTTCACAACAAGAGAAGCCACTGCAATGAGAAGCCCGTGCACCGCAACGAAGAGTAGCCCCTGCCTGGCGCAACCAGAGAAAGCCTGCACGCAGCAATGGAGACCTAACACAGCCAAAAAATTTTTAATTAATTAATTAATTTTTTAAAAAAGTACCCTTAAGATGCCTTCCAAGATTAATCGACAGTTTATAAACTTGGGCCATATGTCCCCTCTAAGAATCTTACCCACCCCCCTCTCATTTGCTAACATTTCTATGGAGGTATGACTATAAGCAATTGAGCATCAGACATGGAATGAAATTATAAAATTAGGATCATATATACAACAGATTAAAAAAAAACACATCTTGTCAGTCAATTCTTTATCTTCTTGGAAAGATCATCCTCTCTACCTGGGATGCTGTGTAAAACCATTCAGCAACTTCCTTGAATTCTCTAGAGACTTCCTTCTCATAAAATAATGAAAGATGTGGTTGACATTCATAGGGCTGAAAATGATGTATGAGAGGTTTGTTTTCACTTTAAAAGGAATAATAAACGAACAAACCTAAGTCAAGTCTATCTATGAAAAAAATTATAAAAGATACGAGGTATAGTTAGTTAATGGGGAAAAAAAGCTTTGGCTCAATCTATTAGAAGGAAATAAAAGGACTACAAAATCCAAAAGCCATTGTGCCCCCCTTTAATAGCAACTGGCTAATAACCTATCACAAGTTAGAATAACTTAGAAATATATAAAACTAGTTACGAAAAGGAAAATTGTTAATAAACGTGTGTGGAAACAACCTACACTTTGACATCTTGTAAAGATCTATCACTCACCTTTAACAAGGGATAATTGATACTTGCAACCCATATGTTGGTAAATGGAGCCTCCAAGATAATAGCATCAACTGGAAATCCTTGAAAAGAAGAAAAAAGAAATAACTCCCCTATTATATTTCAATACTGTCTTTCCTAAATAAGGGATCTTCAAGGTCTTGTACATGAACTACCTGCATCAAAATCAGTTGTGAATCTTATTAATAATGCAAATTCATGAACCCACACCAGAGTCCAGTCAGAAGTCAGTATCTAGGGGGTGGGGAGTGTGAGAATGTGCATTTTTAACTAGCACCCTTGCTAAAGAGATTTCATTCCTAGGTACATGATAATTGAAAACCACTACCTTCTTCTAAAACACAAGCAGATATTCATGACTTGGATAATTTAAGAAAGCAAAGTACTACAGGAAGGGAGAGTGTTCAGCAGAGGCTGACGAGGTTGTTTTGGCCAACACTCCCTCTGAAAACAAAAGAGCTAAACATTGGAGTTACTGTATATGTACTTTAAAATAACTTCCTGAAAATAACAAATGGTAAAATAGTGAAATATTTATTAAAACTTATTGTTAAAGAAAATTTCGTATGATATATTGAACAGGGTATAATGTGTAAAATATATGTAAATATATTTAAATTAGAGCACAAAGAGAAAAATGTCTGGAAAACTCAGAAAAGAACACTGGAAACATATAAGACATGGGAACAGATATATATATATATATATATATATATATATATATATATATATATAAAAATAATTATAGTCCCAGATAAAGAGAAGACAAAGAATGGAGCAGGCATAATACTTGAAGATATAATGACCAACAATTTTCCAAAATGGATGAATATCAGGCCACAGTTAAGCAGGATAAGTACCAAGAACACCTAGGAGAATCAGAGTAAAAATGCTGAAAAACAAAGAAAAAAAGAAATCTCAAAAATAACCAAAAGAAAACATTATCTTTAAAGGAGCAACAGTAAGACTGGCAGCTGACTTTCTAATGAAACTGTAAAAGCAAGAACAAAGTGGATGACATCTTAGAAAGGTTGAAATAAATGACTGCCACTCTAGAACTCTATGCCCAGGAAAAATGGCGTTCAAAAATGAAGATGACATAAAGACATTTTCAGACCAAAACATTTTCAGACCAACAGACAGGTGGAAGAAAAATCCCAGATGGAAGCACAGCGATGCTGGAAATAATAAACAGCAAAGAAAAGGGTAAATCTAAATACTGACTTTATAGTATGAGAATAATCATTTTTATGGAGTATGTAATATAGAGAAAATTAAAATACATGGTAGCAAGAGTTCATAAGTTGGAGACTTAATGTAATTAAATTTTCTAAGGTAATTGCATTATCCAGGAAGTGAAGTATTCATTTATGTGGGAATTTAATTCAGGTAATTCATTGTCAACACTGAAGGAGCCATGAGAGTTTAGAGGACCAATGAAATGACATTTGTTTTATTTCCATAAGTAATTAAGATTGTGTATAGCAGGTGACACACTTTAAAATGTTTACTGTAACTCACCCTCACCTGTATTGCCAAGTAAAGTTTAAGATATACTGCAAGTGATTACAAGCTTTTAACACGTATCAAGATCACCTGTTCTTAGTCACAGAGATTCCAGTTTATGAAGACAGCTAGGATCCACCTAGCTGTCACCTGTGTTTCTAACAAACACCCCCTGCAGATTCTGACAAAGGCAGTTCTCAGAACACTTTGAGAAACACTGATATAAATATTATGTAAGGAGGGCAGCAGAAAGCAAGTCCTGCCTATTACTTCATAACGTATTATTTTCCTCCCCTGTAATCCAGATTACTCCATAACAACACTTATTATCACTTCACAGTGAGGGCTCTTTTAAGGTAATTTTAACTCTTTCCTTAGTATTTACTTTTAATTTCATAACTCTGAAAAGCAGGTATTGTGTATATTAAATAGAAAAAAGAGAGTTTATTAGACTGTCAGGAACTGTCTAAAGTTGGGGTGCTCCAGGTGTCTCTGTGTTCAGATTGTACACAATAGTCTCTTCACTGTTTTTGTTTTCCCACATCAAGCCAAGAAATTATACGACGTAAAATAAGCATTTTATCTTACCTTTCTCTTCTAGAACTTTTGCAGCATTTGTTGCAACTCTGTAAAGCAATGAAAATTAGTACATATGCGAAGCAGTGACTTAACAGTCAAGTAAACAGTACAAAATGCAACATCCAGTATGAGCATCTGATGAAAGCTCTTGACCCTCGAATGTGCACAGACACAAAATTTTTCACAGGATTTCAAGAGGTTCCACTGGCCCTAAACAAGAATGCTTTCATTTAAAACGCTCAAGGAGAGTTCTGGAATGGGCTTCAGTGTCATAGACAGCCGGAGAGCTAGACCCTCCCTTGTATTACAGACAGGCATGCTGAGGTGTAAGGTCACTAGCCCCATGTGGAACCTGAGAGAAACCATCTCCTAGCTCAAGGGTCCTCCTGCTGCCCACTGCTGCCTATAATATGACACTAACGCCCCAAGGACCCACCTCAGCATCCATCTTCAGACCCCACTCACCCTGTTCCCAGAGAGTGGCCCCAGAGACACACAGGGGTGGTACCATTTCTCGCCTCGGTCCATTCATAGACACAGACAGCATCCGCAGTCAGCCCATCCTCCGTGGGTTTACCCGTCGAGTCCCGGAACCCTGGCAGCAAGGAAAGGCAAACACAATATCACTGCCTCCAAAATGAGGGCTATCAAAAGGCCCCTTCTTACTGAAAAATCTTTGTACACTTTTCCTAACACATACCTCCGTAGTCAACAGACAAGACATGAAAAGCACTGTCACTCAGCACCTAGATGACAAAGGAGCTGTTATCACTTTAATTGGGAGATGTAAACAAAAGTGGTCTCACCTCCTCAACACTTCCATAATCCTGGTTACGATGGCTTAATAGGTAGGGAAAAATGCATTTCTGAAATCTGGTGTTTGACTTCAAACTTGAGAAGATCAGGCTCAACGGGAAAGAAGGAAAGCAGCATGGCAGAATAGGACCACACAGCCTGGGTCACACCCTGGCTCTGTCACTTAGCAGCTGTCTGACCTTGGGAAAGCCACTTAACATCTAACTGTGTAAATATAGTCTGAGAAGTGAAAAATAAAACCTTCAGGATCGTTGGAAGATTGCATGAGATGATGTAGTACCTTGGTACATAGTAAATGCCAGAACTCCACACAGAGTTGTAGTAGAAGCAAGCAAATAACGGGAAGATATTTATATTAAGTATGAACAGATAAAGAGTTAATATTGATCAAAAATAAAGAGATCACTTGGTTACATGAAACCACTGCCAGCCCCAAATAGATAAATGAGAAAAGAATATAAAGACATAATTTTAAATGAAAAAAAATACAGTGATAGACGAAGAGAACGGAGATAAAAGGGGACAAAAGTTTACTGTGCAGGCACTTTTAAATCTTTACTTAATTCTCACAACAGTCCTACAAGGTATGTGTTCTCCACATTTTACAGAGAAAGAAACCGAGCCTTGGAGAGCTTAAGTAACTTGTTCACAGACACCCAAATGGCCAGCAGCAGAGCCAAGATTCACACCTGGGCCTGCCTGTGTCCAAACATTGTGCTTCCCCTACTACTGCATAGATGTGAGAGACTGAACTTTAAATACAAGCTGAACTAATAATGAGGAAGTAAATGAAACTTTTAAACTTTTAAACATGTCATATTATAGGCAGCAGTGGGCAGCAGGAGGACCCTTGAGCTAGGAGATGGTTTCTCTCAGGTTCCACTTTTAAACATGTATTTAAACTACATTCCCTCCAAACAAGTTATCCAAGACACAGGGCAGTTCAGCATCCAGGGAAACGGGAACATCCATGTGTTTTTTGTGGTGCCATAAATTGAAGAGCCACTTGACAATGCAACTCAAGCAACAGCTCCTACTCCTAAGACAATGCAACTCCTAAGACAATGCTACTCAAGCAACAGATCCTACTCCTAAGACAATGCAACTCAAGCAACAGATCCTACTCCTAAGAATTAATCTCCAGGAAAAAAAATTCCAAAAGAAGAATAAACTAACTGCTTAAAGTTTTCCATAGCAATACTATTTTAAAAGAATTTAGGAGGAAAAAAAAAACTTGTATTAAATAGCAGTGAAATATTTAAGTAAATAAACAATTGTCTATAAATATAATGGAGAATGATCACCCTTTAAATTGGTAACTATGATGACTATGGAAAAACACTGAAGAATATTTTTTAAATGGTATTAAGTAAAAGAGCACAACGTAAAGTTATACAGAGATACAATCAGTAACATGAAAAACTTTATAGAGATAAAAACTAGGTGGGAATGCAAATAAATGAAAATAGTTTTGCTGGGTGATTGAAGTGATGAATGAATGAGAAAGGGGGAGAGAGGGAGGGAGGAAGGACAATTTAATAACAAAGTTTTAATTTTTAAAAGAAATCGCCTATCCAAAGGAGAAAATGAAGAGCTAGGGAAGTTTGGTCAGGCTGGGAAATGATGACTGTGGTGTGTGGAATCCAGAACCTGCCTGGAGGAGGAAGTCTTATCATACCATCCCCACACATCCCACACACCACAAGGCTGATCTGGCTACTTTTCACACCTACAACTCTTCTTCCTGTGCACATCGAAGACATACAATTCACCTTGGCCAACAGTAGGAGGGGAAAAAAGTACACGTTCCCACAGACCTCAGCACCACACCATCCCACTTAGGGAAGTACAAAGAGTGGAGTTCAAGGTGGAAAGTAAACCTAAAAATTAATAGACATCGTCACCCCAGGCAAAACTGCATCCAGCCCACCACTCCTTGGAGTGATGAGAGAGGGGAGTAGACAGGAGAGGATGGCCATGTCTGAACAGGGGAGGGAGGATGAAGAAGGTGCTGGGGTGCTGGGCCTGGCAGGATTCCGGGCCCCACTAATGCTGTGAAATCAGGAGAGGGCTCTGGAGTGGGAGCTGGCTTGTGGGGGGAGAGACCAGGTCTTGGGATCGATAACTAGACAAGCAGCTGAATCACCTAAGGGAGAGATTACTGACTACCTGAGGGGAGTGTGGGAGGCATAAACAGGAGCCCTCCAGCCAGCCGTCAGTCAGATAAGGCAAGGTGGAGAGCCTGCCATCTTCCTCATGCTGGGAGATGCAGGGGCTGCCCCCCAAAACTGGAGTCTGTAGCAGGCTGGTGAGGACACCAAGGTGTGGCCACCTTCCCTCGGCCCAGCCTCTTATGGGGCTGAAGAAGGGCCTGAATGACTTAAGAGAAGACACTCTACATCTTTATCCCATACCACCAAAAAGGTTGTTTCTGGTAGAAGGAGTGGTTTTTGCACTTAATATATTTTCTCAACCCATCCCCTAGCCCTTAGAAAAAGCAAATAAATTCAACTCCATCTGGTGATGAAAGGAACAAATTCATTAAAGTGTTTGGGACTCAGAGATGTTCACGTCTGTTTTGATCCCCCAAGGTCAAAGGTGGAAGAGAAGTCTACTCATGGGACTTTAGGCCCAGACACCACAAACCCACCCTCACCTCCAGGAGCTCTCAGGAGATAACCATGCTGAGGGCGCAGGAAGATCTTAGGGCTGTAGCCCAGAAGAGAATAAATGGAGACATAAAATCGGTGCCTTGAGGCCCCTTCAGACATACCTTTACTAGCTCAAGTCTATGAGGAGCTGCCCTGTAGAGGAGGTTTAAAAAAAAAGAGCAAGAATTAGGAATTACAATGACAAATTCAACAAAAATCACTACCGTGCTGCTGGCATCTGATCTCACGCCTTTCTTTTTCAGGTTAGACAAATAACCAGGAGAGAGGGCAATGCTGCTTGGTGTCATAGCCCACGCGCCTGTGTCAGGGTGAATGACCCACAGCTCCCCTCTGCTGCCGCCTTCCCCCAAGTGAGCACCGGCTCCCCGGACCGCTAGCGCTTCTCAACGTAAGCATTTGATTGAACTGCTGACAATCCCATCTCCTTTCACTGCTGCACAGCAAAACCTATTGCTAAGAATACTTCTAGAAGCTAAAGGAAAATAAGTTCCAGAAAGTGGCTTTTCAGAAAAAGGGATGATATAATCAAGTTCACTAAAGGAAGATCTGCCTGCATCCTGTCCACTCTGCCATGAGGTGCAAGATGAAGTGAAGGAGAGAGACTCACAGCCCTGGAGGTACAAGAAATACTTTTTTCCAAAAGAACCACAGCCTACTCTGTATTAACCACATAAAAGGGAGATAAAGATGATTCAAAAGGCAGAGGATTCTTTAAAAAACCATTTGAATTTGTTTTAGAGCCAAGTTTCTTAAACCTTAGTGGGTCATGGAGCCCTTTGAACATGTAATTAAAGCTATGGACCCGCTGCCCCGAAAAATGTATCCACTCTTCAAATTTTGTGTACAATTTTGGGTTGGGAGTTCATGGACCCTCTGGGGCGTCTATGGATCCCAAGTATAGAACCACTGCTTTCATCAAGGTTCCCTGTGATCTGTCATTTGGCCTCCTTCCAGCTCAGTACTGCTGAGAGCAAGCTGAGACTTCCGGGCAGGAGACAGAGGAAGGTGCAGCTGACCCCAAGTCAGGAAATCTGGGATAACTGAGGGCAAGAGCGGATTCACTCAGAGGGCAGACGTGACTGTGTGATTCACATGACCCTTTAAATAAAAACGCATTGTAACACCGTGCCCAAGTTTACACAATCAGAACAATGTTAAGCAATGTTGAAAAATGTTGATTTCACAGGAAATCTCTGTAAATGTGACTCTGAAACATACACCTCAAGAAAGCCCCTTGAGCAAAGGCAAGTCTTGAGAAGGCCATCTTCTGACACAAAAAGACAGTGAGTAAAAGAGACAGGGGCAGGGGAGCCGAGGGGCAGATTCCAGACCTTGTCACTGAGTTTGAAGTGTCCTCCCAGAGACAGAGCGAGGTCTGCGGGTCTCTGAGGCACACCGCCCCTCCCCCATGCTGAGACCCGCAGTCACAGCCAATACTCATCACCCACCATAATGACACAGGCCCACAGAGGGACTGCCAGTGCACCAAAGGACAGCCAGCCTCCTGGGAGGTGCTCTTGGTTACCAAGCAAGGTTGGGACCACAGAGAGCAGGCCGAGGCATCAGTATTCCAGACTAGAATTAGTCAGGTGGCCCCCAGTAGCCGTGATCAGAATTCCAGGTGGTCTCTCCTAGGGAATCCATACTTTTGATTAATAGGATTCATGCCAAATAAATGAATCTCCATGTGGTTCTGTGAGAAGACCACTGATGTGGAAACTGCTCTTCCTCTTCTCCATACCTCATGCCTACTCCCTACCCAGTCGTCCATGGATTTGATCCATCATTTCCGACACTCTTGGGGAGTGAAGGAACCATTGCCTTCTTTGAAATCAGTATCCAAATTTTGGAAGTTAGTTTCCCTTTCAGTTAAGGATCCACATTATTCTACATATAGAATATATAGATTTTTTTAAAAGAGAAGCCTATTGCCAGAACACCCTCAAATTTCAACAAAGGGAAAAAAATATGTGAAGGGATGCTTACAGACCTAAAAACTGAGGTCTGCCTTACATTCCCCCACAGGGCTGAAATACTCTTTCACTCTGTAAAAAAAAAAAAACATCCAAGCAAAGGCAACTGACTTGTGTTCTGCACTGCCATGAAGATAAACAATAATTGGGTTGCCGTCATGGAGGGCTGCTTCGTAGCAGCTACGGCCCTTCCCCTTAGCATCCTCCCCCCACCGGCAGCTAGAAACTGTGTGCCTGAAAAGCAAGGAAAGGTTTCAGCCAACATGGACAGAGAGAAGACTTCTCTATTCTTGCCAAAGTCTGAAACCTCCTTATGTCAATCAGATACATATTTATATGTTTATATACTATTAGAATATATAATGGATTATTATACGTAAATAGTCAATATATTTACATACAGATATGTATCTGCTTAATACATATGCACATGGTAAAAATTAAAATATAATGCCACAAACGTCTTATAATGAAAACCACAACTGCCTTACCCCCCTCCTCCCATGCCGAGATAACCCCTTTTAACCATTTACTGTTTTAGTTCTTCTGACTCCTATACCAATCATGCTTCCAAGACTGCAGTTCTTAGGTGTTAGGTGTGGTTTGTTGAAATGCAATCCACTGGGTGGAAACAAGTAAAAGATAATAGATGTCTGCCACCTGCTATTGGTTTGGCTGAAGAAACAAATTGGAAACAAAGGGAAACCAGTTTAGGTAGGAGAAAAGAACTTGAACATGAAATTAAGCTATTCTACTCAAGAAACCCAGTGACCTCGTGATTTTAAACACCTGAGTGAGCTCCAGTTCCTCCACCTTGTTAAACCAATGAATGAACCCTGCTAACACGAACACTGCCATTGACATGTCACCAGGAGACCTGGAGAACTGGCCATGTGATGATAAATCTTCAGTCCCTCAATCTTTTTTTTTTTTTGTCACACCGCGTGCAGCATGTGGGATCTTAGTTCCCCAACCAGGGATCAAACCCATGCCCCCTGCAGTGGAAGTGCAGAGTCCTAACCACCAGACCACGAGGGAAGTCCCAGTCTCTCAATCATTTAGAGGCAAAAAGTCTGACATCAAACCCCAAGGCCTCTGTACTGCGAAGACGGGCATTGCTGCCAGCTAGATAAGCTAGTCATGAGGACAGCTGACTCACCAAACAAGGACTGATGGGGCAAGAGTAAAGAAGAAAGATGTTTTCAATTCCAACACTATTAGTGGGACTGTACCCTGCAAATTAGGAAGAAGTTATGTGAACCCATCCATATTGGCCCCTAAACATTCTGTGATCACATGTTTAAACTCAGGGAGATGAAATATAAAACAGGGCACGGGAAAACTGGCAACCACGAACAAGTAGGTGAACCAAACAGAAGGAAATATTGAGATCAGCAGAGCAAAACAGACAGTAGGATGCTCACGGCCTTGATGGACAAGTATTTATGGAGTGCCCTCTGCCAAGCACTGTGCTGAGCAATGGAAACCCACCAACAAAGTCCCCCACCTATGAAGTTATTGTCTCATAAGGAAGACAAACATTCATCAGATAATCACACAAGCACTTATTCAATTACAGTGGGGATAAACGCAGTAAAGGACAAGCACATGTTGCACTAACATATGCCGAACATGGGGGTGGTGAGGAAAGGCTTTCCTGAAAATTACCGTTTAAAATGAGACCCAAGAGATGGGTAAGCAGTTAGGCAAAAGGAGGGAACAGAGGGAGCAGAGAGAGAGAAAGACATGTTGCAGACAGAGCATGGCTTCTATACATGGAGGCCAGTGGGTCTGGAGCAGGGTGGGAAGGGGGTGAGGCATAAGGCAGGGAAGAAGACAGACCCAAGGCACCTGAAAGACTCCACACTCCAACGTAAGATTCCTGAAAAGAAAATGCAAGCAAGTCAAGCTTCAATATAAAGGGAAGCTGTGTGGAACAGCTTCCTCCGAGGAACACCGACCTCTCCCCAGGCAAGTAACACAGCACTGCTCACCTCTGCCCTTGTGACATGAAAGCCGCACCCACCAAGCACCCCAGGGTCCAATCAGTGCACTCACCATGTTCCCAGAATCACCCTAGGTTCACCTTTGATGTAGAAGCTCACTGTGTGAGGAATCTTTAACTCCGGTTTCTTTAAATCCACAAGAAATGGTGCTTTGACTGGAAAGGAGAATTCATTGTCAACTCCCAGAATCGAATTCCACGTCTCTTAATCACAATCAAAAAAAGTAATTAGCCTCATGATTGACATGTTTCTAAGCTGCAAGCTACTACACTCATTCCAAGCAAAGTATTTTTACTTTATAAACTAGGACTACCCCGCAAAAGAGTTTGCCCCCCCAAAAAAAACTAAAGCTAGACTTAAAAATACCACCAGTGTTATATATAGCCTCTAATGGAGTTTATTCAGTCTTCATCCCCGTTTCAAGCGAAAAGCAAAGGAGACCATTCACCTAAAAAGTAAGAGGGTCTAGAAGAAGGTAATGAGTATTTTGCTACTTAAGTCATGAGTTACTTTTTGCACTAAGTAAAACCTAGTCATTAGCCATAAGCCACTAAATGTCCAAGATAAACATACACCTGGAGACATGCAGGTGAGAGCATCACCTGTGCTCTAGAAGAACTGTGTGTCGCACTGACTAACGCAGCACTTGGTAGAAAAAACACGGGAAAATAGATTTCTCACATCAACCTCTCTCTCTCTCAAGGGATACAGGCAAGAAGAGGAAGAGAAAAGGCACAGAATACAGGAAGCAGTAAGGTATACAGATTAATAGCCAATTTGAAGACTGAGCTCCTGAATTGAAACCCTACCCACAAGGCCATATTTTTCTATCTATCCCAGCAGTTTGCAAGGATTCATCCTAGACCCCAAAGCCAATATTAAATAGGTTTCAGACCATTTAAGTCTAGCCACAATTTTATAACTGACATATCTTTTTCATTATGCCATAACTGTAAGGGCAGTAAGTTCTCTATTTGGGAAAAAAAATATAAAGGCAAATTCACAAAAGGTACATACTCACAAAAGTTGAAAAAAATCACCATGTGCATCAGAGGAGGGAAAATATGTTCGTTTAATGATTTAGTTGTAAAGCTGTCACACAGAGTGGCAATTTTTCTTCTGAGGGTTGAACAGGAGTATGGGAAAGATCTGTAAGATATTGTGAAACAAACAAGGTATTCAAAATCAGTCCAAGTGTTGTCTCGGTTTGTTTCTCCTTTTAACCTCCAAATCGAATTTCACAGACCGACACTGGGAATTACAGGCAGGTTGGCATTTAAGCAAAAATCCTTTACAGAACTGTATGTAATTAGGGCAGATCTAGATCCGGCACGAAGGGAGAACCAGGAGAGGAAAGCAATAAGTCAGGGCCCCTACCAGCTGCTCAGAAAGCCCAGGTGTGACAGGAGGGGAGGGGACACGGATGTACTCGCGTCAGACTTGTTTCCTCAGTGTACCCCACAGAAGGCCAAGGCTGGACCCCGAAGTCACCAGGAAACAGGATTCAGACTGTTTTAACAGTTGCCACAGTTTTCAGTCACATCACAGTTCAGTGCTGTATGTGCTAGCTACTATTAGTATTAGTCTAAAGCAGTGAATGAATAATCGTCAGATTCCCACCGCCCCTTCTGGCTGGGTCTTGGGAAGCAATGAGACGAAACCCTCACATCTGAGGTGACATCCCTGGTGGGCGGGGCCGTGAGGAGCAGCGTGGGGTGCAGGGGGGACCTGGAGGCTGGACGCAGCAGGGCCTGGTCAGGGAATGGGACACGGGGGGCCACGCACATCTTGTTCATTCTACTGCCCCCTGTGACACGAACCATCCAAACTGGGTACCACCAGCAGACAAGTTATGGTTTGTCCATGAGGGCTCACTCAGGCTACCTCTGTCTCTAGCCACATCTCCCGTGAGGACTGAGTGTCTCCTACCTTTGAGAAACGAGGGACACAGGAGGTCAGTGTCACCACCTGCTGCTCCCAGTTTTTGTCCACATCGTCCATGCCAAGAGTCCCTTTCCCTACTGTGAACGGTCAGTGTGATCAAATCGTGAGGCTGTAGGGGATGGAAAGCATTTCTGATGCACTGTCTCCCCTGCCCTGATTCCTCTGCTAGACCAGAGGCATCTTAGAAGACAACTGTTATTACCTCTGCTTTGCAGATGAGGAGGATGAAAAGTTAAGGACCCTTCCCAAGGTCACACAGCCAATGAATGGCAGAGCCACGTGAACCCAGGTCTGTACAAACCCAGAGTTCCATGGTGATCTCCAGTGAGCTGTCACAGTCCTGGTGAGTTCTACTTGTCATCCTTGAAGCAAAAATGAGCCCCAGGAACAAGGCTGGGCTCTGGTGAAATTCAGCTCTTAGAGAGAGTTGTTTCAGGATCCTTTTCTCCCCTTCTGCACCCTTGCTCCTCTCAGGGTCCCTCCTTCCTCCCACTTTCTTCCTTCCTGCTCCCGTATCCTCAGAAGATAGCCAAAGGCATCAAAGAAAGACCTCTAAAAAAATTCTCCCTCAAGTGTTAATAACTTAAAAATCAGGGCACTTACACATGTTTGGAAAAGGCGTGGAGGCAGAAGATAATGAATCTCTGATGAATTTCCAGCAATTCTGCTGGGAGTGGAAAAGATAAGCAGGCTAAGGGTGATGGACAGCTCTTCAAATACATCAGCCATGGGCAACTGCCTACACATAAAATCAGCAAGAAAGAAACGAAAATGATTGTTTCATACTTTAAAATAGCCTCCATGAAGGTGGTCGGAAGCAGAGGATATGGCTGTTCTGATTTTAGAGATAAGAAATCAAAACCCAGAGGAGCCACTTTGAGCCACAGATCACGCCCAGACAGATGAGCGGAACTGAATTCTTATGCTCCCTTCCAGTTGGCTGGCTCTGGCTTTCTTTCTCCTGACTCTCTGAACTCCCACTACCCTGCCTGTTAGACTCCCGCTAAGTTACCTTTTGCAGGTAGCAGGGTGCTTGGGAAGCTGGGGCAAGAGAGGGAAATATGTTTCTGTTTTTAAAGAATAATTCATACAGGACACTTCTCTCAAATAGCTCAAGGCACTTCTGTGAGAATTGCTGCGGGAAGAGAACAGAGTGACCACATCCCTCACAGCATCAATAATGCACAACGGCTCCTTTTAACTAGGGGGCTGTCAGTTTGACTTCCCCTAGATCAATAGGGGATCAAAAGTCACCAGTGGCTAATAGACCTTATTTGAGCAGAGGATGCAGTTTCAGCCCGATCCTCGCTCGCGGCCAGCACATCAAACAGCCACCTTGATGCTTTGGTGTTCTTCGCCTGCCCTTTGATTAGCTGTGGCTGTAACTGCACCGCATCCCACAGGGGCTATAGAACCTAACTGGATGATTCTTACTGGCAAAACCTGGTGGAACCAGCTGCTACAGGGCGAATCATTTCTCCTTCATGCTCAGAGGTACCAGCTTTGGGAAGCCCAACTCTGACCACATTTGGCAAGACAACGATTCCAAATATTAAGACATGCCACACATCCACCCTGTGCCCATTCATCCCGCCAACATGTATTGATCACCAACTCACCAAGCACCAAGTTACATCTGTGTTCTCCTCCCTTCTTTCCTCCCAACCAAATCCTCCCTTTCCTTCACATCCACTCAAGTGTCCCTGTTTTTTTTTTCAAAGCTTCTCTAGACAGATCTTCTCATGGTGACTTTTCCTCTTTTCACCCCTCCCACTAATTATAATCGGGGCCTCAGTTTGACCCTTAATTGTTTTCTGATTGTTTTCCCACTATGAGTCCTGTCTCCCTAGTGACAAGAACCACGTGACAGATAATACTGCTTTTACATTCCACTCAGCCTAGCACAGGGCCGAGCTCCATAAATATTCATTGAATGAAAGGTTGAGAACAGAAAGAAGAGTGTATTTCTTTCATAAAGGAGAAGGAAGCAAGGCTTATTGGTAGCTTTGGGGGACAGGGGAAGGGATTCCTTCTCTGTTTTGAATTATTGATACAACTGAAAATTAATACCCCAAGAGCAGGGGTTTTGCCTGTTTTATTTATGGCTGTGTGCCCAGGGCCTAGATGAGTGCCTGATAGGGAATGGGATGTCCAATACTCTGGTGACGATGGATACGTTTATCAGCCTTCTCCTGGGGATTTTCTAAGCACTATCTAGAAAAGTAAAAACTTGGGATGAAATAGGGAGAAATGAAGAGGAAAACAGCCCTTCGGCTTCCCGCAACTTCTTTCCTGAACATGGTTTCCATTTTTCTGATTTGAAGAAAATCAGTTGCAAGTGGAGATTTACTTTCCTGGGCCCATCCATCTTCAGAAGCAACTACATCTGATGAGACTTTTGTAAAATAAATAAATAGATCCCCAAGGCATTAAAAAATAATCACTGAAAACAACATGGTTAAATGTTCTCCCTGAGTTTCACAACATATCACAATAGATCCACAGCTACAAGCTGTTCCAGGTGCACAGCAGGCCCTCCATGAATGTTTGCTAAACTAACCAGCTCCAAGGAACAAAAAGGACTCGGGATGCTGGATATCAGTCTGTGCCTCAGCACGGCCTAAATTAGATCAGTAATTTTCTGCTCAGATGAAGAAATGCCCAAGTATTTTATTCTTTCATGAAGCATCTCGAGAATTATTTTTAGTAACTACGAAGGCAAGTAACTAAGGGGCCCCAAATCCCCATCTCCACTCCACTATCAACAAAGTGGGCTGTTCTCTGAAAGCGTGAACTGCAGCTTTGATTCTCTACCAAATAAATGTTAAATAATCAGCCACCCACTAAAAGGTGGTAAATGCTAGCTTTCCCAGAACAACCGTATCTGGGAGGTAAGGCCCATGATGGTGAAAAGTGCAGCCAGTCAGGACATTCTGACTGGTGTTCAGATCCAACACAGAAAGGGGGCTCCGGCCTGCACCGCTGGGCCAGGAGAGGGCCGCTCTCTGCCTCCTGCCTTTGGCCACAGCAGGAAGAGAGGAAAGGAGATTGGTGTTTGTCTTCACCACTCAGATATTCCAAAGTGAAGTCTCCTGTGCCTGGATATGATTTTTGGATATCTTGTAATCAGCAAAAATTTAACAGAGCAAAACAAAGGAATAGAAAGAAGAAAGGTAAACAAAACTGCCAATACCTTCCCACACCAACAAGACAAAACAAGACACGCAGTCTTTTGGGTCCAAGGTCTCCAACCAATACCTGGCTTCAACACAAACAAGACTGTCAGTGCATTGCTGGTCGATTGAGGTAGTCTAAGATGACTGCTCAAGCCAAGGATTCATGGAAGGAAGACAATGAAAAACCTGTGCTGACCTACACATTTCACGTTTGAAGGGTATAAGAACTAGGCACCGGCAGTGATGCCAAGTTATGGTTTCAATGTACCATGCATCTCTAGCATTGTGGAGAGGCGTTCTTCACACGCCAGACGCTTCACACTCAGGGAGGTGGCCTTCCGATCCTTCTCCATCTACACAGATAGGCCCTTGACCTAACAGAATGCCTTCCAAGACCACAACACCGATTATTATTGCCACTATTATTATTTTTTAAAATCCGTCCTGCTGTTAGTAAAATGTCAAGGCAGATAAGAGATTGGCACAGGAACCTGAACCAGCTTTCTGGAATCTCTAGTTCAGAAGCCCCAAAGGGATATACGTTCCTGAAAAATCAAACGTGCGAGTCTCGCCGGCGCGGGTAGGGGTTGGGGCTGAGGATACAGCCGTCCAAGAGCTCTGGGGGCCTCCGAAGCCCCGGGAGTCAGCGCTCGGCCACCAGCCCTGCGTCACCGCCCGGCGGTACCCACCCTGCCGCATTCCGGGCGGTCGGAGCCGGCGGGGCGCTGCCGGGGCGCACAGGGCGCGGCGTGCACTCACCTCAGGTTCCACGTGACCATGTGCCACCACGCGGGCACGCAGCCCTGCTTGTCTGTCTCCATCCCGCGTCGCGTCTGGATCCGCCGCCGCCGCCGCCGCGGGAGCTGCCGCCGGTAGCCCAGAGCCGCGCCCCGGTCGCTCTCCTCCCCCGCGGGTGTGGCGACCCGGGGGCCCTGCGGCGGGTGGAGCGGGGCGTCTGACCCAGCGCGCGGCTGGGCGCGGCCCGGGGGCGGGCTGCCCTAGCGCCCCCGACGCCACACGCACTGATGATGTGTGATGGAAATAAGTGCCCTACTCTTCTAGCTGGCTACGCGCAAACTTATTTTCTGTTTTAGTCTATACATCTCTGTGTGTGTGTGTGTGTGTGTATATATGTGTGTGTGTGTGTGTGTGTGTGTGTGTGTGTGCGCGCGTGCGCGCCCTGCGTGGAGTAAAATACATTTCTTACTATGATAGTAATAAAACAAAAGTCTGAGAGTCGCAGCTTTAGAAGATCCTCCTGAAGGACATATGCTTTCCTCCACTTTAACCCTTCTTTTTTCTTTCTCCCTTTTGTTTTTCCCTTTTTCCCTGAACCTTCCCTTCCCAACCCCCATCTTCTTCCTCTCTCTCCCTCTCTCCTCTCTCTCTTTCCCTCCCTCTCTCTTTCTCTCTCTCTGTCTCTCTCACACACACACAAACCTGTCATCATTACTGTAGTAAGAATTTCTTTAGCTCCCTTTCATTGATTACTACTTTATCAGTCCACAGGGTTATGAACTACACAATTACTCCATGTGTCCAAATGCACCACCTTTTTGGTGTTTTGTTTACCTAGCAGCAGGTAGCAGAAACCTCCACCTCCACCCCCCCTTGTATCAGGAGTTCAGGCTTCGGAAGGTTTGGCAGCGATGCGCTTACATCGTGCACTGTCTTCTGGAGCAGAAACCGTCCTTCACCGGAGCTGTTCCAGGGAAGCCACGGGGCAAAGTGTGAGGGCAAAGGGGGACAAAGGGAATGAGGTTCCATTTGGAACCAATTTGATGCCAGCACCAAGACTGCATCTGGGAGGCAAGGTACAACCTCCCCAGAGGGAAAAAGGGGTCTCTCATGTGCCTGAGCTGTTGGGCCTTTGCCAGCTGAGCAGAGGGCCTAGCAAGGACTGCCAACCCACAGAAAGTGCATAGGGACGCATCAGCTGGGGGCAACTGGCCAGTCTAGAGGAAAGCACCAACACCTTTCAAGAAAGGGCAGTTCCCTTCGAGAACTAGGCCATTTCAGATAACTGGTCAGACAAGGGGGAATTTTGTTCACCTCTTCTTGTCATTTCTCTAGGAATGTCAACTTTTGGATGCACATCAAGATAGAAGAGGTATCAGGTGAGGAAAGACCAGAGGAATCTGAGCCCGCCTGATGAGCCAGCTGCAGCTGGGTCACACCCTGCATGATGAGAAACGTTAAGCCACCGTCAGATTCCACCCCCGGAGTCATCCGTGAAATGGGTCTGGAATCTCACAGAACTTATTCAGGGGAGCTCCGGAGGATACCCTGGGGCATGCCCCGTGGAGGTGGAGGGATCCAAGACAGCAAGAACAGGGGGAGGAGAGAGCAGCAGCTGCGTTTGGTCCCAGCTTCTATTTCCATCTGTTTATTCAGGTTGAGAGGTCAGAGGCCCACGTGCTGGTTGAGCAAACAAAGTTGTAAGTCCCAAGTCTAAGGAAATGGTTGAAATGCTCAGCAAAATCTCTGAAGTTAGAAATAACTATGGCCCATTTTTTTTTTAAAAGACAGTATAAATTAAAACTCTAGGAGGAATCTTTCCCCAGCATTAATAGCCCCTTTTCAAACGGCACATCCTGGAAATCAGAGAGCAGAGTCTCTGAAATGATTTCGCAAAACCTGAAAAACAAGTGATTCATTTATTTTTTAAGCACCTATTTCCTGAGCACATTTTGGGTGCCAGGTACCACATTTGGCTCTACAGGGATACAAAGCAGGATCCTGCGTGGTAGAGAGACTTAACCTAAAGAGAAATGATAACACAAAACAGGGATGGAAGAGTGCCCTCGGGACAGAAATCAAGTAAGATGGTGCGGGGGGCGAGAATGCCAGGGCCTAGATATGGAGAAACGGGGTGACTACAAAGGGACATTTTAGGGTGATGGAAATAGTCTATATCTCGTTTGTCGGTGATTACATGACTGTACGCGTTCACCAAAATTCACTGAACTGGAAACTTTCCAAAGGTGAATTTGACGAAACATAAATTATACCTTAACAAAGCTGAGTTTTAGAAAAGGGACCTGGGGGGAGGGGGTGGGGTCAAGATGGCGGACTAGGAGGACGCAGAATTCGCGTCTCCTCACAACTAGGGCACCTACCAGGCACCGGTGGGGGACCACGGACACCGAAGGGGACGGGAGGAACCCTCAGCGACGGGGTAGGACCTGGGGCATGGGGGGAGTGAAGGGGGAGGAGACGTGGAGGCGGGATGGGACTGGTGCCCCTGAGGGGCGGCTGGGGGAGGGGAAGGGATCCCACGCCCGAAGAGGGAAAGTGGGGGACCATTGAGAGGGCAGAGGATCAAAAGGGAGAGTGGCCAGGTTTCCCCTGCCCACTTGGGCCCCTGGGAGCCTGCTGAGATCCCGGGCCTGATCCCCTGCCCACCGAGGACCCTTCCAGCCACTCGGGTCCTGAGGGAGTGGGAGGGAGGGAGGGAAAGGAAGAGCAAAAGTAAAGGCCAGGGCCTCCCTGGTGGTGCAGTGGTTGAGAGTCCGCCTGCCAATGCAGGGGACACGGGTTCGTGCCCCGGTCCGGGAAGATCCCACATGCCGCGGAGCGGCTGGGCCCGTGAGCCATGGCCGCTGAGCCTGCGCGTCCGGAGCCTGTGCTCCGCAACGGGAGAGGCCACAACAGTGAGAGGCCCACCTACCGCAAAAAAAAAAAAAAAAAAGTAAAGGCCAGACCAAGGGGACCAGCACCCCTGAGGGGCAGCTGGTGTAGAGGAGGAGTTCCTACACCCAGGAGGACCCACCCACGGTTAGGGGTCCAGCAGGACAGGGGAGGCCCTCGTCCTCGTGTTACCGTATGCTAACACGTATGTATGGAATTTTAAAAACTGGTACTGATGAACCTACTGGCAGGGCAGGAATAAAGACGCAGACGTAGTGAACAGACTTGAGGGCACGGGGGCGGGGGGCGGGGCAAGGGGAAGCTGGGATGAAGTGAGAGAGTGGCATGGACTTATATATACTAACAAATGTAAAACAGATAGCTAGTGGGAAGCTGCTGCATAGCACAGGGAGATCAGCTCAGTGCTTTGTGATGACCTAGAGGGGTGGGGTAGGGAGGGTGGGAGGGAGATGCAAGAGGGAGGGGATATGGGGATATACGTATACGAATAGCTGATTCACTTCGTTATACAGCAGAAGCTAACACACCATTGTAAAGTATTTATACTCCAATAAAGATGTGAAGAAAAAAATAGAAAAGTGACCTAAAAAATGTACAGATAAACTGCATAAACAAACATGTCCTTTCTGATGTCATAGAAATGGAAAGACAAAGCTGTGGGTACAAATCCGTCAGAAACCAATAGTTGAATGTTATTTGTGCTTCTAGCAGAAAAAGAGATCTCATTAGAGACAGATTAATTTTACCACCTCGAATTATTCTAGAGAAAACGAACTGGGGACAAGAACAACTGTCTCTCAGCTGCCATACAGCTGTGGAGGTAAACCAGTGGTGATAGAGCATTTGAGGGACGAAGAACTAGCAAACAACAGGTAACTGATTTTCCATTATTTGGAGAATGTTTTTTCTTGAAAAGAGAGTATTTATCCACCTTGAATTTTCTTCTTTTTTATTGAGATATAATTGATATATAATATAATATATTAGTTTCAGATGTACAACATGATTCAATATTTTTATATATTTTGAAATGATCACCATATTAAATCTCATTAATATCCATCACCACACATAGTTACAATTTTTTTCCTGTGATAACTCTTAAGATCTACTCTCTTAGCAATTTTAAAATATAAAATACAGTGTAATTAACTATAGTCAAGCTGTACATTACATCCCCAGGATTTATTTATTTTATAACTGGAAGTTTGTTTTGTATCTTTTGACCCCTTCACGTATTCATCCATCCCCATCCCCACCTCTGGCAGAAACAACCAATCTGTTCTCTGTATCTATGAGTTTAGGTTTTGTTTGTTTGTTTTTAGATTCCACATACAAGTGAGATCTTTATCTTTTGTCTTTCTCTGACATTTCACTTAGCATAATGCTCTCAATGTCCATCCATGTTGTCACAAAAGGCAAGATTTTCTTCGTTTTATGGCTGAGTAATATTCCACTGTGTATATATACATATATGTATATCACATTTTCTTTATCCATTCATCCACTGATGGTCACAGCTTCTTTCCATGTCTTGGCTTACTGTAAAGCTACAATGAACATTGGGGTGCATATATCTTTTTGAGTTAGTATTTTTGTTTCCTTCAGATAAATACCCAGAAGTGGAATTGCTGGATCATATGGTAGTTCCATTTTTAATTTTTGAGGAACCTCCATACTGTTGCTCATAGTGGCTGCACCAATTTACATTCCTAACATCAGTGCACAAGGGTTCCCTTTTTTCCACATTTTTGCTAACACTTTATTTGTTGCCTTTTTGATAACAGCCATTCTAACAGCTGTGAGGTGATATCTCATTGTGGCTTTGATTTGCATTTTCCTGATGATTAGTGATGTTGAGCACCTTTTCATGCACTGCTGGCCATCTGTGTGTGTCTTCTTTGGAAAAATGTCTGTTCAGATCCTCTGTCCATAGCTTTATTGAAATATAATTCACATATCATAAAATTCACCCTTTGAAAGTACAGTTCAGTGGTTTTACTATATTCACAGAGTTGTGCATTTATCACCACTATTTAATTTTAGAACACTCTAATTCACCCCAAAAGGAAACCCCATACCCTTTGCTGGGTCATACATTAATTTTATGTTTAATTTTTTACGGAACTACTAAACTGTTTTCCAAAGTGGCTACATTGTACAGTCCCACTAGCATGAGCCCTACATAAACTACTGCCTTGCGTTTTCCCATTCTTGTCCTTTTCACCCTTTTTTCAACTTTGCATACACAGATGTGGGATATTGAAAACAAAACAAAACAAAAACACAAAAAAACAAATGCTGTTGAGATTGAAACTCAACATTAAAGGGAAGTTTGAGGATAGTTCCAGAAGACAGGGAGTGAGTCAGATAACTTATTCAGATCATTTATTTTTCTACGTTGTTTAGGTTTTGTATTGTCTTAGCCTATATCAGATCTAATTTATAGTTACATATATAACTATATATAGTTATATAGTTAGATTATAGTTATAAGCATGGATGTTGTGTTGTTCTCATGGTCTTGGATTTGAGCATGTTGATATGGGCTTCCTTTTAGCAAAGGAGGTGATTTCTTTGAGAAGAGACAGTGATGAGAGTTGGACTAGAAGTGCCTGAGTGCCTCCTTTCTTCCAAAGAACCCTGCACTTTCCAAGACATAGCCCAGAGTCTCTCTTGTTCCTTGGCAAGAGATGGAAGTTGGTTTTCCCATGTATCTGTGGAAGGAGTGAGCCAGGATTAATTGTGTTATATCAGTGTGTCCATAATCATGTTCAATTATTTGGGGAGCTCTAGGCTACACACAGTAAAATAAGTTCCTTTGTCCAGGATCTCACGTCTCAAAATCGTTACTTGGCTAATGTTCTTTGAGGATCTCGAAGAAGGAGGTATAGAATGCAGCTTGTCACTAAATTCACTTCGTCCCCACCCTCCTCCAAACCTGTTCCTCTTGCAGGATTCTCTCTCTTGAAGAACAGCATCATCACACACCAAGTTTCCCAAACCACAAACTTGGGACTCACCGTTGATTCTTCTGCTTCCCTTAGGCCCAGAATTCCCTATGGATGATTTCTTGCTGTGATATCTGTTTATTTAACAAATATTTACGGAGCACATTTTATAAAGTATCTGGCTTGGGAAGCTTACACTCTAATTGTAAGGACAGGACAGGATCTACGCAGATGAAAAGCTAAATACCAACATGAGATGTGTCACCAGATAATAAATAAATGTGTATTACAGATAATGTAATGCTGCAGGCTCAGGGAGAAACATCTTTTCAGGCTGAAGAGGTCAAACAACGAGTTCAGGGAAGTACTGTTCTGTTGTTTAGAAACAGCTTTGGCGATGGGAGATTATTTTATTATTTTTTAAAAATACTATTCATTTATTTTATTTTTTAAAGTATATATTTTATTTTTTATTTACTTATTTTATTTATTTATTTGGTTGCGCCAGGTCTTAGTTGCAGCAGGCGGGCTCCATAGTGGTAACTCGCCAGCTCCTTGGTTGTAGCATGTGAACTCTTAGTGGCGGCATGCATATGGGATCTAGTTCCCTGACCAGGGATAGAGCCCCGGGCCCGCTGCATTGCAAGCATGGAGTCTTAACCACTGCACCACCAGTGAAGTCCCAGGAGATCATTTTAAATGGCTATCCAAAAGGACCCATAGAATGTTCAAACTGGAAGATATAAAGCAGCCATTTGCCAATACGCTCATTTTACATAGAGGAAATGAGACTCAGTGACACCAAATGATAGATGTTGGGCTGCATTCATTCAGTATTTATTGAGCACCCACTGCATGCAAAGGCACAGAATGTACTACACTTACTCAAAACAGCAGGCGAGGTGAGGCTAATTCTCCAAGGGCACCTGGATCTTGTAGGAAACTAAACCTGTGTCAGAGTGTCCCAAGGGGCAGGGCTGTGATGGCAAAGTGGTGAGACCAATTGATAGTTGTAAACAGGGTTATTGGTCCTTCCACTAACCCTTCAAGATAAAAGAATTAAAATAGTTAATCACGGGTTAGTTATTTCTGCTTTGTGAGCAATCAGGGTGAAGGAATTTACCACCACCTACAGTGTCCTGCTGTCTCATTAGATATCCAGCTAGGAGATTCTGAAGCAATCTTTACTCTGTCCACTGGAGGGAAGGTGACAGCGGAGTTCTTGTGAAGTGGAAACACTGTGGTTGATTTCAGGATGATACAGACTGGGAGGTGCGGAGAGTCTCATCATCAAGGATCTTTTTTTTCTTCTACTTGCATTATTTTTTAAATGATCCTCTAACGAATTCAGAGTAAGGGCAATTCATGGTCCACGTTCCAGCCTTAGGGAAAACAGTGACATGGGGCTTTTACTCCAGAGGAATTCATACAGGAAAAGCTAAAAGCTCGGGGAAGAATATGTAAAAATATCTTCTTGAAAATGAAGGCACATGCATGGAGAAAGTGTTGACAGGAAAAAAGTCACAGCTGTCGAGAAATAAACAGGAACTGACTTTCCAGTCCCAGAAGACTAAATGTTTCCAATTCTGGGCTTTCTGGATGCCAGACATTAGTTTGACATCATCTATGCCTCAGTTTGTAGAATCTCCAAAGACACAAAAAAGCCTCACTTCCTTAGTTCCCCTGTTCATGCCCTGAGTGTATGTGTGCTTTCAGCACAGCTTGAAATTAGCATATTTTTCCATCTTTGCCTTTAGTTTTTTAACAAGCAGGGAGAGACCCAAGGGGACCTGGACTTGCGTGCACCTTGGACTGCAAAGCCGTGTCGGGTAGCCTGAGGCGGGTCTGCATTATCCTCAACCGAGCTGGGCATGCGTGGAACAACCCGCCCCTAGAAAGGAGTTTTAAAATCATATTATGTAGTGTGAAATGAGATCATAGATATGAAAGCTCTTCTTTGAAGTTAAAAAAATTTTCAGCCCACAAATGCACAGTATTGATATTGTTTATTAATGGATGTATTTGATACTCTCTTTGTCCGGTTCCTAGCCATATTCAAATGCATTCATTTAAAAAGACAGTCATCAGCCTTATGGCTTACAGACTAACATAGAAATTTAATTACTAATAAATACTAATATATACACAAATGTACTCCCTGAGGAGGCCACGCAGCCACTCTCTTCTACTTCACCGCCAACCGAAAGGAATTAAAAATTGATGTCAGCAGGAGATTCCCTCCCTTCCTTATAGTGTGTGAGACAAAGGAATGTAAGAGGTTGTGGGTGGGGGGTACTCCTCAAAGAGGATAGGAACTCCCAAAGGAGCCCACCCCACCCAGCAGTCACAAATGACTTAGCAAACACCAGCTCATTAATACAGATGTGACTGTGAGTAGTATTGTGAGGTGGCCTGAGAAACAATTTTGAAGCAGAAAGGCTATAGTGTTTAACAGGCAACCCTATAGTCTTGCACTATAGGAATTAGGAATCCTTGCGTTTGACGTTACTTGTCCAGTTTGGAACAAAATACCATGCACGCAGGCTACATGTATCCCCAGCACCTAGCATAACACCTGGCACAAAGCAGGGGCTCCTAAGTAAATGAAGGAGTAATTGAATAATTGCAAAACTTGAATCTGTACAGCAGCCAGTCCAGTGCCACACAATTCCAATCTTTCCATCGCATGTATTCTCAATAGGCCCCTCTGGCATCCTCTGATTCAAATCTATAAAAGTCTGAACTGCATGATGATAGGAAGGAAGAATCCAGGACTGGAAGGTCTACTGGGGAAGCCGTTGCAGGGTCCACTGCATTGTTCTCACCTTCCCCACCCGGAGCCAACTTCCCAGCTCAGTGTAGCCATCATGCCCTGCACTACCTTTGACCCCTCTGAGGATTCGACAGGTATTCCTTCTCTTGTGCGATCCCACTCCACGAGCATTCATCAAATGCCAACTGCATGTATTACACCCTGCTAGGTACTGTGGGAGTACTGCTAGGTACTGCTAGGTACTGTGGGAGTACTGCTAGGTACTGCTAGGTACTGTGGGAGTACTGCTAGGTACTGTGGGAGTACTGCTAGGTACTGCTAGGTACTGTGGGAGTACTGCTAGGTACTGCTAGGCACTGTGGGAGAGAGCAGAAATATAAGATCAGGCCCCTGATCTCAAGAACTAACATTATGGTTAGGGAGACTCTTCATCATTATTCATTTATTCTACAGACGTTTTGAGCATATGTGCTTAGTACCATTCTAAGTGCCTGGGATTCAGTGTTGACAAGACAGATATCTTCCTTGCTCCCATGATACTGACATTCTAGAGGGGGAAGACAAAAAAAAAATCACATAAACAAATAAATACATGACGAAAATTCAGACAAGTGCTACCAAAATGAAATCAGGTCATAGAGAAACTATTTTATCTGAGATCTTAGTGACAAGACTTGAGAGCAGACTTCCAACCAGAGGAAATAGTAAGTTCAAAGTCACCCAGGTGAGAACACAAGCTTGAGTGTTCAAGACCCAGCCGGAAGCCCAGCGACAGTGGGAAGAAATAGGAGACAAAGTCGGGCAGGCAGGGGCCAGCACATGGAGGTTGTGTCCTTTACTACTCAAAGTGTGGTCCATGGACCAGCAGCATCAGCATCACCTGGGAGTTTGTTTAAAATGACCCCCAATCTCAATTTCCTTTCTTTTACAGCCAAAGGACTATCAACTTTTAGATGGCATATATCTGCCTGCAATAAAGACCACTTCTCCAAACCTCCCTTGCAGATAGTTGTGGCTATGTGACCTAAAGGGAGTGATAGATGTGGCTTCTGGAAATGTCCCTAAAGGACATGTTTTCTTCTTTCCTGCTCTCTGGATACAAATTTAAAGGCTACTTCTCCAGCAGCTATCTTGGACCATGAAATGTCTTTGAGGATGGAAGCTACCCAAGGCCAAACAGCAAGCAGAGAGCCCATGTCCCTGCCCTGAAAAGGCCTTACCAGCCCTGAACTGACTACCTGTCACACTCCTGAATATAAGAAAGAAACTTCCATTTTCCTTAAGCCACTGGTTTTTTGGAGTTTTCTGTTACTTCCAGCTGAACTCAATCCTAACTAATTCACACTCTTTATCATTATTTCTCTTGTAGAACTGTATATTTCCCCCAACCCTTAAGTAAAATCAAGAATCCAAGAAGATATACTACATTTATCCTGTAGCTTCAAGAAACTCCCACTAAGCCCTGACCCACCCCTGCTCCTCTACGGTCACACATACAGCAATCAAAGCAGCACAGCCCCAGCTGGACGGTGGCAGGGAGGGTGGACACAGCAGAGGGCAGTGGCAAAGGCAAGGGCACAAGGCCAAAGGTCAGCTTGAGCTCCAGGTCCTCTGCTGCTTCCCTCCTGAGGACACTGAGGGAAGTGGACCCCTCCAGGCTGAGCTGCTAAGCCTCAAGTCTTGGTGGCATTGGCCTGCCTACTCTGAAATGTCTAAAATTGTTAAACAGTCAACAGATCTCTTGCTCCGTTGAAGCGACTTCAACCTAGACTGATAAGGCACGTCACACCAGGTCTCTATACATAGAAAGAGCCTAATATTTGAAAACTTGGAGGACTGACCAACTGCTTCTCTTCAATGGCAGTTCAGTAGGCAGCTCCATCAACAGCCCCCAGAGCCACCTCTGTTAAAGGCACAATTAAAACAGTGCTTAAAGGCAAGTGCGATCTCAAGACATGTCCTCCGGCACTCACATTCAGTCAAAGATAGTTACCCGAGAGCTCCTTCTATATAGAAATCCTGGAGCCTCTGCTGCCGGGGTTCCCTGCTGCCTTTGCAAGACATTGCCTGGCGCCTTGTCTCTTACAGTTTAATGTCTACAGATACACCAAAACTGGATATCACAGGAGATACAGGATAGATTTTGGCCAGAGCAACTTAAATGGCCCAGAAACATTGGACTTGTATCTCAGTTTGTATCCCATAGTTTCTGCCTTCCCCTCCAGGGAGCTAAAGCTGATCTAGACCTTAGTTCACAGGATCGGTGAGTGAAGGAATTACGAAACGATGAACATTCCACCAACAGCTCTTTTTTCAGTAACCCTGGCTGCCCATTCAGACCATGCCTTTCACAACTTTCCTTTGGGGGTAGACATGGGCTTGGGTCTAAGAGAATCTGCCCCAGTGTGTCCTAGGTGGGCACTGAATTTGACCAGACTTGTTTGATTGTTTTGAAGGAGGTAAAAGCTGAGCCCACTCCCTCAGAGCTATACCTGGATTAAACAGTGAACGATCAGTAAGATTCATAGATATGCACTCAGGAACCACAGAAGGCTGCTTTAGTAGGTGACTTTGGGAAGTGACACCACGGCTGCCATTGCAGTATAGGAAGATTCCGGGATGCGTATTGGAAGCAAGTGGCCATCTCCTCCATGCAGGTTGAGGAGGAGACTGTTGCAACCTTTCTGCAAAAGGTAGCAGCCTCTTAATCTATTCAGGATGGAAGGCATTTTCCAAATTCCACCCACGGCAACATGATATTCTTTATGGCCCTAGTTTCTATGAAGCAAGAAGCAACTTAGATAAACTACATAAATGAACCAGAAGCAGGAAGAACTGTGATTAATACAAACCCACAGGGGCAGCCTAGTCCACATCAAAATGGGGATCCAATCTCTCCACTGAAGACAAAGGTACCAGGTGAGCACAAGGAGGTTGCACTTTGATGTATGTTTGTTTAAGCCCTGTATCAGAAATTATCTCACATCGGAGACTCTTTATGCAAACTTTCCATCATCCTGAATATAGGATTTCTATTGAACGCTATAAAATAAATCTAATGCACATCAATAAATAAATCATTTGGTTTCTCTGGAAGGGGGTTTCCTTAGTAGGGCTTATATTGCTAATATAATCATAACCACTCCCTCTAAGGATTAAATTTATCCCTTCAGCAAAGGCACAATGAATTAAAAAACAAAGAGAGAGAGAGACTATATAATGATGTCTTCCAAAATGAAAGACTTGTTGGAAACTCACCTGGGTTATACAGCTCTCACTAACAAGCTAGAACATTGCTTTAATTCTGTACCGTTTATTGTCATGGGATCCAACCGACTGGTGGAGGGTTTCCACCATCTACTTGCAGAACAGAAAATTGGGTTGTGATGTTTAGATAAGACACGCGGGGGCAGCAGTGAGCTGATGAGGAGACATAGCAATGGTGACACTTTTGAACCACAAAATTTGACTCTAGACATTGAGATGCTGCCAAGCTCTATTTAAAATCATTTAAACCAAACAGAAACACTTTTTTTTTTAACCTTAAAATTAAATATAAGGACTTCCCTGGTGGCGCAGTGGTTGAGAGTCCGCCTGCCGATGCAGGGGACACGGGTTCGTGCCCCGGTCTGGGAGGATCCCACATGCCGCGGAACGGCTGGGCCCGTGGGCCATGGCCGCTGAGCCTGAGCGTCCGGAGCCTGTGCTCCGCAACGGGAGAGGCCGCAGCAGTGAGAGGCCTGCGTACCGAAAAAATAAAAAAATAGAAGAATTTACTCTCCTGGCATACGTTTTCTTCTCCCCACGAGTGCTTAATATTTGTCCTTCCCAAATGTTTTTGCTTTTTCAGTTGACAATGATCTTTTTCAATCCATTTGGGAGTTTGATAATTTTAAAGCTGAGAAACTTCCTCCTGACCAGTCCAAGTTGAAGCCGGGTGGGGGGGGGGGCGGTGGCGGAGCAAGATATCCCAACGTCGGGGGCACAGAAAGCAAGCCCTGGGTGGTGCGGAAGTTCACAAGGCCCGCCTGCGTGGAGAGCCCACTGTGGCCTGGCGCTGACGTCGCAGAGCAAGCCGGTGACAAGGGCTTTTTTTTTTTTTTTTTTTGCGGTACGCGGGCCTCTCATTGTTGTGGCCTCTCCCGTTGCGGAGCACATGCTCCGGACGCGCAGGCTCAGCGGCCATGGCTCACGGGCCCAGCCGCTCTGCGGCATGTGGGATCTTCCCGGACCGAGGCACGAACCCGTGTCCCCTACATCGGCAGGCGGACTCTCAACCACTGCGCCACCAGGGAAGCCCAAGGGCTCCTTTTAAAGTAGGGGGACGCGGCGGCACTTCCTCTTCTTCTCCAAGGACAGGTTCATTTCATCCCCGTCTATCTGAAACCAGAAGAACAAGGATCAGTACCGGGTTCGCTTTCACACCTGGAAGGAGATTTTGTAAACAAAGGTACCCCAGACAATCCACCATCACACCCCAAAACGGGGTAGCAGTGAGACAGGCCTATAAGCAAAGCCGGAGATTGCAGGAGTGTTTACTGAGGGCAGGCTGGTCCTCCCGAAGGCGGCGTTGGGGAATGGGGGGGGGAGGGGAGAGGAGAGCCTGGGCTCTTCCCCACGTGGCCCCAGCACAGCCTGGCCAGGAGCCGCCAGGACAGCCCCTCTCGCTGTGCCCGACAGGAGGCCTTTGGCAGGCTGTCAGGCCGGGTTTTATTTTTAGGCTCAGCCGGGGCTGCCCTCCTGCACCGGGGCTTCCCCCTCGCACAGCTGTTGCTTCTGCTTTCCAAAGCCCAAGACTACAGGTGTTGTGCTTCCCCTTGCCTTTGGCCGTCACAAGTTGGAAGAGTAATGGTAGCTTTAAAGGGGAGGGGGGGAAGAGGTTGCAGAGGGCTGAGATTCCTGCTCCCCAGCCCGGCCTTGCAGCAGTCAGCCCTCCATCCTCCCCTGAGGATCTCCAATCCAGGCATTTCTAAACCAAACCATGGGGACTTCCCTGGTGGTCCCGTGGTAAAGAATCCGCCTTGCAATGCAGGGGATGCCAGTACGATCCCTGGTCAGGGAACTAAGATCCCACATGCCTGCAGGGCAACTAAGATCGCGGGCCACAATTACTGAGCCCACATGCACTGGAGCCTGCTCGCCACAACTGGAGAAGAGAAAACCCACAAGCCACAACTAGAGAGAAGCCCGTGTCACAATGAAAGATTCCCACACACCACAACTAAGACCCAACGCAGCCAAAAATAAATAAAATGATAATAATAAAATAAATAATAAATAAACCTTAAAAAGAAATAAACCAAATGATCTCAGGCCCAGGCAAGGCGGCCTCATTTTCTTGAGCATCCTGAGATGCCAGGGCCTTGTCACTACTCTGAGTAGGGGCATTTCACCTGGTTCTCACCTGCTGAGAAGCCAACAGGAAGAGCAGAACCTGGACTCAAACTCCAAAGCCTGCTTCCCCTCTGCTCCCACACCACAAGCCTTCTCAGATAAAAAGGGTTCCTTGTATGTGTTCTATTTTCAATAGTTTCTTTCTTCCACTATTAGAAGCGGGGGGAAAAAAGCATGTTTATTGCAATATTTCCATCCAGTATCTCTCTGGGCAAATCTAGACCTATTTTACGATTCTGCTTTTTAGAGCATGGTTGCAGCCCTAGAGACGTGTGACTGCCTGTGTCCCTGTGTGTATTTTAAAATCTGTACGGAAGCAGAGGTTACCTGTGGGGAGTAGGACTGGGGGATGAGGCTGTTTTGAGTTCTTATTTTCTACCCTTCTGTATTGTCTAATCTTTTCCCAAGAAGTGAATTATTTTGTAATGCTCAAAAAGAAAAGAATGAGGACAGCTCTCATTACAGTCAAGGCCGTTGCCTTGTTGGCCATGCCCTCAGGCAGGACTCCACCCAGTAGGGTTTTTTCTTCTGTTCTTAAAAATATGCTTAAATTCTTGCTCCTCCTGTTGAAGTCCCCTTTGTTAAGAGTGTTAAACGGCTCTGGTGTCCCTAGACACCCATTTCCTGAGAGTAGGCTGAGGGCTTCCTTCCTCCACCCAGCATTCCGCACACCCCTCCCACCCATACACTACTTTTTCTCTTTCTTTTTCAGAAACTCGATGCTATCAGGCCCAAGAATTGGCCAGGAAAGGTCTCAACACAGACAGGATCACTCAGAGAAACAGTAAGATAAGTCTGTGTGTTGTACAATACTTTGAAAAGCAAATTGTCAGGAGAGAGGAAGAGAGCCAGCTCTTCTTTAACTCTTTGTCCTTTGATTTGTATTTGCTCTTTAATCCATTCAGCCTCCAAACGCTTGCTGAACAGCTGCCCTGTGCCTGGCTCTAGACAGTTCCTGGGGTAGAAGGGAAGGAGCCACAGTCCCTGCAGGGAGGACCACACATTCTCGACCAGAACAAAGCCAAGGGGTGAGTTTCGGTGAGACAAGCAGGCGGGGGGCGCCATAGAGCCCAGAGCCCAGCACTGCCCAGCCCTGGTCGTGAAACTTTCCAGGACCTGGAAATGCCCGAGCTGAGTGTTAAAGGACCAGCTGGAGAAGCAGAGAACAGGAGGAAGGATATTCCCCGTGAAGGAAAAGTGAAATAATAACAAGATCCCTCTGCTATTGAGCTTTTAGGTACACCGTGGCCCTGCTCTGAACCTTTCACATGTATATCACTTAGGTCTCACAACCTGCGGGGCAAGTACTCCTGTGGCTCCATTTTAAAGCTGAGGTCCCTGAGACACAGAAGGGTGGAGGGATTTTTCAAAAGCCATGCAGTGAAGGGCGTTGGAGCCAGGATTTGAACTGAGGCTCCAGAGCCCTCGCCTCTAAACCTTGGTAACCTTGGGTAACTCAAGAAGTGAGGCGGACGTCCCGCCCCTGCCTAAGTTCCACAACTCCCCACCACAGCCTAAACTCCGCCCCCGCCCCCATAGCCAACGCTTTTTTTTTCTTTTCTTTTTTCCTTTTTATGTTTTATTTTTTTAATTTTTTTTAACATCTTTATTGGGGTATAATTGCTTTACAATGGTGTGTTAGTTTCTGCTTTATAACAAAGTGAATCAGTTATACATATACATATGTTCCCATATCTCTTCCCTCTTGCGTCTCCCTCCCTCCCACCCTCCCTATCCCACCCCTCTAGGTGGTCACAAAACATCTAGCTGATCTCCCTGTGCTATGCGGCTGCTTCCCACTAGCTATCTATTTTACGTTTGGTAGTGTATGTATGTCCATGCCCCTCTTTCGCTCTGTCACAGCTTACCCTTCCCCCTCCCCATATCTTCAAGTCCATTCTCTAGTAGGTCTGTGTCTTTATTCCTGTCTTACCACTAGGTTCTTCATGACATTTTTTTTCTTAAATTCCATATATATGTGTTAGCCTACGGTATTTGTCTTTCTCTTTCTGACTTACTTCACTCTGTATGACAGACTCTAGGTCTATCCACCTCATTACAAATAGCTCAATTTTGTTTATTTTTATGGCTGAGTAATATTCCATTGTATATATGTGCCACATCTTCTTTATCCATTCATCCAATGATGGACACTTAGGTTGTTTCCATCTCTGGGCTATTGTAAATAGAGCTGCAATGACCATTTTGCTACATGACTCTTTTTGAATTGTGGTTTTCTCAGGGTATATGCCCAGTAGTGGGATTGCTGGGTCATATGGTAGTTCTATTTGTAGTTTTTTAAAGAACCTCCATATTGTTCTCCATAGTGGCTGTACCAATTCACATTCCCACCAGCTGTGCAAGAGTGTTCCCTTTTCTCCACACCCTCTCCAACATTTATTGTTTCTAGATTTTTTGATGATGGCCATTCTGACTGGTGTGAGATGATATCTCATTGTAGTTTTGATTTGCATTTCTCTAATGATTAATGATGTTGAGCATTCTTTCATGTGTTTGTTGGCAGTCTGTATATCTTCTTTGGAGAAATCTCTATTTAGCTCTTCTGGATTGGGTTGTTTGTTTTTCTATTATTGAGCTGCATGAGCTGCTTATAAATTTTGGAGATTAATCCTTTGTCAGTTGCTTCATTTGCAAATATTTTCTCCCATTCTGAGGGTTGTCTTTTGGTCTTGTTTATTGTTTCCTTTGCTGTGCAAAAGCTTTGAAGTTTCACTTGTTTATTTTTGTTTTTATTTCCATTTCTCTAGGAGGTGGGTCAAAAAGGATCTTGCTGTGATTTATGTCATAGAGTGTTCTGCCTATGTTTTCCTCTAAGAGTTTCATAGTTTCTGGCCTGACATTTAGGTCTTTAATCCATTTTGAGCTTATTTTTGTGTATGGTGTTAGGGAGTGATCTAATCTCATACTTGTACATGTACCTGTCCAGTTTTCCCAGCACCACTTATTGAAAAGGCTGTCCTTTCTCCACTGTACATTCCTGCCTCCTTTATCAAAGATAAGGTGACCATATGTGTGTGGGTTTATCTCTGGGCTTTCTATCCTGTTCCATTGATCTATCTTTCTGTTTTTGTGCCAGTACCATACTGTCTTGATTACTGTAGCTTTGTAGTATAGTCTGAAGTCAGGGAGCCTGATTCCTCCAGTTCCGTTTTTTGTTCTCAAGATAGCTTTGGCCATTCGGGGTCTTTCGTGTTTCCATACAAATTGTGAAATTTTTTGTTCTAGTTCTGTGAAAAATGCCAGTGGTAGTTTGATAGGGATTGCATTGAATCTGTAGATTGCTTTGGGTAGTAGAGTCACTTTCACAATGTTGATTCTTCCAATCCAAGAACATGGTATATCTCTCCGTCTATTTGTATCATCTTTAATTTCTTTCATCAGCGTCTTATAATTTTCTGCATATAGGTCTTTTGTCTCCTTAGGTAGGTTTATTCCTAGATATTTTATTCTTTTTGTTGCAATGGTAAATGGGAGTGTTTTCTTGATTTCACTTTCAGATTTTTCATCATTAGTGTATAGGAATGCAAGAGATTTCTGTGCATTAATTTTGTATCCTGCTACTTTACCAAATTCATTGATTAGCTCTAGTAGTTTTCTGGTAGCATATTTAGGATTCTCTATGTATAGTATCATGTCATCTGCAAACAGTGACAGCTTTTCTTCTTCTTTTCTGATTTGGATTCCTTTTATTTCCTTTTCTTCTCTGATTGCTGTGGCTAAAACTTCCAAAACTATGTTGAATAAGAGTGGTGAGAGTGGGCAACCTTGTCTTCTTCCTGATCTTAGTGGAAATGCTTTCAGTTTTTCACTATTGAGGACGATGTTGGCTGTGGGTTTGTCACATATGGCCTTTATTATGTTGAGGAAAGTTCCCTCTGTGCCTACTTTCTGCAATGTTTTTATCATAAATTGGTGTTGAATTTTGTCAAAAGCTTTCTCTGCATCTATTGAGATGATCATATGTTTTTTCTCCTTCAATTTGTTAATATGGTGTATCATGTTGACTGATTTGCATATATTGAAGAATCCTTGCATTCCTGGAATAAACCCCACTTGATCATGGTGTATGATCCTTTTAATGTGCTGTTGGATTCTGTTTGCTAGTATTTTGTTGAGGATTTTTGCATCTATGTTCATCAGTGATATTGACCTGTAGTTTTCTTTCTTTGTGACATCCTTGTCTGGTTTTTGTATCAAGGTGATGGTGGCCTGGTAGAATGAGTTTGGGAGTGTTCCTCCCTCTGCTATATTTTGGAAGAGTTTGAGAAGGATAGGTGTTAGCTCTTCTCTAAATGTTTGGTAGAATTCACCTGTGAAGCCATCTGGTCCTGGGCTTTTGTTTGTTGGAAGATTTTTAATCACAGTTTCAATTTCAGTGCTTGTGATTGGTCTGTTCATATTTTCTATTTCTTCCTGATTCAGTCTTGGCAGGCTGTGCATTTCTAAGAATTTGTCCATTTCTTCCAGGTTGTCCATTTTATTGGCATACAGTTGCTTGTAGTACTCTCTCATGATCTTTTGTATTTCTGCAGTGTCAGTTGTTACTTCTCCTTTTTCATTTGTAATTCTATTGATTTGAGTCTTCTCCCTTTTTTTCTTGATGAGTCTGGCTAATGGTTTATCAATTTTGTTTATCTTCTCAAAGAACCAGCTTTTAGTTTTATTGATCTTTGCTCTCGTTTCCTTCATTTCTTTTTCATTTATTTCTGATCTGATTTTTATGATTTCTTTCCTTCTGCTAACTTTGGGGGTTTTTTGTTCTTCTTTCTCTAATTGCTTTAGGTGCAAGGTTAGGTTGTTTATTTGAGATGTTTCCTGTTTCTTAAGGTAGGATTGTATTGCTATAAACTTCCCTCTTAGAACTGCTTTTGCTGCATCTCATAGGTTTTGGGTCATCGTTTCTCCATTGTCATTTGTTTCTAGGTATTTTTTTATTTCCTCTTTGATTTCCTCAGTGATCACTTTGTTATTAAGTAGTGTATTTTTTATCCTCCATGTGTTTGTATTTTTTACAGATCTTTTCCTGTAATTGATATCTAGTCTCATAGCGTTGTGGTTGGAAAAGATACTTGATACAATTTCAATTTTCTTAAATTTACCAAGACTTGATTTGTGACCCAAGATATAATCTATCCTGGAGAATGTTCCATGAGCACTTGAGAAAAATGTGTATTCTGTTGTTTTTGGATGGAATGTCCTATAAATATCAATTAAGTCCATCTTGTTTAATGTATCATTTAAAGCTTGTGTTTCAGGGCTTCCCTCGTGGCGCAGTGGTTGAGAGTCCGCCTGCCGATGCAGGGGACATGGGTTCATGCCCCGGTCTGGAAAGATCCCATATGCCACGGAGTGGCTGGGCCCGTGAGCCATGGCCACTGAGCCTGCGCTCCGCAACGGGAGAGGCCACAGCAGTGAGAGGCCCATGTACCGCAAAAAAAAAAAAAAAAAAGCTTGTGTTTCCTTATTTATTTTCATTTTGGATGATCTGTCCATTGGTGAAAGTGGGGTGTTGAAGTCCCCTACTATGAATGTGTTACTGTCAATTTCCCCTTTTATGGCTGTTGGTATTTGCCTTATGTATTGAGGTGCTCCTATGTTGGGTGCATAAATATTTACAATTGTTATATCTTCTTCTTGGATCAATCCCTTGATCATTATGTAGTGTCTTTTTTGTTTCTTCTAATAGTCTTTATTTTAAAGCCTATTTTGTCTGATATGAGAATTGCTACTCCAGCTTTCTTTTGGTTTCCATTTGCATGACATATCTTTTTCCATCCCCTTACTTTCTGTCTGTATGTGTCTCTAGGTCTGAAGTGGGTCTCTTGTAGACAGCAAATATATGGGTCTTGTTTTTGTATCCATTCAGCCAATCTGTGTCTTTTGGTGGGAGCATTTAGTCCATTTACATTTAAGGTAATTATCGATATGTATGTTCCTATTCCCATTTTCTTAATTGTTTTGGGTTCGTTATTGTAGGTCTTTTCCTTCTCTTCTATTTCTTGCCTAGAGAAGATCCTTTAGCATTTGTTGTAAAGCTGGTTTGGTGGTGCTGAGCTCTCTCAACTTTTCCTTGTCTGTAAAGGTTTTAATTTCTCCATCAAATCTGAATGAGTTCCTTGCTGGGTAGAGTAATCTTGGTTGTAGGTTTTTCTCCTTTATCACTTTAAATATGTCGTGCCAGTCCCTTCTGGCTTGCAGAGTTTCTGCTGAAAGATCAGCTGTTAACCTTATGGGGATTCCCTTGTGTGTTATTGGTTGTTTTTCCCTTGCTGCTTTTAATATGTTTTCTTTGTATTTAATTTTTGACAGTTTGATTAAGATGTGTCTTGGCATATTTCTCCTTGGATTTATCCTGTATGCGACTCTCTGTACTTCCTGGACTTGATTAACTATTTCCTTTCCCATATTAGGGAAGTTTTCAACTATAATCTCTTCAAATATTTTCTCAGTCCCTTTCTTTTTCTCTTCTTCTTCTGGAACCCCTATCGAATGTTGGTGCATTTAATGTTGTCCCAGAGGTCTCTGAGACTGTCCTCAGTTCTTTTCATTCTTTATTCTGCTCTGCGGTAGTTATTTCCACCATTTTATCTTCCAGGTCACTTATCCATTCTTCTGCCTCAATTATGCTGCTATTGATCCCATCTAGAGTATTTTTAATTTCATTTACTGTGTTGTTCATCGTTGCTTGTTTCATCTTTAGTTCTTCTAGGTCCTTCTTAAATGTTTCTTGCATTTTGTCTATTCTATTTCCAAGATTTTGGATCATCTTTACTATCATTATTCTAAATTCTTTTTCAGGTAGACTGCCTATTTCCTCTTCATTTGTTAGGTCTGGTGGGTTTTTATCTTGCTCCTTCATCTGCGGTGTGTTTTTCTGTCTTCTCATTTTGCTTATCTTACTGTGTTTGGGGGTCTTCTTTTTGCAGGCTGCAGGTTCATAGTTCCCATTGTTTTTGGTGTCTGTCCCCAGTGGCTAAAGTTGGTTCAGTGGGTTGTGTAGGCTTCCTGGTGGAGGGGACTAATGCCTGTGTTCTGGTAGATGAGGCTGGATGTTGTCTTTCTGGTGGGCAGGTGCATGTCTGGTGGTGTGTTTTGTGGACTTATTATGATTTTAGGCAGCCTCTCTGCTAATGGGTGGGGTTGTGTTCCTGTCTTGCTAGTTGTTTGGCATATGGTGTCCAGCACTGTAGCTTGCTGGTCGTTGAGTGAAGCTGGGTGCTGGTGTTGAGATGGAGATCTCTGGGAGATTTTCGCTGTTTGATATTATGTGGAGCTGGGAGGTCTCTTGTGGACCAGTGTCCTGAAATTGTCTCTCCCACTTCAGAGGCACAGCAGTCACTCCTGGCTGCAGCACCTTTCATCCACACGGCTCAGAGTAAAAGGGAGAAAAAATAAGAAAGAAAGAAAGAAAGAAAGGAAGGAAGGAAGGAAGAAAGAAAGAAAGAAAGAAAGAAAGAAAGAGAAAGAAAGAAAGAAAGAAAGAAAGAAAGAAAGAGAAAGAAAGAAAGAAAGAAAGAAAGAAAGAAAGAAAGAAAGAAAGAAGGGAGGGAAGGAAGGAAGGAAAGAAAGAAAGAAAGAAGATAAAGTAAAATAAAATAAAGTAAGATAAAATAAAGTTATTAAAATAAATAATTATTAAGAAAAACCAAAAAAAAAATTTGAAGGAAAAAAAATAAAAAGGATGGATAGAACCCTAGGACAAATGGTGGAGGCAAACCTATACAGACAAAATCTCACACAGAAGCATACACATACACACTCACAAAAAGAAGAAAAGGGGAAAAATTCATAAATCTTGCTCTCAAAGTCCACCTCCTCAATTTGGGATGATTTGTTGTCTATTCATGTATTCCACAGATGCAGGGTACATCAAGTTGATTGTGGAGCTTTAATCCGCTGCTTCTGAGGCTGCTGGGAGAGATTTCCCTTTCTCTTCTTTGTTCTCACAGCTCCCAGGGCTCAACTTTGGATTTGGCCCCGCCTCTGCGTGTAGGTCGCTGGAGGGCGTCTGTTCTTCGCTCAGACAGGACGGGGTTAAAGGAGCAGCTCCTTCGGGGACTCTGGCTCACTCAAGCCAGGGGGAGGGAGGGGCACGGAGTGCGGGGCGAGCCTGCGGCGGCAGAGGCCAGCATGATGTTGCACCAGCCTGAGGTGTGCCGTGCGTTCTCCCGGGGAAGTTGTCCCTGGATCCCAGGACCCTGGCAGTGGCGGGCTGCACAGGCTCCCGGGAGGGGAGGTGTGGATAGTGATCTGTGCTCGCACACAGGCTTCTTGGTGGCGGCAGCAGCAGCCTTAGCATCTCATGCCCGTCTCTGGGGTCTGCGCTGTTAGCTGCGGCGCCCGTCTCTGGAGCTCCTTTAAGCAGTGCTCTTAATCCCCTCTCCTCACGCACCAAGAAACAAAGAGGGAAGAAAAAGTCTCTTGCCTCTTTGGCGGGTCCAGACTTTTCCCCGGACTCCCTCCTTGCTAGCCGTGGTGCACTAACCCCCTGCAGGCTGTGTTCACGCTGCCAACCCCAGTCCTCTCCCTGCGCTCTGACCGAAGCCCGAGCCTCAGCTCCCAGCCCCGCCTGCCCCGGCGGGCGAGCAGACAAGCCTCTCGGGCTGGTGAGTGCTGGTCGGCACCGATTCTCTGTGCGGGAATCTCTCCGCTTTGCCCTCCGCACCCCGTTGCTGTACTCTCCTCCGCGGCTCCGAAGCTTCCCCCTCTGCCACCCGCAGTCTCCACCCGCGAAGGGGCTTCCTAGTGTGTGGAAACCTTTCCTCCTTCACAGCTCCCTCCCACTGGTGCAGGTCCCGTCCCTATCCTTTTGTCTCTCTTTATTCTTGTTTCTTTTGCCCTACCCAGGTACGTGTGGACTTTCTTGCCTTTTGGGAGGTCTGAGGTCTTCTGCCAGCATTCAGTAGGTGTTCTGTAGGAGTTGTTCCACGTGTAGATGTATTTCTGGTGTATCTGTGGGGAGGAAGGTGATCTCCATGTCTTACTCTTCCACCATCTTCCCTACGATCTCCTCTCCATACTATTTTCCATAGTGGTTGCACCAGTTTACATTCCACCAACAGTGCAGGAGGGTTCTCTTTTGTCCACACCCTCTCCAACATTTATTGTTTGTAGATTTTTTTGATGATAGCCATTCTGACCTGTGTGAGGTGATGCCTCATTGTAGTTTTGATTTGCATTTCTCTAATAATTAGTGATGTTGAGTATCTTTTCATGTGCCTCTTAGCCATCTGTATGTCTTCTTTGGAAAAATGTCTATTTAGGTCTGCCCATTTTTTGATTGGGTTGTTTGTGTTTTCAATATTGAGTTGTATGAGCTGTTTGTATATTTTGGATATTAACCCCTTGTCAGTCACATCATTTGTAAGCATTTCTCATAGGTTGTCTTTTCATTTTGTTTCTGGTTTCCTCTGCTGTGCAAAAGCAATTAAGTGTGAATAGGTCCCATTTGTCTATTTTTGCTTTTATTTCTTCTGATCAAAGAAAAGTAAGAGAGACTGATCTAAGAAAATATTGCTGTGATTATGTCAGGGAATGTTTTGCCCATGTTCTCTTCTAGGAGTTTTATGATGTCATGTCTTATATTTAGGTCTTTAAACCATTTTGAGTTTATTTTTGTATATGGTGTGAGGGAGTGTTCTAATTCCATTGAGTTATATGTAGTTGTCTCGCTTCCCCAAAACCACTTACTGAAGAAACTATCTTTTCTCCATTGTATATTCTTGCCTCCTTTGCCATAGATTAATTGATGGTAGGTACGTGGATTTATTTCTGGGTTCTCTATTCTTTTTTTTTTTCTTTTTTTTTTTTTTTGTGGTACATGGGCCTCTCACTGTTGTGGCCTCTCCCGTTGTGGAGCACAGGCTCCGGACATGCAGGCTCAGTGGCCCTGGCTCACAGGCCCAGCTGCTCCACGGCATGTGGGATCCTCCCAGACCGGGGCACGAACCCGTGTTCCCTGCATCAGCAGGCGGACTCTCAACCACTGTGCCACCAGGGAAGCCCTGGGTTCTCTATTCTGTCCCACTAATCTATATGTCTGTTTTTGTGCCAATACCACACTGTTTTGATTACTGTAACTTTTTACTATAGTCTGAAGTCTGGAAGGGTTATGCCTCCAGCTTTGTTTTTTTCCTCACTTTGCCTTTTGGTTATGCATTAAAAAGCATTACGCTGAGGAGCAATCCAAAGTCTTTACCATATTGCCAAGAGGTTTAATGATGAAAAAGTTTTAAGAACACCTGACTTAAAGCTAAAATAAATAATGCTTGTTAATGATCAAAGAGGAGGAGTGAGGGGGAAGGAGGGAAACAAGGAGACTCCAAGAATACCTGGCTTGGGCTTCCCTGGTGGCGCAGTGGTTGAGAGTCCACCTGCCGATGCAGGGGACACGAGTTCGTGCCCCGGTCCGGGAAGGTCCCACATGCTGCGGAGCAGCTGGGCCCGTGAGCTATGGCCGCTGAGCCTGTGCGTCCGGAGCCTGTGCTCTGCAACGGGAGAGGCCACAACAGTGAGAGGCCTGCGTACGGCAAAAAAAGAATACCTGGCTGAGTGACTGGGTGATTGACGGTGACACCTCCCACCACAAAGAACAAGGAGGGAGGAGACGTTTGGAGAGGATGATGATGAAAGTTTTCATTTGTGAAGATGCTGGGTATGAGAAGCCCATAGTACAAGCAGTTGGAGCTGTCAGGTGGAGAGTGGGAAATACGGCTACAGAGTTCAGGAGTAACCATGGGAACAGACTCATTTCAGAATCAATGGCATAAACTCATTACAAAATAAGCAAGTATATCCCTCTCAACTACTATGATTGAATAGCCAAAAGAAGAGAAAGAACTCAACATGAAAAAAAAAAAAAGAATAAACAAGCATATCCAGGCAGATTATGTGTAAGGCGGTATCTAAGGGAACTGAGGAGGGAGAGGGGGTGGTGAAAGAGAGCAAGGTCAAGTGGTCAGAATGGAGGGAGGAGAACTGACTTGAGGAGCCAGGGCAGAAAGGATGCAGGAGAGAGTTGTGTCAACATTGTCAGACGCAGCAAGAGGCCAATCGGACTCAGACTATTCAGAGGCCACAGAGTCAGGCAGTGGTGACTCTATGGGACAGTACCCCAAAGCTGCGAGGAGCTAGATCTCAGAGAAGTGAGGAATGAGGATGTAGGAGCCATATATATGGGCTTCTCTTTCAAGACATTTAGTTGGAGGGGGGGGAATAGGGGGAGGAGTTGGGAAGCCTCTGAGAAAGAGGTAGGCAGGGAGTGGTGTGGCCAGAATCAAGGGATGACATTTTTGAGCATGTCTCTGGTCTGACAGGGAAGACCCAGTAGAGAGGAAGAGCTTGGCCATCCAAGGGTGGGGAGGTCCGTGGAGAGACAGAATCCCGAGGTGGGGGGGGGGGAGGAGACCAGGGGCCACGAGGGCACAGGTGGATGGAAGGAGAAGGGCCATCTGTTCCTCTTCCATGAGAGGAGATATTGACTATAACAGAACGTACAGCTGAGTCTGGATGAGATGAGAAGAAACAAAGGCATTCCCTCATTCCTCTTTCCTCCAGACAGAAGTGGATCCACGGCTTGTGGACCTGAAATGTGTGCAGTTTGTGAGGAGGGCCTGTTTACGAAGAAGAACACAAAATTCACCAAATCAAAAGTAGGGACAAAGTAAACATTTATTTAGAGCGAGAAACGAAATCACACAAATTATACATTTTTAAAAAACAGACAGATACCACAAACCCTATAAAAGTCAGAAAACAATATGGTTTATAGTTATCAACTGGCACACTTCTGCAGTACTTTTTTCCCCTATATATTTGGCTATAAACTCTGATCATCTCTATGACAATACTTGTGTAATATTTCCTAAAGAGAGAGTAGAAGGATACTTCAATATTTCTTCTAATGTGGTTGGTTGAATTTGTTTTTTTAATATTGACTGGTGGGATACGTAAAGCTTGCATCTTCACACACAGACTTACCTGCTGTTTGTAGTACTGCTATAGGATTCTGCTCTGCAAATTCAGGAATTATAATTTTATCTAACTGAATTCCCATTAAAAAAGAAAAAAAAACACCTGCGTAATGTATGTTTTAGCTGACTCAGGCTACTATAACAAAATACCATAGACCTAGTGGCTTAAAGAATGGACGTTTATTTCTCACAGTTCTGGAGGCTGGGAATTCTGAGATCAGGTACTAGCATAGTTGAGTTCTGGTGAGAGGCCTCTCCCTGGTTTGCAGATGACTGCCTACTTGCTGTGTCCTCACATGGCTGAGAGAAAGAAAGCAAGCTCCCTGGTATCTTCTTATAAGGTCACTAATTCCATCATGAGGACCCCATCCTCATGACCTCATCTAGATCTAATGACCTCCCAGAGGCCCCATCTCCAAATACGATCACATTGTGGGTTAGGACTTCAGCATATGAATTGAGGGGGGACAAGTATGCAGTTCATAACAGTGCATTACTAATTAATTAATGCCACATTATCTAGTATGTTCCTGACAGGGAAAAACTTCTGTTTTGACTATGTCCTGAGAACCAAATCCTCTACTTATTTTATATATAAGAGGATTACAAGAACTTTCCACAGACTAACTTCTGGCTTTGTACATTTCAAACCCTGTTTCCCCCTCTATCCCCACACCCCTGCTGCCAGCCTCTAATGGGACACATTCCTGTCACCATGTCCTGCTTGCACAGATGGCACAGCGGGTGGTAGGAATCCTGGGAGCTTCTTCTACACCAGGATGAACAGCAGTAACTGAGATCAATATGGGAGCGACCAAACCACATAGATGTTCCCCACTAAATCCAAACTAATGCCTTCAACTTCCTCTCCACTGGAGCCCCAAATGCCGACAGCTGCTTCCAGGCTACCTGACACAAGGGGAACATATGGAAACAGACAGCATCTTAACCAATTGCTATTAAAATACCTTACTTTTGCAAACTTGACAAAAGCACCACATGAACACATTGCTAGGGCCTCTCTCAGGGCTCAGGAAGTGACGGGCTTTCCCTTCATGGTGAACCTATTTCTGCCTCCAGTGCATGGGCTGTGAATGTGAGGGTAGGGGCAGTGGTGAGACAACTATATAAAATAAAATCATTGACAATTATGTAGTGCTTACCAGGGGAAATGGTATGTGTGTATTAAGTTCTTTAATCCTCATAACAAACCTATGATGTTTGCACTATGAAATTCTTCATTTTATGGGCTGGGTAACTGAGTCACAGAGAGGTTAGGTAACTTGCCCAGGGTCACACATGTAGTGAGTGCCAGACCTCGGATTTGAATCCAGGCAGTCCAGCTCATGCTTGCCCCTCGTGCACAGAGCAGCCTTTCCGTAGCATACCTCCCATCCTGCACAACCACTCCAGGACTCTGCAGTCCCACCTGTCACTTTCTGACATAGTATAATTTTACTGATTTGCTTGTTTTCTGTCCCTTGCTACTAAAATATAGACTCTATGAGGACAGAGTTGTTTATTTTGTTCACTGCTGCATCCCCAGCGCCTAAACCACTGTTTGGCACACAGTAGCTCTGTAGTAAATATTTTGTGATCATCTGAAACTCTTTAATACTCCTCTAAACTCTTTAATCACTCCAAGAGGAGATTTGTAAAATGCAAAAGAAAACAAAAATAAGAGGAAACACAAACAAATGGGGAAATTTTGGCTCACATGAAATCCATGGGGAGAAAACGAACTTTATATATTTTGAATAAGAAGTTGACGCCGTGCTAAGTGTCTGTAATTCATGTTATCCAGTCCTACATGTCTCAGATCAGGTAGATTATACAGGGAACCACCTAGGAATGACCAAAGAACTCCAGATGGTCTTGTGCACTCAGCTGAGGTTTGAAATCAAAATTTGTGTTAGCACCTGACTGCATATTTATGCATTATGTGATCTTCTCTTGTAATACTCAAGGGCCAAAGAAAACATACAGATGGGTGGATGCAAGACTGAGGATTTGTTGATTGGCTGTGCCAGCACGTCAGAGGAGTGGGGGGGTTGTGTCTGATGAGGAGAGTACCCTTAAAGTGTCCTTAAATCCAAGAGGGCTGGGGGCTGTTATACAGGCAGATTGAAGGCCGATGCCTTGGTAAGACTGAAGATGGGTGGGATGAAGGTGGAGGGGAAGGAAGGGTATAGAGTTGAGGTCAGAGTGGAATTTCAGAGTTCAAGATTTCAGAGGTGAAGCAGTTCTAGGTGATGACAAGGTCTTGTAACAAGATAGGAGATATTGATGGCAACTGAGTAGAGCTCTCAGATGAGTCATAGGACATGAGAAAATTTGATATTGTGTGGGTTAGGCACTGATGCATACATTTATCATCTTGGGTGATGATTTGGAAACTGCAAAGCCAGCTTTAAATATCACATGATGTTTAAGTATCACCTTCTCCAATAGTCTCCTTTTGCTTGAAAATACTTGACTTATAATAACTCTAAAATAATAATCCTCCCCAAATTAACAAACCAGGATTTTAGTATCATTTCAATTCAGCAGGTTCATAATGTTGGGGGCTGTGAGTTTTGCTTGCTGAAGGTTTGATTCTTTTTTTCCTTAATATTTATTTATTTATCTATCTATTTATTTATCTATCTATTTATTTATTTGGCTGCGCTGGGTCTTAGTTGCGGTCGCAGAATCTCCTTTGCGGCATGAGGGCTCTTTAGCTGCAGCGTGCGGGATCTAGTTCCTTGACCTGGGATGGAACCCGGGCCCCCTGCATTGGGAGGGCGGAGTCGTAACCACTGCGCCATCTGGGAAGTCCCTGAAGGTTTGATTCTGTTCAAAGAATAATTTGCAGATAAACACACACCAAAGGAGTGCCACTCTATAGCTCCAGATTAAAGTCCGTTTTGAGATGATACTGAAGAATCCATATTCTATTTGGTGCTACACACATCATAAAAGATCTTGAGTCTCCAGAAATCCACATTCTAAAGCTACAAGACACTCAGTAAACACATAAATATCATGTTAAACAATGGTAGGATGGATAAAAGCACTCAGATCTCCCAGACACCCAATCCACGAAGTGCTCCAATTACAAATATAACAGGCTGACCTTCAGAGAAACAAAATCTTTACTAAGCATTCTCTAATAGCTTTTAAAAAAGATAATAGAAGCTTGAAATTAGATGTAATGTCCAGTGAAGAGTAAGATTTCAGCTTCTTTCACTGTCAGGTGCAGCTGGGGATAGGCAAAGAAACGTTCTGTTTTGTTTTGTTTTTCAAAGTTTTTTATCCAGTACTAAGCGTGAAACATTAAAGAAAGATATCAGAAATCCCAGATCAACCGTAGCCAGCAAGTAAATTGATTATATTCTTTTTTAAGGATATTCATAATAAAAGAATCAATCCACATGTTTAATTGAATTCACCTAAAATGGTAAGAAATCTTACTGAAGTTGTACAAAGTAGAGATTGTGTAAAAGGCATTCAACCTTGCAAACTTTCTAACCAGGGAGTAACTAAACAATTTCTCCTTTCCCCGCTTGGGAAGGTTGAGTGCCAGGTACCTGGATAGTGTGGGAAAGTTCTAACTGAAGGAATCCATGCTCTAGATTTTACATGTGAAGTCATTTTTAGACATTTTGTAGAGCTAGGGAAACAGTTTTGCCCTTTCCATTTTTCCCCTACCAAGTTTTCCATATCTTCAAGACAGATGGAGCACATGTAACAAAACCAACCCGATGCAGAGGATGCAATCTGGGATATTAAAAATAAAATCTTTTCCAAATCTTCACAAGCTCCTTTAAAAACACTTCCAACCAAGTGTTAAAGCAGCTAACAGAGGTGTCTAAAAATGGAAAAAAGAAGAGGTGCTCCAAAGGGTTCTTTTTTCAAAACCAGTCAACATTAATATTTACTTCTCAGAAAGAGCTCTTTACACAATCAGCAGATATGACCAAATTTAGTCATATGTGAATTGAAAATGATTATATCCCAGAGGGCTCTCCATTGACAATCTTTAAATATAAAAATGTTGAATCAAATCCAGAAATAAGACAAATAGTCAAATGCAATTAATACACAAGATAATGTTAATATTATATTTTACTTTATTTATTTTTGGCTGTGTTGGGTCTTCGTTGCTATGCGTGGGCTTTCTCTATTTGCTGCGAGCAGGGGCTACTCTTCGTTGTGGTGTGTGGGCTTCTCATTGCAGTGGCTTCTCTTGTTGTGGAGCACAGGCTCTAGGTATGTGGGCTTTAGTAGTTGTGGCACGCAGGCTCAGTAGTTGTGGCTCATGGGCTCAGTAGTTATGGCTCACAGGCTCTAGAGTACAGGCTCAGTAGTTGTGGCACATGGGCTTAGTTGCTCTGTGGGATCTGGGGTCTTCCTGGACTAGGGATCGAACCCGTGTCCCGTGCGTTGGCAGGCGAATTCTTAACCACTGAGCCACCAGGGAAGTCCCAATATCATATTTTAACAGACTCCAAATAAACATTCAGCACCATTGCATTATTCAAAGAAATCAGTAAAGAAAATATGGTTAGGTAGATTTTGACATTGTATTCTTACCCTTACTAACTCTAAGCCCTTTATTATAGAAACATTGTAGCTTATATTTTACATTTTTGTAATATTTAAATTTTATATTTTCATAATATTTAAAAATAGGAGCCTATCAATCGTGACTCCTGGATTTTTAATTTTCTATGTAAAACTAATTTATTCTGAGCCATATATAACTTCAGATTTTCTAGCAAGAGATTATCCGCACAAAATTGTGTTCAAATGTTACTCTCCCATTGCCATCGTCCAAAGAATGCATCAATATTCAATTAAATGTAAATAAAATTAATCTTTCTTCTTTTTTCCACTGAGACATATAAGTAAATTGTTTGAAATGTATTACTGGTGGAAATTAAATGTAAATTACTTCTTAATTTATGGAGCCTCAGTGCACTGGGAACTGATCTAGGTGCTAGGGATACAGCCATGAATGAGGCAAACAAGGCCAATTCAGGCCAATAGGGGAGACTGGCAACAGCCCTATAAACAAGCAAAGGCACAAACAAGACCATTTTGGATAGTGATGAGTTTTGTGAAGCAGAGGGAATCCGCCAGTGGCATGGAGGGTGGCTGAGAGAGCATGAGGGCCAGGGAACAGGTCAGTTGGGAAATCAGAGAAGGCGATGTTTCGATCAAGACCAGAGCAGCCGAAGGAGCCAGCTGTGCAAAGAACAGGGGGGAAGCATTGCAGGCAAAGCGAACAGCTAATGCAGGGAGGAGCTTGGTGTGTTTGTATATCAGAAATGCGGCCAGTGGGGGTGGACTGGGGCGCCAGGGGTGGTGGTGAGAGATGAGGTCCAGGTGTTAGGCAGGGCCAGATCATGGAGTCAAGATTTGGGGGTTATTCTGAGAGTGAAAAGAAGCCACAGTAATTGATTGCATTTTTAAAAAAATCACTGTCTCCTGTGAGGCAAATGGAAGGGCAAGGACCAGAATAGAGGCAGGGAGACCAGGTTAGACCTGCCAGGAGTCTGGGGGAGGCACAACTAGAGGCCCTTAGCAGGGTGCTGGCAGTGGCCACAGCGGGGAAGGTGAGAAGTGCTCAAATTTGCAATATATTTTAGAGATACAGCCTAAGGGACTTTCTGGTAGTGAATTGCAACTCCTCAAACTAAGTTCTCTCTCTTGAACTACATTTCCAAAGCTTTTCTGATACAATTTTAGATCCCAGCCCCTTGCGCTCACCTCCCTACTCCTCTGCACATCTGTGCGCCCCTTTCAGACCTCAGAAAAATGCCCCCTCAAACCTCTTAAATCACAGTTGGTCCCAATGGCTTATCCAGCCACCCATTCCAGAAATGGCTCTCCAGACAGCCTTTCCCAGGTCCTATCACCTTACAATCCATACCTTCCAAAGGACCCCCTAGAGAAATCCTCAAACAGTCATTTCACATTTTTACGTGACTCCCCGCATACACAAGACTTCTGCACCCTCTGGGGATCTGTCCTAGAATGTTACAGCAGCCCCAGTCACATTCAGAGGGTGGTTTTGCAGGCAAGCTCTATACTAGGGTCTTTGCCTGCCTCAGTTACCTTGCAGGGGACAGAGCTACCAGTAGCGCCTTCTTACAGTTGAGGAAACCAGGATGTAGATGTGTTTTGCAAGTTGCAAAACAACACCCAGCTAGGATTTAAGTCAGGTGAGGCTCAGCTAAGCTCTTTACCTCGTGCTTCTCTAAGAACTGCTTCCCCCAAAACAACACCCCTCCCCACCCACTCTTGGTGAAGCATCATGGTTAGAACACTTTTAGGAGTGTTAGGAGCCAGATTGCCTGGACTAAAACCCGAGTGTCATTACTTTTTAGTTGCATGACCTTGGATAAGACACTTAACTTCTCTGTGCCTGTTTCCTCCTCTGTAAAGGAGCGATAACGATAATACCTACCTCATAAGGTGAGGATTAAGTGAGTTACTATATATAAAGTGCTTAGAATGACATCTGGTTTAGAACAAGTGCTACATAAATATGAATTATCATTGTCATCATTCTCCTGTCCCCCACTGACACGTCACCTTCACTTCATATTTGTGCCACAAAACTTCAGCTACGTGATTATCAAGCTATTCCCAAAAGACTCCTAGGTAGGTGTCTAGGTAAGGGGGTTGTTAGGGGAGTGCAGAGTGAGGTCATTATAAAAAAAACTTGATGGGCAAAGTGATGAGGCAAGTGTCAGGGAGGCTAAAGAGACACTTAATACGTTGTGATTAATTTACTCTGAATAATGCATTGAAGTGAAGGCATTTTTAGAGCATTATTTAGATTAAATGACTTACCATTCTGAGGCTCATCTCACTAAGCAGGAAGTGTGTGGAGCGGGCAGCGGGGAGCCTGTTCTCTCCAGTCTTGCATTACCTGGGGTTCAGGGCCTGCATCTCAAGCTCTTGCTTCCACTTCATTGTTTTTAGTCACTACAATGTTTAGGATGTTTACCAGTCTAAGTAGGCTGGGTTTATCTGTGGGAACGACAATAACAACACATTTCATCAGCTCAGTGATAAGGTTTGTTTCTTGTTCCTGCCACAAGTCTGTCACAGAAGGCCTACTTCTTGTAGTCATTGGGGAACTAGGCTGGCAGAGGCTCCATCTCAACATGCTTCCCTGACCATGGGGGCAGGGGAGAGGGAGCATGGCAAGCCACACACATGGCTCTTGAAGCTTCTGCCCAGAAATGCCCCATCATGCTGCTCATATTAACTCCACAAGGAGTTAACTGAAAGTGAACAGAAAACCCAACTAAAAGTAGCTGGAACAATAAAAAGGGGGGGGGAGGGTATTTTCTCACCCAATAAGAAGTCTGGAGGTGGATCAAGGCCCAAGTCTGTATATCCAGCAATACAAGGAGGGCTTCAGGGGTCCACTTTATTTCCATCCTTAGGGGGTCAGCAATATCTCCCGTCAAGGTCACAAAATGGCTGCAGCAATACCAACCATCACATGCATACCAACAACGTCTGGAGAAGAATAGTGATGTTTCCTCCCATTAGCCTCATATTATTGAGAAAATGTTTCCCAGAACCTCCAGCTTCCTTGGGTCCCATTGGCCAGAATTAAATCATATGGCCGTGTCTTAGCCAGTCACTGGCAAAAAGAATTAGACCACTTCCTGGTATGAGAAAAGGCCTGTTTTCCCTTTGCCCAAACAACTCTGACTTCTGTAAGAAATATGCCACCGAACATAAGAAATCAGGAAAACGTAACCTAGTTTCACCAATAAGCTCCTTTATTCAGAGTGTAAATAAAGAAGGACCACGATGACCCCTCATGAAAAGCCTTCATTTGTGCTAACGTAATTATCCACAGTGGAATAACTATGGGCAAATAAAGCAAGCAAAACAGGCATTTAATAGGGAGGGATCATTTACCTAAGGGTCAGGGAAATAAGAAACTACTTTGGGTTGATATTACATCTGTCTCAAAAGAGTTGACTGAAAGAATTCCCCACTCCCTTCTTTGTGATCTCCCACCATAACCTAAACATACCTTCTTCATCATTCCACTCACCACACGTTATTGCCTTTATCTGTGTACCTGTCTGTCTCCACCTGCAAGACTGTAAGCTCTTTGAAAGATATGGTCTGTTTCATCTATTTTTTTCCTGTGTGTGCTAAAAATAACAATGGGTAACATCAGTGGATTGCTCCCTGTGTACCAGTGCCCGTTCTAAGTTCTAAATGAATTAATTCTTGTAATGTTCACAACTGTCTTGTGATGTCTGTGCTGTTATTATCTATATTTTATAGATGAAGAAGAGACGAAGGTTAAAAAGGTTAAGTCACTTGACCAAATGTACGCAACTATTAAGTGAGAGAGTTGAATTTCAGATGGAGGCAGCCTAGCTGAGTCATGCCTCACAGATGTGCTCCACAAATGGGTCAACCTAATGTGCTTGAATATGCAATGTGAAGGTGAGAGAGAACAGGAGTGAAGAACAAGTGAAGTTATCTTTTATTGACATGTGGAATCTGAAATCAAGTATGAGAGACCTAAATTCCCTAACGGTAGAGATCATGTATGTTTCCCCTGTTCAGTATGGTATCTCTGACTTCTAGTAGTCCCGGCACACAGTAGGTCCTCAAGTATTCCTGGAAGTGGGGGAGGGAGGAAGGGAGGGACTGAGCAGGGAAGAGAGGGAGGGAGGAAGAGAGATTAAATGAATAAACACAACTAATGTCCTCCTTCCTCTATATTTTCTACCTTCTCTTCCTCTTACTTCCATGGGTAACTTGGCTTCTGTTACCCTAACATCCTACCTAGGAGAGGAGGAAGTATTGTTTCTAAGTATTGTGTTCTCAAAGAGAAGAGTTTAAGTGTAACATTGTTACAGAGTGCTGAGGCCTCTCTGCTGCCCTAAAATTCATTTGGGTTTTGAAACAATGTATCTTGTATAGAGTAGACTTTTCCTCAAACTGAAACATTTTTAAAGAATTTGGACTTGTGCTTGTTTTCTAATTGTGTGCTGCTTGAAATAATGCCAGGCAGGGTTGCCAGTTTCCACGTGGACACATTGATTTATTTGTAAAAAGTCAATGCAAGTCCATAAGCAAATGAACAGCAATAATTAAGGGCCAGGAAATGGCCACTCTCCGTTGATGGAACTAGTACTCCAGCAGTCCCTCCACCAGCAATGTGTCACATTAGGTAATAGGCTGCAAATGCTAAAGGCACTGTTTTTCTTCTTTCAGCACCATTGTCTTAGGACTCTGTTTTCATGGTCCATAGAATTTCACAGTCCATAGAAACAACCATACAAATGCAACATATCAGATCTAATCTTTGAATCATATATACTCCCCACTCTAGTTTTAATCATCAAAGTAAAATCATACTGAAACTGAAGCATTGCACTGTTGTCGCAAGTGCATTTTAAGTGTTCTTATTCGTAAACGGTGTCCAAGTTTCTGTTGTTGATTTTCTTGTTTGATTCTTATCCAGAGAGCTAATTTTTAAAAGTGTCTCTTTGGTCTAACCTTGAACTGGAATTTCATGGGTCTTTGAATATCCCAAAATTTGTTTGTTCTTTATTCTCAGGTTACTTTCCGATTTCATTTAAATGTCTTTGAGTTATTAGGGATTTTTTCTGGTGTCTCCTTCAATTTCAACACATCCAAAAATGAGCGCATTGATTTCTTCCCCATCTGGCTTTTTCCTCTGTGTTCTGTCTCTTGACTGATGGTACCGTCCTTCACCTTCTGATCTAACCCAATACTCTGGCCACTCTTGATCACTCTGATTTTCCCACCTAGAGCCAGTTAGTTGACAAGTCCATTCGTCTAATCTCTAGATACATCCTTTCCTTTTCATTCTCACACCCACTGCCCTAAGTCAGTCCCTCATCCTTGTCACGTGGAATATTGACCCCCAAAGTGGTTTCCATTGTTTATCTCTTATCCCTCCAACCCATCCTTTATATTTCCATTCAATTCTCTCCTAAAAGAGAAGTGTATCATTTCTCCCCTGCTTGGAAATCGAAAATGCCTCACCCTGACCAATTTTTAAAAAGCCCAAACTCTTTAATGACACCTTTCACTCCCCACCATCACCTTCATTATCCCTGCATGTGTATGTATTTTCCCCAGATTTACCATGACATTCCTCAATTCCATCTGCCTGGCAAAATCCAAATAACCCTTCAAGGTCTAGTTCAAATACCCCTCCTTTTATGGAAAGGTCCTTGATCGCCAGGCAGAATTAATCCCTCCTTCCTGCTCTCACAGCATTTTGTTTATATCATTATGCCCTTTGTCTGAGGTCAGGTTCCCAGAAGAAGAACCTGAGAGGAGCATTTGTAGGCAAAGGTGTTACTAAGGCGATGTTCCCAGAAGAGACTGGCAAGTGTATGAGGGAAGTAGGACAGGGAAGGAAAAGAGACAGAGCGAATGTAAGACAAGGCAAAGTCCTAGGAGTAGCTCGGCCTGATCTGGTAGGGAAAGCCTGGACATTAACTTAAGTCCTGCTCTAAGGCAAAGGGAGCTGGGCTTTTTTTATTCCCACACTGAGCAGTCACTGCTAGGAATTAAGCTCCCCAGCACTTGCTGCTCTCTAAATTTGTACATAGTACCCTGGGGTAGCAACTGAAGAAGAGACACTAGGTCAGCCCAGTGGAAGCAAAAGCACATCAGCTGATGGAGGGGCACAGAAATGGTGACAGGGATCCCCGAACATCCGGGAGGAGGCAGACAATGTCAGCTCTGCTCCTTAGTATAGGCTGACTTGGTTCCGTCTAAGCCTCCCCAATCCCTGGATCCCCAACCACTTGGGGGCAGAGAACCCTTCTTAGTCATCCTTACGTCCCCACAGCATGGAGGGTATCACTTTGCACCTCGAAAGTGCTTAAATAACATTTGTTGGTTCAAATTGAATACTCCTTTCCTAGGTCTTGTGCAACATTTTGCTGCTACTAATCATACTGATGAGATGGGTTTTTTTCCCCCTAGCTGGTTTTAGCTCAATAATAGAAGATATGGCTTCTGGGGTTTCAAAACCTATGGTTCAACTTTTCACATTGCGCTTTTCTTCCTGGGGCAACAACTTGCTGAGCACATCTCTTCCTAAATTCCAAGACAGGCTGCTTGCTCTGCTCAGTCAAGACTGCCAACTCAAGAAACATTTTTGAAAGATCACAGTCAGCATCACTGCCAAGAGAAGAAGTTCTTGGCACAGAAAGGACCTGTTTCAATATGAGATGCCAGATGGTGATTTCAACTTCAGCTAAATTCCTGCTGAAAAAAAGTGTTTGAGCTGCAGATGAGAAAAGCTTCTATGACAAATTTCCAAGTGTTAGAAGCTTCAGAAGGAAATGGCAAGTGTTGATATACTCCCCTCCCAACCACATGCACACACACCATAGAACTACTACCTGCATCTGGTAGCTAAGATTCCTACAAAGATGCCTTTGCTTTTTAAGAAGACTTTCAGCCCTGATATGATTTTTACTAATATTAAAGTATATAATCCAAATCCATGAAAATAAAATACTATTTGTTTTTTGTGCAGTGTTTTTTCAAAGTATGTGTCCCTTTAGCATCTGCTGTGAGCTTTTTTGGTATCTGGAGGCAATGCTTTCCTCTCCACCAACAACTCCATTATTAAGCCAATTTATAAACAGTGTGTCTCCCCTCTCTAAATACTTTCATGTTACAAGGGATGTACGTGAAGTATACATCGATGGTGCTCCGCCTGGATGCCCTTGGGTCCCTGACTTACTGGTGCAGGAAATAGAAAGCCCAGCTCCTCTAACTCAAGTCAGGGCAAACTCTGAGGTGCAGTTTATGCTCCAGAGCTCCACTCAAGATTAGGCTGAGGTTGGGACTTTGCCTGAAATTTTGCCCTTGGCCGGCTTCTTCTCTTCTGCTCTCTGTGTCTTCCCCCTCTTCCTCCCCCTCCTCCACCACTCTCCCCTACGGGTTTCTGCTGGAGCATTTCTTTAATAAAACTCATGCACACAAATCCTCATCTCAGGGTCTAGTTCTGGGGAACCAACCTAAAATTATGGACAATAGAAAAACTAAAGGCATTTTGTGCTAACAGAGGGAAGACAGTTTTTTCTGGAGCAAGGAATGTATGCATACCTCCTTTATCAATCAAGGTCTCAGAAGGAAATAGTGGATAAGCTCAAATTAGGTATTTGGAGGATAGTTAATAAAGGGACTACTTACAAAAGGGTAGGTCGGGTGCAAAGAAACAAGGATAGTGCCTGCCTGGGAGCTGATAACAGGGGTGCCATTACCAAGCCCAGGCCTGAGTGGCAGAACGGATGACTGAGAGTTGTGTAGCAAAGACTGTGCCACAGAAGCTGTGATCTTAAGGGAAGCAGCCGGCCTACAGAGACCCTATAGGGGGCAGCTGGCTGAATAAATACCCCAACCTCATGCTCTTTCCACCTTCCAATCTTTTGCCAGTGACCCTGTCAGCCGAACCTAACGGGATGCCAGGTGCAAAGGAGTCCCTTAACGCAATACATTTTGATGGCCTCTTAGGGAATTGAGCAGTAGAGAAGGGTAGAGGGGGCATCTGGAAGGACAAACAAGCACACCTACCTATTTTCACACACACACACACACACACACACACACACACACACACACACGTTTGGCCCATTCTTGACTTTGCTTTGTGACCAGATTCACAGAAATAGGCACTCATTTTTCTCTCTGCTGATTTCCCTCCTTCCCCTTTTATCTTATTTGTACTCCAGGGGGTCCAGAAATAGGCTGCATGATGTTGGGGAAGAGACCTCAATAATAAAAAATCAGACAAAATGCTTTTTCTGTTAAAGTCTGAGCATGGCATCTGGGCATCTCAGCATAGCCCCCAAACCTCATCTCCAAGATGGCTTTTTTTTTTTTTTTTTTGGCAGATTGAAATATGACTCACAGAGCTCACTGCCATAAGATTTATCATCACTTTGACCTCAGTATTTTGGCACAAAGAGGTCTAGATTATATCCTTAGAGAACCATGCCCATTCTGTCCAAATTGAAAACAAAATGCAAATCAAAGATTTATGTCACTTTTGGTAATGAAGGATCTAATTGCTTTCTCATCAATCCAGATGCGAAGATGCCCTCATTATTCAGTTTAGACCCAAATGTCCTCATTATTGGAAATGATGCTGTCTTCTTATTGGTTTCATTTTCTGTTTCTGAAATGGTCATTTCCCCTGCATTCACCTTTGGCTTGGTTCCGAATATAAAGCACTGCAAAATGTGCAGAGTGGAAGACAAAAGGTCACCCAGTTATTTCAAGGCCTTTGAGATTAATCATGGAAAACAACACGGCTCCTTAGGATGCCAGCAGTAGCTGATGTGGGCGGGACAGAGGATAGAGGATGGAGCAACGCCCCTCCCACTCATCCTTAGAGGACAGGCACACACAGCAGTGACTGCCCTCTGAGCCTCCACCCCTCTCTCTCTGGGTCCCCTGCAGGTGCAGATACAGCTGAGCAGAAAACAGGTAGGCTGTGAGACAGGTATTAACAAATGGCCTGCAGGGTTGTCATGTTTAAGTATTAAAATAGGGTACACTGGGCTATTTTCTCCTGAAATTTTATTTTTTTAAATACTTTTTGGGGGTCCAAAGGTTTTAGAGGGTGGTGGCTTTTAAGAATACTTAAAAACTCTGTGTTTCATTCCAAGAAGGCTGTTTGCATCACCCATGAACCTGCATGGGAGGCGAGTGCGAGTGTAGATGAGCCCAGCCCAGGGGACTGATATGTGATCTTGAACAAAGCACCAAACCCTCCTGAACCCAGGCTCGTTGTCACAACAAGGAATTGGGTGGGATGAAGTAACAACCCTCTTCTTGTTCTAACATTACACTCCCTGAAACATGAGCCAGCAGCCATAGGCAGCTAGTCTGAGGGGAGATGAGCTACAAAATACACACACGATTTCAGACTTAGTACAACCACTCATGTAAATCATATCATTAATAATTTTTATATTGATTACATGTTGAAATGATAATATTTGGGGTATATTGAGTTAAATAAAATATAAACATTTTACTTGTTTGCTTTTACTTTTAAAAATGTGACTACTAGAAATTTTTGAATTGCACATGTAGCTCACTTTATATTTCTTTCAGACAGAACTGTTTATTTATTTATAGGACTATTTTAAAATATGTTTCTGGGTTCCTATTTTACGTGTGCATCAAATACTAGAAAACTTAAAGTAGTCTTGCTTGGGGAAAAAATGTTACGTCATTTTCCACTCAAAAGTCTTTCTTTTTTTGTGTGTGTGGTATGCGGGCCTCTCACTGTTGTGGCCTCTCCCGTTGCGGAGCACAGGCTCCGGACGTGCAGGCTCAGCGGCCATGGCTCACGGGCCCAGCCGCTCCGTGTCATGTGGGATCTTCCCGGACCGGGGCACGAACCCGTGTCCCCTGCATCGGCAGGCAGACTCTCAACCACTGCGCCACCAGGGAAGCCCCCCCCCTTTTTTTTTTAAAGGTAAAGATTTCATGTCATGTTGGCTAAATGTTTAAGAAAGTGCGAGGTGAAGGAATACCAATGCTTCTTAAACTAGAATTTTATTTTCTTCTGCTTTGAAGTAAGCTATAAGTGTCAGTCTTTAGGCACTTAAGTCTTTAGAACAGTAGAACATTTCCAGATTCCAGACACATGAAAAAAGGTATTTCCAAAAGCGAAGACCAGTCTCCCTGTGCTGCCATGCACACACATGTGACATCTCTTCTCCATGTAAGGGCCAAGTATTTGGAAAGCACCTCATAGCTCAATCCGTGAGCTCCAAAAGGCTCATGTTTCTGCTGTGCAATAACTGCTGGGTCAAATAAAGAACAGTGGACAGAGACAGGGCATCGGATATACCTTCAGACTGATGATCTGGGCAGAAAGAGCAGCAGAGGGAAGCTGCAGAGGCAGTTATGAGCACAGTGGAAGGAGGGTAGGTTGTCTGCAGACAGTGAGGATACATATATCTGCATGGATCAAGTAGGGTCTTGAATGTCAGGAAGGAGATCTAGGACCTGATATGAAAGGCAATGGGCTGAATGACTTGATAAAAGCCATGTTTTCAGGAAATCACACCTCTCTTCTCTGTCATGCTATATATGTGTATGTCTCCCAACTGGAGGACCTGACTGGAATCCAATGCCACCTCACAGTGTTCCCTCACTCTCTCATGTGTGCATAGTTTTGCTTCCCCAAAGGAGAGTAACACATTCCTCAAGGGCAAGGACCCAGGTTGATGTTTCTTTTGAACATGACTCCCAGGATAGTAATGGGCACAGAATAGGTGTTTAATGCTTATGTTAAAAAAAAAAAAGTGCTGAATCCCTGTTTCTTCTTCATTCATATATTTCACGAGGGAAGATGGAGAATCCTAATTCCTAATAGAGGTCCTTCAGGGCAGAAGTGTAAACCTGTTTGCTTTCTGTCTCTTTCCCATCCCTCTTCTGTGTTTTTCTCATTTCCTGCTGGCATCTTCTTGGGTTCTTACCATAAATATTTTGTCACTGAAACTCCTAGTCTTTGATTTGCATGTCTGGAACCCAGATTTCCCCCTTCCTCCTTTCACCATTTCCTTAGGGCCTTGGGGAGAGTATAATGTCCTTTTCACCCAGACAGTCCCTGCGTTGGATTATTCCCGCTAATCTGCTTTATCTACTTGGTCCTCCCTGATATAGCTCTACAGCTCACATGAACACCGTTCTGATTAGTTCAAATCACCAGAGAAATAAGAAAGACACTTATTAAAGAAGTGTAGAAGGAGCTGGGAGCTACTACATAGTGATAGAAGAATTTTTTTTGACTATTCTGTGATTAAGAAATAATGTATACCCAACTATGACTTTGAGGGAGAGTACACTGAGTTTGGTTAGAGGTCTAGCCTTTCTTTAACCAGAAAAAAATAACTCTGCAGATCCCAGGAAATTCACGAAGCCTGAATTTCCCTCTCTCTCCTCACCCCCAACCCTTAAAAAAATGTAAGTCTATTTATTTATTTTTGGCTGCGTTGCGTCTTCGTTGCTGTGTGTGGACTTTCTCTAGGTGCGGTGAGCAGGGGCTACTCTTCATTGTGGTGTGCGGGCATCTCATTGTGGTGGCTTCTCTTGTTGAGGAGCACGGGCTCTAGGCGCACGGGCTTCAGTAGTTGTGGTTCGCGGGCTCAGTAGTTGTGGAACACAGGCTTAGTTGCTCTGCAGCATGTGGGATTTTCCCGGACCAGGGACCGAACCCGTGTCCCCTGCATTGGCAGGCGGATTCTTAACCACTGTGCTACCAGGGAAACAAAGAATAACTTTCTTTTCCCTGGATGATGATTATTTGTTAACTTTTTACAGCTTTTTACCACTCGAAGAAAGCCAGTCCAGTACTGAAAAATGTAGCAGAAAAGCCATTTAAAAATTTCGGCTATAAACACCTTAAGGATACTGGGTCCCTGAACAAGGCTTTTTTTTAGGTGAGAGCTGATATCAGAGGCAGATAAACTGCAACAGATAAGAAATGTGGCTTGTAAAGGGTATGAACTCTGGGTATTTACATTTCTTTTAATTTTTTTCTTATATTGCATATAATGTAGTATTGGAGCTTGGCTACTATTTCTGCTGTTATCTTTATTTTTTGTTTAACAGAGAAAAGCTCAATTGATAGCTTCTAAGGTAAATTCCTGCTTTCTTCCAGTAGCTCAGTCTGGACTAAGACAAAACTTTCACGCTGTGTAACCTAAATTGCAGGCACATTGTGTCAAATTATCTGAGTTAGCAGGACTGTTTGTGCAAAGCTACACTGTGAAGTAGCCATGCTGCACACTTTCCCCTCCTTTGTAGGGAAGCTGGAAGTTATATGTAATTTCCAGCATTAACTCCACCCCATTAACTCCCCTCATGAAAGAGTATCTTGTGTTTTTGAAATTACACAATCCCCACCAATTCTGATCTTTCTCTATAGGGAACATCTCCTGGCCCCCAAGAATCACTGCTTGAAACTAATGACAGTCTCATCCTTAAGGATTCTTGCAGGTTAAAAAGGGATGCTTGGAGAGAGAACTTGTAGGATGAGGTTCCCATGGCAGAGACTAGCTGAAACAAGAAAAAAATCTATAACATATATAAATCTAAATATATATATTCTTTTTCATATTCTTTTCCATTATGGTTTATTGCAGGATACTGAATATAGTTCCCTGTGCTATACAGTAGGATCTTGTTATTTATCCATCCTATATACACTAGTTTGCATCCGCTAATCCCAAACTCCCAATCCTTCCCTTCCCTACCCCCCTCCCCCTTGGCAACCACACGTCTGTTCTCTATGTCTGTGAGCCTGTTTCCATTTCACATATATGTTCGTTTGTGTTGTATTTTAGATTCTACATATAAGTGATACCATATGGTATTTGTCTTTCTCTTTCTGACTTACTTCACTTAGTATGATAATCTCTAGGTCCATCCATGCTGCTGCAAATGGCATTATTTCATTCTGAAAAAAAAAAAAACAAACTCTTCATTCTTACCTTCTAAGACCGTTGGCTGTTTTAGTCCCCAATGAACATATTCTCTTATTTATAAGATGACACCTATGTAAGGATTCTGGTAACAGGTTAGCTATTCCCATAACAAAGAGTGTGTATGTGTGTTGTGTAATTATTACTAGACTGAACAACCACGCATAAAGTACATGAGTGTGTGTGTGTGCATGCTTGCACAAGATTGTTAAAAAGCGGGAGAGAGGAGCATGAATCTCTCCTTTTTCTTATTCTCCAGGTGCATTGTGTTGAAGGAATAGAATTTGGGTTCTAAAAGAAGACTGACCTTCTTGGGGCTTCCCTGGTGGCGCAGTGGTTGAGAATCCACCTGCTAATGCAGGGGACACGGGTTCCAGGCCTGGTCTGGGAAGATCCCACATGCCGCGGAGCAACTAAGCCTGTGCGCCACAACTACTGAGCCTGTGCTCTAGAGCCCGTGAGCCACAACTACTGAGCCTGCGTGCTGCAACTACTGAAGCCCGCATGCCTAGAGCCCGTGCTCCACAACGAGAAGCCACCACAATGAGAAGCCTGCGCATCACAAAGAAGAGTAGCCCCCGCTTGCCACAATTAGAGAAAGCCCGTGCGCAGCAACAATCAAGACCTGACACAGCCAAAAATAAATAAATTTATTTAAAAAATAAATAAAATAAGACTGATTTGCTTAAAAAAAATAGCAAACAACCCCCCCAAACTTTGAGTTAACTGTAGATTCACACTGTTATAAGAAATAATACACCTTTTACCCAATTTTTCCCGATGATAACATTTTGCATAATTGTAGTACACTATCACAACCAGGAAATTGATGTCAATACAATCCTAGGGCTTTATTCAAATGACACCAGTTTTATGCTCACTCATTTTTGTATATTTTGTTCTATGCAGTTTTGTCACATACGTCATCTGGTTTTGAATCCCAGCTCTGCCAACTAGCTGTGTGGTCCTGAGGAAGCTCCTTAACTTCTCTAAGGCCCTAATTTGCAAAATGGATATAATAAAGTCTGCCTCCCAAAGGTGGTGTGAGGATTAGGTAAGATTATTCCTGTCAAGTTTCCAGTACACTGGATTCTCAATAAATGCTAGTTTCCTTCCCGTCTATCCCTTGTTCTTTCAGTAGCAAGGGAGCGTTCTCCAGTTTCCTGCTGAAATAACCAGACTTGTGTAGAAATGTAGAGATGGGGGAGTGAGAAGCGGAGACTCTGGGGGAGCCCATGGAGTAGGGGTGGGGGGGAGGAGGCGGTAAACACCGAGCAATCATTGGCCTGAGCGGTACCGACTCCAAGGAGTATCCGTCCCGCGTGGCTAGTGACGGAGGGTTGGATGCACCCACAGAAGCCTGGATGGGGGTGGGAGCCTAAGAAGACATGGTGGGCAGGTGCGGAAGTCAGTCTAGACCTGGTAGGAGGGACGCACTCGCTCCATAGGGTTCAGAGTCAAGTCTGGAGCTCTTCAGCCTCCTGGACCCCTCTTCTAATGACCGCCAATGGGCGCTCGAGGGCTGAGAAATCCAAGGTCGCCTGGGGGAAAGAGAGGCACCTGGATCCCCACCTTCAGTCCCACGGGCTGGAGGCGGGGACTCTTCCCCGACCCGGAGACGTTGCAGGCCGGGTGTCCTAGGCACAGAGGGGTTCGTGCAGGTGCCTTTGGAAGGAAGGAGAAGCTATCCGGAAGGGGGTCGACCTCTGCTGACCTCCTCCATATGCGCCCCGGCAAGCGCCGGAGCTTCCAAGTTCAAATCTCCGAGGCGAGCGCCCCAGGGTCACAGCCAAGCCGGGACCGGACTCCTCCGTGCTCCGGCCACCAGAGGCGCAGTCCCCGTGGAAGGGGTGGAGTGGGGGGGACGGACCCCGCGAGGGCCCGGGCGGTGCCCAGCGCTCCTCCCTCAGCGGCCCCAGCTGCGCGGGCCGCGGAGGAGGAGCCGCGCCCGGGCCGGCGTCGCCCTGGCTCCTCCTCCCCGCGCGGGCCTGGCCCTTCCTCCCCTGCGTCCAAAGCTTCGGGTGGCCGCGGCCGAGCCGGGAGCCGAGCGCGCTGGGCGCGGCCGTCCCGCTGCAACTGCCGCCGCCGCCTCCGAGCCCCGAGTGCGCCCGCGGCCATGGCCCCCGCGGCAGCGCCAGGCGCCTGAGCCCCGGGACGCGGTAAGCGCGGAGCCCGCTCCCGCGGACCCCCGCCCCGCGGCCTGGGGGTGCGCGGAGGCCTCTTGCTGCCCCCGCGCTGTGGGCGAGGCCCTGCGCGCCCTGGCGGCCCAGGCACCGGAACAGGCTGGGGCTTCCCCTGCCGGGCTGGGGCCGGGCGGTGGTTGTCCCCGCGGGCCGGGAGCAGGGGGCGGCAGCGAGGAAGCGGGTGGCCCGGCGGCCAGCTCGGGCCGGGGCGCTCCAGGCTGACCCCGCGGGGAGGGGGCGGTGTGGGAGGCGGAGGAGGGGTCGGTCCGGGAGAGCGGGCCGGCGGGCGGGGAGGATGCGCACCGCAGCCCCCAGGAGCCGCGCTTTTGTGAGCGCTGGCCCCTTACAAATGGAAATGACGCTCGCGCGGGTCCCCATTCGCGTCCTTTTGAAGGACGCCCGCCCTGAACCCCGGCGCCGACTGCGAAGTATTGTCCCGCTTCTGGAGCCCTAACAAAGCGTCCTCCCCCGCTTTGCAGAGCACTGGAGGCAGGCGGCCGGCTGTTCGGGCGCAACGGAGAGGCCGACAGAAGGTAAGCGAGGACGGTGGGGGCCGAGAGAGCTGCTGCCCGGGGACACAATGGGGTGTCTGGGGTTTCCGGGGGTGGCGATGGGCGGGCGGGTCGGGGGCGCATCTGCATCACGCGTTGCCGGGGACCTGGGCGGCGCGCCCGCGCTCCAGCCGCACGTCGCCTCCCGGCTTTGCAGCGCAGCCGGGTCTGGGCACCTCCGCCACCCGCGTTGTCCCCGCCCGCGCTGCCAGCTGAAGGCGGCTACTGTGTGCTGGTCCAGGAGAGGACTTGAGTCCCGGGGTTGGGGGGGGGGGAGCAGAAAGGGTGGTTGTTCTGTTGCCTTGTGCCACCCAGGCACCCCTGTGACTGGGAAACTGGAGAGAAACCTGCCTGGGGAAACCCGAGGTGTTAGTCTGGGCTGTCTGAGTAGCGGAGAGCTGTTTGGACCCATTGTAGAAGGTGTCAGGGATCAAGGCACAGAGAAAGACTTTACCCAGTGCGACTACTAAGAAAGGAACAAAATGACGCTCGGCTATTGCCTGAAACCCTTGACCGCCAGACCCACGGAATGGAAGTGTGGAGTGTCGCGGCAGAAGCTTCCAGGGTTCCAGGGGCTGGGCTTCTGCAGCTACCAAACCGGTCTCTGACAAAAGGACAAAGCTGATGGAAACAGTTTACTGCTGAAAGCTCTTTCTGTGAAGCTGAAAGAGATAGAGATAGGAAGAGGCGATTTCCCAGCCTCAGCCCTGACAAACCGGGGCTAAGTCGGTGCAAGTAAAATGGAGCTGGAAAGATTGTCCTACCATGCACCTTGTTTCTAGACAACTTAGCTCTTATGAGATCTTCTGCTTTCTTTACTTGACTGGGGCAGATCCCCTCCTGGTGTTGAGGAATTCCTGAGATGAGCTTGCCATAGAACTTAACTCCTGAATTTGTGAAATCAAAATGGATCGCATGGTTGTCTTTTGTGACTGAGGTGGAAGCATGTTTTAGGATTAGAATCCTAATAAAGTCAACCGAGGCACATGAGCTAAGCTTCTGAGACCATGGAAGGTTCTCGATCCCGCTCCCTTAAATACATTAACATAAATGTATATATGTTTACTTGTTTCCTGAGGATTGACAATCTGCAAGGATATGTATTTTTTTCTGTGTCAGCTTAATTTTGAGTCTTCCCTAGTGGCTAACGTATTGGTAGCTGACCTGAAATATTGGCAGGTCTTGCTGTGGAGTTGAAGAGGGATGTGGAAATTCCCAGACTGTGTGTAACAGTGACATGACAGGCTGGCTGATAAAACAGTTTGCTGTGGTCTCCTCAGCTGTTGTCAGTGTCCTTAGAGAGGTGAAGTAAACTGCTGGAGAGTTTCTTTGCAGATGTGTTTATTTTCACCTGGTCTCTGGTGATTCCTTAGAGGAAAGCATTCTGAACTGCAGTATAGATAAAGTGTAGGACTTACGGATGTTCCAAATGGGTTGGACATCAGCAAAGATATTGCCAAGGCAGGAAAAGGCTTTACAGGGGGCAACGGAAAGGCAGCCATCGCAGGCACGGTCTTTGCAGTAAAATGTCAAGGATCAGTCATCTTAATAGACACTTACTCAGAATGGCATGGGTGTCTTTTTTCTTGCTTTTTTTTTCATTTTAGATATGTGGTGACCCTTAATATCAAAAGATGTTAACTGTCAGAGGGGGAGAATAGGGCTCCAGTGAATTTTGAACAGTCAATCTTAATAGACAACGTTCTTATCATAAGTCAAATGTTGTTCCAATAAATTGTTTTAAGTGTCACTGCAAATGACTTTGTATACTATCATTTCACCAATCTTGGTGCTTCCATTTTATGTTGATAATGAAAATACATTTTATCAGTCTTACATTGATAAAGGGTTGGCACATTTAGCCAGATCATTTTAGAGGGATTCAAACAGCCTAAAGCTTTTTCAGGAGGTTTATTTTTATAGGTGCCAATTCATTTGTAAGCCAATAAATTATGTGGTTTGAATTCTGGCTATTGAACTTACATCTGTTGGGCAGGGTCTTCTGGAGAGATTTACTGAAGCTTGCAAAAAGATATTTTTATCCTATTCACAAATAAAATAGAATTTTTAAAAGATTATGGGAATATGCAAGTGAGCAACTTTATTTGAAATCAGGACACTTTATTGCAATTTATATCAGCAAGTAACCATTTATTCAAGCTTCTAGATACAAAAATGATGAACTATTTATGATCTAATCCTCCCTTAAAAAGCAAAGTTGGGAAAATACTGTTTATAGATATAGAGAAGTGCTTCATTTTTATACCCCAGGGAACGGTAGTCAGAGCTGCAGGCATTCTAAATTAATTAGAGTAAATATGGCTCAAGAAGTGAAAGTTGTTACAAGCTGTCTCTTTTAAGAAAGTAGCAAAAGTGCAGCTGTTTTCTGCTTCCGTAATTTTACTTAGTAGCTGATTACAGGTTATTGAATCTACCATGTGCTAACCTAATGATTTTATTCCTCCAGCCATCCTGAGTTAATGACTTGATTGGGTAATCCACCTAGCTATTAGGTTTAACAAAAGCTTGGGTTTGCTACATCATTCAGGGTGGTAAAATACTAAAGCTTGTTTATGTTTTAGAATAAATGCTAGTGGGATACCCTTAGTTAAATTAATTTTTTCTGTAGCTAGCAAAGGTTGTTATTTTCTTTCCAATTTAATATGATTCTTTTCCGGTGTGGTGGCATTTAAGCTTTTGTGTTATATTCTTACACTCTGATTTTATTCTTGCTGATACTCTTGTGCTTTTAGTATCCAGCTAGAAGTGAGGTGCTATCTGAGCAGAGAGGAGGCTATCTGACAGTAATCAGTTTGATGGGCAGCAGTTTTGGGCAGAAATATTCTATTATCAACACATAAATGGGGACAATTGCTTTTTCTATTAAGCTTTTGCTAAACTTGAATTTATTCTCGTCACTATTTCACGTTGTGCTGAAGTTAGTCCAAAACAGTAAGCCTGGAAATCTTTGCAGCAAATTCAAGTGTCTGCAAAAAAGAGAAGAAAAAAGAAACATTTTATTTTGACTATTGGCCTTATGAGGCTCTGACTTGCCAAACGGTGAAAGCTAAAGGCGTGAATGAAAAGCTTTGCCAAAGCAGAGTTTGTCCATGTTCATCTCTTTAGTTATAAAGTAAATTAGTCACTTGGTGGTCACTGCCTGGACTGTGGACCCTCAACAGCTATGTCTGAACACAGATCCGAAAGCATCTATTATGATACCCAGGGAAAGCTGCTGAGCCAGGAGGGGCATCCAGACATTCCTTGTAGCTGTTCAGCTGCTAGACCATCTGGAGGGGAAATAAAAGGCCTGGGCTAGGGCTCTGGCATTGTGTTCATTTTATTATTTGGTTTTTCCTTGCCAGACTTTGTCTCCTTTTCACTCCCTTTGGCCCAGAGCAGACGTCCCCTTTGGCTGGTCTGCCATTCTTAGAAGCTCCTTTCTATACCTTGGATGCTGGAAAGTTCACAAGTTCATGGATCCACTTCATGTGGACCTTATGTTGGGGACTTCATTATCCCAGCAGCACCTCCACCTTGCTCTTTTCCGATCCCAGTTGGCACTGTGATTTCATCAGCCAGGGCTGCCAAAGGGAGCACAGTGACACCAGTCTCTGATGGACTTCCCTGTCAGGGTCTGCTCATTCTGGCAGCCTTGTTTTGAGTTATCTGGAAGGAAAATACTCTGAATAGTTCTTATTATGGGCGGTTGTTGGGTGGTAATTGTTATGATTAATGGCCCTTTGCATCTGCCTCTTATTTAACCATCCCTTGTTAGAACTCCAAAATATTGCCCACACTGGCCCTTTTATTCCAAAGGAGTCATGAAGGCTTCTGGCAACTTGACTGGGAAGGTAGATGGTGATGAGAGGCCCAGGTTTGTGGCAGGCTTTATAAAACTGGAATTGTCCTTGGCAATTTGAAGGACGATTTATCATTCAAAACCCAACTTCCTTCATCTCTAAGGAAGATTCCTGTCACTGGTGAGTGTCAGCTAGGCTCTGACTCTGGAAAGCATTGAATTGCACAGATTAGACATGCTTAAATATTTATGGGGGGAAGTACTTTAACAATGATCAGTTTCTGGACTGTGCCCATTATCGAAGACACAGGACTCTTCATAATCATATTTATGTAAAAGTGCTTGTCTTCTTTGCCTTTAAATCCCAAAGCTACTTTAGAAAAAAGAGAATGCTTATTCTGTGTATCCTTAGTGTCTCATAGGCTATAATTAGTCAATAAATGAATCAAGGCACATAGGGAGGAAGGAACCCCACCCCTCCTCCTTCCATTTTGGAGGAGTTTAGTTTATGGCCACCAAGTGTTCCATGGTCATTTCTAGTTCTTGTTACCGTACAGCTGGTTAACACATAAAAGTGGAGCTAAGTGATTTGTCAATGATACCGTTCCATGGTCCCATTCACGTGTTCTGTGTGCATGTGTAGGACTAAGAGATAGTATAGAGTCAGACCAGAGTTCAAATCGCGCGTCCATGACCATTATTAGCGTTGTATCATTGGACAAGTAGCTTAACCTTGCCAAGCCCCAGTTTCTACGTATTAAATGGGAATGTGAGATCTCCTTTAAAGAATTAGGAGGATTAAATGAAAGCATTTATGCTAAGTACTCAGCATAGGCCAGACTTAGAGTAAATGCTCAGAAGTTTAAAAAAAAAAAAAGTGTCTTCTGAACTTCCAACTATATTTCAGGCTTTCTGCTTTAGTTTGACATTAAATTTATCAATAATCTGCCTTTGAAGACTGAGGAAGCACTGAACGTTACCTACTACTGTTACCATTTAGTAATATGATATGGCTTATGTTTATAATATGTCCCTCGCCCATTCTTGCTTTCTGGGTTATGGTGTTCCACAGCTCCTGTTTTGCTTCTAGGAAGGCAGATCTATGACCTGTTGATGTATGTAAGTTACCCCTCGTCAGTTTACCCCTCCTTTGCAAATCGCAGGTATTTTCTTAGTTGTTTTCTCAATTCCCCTCTTGTATCAGCTTTCTCTGGGATTAGCCGCTCTTGCTTGCCATATTTAACCCTGAGAACAACCTTCCAGATGGGTATTATTATTCTCATTCTATAAACAAGGGGACTTGGGAAAGTATTTTAATACAGATTCTCCTCCAAAGTCATATCCCATAACAACAACAAAAATGCAGCTGAAAATTGAATCCACTGGCTTAATGACTAAATCATAGAATCAAACTTCAGATGGCTCTACGTGGTACAGTCTGGCAGTGGGTGCTCGCTTTCTACTTATGCCTGGATATGTCTAAGACTGAAAATGCCTTTGAAAAGGGGTTGGATGGGGAAAGTAGAGGTATGCTTGTGGAAGAAGTAGGTGTCTCAAAGTCTTCCTATGCTCATTTCTGTAGCGTTCATTCAGGGTAAGTTTCCTTGTAAGGAACCTCCATATCCTAAGTCAGTCCATGATGTTTTACTGAGTCCCTGGTGTGAAGAACAGACTGTACTATGCATTTGGGGGAAGCTATAAAAGAAATTGAAATTGTGAACCTTGCCCTTCAAGAAATTTCTGCCAAGTGGGGAGAAAAATAATTCTTGCACATGAAATTACTGATGAACGTTTGGGGAATAAAATCAGCCAGTAAAAATGCCTTCTGTGCTAGAAGAGTACTGACAACTTGTCACCATATGTAACGTCTTTTGGATGTTTCCATATGATCATTTGTTCTCCAGCGGTGGGGCCGTTTTCCCTGTTAAGTCAAAAGAATGTTTTACTAAGCACAGTTCTTGAGAAGCAGGGAGATGAAATAAAGAGATAACAAAGGAAAGTTGCTGTGAAATGAAAGAGGTTTGATTTAGTGGAAATCCAATGACCTCCCAGAGAGCAGGGCATGATAGCGTATCAGATTCAAAGCCGTGGATAAGATTGGGACTTCTCAGTACGTTGTGAGACTTTTTTTTTTATATTGAAGTACAAATGAACTTATTTACAGAACAGAAATAGACTCACAGACATAGAAAACAAACTTATGGTTACAGTTACCAATGGGCAGATAAATTAGGAAGATGGGATTAACAGATACACATTACCATTGTGACCTTTATGGTCCTCTTTCATTGGTTTAGATGGACAAATCCCCACCCCTTAAAATAATTATTAAAAGGGGGAGTGTTAGAATTCTTTCACTTTTGAGTTTTTCTTTTTCTTGTTTTTTTTTAAATGTAAAGTCAAGCAGAAGCAGAATAGTCTTGCTTTTCTGACGTTGGTCAGATTGCAGCCCAGGGCACTGTAGAACTCAGAGAGTGAGTCTGAGAGCTGTGGCAGCCCTGAAAATCCCAGTGCATCTTGGGGATTCTCAGCAGATCTTAGGTGATGATGAACTGGGTGGATGCTAAGTGAATCTCATTAGCTAAGCCTTGGCCCTGTCTAAATTCCTAACTTTTGAGGCTTTGCTTAACACCTTGGCTTTTCATTTCGGATGCTTTGTTGTTTATTTAGCACTCTCAGGTTATTTTGTAAACATTTACGTGGTGATTAGTTAACCCAACAGACCAACCCTGGGAAGGCAGCCAGAGCTAGCAGCACTGTAATAGAAAAACTGATAATTAGGAGAAGAGACCTGGGAGGCCAGGAGCCTGGACCAGAACATTACCTCTTTGCTTTAATGAGTGGCCCAGCTGTTTGGATCCATATTCTGACTTAACTTCATTCTGCTGAAACCCTTGGGATAGTCGTTGGCTCTGTTTTAGCTCGTCATGTTTTGAACAGTTGTCTCTGAAAAGAAAGCAACCCAGCTTAGAGCAGCACGGATGTGTTACAGAAGGCTCGCTTATTTTCAGGTCTGGCCGCGTTCAGCATCTTAACGTGTGTGGTTCCCGTGCTGTAATGATCTTCCCTGTAACATCACCTCTAAGTTAAGAGTTTTCTGACCCAGGACTCGGTTTAGTTAAAGGTGTGCTTTTAAAAGTAGAGTGTTGGTTGCCAGGGACTAGGGGAGGGGAAATGGGAGTTGCTGGGCAGCGGGTATAGAGTTTCAGTCATGCAAGATGGGAAAGTTCTAGGGATCTGTTGTACAGCAGTGCGTGTGTAGCGAACAAATACGGTACTGCATACTTAAACTGTTGTTAATAGGGTGGGTTCCATGTTATGTGATTTTTATCACAATAAAAAATTATATTGGCAAGATAAATACTTTTTTAAAAAGGTGCTGCTTTTTATAGTCAAGGGGCTGGTTCTGCGAGCCTTGTTTGAGCTGGCTGAGGTCACCCTCTCAAGGGCATACGTTCTGTTTGGCTTCCATTGCATCATTGTGAAGGTACCTTCACATGCGAAGGTTTCAGGCTTCCACTGGAAAACCCAACACATTAAAAGTGAATTATTGTGCAAGCAAAAAACCAGATTTCATTCTTCAAGTATTGAGGGACCTAGAATTTTATGATATATATTTTTAGCAAACAAGATTCTGAGAGATATTGATGACTCTGTGTTTTCACAAATCCCATGAAATGTGGAAACATGGAAAGTCTGGGGTTAGGGTGGATCAGAGAGATGGAAGACCTATTAACCAGGAGTACAGAGGGGAGACTGTCTAGGTAGTGGAGGGTCCTGAGATGCTGTGTGATTCACATGTGGTCTGTGGCTCCTTCGAACCTCATTGAAAGGCTGCAGTTGTGTTTTCCCCTTTCTCTAGGCAACTAAGCATTACCTAAAACTCCCTGGGGCTGAAGCGAGCCTCAGGGAATACTCTTCCTGTCACACCTCATGTAATTGCACCAGTGAAGTTAATTGAGTTGTTTTTTGAGGAACTCATGTAAGAAGTGTTTGATCTTATGTAAACAGGGAGTGGTTTTGTATCAGAAGTATTCATGCAGTGCCTCTTTGCTGCAGCCCTCCAGTCTGACTACGGTGGGGGGCAGTAGGCTGAAGAAAGAGAAGGGAAATGCCTTGGCAAGTTGCAACATCTGGCAGGTCCTCTGGAGCGGGAGGTGTAGTGTTACCTCCCCTGCTGACCCTCACAAGGTCCCGATGGACCAGCATGAGGGGACCGGGACACACAGAGTGTTCTTCCCAAGGGGCTGGCAGGGGTAGGAGTGGCTAGTGGAGGGGCGGTGGCAGGACTCCAGCGCTGCCACCACCCATCCCCCTCTCTGTCCCGCACAGGTGAGCGCTGTGGGCGATGGGATGGATGAGGCAGAGCAGGACCAGCATGAGGCCCGACTCAAGGAGCTGTTTGACAGTTTTGACACGACGGGCACCGGGTCCCTGGGACAGGAGGAACTCACCGACCTTTGCCACATGTTGAGCTTGGAAGAGGTGGCCCCGGTGCTGCAAGAGACGCTGCTTCAGGACAACCTCCTGGGCAGGGTAAGGCCTGGGAAGAGGCGGGGTGGGGGTGGGGGGTTGGGAAGTGGGTGTGGTTTCTGCCCGGGCGCTGGGGGTGGGGCGAACCACAAGTGTTGCAACTTGTTTCTAACATCCTGGAGGTGTGTGCTCTTAGCTGTTAACCTGATAAACAGAAAAAAGAAAAAGGAAAAATTAAAAAGTAATGGGTGTGACTTAGCAGCGAAGTTTGCTCGGGTGATGAGGGCCCGCTTTAATTTGTGCTCTGGAATGAAGGTGTCCTCTGAGCCTCTCAGCTGAAAAGAGAAAAAGGTAACAAGAGGATGTTTTCCGGTGCTTTCCTTATTCTTTGTGTATCATTTTATGGACTCCACACTCATCAAGAGAGGGGGCTGAGATTTCCATGGAAGTGAAGGAAAGTACAGTAAGAAAACTGCCATTGCCAGGAAGAGCAGCTTGCTGTTACGACTTTCACTCCCCGTAAAGCTATTTCTCGTGAGGATTGTTCCTAGGGTAAAGTATTAATTAAACCTTTCACCCAGAAAATAAGACAGAAGGGTAAGTGCAGTTTTACTTAAAACCCAGCACGACTTGCTTCCAACAGGGGTGTGCGTGTGTACTGATACTAGCTTTTACATACGAAAACAAATAGTCACGTTCTCCCCGTAGATCAAGTCACAGATGAGTAAGAGGTGAGAAGGGGTCCTTTTTTCCCTCTTGCTGTTAGTGGGAAGGATGTCTTGACCTGACAGTGTCTTCAGTTCTCATAATTAAAATTGAGAGCATCATTTGTATGGCTTTGAGTTGAATCTTGCTGCTGGTGTTTTGCATGATGAGAAGGAAAAATGGGCCGTACTTTTTGAGCTCTGTTGCTGCCATCGCTGATACTTTGTAGACGTACGTTTTTATCACGTGGTATAAATTGAGGAAGCAGCTGTGAAACTCAACTTTATTCCAGTGACCAAACTTCCTTTTCTTCATTTCATTTTCACTGTCTCTTAGCTGAAGCTTTGGGCAGGTGGCCTCAGATACAGTGCAGTGTATTGGCTCTCTGTGATGTGAGATGGACGGGAGTGGCGATCATCCTGAAGCTGAATGATGTTCTTGGGGGCCTGGCACTGTGGAGGTGGCATTTAACAGGGCTCACACTTAAAGAAAGTGTGAGTTTTTGTAAAATTAGAACCATTTTTGGTAACTTTGGGGGCATTAGCTGCTTGTGAATACCCGTGATCCCTAAAAAAAATGCTAAAAATCTTGCTTTGAAAGCAATAGAGATGGGAGCTTTGAGAATTAAATGATTTGCTTCTCATCGTGTAAGGCACTCCAATGTTTTCTAGTTCTGCCTCAATCTCAGAGACTTCGGGGAGCCAACAGAGTAGCGTTTCTCCCTGTCGTCCTTGGGGATCTCAGTCCTTTGGGTATCTGAGGAAGAGTATCAAAGTGGGGATCTGTTTTCACACCTATTAAAGCCGGAGAAGACATGATACAACTTCAGGTTTCCTTGAGAGCCAGTGTAAATGTGGAACCCGCTGCTGTAAACAGATTGCTCCCTGGCAGCAGATCGGCAGCTTGCTCTCCAGATGCCACACATCCTTGCCCTCCTTTGGCAGACTAAAACAGGGGCCCAGTTATCGATTGATTCGTTAATGACTTGACACTACCAGCCCGCCTTTACGTTTGCTCTTCGCCTGCGAATAATGAATACCTAAGTGGTCTATAGCCTGATATTTACTTAGTGAGCCAGTGATAAAAGTTAAATAGATGTATGCATATAGATTTCATGGGGGAGGTCCCTGGTGGTTGTCTTGAGAGCAGGGTTGGCATGAAGTAATGCACTACTGTTAGATTTGCATTTTCTATGAAACTGAATTATTCTCAGATGATCACATAAACTGGGCCATATGCTGTTAAGATACTCTGTATGGTCTACAATTTTAAATTATAAAGAAAAAAATTTCCTTAGACTTCACTGGAGAAGTCCAAGTTCTACCATCTTGATATATTGAAGAGGAATCATAAGTTGTAACATTATAAAATTGTAAGCTGTTTCTAATACCAGCCGTCTTTCTTCTCTTTAGATGGTATTTATAGAAAAATATGTAAGAGTTAGCAGTTTGGTTTCATAAAAAGGAGAAAGAAATAACAGCATGACAAACCTAAATATATTCATCTATTCGTTAATTCAAAAAATATGTATTGTGTATGTCCGGTATGTCAGCATTCTAATGGTCTTATGGTATGAGTGCAACTTATGTTTATTGTAAACTAAAGTTTTCCATTAAATTGGCTTTTGGAGCACATTAGTACCCATCAGCCTCCTGGATGCTTGTGGTTTTAATTTTGTCTTTTATATCATAACAAGTATAATTTTTAAATAAAAGAAAACATCTGAGTTTTACCTCCTTTGGTATTAAGCTGAATTAATCTTTTTTGTTGAAAAAGAAATAAGGTAAAAAGCATTTTCTCCCTCAACTAAGAATATTATCTGTTTATTTTTTATCTTAAGATCCATCTTTCATAACTTCCTGTCCTTTTTTTTTTTAAAGCCTAATGTTTCTTATGACAGTTGTCAAGGAAAGTAACTTAAATCGACTTGCCATTTTCATGCATTTTACTAATGGGCCATTTACCCTCAAATTAATCTGTCTGATCTTGCTTTATAACTTGAAACCATATTCCCCTGAGCATGGTGGTTACCCTGTAAATGTTTGAAATGCCCAAAGATTGCGGATCACTGATATAAAGGAAAGAGGACATTGCTGGTAGGTGTTTCCTACTAGGTTATCAAAAGAGCTCCATTCATATCTTTGTCATCAGTTGAGCACCTGTCAGGTGGGTCAGACCCCCAAGACAAGGGATTCCTTGAAACACTGAGGAACTTATAGTCTGGTCAGGTAACATTCCTGGCAGGTGAATTGTACTGGGAGTAAATACTACAAACATTTAAGAAAGGGAACCGGGCTTCCCTGGTGGTGCAATAGTTGAGGGTCCGCCTGCCGATGCAGGGGACACGGGTTTGTGCCCCGGTCCAGGAGGATCCCACGTGCCGCGGAGCTGCTGGGCCCGTGAGCCATGGCCACTGAGCCTGCGTGTCCGGAGCCTGTGCTCCGCAACGGGAGAGGCCACAACAGTGAGAGGCCCGTGTACCGCAAAAAAAAAAACAAAAAAAAACCAAAGGGAACCATGTTAGCTCACTTATTGAACGAAGTTTCCACCCAAGCAATTAATTCCAGTTGTAGTTGCTTCCTGTTTATTGTGCCTTTTAAAGGAAGTGTTTCCACATGCCTCTCTATTTCCTTTATTAGAAATAAGAACCTAAAAAAAAAAAAAAGAAATCAGAACTTAAAGGTGATAATTTACCTTGGTTTTGTTGAAGCCTTTATTTAGTTAGGTCCAGCTTTAGAAATACATTTTCCTTTCCTTATTGAGTACACTAACTTTGAGACAAAGCTGCCTCCCCCATCCCCTGAGCTTCCCTGCTCTACTCTTTAATATGAATCTAGATGCTGACATATTTCATGTTCTTGACACTCTTTAGAATCAGAACAAGCCGCGTGGTAGCAGAACTTACCATTGGCTTCCAAAGAGTCCCATAGGTGTGTGGACTTTGGTCATCAAAGGCACTTTGGAATTTTTTGTATTAAAATTTGATAACTACAAGTATATAATTCCACTCAGCTTTTGCAGTTTTCATTTTCAAGTGCTTGTGTTCTTTTATAAACATCACGATTAATTGTATATGGCCATTTGCTGGTTTGTTTCCACTTCATTCAGCTTTTTAAGATTTCTTTCACTTATATACATTTTAACTGTTTGAAAAGTGAATCAGAAGTACAGCAGTACTTTCTGGTGGTGATTATTTGTACTTGTTCTCTATGTGCAAAACTACCCTTGATCATCAAACAGTGCCTGTTTATAACCACCCCATGTTCATACTCCTGTTTCATATTATTGATCTGGGCTTTTTGAATGAGTTGGAGGGAAAGGTGGGAACATTTCTCATTACATCTCTTAAATGTCTGAACATTTGCCATCTATCTTACTGTTTAACCTGAAACAGTGAGGGATATTTTCTAATTCCATTTTGGTCTTGTGACTCTGTGGGGTTGATTTGAACTCCTAAGGGTCTATAGTTCACATTTATAAACAAAAAGACCTTCTGATTAAGAGGCTGCAAGACTTGCATCTTTTCTTTATTAACACTTTCTTGTCAACCTCACTGCAAAATTGACTTTGGTGTTGTATACTGTGAACCTCGCAAGGTATTTAGTTTGACATAAAGCAAGGGCAAAGGGGAGGGCTGGCCTTCCAGCAGCCTGTTGGGAAGGCCTTCTACTCTCGACAAGAGGTATGAGCAGGAGCTAAATGGCTGTTCTTCTCTACCTACTTTATTTCAGTAATGACTGTCACTCCCACCAGAGAAAGTATGATCAGGAATGCTCATTAGATTTCTGCAGTATTCCATTTATACTTTTATGAGTAGCTTCTTGTTTGGATGGAGGGGACTTAAAGTTCTTCAGTGTCCAGCACAGATTTTAGACTTCAGTGTTCATCTGTATGACAGAGAAACCTAGAACCCAGAACTTGGAAAAAGATGGTGACTTGTCTGGGGTCAGGCAACTCATTTGAAGCAGCATCAGGATGGGAACCCAGATTTCCCAGTCCCTGAGTTTGAATGCATGTCTCCACAGCCTCCTCAGACTCCACATATGCAAATATGGATCTCATTCTCCATCCCCCGCAACCCACCCCGATCCTCAAACTCCCTCCCCCACCACATGGATGCCGTATGCTATTGGAGCAGTCTTTGAATCAGACCTGGATTCAAGTACTGACTCCTGCCACTTTTTAGCCATGTATGTACATTATCTTAAATACTCTGAGCCTCAGTTTCTTCATCTCTATAATGGGAAAAATAATACCCTCCCTATAAGATTGGGATGAGGTTGACTTAGAGCATGTGTATCAAAGGCCATCTAGGAGCCAGGAACACAGTTAACTACTGTGTCCTGTGTCTCCCTGTACACTGCCCCCCTCCATCTCTTACACACTGAGAGTGGGTTTTCGATAAATGGTGACTTCCCAGGAATGATTTTCTGAGAAAGCTCATTAGAGTAGGGAATGGATTTGCTAGCAAGTCTCTTGTGTGGCGGTGGTTTGCATCTGTTTCTATCTGTAGGCAGGGCTCCTTGGGTCCATCTTGGAGTACAACTTCACACAGTCGCTTTAGGTTTTACAAACCCGCCTCTTAAAATGGCCTTTGCCTCTCTCCACGTTGTCTGCAGTAAATGACTACTAAGCTGCAAAAACCTAAATGCTGTATTTAGGAGAAAACATTTGTAACTGTATCTTTCATTATGAAACCATGTCTCTTTGTTCTTCTGTGTCATTTCTCTTTGCATAATGCTGTCAGTTATTTTCCTCTACATTGACCTTCTGGTGAGTCCATATTTCTGTACCCATTTTAGCTACCACTTAATGTTTTGAATGTCCTTTCTTTGATTTCCCTGTGTATTAATAGCTGCAAGCCTCCTAAGTGTGATGAGAGTTACGTGGGCCTTTGTCTGGTCTAATAAGCCCACTTTGTTGAACGCCGGCTTGAGCCCTGTCATCTCAGGTCTGTTTGAAGTGCTGCCTGCACACATGGGGAAACCGTATGCATCTGATCTCCATGATTGCTCGAGATGATTTTATGCAACGTTAAGTTCCTCATTCTACTTCCTGTTACAGGGTTTTTTGTGTGTGGTTTGAAATAGAATTTGTTTCTTATGCTGTGCTTAAATTATTTTTTTCAGAAAGGCAAATTATGTTTCTCAAAAAGCATTCCTATGAAATTTGGGGAGGAAAAGTGATGAGGTAAATTTCTATTAAGCGGTGGTGACACATGACAAAAAATATCAGATTTAACTAGTCTTCCTGTTAATTTAGTGTAAATGTCATGTGTGTTTTTAGTCAGTCATGTAATTTTCCCATTGCTGCAAACTGCCCTTTGAGGCATACAAGGTATAAGAATGCTTGTAAAATGAATGGTGGCAATTATTATTCAAATGAGGGGGTACCAGCCGAGGTACACATGGCTCTCGCTGGTTACCATGTGAGATTTAATCGCATTGTATATTTCTGAAGATTTCTAAATTTTAACAGAATACAGTAGTAAAGCTCCCCTGGAGGAGAAAAAATGGTACTTCAAAATTACAGGGACTGAACTGAGTTGAGCCCACTGACGTGCATTTCTTCACAATAGAGGGCGTTTATTCACATTTTGGTTCTTGGTTGTGCCCTGAGGGGCTTTTCTGCCCCATCTGTATTCATGAGCATTGATGGAAAATAGTAGTCACCGGCCTCTATTAGAGAACTCTCTTGAAAGATGTGGAATTTACTGCTATTTAAAGCAGAGGGTCCGGTGTCTCTGCCCTCACAAGAAGGAAAATAAAGGGCAGTTTAAGACTTCAAGCTGCTCCAATTGTTTTTGGATCAGCTTGCCAGGTTTTCTGTTTTGGATTTTTAGATTCTTTTTGTGGGGGAAGAAGGGTGTCACCCAGATAGGCATTGCTGGATTGTGAAGAACCCCTGAGTTAATAATCATGTTTAGTTTTTTGTTTGTTTGTTTGTTTGTTTTTACGGTAGCGGGCCTCTCACTGTTGTGGCCTCTCCCGTTGCGGAGCACAGGCTCCGGACGCGCAGGCTCAGCGGCCATGGCTCACGGGCCTAGCCGCTCCGCGGCATGTGGGATCCTCCCGGACCGGGGCACGAACCCGTGTCCCCTGCATCGGCAGGCAGACTCTCAACCACTGCGCCACCAGGGAAGCCCCCGTGTTTAGTTTTTTATAGATTTTTTTCCTTCTAAAATGTGGCTGATTTAATACATCCTAAGTCCATTTGGAAACCTTTAAGCTCTGCCTGTGAACATCTTGTAGAAGTCAGATGTCACAAAACTGTCCCTCTTTTCCTCCCCGCTGGCCTACTAGGACATACTCATTTATCAGAGGCCCCTACCAGCTTTTTCTGTCTCTCTCAAAGTATTTGCTAGATTCTGCCTTGTATTATAGTTACTAATCAACTTTCTTCTCTTCTTCCCCATTCCACCCTCCCACACTCTAGAATCTTATATATTCTCTTGCTCTTGTGTCCTCTGAGTCCCCAGTGTCCTACTTTGTACCTGGTGACATTGTGTAAAGTTGAGGATTTGACCTGGAGCAGCAGAGGGATTTCCCTGAGAGGTCAGACCAGGAGTGAAGAGGGCCTGGGGCAGGCAGGGTGGCTGGACTTTGATGAGTCCATTCAGAAGGCCTCAGTTCTCCCGGTAACTCTATCACTTCAAGACAGGTGGCCTTGGGCAAGGCACATGCTTCCTCTGAGCCTCTCTCCCCTCAGTTCAAAGGAGGGACCTTGACCGTCTCTCATGGATGTCGTGAGATTCAACTGGCCAAATATCCAGGACAGAATGAGCCTACAGTAATGCTCCCAGAACTCGCATTAATATAATTTTCTAATAACTGGATCTCTTACCCCATTTAGTGGCAAACTTTAAAAAAATTAAAAAGGGGTTAACCATTGGGGATTGAGAAAATTTTATTAAAGTTTTACCCTACCAAATAGAATAATAAACATCATGAGGTTATTCTTGATCATTTAAAATCTTCTTGGTCTGTCAGTTATTCTTCTGTATTATAAGAACAATACCCTCAGGATTTATTTAGCAGCACGTAGATCCTTGCCTCAATACTAAATAACCCCAGCCTATTAGGTTTTGAGTGCGTATGTCTTTTAAACTTTTTTTAAGTATAAAAAATTATACTTTACTTTTGTTCGAGGGGGTATAGTTAATGTCTTCTCTCAATCCCAGTATGTCAGTAGCTACTTCTTGTACTTACCTGGAAGTGTCTCTGTCTTTTAGTTGCTGTTTCTAATCTGTAGGGGGTTGGGAAGCAGGAAAATGAAGCTGATAATAAATCATGTAGAGTGAGAGGAAATAGCTTCTGAGTCGGTTCCAGGGCATATTCTACAAGAAGAGCGAGTGGGCTTTACGACACCTTCCTCAGCTTTGGACACCACGTGTCCGCTTCCCGATTGTCTGCCATGCTCTAGAGGACTGAGGCTGAGAGAGGAGCAACCTCTATGTCAGTGAGGTACATACTGTCTCAGAAGTGGGTGTGTTTGTATGAGGCCTAAGTGTCCCTTGAATCTGGTATAATAAAGTCTTAGAAGTTGGTTAGAATTAACTTCCAGGTTATTGACGTTTTTGTCATGTTTGGAGGTTGGGGGAAGTAAACTTGAGATACAGAAACCCTTGAGTTACCTGCATGGCTAATCCTCGCCGAGTTGAACTATGTTAGGACTAAATTCCGAAGGGCTCTTTCCAATGACCTCTGTCAAAACTGACACGTTGAGGAGACCCAGCAGAGACCCACAGAGTCAGATATAAAGGATGTGGAAGTCTCAAGGCAACCACGTCCCTTTTGAAACAGGAGCCTCTTTCTGTTCAACTCATTACTGTGGCAGTGAGGGACTCTGGTTTCATTTGGGTTGTGTCCACTGATACCCTAAGGGAGAGGAGAATCTCGGAGTTGGGGTCCCTGAACACAGCAGACCGGATCCATTTCTCTGATGCTGGCCAGCTGCACAGGTCCTGGGGGGAGGCAGGCTCCTGGGCCTCCTGCTGTCACCCCCGCCCTACCACGTGGCTGGTTGGGTCACTCTCATGGCCAGTTGCTTTGCTTGAAATATGGCCCTGTTTCTCTGTGAAAGTGGTGAGAACAGTCACCCCCATTACTAGTCCTGTTAGTAGTGTTAACTACCACTTGCTGACTACCTAGCAAGTCCCAGAAAGTTCTAGACACTTTCCATAACTCTCATTTTATCTCCCTAAAGCCACTATGAGGGAGGCGGTAGTATAAATAACATAAAATACATGCAGTGCCCTTAGCAGTACCTACCTGATTCCCTGTGACAGTTCTTGAGACTACGTGCTCCATGGCGGCTCTATCACCGGGGCCTAGGATAGGGCCTGGCCCATAGCAGTGGCCCAATAAATATCTGTTGAGTGAATCATAAAGATGAGTTGTTAGATAACCCATTTTTCAAGTGGAACAAACTAAAACTTGGAGAGGTTTGGTAATTGAGCCAATTCACAGAGGCTGAGCCAGAGTCAGGACCTAGACCCAGCTGCCCCAGCTTAGAGCTTTCACTCCTCACCCTTCTCCTGCCCACCCTAAGAGGAAAGCCTGATTCTGGTAGGAAATAGTAGATGCCAGGGTGGGAGATGCCCCTGAGTGGGAGAGGCTTGGGTAGGTGCTGTTTGTGGGCCGGCTGGTTGGGAAGATGGCCTCGCCCCCGGTAACTGAAGCTGGATGCCACGGTGCCTGAAGCCCATCCCTGACTCTGGCGGAACCTAGTTCTCCTTCCTCCCCCAGGCTTCTCTGTGATTCATCAGCTATGAAACCTAATTAGCACAGTTTATAATTCTGTAATCTTTTAGTCCTTCACTGATTGTACCACCCTGGCTCTTTAGCAGATGCCCTCCCTTCCTGAACAGACTTCTGCTCTGGCTGCACAAATATGCTGACTTTTAGTCTGTGTGATCTAAAGGAATATGATTTTAGAAAGCAATTTCAAGTAATCAAAATGAATGTGGTAGAGAAATCACATATTCTTTGGGAGAGAGTGGTAAACTGCAAGCATATGCTATTTTATGACATGTGAATCTCAGTGGATTCCTCTCCTTTGCACTGATTTGCGTGAATAAGACATATGATTGGTTTCCTTCGTTGTTTAGATAACTAACAAGGTTTGCTGCTTTTCCACATTTAATTCAGAAGTGGTTTTTATCTGTCACTATATTTAATCTCCTAGGCAACGTTTTGTAATGATGTCTAAAGAGACCCATAGCAGCACAAGTTATAAATTTACCAACTTTGTATTTACATACAGGGTTCTGTATAAATAGGCACCACGTTATTAAACTACAATTATGATGAGAAGAAATACCATCTCTCCCTTCTGCCGCATGGTGAGATCATGTAAATTTAAGTTATAGAAGAATGTACTTGACCATAAAGAAAACTATTTTATCCCGTTAACCAAAGTAATATCCCAATTCTGAGTATTCACTTAAGTGAAACTCAGGTTCTTTCCTACTTCAGTCAAGGTAATTGTATTTTTAAGAATTCAGGAGAATGCTTCCCAAGGTTCTTTTATTCTTTGTGTTTGCTATTGATTTCTATTTGTTTATAGAATTACAGGGGCCTTGGGAGATAAATATATAACATATTCCTGCCTCAAGCAAGACTGTATTTCAAGTCATCTTCGAAAGGTAGTTTCCCCTCTTCTAGAATATCTTAAGAGATGAAAGCATCTTTGGGACATTGTTACAGAGGATCATTTACTTGGAAAGTTTTTCCTAGTACCTAACCTAACATCTTTCTCTTCCGGTCTTGTTTAGAAAAATTAAAGGAGCTAAGAATTCAAAACCTATCTTTTTCTGAGTTTATAAAGAGGGTTTTGATGTGTAGTTTTCCCCCTCAGGGTTGAATAAATATTGATATTAGTGTTGGTGACACTGGCGTGTAAAATGATCAGCCTATTTTCCCTTTAGTGCTTTAGAGAAATGAAGAAAAAAAGGAACAAAAACAGGTTATACGACTCACTTCAAGGCTGTCAGATGCTAACAAATGGTTCTGGAACCTTGTAGATGGATTTGCTTCCTTAAGGCTGTGGAAACTATTTTGAATTTCTTTTGAATTGTTTATTTTTAGGTGCATTTTGACCAATTTAAAGAAGCATTAATACTTATCTTGTCTAGAACTCTATCAAATGAAGAACACTTTCAAGAACCAGGTAAGCACACTAACTTTTCCTCTCTTCCTTCTGCTTTAAAATTTGTCCAGGGAAGAATTTGGGGACCTTGAAGCATGTCTGTGAAAGCTTTGGGGCATCCGCCTCCCACAGATTGAGTGGTTATTTTTGGTCTTTTGACATGGTCATAAAAGCCTTGCAGCTGTTGCCCACTACGATGAGCCTTCTCTACCACAGCAGCGAATTGTGGAAGAAATCACTGGATTGTTCCTAGGAGATGTGTCAGATGGTGTGGCCAAAACTCATTCTAGGAATGAGCAGAGTGGGGCTGGATGGTACTTCCTCCCCCCTCATTTCCTGTGAACGAGGAACGGTATGAACTGGGGGGGAGTTTTGTCTGAAAGAAGAAGGTTGGCCAATGAAGAGATAATTTTATTCAGTCCTATTGAGCGGATAGCCCTCTGTTACAGACCTTATCACATTATATTATAATTGTTTCTCTATCTCCGCTTGAGTGATAGTTCCTTATGGTCCACGTTTATTCATTTTTGTACTTTTAGTGCCTAATAGGACGTTTAGCACATAGTAAGTATCCAATGAACGTTATGAAATGAAAAACTTAATATTATACTTCACTGATTTTTTTAAAGGCACCATAAATTATGACACAATTGTTTTATATACCTCTAAAAAGAAAAATTATTCTCAATTATAATGGTAAAATGCCATTGTTTGTAAGACACATAATAATTTCAAAATATTCTAATCTAGGGGTGTGTGGGGGGAGGTTATGTCTTAAAATCAATGAAATATGGTAAATATTTAAGGGGAAGTCTAAAACAGTGTTGGAATTTATATTATAATACAGTCTGGTTTTATAAAAAAATAATCAGTGGTTATTAGGGGTTGTTAGAGGTTGTTAGAGGTTATTAGGGGTTGTTAGAGGTTATTAGAGGTTGACTATAAAGGGGCACAAGGGAATTTGGGGGGTGATGAAACTGTTTTATATCTTGATTGTGGTGGTGGCTACAGATCTTACCAGTGTGTGTAACCCATAGAGTTGCTCACTAAAAATATAGTCCAGTGCTGAGACTGAGGAGAAATCATTGACAGTTTGTCACTGTAAGGAGTCACTCAGTGTGACCTATTTAGAAGAAGCACCAATGGGAACTCATGTCTCATCCTCACTGGTGATCTAGTTCTTCATCGTATCTTCTGAAATGCCCCAGATTTGTGTCATATGTGTGAACTCTGCATTTAGCAGTGTTTTGGATTCCAGATGGAGTCTCCCCCTTTTTGCTAAGGTTATTGCCAACTCTGAGGCTTTCCAGAGCTCTCTGCAAGCCCCCAGTGGGCCTAGGAGGGAGGTTACTGCATTCTAGAGATTTTCCAGACAAAAAGTAGAATTTCTGTAGGTGACCACTGCTGGAACATGGACTTTTGTTCTTATGGGGTCTCACATTTTATTGGCAGTTTCACTTTTTTAAAGTTGTCATCTTGGGAATTCCCTGGCAGTCCGGTGATTAGGACTTGGCGCTTTCACTGCTGGGGCCCAGATTCAATCCCTGGTCAGGGAACTAAGATCCCGCGGCCAAAAATAAATAAATAAAAATTTGAAATCAAGGTTGTCATCTTTTTTTAAAAAAATTTATTTATTTAACTTATTTATTTTTGGCTGTGTTGGGTCTTCGTTGCTGTGCGCGGGCTTTCTCTAGTTGCAGCAAGCAGGGGCTACTCTTCGCTGCGGTGTGCAGGCTTCTCATTGCGGTGGCTTCTCTTGTTGTGGAACACGGGCTCTAGGCACACGGGCTTCAGTAGTTGTGGCACATGGGTTCAGTAGTTGTGGCTCGCAGGCTCTAGAGCGCAGGCTCAGTAGTTGTGGCGCGTGGGCTTAGTTGCTCCGTGGCATGTGGAATCTTCCCGGAACAGGGCTCGAACCCATGTCCCCTGCATTGGCAGGTGGATTCTTAACCACTGCGCCACCAGGGAAGCCCCAAGGTTGTCATCTTGATGACAATAGTGCAAGATCTAGGGACCCTGACTAGAGCTATGGTGACATTACCACATCTATTTTATTTCATGTGAGCATAGGTAACGTAAGCTTAAGTTAAGTGTTCTTCTGTATTACCATAATATGGGTTTGGAACAGGCAGTGCTACCACTAGTTCATGTGGTCCTTTTGCTGCTCTTTCTTCAAAACCTCTCCTATCACCTGCCAGAAAAGTGTCATCATAAATGTACAGATTGATGTGACCACAAATGTGAAGGGTGCCCCATAGAGGGCTCTGCATGATGGGGAGGTAGACAATGGCTGGCTGAGCTTGGTAACAGCTCGGAAGTAAGGTTTATGAATTCAGCTCCAGGCGGTAGTTTCAGAGTTATGTATATGCCTCAGTGCTGTGCAGGCTGAGGCCATCATTTGGACAAATCTTCCAGGGGGACACGCAGAGGGAGTTTTATAGGTCACCGTGTGCTCCATCCTTTGGGTGGGCTGCAGCAAACCTTTGTACTGAGCTGCCCCAAATCAGTGTAATGAAGCAGCAAAGTAATTATAGCATTTCATCCAGCGTGTATGCGACTTCCTAAGGTTTGGCCTGGCAGCGTAAAATCCAGGATTGAGCCTGTGCCTTAAGAGTGTTTTATCTCATATGAGGCTGGGAGTCATTCCTTCTTTGTTCCTGAGAATCTCTGCTTCTTCTATCTTTTGCCCATCGCTCCCTGGCCCTTCCAGTTGTTTTTGGGGATCGTGCATCGCTTTCCACTCAGATGTTCTCCCACCCACTTGAAAATGTGACTCCACCCCCATAGGCTGTCTGGCTTGGCTGGCGAAAGACAGAGAAAGAAGAATCAGGACTCAAATGCTGTATATCGAGAGGCCCCTTGAGTTCGCCCCCTCCTTCCCCTTTATGAAAATAACTCTCCCTTAACTCATAGACCATATGATTGTAGGGCTGGAGCAAATGCTGCCATTTTATTCATGAGCAAATTGAGGCTCAAAGAGGGATGTGGCTTAATTGAAGTCTCACAGATAGTAGCAGGGGAGGATGCTGACACTGTATCACCAAGGGATGGGACTCCAGGAGGCTTTGGCTTGAGGATGTTAACCCTCAGATGGATGAGCTGGGGGCAGCAGTCCTCAGTCAGTGCAGCCTGGCCGGAAAGATTCTGACAGGCGGCCAGAGGCAGAAGGAAGGAGCAAATAAGAGCAGGTTTCACCTGATCATTAGTGACATTATTTGGCTGTTCAGGACTTAATTCATCTTCTGCCGTAAGGGGCCAGGGCTGTTGTATTTTTGTCTTGCCTTTTCAAATCAGTGGACCTCCTAGACTTTGAGGGAAAAGGTTACTCTTCAACTATGGAAGGTGACTGCAAAAATCGGAGGGCCATGGTGCACAGCCTTAGACATTGAGTGGGTCATGAATTGATATTTTATAACATCCAAGATTTTTATAAGTTAAAAATATCAGGTGTTGCACCTGACTGTAATACAGAAAATCCAGCTTGATGAGGTAGAAAGACCCTTGAACCAGGAGTTACAAAATACCGGCCCTGCTCCTCTAATCTGGTGGCCTTATACGTCACAACCTCTGTGGTCTTCAGTTGCCTCGTATGTGAAAGTAGTTGTGCTGGAAAATACTTAAAATCCATTCAGCTCCAAGATTCAGTTGTGTTGTCTCCTAATATCTAAATGACATCTACATTTAGCAGAAAGCTAGCTTTGTGTTTCTATAAAATTTCACCCAACATAAGTTGACACTATAAGGGTCTGCTTCCTAAGGACAAATGCCCAGTATAGTTCATGCTTTCATATTCTTCTAATAAAAGGCAGTTGTATATAAATAATACAAACACAGAGCTATAATAGGATGTCAGAGGAGATGGAATTAAGTCATTATTTATGTAGTCTTGGGTTGTGCCATTTGTAACGTCTCTGCGGTACAGTGTCTTTATTTTTAAAATTAGCGGGTACGAACTAGATGATTTCCAGCATCTTTTTAATGCTGATGTGTATGATTCTAAGACCCCTAGGAGAGAGTTTTTTCCCTAAAACAACAATAGTACACAATGAAAAGTACTGAAATTCAGATAAGGTCAGAAAAATGGGTTGGGGATGTAGAGAGTCCTTTGTAAATTCCAAACTGATTAACGTCACCGATGGCGTCGCTCCCTCATGTCTATGTGTACAATTTAATTTTTATAATGGAGATGCTGGCACAGGCTCTAAGTTACGTGGTACCAACATGCTGTCTGGATCTGTTCTCCAGAGATTTTGTCCTTGTTTGATGCATCTTACATTAGATTTGTGTTCTGTAGTAGATGTTAGCATAATGCAGGAAGCTCTTTCTTTCCCTCATGCGGTTAATGTAAAATATCTCTCCTTTGTTTATTTGGTGAGGGAAAACTCAGGTTTGGAAAAACCAAATCATTAGAAAAAAAGGCACGGCAGATGATTGTTTTTTTCTTTTTCTTTTTTTTTTTTTTTGGTCATAAACATTACTGATTCCAGAAACTGCCCTATTTCTAGTTATTTTCCTTATATTTTGGGAAGCTATAAATATAATAAACAAATATCTCTTCATTCACTCAGCAAGGCAGGTCTCATGGCCAGACAGTGGGCTAGATCCTGGTTTGCAGTGATTGAAGATTTGTGTTTGCAGCTGTATTCAGAGTTGAACTGAACTCTGGCTGAGGACCCTGTTTTTAGGAGATATACACAGATGGCCCAACAGGCGTGTTCTCTTGTCCTCTCTCTGGTTGAGTAAGGGCTTAGTCCTCGGTTCCTTTGGTATGTATGAGATGCTAACAGTGAGCACCAGAAAATTTCTCCAAAAATTAAAAGTAAGGTAAAATCACTACCACTAACCACCACCACTATCAAAAGAGGGTGTGAGGACCCATTTCCTAAGGTCAGAGGGAATTGGAAACGTTCACGCCCACTGGTGGTCATGTAAACTGATAAAACCTTCCTAGAATCATGTAAAACAATACCATAAAAATGCCTTTGGCCAATCAATGCCACTCTCAGATTTTATGCTATGGAAATAATTATGGATGTGCATGAAGATGTGTGTGTAAGGATAGTCATTTAAAATAGTAAAAAAAAAACAAACCCAAAACTATATATATATATCTCAAGAATAAATATTTGACAGTGTATTTTGGTTAGGCAAATTATAATGTATCTGTGGAATCAAAGACTAAGCAACTATTCAGCTGTCCTATAGAAGAATACTTATTGTTATGATTTTACAAGGAGTAAGAAGGCACTCTTTTAAAAATATGTGTATGTGCAAAAAAGATACTCCTGTTATTTAAAATTAAATAAATAGGGCTGGTGCGAATGTTGATAATGAAACAGTTTGCTTGGGAGTTGTGCTGATGTAAGTTTATTTCAATTCCAGTGTATGAGAAGGTTTCCAAACTGGGGACATGAAAATGGTAGTTTTCTGCAGGGAGTCTTAGAGAATTGGTGTGTCCTCTCATGTCAGCCCATTGATGAAGGGAAAGGAGATGACAAGGAAGAGAAAATTAGGGCATGAATGAGTCGGAGGCAGCCTCAGTTTCTGAGATGACAGACTGGATGTCGTCACTGTGTGTTCGCCAGTAATCTCACCCATGGCGACAGATGAGGTCAGGGAATCTACTGCGGGACTGGGGGCTGTGAGGCTCTCCCTGACTCTGCTCTGCTGGCTTTGAGCCACCGCTGACCCCCAGGAGTCTGGGTGGGAGGACACTACCTGACAGAATAGTGACCTTGCCCCACGGAACTCCTGTTGTATTCCCTTCCTCCGGATGAGGAGACCAAGCCTCAGGACGTTAGGTCCTCCTCACCTTGATAAGGACAGAGGGTCCAGGTCTGTTTGAATGCAGAGCCCACAGGCTCTTTCCATGAAGCACTGCTGCCCTGGAAAGCATTCAGTCCAGCTGGGTAGGTAATTCTAACATGTAAGATGCTTTTAGAAAAATATGACCGTGATCGTTATTAAATCGGGAGCTGTCAACAGTATGGGTCGCACTAAATTCACAGAAAAAAACGTTCCGTGAAACTTGCGCCAAGCAGTTACTTGAAAGAAATGAGTTTTGAGTTGAGCCTTGAACGATGGGGAGGACTCAGTTAGGTGATAAGTGAATCTCTGCCTTTATCCCCCAAATGGCTCAAGATGCAGGCAGGCCGATCCTCCTGGGAAGAAGGTTGGGGAACAATCACATCATCATTATCAACTCGAAGAGTTTTTCTTACTGACGGACCTTCACCTGCTCTAGGGCTTAGATAGACCATCTGATCAGACCAGTCAGCCCTGGGGGTTGCCAGACCACACCCATCCACCATCCTCAGCACCCTTGCGGGGTGCTAACCTTCCCCTCGATGCTTCCTTCCAGGCAGGGCTAATCAGAGCCACCTTATTACCTTTGTGCCCAGAAGCCCCTGTGTTCGTGCAGGAAACATCACGCAGATTGGTAAGAAATGATGTGAAGACTGCTCCTAAAATTCTGTCCTTGCATCCGGGGAGGACCTGAAAGCTCCAGTTGACCTCTGCATCTCGTGTGAAGATTCTGGAAGAGAGGCGTGATTGGGGAGTGGGGTGCTAGTGGCTGGGAAGCAGCTGCCTTGGCAAGGGCTGTGTGCACACTAAGTGTTGGGGTGGGGAGCCTGCCTGCTGACGGTCCCTGCAGAGGCGGGGCACACTGGGAGGCAGAAGGAATGGCCGATAGTGTCCAAAGGCTTTCCGGGTGTCTCTTTTTATGTCATTCATTCTCTCTTGGCTTCTCTTCTCTCCTCGCTTCCTTGGGACATCTCCCTCCCCATCCCTTCTTTCTACTTCTCCAACTCACCTCCACCCTCCTCTCCTCTCCTTCTTGGCCCCTCACTCCATTCTTCTCCTACCTCTTGGTCCCCAATCCATCAGTTCCTCCTGCTTCCCCTCCCCCATCCCCACATAGGCCTCCAGCTCTCTGCCTGTCTTCTGTCCCTCACCCCCTTCCCTTGCTATTGGTCTCGATCTCTCTGTCTCCTTCTGTGTTGATAATTTGATGATCAACAATTGATTTGATTCTTTTCTTCCCTTTTCTCTTTGATTTGATTCTTTTCTTCCCTTTTCTCTTATTTAGTATCAGGTGTGGGTTTGCACTCTGACTGTGTAAGCCCTGTGCAACGGTGCGTTCAGAGTAGGCGAGGAGGTGGCAGGTGCAGTGGGGCTGGTGGTGCTCATTTGCTGCGTGACTGCCTCTCGTGGGGGGCTTGTCCTGCGGTTTACACGTGCTTCATTTTTGACTCCTTATTTTCAGAGGGGTTTCAGGAATCCCGTGAGTTCAGCAGAAATGTAGTATAGACAGGGCCTCAGATGATCCCCCGTGCCCAGGTCCTTTGGAAGGGGGTGGGGTCTCTGGGAATGATTTCCCAGGTTAACGAAATGGGGCAGGAAGGGAAGTAGAAAGCAAGGGGGTCTACATGAGCAATTCCAAAACAGGAAGATCAGGCACCATAAAGGCAGGGCTTTCTTCTTCACCCTGGAAGCATCCTCAGGTCAAACAGGGAAGTTTGAATCAAAAAGTGTTAACAATATCCATCTTATCCCTCCACAAGTATGATAGAATGCTTTGCCCACGGCAGGTGTCTGATAGATATAAGTTAAATGAATCCACCTAATACTGGAGTGCATCTTTGAAACTCTCCTCTAACTTCCCATGTATGTGCTGAGGATGGTACCTCATCCCATGTCCTAAGCCTTGTGTTTTTCAAGAAAAACGTTGATGGAATAAATAGTGTTGAGGTTTTTGGGTAACGATTTCACCTTCCTCTTGGGTCCTCATTGCTTCGCCTTTGGTCATTGGAAGAACTGCGTGTTCCAAGTGGCCATCCACATCACACAGGTGGCTGGGGCAGTTCTGGGAGAGAGTACAGAGTGTGAACTGCCCTGCTCAGTTAGAGGGGGGAAGGGAGGGAGAGGCGAAGGGACAGGTGGGGGGCTGGTTGTTTTCCCTGGCTGCAGCTGGCCCGTGCCAAGTGGTCATCCTCATTAACATTGAATTTCAATTTTTCTTTTATTGTAAGTGCAAGACCTTCTGGTCACAAGTCATACATGTGCACTGTGGTTCATCCTGGTTCTGGAAAGTGAACATGATCACACCTCTGGAGTTTCTCTTCTTGGTGCGTCTCATTGTGAGCTCGCCAGGGGCTCCAGGAGTCTAAGACTCCTCTGGGCAGGCCGGGCCTGTCTGCTTTCCTTCAAAGCTCATTTGTATTTTTATGTAGTGATGCCAAACAGGGAAAATAGGAAAGAAGGGGAACTGGCTCAGAAGCTTGACAATCTAGGTAGAATCATAAATATACATTCAAGGAAATAAAATACCGGAAGTACAAGCAGTCCTTTATATCTTGGTTTTTTTTTTTCCGCTGGCATTTCATGTCCCTCCTTGGAGCTTACGATCGGTGCAGTTACTTACACTTATGTTAAAGGAAGCTGTGTGTAAATAATTTCATTTCTTAATAAATTAAATAACCCTATATTATCTGGCATAGATAAAATTGTTCCAGGCTAAACCCCTGAAATACATACATCACATCTGGATGTGCCCATTAAAGTAAAGACACTTTGCCCCAGGGCTGTGGTTTGGCAAGTCTTTGTTGGGCATGGTAAGGGAGGGGTAAGGCATTCTTTAATTTGGGTGGGCAGGAGTGTCTTGAAATCCCCACGAAGGCCTCCTGTTTGGTGGACTGCTACTGTGCACTTGTAAAGCCCTGCTTGAAATTCATCAGGAGAACGCTGGAGTTTTCAAAGGCTTAGCACAACAATGGCTGTTGACCATGAATGTTCTCTCTGGATCTCCTTACTTTTAATGCCTTTCTTCCCCTTCTTATCTTGTAAATACAATGAGGCTGATGCTCTAAATAAAAGAAGGCTGTAGGAGTGTGTTCAAGTCTAAAATATAACTATTTGTAATTGGTGTGATTAGTCTAATTCTTTATTGTATGGAAGTGTTGTGAAATTTCTTACGAGGAAACTTTAATGCCCCATTTTTCCTTTGTGCTAATATCTTTATTCAAAAAGATTCTACATTTTAATAGATTTCTCTAGAAATTGACTTTGTGATGTATGCACATTCTGTGAAAGATATTAACTTCGAGTTTTAAGAATTAATTTAAAGTTCCTGGCAATGCAAAAATAAGTAAGTGTATAAATAAACCAGAACTCCACAGGATCCCTAATGTTTCACAGTCTGTTATCTTTCATTGCTTAGAAAAAGAGCTATTTCAAATCTACCACTGCTCCCTACACAGCATGAAACATTTAGTAGTAAATATTTCATCCACAGGTGGATTTTGGATTAAATCACAGTGGGTTGTGGTTTTGTTTGTTTGTTTGTTTTAAGACTGTGGCTTTTCCCCACTGCTTTTTTTCCTCTGAAAAAGTGCGGCATGCATTCAGAGTTCCTCTGCCACTTCCTTCCCCAGACCATGACTTATGTTCTCATACCGGGAAAATCCCACGTTCCATTTTCTGACGTTATACATTTTCCCTTTAATCTTTTCCAAACCCCCATCATCACTAATGGTGTATCTTGTTGTCTGCCACTAAAATTTAAGAATATGTAATAAATTAAGGATGGTTCTACATTGCCTTTTATCTGACTAGCATCTGTGGGTGTCAGCTGCCAACAAGTAGCTCGGGTGTCTGGGCCGCTCCTGAACGCTCACAAGCTGACACACTGTCTTCTGATAAAAGGTACCTTCAAATATGCATGCGACTTTCAATATAACTTTTGTATGCTTGAACACTTCCTGTAAGAGAATCGCTCGACCTAATAAAATGACTTGGCTGGAACTTTGGATATAAATATTGCTAGAAATTATAGAGCAAGCATAAATACTTCACTCTGAGCTCTGCCGAGCATTTTCAGGATGTTTCTGACCACAATTGTGAAACCTAAGCTTATCCCAGAGGAAGGGCATGGGAGCGGGGAGGACAGAGTTAGTCACGCAGGATCACCAGTCCTCCCAGGGAGACTACAAAGTAATAGCTACCCCCAACATGGTTTCAGTGGTGATAAAGGAAAGGTTTTGTTCTTTTAGTTCTTATCTAATCAGTTACCCTTGTTTTGATGATCTGTGTACAGCCCTCATCTAAAAATCTACATGTCTGAGTTCAGACATACCTTGTTAAGACTGTCATGTTCAAACAGAACACATATTATGTTCTCCAGAGAGACAGTATGTCCATGTGAGTGATAAGAACTGAAATCAAAGCATTGCCAGTTTTATATTTTAATGGAATATTTTGTTCTCCTAATTCTGTTCAAGGTGCTAAAAAAAGTGTGTCTCTAAGCTGACATTTCTAATGAGTGAAGTATTTATTTTATTGCTCTAAAGCTACCATTGTAGAGAAAGGTTAGTATGTGGTGGTGGTGATGGTGGTGATGGTGGTGGTGATGGTGGTTGTGGTGGTGGTTGTGGTGGTGGTGATGTTGGTGGTGATGGTGGTGGTGATGATGGTGGTGGTGGTGATGGTGGCGGTGGTGCTGATGATGGTGGTGATGGTGGTGGTGGTGGTGGTGATGGTGGTGGTGTGGTGGTGGTGGTGGTGATGGTGGTGGTGATGGTGGTGATGATTGTGGTGGTGGTGATGGTGATTGTGGTGGTGGTGGTGGTGATGATGGCGGTGGTGGTGGTGATGATGGCGGTGGTGGTGGTGGTGGTGATGGTGGTGGTGGTGATGGTGGTGGTGGTGATGATGGTGGTGGTGGTGGTGGTGGTGATGATTGTGGTGGTAGTGATGGTGATTGTGGTGGTGGTGGTGGTGATGGTGATGATTGTGGTGGTAGTGATGGTGATTGTGGTGGTGGTGGTGGTGATGGTGGTGGTGGTGATGGTGATTTTGGTGGTGATGGCGGTGGTAGTGGTGGTGGTGGTGATGGTGGTGGTGATGTTGGTGGTGGTGGTGGTGGTGATGGTGATGTTGATGGTGGTGGTGATGGTGGCAGTGGTGGCGGTGGTGGCGGTGGTGGTGGTGGTGGTGATGGTGATGGTGTTGGTGGTGTTGGTGGTGATGATGGTGGGGTGGTGGTGAAGGCTGAACCTGAGACATGTTCTGCTGAACGCTGAAGTCCTTCAGGGTCAAGAGATGACTTTCCCCTTACACACATTCCTTTTATTTTGTACAACACAAAGCTCATGAAGAGAAAAGAACATCATATATTATTTTCTTAATGCAGTTTTGCGTTTGCTATTTTGTTCCACAGCTTTTAATTTTATAATGAGATCTTGATGACAAGTTTCATATGAACAGTGAGCTGTCATTAATTGATTAGGATCCACTGTGTCAGTTTCTTTGTTCTGTCTTCCTGCTTGTCTGATGGATCAGAAAGTGGGATGGTTAACAAAGGACTCACTAAGGTACTAGAGGGGTGTGTTCCAGACTAATTGGTGTGAATGCTAACTTTACAGTGCTGATAAGGTGTTCTTTTTAATCATCATTTTCCAACATGTCTCTGGTAGTATGATCCTTCCCTCTCCTGTTCCCTCTGTCTGCAAAACAGAGCTTAATAAACAGAAGAACACATATGACCGCTTGCTTTGTCCTGATCTTAATTCCCTAGTTTTAAACAAATCCCTCACTGCTGGCTCCTCATCTCTCCCACCACATGCTGAGATATACTCGGGGTGCTATAAATCATTCGGAATTAGAAGCTGTGCTCTGCATCTGACTTACTGGCTCATATACGCCCACGTCCACCGCAACTGGCAAACGGTGGTGGTTTATTTTGGGGCTGGTATAAGAGGCTGTGTCCGAAGGCTGTGTGTCAGATAGGGGCTGAGATTGTCATGTAATGTGGCCTCAACTCTTGTCTCCTTGCCCAGACTGCACTCTCGAAGCTCAGCCCAAATATGTTAGAGGTGGGAAGCGTTATGGACGAAGGTCCTTACCCGAGTTTCAAGGATCCGTGGAGGAATTTGCAGAGGTGACAGTGATTGAGCCACTCGATGAAGAAGCAAGGCCTTCACACATCCCAGCCAGCGACCGCGGTGAGGTAAGAAATTGGACAGGCACATCCTTCTGGATCACAGGTGTGGATAGCCATGGATAGCCACATCACAGTGGTGCAGAGACAGGAGAACTGAGGGGTTTATGGCTTTTCTCAGCCATTTTTTTCAACTACTTGCTGATCTTATTACTTGCCTTTTGGATATATGTGACTACTTTTTCTGTTGTTTATACGTTTCATCTGTTTCAACTTTTGGAGAGCTGACCTTTCTGTGCATGCTTTATGTTTATACATTTTTGAATTCAGTTATTTTTATACTATCTGAGGTCTGCCACTTCTAGCTCTTCTTGGGAATATCTCTCTCCTCCACAGCACTGTTATTTTTAGTTACGTAAAAAGCTAACCAGCTCCTTCCCCGCAGACTATAAGACAGCCGCCGTGACAGGTAAGAAATGAAGGCAGTGTGGTTAGGCATTTCAAGAGCCAGCATCTTGTCTTCTGTGGTGGGACGAAGCAGCTCTGCAACTTCATCCTTGTCCCAGTGCCCGGCAGTTACCAGGGTTCTTAGTGGTTCTGTCCCACCTGGCATGTCTGGCTCCCTAGCAGTCAGAGATTACCCTGCCTCCCTCATCTCCCTTCTTTCCATTTGACATGGTGCTATAATCTACCAATTAAGGAGAAGCAGTGACATTTTCTTGTTTCTTTACGGCTCATTTACCAGCATACCATTTATAGAACATGATTGAAGGTGCCATGCTGAGCAAGCTCTAAATATTTCTTGTAAATCCCAGCTTAGACTGGGGATGCAGATACTTCAGATGCTCATAATAAGCTGGGAAGGAGACAAAGTGCCTCAAGTTTCTTAAAGTAGTCTTTAGATCGTAGGTTGATGGGGGGGGAATGAGTGTTTGTTGCTGTCTCAAGTCCATGTTCAGCTTGCTGAAATCTGCAAGAAGCTTGCTCCAGTAATGTCCCCAGCAGTCAGACATCTGGCATCTTCACAAACCCAAAGATACCTACAAACCCCACAAACTCAAAGGTAACTGGAAAGGGCTCAAGTATTGAGCAAAAATGAAAACAACCACAAGTACTGCGAGTTAGAAGACACGTGACTGGTCTGCTGATCAGATCACCTTTTTTTTTAAAATCCAGTGATACCTATCCTCACAATAGAAGTAAAGGAGCACTGGCAGAAATGTGAGTGAGAAGAGAGGAAGAAAAGCAGCTAGAGGGGAGAAGGGAGACAGAAACCACAAAAATGGTGTGAGTGGTGCGGGTGAGAAGTGACAGCTGAAAACAGAAAGACCATGAGAAGCAAAAAGGAAAACATTGCCTAGAACATCACAGCACTGGGGACCAATGGGTCTGGGGCAGAGGCTACTTCCCATCTTGGTTCAGTCGTTTTGAGACCCTTTCTTGGGTCTCTTTGAGAATTTAGGTAGGGCCCTTTCCCCAGAAAACACATAGACTCACATGCACAAAAGTGTTATATGTACTATTTCAGGGAGGCAAGTAATTTGCATACTTCAGTTATTGCAGTGTTCATAATATCTTGCTATCAGGAAGGGTATCATTTTATAACATTAAATCTGTTTCATAACCCTAAAGAGTGTGGAATGTATCTGAGACATTTCTCTGTGAAAAAAATGGTTAAAATAGGTCTCAACACTTTACGGGGGAAGCTTTTCTTATACAGAAAACACCTTTAAGTCTAGTATCTCCTTTCTCCAACTATTTTCAATACCTGAGGCACTGTTACTTGGTGCTCACAAATTAAATGGTTGCTTGTTTTTTTGAGAAGAGAGTTTCTAGTTACCACCTGGGGATACTCAGAAATCTTCTTGGGCAGAGCTGATTTTGTTGCTGGCAGGATATTTCTTTTATCCTTATTTAATCTAATATTTACTGATTTCCAGGGAGATGTACTGTTTAAAAAGTGAGGCTTTGGTTTTATGTGTAAATAAAATGAAGGGTTGAGGCCTGAGTCTGGGCAAAATCTTGCTGCTTTTGTCTTAGTGAGAGGGTATGTTGGGAGAATCATTTCACCCCCAATGAACTTCAGCTTCCCTAACTCCTCCAGAAACCTCTTAGGCGTGACCTTTTTTTTTTTTTTTTTTGCGGTACGCGGGCCTCTCACTGTTGTGGCCTCTCCCGTTGCGGAGCACAGGCTCCGGATGCGCAGGCTCAGCGGCCATGGCTCACGGGCCCAGGCGCTCCGCAGCACGTGGGATCCCCGCGGACCGGGGCACGAACCCATGTCCCCTGCATCGGCAGGCGGACTCTCAACCACTGCGCCACCAGGGAAGCCCAAGTGTGACCTTTTGACACTAGCCACAGAAGCTTTAATGTAACGACCCACCATCAATAGAGAGCAAATAGAGTGCTGTAGAGAGTCATTTATCTCTGTGTCTGCTCTCCCCAAGGACTCTACTGACTTGACTTTGAGAGTCTGTTATATCCCAACCAGAAAGCCTCTAGTAGAATCACATAACACATTTTTACCTCCCCCCCTTTTTTTAATTGCTGAAAGTGGACTCAAACCAAAGTTCATCCAGCTGCTTTCTTGCCTAAAAATGAAGTGTTTTGCTAGCTGAATGGAGCCTGTCAGTTTTCAAGTTGATTCATCATTTTACAAAGTTAATAGACCCATGTGTGATGTTTTTGATGTTCCTCTGGGCAGTAAGAAGGGCCAGCCCCAGCTTCATGCAGTAACCATGGCCATGGGTCACATGCGCTGCCCTCACGGGCTGTGGCATAGTTTCTTCAGCGTCGGTCTTGTTGCATCCTGTTGTGTCAAGATAGCGCTCCTGTTTCCTGGCCAGTTTCTGCAGTAGCCTCAGCGGTTGAGGGCCACTCAGTTGGCCAACACAGTTCACGCTCTGGGCAGCATAGCCTTGCCGTAGAAACCCTCCTCCCTTCTACAGAAGCTGCCTAGGGCTCAGCGGAGTGCCAGGTCATCTTCCCTATTCTAGAGTGGCCCTCAGGTGGGGAAGATGAGGAGAGCAAGATTCTCAATGAACTGTGGGATTTATTTGTTCTTAACTTACAAGGAGTTCAGAACCTGTCAGGAGTTCTTTATTGAACTTCTGGCTTTTTTTCTCCCTTTTGGTTGCTTCAGGCCCATTTGTCTCCTGCCCATGGGTGTTAAGAATTTCTTCCTTGGGCTTCCCTGGTGGCGCAGTGGTTGAGAGTCTGCCTGCCGATGCAGGGGACACGGGTTCGTGCCCCGGTCCGGGAAGATCCCACGTACCGCGGAGCGGCTGGGCCCGTGAGCCGTGGCCGCTGAGCCTGCGCTCCGCAACGGGAGAGGCCGCAACAGTGAGAGGCCCGCGTACCGCAAAAAAAAGAAAAAAAAGAATTTCTTCCTTGGGTGTGTTTGTGATCAGGGACTCATACCTCATCTCAGTGCTGCTGGGCAGTATTGAAGGTGGGAGGGGGCTGGGTCTCCCATGACATGAATATTTCATGAGGAGTAGTGAGATGGGGAGCTGGAGACAAGCCTTCTTGGTTTGATTGTGGGTTTCTTTTGACTCCTGGGTCCTGGCTTAGGGGTTCCTAGCTTGCCCTGAGACTGCAGTTTCTCCTGTCCTCAGACAGGCCTCATTTTTCCTGAAGACCAAAGAACCTGAATCTGTTGTCAGAAGGTCTGTGGAGAAGTCTGGCTGTTGCTACCCAACAGGAGACTAATTTCAGCCCTAAGATGAATCAAGTAATTATCTCATGTATCTGAGGACTTGGGAGGGGTGCAGTGCAATGGAATGGTGTCACAAGCCACCTATACAAGCTGTCCTCAGGGTGGCTCGCTTCCTTCTAGGAACTCATCCTGTAGGGATATGTGAGCAGACAGTCATCTGAAGGGATAAAAGAGTAATCCCTTCCCTGCTTCCCTCTGGGGTTGTTCAAGAGTTGGGGAATTGCTAAGAGTGGACATTTCATTCCTAGGCTCCTGGACTAGTGGTTCACGATGTTCTTTATGCATCCTTGTTTGGAAGGCCTTCTCCCACATGTACAACAAATTTTTATTTATTTATTTTATTTTGGGCTGTGTTGGGCCTTCGTTGATGTGCACGGGCTTCCTCTAGTTGTGGCGAGCAGGGGCTACTCTTCGTTGCGGTGCATGGGCTTCTTATTGCGGTGGCTTCTCTTGTTGCAGAGCATGGGCTCTAGGCTCCCGGGCTTCAGTAGTTGTGGCACGTGGGCTCAGTAGTTGTGGCTCGCGAGCTCTAGAGCGCAGGCTCAGTAGTTGTGGTACACGGGCTTAGTTGCTCCGCGGCATGTGGGATCTTCCCGGACCAGGGCTCGAACCCATGTCCCTGCATTGTCAGGCAGATTCTTAACCACTGTGCCACCAGGGAAGCCCATGTACAATAAATTTATAGGTAATTCTCAGTAGTCATGATTCTCTGTAGTCTACTTGTAACTCCACCATTTCTGCCTCATCCAAGAAAACAGAAATGAAGGCAAGTAAGAGTGATGCTATTGTAGAGGTTGCTTTCAAGCACCTAAATTTTTAACGTAAGTTCCATGTGAGTATCCAGTCTTCTTTAGTTACAGCAGTTTGGAACTCCCCCCATGACCATTCATGGTGCACCATTGTGATGGCTTGGGTGAGAACCCATGTTGTGACTGTGGGATCGCAAGTGCTTCACGCTTTGGCCTCATCCGCTGAATAGAATATATAAGTCTTAACCTTGTTAGGTGGTTGTGTTCGACTTTTGTTTCAGTCTGCATGTTAAAGCCCTAACATAAATTGTAAACATTTTAATCATCTCCACCCTCCCCTCCCCCCGTCTTTATTCAGTCAGTTTCTTTCCTGATGAACCAGAAAATATCTAACATAACTATTAAGTGTGTCTCCCCTACCAAGTTTACTTTACAAGGCCATAAAGCCTTTGTACAGGGAAAGACCACTGTAATCTTGCTAAATTTTCAGCACTAATATGTGTATTTCAGAATTTCATTTAGAAACCCCGAAGCAAAATGTGCTAGTTCACAAGTGACAGGTGGGTTCCACTGTCTGGCTGAAATGTGCATTCACCTTCCAATTTACTGTGTTTACCTGGCAAATGGATCCCTTGGGAGTCTGACCTCTCATCTGGGGTGGTATTGAAAGGAAAGTGGTGATTTTTCTTTGTTTGTGGGATCATTTTCACTCAAGGCAATTCAGTTAGACATTCTATTCTGGATTAATCCAGACTAACAAAGGGCACATTCTGGAGTTTTTAGATTCTGAAGAGTATATATTCCCGCCCCCCATATATGCAGTGGCTACTGAACTGACCTTGAATTTTATAAGGGTTTCTTCTAAGGGTAGCTGGAAGTCGGGGACAAAAACAAAACTAATTCTTGGTTTTATTCTGTATTACTCAGGCGTGGTAGGAAAGGTTGACAATGAATACAATTGGGGCAGGGCCACTTTGCTTTCTGCCCTTGTTCAAAACAGGGGATACCTTGTTAACTGTTTTCCTCCACAGGGAATAAATTGGGTCTAGTAAGATTCTTATCAAGAGCCAGAGGCTTTAAACAATGATTTCTTCAACTGTAGACAATAGTAGTGTAAGCCAAAACCATGCAGTTTAAGTGAGGACCTGAGAGAAAAGTTAAAGCCAATTGCTTCATTCAGCGGAGAATGGACAAGCAAACCAAGCCCTTGTGTCGGACTGTGAGGGTAGGAGGATGAGTGGTCATTATTTAAAAACAAAAACAGAAACACAAAGAACCCCCAAACTGATTTTACTGCCCTCCATAAAATCAATCTTCTTCCAGAAGTGCGAAACTGACTTGTGTCCCCCTTATTTCCATTTTCATATATGCATAACTTTGCGGTTGAACTTCATAAATTATTCATTTACATTGTATAGAGTAAAGATTTCATTCTGGCGCAAACTTCTTAATGACTGAGAGAAGTTTTTCTAAGAGCTTTTGTAGTTGAAATGCACCTATTTTCCAATTACTCGCCCGTTACATTTTTTGTTCTAGTCCTTGACAAAGTAAGCAATTTCATTACTGATGCCATTTGTTTCCATCAAATAATATGACATCATCAGGATAGGTTTTTTATTAATGGAATTCCAGTGTTTCCCTTTATATTTCTTGAGTATTATTAGATCATCTCTGGCTATTCTCAGAGATGAAACACTCATTCAAGAAGCAACTATAAATCACTTGAAAGTGATATAAAGAAGCCCCTTCAAAGCTAATAAGATGTTTTCATTCTAACACAGATTCAGCTTTCAGACTTTCAGCCTTTGCTGTTCTGCTAAGTCCTCCTGTCTTGGCCCCAGAGGAAGTTCCCTTGGAGTCTAGCCCTCATTCTCACCTCCTTGCAGGTCAACAATTTCTAGTATTTATTTTCCAACTAGAAAATAAAATCGACAACACATCAAAAGTGAACAAGTTAATTTTAATGATAATAGTAACATTTTCCAACTATACCATTAAGTATTTTTCAAATAGGAGAGCAGTATTCACTATCTGTTGAGAGCAACTCTGATAAGCAGGATACCACAAGCAGATGTATGAAAGAATCCCTTTCCTTTAAGGACTTTAAAATCCAGTGAAACAAAACCAGTCCCCAACCTTGGTAGAAGAGGCTTAAGTCTCAGATTTCTTGAAATTCAGCATTTCTTCACACTGGCGGTACTGAAGGCTGTTTGGCACCGTAGCGGGACTCATCTAAATGTGTGTGCACTTAAAAGTCATACATCGATTCTTGTTATCCCCAACACTTACTTGTAGCTCTTAACTGCTTTTAAAGATAAAGGAACTGATTTGCATTCTAGTCATGACAGCCCTGCAACTGAGCAGCTTGTCCCTGGGTTCAGAATAGAGAGATTGGGAGCGGGGCTGTCAGGCCCCCTTTCATCGCCCCGTTGCCTTCCTTCACATGCGGGAGAGGGGGAGATGAAGTCCTAAGAAGCGTGTCGCTGCAGAAACAGTAGCCAGCCTTGCTGGGTGCACTTAGCTTCCCTGCCCAGAGCACGGGCTTTATCAGTATTTAGGATTGTTAGTTAACTATGAGATAGATGCTGTGTTTTTAAAAGTCCTAAGGTTTCCATCGTAAGTATCTCCTAAACGGATCCTGTTTTTCTGCAGAGACTTCCTGTGCTTACTTAAGTGCGCTGCTCTTGTAAAATGGACACCAGGGCTCAGTGTGCTGCGGGAGCTTTGTTGCTTTAATAAATTTCTCTTCTCTCTGGGCTTGCAGGACTTTCCCTTTTACAAAAAAAAAAAAAATCTGCTTAAGGCTGCTGAGATCAGTTCAGCAACCTCTGCTGGGAAAGAATAGCCCCGTGTGCGCCCCCCGTAATCGCTTTAATTAGCCGAACATTCTGAGGGGCACAAAGGTCTGCGCCGGAGCAGATGGCTGGTGGGTCTGCGGCTGGGCTCTTGTGGGAAGGGGCTGCACCAGACCCGCAGTCTGCAGATGCTGGCCCGGCCTCGGGGCTGGAAGCCCCGGGATCCAAGAGGCTCGGGCCATCTGTTCCACCGTCCAGTGAAGCAGGTGTCCCTCCAAAGAAAGCATTCCTGAAAGCAGTGCAGCCCACAGGTGCAGGGCACCCTTGTCCAGCTGTAGGACAGCCCGAGAGTTGACCACAGTGGCCAGCGTTACTGAGACGCGCAGCCCACGGCGGCGGTGTGTGGCACTCCCTTTGTCAGCCTACCTGGCGGTGCTGGGCACTTCTTTCTGCAGCAGCCTTTTTAGGACCGGGCAACCTCTGACCGTCTCCCCTCTGTCCGCTCTCACGGGGCCTGTTGGCCAGCACACATAGCATGGTGGGCCCTGACAGATGTGGCCACCCAGGGGACACTGTCCACAGTGCGGAGGGCCCCAGGGGAGGCCCTGCTCCTACGTTGAATCAACAGTTGATTGCTTCATCAGAACTAACACACTCAAAGCTGGAGTTTCTGCAGAGTTTCTTCTGGGTTTGTTCTTAAAGCTGGCACTGGTCTGTCTGCTGTTTCTTTCCTCTGCCCTTGTCCTAGTGTTGAACACCCAGGTAGTAGGAATAGTAATTATAAAATTTATTTACTTAACAGACAGCACTTAATTCGCAGCAGGCACTGTTTCAAGTGCTTTCCAAATACTAGCACACCCTCGTAGGTAGGTATTATTCACTTACCCCCGAGGAAACTGAGGCACACAGGGATTAAGTAACTTGCCCAAGCTTGCACAGCCAGTAAGTGAAGAGTCCGGCTCTGGAGTCTAAACCCTTAACCACGTCATTGTTCTGGCTGAAATAATAACAAGAGCTAACATTTCCTAAGAGCCAGGCATATGCCTCCGTGTCCCTATCAGACGGGTCACTCCCACTTTGCAGATGAAGTAAGGTGTCGAGGGGTCACATAAAGTGGCAGGGCCAGACTTAACCCCAGCAGTCTCCCCCGGCTACCATTTTGCCTCCAGAGTCAGGAATTGCTGAATGATTTTTAAAAACTTATTCATATCCATTCTTTCTCCAGTGAGAGGCTACATAAGATTTCAAAGGAAGAAGTTGAAACTCCTTTTACTCTCCTTTTATGAATAGTATGGAGAACACATCCCAGCAATTGCCACCCCCTTCCTCTCCCACTTTTCCAGAGATGTTCGTGATCACCCCCCTTCCAGTACTCATGGCTGATCTGTGTCTAGAGGCCACCTGCCAGGCTTTCACTGTGCTGGGTAAACCCTCAGCAATTAAAAGACCTTGTTCCAGAGTGATGCCTCCTTTTATTGGTGGTGTTCCAGTAGCCAAATGATCAAATCCCCCCCCGCCCCCCCCAACCTTCTAACCTGCCTTCCCTTCCCTCTCCCCCTGCTTTTTAATTGGAACTACTGGCCCCAGGCAGTGAGAATGAAAATAAAAGAGCTGTGAGTGAATTGAATCTGCTCCCACCCACCCCCTATCCCACCGAAAATGCAATTTAATAACAAACATTCAGCCACCATGTGCTTACCCCTTCTTAAAGGAATAGGCCCTTGGGGGAGATGGGGAAGAAGCATAGCAAAACATCTGGGTGGCAAACTCAATCTCCGGTTGAAGTGGTCTTGGAATGAAAATGTAGCCCTTAGCATAAGCTTGCTTCTCCTTCTAGCAGGGCTGGTCTTAGCTGGATCTAGGCTTCTTACACAGGGCCATGGAGAAATGCTTGGGAAATCGTTACCCTTGGAGATGTTAAAATAAGTTATCCCTTACCTTGCCACTACTTGCCCTAAGAGTTCGTGTGAAATCACTTAAACTGCTGTACCTGACGCCATTGGGTTAGGCTGTCTGAAGAATGCCTCTTTGGATGGCTGTGGTCACAGTCCCTGAGGCAGATCTCAGACGAGTGTCCTTGATCTTCCCACACTCTGCTAAGTTTAGGAGGCATTGGCACAGAGCAGCTTTCACCCTCCTGAAAGTGCCTGGACCTCCCACCAAGCATGGTCTCTCCATCACAGGTCACAGTACAGGAGGACGTGGCTGACTAGCAGAGTGGTACATACCAAGGGGACAGAAGTTTCCCTTTGTCCCCACCCCCAGGTCACAGGGAATTCATTTAGTGAGAATTCAGGGGCAGGTGGGCAAAAGAAATAGTGAAGTTGTACCTATTTATATGGTATAAACAACATTTATAACAGTAAAGGAAATAAAATGGTTTCCCATATTCCCTCAACCAAGTATATATATATATATTTATTGTCTCTGTTTCCTTCCAGTCTTTGTCTAATTGTATAAATATTTTTTTCCATCATAGTGTTGATGACATTTTTGTTGTGGTCTTTCATTTAACATTTCATGTTTTTCATGCTCCTACATTGTTTTATAATTATACTTTTATCGACTACTTTATGACGTATCATTATACTTTATGCCCCATTGTTGAATATTAAATTGTTTTCAGTACTGTACTTTTACAAAAAGTGCTAAATGTACATATTTATATATACACTTTTTTTCTTTCTTTGATTTTATTGCCATCAGAAATCATATGAAACTGGATCAAAGAGCATGAACATTTTCATGACTTTTGATACATAAAGCCATTTTCTTTACTAAAAGGGTAATATCCATTTACATTGTTACCAGTAACATAAACAGGCCTATTTTAAATCATAACCTTGTTGGTAATAGGAGTTATATTCTTAAATACTTTGCTAATTTAATGGGAACAAAAAGATTCCTTGGTTTTAATTTATACTTCTTTAATTGCTATTGAAATGAACCTTTCCCCATATCTGTTTAATTGTGTTGCCTCTTATGTGAATTGTCTGTCTGTATTCTTTGCATATCTGCTGGATACTTGGCACTTTTCTTACAAATTTATATAAATAACTGGTACTCCCCAGCGTCACTCAAATTAATGCTTTAAGTTTGAACATGGTAATGAAAAAAACCTGCAAATATAAACTTAATATATACTACATAAACATGTGTCCAAGAAAAATAATATCAAAATTTATAGTGCTTATTAGGTGCCAGGCACAATTCTAAACATTTTACCCAGCTCTGTGAAATATGTACTGCTTTATTCCTATTTTATAGATGGAGAAGCTGAGGCAAAAGAGGTTAAGAAACTTATCCAAGCTTAACCCAGTAAGTAAGCCAGGATTCAGAGCCAGGCAGTCTGGCTTCCACCCTCGATTTCTTACTAGTTAGAGGTGAGAATCAGGGCAAGAGGGCATCCGGGAAGAGTGGATCAGATGAGGCACCCAGTTGCATAAACTCATGAGATGTTGGAAACAGTATATTGGAGCCTCTTGCTCCTTTGAACTAATTAATTGCTCACTAGTTTCAAATGAATCAAGAAGTAGGTGAGCAAATATAAGAAATAAACTTTTCTGTAGCAATATAACCTTGTTGCTTTCTTACCAAGGATTTTTTGAAGGTATGTGTTTGCATTTTTCCAGCTGTGTATCCCAGCAGGGACTTGTCCAGTGATGCATATTCTCCTGCCATTTCTCATGTCAGCTTGTGCTGTTAAAAATCATCCCCTACTAGTAATTTGGTAGGTTTTATCTTGATGGTTCTTAGATGATAGAAACCTATTTTTTTTGTTTTCTTTAAAACTTTATTATTTTTTTTTAATTGAAGCATAGTTGACCTACAATGCTGTGCTGATCTCTGCTGTACAGCAAAGTGACTCAGTTATACACATACATTCTTTTTTTAACATTCTTTTCCATTATGGTTTATCACAGGATATTAAATATAGTTCCCTGTGTTATACAGTAGGACCTTGTTGTTTATCCATCCTATATATAATAGTTTACATCTGCTAATCCCAAACTCCCAATCCTTCCCTCCCCCTTTCTTATGGCCGAGTAGTATTCCATTGTATATATGTACCACATCTTCTTTATCCATTCATCTGTCAATGGACATTTTGGTTGTTTTCATGTTTTGGCTATTGTGAATAGTGCTGCTATGAACATAAGGGTGCATGTACCTTTTTGAATTATAGTTTTGTCTGGGTATATGCCCAGGAGTGGGATTGCTGGATCATATAGTAATTCTATTTTTAGTTTTCTGAGGAACCTCCACACTGTTTTCCATAGTGGCTGCACCAGCTTACATTCCCACCAATAGTGTAGGAGTGTTCTCTTTTCTCCACACTCTCTCTAGCATTTGTTATGTGTAGACTTTTTAATGATGGCCATTCTGACTGGTGTGAGGTGGTCATTGTAGTTTTGATTTCCATTTCTCTAATAATTAGTGATGGTGTGCATCTTTTCATGTGTCTACTGGCCATCTGCATGTCTTCTTTGGAGAAATGTCTATTAAGGTCTTCAGCCCATTTTTCAATTGGGTTGTTTTTCTGTTGTTGAGTTGTATGAGCTGTTTGTATATCTTGGAGATTAAGCCCTTGTCTGTTGCATCATTTGCAAATATTTTCTCTCATTCCATAGGTTGTCTTTTCATTTTTGTTTTTGTTTTCGTTGTTGTTTTTATGGTTTCCTTTGCTGTGCAAAAGCCTGTACGTTTGATTAGGTCCCATTTGTTTATTTTTGTTTTCGTTTCTATTGCCCTGGGAGACTGACCTAAGAAAACATTGGTACAATTTATGTCAGAGAATATTTTGCCTATGCTCTCTTCTAGGAGTTTTATGGTGTCATGTTTTATGTTTAACTCTTTAAGCCATTTTCAGTTTATTTTTGTGGATGGTTTGAGGGTGTGTTCTAATTTCATTGATTTACATGTAGCTGTCCAACTTTCCCAACACCACTATTTTATTTGTGTTAGGTGGACTGACCGAATGGATTTCATTTTAGGGTGTTTCCAACTTATATATTGAATACTGAATTTTCACCATTTTGGGTGCCAAAGTAGTACGAGCATTTCAGTCATTTGCTCTGTTGGGTGAGGAAATAAATGTGGAGGGACAGACAGGATGCTTTTATTAGTGGGGTTTTATTGACTTAAACTTTAAAAATAAAAACAGGAGGGAACCTTCAAGATGGTGGAGGAGTAAGACGTGGAGATCACCTTCCTTCCCACAAATACATCATAAATACATCTACACATGGAACAACTCCTACAGAACACCTACTGAATGCTGGCAGAAGACCTCAGACTTCCCCAAAGGCAGGAAACTCCCCACATACCTGGCCAAGTGGCTGACAGAGTCTTGGTGCTCCGGCTGGGTGTCAGGCCTGAGCCTCTGAGGTGGGAGAGCCGAGTTCAGGACATTGGTCCACCAGAGGCCTCCCAGCCCCATGTAATACCAAACAGCAAAAGCTCTCCCAGAGATCTCCATCTCAACGCTAAGACCCAGCTCCACACAACAACCAGCAAGCTCCAGTGCTGGACACCCTATGCCAAACAATAGCAAGACAGGAACACAACCCAGCCCATTAGCAGAGAGGCTGCCTAAAATCATAATAAATTCACAGATCCCCCAAAACACACCACCGGAGGCGGTCCTGCCCACCAGAAATACAAGATCCAGCCTCATCTACCAGAACACAGGCATCAGTTCCCTCCACCAGAAAGCCTACACAACACACTGAACCAGCCTTACCCACTGGGGGCAGACACCAAAAACAACAGGAACTACGAACCTGCAGCCTGTGAAAAGGACACCCCAAACACAGGAAGTTAAGCAAAATGAGAAGACAGAGAAATACACACCAGATGAAGGAGCAGGGTAAGAACCCACCAGACCAAACAAATGAAGAGGAAATAGGTAGCCTACCTGAAAAAGAATTCAGAATAATGATAGTAAAGATGATCCAAAATCTTGGAAATGGAATGGAAAAAATACAAGAAACGTTTAACAAGGACCTAGAAAAACTAAAGAGCAAACAAACAATGATGAACAACACAATAAATGAAATTTAAAATTCTCTGGGAGGAATCAATAGCAGAATAACTGAGGCAAAAGAATGGATAAGTGACCTAGAAGATAAAATAGTGGAAATAACTACCACAGAGCAGAATAAAGAAAAAAGAATGAAAACAATTGAGGACAGTCTCAGAGACCTCTGGGACAACATTAAACGCATCAACATTCAAATTATAGGGGTCCCAGAAGAAGAAGAGAAAAGAAAAGGGACTGAGAAAATATTTGAAGAGATTATAGTTGAAAACTTCCCTAATATGGGAAAGGAAATAGTTAATCAAGTCCAGGAAGCACAGAGAGTCCCATACAGGATAAATCTAAGGAGAAACACGCCAAGACACATATTAATCAAACTATCAAAAATTAAATACAAAGGAAAAATATTAAAAGCAGCAAGGGAAAAGCAACAAATAACATACAAAGGAATCCTCATAAGGTTAACAACTGATCTTTCAGCAGAAACTGCAAGCCAGAAAGGAGTGGCAGGACATACTTAAAGTGATGAAAGGGAAGAATCTACAACCAAGATTACTCTACCCAGCAAGGATCTCATTCAGATTCAACGGAGAAATTAAAACCTTTACAGACAAGCAAAAGCTAAGAGAACTCAGCACCATGAAACCAGCTTTAGAACAAATGCTAAAGGAACTTCTCTAGGCAGGAAACACAAGAGAAGGAAAAGACCTACAATAACAAACCCAAAACAATTAAGAAAATGGTAATAGGAACATACATATGAATAACTACCTTGAATGTAAATGGATAAATGCTCCAACCGAAAGACATAGACTGGCTGAATGGATACAAAAACAAGACCCGTGTATATGCTGTCTACAAGAAACCCACTTCAGACCTAGGGACACATACAGACTGAAAGTGAGGGGATGGAAAAAGATATCCCATGTAAATGGGAATCAAGAGAAAGCTGGAGTAGCAATTCTCATATCAGACATAATAGACTTTAAAATAAAGACTATTACAGGAGACAAAGGACACTACATAATGACCAAGGGATCAATCAATCCAAGAAGAAGATATAACAATTGTAAATATTTATGCACCCAACATAGGAGCACCGCAATTTATAAGGCAAATGCTAACAGCCATAAAAGGGGAAATTGACAGGAACACAATCATAGTAGGGGACTTTAACACCCCACTTTCACCATTTCATCCAAATGAAAATAAATAAGGAAACACAAGCTTTAAATGACACATTAAACAAGATGGACTTAATTGATATTTATAGGACATTCCATCGAAAAACAACAGAATACACTTTCTTCTCAAGTGCTCATGGAACATTCTCCAGGATAGATCATATCTTGGGTCACAAATCAAGCCTTGGTAAATTTAAGAAAATTGAAATCGTATGAAGTATCTTTTCCAACCACAACACTGTGAGACTCGATATCAATTACAGGAAAAAAACTGTAAAAAATACAAACACATGGAGGCTAAACAATACACTACTTAATAACCAAGTGATCACTGAAGAAATCAAAGAGGAAATCAAAAAATACCTAGAAACAAATGACAATGGAGACACGACAACCCAAAACCTATGGGATGCAGCAAAAACAGTTCTAAGAGGGAAGTTTATAGCAATACAGTCCTATCTCAAGAAACAAGAAACGTCTCAAATAAATGGCCTGACTTTAAACCTAAAGCAATTAGAGAAAGAAGAACAAAAGAAAACCCAGAGTTACCAGAAGGAAAGAAATCATAAAGATCAGATTAGAAATAAATGAAAAAGAAACGAAAAAACAATAGCAAAGATCAGTAAAACTAAAAGCTAGTTCTTTAAGAAGATAAACAAAATTGATAAACCATTAGCCAGACTCATTAAGAAAAAAAAGGGTGAAGACTCAAACCAATAGAATTAGAAATGAAAAAGAAGTAACACCTGACACTGCAGAAATACAAAAGATCATGAGAGATTACTACAAGCAACTGTATGCCAATAAAATGGACAACCTGGAAGAAATGGACAAATTCTTAGAAAAGCACAACCTTCCGAGACAGAACCAGGAAGAAATAGAAAATATAAACAGACCAATCAGAAGCACTGAAATTGAAACTGTGATAAAAAATCTTCCAACAAACAAAAATCCAGGGTCAGATGGGTTCACAGGCGCATTCTATCAAACATTTAGAGAAGAGCTAAAACCTATCCTTCTAAAACTCGTCCAAAATATAGCAGAGGGAGGAATACTCCCAAACTCATTCTACGAAGCCACCATCACCCTGATACCAAAACCAGACAAAGATGTCACAAAGAAAGAAAACTACAGGCCAGTATCACTGATGAACATAGATGCAAAAATCCTCAGCAAAATACTAGCAAACAGAATCCAACAGCACATTAAAAGGATCATACACCATGATCAAGTGAGGTTTATCCCAGGAATGCAGGATTCTTCAGTATATGCAAATCAATCAATGTGATACACCATATTAACAAATTGAAGGTGAAAAACAATATAATCATCTCAATAGATGCAGAAAAGCTTTTGACAAAATTCAACACCCATTTATGATAAAAACCCTCCAGAAAGTAGGCATAGAGGGAACTTACCTCAGCATAATAAAGGCCATATATGACAAACCCACAGCCAACATTGTTCTCAGTGGTGAAAAACTGAAACCATTTCCTCTAAGATCAGGAACAAGACAAGGTTGCCCACTCTCACCACTATTATTCAGCATAGTTTTGGAAATTTTAGCCCCAACAATCAGAGAAGAAAAAGAAATAAAAGGAATCCAGATTGGAAAAGAAGAAGTAAAACTGTCACTCTTTGCAGATGACATGATACTGTACATAGAGAATCCTAAAGATGCTACCAGAAAACTACTAGAGCTAATCAATGAGTGTGGTAGAGTTGCAGGATACAAAATTAATGCACAGAAATCTCTTGCATTTCTATACAGTAATGATGAAAAATCTGAAAGAGAAATTATTTACCATTGCAACAAACAGAATAAAATACCTAGGAATAAACCTACCTAAGGAGACAAAAGACCTGTATGCGCAAAACTATAAGACACTGAAGAAAGAAATTAAAGATGATACAAACAGATGGAGAGATATACCATGTTCTTGGATTGGAAGAATCAACATTGTGAAAATGACTATACTACCCAAAGCAATCTACAGATTCAGTGCAATTCCTATCAAACTACCAATGGCATTTTTCACAGAAGTAGAACAAAAAACTGCACAATTTGTATGGAAACACAGAAGACCCCAAATAGCCAAAGCAATCTTGAGAAAGAAAAACAGAGCTGGAGAAGTCAGACTCCCTGACTTCAGACTATACTACAAAGCTACCATAATCAAGACAGTATGGTACTGGCAAAAAAAAAAAAAGAAATACAGATCAGTGGAACAGGTTAGAAAGCCCAGAGATAAACCTACACACGTATGGTCACCTTATCTTTGATAAAGGAGGCAAGAATATACAATGGAGGAAAGACAGCCTCTTCAATAAGTGGTGCTGGGAAAACTGGACAGCTACATGTAAAAGAATGATATTAGAACACTCCCTAACACCATACACAAACAGTAAACTCAAAATGGATTAAAGACCTAAGTGTAAGGCCAGACACTATTAAACTCTTAAAGGAAAACATAGGCAGAACATTCTTTGATATAAATCACAGCAAGATCCTCCTAGAGAAATGGAAATAAAAACAAAGATAAACAAACGGGACGTAATGAGACTTAAAAGCTTTTGCACAGCAAGGAAACCATAAACAAGACGAAAAGACAGTCCTCAGAATGGGAGAAAATATTTGCAAATGAAGCAACTGACAAAGCATTAATCTCCAAAATATACAAGCAGCTCATGCAGCTCAATATCAAAAAAACAAACAACCTAATCCGAAAATGGGCAGAAGACCTAAACAGACATTTCTCCAAAGAAGATATACAGAATGCCAACAAACACATGAAAGGATGCTCAATATCACTTATCATTAGAGAAATGCAAATCAAAATTACAATGAGATATCACCTCACACCAGTCAGAATGGCCATCATCAAAAAATCTACAAACAGTAAATGCTGGAGAGGTTGTGGAGAAAAGGGAACCCTCTTGCACTGTTGGTGGGAATGTAAATTGATACAGCCACTATGGAGAACAGTATGGAGGTTCCTTAAGAAACTAAAAATAAAACTACTATATGACCCAGCAATCCCACTACTGGGCATATACTGTGAGAAAACCATAATCCAAAAAAGTCATGTACCACAATGTTCTTTGCAGCTCTATTTACAATAGCCAGGATATGGAAGCAACCTAAGTGTCCATCGATAGATGAATGGATAAAGAACATGTGGCACATATACACAATGGAATATTACTCACCCATAAAAAGAAATGAAATTGAGTTATTTGTAGTGTGGTGGAAGGACCTAGAGTTTGTCATACAGAATGAAGTGAGTCAGAAAGAGAAAAACAAATACTGTATGCTAACACGTATGTATGGAACCTAAAAAATAAATGGTTCTGAAGAACCTAGGGGCAGGACAGGAATAAAGATGCAGATGTAGAGAATGGAGTTGAGGACACGGGGAGGGGGAAGGGTGAGCTGGGACGAAGTGAGAGAGTAGCATTGACATATATACACTTCCAAATGTAAAACAGATAGCTAGTGGGAAGCAGCCACATAGCACGGGGAGATCAGCTCGGTGCTTTGTGACCACCTAGAGGGGTGGGATAGGGAGGGTGGGAGGGAGACACAAGAGGGAGGAGATATGGGGATATATGTATATGTATAGCTGATTCACTTTGTTATACAGCAGAAACTAACACACCATTGTAAAGCAATTATACTCCAATAAAAATGTTAAAAAATAAAAAAAGTAAAAACAATTGAATTCTGCCCAGAATCAATAGTAAGAAAATCTAGAGTGCTATTTCCTCCATTGCTCCCTCCCCACCCTCACACCTCATATCCATCCATCAGGGTTGAGATACGTCTTTATGGGGAAATGTAGCCTGATATAATTGTAATCACAAACAAGTAAAAAATCACACTGTGCACCAATTCACCTTCCATAGATATACCATGTATATTAGTGACTTTCAGTTGTAATCTGAATGAGTTGTAGTGAGCTAATATATTTTGAATTATAGCCTTTTTAATGTCTCTCTGTGGCAAGAATAATTTATCTCAGTGCTGTCAGTCTGGGGTTTCAGCTTAGTGTGGCAAAGTTTGGTGAACACTTTGAACTGGTGCTGTCTTCAGTATCTTTCTGAGTGAAATACAGAACTGTGAAATACAGAACTGTGAAGGCACTGAAGGGTCCCGAATCATGTGACTCCCTCAGATGATGATTTCAGAGCCAGAGAGTGATCGGGTCTTGGAGAACAGAATTAGTTCTAAAACGCACTCATCTTCTCTTGCCTCCTCTAGAACTGGAAGACGCAGCGCAGCGAGGAGTATGAAGCAGAAGGTAGGAATTGAGTGTGCGTGGGACCTGCCTGGGAAGGAGGGGCTGCCATTCACAGGGCGCTCTCCGCATCCCCTTCCTGCATCCCTTGCCTTCTTACTAACCACCTTGCCTGCTGGAGGCCAACTGAGAAATAACCTGAAGAACAACAGCAACAAAAAATTCATTCCCAGTTGAGAGCTCATAGTTTTAAATCCTTGCATTTAGCATCATGCAAGATGTGGCAACTAAGATGTAGAATTTCACTTATGGGTTAATTACTCTCTTACATAGACTTTCACATTAATCTATGAACAGTCCAAAACTAAATAGTTACCTATTAAAATGTATCCCTTGACAGGGCTTCCCTGGTGGCGCAGTGGTTAAGAATCCGCCTGCCAGTGCAGGGGGCACGGGTTCGAGCCCTGGTCCGGGAAAATCCCACATGCCGCGGAGCAACTAAGCCCGTGCGCCACGGCTACTGAGCCTGCGCTCTAGAGCCCGTGCTCCGCAACAAGAGAAGCCACTGCAGTGGGGAGCCTGCGCACCACAACCAAGAGTAGACCCCGCTCGCCACAACTAGAGAAAGCCCGCGCGCAGCAACGAAGACCCAACGCAGCCAAAATAAATAAATAAGTTTATGTTTAAAAAAATGTATCCCTTGGCAAGTTTCAGATGTATTTAAGATAGATCAAAACACGTTGATCTTCTGGCCAGCAGATGGCACTGTGGTTCAGCTGACGGAACCTCAGCCCACTTCACAGCCTACCCTGGATTAACTGTACTTAAGTGTAATTACACGTTCTCTAGGTTTCCAACCTGTGAAGACACAGCGGTGATGGGCTTAATGGCTTTGATTAATAGTAGGGGTAGCACTAAATGCTCTTCTCAACTCTCTGAGGTTCTTCCAGGCACACACAATCTTGTCAGTAATTAGCTCATGTTTAAGTAATGACTTTACAGAATCTCTAATATGGAAGTAAATTTTAACTAGAAGTGAGAACTTTTAATAGAGGATAAATAAATTTTTATTTTTAAATAAGTAGTTTGATCCTTAAATCTTCAAATAGAGCTTATCCTTAATATACCAGTAATTAATAGCTTGCCCTGGCAAACATTTATTCTTTCAAGTTGGAATCCTTATAGGTCAGAATATTTGTATGTGTAAAGATTTGGAAACAGGCTAATCTCGCCTTTTATAATCATGTTATGATATTTATCATGAAATTATTTCCTTCGCAGTAGAAGCAGAGCTTAGACTAGAAAGAAAGTGGAGATAATAAAGTCTGGTAGCTATAGCTGAGGTAGGGCATATAAAGCTCCTTAGAATGGCTCTCAACCAGCCTTCCTTCCGATCACACCAAAGCCTAAGCCTGTGCATATTTTCCTTTGGAATAAAATGAGCCTAGAACCTTGGCATTACTGCACAGGAGATGGTATTTCTTACATAGGTATGGCTGCCAATGAACAAAAAAGTGTCTGTTGGCCCTAGTTGCAGCCTAAGAACCAGTGGTTCCACTTCATTTGAACTTCAGGATCAAATCAAATCAACATCTGTAGTCTCTTTATTATAGCATTTATTTTCAAAAAGCACATTTTTCTTTGAGAATAGGCTCTCAGTTCCTTTAGGGACAACACACTGTATGCTTTTATTTTAGGCCAGTTAAGATTTTGGAACCCAGATGATTTGAATGCCTCACAAAGTGGGCCTTCCCCTCCCCAAGACTGGATAGAAGAGAAACTGCAGGAGGTTTGTGAAGATTTGGGGATCACCCGTGATGGTCACCTAAACCGGAAGAAGCTGATCTCCATCTGTGAGCAGTATGGTTTGCAGAATGTCGATGGAGAGGTAAGCCTTGCATCATATTTTTATTCAGGAATAGTAATCATGATAAAAGCTAAACTGGCCACAGGCTAGGAATAGCCATATTTCGGTTTCCTGCAGCATGTTACAGAGACTCCATTCTCTTTTTTTCCTGGGAAGTCAGCCATGAAGATCCTGTCTCTGAGGACCTCATGTTGTATTGTGGAAAAGAAAAACTGACAATAGCTGACACTTACTGAACCCGTACTGTGTGCCCCTCACTGTGCTAAGCACATTACCCCACATTACTATCAGACACCAGTTCAGTGTAGCATGATGTCAATCTATGTGTAGATGTGGCATTCACGGAGCAAAATGTGGGAAAGGTGTCGAGGAAGGACGAAGAGGGGAGTTCAGGAGATTTGAGTTGGAATATTTTGAAGGCCAGGCTAATAAGTTTAGTTTGTTGGAGAGAAGATCTCAGTATCACCCCTGGGTTCTTAAGCAGATTAAGTAATAGTACGTAGGAAAAACTTACTTAATGAGGGTGGTCTGAACTTCTTTTATGGGGTATAGTGGTGTAAAGAGAGCCTTAGATTAGGAGACCAGCCAGGAGCCATCACAATAATCTGGTCATGAGGAAAGGGAAAAGGGTAGGTTGGTGGTTTTGAAAATGTACAACAGAAGAGTCCTGAAGGAGCCCCCGGAAGACTCTTGCTCGGTAAAATTCTGAACTTCACGTTTTCTAAAAAATTAAGAGGGGTGGCAGGACTGGGTGCGTGAACAGCCATGAAACATAAGAATGTAATTAATTCCAAGATATGTCTTTCAAAGAGCTGAAAATAAGGATTGGAGGGACTTAGAGGTTAGGGCTACAGTTGTAGCTTTGGGAAACTTTGATTATAATGATATTTGAAACCATGTTATCTGCTTGCTCAGAGGATAAGTGGTATTATTTTCCTAAACCAGAAAGAGGTTTATTATCAAAAGCTTCCAAGTAGTGTAGCTTGCAGAAAAGTTCTTTCCCCGCCTTCTCCCTTGTGTATGTGACCATTGCACACCCTCTGACTACATTTCAATGGCTCAGTCGTCATTTATTTTTCAGGGATGGCTGTTGAGTCATAAAATTAAATTCATCCTCCTAAATTATAAACCAGCGCAGTATGCAGAACCTTGGGTTGTTCTGCCAAGAAATATTGCACAAACTTGGATTATTTATCTAAGAACGAATCTTGGAATAAACTTAGCTATTTGTGGGGAGTTGCATTTTCTTCTGTGGTGGAGACTCCAGAACCCAGGAAAAGAAGCAGCACATTTATTTTCTTCTGATGTGAGGATGAGTAAAGGATTGCTAATTGAACGTAGCTTTTACTTAGTGTTTTTCCTCCCCACCAAAATCATGAAACACTATAGTACTTTGTATTACTAGCTCTAGACCACAGCGGAGCTGAAAGTTCAAGATGATCTCATCAGCATACAACTTGGAATCCTAGAATTTTACGACTGAAAGCAATTTTAGATCTAGTCACCCCTCATTTTATAGATAAAGAAAGAGATCACTGCTGCCTGTTGCCATCATCACGAAGGGAAACTAGATTCACTGTCTTAAGGCTAAAACTAGTGCCCTGCTTTCCAGAAGCAAGGACGACTGTAGGGCAGGGATGGCAAACTGTCACCCTAGCTGCCAAATGTGACCTAAGGGCTACGTCGCCTACCCAATGTTTAAAAATTGAATTTTTTGCTATACTTTTTAAAATCAGGAGATTTTTCTAAAAATCAGAAGATTTGGCTCCATTTTGCTGGCAGTGAGAAGCAGCTAGCCCCTTTGGACAGGGCATGCACTCGTGTTCCGTTCGCTGGTTTAAAAGGCACCACTTCCTAATGTCTCAAGACCATCCTGCCTCATTTATTTACATCACCTTCCTGGCCCCTCGAGGTATTTGTGATCCCTATTCTAGTGCATTATTTCCCAACTTACACATTGGGAAATCAACCATCCAAAGACCTGGCTGGTGATGGGGAGTAAGAATGTCCTCAGGGTTCTAGATTCAGCTCCTGCACAGACTGCAGGCGGTGCCCTAGTTGCCCACTGACTTGCATTCTTGTCAGCCCAGCCCTGCCCATCCACCCTCTTCTGAATCCACATCCCTTTATTCACTGCTTGTCCACTCCCCCACGTACAGTAACTGGCGGGATTTACTTACTCCACCACTTCAGGTGGATCAGGTGATGGGTGTTTAGGCAGTCAGGAAGCTGTGCATTGATTTGGCCAAGGTCACAGGGCCAACCCACGTGGAGCTAAGGTTAGAGCCAAATATGCTGATTCACTTCAGTCAGCACACTTGGATTTTACTGTGACTTACGGTTTGACAGTCCTGAAAGCCTAGTCCTCTAAGAAAGTGTTCTTTTGGTTGATAAGAACCAGACGGAGAAGCTAAGGGAGCTTGGCAACTTCAGAATTTTGCCCCAACTACCTTTCCATCTGTTTCATCATATGCTCCTCTATTAGGAACTGTTGCTTCTTCCCAAGATTTCCACTCTTTAGAATGATTTTCTTGTTTCAGAGTCCTCTCCAGAGGAAGTGGTATAAAAACAAGAATAGAGACAGATGTTTCCTATTGGGTATGAATTGGAAAAAGAAGCATTGGATAAAAGAAGTGCCTCAGGCACTTAGATGAAGGATAAAATCAACAATTATGAGATGACAGGAGTCCTAGCCATAGTCCGGACTTAAGAAGTGAATATTGAAAATTTGAGGATTTGTTACAAAGAGGCCTTTGTGAGAATGGAACCAGGTGTAGGCTCAAATGCAACAAGAGTAAGTTTGTTGCTTGTTCTAGTCCTCGCTACTCAGCAAACTGGGCATCACCTTGTTAGAAATGCAGAATCTTAGGCCCTACCCCCAGATTTAACTACATCAGAGTCTGCATTTTAACAGGATTCTCAGGTGATTTCTATTTTGTACACTGGGGGCATGTCCTATAGAAAAATGTTAGCCCCCCAAATAAAGAGGAAGCCGACTGTGAGGGTGGAGGTCTTCGCCTTCCCTCCCTGTTTTGCGGTATCCACGATTCGTGCTGCTTATTCCCTTTTCCATTCCTCTGTCAAGCTGGGGAACAAACCATCTCCTAGGCAAGCCTCTAGAAGGGACTGTATGTGGTGAGGACTACTTGATTACTGTCACAGGGTGCAAAGCAGTCAGGCAAAAGTCCCTTCTCTTTACATCTCTTGGAGGGACCCTTCTATTGCATACACATGACATCCTTCCTATCCAGTCCTCACTTCTCCTGTGCTAAAGCATTAAAAGAAATAAAGACCCCAAACACGCAGTGCTGTTCCAAGTAATGTTCTAAATGCCAAGTCACGGGTTTCAGACCCCAACTGTTAGATCATTGCCATCTGTCCCAGACCCAATTCTGCCGTGCTGACGTACCAATTTCCAAAATTCAATATCAGCAAAATATCATGTGGAGTCACCGTAATATAACGGCTTAATGAACGTCTAACTATTTTCTGTTGTTACAACACTGGGACGCTATATCTTTATATTTTTAAGTAATTCTTTAATTCGCAAGAATAACGTGTAGTAACATTAAAGATTACCCGTTCTAACAGTGTGAGCAAAAGAGAAAACAGTTAAATGCTAAATTGCATAAAACTATGAAGGTGTTGAAAATGAATTTTATTTAGTTTATGTGAGGGGGAAGGACATATTACTAGAAAGGAAAAAAAATTCAGTCAAGTGAGAATAAAGGGACATGTTATATTTCTGGAGTCCTGGGATCAAGAGTGGTGCCAAGTTCTGTTGGCTGGAAGTGTACTCTGGGCCTTTGGGGTTTTTTGAGTGAAATAGTTAAAATATATGGTTGCCCTTTTCTAGATGCTTGAAGAAGTCTTCCATAATCTTGATCCTGATGGTACGATGAGTGTAGAAGATTTTTTCTACGGCTTGTTCAAAAATGGAAAATCCCTTACCCCATCAGCATCTACCCCATATAGACAATTGAAAAGGCACCTCTCCATGCAGGTAAGAAATAGGAAGTGGTTTCTTTGTGAGTAGAAGTTAAAATCCATTTGAATAATTTCTAATGAATTAATCTGCTGTCTAAAGAAAAATACTGAGGAGAAAGAGAGGCAAAAGAAGAGTAGTAAAGAAAGACTGAACCATTGGGGAAGGAAAAGCTGGGTTTGAGAAATGACCATAAATTACAGTAGGCAGACCACTAATTATGCCCCTTCTTGTTGGCTGTAGGTCAGAAGAAACCTGGTGTTAAGTAGAGGCACATTTCATCTGTATGAAGGAACTCTCGGCCAGGTCAACTGTTGATAAGCTTTGCATTCTAGGCTGACTTAGGAAAGGGAGATCAAAGGGGCTGCGTGACTTCTTATCCTAGCAGTATAAATTAGAGAGACACGCCTTCTGCTCCTTGTGGTCAGGACTGACCAGTTTTGGTCTTGACCAACACCATGTTGCAATGCCTGAGCTTGCTTAAGTCTCTTTCTTCTTCCAGTCTTTCGATGAGAGTGGACGACGGACCACAACCCCGTCTGCGATGACAAGTACCATTGGCTTTCGGGTCTTCTCCTGCCTGGACGATGGGATGGGCTATGCATCAGTGGAGAGAATACTTGACACCTGGCATGAAGAGGGCATTGAGAACAGCCAGGAGATCCTGAAGGTGTGGCAGCTAAAATGAGAGAAAAATGACGAATTGGGGCAGGGTTGAAAAATTCCATTTTTTTAAAACTGTGATTTGATTCGATTTCTCCTTAATGATTCTTCTATTCACAAGATCTCAGACGTAAGAGGTAACTTTTCCTACCCACTTCAACCAGGATTATCGATAACCTCTTTCCATGTTTTTATCCCCTAAATTATTGATAAGAAATTTCTTAGCTGATCTCTGGTTGGTAAAGATTAGAGTTTTACCGTGGTGTTTATTTACAGTGCCAGAGAGCAATTTTTTTAAACATGCAAATAATCATGTTATGTTTTTCTTAGAGAGAGCTTAGTTATGCTGTGGATTGAATATTGTTTCTAAGCAATCACTAAAGAAATGTAGCATCCAGCCTGGAGACTGTAAATTCAGCTTCACATTTTCTGCTTTCACAGGATAGAACTTGTGATTGTCTTGAACTTGTTCTGATTTCTAGGCCTTGGATTTCAGCCTTGATGGAAATGTTAATTTGACAGAACTGACGCTGGCTCTTGAAAATGAACTTTTGGTTACCAAGAACAGCATTCACCAGGCAGCTCTGGCCAGCTTTAAGGCTGAGATCCGGCATTTGCTGTGAGTTAAGCAGAAGGTTCACCTGCTCTATTCCCTTTCCTACTTGTCGAGCAAGTCATTCAGATGCCTGTGGCATACATTCTTCCATCCTGTACGCAGTTGTGGCTAATCGCCTATCATCTCACTTCTGTGAAAATGAGGTAGAGCTTAGATTTGCATGTAGTCTGTTGAAGAGGAATGTCTCTTCAATGTCTGTGTGGAATGTCTGTGTGTTTTTGAAGGGTTTTGGTTGTCTTGGTTTTGTGTTTGTATTGAAGCAAGCCAGATGAGAGCTTTTTGGGGTCTACTTGTTGCTTAGAAACAGTTTCCCTCATACTTGGTTTCTTTCTGATTCTAGGGAGCAAGTTGATCAAGTGGTCAGAGAAAAAGAGAAGCTACGGTCAGATCTGGAAAAAGCTGAGAAGCTCAAGTCTCTAATGGCCTCAGAGGTGGACGATCACCACGCAGCCATAGAGCGGCGGAATGAGTACAACCTCAGGTACGACTGGCTCGGCCAGGACCCTCCTTTCCCACCGCCCTGGCCCAGGGCAGTGGGGCTCAGCCTGCCTGCCCGCTTGGCCACACCTGGCCGGAGTGACTTAGGTGTGGCTAAGCCTCAAGGAAAGCAGGATTCACTAGACACTTTCTCAAGGAGCTTCCCATGTCTGTGACTCTGTGTTTCCATTTTTGGTGGATCCATGTAGGGACCTCTGAGGGATCTGATGGCAGCTTGTCAGTCTTTCCTCCTCACAGGAAACTGGATGAAGAGTACAAGGAACGAATAGCAGCCTTAAAGAATGAGCTTCGAAAGGAGAGAGAACAGATCCTACAACAGGTGGGCAAGCAGCGTTTGGAACTTGAGCAGGAAATTGAAAAGGCAAAAACAGAAGAGAATTACACCCGGGACCGCCTTGCCCTCTCTTTAAAGGTAATTATCCTATTGGTTGTACAGCCTGTGTCCCTGCTGGGAATACACATGGAAAACCACAGCTCTGTAAGAGGACAGGTCTGCACGGGGCTCATAAGTCTGCCCAGCTGGGTCATGACCGGACATGGTAGAGCCCCCACTGGGAGCTAGATTTCAGGGGTGTCTAGGCTTCTGGTTTGCCAACAGCGTATCTTGTTCTTACCCCCTGAAGTTGCACTGGGTCCTCAGAGCTGTTTGGCTCCTGGTTGATGCTCTGTTCCTTCCTTGCACTCCCCCTTCCTCATTCTTAGCAGATGACTTTATTTCCTGCCACACAGAGGCCATCAGCTTTGTTTCTTTGCTTCCAAATGTACCTTTTCCCTTATACATCCTCCTGTCCTTCCCTGTGCCTCTGTAGAGGAAGTGATCCTTCTCTTTATTGGACTCTGACACCAGATAATATGGTACAGTGTTATCTAGAGATAAAGGGTGGGCAGGGTAGGAGGGGGTCTGGCCTCAAGACTGCCTGGTCCCAATCTGGATACCACTACTTACAGAAAACCTTGATCAAGTTACTCAAACCTGTTTCTTAATGCACAAAAGAGGCACCATCGTAATACCTACCCCCATAGCATTGATTTGGAGATTAAATGAGTTGCTACATATTACAGTATCTAGAAGGTAATAAGTACCTATGGAATATTCACTACTGTTGAAGTTATAAAAGGTTCCTGAAACTCCACACATCAAAAACTGAGCTAATTCTCACTTCCTAACCATCAAACTGCTTCCTCTCTGGAATCTTCTCCCTAATCTACATCACCACCTGTGCTGAAAGTCATAGAAGCTAAAGTCCTCAGTCATCCTTGATTATCAGTTTCTGAGTCCCGTTGATGCTCTGAAATGCTTCTCAGATTTATCCCATCTCTCCATTTCCACAGCCTCTGAAGAGGTTCACAATTCATCACGATTTCTCAGCTGACCTACGTGCATCCTTTTTTCCATCTATCCAACCTCCATATTGTCACCGGAGTTACCTTACTTAAGAACACTTAAAATCATGCTGTTCCCTCTGTAAAAGTGCAACATGGCAGCACTGAAGGGCCCTGAAAGGGGGCTTGTCCTCATGCCTTTCTAACCTCAGATCCTGCCAGCAACCCCCAGGGCCATGCCCTCAACCCTGCTGCACCTGCCATCAGCTGTCTCAGTTCCTCAGTAAGCTTTTAGGCTCCTTCACTGCTTTCTCCAACACTGCAGGCCAAACTACTTTTTCATTCCCATTACACTTTTTTTTTTTTTCTTGCCAGAAGATAGCGTATTTTCTATCACATCATAGATAATTGTATCCATATCTGCCTCTCCGGTCACGGTCCCCATTGTGTGTTCCCTGTGGTCAGCAACAGAAGCTGATTGGTCAGTTTCCAGAGCATCAACACAGGCCCGATACACAGAAATTGCTCCTGATTGGTTGTTTTTTGTTTTTTGTTTTTTTTTTGCGGTACGCGGGTCTCTCACTGTTGTGGCCTCTCCCATTGCGGAGCACAGGCTCCGGACGCGCAGGCTCAGCGGCCATGGCTCACGGGCCCAGCCGCTCCGCAGCATGTGGGATCTTCCCGGACCGGGGCACGAACTCGTGTCCCCCGCATCGGCAGGCGGACTCTCAACCACTGCGCCACCAGGGAAGCCCTGCTCCTGATGGTTTTAACATCTAAATTTAGACACACTTTGGAAGATTAGAGTTGTAGAACTTGCATTTTGGGGGAAGTAGTATTTTTCAAAAACACTTCAGGCACATTCTTTTTCACTCCATGTTACTGTGTGAGGGTGTGAACAAGAATGTATTTAAGATATATTGGCTCTATATCCTTTTGGCAAAATATATTTTGAAAATAATGTTCTTCCAATTATCCTATAGCATTGGAATAGAAACTATGTCAAATGGCACATTTATTTTTTTGACAAATGTGGGTGGAAATCTTACAAGTGTTTTATATACAGAAAAACCCCACCTTTTGTGGACTTTGGTTGATATGTTATTTTATTATAATAATTCAAAATAAAAATTATGAAAAACCTGTATGTATAGTTTTTACATCTTTAAACCAAAATAAAATTGCAAATTAAATATAACATATCTATATCATCATTAAATGAAAATTGTTAGAGCTATCCTACTTTTTATAGTTTTTTTGAGTTCTCTTTTGCTGTCAGATGAACAAGGTATTCTGCAACCAGTCTTTCATCTGACAGTTTATTGAGAATGTTTTTCACCTCATTAAATTTTCTACTGCAATGCTGTCGAATTGGAAATACAATGCAAGCCATATATGTAATTTCAAATTTTCAAACAGGCACATTAAAAGGTAAAAAGAAACAGGTGAATTTCATTTTAAATCATTTTTATTTAATCTAATATCTCCAAAACAGTATCTTTTTGACTTGTAATTCATCTACAGAAATTATTACTGAGTTTTTGTTCTAACTCTTCAGTATCTGGTGAATATTTTATATTCACAGCACATCTCAGTTTGTGCTGTATACATTTCAGGTGCTCCATAGTTACCTGTGACTGCTTGTGACCACTGTTGGGCAGCATGGTTCTGTAGGATCAAGAAAAGCATGCCTCCAGGAGACATGCTTTGAGGTTATAAGATAGATATAAGTTTTTTAATATTTACTTTTTCTGCTCTAATGTACTGAAACTTTCAAGATGAACACATTTTCTCGATCTAGAGCATTGATGTATGTGTGCTATAAAATGGTACAACAGTTTATTTCTTAATCTGTGCCCACTTAATTTCCTCAAATTTCTTCAGGAAAACAGTCGTCTAGAAAATGAGCTTCTGGAAAATGCAGAGAAGTTGGCAGAGTATGAGAATCTGACAAACAAACTTAAGCGAAATTTGGAAAATGTTTTGGCAGAAAAGGTAAGTCTTTAAATTTGATTTCCTGCTATGTAGCCCCAAAGTGTAGTTCACTCAAAAGAACAGAAGCTATGCCACCAAGAAAATTTCTTCTATGGAATTATTTATGTGACTAAAGGAAGCTGTCATTTTTGCAGGGATTTAATTTATACGAGGGAAACATGGCGTGGCACTGAGAAACAATCTCTGCTTTGACTGAACACATCACTCTAGAATCTTCTCCCCATCATCTAATTGATGGTGTTTCTGCTTAAATGTCACATTCCTTTCATACTCCAGACACTGGGTGAACACCAGAAACTTGGGTCTTTGGTACATTATAGGTCAAAGAAGGACACTTGGAAAAAATGACAACTTTGCCCTTTTCATTTTCTAGTTTGGTGACCTTGATCCCAGCAGTGCTGAATTCTTTTTGCAAGAAGAAAGGCTGACACAGATGAGAAATGAATATGGGCAGCAGTGCAGGGTGAGTGACTGAAGAGAACTTAGCGGAGGAGTGCCTGGGTTCAAATACTGCTTCACCATTTACTAGCTGTGTGGCCATGAGCACATCACTTAATCTGCGGGTGTTTCAATTCCTCACCTATGAGATAGCAAAAATAAGAGTACCCACCAGATAAGGTTGTTGTGGAGAGTCAATGAGTAAATATATGTAAAGTGCTTAGAACAGAGCCTGAGACACAGAAAACACTTAACCTACGTGCTGGTTGTTAATGTTATTGTTTAGTATCCTGAAATACGAGAGAATCATGCAAACTGCATTTGTCTGCTTTATCTGGGTCGGAAATTGCCAGTAATTGGAGGAAAATAAAGTTTTATTCTAAGAGAAGGAAAACGTGGTCATGTTGATGTGCTTATTCCAAAACTAGTCTTTCCTGAGCAATCAACGCAGGCTGATATAATTTGCTTTTGTTCTGTGGTTTTTTTTCCTGAATACAGTCCTTATTTTATTTACAAAATGCAAATGGAGCAGAAACCACTCAAGTCTTTAAGTAGTAAGGCATTACAAATTCCTACCAGAGGACACAAAAACATCCTTATAAATAATAGGAATCTTTGATTTTTTAAAAAAGTAACTCTCCGAAGCTCAGGAATGTGGGGTATTTTTTTTTCCTTAAGCCACAGACACTTGTTTATTTTAACAAGGTAGGCATAACTGAGTTCTAACTGCTTTAGGTGAACATTGTACTTGGGCAAAAATGAAGAAAACAATCACCTCCTTATGAGGTTGTTCATAGCCTGCCTTCTCAGGAAATACACGTGCACGCTTTGAGAAAAGAAACGAAACATTTATGCCACTCTTATAAATAAGTTATGGCTCTTGACTCTAATCAAGTAGAGGTGTTTTCTCCTATGCTTTTAGTTATTTCATCAGTAAAATCTGTCAGCTCTACCTCCAAAAATTCCCCAAATTTGTCCACTTATTTATTTTTTTAAACAGTTTTTCATAACCATACAATTCACCCATTGAAGGTGTATAATTCAGTCTCTTTTAGTATATTCACAGAATTGTGCAACCATTACCATAATTCATTTTAGAACATTTTCATCACCCAAAAGGAAACTACCTCTCCACCTAGCTGTAATCTCTCCCATGACCCCCAGCCCTAGACGACTAATAATCTACTTGCTGTCTCTTTGATTTTGCCTATTCTTTACATTTCCTATAAATGGAATGATACAATATGTCATCCTTTGTGACTGGCTTCCTTCATTTGGCATACGTTTTCAAGGTTCATCCATACTGTAGCATGTATCAGTAGTTCATTTCTTTCCATTGCTGAATAATATTCCATTATATAGCTCTACCACATTTTATTTAACCATTCATTAGTTGATGGACATTGGGTTATCTTGAATATTGTGAACAATGCTGCTGTGAACACTTGTGTGCAAGTTTGGTTTTGTTTTGTTTTTTTTAAACAGAAACAGACTCACAGACTTAGAGAACAAACTTATGGTTACCAGCAGGGAAGGGTGGGAGGGAGGGATAGACTGGGAGTTTGGGATGGACACGTACACACTGGTTTGTTTATTTATTTATTTATTTATTTTGGCTGCTTTGTTGCTGTGTGGGCTTTCTCTAGTTGTGGTGAGTGGGGGCTACTCTTCATTGCGGTGTGCGGGCTTCTCATTGCGGTGGCTTCTCTTGTTGTGGCACACGGGCTCCAGGCACACGGGCTTCACTGGCTGCAGCACACGGGCTCAGCAGTTGCGGCACACGGGTCCTAGAGCACGTGGGCTTCAGTAGTTGCAGTGCGTGGGCTCAGTATTTGCGGTGCGTGGGCTCAGTAGTTGCAGCGTGAGGGCGCTAGGGTGCGCGGGCTTCAGTAGTTGTGGTTCATGGGCTCAGTAGTTGTGGCTCATGGGCTCTAGAGCGCAGGCTCAGTAGTTGTGCATGGGCTTAGTTGCTCCACGGCATGTGGGATCTTCCCAGACCAGGGGTCGAACCCATGTCCCCTGCATTGGCAGGTGAATTCTTAACCACTGTGACACCAGGGAAGTCCTGTGTGCAAATTTTTGTGTGGACATACGCTTTCATTTCTCTTGGGTATGTACCTAGGAGTGGAATTCGTGGGTCATATGATCACTGTATGTTTAACCTTTTGAGGAAGTGCCAAATTTTTTCCAAGATGTTTGCACCATTTTACATTCCCACCAATATGAGAGTTGCAATTTCTCCACATCCTTGCCAACAGTTGTTATTATATGTCTTTTTAAAAAAATATCTTTATTGGAGTATAATTGCTTTACAGTGTTGTATTAGTTTCTGCCGTACCACAAACAAAGTGAATCAGCTATATGTATACATATGCATTCCCACCACTGGGCATATACCCTGAGAAAACCATAATTGAAAAAGAGTCATGTTTCATTCAGTCATGTTCATTGTGGCAATGAACCACAATGTTCATTGCAGCTCTATTTACAATAGCCAGGACATGGAAGCAACCTAAGTGTCCATTGACAGATGAATGGATAAAGCAGATGTGGCACATATATACAATGGAATATTATTCAGCCATAAAAAGAAACGAAACTGAGTTATTTGTAGTGAGGTGGATGGACCTAGAGTCTGTCATACAGAGTGAAGTAAGTCAGACAGAGAAAAACAAATATTGTATGCTAATGCACATACATGGAATCTAAAAAAATGGTACTGATGAACCTAGTGGCAGGGCAGGAAAAAAGATACAGATGTAGAAAATGGACTTGAGGACACGTGGGGGAGGGGAAGCTGGGCCGAAGTGAGAGAGTGGTATGCACATATATACACTACCAAATGTAAAATGATGGCCAGTGGGAAGCTGCTGCATAGCACAGGGAGATCAGCTCAGTGCTTTGTGACCACCTAGAGGGGTGGGATACGGAGGGAGGCTCAAGAAGGAGGGGATATGGGGATACATGTATGTCTTTTTTATTTTAGCCATCCTAGTGGGTATTAAGTGGTATCTCATTGTGAGTTTGATTTGCATTTCCCTGATGGCTAATAACACTGAGTATCTTTTCATTTGCTTATCTTCTTTGGAGAAATGTGTCTTTGGGTCCTTTGTTGAATATTGAAATGTGTTATTTGTCTTTTTATTATTAAGTTGTAATAGTTCTTTATATATTCTACAAGCAAGTCCCTTATCAGATATATAATTTACAAAAACTTTTCTCCCATTCTGTGGGTTGTGTTTTTACTTTCTTGTTGGTATCCTTTGAAGCACAAAAGTTTTTAATTTTGATGATGTACAGTTTATTTATTTTTTCTTTTGTTGCTTGTGTTTTTGACATCACATCTAAGACTTGTATTGGTTTTTAAACTCCAGCTATTACAAGACCAAGTAGATGAACTCCAGTCTGAGCTGGAAGAATATCGTGCACAAGGCAAAGTGCTCAGACTTCCCTCGAAAAACTCACCATCAGAAGAACTTGATATTAACAGTGGTTGCGTCGAGCCTGACCAGGGTAAGCCATTCAGACGCCATCTTTTCAGAGTCTCTGCCTTTGACTTTTGTTTTTAAAACCGTGGTTGAATGTAGAATTGCAAAATGTTGGCAATCCCACCCCACCCCAGCCCTCCCCCCGTCAAAAAAAAAGACTTTGGCAGTGCTGTTTTCTTGAGCTGTTTCACTTGTGGTCTGTTTTTTCATTTGTCCTTGAAGTCTTTATGAGAGTATTTCCATCTGATTTTTATATGCATCAACAAAGAAATGGAAAAATCAAACCACAAGGATATTTGCTTCGTTTAAAAAAAAAAAAAAACTGGCCACAAGTCTGAGAATCCAGGCCTTGGGAGTGTTAGAATTCAGTCACTGAGTTATTGCTGAATCCTCCCTTTCTAAAAGAGTGCCTAACTGGTATGACAGTGTTTTGGAGAGCGAGCCAGCCAGAAACCACAAAATTTGATTTCCTTATGCTGGCTGTGCTAAATGTCTGCAAAACAACAAATAAGATAAATAAACCTTGGTTGCCTGTACCTTTGAGGAGGATTTTGAGTCGCAAGGTTGGAAGGCAGAGTCATTTGGGAACCCTCCTACATTCATTATCAGCTCTTTTCCTCCCTCCTGGCATCCTGCCCCTTTCCTCCCGTGTGTTGAATTTCAGTTTCAGAAAGGGTTTATAATAAATTCTTCATCATAAGTAGTTTTCCCCACTGCTCCTTGGAACAGGAGTACAGGTTCTTACAAGGGTTGTTTATTCTTCTCCTTACCTATTTATTCTGGAATAGATAAGGGATGGGGGGGGGGACAGGGACAGGCTTGAACACCTTTCCTCTAAGTCTGTACTCTGTAGCCTTACTGTGGTATAAGAATGGAGCCCAACTGATATGATGTATCTCAGAAGCTTTTCTGGGCTTTTCCATAGATGACCAAGGGCTGGGAGTTCTCCTCATGGGTACATGAGGCTGTGTCATCTTGGGGTGGTTTACACCCCAGGTATCACTTCTCAGTTGGGGATGTGCCATGATAGATGAAGAGAAAGCCCAGAGCAGGACTGTCAATTCCAGATGCTAGACTTATGCTCTTTCTTGCATCTGCCTGTGTATCTCCACATGAAAAGCCTTTTTGTGTCGCCTGCCTTAAGAGATTTCTGCGTAGTAGTAGATGTAATCATTTTGTCCTTGTACTAGCTCAGCCCTCAGCTTATGCTCCACATTTCAGTGTCCTTCTCAGTCATCATCATGGGCAGTTGCAGAGGTGAACTCATATGAATGAGTCGAGAATTTTCTGTCGAATCTGCCTACATCCAGGTTCCTAACCTATGCCCTAGTCTTTAAAAAATTTTAGCTGATAATTTAAGGTAAGGCCCTATCTGCACTACAGGAAATTAATATTACAATACTGAATCTTTTGTAATGTTGAGGGGTGGGTTGGATATCTTGACCCATGAAGTTAACACCTCAAAGCATAGCAAGTATGCTGGCCATGCATTCTCCTGCCACATTGCCCCTCTGCTAATTTGTCACTCAGTATTCATTGGATGGAAAGAAGGCTGGTTGGTTTGACCTAACTACCTCACTCTGCAGGATTTTCATTAGGAGGAGGTCACCTTTAAGCAACAATTTCCACATCTACTCCCACCTCCTATTTTGTTGGATTCTATTAAGGTTTGGTACATTGCCTGTACATGAAAGAATCTGTTCACCTTCACTTTTTCTTGTTTCCCCTAATACTTGGCTTCTGTTGTTTCCTAGTAGATCTCATCTGTAGTAATTTAAGCTAAAAATTATTCCTCAATTAAACTGGATATCCTTCCTTAGATGCCAGTTGTGTTATTGAAAGAACCTGCTGCAGGGTCAACAGATCCGATGTGTTTTCAGGGCTTGGTTCTGAAGAATGCAATCCATTGAATATGAGCATCGAGGCGGAGCTGGTCATCGAACAGATGAAAGAACAACATCACAGGGACTTGTGTTGCCTGAGACTGGAGCTTGAAGATAAAGTAAGACCTTTTTATCAGTCCTGTTCTCTGATTTCTTTGAGCTCTGACAAGCGTTTGCATGTAGGACATTCTCAATTCTTTTCCCTCAAAGAGCAGCACTTTCTATACATTTCCTCTTGTGTCCTGTTGGCTACCAGGAACGCACTACCTCAGCATGGCTTCACAGGCCAAGGGTGAGGCCTTTTCCTCATAGGAGAGAGCTTCTTTAAAATGTAGTACCTTCAGTCCTAGCAAGCATGGAACTTGCAGACAATTACATTATTTCCACCTCATTGAAAGACATCTTAATAAAACTAAAAAGCCCTTTGATATAGCATTACTTCCTAAATTAGGTGAATCTTGGCCTTCAAAACCCTTTACCGTGTTGCTTTAGGTTATATTTCCAGTCTTCTGTTTTACCATTCATTTGAGTTACCTTATCTTCCAGCCAAACTAGGTAGTTTGCTGCTCTTCATCAAACTGTCCTCTTTTGCTCATGCTATTACGTGCTGTGTTATTATTTCTTTCTACCTCTTGAAAGTCTACTTAACCTTGAGAGTTTATATCAAATGCTACCTCTTACATTCCTGAATTCTCCCAACCAAATGTGATTTTTCCCTCCTTTGAATCCCAGGTTACATTGTAACTATTTTTCCTATACCTTTGATATGTTTTATTCTGACTTGTAGTATACTTTTTTGTAGTTGTCATGAGCATGTCTAGAGTGGTTTTTCCTTAATGACAGGGGCTATGTCTTACCCAACTTTGTGTCCTCACGAGGCCTGCAGGGTACCTGACAGGTGTTAAACAAATACTTAAATTTAATTAACTATGTTAAGGCCCTGAGTTTGCCCGTGGAGACAAATGGTATCTCTGTGAAGGTCTAGTCAGTTTTAATAGGGTTGTTCAGAAACTAATAAAATTCAACCAAGTTAAAAAGGTAATCAAACCATGCCTGACTTAAAAATATCTTATTTAATGTGTTTTTGAATTGTTACTTTAGAACAAAAAATGGGAAAACTGAGGAATGTCTTGTAGGAGAAAAGTAATTACTGCCCCATCACCTTTCCATGGCCTTGAGTTGAATAACATTGGGGTGGTTTTACTTTCCGGCTTTAGGTGCATCATTATGAAAAGCAGCTAGATGAAACCAAGGTTGCCTGTAAAAAGGAGCAGGAGAACGTGAAGCAAAAGTATGAGGATGAAGTGCACATCTTGGAAGAACAAATAAGTGACCTTAAAAATGAAATTGCAGAACTTCAGGGCCAGACAGTGGTACTCAAGGAGGTACAACACACGGCTATCTGCAGACATGAGGAGGAGAAAAAACAACTGGAAATGAAGTGGGATGAGGAAAAGGCTCACCTGCAGGAGGAGTTGAGGCTGGAGCATGAGATGGAGCTGAGGGCTAGGCTGCAGCAGGCAGAGGAAAGCTTTAATGAAGAGAGGGAAAAACTCATTCAAAATGGTGCCTGGACAGAAGAGAAGGTGAGAAGCTTGACTCAGGAACTAGAACAAGTTCACCAGGAGCAGCTGAAAAGCCTGGTGGAGAAGCATACTCTTGAGAAAGAGGAATTGCAAAAAGAGCTCTTGGAAAAACACCAAAGGGAACTACATGAGGGAAGGTAAGAAAATGGGGGAAATGGAGGAACATGGGGCACCATTCCTTGGGGGCACCAGAAATCCCAGTCAATTAAGGAGACTTTGAAAAATCAGAAGACATAATAGCCCACTGACTGACTAGATTCTTTTTTAGTTTTTCAGATTGTTTTGCCGTGGTTTAGATATAAGCCTACCTTGGGGTATTGAAACTTTTTTTTAGAAAGAGGAAAGTATTTTTTGTATCAGGCATGTACTTTTTAAGGTTCCAGATGAGGATAAGATTATCACAAATGTGATTTCTTCCTAGTTCAGTCTTGCTGTTTTCTGGGAAAGGCCATTTATAAGCTAGATTCTGGGCAAAGTGACATTTCCTTCCAGAGTTATGAAACACCATTTTGTGCTTACTTTCCTCACGTGAAATCTCAGGTACTTTTCAGGGCTTCGGTGCTTCATACTTTAACCCGGTGCTACTTTATTAAATAAAAAGCAAAACATAATGAATTTGTTAATATGTGTGGTTTATATGACTGTTTATCCACCAATGTCTACTTAAGTAAAATGGAAGAATTTTATGTATTTCCCAAATTAGGGTTTAGGCTAATATGCATTTGAACATTTAATGTGAAACATCAGCCTACGTTTTTGCTAAAAATCCATAAACAAATACGTCTGGGAGTAAACCAAAGAACTGGGTTTCTAAATTTTCCTTCCAAATGCAGAGAGAGGTAAGTCAGTCTTTTAAATTAATTATGGCTGCCAGCACTGGCTCTCAGAAATGAGATCCCTTCTCAGTATAACTGAATCACATAGGAATAAGTGGAGACCATGTTTAGAAAATATTTGAATTGTTTGCTTGGCTGCTTCTTCTATGCATGGGAAAATGTTTTTTGTTTGCTTCTGGAGTTGATGGCAGTTTCAGTAATGCTGTATGTTGACCACATTTAGGGAAAAAATGGAAACTGAGTGTAATAGAAGAACCTCTCAGATAGAAGCCCAGTTTCAGGCTGACTGTCAGAAAGTCGCTGAGAGATATGAAAATGCTCTGCGAAGCCTGGAGGGGCACTACCACCGAGAGCTGAAGGAGGTCCTGGAACAACAGCGCGAGGAGAGATCCCAGTGGGAGTTTGAGAAGGATGAGCTCACCCAGGAGTGTGCAGAAGCCCAGGAGCAGCTTAAAGAGACTCTCCAGAGAGAGAAAGCGACTTCTCTGGTCCTGACCCAGGAGAGAGAGATGCTGGAGAAAACATACACAGAACATTTGAATAGCATGGTTGTTGAGAGACAGCAGCTACTCAAAGACCTGGAAGATCTAAGAACTGTGTCGGAAAGTCAGCAAAGTCTGCTGTCCAGCCAGATACTTGAGCTGAAGAGCAGTCACGAAAGAGAACTGAAGGACCGTGAGCAGGTCCTGTGCCAAGCAGGCGCCTCGGAGCAGCTGGCCAGCCAGAGGCTCGAAAGGCTCGAAAGGGAACGTGACCAGGAGAGGCAGGAAATGATGTCCAAGCTTCTGGCCATGGAGAGTGTCTACAAAGCGACCTGTGAGAAAGCAGATCGAGAGAGGGCTGAGATGAGCACAGAAATCTCCAGGCTTCAGAACAAAATTAAGGAAATGGAGCAGGTGGGATCTCCTCCCTCCAGGCTTCAGAATGGCTGCCAGGCAATGGGAAGGGAGGAAGTGGAAGGAAGTGGAGCCATGTCCCTGCTCCAGCAAGGAGAGCAGCTGTTGGAAGAGAACGGAGATGTCCTCTTAAGCCTGCAAAGAGCTCATGAACGAGCAGTGAAGGAAAATGTGAAAATGGCAACTGAAATTTCTAGGTTGCAACAGAGGCTGCAAAAATTAGAGCCAGAGTCGGTAATGTCTTCTTGTTTAGATGAGCCAACTACTGGGTTTTTTGGAAATTCCGTGGAACAAACAGAGCCATTTTTACTGCCAAACCGAATGAAACAAGTAGAAGGTGGAACCATGCAGCACGTCCTAAGTGACCTGCAAGGCGATGAGGTCCGGGATCTGGAAAGTACGGGGACAAGCTCTGGTCAGAGACAGGAGGTCAGAAGAGAGGAGTCTGAAGCATCAATAGAGAGTTTTTCTGAGCTTGAAAATAGTGAGGAGACCAGGACTGAAACCTGGGACCTAAAGAATCAGATTGGCCAGCTTCAGGAACAGCTAATGATCTTACGTGCAGACTGTGATAGAGCTTCTGAAAAGAAACAGGACTTACTTTTTGATGTTTCTGTGCTAAAAAAGAAATTAAAGACGCTTGAAAGAATCCCTGAGGCTTCCGCCAAGTATAAATTGTTATATGAAGATGCTAGTAGAGAAAATGAGTGTCTTCAGGAGGAGCTGAGAGTGATGGAGACGCGGTACGATGAAGCACTAGAAAATAACAAAGAACTCACTTCAGAAATGTTCCGATTACAGGATGAGCTAAAGAAAGTTGAAGAAGTGACTGAAACATTCCTTAGCCTGGAAAAGAGTTATGACGAGGTCAAAAGAGAAAATGAGGAACTGCATGTTCTGGTTTTGAGACTTCAAGACAAGATGGAGAAACTGCAAGAAAGAGCAGTGCTGCAGTATGACTGCTTCTCCTTATGGGAAGCCCATTTAGATAACCTGGAAGTCGGACCTGATGAAAAGATCCTGGAACTAAATCAGACGCCGGAAGAGTGTGTACCAAAGATTATGAATGTACACCATATTATAGAAGAACACTGTCAAGAAAACCAGTACCTAGAGCAGGAGAATACAGAGCTCTTAGAAAAAGTAAAGGCACATGAAATTGCCTGGCTACATGGAACACTCCAGACACATCAAGAAAAGCCTGGAGTACAGAACCAAGTAATACTGGAGGAAAACACCGCTCTCCTCAGCCTTCAGGACAAACATTTTCAGCGCCAGGCCACAATCACAGAGTTAGAACGGGAGAAAAAGAAGCTGCAGGAGCTGACTAGAAAGTTGAGGGAAAGAGTCACTGCTTTAGTTAAGCAAAAAGATGTACCTTCTCAAGGAGAAAAGGAGGAAGAGCTGAAGGCAATGATGCATGACTTGCAAATCACGTGCAGTGAGATGCAGCAAAAAGTTGAGCTTCTGAGGTAATGTATGTACCTTCTACACTTCACGGAATCCCACAGAGCACCTCACCAAATCTAACTTGGCTGCTTGCTGTGCCTAGAGAAACTAACCTGTTAGTCTTCAAGAAGAGAGCAGTACTTTAGACTTCCTTCTGCTTCTGTGTCGTATTAACAAGTAGAATAACCCTGCCTAGGAGGCACTGCTTCCTCTATAGGACATAAATGTCGTTCATTTAGGGTGTGAAAGTTCATGATGGAGAGTGTTAGTTGTTTAACCATGTGCATCATCAATGTATGTCAAGTCTTTAACTCTTCTGTAGCACTTCATTTGGATGGATAGTTTTGGTGGGGTTTTTTTGGCTCAATGTTGGTTATTTTCTTCATTTTGATGAAACAAGTTATATGAGAATGAATGCCTTTCGTGTATCATTAACTCACTTGGTAGATAAGGAGTCTCTTCTTACACTAATATAGAAAAAAAGTGTTGTGTCTCATGGCTTATAGTTTTTCACTTATATCACTTGAAGTGCAGGCTGATATTCTGTAAACATTGGAAATTTATCTTAGAACATATAATTTTTTGAGGAGCTATCAGATTCTAATAAACGTGCTTGAAGAACAAAGACAAAAAACATACTAATTTGAACCACTGCTCACTCAACTTTATAAAATATGATTGCAATAGCCTTCTAACAAATTTGGTTCCAAAAAAAACTTGTAAAATACTACATCATGTCTGAAATATCTTAAAGATATGAAAAAACAAAATAATTCTCGGCGTAGTTTTTCCTCGTTTTACTTCAGACCATATTTAGTTCTAAAAACCATAATGAGATGAAAGAAATCACAAAGTAAACATTAGTGTACATATTTTGACATGGCCCTTTCATTTATGTAGTGAATCTTCTTTCTCTAGGTACCCTGGGGTTTAAAACTGAAGCTCATACAGCTTAGTAATGTGGCTTTTGTCTTTTAGGAGCAGGCAGGACTTCAGACTGAAATAAATAATTTGCTCAAAGCATATGCTTGCCACTGAGAAAGTCAGCAACCAGGATGGGCATTGAGTCTCCTTTCTGTCTCCATGCTCAGGTGTTTCAGTCACACTTCCCTAATGTCTTTTAGTGAAATTCTTACATCCCAAAAGAAATGAGTCAATATGTCGTAGCTTGATTTCCAAGCACCAAGAGACTACTAATTTAGGCTTTTCTTTTTAACTGGCATGGAGTACGTGTTTAATTGGAAGTTACTATAAAGTATTTTCCAAAGATGCCAGATGACTGCCTTGTTATAACTATTTTTTAAAAATCTCTGTACTTCAGATATGAATCTGAGAAGCTTCAAGAGGAGAATTCTATTTTGAGAAATGAAATTACTACTTTAAATGAAGAAGACAGCATTTCTAACCTGAAATTAGGGAAATTAAATGGATCTCAGGAAGAAATGTGGTAAGACATATATTTAAATGTTCTTAAGGCATTTTTGTGAGGACTAAAGCTATTTTACTTCAACTGTTAAAGCCTAACTCTTAAGTTATATTTTCATTGTCCCTTTAGGCAAAAAATAGAAACCGTAAAACAGGAAAAAGCTGCAGTTCAGAAGATGGTTGAAAATTTAAAGAAACAGGTAAGGAGAGAATATTTCCCAATGTTTCCTGATTCTAAAATTTTCTTTTTTTAAATTTGAAATTTACAGCACATGCTACTGGAAACATAGCTAATAATGGTAAGGTTGTAAATCCTGAGTTTCAAAATGGAAACTCACCTCATGCTAATTCTAAACTAGGTTTCTGTTTTTTGTGAATATAATAATATATATATTATTTCTAGACTCTGGTGCTGAATACTAGCTTTATAATCAGTGGGAGTGGGGAGGTGATAACCTCTAAAACCGAACCTGTGAAATACTAGCTCTATGTTGGTTTTGTTTTGTTTTGTTTTTAATTAGATTCAGTTGTGCTCTTTGTAGCAGATGGCTTTTTTAAAAAAAATATTTATTTATTTTGGCTGCACCAGGTCTTAGTTACAGCACACGGGATCTTTGTTGCCAGCATGCAGACTCCTTAGTTGCAGCATGCATGCATCTAGTTCCCCGACCAGGGATCGAACCAGGGTCCCCTGCATTGGGAGTGCACAGTCTTATCCGCTGGACCACCAGGGAGGTCCCCACATGTGGTTTTGATTCATGTTAGCTCCTTCCTCTTTCCTCACCACAATTAAAAGCAGAAAGTTAAGAACAGCATTTTACAGATATAGAATACTAGTTAATCTGTGTATATTTTCACAGAATTATGATTTATTTAGATAGCTTGTGCCGTTCAGTGCCCAATTTATATAATCTCAACAATATGCAATTGTGTGGGGAAAAGCCATTTGAGAATCTATCTGAAACAGTCAAAAGACAAGGACATCCTGGGAAAAGACTATTTTCAGCACTTGAAATAGACAAGGTGTTAACATCCAAAATATATTCTGTACTGTTACAAACAAATTGCAAAATGGAGTAGAAAAGTGAATAATTTATATGATTGGTCAAGTCAGAAAAAAAGAAGAGAACATATAAAAGGATGGTTAGCCTCATTAGTAATTAGGGAAGGGCAAATTAAATGAGTCTCTTTTTTTCATCTGTCAGATTAGCAAAAATTAAAGATTGATCTGGTCTAGTATTAAAAAGGGACTGAGGAAACAAATATACTCATACATTGTTGATAGGACTATAAATTGGTAGTCTGTGAGGAAGACATTGTGGGGATATCGATCAAAACAGTAATGTATATGCACGCCTTCTAACCCAGCAGCCCTACTTCCAAAAATAAGATCCTAAATACAAAATGCTACCATGTGTAAATGAATTTTCCAAAAGATTGTTTTGTTTCTTCATAATTAAAAGAAAAAATGATAATAAACCTATATGTCTATCAGTGTGGGAATGGATAAATACAGTATGGAATGTCTTGATACATGGAATACCCTATAGCAGGGGTCCCCAACCCCTGGGCCGTAGACCACTACCGGTCCGCAGCCTGTTAGGAACCGGGCACACAGCAGGAGGTGAGCGGCGGTTGGTCGAGAGTGAAGCTTCATCTGCCGCCCCCCATCACTTGCGTTACCGCCTGAACCATCCCCCTCCCCTGACCCCACCCACCCCCCACCCCTCCCCAGCCCAGGTCCGTGAAAAAATTGTCTTCCATGAAACTGGTCCCTGGTGCCAAAAAGGTTGGCGACCGCTGCCCTATAGCCACTAAAAATATAGCATGTAGTGGTTTCTGAATGCACCGATTTGGAAAGATAAGAGCCTGTAAGATATTATAAGTGGAAAAAGCATGTTCTAAAGAAGGAAAAAACTACACGTATATAGGTCTGTGTATGCATAGAAAACAATCTGTAGGGATACGTACCCAGCTGTGAACAGTGGCTACCCCTGTGGAATGGGATTGGACAGAGTGTCTGTCACTTCTTCATACACTTCTGAACTGATTGACTTTGTAATAATGAGTATGTATTTTTTCTGTTATTAAATGTGTGTGTGTATAACTTTACATAGAGAAAGTAAAACAATTAGTCTCTAAATATATTTTTAGCAGAAGTAGGATAACTAGTTTTTAAGACTTATTTCAATTTTAATTAGATTTCAGAATTAAAAACCAAAAACCAACAGTTGGATTTGGAAAATATGGAGCTTAGCCAAAAGAATTCTCAAAATCAGCAAGAACTGCAAGAAGTTAATCAACGTCTGGCAGAAATGCTAAGTCAGAAGGATAAAGAGCCAGGACACAGTACATGTGAGGAATGGGAACAAGAGAAGTCTAATCTAAAAGAAGAACTGGAACACTGTAAAGTGCAGGTATGGTCTACAGCCACTCTACAGCCTTTCTGGAGGAAATCCCAGTAAATAAAAGAAATGCTTGTATTTAATTTCTTATACATAAAGTCCCAATTATTAAAACAGTGTGGTGTTCGCACATGAATAGACAGATAAGTGGAAGAGAAGTCTAGAATTAGACCCAAATACATATGGAAACTTAGTATATAACAAAGGTAGCTTCTCAAATCACTGGGGTAAAGATGGAGTTTTTAATAAGTGGTGCCTAGATAACTGGGTAGACAACTGAAAATAAAATTAGATCCATATCTTATACCATACATAAGGGTAAACTCCAATTGGATTAGGAGTCTAAATATAAAAGGTAAAACATTCAAGTACTAGTAGAAACTGGGCAAATTCATCTTTAGGCTTGGTGTAGAGAAAGGCTATGTAACTATGACTCATAAACTAGAGGCAAAAAAATGACCTGATTAAATTTTTTAAATTTTTGCATGACCAAGAAAATACCATAAACAAAGTCAAAAGACAGCTCACAAACTGGGAGAAAATATTTGCATCATATACCACCAAGAGTGGAGCTAATATCCCTACTATGTAAAGAACTCTTAAAAGTCAAAGGGCTTAGGAGCAAAATCTGATAGCCAAATAGGAAAAAATGCATGAACAAAAATTCACACACCAAAAAAAGAGATAAAAATGGCCCTCAAACCTTGAAAAAATGTTCAAAATTACTCAGAATTAGAAATGCAAATAACGCTGATATCTCATTTCTCACCTATGTGATTGGCAACAATTTAAAAATATAACAACATATTCTGTTGTCAAGGGTTTGGGAAAACAGGCACTTTCATACATTGCTGCTGGAATATAAACTGATATTGTATTTATGGAAGGAAATTTGGCAAATCTAACAAAATTACATATGTACTTACCTTTTGTCCTAGCAGTCTGACTTCTAGGAATTTACCCTAAAGATATTCCTCTAAAAATATGAAAATTCACCGCAAAGCGTTGGTTATTCATTGCAGCATTGTTTGTAACTGCAAAATATTGGAAACAACCTAGATGCCCGTACATCGGAGAGTTGTTGGATAAATGTGATGGGTATAGCCACACATGGAGTAGTATTATACAGCTATATAAAAAGAAAAAGAAAGAATGGACAAATGAGAAAGATCTCTTCGTGTGAAATGATTTCCAGGACATACTGTTAGGTGAGAAAAGAAGAGCTCAATAGAGTATCTAAGATAGTATGTCTCCGTCCATGTAAGAAAGAAGGGGATATTAGGCAATACACATGTATTTGTGTAAAAGAAATACAGAAATTTATGTAAAAGAAATATGGGAATGATAAACCAGATAACTAAAGAGATGGTTACCTATAGAGGGCGAGTGGGAAAGGGATGGAAGAGAGGAATGGGAATGTGATAGAAGGAATGAGGAAGGGAGTGACACTGCTGAGAACATTTGCACATAGCTCTGATGCTTAGAACCATAGTAATGTTTTACATACTCTTCGCATACCCCCTCAAATAAACACACAATTAAAACCAATCCAGAAAACAAAGATGGGGGGGTACCAAAATGGAACACAAACACTAACAAATGAACCTAACTGTATTGTAAATGGATAACATAGCTACAGTGTGGAAGAAAATAAGTAATTTAGAAATTAGTATCTTGACTGTATACAGTAGGGTTAAGACAAAAAGAAGTGTACATAAAGGCAATAATAATCTAGTGAGTAAATGTGTTTCTCATGGGGGTGTATGTTAGTAATTCTGGAACTACTCTGTGTATACTAGAATTGAACAGATAAGTAAACGTAGTGTAGATAATAAGAACTGTGTTTCTCATTTTTGGAAAAGGAAGTTGCAAGTGGGGAAACTGAGAAGGCTAAAATGAACCCTCTGATATTGGATTGGAATTTGAGGTATTAGTATAAACTCGTATTTCTTAATATATAGACAGATAGATAGATATAGAGATGTAGATGTGTGTATATGGATCGAGTACCCAGATCTTGGTTTCTAAACACTATTCTCGTATAAGAGGAGCCCGGGCTACTTGGAAAAATGGTTGCTCCCAAGGCTGGGGCAGGGTCAATTCAAGATGAGCCTGGAACATCTCATGGTGTCAGAAAGAAAAAGGTGCCCCCCAAAAGATGGGGTATGTCAAAAGGACAGGGCACAACCTGAAGAAGCTCTTAATGGCCAAAGCTGGAATAATTTGATCAATAAAATAAAACATAGCATAAAAGAATTATAAAATGCAAAATAAAATAAATATCTATAGGTCCATACTGTTATAAAAAAATTGAATACATAAATAATGGGGGGAGAAATAACAGCTCTTCCTTACAAGAGAATTCCAATTAATAAATGTATGAAGAAGGAAATAGAAAGTCTTCATTAGGCAAACACCAGAGTAATAATTGTTGTAGATAAAATCCACTGATAGACACTAAAATCAATAAGCAAAAGCTTAAGGAAACACACTATTTGCATGGTCTCAAAGCATCTCCCCCCAGAGAAAGATAGTAACTTTACAGTGAAGAAATCTTCAAAAACTTAGAAATCATGTTCATGCCATTTTAGTGGAAAGTCTATTAAAAGATAGTTTTGGTTAGTTCCATTGAGTATAAGGACAAATGATATTAAACAGTGTGTCACTGAATTTGTACTAGTGTTTCCTTAATGCTGCCTTTTGTGAACTTACTAAGTTTCCCCAGGCTAAATGAATATGTGTATTATATGACTTTTAAAATTTTTTCTTAGTCTTCTACTTTAGTGTCTTCTCTGGAGGCAGAACTTTCTGAAGTTAAACTACAAATTCATATTGTGGAACAGGAAAACCTCCTTCTCAAAGATGAACTGGAGAAAATGAAACAAGTAAGATTGTGTGTTGCTTAGGTGGGGACAGGAGGTATGGGGGGGCTCATAGAATAATATGCACCTGATGGTCTGACTTTTCTAGCCACCAAATGTCCTTTTTACTGAGTCCTGTTAACTAGCTTATTACTTAGTAAAGTTGAGGGCTTGCAGTACAAGTCTATTTATAAGGGCTCCTATTGCTAATTCTCTAAATGTTGTTCTAGTTATGTAACTTACATGTTGTAGACTGACATTCTGTTACTATAAATGAACCATAACCACTTCAGTTTAAGAAATTTGGGCTTCACTGGTGGCGCAGTGGTTGAGAGTCCGCCTGCTGATGCAGGGGACACGGGTTCATGCCCCGGTCCGGGAAGATCCCACATGCCGCAGAGCGGCTGGGCCCGTGAGCCATGGCCGCTGAGCCTGCACAGCCTGTACTCCGCAATGGGAGAGGCCACAGCAGTGAGAGGCCCGCGTACAGCAGGAAAAAAAAAAAAGGAAATTTGTTGCTCTACCTTCTCCCGGCCAGGTGTTAAATAATATAAATTTGTCTAAAAAGATGGTGACTTTCTTACTCATAACTTTAATAACTATTCACCCAGATTTGTGAGACACAGGTGAAGCTGGTCCCTCATCATCCCTTTTTCTCATAGTGAGTTTGAGGCATCTATCTTGGGCAGGAGAGTAGATTCTAGAACATTATCAGGGATGCAGTCTCACCTATGAATTTGGCTTTAAGAAGCACATTTCAAAGTTTCAAACAAAGACCTAATTTTAAGTATAAAAGAGGGTTCACCTTAATATATTCTGAACGTTGTCCAATTTTATTCTTTATTCTGAATTTTTCAATGAGCACATGAATCCCTCAGTTTGAGCAATCCTGATTTACACTAGGAGAATTTAGTTTTTCCATTTTATTTATTTGCTTCACCAAAGGATTACTTTAATATTATGATATCCTTAGATTATAAAATTCTTATACCTATTCAGCCTATGAGCATAAAGGTGTCCTTCTCTGAATGCTGAGTCTGTACCACTGAGTGTGTTATGTTCATGTTGATTCCTAATTGACACCTGTAAGTCTTGATTTCCTAATAGGATTATAAGACTCTCAGGGAATTTGTATCTCTTACAGTGCTTAATACAGTACTGGTACCCGATAGGTGCTTTATAAGAACCTTTTCAAGCCAGATGCTGCTATGCAAAGTTTATCTGTTCTGCCATAGCAGAAGCTGTCTGTCCATATAAACATTCCAGAAGTTAAAAGGCTCTTCTGTGGTATATAAGTATTCCAGAGCTGTTATTACTAAATTAATCCTAATTAACTTGGGCATACTTTTCTCCTTTATCATTTTCTGTCTGTTGTTCAACCTTTCAGATGATAATGGTGGATTCCAAATCCATAGCATGGGAAATGTATGCTTTGTGATTTTGCCAAGCTAGGGATCAGAAGAAAAGGAGCCGAGTTGGGAGTAAAATAGTACGATGAGGACATCATTTGGCACATTTTTATTGCATTTTTTTTTGAAGCATTGATGTAAATAGTGAGATGGAAAAACAGTGAGCCCTTTTGCTTTTGGTGGGCAGTTGTTCAAGGCACCTGGACTCTTGGATCACAAGGGTTAAGGTGGTGTCAGCCCATTGTTGCTTCCACACAGCTTGGACCTAGAAAGCCTGTGCTGCTCTGTATGACATAATAATTTCTTGTTCACAAAACATTTTTATTTGTATTATCTGTTGCATTGAAAAGAAACACGAATAGCATCAGCAGTAGTCACATACCAGTCTGTAGACACCCAAAATGGTACCAGGCTTTGTGAGGGTCTGGGGATGGGGTAGTGAGCAAAGGAAAAAAGGCCTTTGTTAACCAATGCCCAGGTTCTTTACACTTTCCTTCATCCTTCTGACTTGTTTAGATTTGTAAATTATGCTGGATTTGTTGCCAGTTGAAGACAAGATTCAATCCTTAAAGTCCATTTTGTCATACTATTCCTAAAGCTAAATGTAAAAGAACTTTAGGTAAAAAGTTGAAAGATGGCCGTAAAATCATAATGACAATAAATAACTGAAAATTGAAAGCCAAGTGAAGTAGAGGGAAATTGAAAACATATGAACTATGGGAAGGGTTAAGAAGTGTAAGAAACAATCAGTCTCCTTAAAGCAGTGGTTGTGGGGAGGTGGAAATTGCTCCCCCACCCCAAGACGTTTAGCAATGTCTGGGGACATTTTGGGGTTTCACACCCAGTGTATGGGGAGGCAGGCTGTGCTACTGGAATCTAATAGGTAACACCAGAGATGCTGCTAACCACCCTACAGTGCATAGGACAGTCTCCCACAGCAAGGAATTACCTGCCCCAAAATGTCAGTAGTGCTAAGGCTGATGATGAAAAGGAACAAAAAGTTTTCCGTTTGTCTTGATGCCATAAAGTGCAGAGGACGAAGCCAGTGTGTACATACCAGCAACCTTTTTCTTAGCAAGTCAATTTAGGCATCTTCCAAAGGGAAGGGTATGCAGAACGTGCTGAAAAACACTGCTTGATTTATCTTTAAACTTGCCCTTGGGACTTCCCTGGTGGTCCAGCGATGAAAGACTTCGTGCTCCCAATGCAGGGGGCCCGGGTTCGATCCCTGGTCAGGGAACTAGATCCTACATGCCGCAGCTAAGACCCGGCACAGCCAAATAAATAAATAAATATTAAAAAAAAAAAAACTTCCCCTTTTGTTGGTTGATACATTGTACTTGGTTGATGCCAATTCCATAGTCTTGATTGAAAAAGATTTTTTTCTAGTTAAAAAACATGGGGAAAATGTTTTGTGCTATATGTATACAAGTTAAATTCATGACAGAATGGAAGTATGTTATTTATTTTATCCTGAAGGTAAAACAGAAAGCTAGGACCATTACTTAATGTCTGGTTGATTTTGTCCAAGCAGACATTTCAGCAGTCAGTTGAAGAATAGAGAGAAGCCAGCAGGGAACATTTTGTTAAAGTTAATTATAGTCCCCTAGAGTTTATATGTCCTGGGAAATATCTACAGATAGGGAAACAGCAGCAGCCATGAAAATGTCCTGTTTATAAATACATCTTTTTAAATACAACCATGAGACGTGATGGGTGGGCTTGTTTATCTCTTACAGCTGCACAGATGTCCCAATCTCTCTGACTTCCAGCAAAAAATTTCTAGTATTCTAAGCCACAATGAAAAACTGCTGAAAGAAAAGGAAGCTCTAAGTGAAGAATTAAATAGCTGTGTTGATAAGGTAGTAAAAATAAGACTTTTTTACCATCATTGGACAGTGTGTACCATAATGAGCATTTCTCTAACACCAGTGGCACGTGGGGGGCTACATGTTAGCCTAAAAGTCTCCTAGAACAGCATTTTGTGACCTTAGAGCTCCTGAAGCCATGATTTTTTTTCTTTTATTGAAGTATAGTTGATTTACAATATTGTGTTAGTTTCAGGTGCATAGCAGTGATTCGGTTATACATGTATGTGTGTGTATGTACTGCTTTTTTCCCATTCTTTTCCATTATAGATTATTACAAGATATGGAATATAATTTCCTGTGCTATACAGTCAATCCTTGTTGTTTATTTTAGATATGGTAGTGTACATCTGTTAATCGCATACTCCTAATTTATCCCTCCCTCCTCCTCCTCTTTTGGTAACCATAAGTGTGTTTTCTATGTCTGTGAGTCTGTTTCTGTTTTGTAAATAGTTCATTTGTACCATTTGTTACATTCCAGATATAAGTGATATCATGTAATATTTGTCTTTCTCTGTCTAACTGACTTCTCTTAGTATGATAACCTCTAGGTCCACATTATTTCATTCTTTTTTATGGCTGAGTAATATTCCATTGTAGGAAGGAACACTTACGTTCCTTCCATGTCTTGGCTGTTGTAAATAGTGCCGCTATTAACACTGGGGTGCATATATCTTTTTTAATTAGAGTTTTTGTCTTTTCTGGATATATGCCCAGAAGTGGGATTGCAGGATCATATGGTAACTCTATTTTTAGTTTTTTAAGGAAGCTCCATACTGTTCTCCATAGTGTCTGCACCAATTTACATTCTCACCACAGTGAAGGAGGGTTCCCTTTTCTCCACACCCTCTCCAGCATTTATTATTTGTAGACTTTTTGATGATGGCCATTCTGACTGGTATGAGGTAATCCCTCACTGTAGTTTTGACTTGCATTTCTCTAATTACTAACAATATTGAGCATCTTTTCATGTGCCTGTTGGCCATCTGTATGTCTTCTTTGAAGAAATGTTTGTTGAGGTTTTCTGCCCATTTTTTGATTTGGTTGTTTAGTGTTTTTGTTTTTTTGTTTTGTTTTGATATTTAGTTGTATGAGTTGTTTGTATATTTTGAAAATTAATCCCTTGTTGGTCACATCGTTTCTGCATGTTTTCTCCCAGTCTTAAAGTTGTCCTTTTGTTTTGTTGATGGTTTCCCTTGCTGTGCAAAAGCTTTTAAGTTTAATTAGGTCCCATTTGTTTATTTTTGCTTTTATTTCTTTTGCCTTGGGAGACTGACCTAAGAAAATATTGCTACGATTTATGTCAGAGAATGTTTTGCCTATTTTCTCTTCTAGGAGTTTTATGGTGTCATGTCTTATATATACGTCTTTAAGCCATTTTGAGTTTATTTTTGTGTATGGTGTGAGGGAGTATTCTAACTTCATTGTTTTACATGTAGCTGTCCAGCTTTCCCAATGCTGCTTATTGAAACACTCTTTTTTCTCCATTATATATTCTTGCCTCCTTTGTCCAAGATTAAATGACTGTAGGTGTGTGGGTTTATTTCTGGACTCTGTATTCTGTTACATTGATCCATATGTCTGTTTTTGTGCCATTACCATACTGTTTTCATTACTGTAGCTTTGTAGTATTGTCTGAAGTCTGGAAGGGTTATGCCTCTAGCTTTGTTCATTTTTCTCAAGGTTGCTTTGGCAATTTTGGGTCTTTTGTGGTTCTATATAAATTTTAGGATTATTTGTTCCCGTTCTGTGAAAAATGTCATTTGATAGGGATCACATTAAATCTGTAGATTGCTGAAGCCATGATTTTAACAGGAGTCTAGATTAGTTGTTTAGTAAATATTAAGTACGGTAATATAAAGTTTGTCTTATTTTAATAAGTAACTATGCTACTTAATATATATTATTTAAATACATCACTATTCTACTTATATATAATATAAATAATATAAATATTATGTGTTTAATAATCTGAAATCCATTACATAGACACTTTTTTTTCTACTGTATTTTCCCTAGCAAATCCAAAAACACTGCCTTTGTGCCACCTGCCTTAATAGGCATTCCATATTTTTCTATTATGGCACACTCTTGGGATTTCTAATTGCCTTCCAGCCCACCACGTCTCACCCAAAAACATAAGGCAATGAGAAGGAAAAATTGAAATCCCCAAAGAGAAGAGACTCCTCAAAATTAAAGGTACAAAGGGAGTCAAGGAAATGTCTCTCTTTTACCTTGTCTTGATCCCCTTTGTAGAGAGATGGTACTTGATCTTTTCAGTATAAGTGAAGGCACGTGAAATGAGGCTAGACATGTTTGTAGAAATGCTGTTACCTCTTTTCTTTTCCTGAATCAGTTGGCAAAATCAAGTCTTTTAGAGCACAGAATTGCTACTATGAAGCAAGAACAGAAGTCTTGGGAACACCAGAGCGAAAGCTTGAAATCACAGCTAGTGGCTTCACAGGAAAAGGTATGTGGACAATTCTTATTTCATCTGCACAGTTAATATTTTCCTATATCTCCCAACAGAACTCCAAGTGGAAAGAATGTTCCAGGTGGTTGTGGTCTAAGAGGGCTCAGAATGATTCAATTTAACTAATATTTGACACCTTACAGTATAGTAAAATAATTTGAACAGTGTTTCTCCCAAAGTTCATTATTATGAAATAATCATAAGATTATCTCATCATTATGAGATTATTTATTTATGAAAGCTTGAGAATAGTGTGTAAAAATGACTGCTTATTTCTAATTTAGAATTAGGATTTCTAAGGCAGGTTCATGCCCTATTATAGTTAAAGCTCTCTATTAACATTCTGTTTACCAATTTAAATTTTTTAAAATTGAAATATATATGAGCTGTTAGCATGGAGTAGGGTACTACAAAGTATGTTTTTATTTTCATCTAAGAGGTCCTTTACAAACCAACATCACAGTCTAAAATGTAATTTCTACAAAGTTCAGTAAAATCATCTGTCATGATGCCTGTTGGTACTCCTTGGTTCTGTAAGATATCACTTGGTAATATACCAGATGACTATACCAGCAATACCTTGCTCTAGGTGTAGTTCATTATTGTCCTAAATATAACTTAACATCCTGTAAAGATACATAATATCCTAGATTTGCACTGAGCAACTGAAAAGACCTGGATATAGTAAGTAGAAGCAGAAGGGACCTTGGAGTTCTCTTGTCTTAGCTCATTCATACATGGACATGCTATAGGTGAGACCATGAGGATTTGTCGCAGTATATGACTGTTCTCATGATGCAGGTTCAGAATTTAGAAGACACCCTGCAGAATGTAAACCTGCAAATGTCCCGAATTAAATCTGATCTACGAGTGACTCAGCAGGAAAAGGAGGCTTTAAAACAAGAAGTGATGTCTCTACACAAGCAACTTCAGAATGCTGGTGACGAGGTAATTTCTTTTCTTCTTTATTGAGATCTAACTTTATACAGTAAAGTGCATAAATTTTAACTCTATAACTTGATTGTTTTTATACACATATATGTATGTATATGTAAATATACACAGTTATAGGTAAAATATATATGTATGTTTGTCTTTGTGTAACCACCACCTAGCTCAAAATAAAGAACATTTCCAGCACCCAGGAGGCTCTCTTGTGTCCCCTTCAGTTGATAACCTCAAGGGAACCACCATAGGTTAGGGATGCTTGTTTCTGAACCTCACATAAATGGAACTATAGTGACAAGGTAATTGTGCAAGTCAGAAGACCATGGCTGAGTTGTTTTGTAGTAATAAAAACATTTTGATGTTGTAGAAAGTAAGTCTCGTTTTAATATATCACAATGCTGTTTCACCTATGTGCAAATAAATTAAGAACAATGTATGTATGTCAGTCTTGGGTAGATGTTAAGACTTTGTCCTACCATAAAAGTAGGCACTAAATTCAGCTACTTTATCTCTTGGTGATACTTTTTTTTAAACTGTGTTTTTTTAAAAAAACATAATAGTTGCTTCCATTTTTAAAAAATTACTTCTGGGCTGAAAATTTTTTCAAAATGAGATTGTACCTTTTTTTTTTTTTTCCTTTTCATGTTTTGGCTTAAAAGGCAAAACGTGAAAAAGAAAAAACCCTAACCCTAACCCTTTTTTTACCTTTAAAAAAATTTTTTTTAAAGCATTTTTCAGGATCCAAAAAAATCACCGTGGTAGCTTAAAGCATATTCCTGAGTTCAGGCCTCAATTATGTGGATGATACGTGCTTTGGATTCTAAAAAAGGATATGATTGCATATGTGAAAATGAAAGTAGAGTTTAGCAAGGGAAAGCTTTCAAGTTAGCAGTGCATTTCAGAGTTCTCTGTGTTCTCTGTTAACCAAAAGAATAGTTATTTGGGTTCAAAGCATAACTTCATAAGAATGAGGTAATTTTTAAGGTCCCCAATCTCTATGCGCTTGGGTCCTATATGGAACTGGGACTTGCCCTACAATCATCTTTGCTATTAGATTTGACGGGACTATTTTGCCAAAGATCATTTTAAACAGAGAGTTTCCAAACCTTTTTTTTTAAAATCAACATTCAAGAATATTGTTTTACTTATATCTAGATATACATGTGCTCACTCTCATTAGAAGATGCTCAAAAAAGAAATCAGCTTGTTTTTAAGGCTTAACTCTACAATTCTCTCTTAAGAACTGGGCCCCAGAAATAGGCACCCATCCATCAGGATTCCATAACCAACAGCAAAGGCTGTCCTGGGACAAGTTGGATCACCTGATGAATGAGGAACAACAGCTGCTTTGGCAAGAGAATGAGAGACTCCAAACTGTGGTACAGAACACCAAAGCGGAACTCATACACTCCCGGGAGAAGGTAACTTGAAAAGTTGTACATGGTGGCATATGTTTGTAAATGATTCTTTGATACGGTGATTCTAGGGTATGGATTTGAGTATTCTGGTGTGGCAGACTTATTTTAAGAATGTATAATTTATCATTTACTTGCAATATAATTTTATCATGCTGTGTTTATATAATATTTTTCATTTTGTATAAGCAGTTCTATATTAAAATCTGTGATCTTATGAATGGAAATTATGTTAACCATATATTCCTCATTCAAATAGGCTAGCCGCCAAGACTGGTAGTATAAAAATGGCAAAACTAAACTCAGTTCTTGTGGGTCTAACTTCTTGTAAGAGAAAAGGTGCCCCTTTTAAAAGAGAGCATTTCAAGGCTAGAATGGTCTTTAAAGATCATCTTTTTCATCACTAAGCTGATGTTTAAATTCTTTACCTCTGCTAAGCAGTTGACCAACTATGTTTAACCTATGCTTAAATACCTCTTTTGAGGAGGAACTCTCTTAGGAGTCACATATTCATTTAGAACACCTACCATGTGCCAGAAACTCTGCTATCACTGAAGTTGCAGTGTTGAACAGACTAAACATGGTTGCTGTCCTCGTGGAACTTAGTTGATGTAAATGCATTGTTTCAGGTGTGAACAGTCCAATACAAAGTCAATGGGACTGTCACCCCCTTCACTCCTAAAAGTTATGCTCATGTCAGAGCAGAGGTGCCTACAGACTATGTTTTTTTGGCAGCCACGTCACACTATTGACTCCCAGTTGTTTGGCTGAGCCAGGAGTCCCTTTGTCCTTCTCTGATCCTCAGTGTTGCATCAGACTAAAAATAGATTTACCTAGAAAGGATCTTTTGAAATCCAAAAATGTAATAAGCTTCAAGAATTGGCAGACTTGACTGGAAAAAGTTTTCTTAATACAACAAAACCCAAGCACTGAATACAAACTTTCCTTATGTTCGCTTTTTGTTTTTCCTGGCTGGGTGGTTATATTAGCATTTCTTCCTCTTATACTGGTTCTTGTTAGGTCCGTCAACTGGAATCCAACCTTCTTCCTCCTAAGCTCCCAAAACATCTAAACTCATCAGGTACTGTGAAGCCCACAGAGCAGGAAAAGTTGAGCTTAAAGAGAGAGTGTGAACAGTTTCAAAAGGAACGATCTCCTGCTAATAGGAAGGTGAGTTTTTGAGAGTTAATACCAAGTGGCTGTGTTCTGACTATGATGCATCCCTAAGTGTATGTTTCTTCCCCTGCATGCTTCCAGGAAATGATTACAATGGCATATTTTGGTTCTTCCTTATATCTATGCTTTTGTAATCTTGTCAAAACAGTATCATAGTTCTTTTTGATTGAGTGACCGCTAGAAAGGAGCAATTTAAGTTTTTATAAAGAAGATGGTTAATTATCTTCATTAGTATCATAAGCTTCTATAAGCCTGAATATTAGGAACATCTTAATATGGTCTGTATTAGTTAACTATTGCTGTGTAATAAATTAAAACAACGAACATTTATTGTCTCAGTTTCTGTGGGTCAGGGATTTGGAAGCAACTTAGCTGAGTGGTTTTGGCTTAGGGTCTTTCCTGAGACTGCAGTCCAGATATCAGCTGAGACTGCATTTATCTGAAGGCTTCACTGGTACTAGAGAATCCGTTCCAGATGTATTCATATAACTGTTAGGAGGAGGCTTCTGTTCTTTGCTAGCTGATCGCCAGAGGCTCAGCTCCTCACCACCTGGCCTTTTCTCAGGCTGTGGCAATGAATGATCCAAGAGAGAGAGGCCCCAAAAGACCAAGATGGAGGCTGTAGTATGTTTTATTTGCTAATCCCAGAAGTCACACACAATCATTTCTGCTGTATTCTATTGGTCACACAGACTAATCCTGGTGTAGTGGGGAGGGGACAAGGCAAGGGTTTGAATACCAGAAGACAGGGATCACGGGGTACCCTCTTGGAGGCTGGCTACTACGTGGTTAAACCTCTGTAGCATGACTCAGTTTGTTTTCTATTCTTGGTTCCATGAAGTTAGAGTTCTAGGCCAGTGTTAGCGTGGGAGTTCTTGTTGTTACTTGTTTTCCTTTCTTTTTCTAAACTAAACTCAAGAGTTTTCACTACAGGCACACCTTGGAGATATTCTGGGTTCAGTTCCAGACCACCACAATAAAGTGAGTCACACAAATTTTTTGGTTTCCCAGTGCCTATAAAATTGTTTCCACTATACTGTAGTCTGTTAAGTGTGCAATAGCATTATGTCTAAAAAAACAATGTACATATTTTAATTTAAGAATATTTATTGCTAAAAATGCTAATAACCATCGTCTTCAGCAAGTTGTAGTAGTAACATTGAAGATCACTAATCACAGATGACCATAACAAATATAATAATAAAATAATAAAATAATAATAATAAAAGTTTGAAATATTGTGAGAATTATGAAAATGTGACAGAGACACAAAGTGAGCAAATGCTATTGGAAAAATGGCACCAATAGACTTGCTCGACACAGGGTTACCACAGACCTTCAATTTGTAAAAAACTCCGTATCTGTGAAGCACAATAAAAGTGAAGTGCAATAAAACAAGGTATGCCTGTATTACCTTCCTCTTCTGAAAATTATGGTTTGTTTAAAAATCTGGAAAGAATGATGAACAGTCATTTCCTTTTGTTATAAATATTTCAAAAAAATTTTTTTAAGTTTGTGAAAGTTACGACCATTGGCAGTAAGGAGACTGGTTGTGCTCTAAAGCTGAAATGTCATTTAAGTTTAGGTACATTCAAGTAAACTTTTCAGAAAGACATTGGGTTTCATCTAGCTGCTTACCAAAGGAAAAGTCTAATGATAGGTTTTAAAATAACAGTGAATTTAAATGTACTTAGAAAGATTACACTTAATTCCATTTAACAATTCTTGCTACCCTCCTCAGTTTTTTTTTTTTTTTTTGCGGTACGAGGGCCTCTCACTGTTGTGGCCTCTCCCGTTGCGGAGCACAGGCTCCAGGACACGCAGGCTCAGCGGCCATGGCTCACGGGCCCAGCCGCTCCACGGCATGTGGGATCTTCCCGGACCGGGGCACGAACCCGTGTCCCCTGCATCGGCAGGCGGACTCTCAACCACTGCGCCACCAGGGAAGCCCCCTCCTCAGTTCTTTTTGATAGAAACAAAAATCAGCACTCTAGAATAGTGTCATATGTTTTCTACTTAGCAATATTCTGAGTCCCAGTGTCCTCTAGCTCATTAGATTCTCGTAAGATTCTGTAATAAAGAGAATTCCAAAAAAGGATACTCATAAAATCTTCAAATTTCTTCTTTAAAATTGAGAAAGGAGTTAAATCAGGTTTTATGTATTCTCAGTTCTAAACCTTTAAACTTTGCCTTAAGACATGTTTTTCCCTACTGCAGATCCATAGTAGAGGATCATGAAATCAATCTAGTTAAATAGCAGCATTTTAAGTTATTAAATTATACTAGAAAATATCAGAGTGCATGGCTCATGGTAAGGATAATTTCATGAAATTTTTCTCTTAGTGATATATACTTATAACTGATTACGTATATATATTCATACACACACACACACACACACACACACATATGTGGGTGTGGGTGTTTGTACTGGGTTGCAAGAGAAAATGTGCTGCTTACAGTGAGTGGCATTGAAGTTTGAAAGCTACCTGCCTTTGGAATCTGTTCTATGTGAGGAGTGGTGATTAAAACTAGACTACCTAAATATAATCAGTACACTGAATTATATTGTTTGTTGTTTTCCCTTGATGAATGAACTCAGTTTTCTTCCAAGAGTTGAGATTTGTGACTAGCGTAAATTCGTCAAAATAAAGTAGAGCAACTCAAGTGTTTTGTTTTTGGTTTTAAGGGAGTTTTTTGTTTTTTAACAGGTTAGTCAGATGAATTCCCTTGAACGAGAATTAGAAACAATTCATTTGGAAAATGAAGGCCTGAAAAAGAAACAAGTAAAACTGGATGAGCAGCTAATGGAGGTAAGTTTTTAAGCAAATGGCCTTAGCTATGAAGAATATTTTAATCCATGAATGAGCCATTTGTTGAGAGAGACTAGCATAGCATTAAATTCCTATTATGAAAACAGTGAAAATCTAAGTACATTGCCAAGCTGGATTCTTTGGTCTGTCTTACCAAGTTTGATAGATATTTTTGCTAATTATACAGCCATAGGAATATATACTGCTTCACAGAGGAAGGAATAATGTTGACTATCTTAAAATGCAAGGACCTGTACCTCAACAAATTCAAGTGGCAGGGACTCTGTTCAGTACTGACCAAGAGGCTCAGAGCTCTCTCGCCATTGCTGTGGTTTTAACAGTTTCCTGATACATCCCACAGTGTAGTGTTTTATAGATGTGATTGCTCTGTAACAACCTGTTCAGTTGGGAAATGTATGCAGGGAATTTAAGAGCATTAGCATTTAGAGGTTTAATTTTCAAGGGCTGCTGTTGTTCATTACTATATTTGTAACTCAGCACTGCCTTGGGAGAGGTACATCTGATAAATATAAAAGTGGATTTGTAAAACCTGTCAGCTTGGACATTGAGTTTCCAGTCTAATAGATTGCTTTCTGAATACCAAGCACAATTATAGGATGTAAAACAACTTATGTAAAATCCTCCTTAATAAGTAAAAATTTCATTGAGATACTTTGCTTTGGGTAATGAAAATATTAATTAATCCAACATTTAATGACCTGTAAAATTTATATAAGGTATAGAGGCCTGGGTAGAAAATGTCTTTCTGTGCTCTTAAAAAGTACTATGTATACAAATATTTTTAAGCCAGAATTATAGGAAGGAAGAGAGATATGTAAATATTTTCTTTCATGAAGCTGGATACATGCAAAGGTAAGTTTGATGCTCGGTTTTTATATACGAAATATGGGCAAACATATCACATTGACATTTAAATGACCGCTAAGGTTTCTGTCAATTTTATGTTCTCTGATTTATCCACTAATAGGGAGATTAGTGAAACTATAAAGAGTGAAATCCAAACCATTTTTTATTTCTCTGACAGCGTATAATAAATGTGTTTAAAACCGTGGGCTGCAGGCTGTGTTTAGATGTAGATATGCTTTTCTGATGAAATAATTATATACTCTAATGAATAAGATATCTGAAGCTAAGCGTGACATGTCTGGTACCTGATTGAAAAGTAACAAGGGTATACTTAATCACTGTCAGATTCTCTCCAAATGCTCTGTCAACAGGCCAGTTCTTCTCCCACCATTCTCTCTGGCCTCAGAAGCCCCCTTCTCTCCCAATCCTACTTTACATGATTAATCATCATAAGCGATTTCCCCTCATTACTCTTCTCCCTGATCTAGTAGTAAATATTTGCTAATGGATGAGGGAAATTGAGTGTTCCTGGCCCTGGAGCTGGAAAAAGAAAAAGCATGAATTTTTAATTGGAACACTGAAAAGAACATCTCATACACTGTTCTAATTAAAGTTTCATTAGAAATAAGACCGAGCTATGAATTCTGTCCAGACATATAAATTCGATTCTTCAGCAGCTTTATTAAATGTAACTCACACACTACACAATTCATCCATTTAAAGTGTCTAATTCAGTGGTTTGGGTATATTACATTATTTTAAAAATTGTGCTAAGCATATAGATAGATAGATATAAATGGTTAAAATGACAAATTTTGTTAAGTGGCATTCGGTGGCATTAATTACTTTCACAATGTTCTACAACCATCACCACTGCTTCCAAAACTTTTTCATCACCCCAGACAGGAACACTAACCATTCGCCAGTATCACTCCATTCCACCTTCCCACCAGACCTGTAAATTGGATTTTTATTTATGTTATGATATCTACAGATTAGGCCAAATTTGAGGATGAACAGTGGTTTTCACACCATTTTTTGTGCCCACCTGACCTGAGGGATAGGTACATGCCTCTCACTCTGGCATTGATTCTCATCGGGTTTGGGGGAGAGGCAGTAAGTAGGCAGGGAGATGTTCCTACATCAGAATCTTTGGGATCAAGAAATTTAGGGAAGGCTTTCTAGGTGATTCAATCTGATGTATGCACCCCCTTGGGGGAAGGGGTTTCTCCTCATCCCTATATGCCAGTTTGAAAGTCACTGATGTAACATAATACATAGCCCTACCCCAGGGTAATTAAAGATCCCAAATCACTAGACAAGAATATGGAAGAATCTGCCTCCCACTCCAGGGTTTTTTCCAACTGTATGAAGCAGGGTTCTATAAGCAATTCATTTTGATCACTCAAAAACAGGGTTATAGACTATTAGCAATTCTTAAAGTCTGTTGTGTACCTCTTAGCCAACAGTTCAGACACTGGAACAACAAAAATGTTTTATAGTTTATATTCTGCATCTCCACATGGCAAGGTGTTTAACATCAGGTCCATTCCATAGTGGACTTGAAATCTTCTGAATTATTATATTGGGATGGGTGGAGGTAAAGGTAGCAAGCTCGTAAACCAACCAAATTGCAATAGATGAGGAAGTGGCTGCAGAATTAGAGCTGTGAGACATTTTAATATCTGTAAAATTTATATACGGAGAAATGTAAATGTTGGTTCTAAGTTCCTACTGACTAGAGCACATGTGGTCAGGTATATAATATACACAATTTGTACTGTTCTTTCTCTTTATAACTCATATTTTCTTCCTCTTTGTATAACTCCTTAATTCTCTTTTGTTTTTGTTTTATCTGTGGCTAACCTGTACCTAGAACTCTGTGGTTGGAACTAGCAGAGAAGGGTGCAGTTCTCTGCCTGAGATAGTGTGTGAAGGTAGAACATTCTTTCAATGAATTTCATGGCATGGAGACATCTCATTAAACTCCTTGTTCATGTAATCATTTCTGCCACTATGACAGTTAATAAATACTTAAGGTAAGAGCCAATATTCATTTTCATTTTGCTTTAATTTTGGAATATATCTGTTTACATTTACATCAGGATTTTCCTTAGTATTTGAAGACGTGTGTGAAGAAAATCATCCCACTGATATAAAATCAGGGGATCATAATTCTCCATATTCTTTATTCTTAAAAATAAAGTGGTGGGTTTTCTAAATCTATAACTAGAAATATTTCAAAATGGGTAACACCCCACCTCAGAAATTTAGATTTAAGGAAATGGATAGTGGCTCTGAAGTTTCATGATAACATTTAATTATAGATGTGTCTTAGAGGGCCTTTTTCCCTTCTCACATGCCTGGGGGTGCTTCTTCTTGAGCTTAGTACTTGGTCATATTTGTTGCATGTCTTCCATTGAGCTCTGTGTCTGCTGAATGTGTTGACAGATGTGAAGTGGCATGCTTCAATAGCCAAATGCAGTGCCTTCTCCTTTCCCTCGCCCCAACTTTGACTGGCTTGCGATACACATACCGTTTCCTCATTGTCTTGAATAAATACTTTCATTCCATGTACTTCAATTCCCAGATGTTCTGGGGTATCACCTTATGCCCCGGAATTGCCTGTCTGATAAACTAAGATAGGTTAAAATAATTTGAGATGCAAGATGAGAATCTTGAAAACAAATTGCTAACTTGGAAAAAATGTAGTCATTGAACATTCACTCTTAAGAATCTTTATGAGTGGTAAGTGGCAAAACTCTAAAGCATAATCTCATTCTCCCCTTTGCCTATTCCAACCATTTTTTTTTTAAAAAAAAAAGAGGGATAATTAAATGTTCTAGTGTAAGAAGAAAAAAGGAGAATTCAGACATATGTACATCATGTACCTCATGTCTTATAGTCACTTAAGAATGAGGAAGTACAGTTTAAGTCTAAAACTTTTAAGGCCTGCTTATGCATTAAATGTATTATCTCCTAAGCAAAATGATTGATTCTTTATTCTTACTCAGGATCATGTGCTGCCTGCTTTCAAGTTACCAGTGAGTCTGAGAGGCCATTAATGAATTCATAGACTTCATTAATCTCTGCTTGCCACTTTCAAGGGCAACTCTCTGATTGAAGGCACTGCAGCTGACCAGGGTTTTGCCCTTATCCTCTAGATGCAGCACCTGAGGTCCACTGTGATGCTTAGCCCATCCCCTCATGCTTGGGATCTGCAGCTGCTCCAGCAGCAAGCCTGTCCAATGGTTCCCAGGGAGCAATTTCTGCAGCTTCAATATCAGCTGCTACAGCCAGAAAGGATAAACCAGTGCCTGCAGGAGGAACTTGAAAACAGGACTTCTGAAATCAACACACCACAGGTATGAGGATCTTTTTCTAATAGTAAACTCAGATCACCTAATTTAATTTTACCTGCTTATTTGAAAGTTATACCAGTTCACATGTGGGGATGAAGAACCTAAATCTTTTGTCAGGCAGTTACACCTTACCTGAATTACAAATCCACGGAACTGCAGTGCTGTTTTGGTTTTGGTTTTTTGCAGTGCTGCTTTTGAGCTCTCAGCTTCTAAGCTAGGTAATTAAGTGTTCTGGGTCTCCTTTGCACATTTGTAATCGATGATGAAGTCTCAGGATCACTTGAGCATATTGCACAATTGACCTAACACTCTTGTCTAATGCCAAAGATATTACAGAATTCAAGTGCAACTCTAGGATATGTATTACTAACAGAGCATCCTGAGTTTTCTTGTACCAGAGGAGTATAGCCTGCTGAGTTCCATGGGATTCACAAATGGGCACTTTTCTCAACTAATAAAGTAAAATGTGTCATCAGTGACTTTTTTAGTTGACATAGTTCATTTAACTTATTTTTTTAATGATCTAGTTTGAAAAACTCTATTTTTAAGAAAATAAAGATCTTCTTCCTCTTCCTCTTCCCTTTGAATTAGCATTATCCCAGCTCACTACCAGACACAATCTTATATTACCTAGGTTTTCAAATAGTTATTTCTCTTTAGTGCTTCATTCATGATTCTCCTCTTTCAGAAGTCTCTTGACTCTTTGGTCTTGCCCATTTATTCAGAATTAGGAATAAAATTAAAACTACTCCTTAGTTTGTAGAATTCTAAATTAGTTTGTTCTAGTTTGGATGCTCTTCTTCTGTTTTCAAATACCTTACTTTTCAGTTGACGTTTGACAAGGAATTTCCCACCTCTCTTTCTGTAATCCCCTCACCCTGGCTTTGCAAAGTCACATTAGCACCATAATTATACATTGTAACAACTTGGTTTTCTTCTCCTACTAGTATATATCTGTGCTTTTGCATGATGTACTTCTGTCATCTATTCTTTCTAACAGAGGCTTAAAATCCATGTTTTTGGAAGCTTCCTACACTCAATTTCCAAATACTAAAATTTAATTCCAGAATTAAAATTGTGATGGTGGGTGTTGGACAGATGCTTCAACTCTTCATTATAAACTGAGTGACCTCAGTTTTTAATGGACATTTAAAACCAAATGATTAGACTAAGATCCTACTCATTGCTCTTTCATATACACTATTTTCAAAACATGCTCTTCCCAACCCACCCACCAGTGTTTAATCCTTTTACTTCAATTATTTGAGGATTAGATAGACAAAATTTAAGACTTTTGTACTTAAAAAAAAAGAAAGAAAGAAAGAATTTCTCCAGATGGCAGGGTGGACTGCTTATTGCTCTCACTAGAATGCCATGGCAGGCTCTCCTGTTTCTGGTAACTAAGCTGACACTAATTTTAAGAATATAGAAAGCTATTAGAATCTGCACGTTGTCTGTGTGTGTGGAGTGATGTGATTTCTTCTGCCTTGTGTTGCTTTGCTTGCATATGTAGTATTGATGTTTGCTTTTAAAAATTGTTTGCATTATAAATGTGTGAATTTAGACTCCCCCAAAAAACATAATCTTGACATCAGGGTGAAGTGTACCACTTGCCTTCTTTCTCTAGGCCTTGCTACCGGAGCAGCGAGCAGTGCATGCAGATTCCTACAGAAGGATTGGGCACCTGTGAACACTGGGCTGTTATTGCTGGCATTTCTTACCATGGCAGATACTCAAATGCACACACCCACACACACCACACAAACAGAGACATAAGCTGAGAAATGTTTTGGAATCAAGTGCTCTTTTAAGTTTATTATTATTATTGTTGTTGTTAAGCCTTTGCAGTATTATGTTTCCTATTTATGTAGAAATGACAGATTTTGTGAATCAAATTCACAAATTTCAGCTTGTTACACGTAATTATTTATACGATTTAAAGAGTGTGGACTTGAGATTCTTGAAAGGATGTATTCTATATATTTTCTCATTCCATATGTTGTAACTATTTTTAACAAAAGGTACTACTTTTATATGTGAAATTTGAAGAAAATCAGGGTTATTTATACTGTTTTATATAAGATGTATAATACTTTTTTGACAGGAAAAAGGAAATTTTTGATGAAATAAAATAAATTTTAAATATATGACTGCTTTTGTTTTTCCTCTTTCCCCACTCTTTTGCCATGCCCCGTGTTCTTTGAATTAATTATCTGGGGTTTTTTTTGGTTTGCTTAGCTTTTTTTTTTTCTTTTAAGGCAAGTGGAAATCTGGCATTTTCCATTTATGTTTGAACTTTAAAAAGCCATTATAACTTTTAAAATATAGGATTTTAGATGTTCTTAAGACCTGGTTTCTTGAAATTTTGCATTACTCTTTTGCCTACTACGATTTTTCTCTTCAAATTAGTCTTATGGCTTAGTTGTTTCTTTTATGCTTGAATAAATGTTATTATTTAATATCCAAACACATGTTGGCTTTCCACTCACATTTGGTCATTCTTTTTGTGCTTTTTAAAGGACACCTTTTTGGGAATATTTTTTTATTTTTTTATTTTATTTTATTTTATTTATTTTATTTTTTTGCGGTACGCGGGCCTCTCACTGTTGTGGCCTCTCCCATTGCGGAGCACTGGCTCTGGACACACAGGCTCAGTGGCCATGGCTCACGGGCCCAGCCGCTCCATGGCATGTGGGATCTTCCCGGACTGGGGCGCGAACCCGTGTCCCCTGCATCGGCAGGCGGACTCTCAACCACTGCGCCACCAGGGAAGCCCCGGGAATATTTTTAAGGACAGGTTATGCCATCAGCCATTAATACCTGAGTCTTGCTTAAACATTTGAAGAACCTTTTAAAATCTGAAATTCTTTTTTTTTTTTTTTTTTTGGTACGCGGGCCTCTCACTGCTGCGGCCTCTCCCGTTGCGGAGCACAGGCTCCAGACGCGCAGGCTCAGCGGCCATGGCTCACGGGCCCAGCCGCTCTGCGGCATGTGGGATCTTCCCGGACTGGGGCACGAACCCGTGTCCCCTGCATCAGCAGGCGGACTCGCAACCAGTGCGCTACCAGGGAAGCCCTGAAATTCTTTACGTGAACATTTTGGTGGACTGGGAGAAAGGGCCGTCAGTTGCACTCTAAATCTTGTTCCAGGTCACTCTGCGCTCCAAAACCCACACACTCCTTAATCCATCACTGTTGTATGAGGAGAGAAGGAGAAGCCAGGGTCCTTTTTCTGCCCTCTTGTTTTGTCTAGGAGTTTTTTTATGGGGAGATTTTCAGTTTTAAATCTGTTCTAATGATAAACCCATCCTCCAATTCAGATATGTGCTTCACATTGACAGGTCAAATTAGGAAACCAATAACCAGAATAACTAGCAGGAAGAGGCTATTAGAAACACTAACACCCTCACAGTAATCAGCCATTTCAAAGGAAAAACAGACACATATTGCAAGCTAATTGGAAATGTTAGGTGATCCTAAATAAACTCAGTTTTTGATTATTTTGTTGTTGAGATGCCCACAGTATTGCAAAGACTCAAATCACAGATGAAAGGTTGAGAACCATCTTTTAATTTACTTTGGATACCTATTTTACTATAATAAGTACACACAGATCTTAAATTATGGGTTTTAAGAATTTTGCTTTATCTCAGGGGAAGATGGTAACACAGGTAAGATTCTTCTTTTGTCTTTGATTCTTTCTCTAATAGGGTTACTTTTCTAACATGTGCAACCCATGCAGTGTTCAGAGCTCCCATTTCATCAGAAATCCACCCTTCCTGTTCAAAGGCAAACATTTGCTGTCCTTTCTCTAGGCATTTTATGGGGAAAATTAACTATTAGTGCTTTTGTGTGGCATGATTTTCAAATGATAATACAAATTTTTTTCTTTCCTTCAGGGAAACCAGGAACACCTGGTAACTGTCATGGAGGAACGAATGATGGAAGTTGAACAAAAATTGAAACTGGTGAAAAGGCTTCTTCAGGAGAAAGTGAATCAGCTCAAAGAACAAGTGAGCCTCCCAGGTCATCTCTACCCACCCACCTCATATTCAACTTTAACTCCAATTTTACATTCCTCTATTGCTATTAACTTGTTAACTTTTGTTGTCTAATAAAAGCAAATTCTATTATAAATGTTTAGAAGAATTTAGGAGTCACTCTTTCCCATATCATTTCAAAAATATGAATTCTGTATTCTACACTGTTTTTTTCCAAAGTTCTTTTGAGTCATATGTTTGTCTACAATTTAAAAAATGTATATTTGCTAGCAGTGACTCTCATGGACCTAAAGCATTTCTAATGAGGTTCAATTTAAATTGAAATTTTATAGATTTTTTTTTCCCCAGAGAGGAAATATTCCTATTTAAATAAAAAGAAATTTTATATTGGTAAAAAATTGGGGGATAATAAGTATAACTTTAGCTTTCCTGTTTGCAACAGCTATGACAGCCTCAAAAACAACCTTATGGCTATAGCCAGACCCCAAAAGGTTGTGTTTTGAATTAGAATCTGGACTCTTGAATTCAGGACCACTAGTTAGCCTGATCCTTTTTTCCTGCTGGTGGCAGGTGTGGCCTCAGTGCTTAGAAATTATTTGTGCATCCACTGAAGAGACATACAAGAAGGACTACTTTCTAGGAAAGTTTTATAACTTCTCTGGAATCTGAGATTGAGACAAACTGTGGCGGGAGTGGGAAGGTGGAAATTGCCCAACCTGGTTTTTCAGATATATAAAATCCAAGAAGAAGAATTCCAAGGGAAAGTCTAAATGCAGAGGTAGACAGGAACTTTCCTCAGCCCTATATCTTAATACACAAAATGGAGAGAAAGACCTGTATTTACATTTATTGATTCAATCCTTTAATCCTTTATTCAACACATAGTTACTACGTGCCAGGTTCTGTTCTAAGCACTAGAAATACAGCAATGAACAAAACAAAATCCTGCCTATATGGAGAGTAGTTCACTTACTACAGCTACTAGTGTAGTTCACAGTATCAAGCATTTGGCCAGATAGCAGTTTCAAAAATAAAGAAAATGGGTAACACGGGGTGTGGTCATCTACAAACACTAGCATTAACTGTTCATCCTGTCCTGGGAGAAGAAAAAGAAATGAGAGATAGGGAAGAGCAGACAGTAGAGGGTCTTAGTGCTAAGCCACAGAGTTTGAATTTCATTCGGTAGTAGATAAGAGTCATCAGAGCGTTTTTTAATGGCAGGAAAGGAGGAAAGTTTGTATAAAAACAGTTCGATAGAAAGTATGTTAGTATTATGTTAAACTTGCCAGTCACTTAGGTTCTGGGCTTCAGTGTGATAGTCTTTATCATTGCCCTTTGAAATGCTATTATGTAAATTAATTAACCACTCCTTAGTTTTCTTTACTCCCTTAAACCTTTATACTTGTAGATGCCCTGCCTGAAACTGGGTGTAAAATGAGGAGTTAAAGGTATAATGAGGGAAAGGAGATTATAAGATATTAACTAACAGGAGCAATAATAAAATTATCCTAATGCTGCTGACAAGTTTTCCTGCCCTAACCAAGACTGTATATTCTAACAATAAAGATTAGAATATCTCTTCTAGACAAGGTTTTATACAAAGAGGGAGAGTTAAGGAGAAGTAACCGCCAAATCTTCTCTCTTTATTTTAAAATTTGGCTCATGTATTATAACAATCAGTAGGTTGTATGTGGTTATGAATGGGAAACTCAAGCACCTATTGTTAATAACAAACACAGTTCACACCCTCAGAAATTTAAGTTATAAAAGTATTTTGGTATTTTTAGAGAATGAATAAAGAAATAATACCTAATTTATTAGGTTGAAAAATACCTTCATTTTCGAGCCCTCAAATATCAATTTGTTCTTTTTATTAGTGACTTCTACAAACATATTATGCAGAGAAACAGCTTGGAATAAGTGGATTTGCTCTACTTGTATCCCTGGTGCCAGGTCTGATGTTAAAGCTGTATTGTAAAATGAAAGAATATAATTGATAGAAGCCATTTGCCTTTATAAACAACTGTCCTATGTCAGACCTTAAATTTAAGAGAATTACAGAAATGGAGTCAAGATGTTTCTGGTTCTGTTTCTAGCTCTGCAAGAATACTAAAGCAGATGAGATGGTGAAGGATTTGTATGTGGAAAATGCCCAGTTGTTGAAAGCTCTGGAAATAACTGAACAGCGACAAAAAACAGCAGAGAAGAAAAATTACCTCCTAGAGGAGAAGATTGCCAGCCTCAGTAATATAGTCAGGAATCTGACACCAGCACCATTGACTTCTACACCTCCCTTAAGGTCATAGCCAAGCCAAAGGATAAACACTCATAGTTGTGCACTTTACTGAAATGGATGGAGCATTTCAGTATGTTCTCTCAACCGTTGTTTTTTGTGGGGTTTTCTTGGGTTTTTTTTTAAACTTTAATGGCTTAAAGTTAAGCCTAACGTAAAACTTCCAGCAACAGAATTAAAATCTCCATTCATTGTAATTAGTTTTTCTAAATAGACTATAATGGAAGTTGCAAACAAATACATACTTCACTGTTTGAATTATTCCCAAGCTTTGAATTTTTAAAAATATTCTAATAGCCATCAAGAAGGTGATACAAAAACAACTCAAGAATCTTAAAACCCCAGTTTTGAATGAATTTTTAAAAATTACTATTATGTATAAGTTTATATGTAAATTGCAGATATTTAAAAGTTGAGAAATTATTAGCTGGCTGTTTTGATCTTTATTTTATAACCAAATGTACATCTTCTCATACATTTACATATGAAAAAGTCATTCCGTTTCTAATAGTTCTGGTTTTTTGAATTAATTGTTAGACGTTCTGTTTGGTAAGAGAAGCTGGTGTTAATACCACTGAGGTCAGAAATGCCAGAGTCCATAGAACTCTACCTTCTAACACCTATGACAGTATTACCACTCTTTATGTATTAGAGATCTAAAACTCATTTATTCAACTGCACTGTTAACTAATGTTAAAACTTTACCTTCTTTAAACAGTCTTTTTCTTTTTTTTTTCCTTCTTAGAAGTTTCATTTGGGAGCTTGTCTTCTAAGAAATGGATAAAGCCACATTCTTAAAGCATTTGAACTATAGGGTAAGCACTGAACAAACTGCTTTGGAGTAAACAGCTACTCCTAGAAGAGAGAGAAGTAAACCATGTGGGTTTTTCTCTCTCTAAAGTCTTGGATTTCATGAACTTATATTTGGGGTTGCCTCAAGAACTCAGGGAACAATACTTTAAGACGTCTTCCTGAAATACTGTAGGGCCTCGTTAAGAATTTGAAATGTATAAACCATGTGACCTTATTTATTTGTCATATATTTAGAGCCATAGTGGGATTTTTATTTCTACATTTTTAGTGAATTTAATTTTCTGGAAAAAGGCCTTGATTTTAGAGTTAAAAACCTCTTCTAACATATGGAAGAGTTATTGTTTGCTTGTTTGTTTAATATAGGTCAAAATTTCCATGCTTCCTATTCCTCTGCACCTCAAATCTGATAAGAATTTCTTACTGTGATAAGCATTCGCATGCCATCTGAGGTAAAGGAGTGCCAAATAGGATTTTTCCATTCAGTCTCAAGACTAGAACATTATAGAACAGTAAACATTTTGAATAACTTTTTTCCCCAGGTAAAATCTCTGCTTCTAGCCTACTTCAGCCAGGAGTTGGTTGGTAAAGAACTTACTATGTGGGACACAAACAGAGCTCATCACAGCCACCTAAAGAGCTCATCACAGCCACCTATTTGTTTTTGTGGAAGAGTAATTAGATCAGAAAAATTCACTTTGATAAATTCCAGGAAAGCCAAGCCCATCAATTTATAAGAGGTGTCACAGGAAAATCAAACACTGCCTTATGGGCAGGAAAAAAAGATGAAGCAAACTGCTTAAGAAGCCACGTCAGAAACTCAATATCAACAAAATAATTTGCATTAAGGAACTTTAGGGTTCCTTGGGCCTAACCATATACTATTAGTCCTACCTGCCAACACAGGAGTCCTTGCTACAAGAGCCCTGACAAGGCAAGGTCATTTGTGGGACTGGGAGTTCATGCTTCAGAAGCAGACTTTCTCACTTTTGAATAGCTCTATTATCAGAAAGTCCCGATTTTCCCCTGGAAAAGAATTAATTTTAATCCCTCCCTACAATTATACTTCAAAACATTTGATATCTGCTGTCATGCCTCCCCTAATCATTTTTCTCCAGTGCAAACATTACTAGTAAACTCAACTACTTGTATGGCATTGACTTTAACACTTAAAACTGTGGATAGGCCTAGGTTAAGGTCATAAATAAACTAAGCACCTGTGGTATATTTATGTGATATGCTTTAAGTTATTCAAGGTTTTTGCCATCAGAACTGAACACCAAGCACATTTCTCAAATAGATGGCTTACCATATGATCACACATGTTGTGTTTTTTATCTTTATTTTTTACATTATGAAAAGTATAGATTAATTTGTTTCTTATAAATCTGTATGTGTATATAAAGTGTTGTACAATGAATGTAAATATGACTTCTGGAAAATTTTAGACTACATTTAGAATCCCTTTATCTAAAATCAAAATGCTGCTCAAATGAAAGTTAATTTAACTAACACCTCGGTGCTTACTTCTGCTTCACTGCACTCATAAAATTGGAAAAAAGATCAATACAAGAAATATATAGTTACCTTAAATTATATATTTGTGCAGCAGATTATTTTTGTAGACTAGAGTGGGAATTTAACTGGCAATTTATAATATAGCTTACAGCTTTTAAAAGGCCTTTTAAAGAGATTAAATGTAAACTATTAAATGTTTAGATTTTGCTTTCAGACTTTATAATAGAACTCTTTACAGTCACCTTATATATCTTATAGGCATTTAACTCCTCATTTATTAAAAGTACTGGTTGTTAAATTCTCTTGATTTCTTAAGAACAGTTATTTAAATAAGTCTTAGGAGATAGGATCTTCATTTCAAGGAAAGAAAATCAAGTTTGCCTTTGTGATAATGTTACCCTTAGAAAAGGAAAGTGTGGATAATAAAACCTACATTGTTCTATTTTGCTTTCTTCTGCTTTTTAGAAGCCTGAGCTATTAAGTTCAAATTTGTGAAGGAAGAGAAGTAGAAGAGGAGGGGTAGAACCAATCACAGTATTTATTTTTCTAAAACTTAATAAACCCAGATTTTTTTAAAACTATTTTAAATATGAATTCTTCCCAGAAGCTTCAAATGCATCGTTTATATATTTAACCTTAAACATAAGTAGATCACAGTCATAGGCTTTCAAGGTTTATGAGGAGTTCTTACAGGTCTAATATTTCAATAATGTACCAATACCCAGGGCAGGTATTATGATGAGGAACTTTTGTTTTTTTAAGAATGAATAAGAGTTTATGGTGGACTTTAACGTGTGAAAATGATTTTTTTATTTTTGTGATTTCTTTTTTCTGAGTAAAGGAAAAGAGAAATGTGTTGCTATTGTCAGCATCTTAAAGGTAGTCTCACTCAAGGCAAGGCTAAGTGCTTCGTGATAGTATTAAGCAAGTCTTGTTTTGAACGGATTACCTAATGACTCACTAGAATGATATAAATTATACAAGTTATGCCAAAACTAAGTCAAAACCTAATAACCAAAGCATTCGTTATTTAAAACTTATTCACTATATCATGTTTGGACCTATTCAAACATCTCAGCCCTGTAAAACAGTTTTGGTTTTATGACATATGGATAGTGGTTTAATAATAAATCCAAGTTAGCTTTTTGTTTCCCAGCTTTTTTTGAATGATATTCATTAAATCTGTTCTTATTGGAAGACATTATCACAGCATGATTGAAGGGAACATTGGTTTTATAAAGGAAAACCCGAGTTCACTGATAGCCATCACTAAGATTCTTTTCATGTAAAGATTAATGCTTATGTGTTTATATCGACTTTGTATATTTCATCTTAGCCATTCTATCCTATAAAGATTTTACCATGAGCTTAAGATGTAAATAAATAATTTTGCAAATATGGCTCTTTTTTTCTATACACCTTGAACTTTTATAAACAGTTTCAGTATGTTTATCATTGGTTTTTAGAGTGAAAGCATCAAAACATTGCACTAAACATATTTTATAAATGCAAAATCTCTGGAGCATTCACTCCAGACCTACTGAATTAGAGTCTGCATTAAAAAAAAAAATCCCCAAATTATGTGATTTAGAGCACTGGGACTCCATTTCTGTAACAGAATTGATGACTTTCACACCAGCCAGTTTGAGATCCCTGTACCCTGTGGTGGTTCATAATTTACTTCTAAAATCCTGACAAACTCAGGTGAGGCCCTGCTTGGGAGTTTGGGAGCTTCAGAGGTGGCTTTATTTCACTTTGCCGTATTTGTGGGTGACTCAGACTATTTCAGTTGAGCTACTTGTAAATGATGAGATATATGCAACTATTGGTATAAAAGTTAACCTAAAAGCACATTAAGTTAATATGCTGAGTACTGAAATTTAGAATGGAAATACTGGCCAAACTAGACTTATCTCACAAGGCTTGTTTTATTTGCAAACCTTTTATACCAATCTCACACTGCCTTTATGAGGCAATAACTATTATTAACCCCATTTTACAGATGAGAAAACTGAAACTTAGCTAAGTTATGACTTAATCAAGGCCACAGAGCCAGCTAAGTAGGGGACTCAGGACTCTCTGAGCAGGTTTGTCTGTATTAATATGTTGCAACAGGTATCCATTTCTCTTTCCGGCAAACAACATTTAATTGGTGCTATTGAATACTTATCTTGTGCACTGCACTCTAAAGAAAAATATTTAAAATTCTTGGTTTTCTGTTTACAGACTTGGGTAGAGCAGTGAGATTTATGCACAAGAAAAAATTAGAAAAAATTACATCGATACAGAAGACAATCAAGTTTTATTGATGGACTCAGTGCTATAGGCACTAAGATATGGAATATTAGTGCCCTCAGGTATTTTAATACAGGAAATGGGAAAAGTTCTTAACCTAGCATTAAGTATAATTCTGCACTTATTTGAGATTAGTGTAACCTGTTTGTTTTGTAGTCTCTTTTATTCATTTTGCATTGAAAAAGTCTTATTTTTCTAATATATACCTGATATACATTTTCCCATAATAATGGTCAAATTTTGTCCAAAAGATCAGAATTTTGACCTAATGCAAAATATCTATAATCTGTAAAGTTAAATTTAATATAGTTAATATGTTATAAGTCACAAAATTGTTTATTCTTTGTTTGGTTTTGCCTCTTTTGCAATCAGGAAAAATGGCTAATTTTGACAAATGGACATGTTAAAAAAAATTAAAACTTCAAAAAAGGAACTATAAACTGAATCAGTGAAATGCTATAAATTAAAGAGTAGGCAACAATGTAAAAACAGAGCTGGAAACCCTTAGGTTAAAATAATATTTAATTCTGAGAAATGATTACATGAGATGTGCTTTACTAGTTAAGGCAAAGTAAACAACTCTGAACAGTCCTTACAGCCCAGATGAGCATTTACCAGTCATTTTTCTTTCCTGTTTGAGTATCTGTCTTTAAGATCTTAAGCAATAAATAAGCATTAGATATGGATGGTAGATTAGAAAACAGTATTGTATCAATGTTGATTTACTTAAGTCTATAAGTACTGTGTTTATGTAAGATTATATTCTAAGGAAATACACACTGAAGTATTTAGGGATATGTAACCGTAATGTACGCAAATTATTCTCAAATGATTCATAACAAAATTACAGAAAGATATAAACAAATCAATGAAGCAAAATGTTTTAAAAAATAGGTAATGGGTATGCAAGCATTATTTGCATTATTCTTGCAATCTTAAGTTTGAAACTATTTCTAAATAAAACATTTAAAATGTTATAGATAGAAATTTACTAAGTGTGGTACTAGGCACTTAACTTTACCTTCCTTACCCTCATAGCAATTCTGAAGAGTAGACGGTATTTCAATGGTACAGAAGAGGAAACTGACTAGAAACCATTTATGGCAGCCTATCCGCATGCCTGTGGTCTATTATGAAAAGTTCAGCATAATCAGACATTTTTCCTATTTCCCTGGGCGTGTAGAAAATGGGGAAACGGGAAACTGAGGCAGTTGGCAGAAGAGGTAAATGCCAAAATGAAGCATTAAGGGGGCGCATAAGGAACAGGAGGGGCTGTTAAGCAAATGAATCCCACACACACATGCAAATGACAGTCATGAAGCAACACCTAAAGGTCCAGTGGGGGCTCAGGATATCTCTAGTATACACTGCCCCCTCCTCTATCTCTACACCTGATAGCACACAAGTATTTTTCTTGAGGTAAAAGAGACACTTTATGCATGTCTTTTATTCTGTTGCTACCTTAGGAAGAATTTGACAAAGAAACAGAAACCTGTTCTGACTAGTCTATGTGAAAGGGGAATTATATAATAAAATAAGGAATTATATTTGGTTCATGGAACCAAAGGGCAGGAAATACAGACTTCACGAGGCATTAAAACAAAGACCTTTGGTGCTCTTCCCTACTCTCCCCCTCCTTCTCTATCCCTACTTCTCATCACTTGGTCTCTTGTTTTTCCTCCTCTGCACCTGTTTGTTGAGGCTGGCAGTGTTGCGGGGTGGAGTTGTTGTTTGTTTTTCCTGTCTTATCTCACTTTCTTGTTTAAGTGCCAAATGGAGTCCAACAATTACTTCCAAGTCACAATTCCAAATTCTCAAGGAATCTGATTGACCATGCATAGTCTTCCCATAATCCAATCAACTATGGCCAGCAAGGGTCATGATCTTGGGATACAAGCTGCAGAGGCCACCACATCACAGAGAATACTCTCACAAATAAGGGGCTGGAGCAGTTAGTGAGGGAAATTTAGACTCAAGATGTGTAGACAGTAGATAAAAATGGCTTTAAAAGGTAGAATCTCAAATAAAGATTTTCATGTTTACTCACATTTTTATGGAAGTGTACTATCTATTCAAAGAGAAGCACCATTTTAAAATGCTGCCTGGTGACAAATGTCACTAGTACTCCTGTTACCCTATCTTTTGTCCTTGTCCCTTGCCCATACTCCTTTGTCCTGATTCCTACATATTCTCTAGATATCACATATAGAGTTTCATCAAGGTGTCCATCCAAGTCACAGTGGGTATAATAAATGCCACCCATCATATCCTACTTAAGTGGCATAATCCTGAAGTAACTTATTTCAGATATTGCCAGAGAAGGTAAAAGTTAGAGGTCTTTTGAAAAATATAATTAAAAGAGATTTAAATTTTGTATTAAGACCATGAATAAAAAAATTCTATTGAACTTTTTCAAGATACCTTCCCTTACTCTTGAAGAATGGGGTAGGAGCCCCTACTATGTGCTCACATGAGCACCCTGCACATTCCCAGGTAAAGCAGATGCCACTCCGTGTAACTGCCTACTAACTTGTCTGATCTCCATTAGACTCATCTTTTAAGACAATGATTGCTGTCTTATCACCATGCTATTCCCAGTTACCAACTCAATGCCGAAAACAAAACTGGTGGTCAATATTCATTATACAGATGGAAGAGTATGTACATTTCTATTTTGAGTTTGTCATCCTGTAGTGGCACTCACAGGAGAGTATGTATGCTAATTGTTTTATGCATGTAATTTAATGTTTTCAGTCTTTATTATTTTTTAAAAGATCAAAAAATTTTAAATGTATTAGCAAGCAATTGAAGAAATTTTTCCAAGTAATTTAAGGAAACATCATCTTTCAGTGTGATAAAAATTAAGTGCTATATTCTAGCAGTTGAAAGAGTATATATACCTTTTGGGCCCATAAATCACAATCTAATAACTCTGACAATAAGTACTACAAGCTCATGATATTTACTCAGATTAGTGGTTTGTAACAACTGCAACAAATTAAATATGACATTTTCTAAAGGAAGAGAACAAAATTCTTGTGGCTTTTTTTTGGTAGCGGTGCTTGGCTTATGTTATCTCATATAATGTGATGTTTAGTTTTTGCTATTCAATAAATTCCAACATTATCCTTTTTTCTGGTGGAAGCAAAAACTTGAAAGTTGATTTATTTTCCGATGTCAGGAAGTGGGATGAGCCTCTGCCTCTAGGCTTGTGCCTAGATGTGATTCAGATGTCTTCCTACAACAAATTTTCACCCACCTGCTTAAATCTAATAATCCCATGGTACAAGAAGACTAAGTCACTTCCCATCTGCTCCTTATTTCTGTTCTCCTGCTCATTATACATGTAGTTAAATTGAAGATAAGGCAAGGACCAGAGCCACTTCAGAACAATCCATTAAAATTTTCTCCCAAAATGATAAGTAACTTTGCATCTTCCTAAATTCAAAGATGACACATATTTTGAAAGAATATTCAAGCATTTAAAAAGAGCACTATAAAAAAGGTAAAGATTACCCAAAATCCTACCACCCAGTGGTAGCCACTATCAATAGTTTGGTGAACTCTCTTCCAGACATAATTTTATGCTTACAGACACACATACACACATTCACACTTACACAATTTTATATAAATGATAGCATACACATACATGTATATACATATTTACAGACATGTACATATAGTTTCTTCCACAGTGGTTTTCCTCCCCCTCCCTCTATGTAAAGAATGCCACATTATTTCCCTTAACTAGTATAAATCTGGCTTCAAGCTGCTCATTCTGATATCAGTGATCAGTCATAATTGAATGGTCCTTCTCCTCTTTAAGACTGTACAGCAGTCCCATCTCCTGACCTTTAGGCTATCGCATTCCTTTACCCCCATTATTGAAGAGTTTAGCACCTGGGTCACTGTATTCTCAACAAATATTCCTATCATTATCCTTGGTGACTTCTATTTGCACATAAATGACAAGAGCAGAGGAAGTAAAGAGTTTAGGCAGCAAATAAGTTGGGCTGTGAAAGGGAGGAGGGAGAGTAGGTGGTAGAGGGAGATATGGCCTAGAGAAAAGACTTGTTTTTCAGATAGGAGATGGTTGAGTTTAAATGCTGTGAGAAGATGCCAGTGGAAAAGGGGGGAATAACAGAAATAATGGTCATGATAAAGAGAAAAGGACAAGAAAATTAGGGATGTGTCCAGGGCAGAGGTTTAGTGAGGAGCATGGAATCTAAGCTAGGTAAAGAGGGCAGTGAGGACAGGAGTTGGATATGGGTAAGTGGTTGATATACAGAGGGCCAACTGTAAAGGAGGTGAGCATCTATAGATTTTGGTATCTGAGGAGGGGTGAGGGAGTGTCATAGAACAAATATCCCGTGGAAACCGAGAGATGACTGTATGCTGAGAAGTGATGGAGCCAGTGTTTTGGAGTAAAGACATTTTGAAGTGAGGGTGCTAAAGTAGATGAGTTTGGAAGGTAAAAAGTGATGTATATAAGACTTCTGAGGTGGTCTACATAATGGTGGTAAAGTGGGTAGAGGAAAAGATCAGGAGAAATGAGATCAAGGACCTGAAAGGCCAAGATTTGGGACTGCTTTCTTCTCAGATGCCTGTCCCCATTATTTCACCAAATCTGCTTGCCAATGTCACCATGAATCTTAAAGTTACCCCACTCCAACCTGTACTCCACACAGCCTCAAAAAGTAGTCCTAAAATAAAATTGCATGTCACACTAATGTTTAAAATCTTTCAGTGGCTCCCCATGTCCTCAAGTTCAATCTCTGTTCTTTAATATGACTTAGGGCAGATCATCCAGACAGAAAATCAATAAGAAAACACAGGCCTTAAATGACACATTAGACCAGATGGACTTAATTGATATTTATAGAGCATTCCATCCAAAAGCATCAGAATACTATATTTTCAAGTGCATATGGAACATTCTCCAGGACTGATCACACACTGGGCCCAAAAATGAGCCTCAGTAAATTTAAGAAAATTGAAATCATATCAAGCATCCTTTCTGATCACAATGCTATGAGATTAGAAATCAAGTACAAAGAAAAAGCTGTAAAAAAACACACACACACGGAGGCTAAGCAATATACTACTAAGCAACCAATGGATCACTGAAGAACTCAAAGAATACGTTAAAAAAATACCTAGAGACATATGAAAATGAAAGCACAACAATCCAAAATCTATGGGATGCAGCAAAAGCAGTTCTAAGAGGGAAGTTTATAGCAATACAAGCTTACCTTAGGAAACAAGAAAAATCTCAAACAACCTAAGCTTACACCTAAAGCAACTAGAGAAAGAAGAACAAACAAAACCGAAAGTTAGAAGAAGGAAAGAAATAATAAAGATCAAATCAGAAATAAATGAAATAGAGATAAAGAAAACAATACAAAAGATCAATGAAACTAAAAGCTGGTTCTTTGAAAAGATAAACAAAATTGATAAACCTTTAGCCAAACTCATCAAGAAAAAAAAGGGAGAGGGCTCAAATCAATAAAATTAGAAATGAAAAAGGAGAAGTTACAGTGGACACCAAAGAAATACAGAGGATCATAAGAGACTATTACAAGCAACTATATGCCCAAAACTTGGACAACCAGGAAGAAATGGACAAATTCTTAGAAAGGTACAATCTCCCAGGACTGAACCAGGAAGAAATAGAAAATATAAACAGACCAATCTCAAGTACTAAAAATGAAACTGTGATTAAAAAAACCTCAACAGGGCTCCCCTGGTGGCGCAGTGGTTGAGAGTCCATCTGCCAATGCAGGGGACACGGGTTCATGCCCCGGTCCAGGAATATCCCACATGCTGCGGAGCAGCTGGGCCCGTGAGCCTTGGTCGCTGAGCCTGTGCATCTGGAGCCTGTGCTCCGCAATGGGAGAGGCCACAACAGTGAGAGGCCTGCATACCGCAAAAAAAAACAAAAACACCCTCAACAAACAAAAGTCCAGGATGAGATGGCTTCACAGGTGAATTCTAGGAAACATTTAAAGAAGACTTAACACCTATCCTTCTGAAACTATTTCAAAAAATTGCAAAGGAGGGAATACTCCCAAACTCATTCTGTGAGGCCATCATCACCTGGATACCAAAACCAGACAGATACCACAAAAAAAAGAAAATCACAAGCCAATAACACTGATGAACACAGACACAAAAATCCACAACAAAATACTACCAAACGAAATCCAACAAAACAATAAATGATCATACACCACGATCAAGTTACAAAGAAATGGAAAGATACCCTGTGCTCTTAGATTGGAAGAATTAATGTTGTTAAAATTGCCATACTACCCCAAGTCATCTATAGATATAATGCAATCCTTATCAAAATATAACATTTTCGCAGAACTAGAACAGTTATTTTGAACAAATAATCCTAGATTAATATGGTACAAGAGACCCAGAATTGCTAAAACAATCTTGAGAAAAAAGAACATAGCTGGAGATATCACTCTCCCAGACCTCAGACTATACTGCAAAGCTACAGTAATCAAAAGAGCATGGAAATAAGGAAACACAAGCTTTAAATGACACATTAAACAAGATGAACATAATTGATATTTATACAACATTCCATCAAAAAACAATAGAATACACTTTATTCTCAAGTGCTCATGGAACATTCTCCAGGATAGATCATATCCTGGGTCACAAATCAAGCCTTGGAAAATTTAAGAAAATTGAAATTGTATCAAGTATCTTTTCCGACCACAATGCTGAGACTAGATATCAATTACGGGGAAAAATATGTAAAAAATACAAACACATGGAGACTAAACAATACACTACTAAATGACCAAGAGATCACTGAAGAAATCAAAGAGGAAATCAAAAAATACCAAGAAACAAATGACAATGGAGACACGATGACCCAAAACCTATGGGATGCAGCAAAAGCAGTTCTAAGAGGGAAGTTTATAGCAATACAAGCCCACCTTAAGAAACAGGAAACATCTCGAATAAAGAACCTAACCTTGCACCTAAAGCAATTAGAGAAAGAAAAACAAGAAAACCCCGAAGTTAGCAGAAGGAAAGAAATCATAAAAATCAGATCAGAAATAAATGAAAAAGAAATGAAGGAAACAATAGCAAAGATCAATAAAACTAAAAGCTGCTTCTTTGAGAAGATAAACAAAATAGATAAACCATTAGCCAGACTCATCAAGGAAAAAAGGGAGAAGACTCAAATCAATAGAATTAGAAATGAAAAAGGAGAAGTAACAACTGACACTGCAGAAATACAAAAGATCATGAGAAAAAAAAAAAAGATCATGAGAGATTACTATAAGCAACTCTATGCCAATAAAATGGACAACCTGGAAGAAATGGAGAACTTCTTAGAAATGCACAACCTGCCCAGACTGAATCAGGAAGAAATAGAAAATATGAGACCAATCACAAGCACTGAAATTGAAACTGTGATTAAAAATCTTCCAACAAACAAAAGCCCAGGACCAGATGGCTTCACAGGTGAATTCTGTCAAACATTTAGAGAAGAGCTAACACCTATCCTTCTCAAACTCTTCCAAAATATAGCAGAGGGAGGAACACTCCCAAATTCCTTCTACGAGGCCACCATCACCTTGATACCAAAACCAGACAAGGATGTCACAAAGAAAGAAAACTACAGACCAATATCACTGATGAACATAGATGCAAAAATCCTCAACAAAATACTAGCAAACAGAATCCAACAGCACATTAAAAGGATCATATACCATGATCAAGTGGGGTTTATTCCAGGAATGCAAGGATTCTTCAATATATGCAAATCAACCAATGTGATAAACCATATTAACAAATTGAAGGATAAAAACCATATGATCATCTCATTAGATGCAGAGAAAGCTTTTGACAAAATTCAACACCCATTTATGATAAAAACCCTGCAGAATGTAGGCATAGAGGGAACTTTCCTCAACATAATAAAGGCCATATATGACAAACCCACAGCCAACATCATCCTCAATGGTGAAAAACTGAAAGCATTTCCACTAAGATCAGGAACAAGACAAGGTTGCCCACTCTCACCACTCTTATTCAATATAGTTTTGGAAGTTTTAGCCACAGCAATCAGAGAAGAAAAGGAAATAAAAGGAATCCAAATCGGAAAAGAAGAAGTAAAGCTGTCACTGTTTGCAGATGACATGATACTATACATAGAGAATCCTAAAGATGCTACCAGAAAACTACTAGAGCTGATCAATGAATTTGGTAAAGTTGCAGGATAAATAATTAATGCACAGAAATCACTTGCATTCCTATAAACTAATGATGAAAAATCTGAAAGTGAAATCAAGAAAACACTCCCATTTACCACTGCAACAAAAAGAATAAAATATCTAGGAATAAACCTACCTAAGGAGACAAAAGACCTGTATGCAGAAAATTATAAGACACTGATGAAAGAAATTAAAGATGATACAAATAGATGGAGAGATATACCATGTTCTTGGATTGGAAGAATCAACATTGTGAAAATGACTATACTACCCAAAGCAATCTACAGATTCAATGCAATCCCTATCAAACTACCACTGGCATTTTTCACAGAACTAGAACAAAAAATTGCACAATTTGTATGGAAACACAAAAGACCCCGAATAGCCAAAGCAATCTTGAGAACGAAAAACGGAGCTGGAGAAATCAGGCTCCCTGACTTCAGATTATACTACAAAGCTACAGTAATCATGACAGTATGGTACTGGCACAAAAACAGAAAGATAGATCAATGGAACAGGATAGAAAGCCCAGAGATAAACCCACGCACATAGGGTCACCTTATCTTTGATAAAGGAGGCAGGAATGTACAGTGGAGAAAGGACAGCCTCTTTAATAAGTGGTGCTGGGAAAACTGGGCAGGTACATGTAAAAGTATGAGATTAGATCACTCCCTAACACCATACACAAAAATAAGCTCAAAATGGATTAAAGACCTAAATGTAAAGCCAGAAACTATCAAACTCTTACAGGAAAGCATAGGCAGAACACTCTATGACATAAATCACAGCAAGATCCTTTTTGACCCACCTCCTAGAGAAATGGAAATAAAAACAAAAATAAACAAATGGGACCTAATGAAACTTCAAAGCTTTTGCACAGCAAAGGAAACCATAAACAAGACGAAAAGACAACCCTCAGAATGGGAGAAAATATTTGCAAATGAAGCAACTGACAAAGGATTAATCTCCAAAATTTACAAGCAGCTCATGCAGCTCAATAACAAAAAAACAAACAACCCAATCCACAAATGGGCAGAAGACCTAAATAGACATTTCTCCAAAGAAGATATGCAGACTGCCAACAAACACATGAAAGAATGCTCAACATCGTTAATCATTAGGGAAATGGAAATCAAAACTACAATGAGATATCATCTCACACCAGTCCGAATGGCCATAATCAAAAAATCTAGAAACAATAAATGCTGGAGAGGGTGTGGAGAAAAGGGAACCCTCTTGCACTGCTGGTGGGAATGTGAATTGGTACAGCCACTATGGAGAACAATATGGAGGTTCCTTAAAAAACTACAAATAGAACTACCATATGACCCAGCAATCCCACTACTGGGCATATACCCTGAGAAAACCAAAATTCAAAAAGAGTCATGTACCAAAATGGTCATTGCAGCTCTATTTACAATAGCCCAGAGATGGAAACAACCTAAGTGCCCATCATCGGATGAATGGATAAAGAAGATGTGGCACATATATACCATGGAATATTACTCAGCCATAAAAAGAAATGAAATTGAGCTATTTGTAATGAGGTGGATATACCTAGAGTCTGTCACACAGAGTGAAGTAAGTCTGAAAGAGAAAGGCAAATACCGTATGCTAACACATATATATGGAATTTAAGAAAAAAAATGTCATGAAGAACCTATGGGTAAGACAGGAATAAAGACACAGACCTACTGGAGAATGGACTTGAGGATATGGGGAGGGGGAAGGGTGAGCTGTGACAAAGCGAGAGAGAGAGGCATGGACATATATACACTACCAAACGTAAGGTAGATAGCTAGTGGGAAGCAGCCACATAGCACAGGGATATCAGCTCGGTGCTTTGTGACTGCCTGGAGGGGTGGGATAGGGAGGGAGGGAGGGAGGGAGGAAGGTGCAAGAGGGAAGAGATGTGGGAACATATGTATATGTATAACTGATTCACTTTGTTATAAAGCAGAAACTAACACACCATTGTAAAGCAATTATACCCCAATAAAGATGTTAAAAAAAAATCACACCCCAAAGAATAAAATATTTGGAAAAAACCTGATGAAGGAGGTGAAACACTTATACACTCTGAGAACCATAAAAAATTAATAAAGGAAATTGAACACAATTCAAAGAAATGGAAAGATAGCCCATGCTCTTGGATTGGAAGTATTAATACTGTTAAAATGGCCATACTACCAAAAGCAATCTACAGATCTAATGCAATCCCTATCAAATTATCCATTACATTTTTCACAGAACTAGAACAAATAATCCTAAAATTTATAGGGAACCATAAAAGACCCACAATTGACAAACCATCCTGAAGAGAAAGAACAAAGGAGGAGGGCTTCCCTGGTGGTGCAGAGGACAAGAATCTGCCTGCCAATGCAGCGGACACAGTTCGTTCCCTGGTCCAGGAAGATCCCACATGCTGTGGAGCAACTAAGCCCATGTGCCACAACTACTGAGCCTGTGCTCTAGAGCCTGCGAGCCACAACTATTGAAGCCTGCACACCTAGAGCCTGTGCTCCACAACGAGAAGCCATCGCAATGAGAAGCCCACGCACCACAACGAAAAGTAGCCCCTGCTTGCCGCAACTAGAGAAAGTCTGCGCGCAGCAACGAAGACCCAGCAAGCCGAAAATAAATAAATAAAAATGTTAAAAATTAAAAAAAAAAAAAAAAAACAAAGCAGGAGGCATAACCCTCCCGGACTTCAGACAATACTATAAAGCTACAGTAATCAAAAGAGCATGGTATTGGGAATTCCCTGGTGATCCAGTGGTTAGGACTCTGTGCTTCCACTGCAGGGGGCACAGGTTCAATCCCTGGTTGGGGAAGTAAGATCCTGCAAGACATGTGGCCACCTGGCGTGGCCAAAACAAACAAACAAAAAACAAGAAAACAAAACAGCACTGTATTGGCACAAAAACAGACATATGGATCAATGGAACAGAATAGATAACCCAGAAGTAAACCCACACATACAGTCAATTAATCTTCAACAAAGGAGACAAGAATATACTATGGGAAAGACACAGTCTCTTCAACAAGTGGTGTTTGGAAAGTTGGACAGCAACATGTAAATCAATGCAGTTAGAACACACCCTCTCACCATACAGAAAAATAAACTCAAAATGATTTAAAGGCTTAAACATAAGACATGACACCATAATACTCCTAGAAGAGATCAAAGGCAAAATATTCTCTGACATAAACTGTACCAACGTTTTCTTAGGTCAGATCTCCCAAGGCAATAGAAATAAAAACAAAAATAAACAAATGGGACCTAATCAAAGTTACAAGCTTTTGCACAGCAAAGGAAACCATAAACAAAAGGAAAAGACAGTCAACAGAATGAGAGAAAATATTTGCAAATGATGAGACCGACAAGGGATTAATTTCCAAAATATACAAACAACGCATACAACTCAACAGCAAAAAATAGCAAACAAACCCAGTAGAAAACTGGGCAAACACCTAAATAGACATTTCTCCAAAGACATACAAATGGCCAGTAGGCACATGAAAACATGCTCAACATCACTAATTATTAGAGAAATACAAATCAAAACTACAATAAGGTACTACCTTACTCCAGTCAGAATGGCCAGCATTAAATAGTCTACAGATAACAAATGCTAGAGAACGTGTGGAGAAAAGGCAACACTCCTACAATGTTGGTGGGAATGTAACTTGGTGAGGCCAGTATGGAGGTTCCTCAGAAAACTAAAAATAGAATTAACATATGATCCAACAATCCCACTCCTGAACATATATCAAGACAAAACTATAATTTAAAAAGATACATGCACCCCAGTGTTCACGGCAGCACTATTCACAATACCCAAGACATGGAAGCAACCTAAATGCCCATCGATAGGTGAATGGATAAAGAAGATATGGTATGTGTGTGTGTGTGTGTGTGTGTATATATATATATATATATATATATATATATATATATATATATATATACACATAAAAATTATATGTAAAGGTAGAATATATATGAAATATATATAATTTATATATATAAATTTATATATGTAAAATATATAAAATGGAATACTACTTAGCCATAAAAAAGAACAAAATAATGCCATTTGCAGCATTACTGGATGCAACTAGAGATCAACATACTAAGTGAAGTCATTAAGAGAAAGACAAATACCATATGATATCATTTATATGGGTCATCTAAAATATGATACAAATGAACGTGTCTATAAAACAGAAGCAGACACATGGACATAGAGAACAGACTTGTGGTTGCCCAGGGGGAGGGGGCTAGGAGAGGGATGGAGTGGGAGGTTGGGGTTAGTAGATGTAAGCTATTATACATAGAATGGATAAACAAGGTCCTACTATACAGCACAGACAACTATATTCAATATCATATAATAAACCATAATGGAACAGAATATTTTAAAAAAGAATCTATATATGTGTGTATAACTAAATCACTTTGTACAACAGAAATTAACACAATATTGTAAATTAATTATACTTCAATTTAAAAAAATAACAGAACAGAAGAAGTATAAAAACAACAGAAAACAAGTAACAAAATGGCAGTAAGTACATACCTCTCAATAATGACTTTAAATGTCAATGGACTAAATGCTCCAATCAAAAGACATAGGGTGGCTGATTGGATAAAAAATTAAGTCCCACCTATATGTTGCTTAGAAGAGACTCACATTAGAGCTTAATGACACACACAGATTGAAAGTGAAAGAATAGAAAAAGAAATTTCATGCAAATGGAAACGACAAGAAAGCTGGGTAGCAATACTTGTATCAAAGTAGACTTTAAAACAAAGTCTATAACAAAAGACAAAGAAGGACATTATGTCCTGAGAAAGGGATCAATATAAGAAGAGGGTATAACATTCATTAACATATATGCACCTAATACAGGAGCACATTAATAATAAAGCAAATATTAACACACATGAAGAGAGAAGTTGACAATAATAATACAACGATAGTAGGAAACCTTAACACCCCACTTACATCAATGGACAGATCTTCTAGACGGAAAAATCAGTAAATACTGGCATTAAATGACACATTGGATCAAATGTACTTAACAGATATACACAGGACATTCCACCCCAAAACAACAGAATACATATTCTTTTCAGATGAAAAGGAATGTTCTCCAGGTCAAATCACATGCTAGGCTACAAAACAAGTCTCAACAAATTTAAAACGATAGAAATTATATCAAGCACGTTTTGCTAACCACAACAGTTATAAAACTAGAAATCAATTGCAGAAAGAAAAATGGGAAAAGAAACCTGTGAATGCCAAACAACATGCTACTAAAAAAGAAAAAAAAAGGGTCAATGAAGAAATCAAAGGAGAAAACAGAAAATACCTTTAGACAAATGAAAAGGGAAACACATTCCAAAATCTATGGAATGTGGCAAAAGCAGTTCTAAGAAGGATGTTTGTAATAATACAGGCCTTCCTCAAGAAACCAGAAAAATCTCAAATAAACCACCTCACCTCCCACCTAAAGGAATTAGAAAAATAACAAAGACCAAAGTCACCAGAAGGAATAAATAATGAAGATCAGAGATGAAATAAAATAAAGAAAAAAAAAACAATTTAAAAGATCAATGAAACCAAGGACTGATTTTTGAAAAGATAAAAATAATTGATCAACCTTTAGGTTCACCAAGAAGAAAAGATAAAGAACCCAAATAAACAAAATAAGAAATGAAAGAGGAGAAACAACAAAAAATACCACAGAGATAAAAAAAAAATCATAAGAGAATACCATGAACAGTTACGTGCCAACAAATTCTAACAACCTAAAAGAAGTGAACAGTTTCTGGAAACATACAACTTTCCAACAGTGAATCAAGAAGAAATAGACAATTTGAACAGACCGATCACTAGTAGTAAAACTGAGTTTGTAATTAAAAAAATAAAAACCTCCCAGAAAACAAAAGTCCAAGACTGGAGAGCTTCACAGGGAAATTCTACCAAACATAAAGTAGAACAAATACTTAGCCTTCTCAAACTATTCCAAAAAAATTGAAGAGAACAAAACACTCCCAAATTCATTCTATGAGGCCACCAGTACCCTGATACCAAAACCAGACAAAGACACCACACACACACACACACACACAAAGAAAAAAAAGAAAGAAGGAAAAGAGAAGAAAAGAAAATGACAGGCCAGTATCTTTGATGAATATAGATGCAAAAAGCCTCAACAAAAAATTAGCAAACTGAATCCAACAATATATGAAAAGGATCATACACCATGATAAAATTAGATTTATTCCAGGAGCTACAGGATGGTTCAATATTTGCAAATCAATCCAAGTGATACACTACATTAACAAAAGTAAGGACTAAAATACAATCACATGATTATCTCAATAGATGCGGAAAAAGTACTTAACAATATTCAACATCGATTCATTATAAAACTCACCAAAGTGGGTAAAGAGGAAACATATCTCAACATAATAAAGGTCATTTAAGATAAATCCACAGCTAACATCATACTCAACAGTGAAAAGCTGAAAGCATTTCCTCTAAATTCAGAAACAGGATAAGGATGCCAACTCTCACCATTTCTACTTAACAGAGTATTGGAAGTCCTAGCCACAGCAATCAGATAAGAGAAAATAGATAAAGGCATCTAAATTGGAAGAGAAGACGTAAAACTGTCACTATTTGCAGATGATACACTTCCCACAGAAAACCTTAAAATCTCCATCAAAAAACTATTCCAACTAATAACTGAATTCAGCAAAGTTGCAGGATACAAGATTAATCTACAGATACCTGTTATTTTTCTATACACAAATAATGAACTATCAGAAAGAGAAAGTTTAAAAATATCCCATTTAAAATTGCATCAAAAGAATAAAATACCTAAGAATAAACTTAACCAGAGAGGTAAAAGACCTATACTCAGAAAATTATAAAACACTCACAAGGAAATTGAAAATGATACAAAGAAATGGAAAGATACCCTGTGCTCTTAGATTGGAAGAATTAATGTTGTTAAAATTGCCATACTACCCCAAGTCATCTATAGATATAATGCAATCCTTATCAAAATATAACATTTTCACAGACCTAGAACAGTTATTTTGAACAAATAATCCTAGATTTATATGGTACAACAAGAGACCCAGAATTGCTAAAACAATCTTGAGAAAAAAGAACATAGCTGGAGATATCACTCTCCCAGACCTCAGACTATACTGCAAAGCTACAGTAATCAAAAGAGCATGGAAATAAGGAAACACAAGCTTTAAATGACACATTAAACAAGATGAACATAATTGATATTTATACGACATTCCATCAAAAAACAATAGAATACACTTTATTCTCAAGTGCTCATGGAACATTCTCCAGGATAGATCACATCCTAGGTCACAAACCAAACCTTGGTAAATTAAAGAAAATTGAAATTGTATCAAGTATCTTTTCCGACCACAACGCTATGAGACTAGCTATCAATTACGGGGGAAAATATGTAAAAAATACAAAGACATGGAGACTAAACAATACACTACTAAATAACCGAGAGATCACTGAAGAAATCAAAGAAGAAATCAAAAAATACCAAGAAACAAATGACAATGGAGACACGACGACCCAAAACCTATGGGATGCAGCAAAAGCAGTTCTAAGAGGGAAGTTTAAAGCAAAGAATTCTACCTCAAGAAACAAGAAACATCTCGAATAAACAACCTAAACTTACACCTAAAGCAATTAGAGAAAGAAGACCAAAAAACCGGAAAGTTAACAGAAGGAAAGAAATCATAAAGATCAGATGACAAATAAATGAAAAAGAAATGAAGGAAATGATAGCAAAGATCAATAAAACTAAAAGCTGGTTCTTTGAGAAGATAAACAAAACTGATAAACCATTAGCCACACTCATAAAAAAAGAAAGGGAGAGACTCAAATCAATAGATGAGATATGAAAAAGGAGAAGTAACAACTGATACTGCAGAAATACAAAGGATTCTGAGAGATTACTACAAGCAACTTTATAGCAATAAAATGGACAATGTGGAAGAAATGGACAAATTCTTAGAAAAGCACAACCTTCCGAGACTGAACCAGGAAGAAATAGAAAATATAAACACACCAATCACAAGCACTGAAATTGAAACTGTGATTAAAAATCTTCCAACAGGGCTTCCGTGGTGGCACAGTGGTTGAGAGTCCGCCTGCCGATGCAGGGGACAAGGGTTCATGCCCCGGTCTGGGAAGATCCCACGTGCTGCAGAGCGCTGGGCCCATGAGCCATGGCTACTGAGCCTGCGTGTCTGAACCCTGTACTCTGCAACGGGAGAGGCCATAGCAGTGACAGGCCTGAGTACCACAAAAAAAAAAAAAAAATCTTCCAACAAACAAAAGTCGAGGACCACATGGCTTCACAGGCGAATTCTATCAAACATTTAGAGAACAGCTAATACCTATCCTTCTCAAACTCTTCCAAAATGTATCTGAGGGAGGAACACTCCCAAACTCATTCTATGAGGCCACCATCACCCTTACCCAAAACCAGACATAGATGTCACAGAGAAAGAAAACTACAGGCCAATATCACTGATGAACATAGATGCAAAAATCCTCAACAAAATACTAGAAAACAGAATCCAAAAGCATATTAAAAGGATCATACACCATGATCAAATGCGGTTTATCTCAGGAATGCAAGAATTCTTCAATATATGCAAATCAATCAATGTGATACACCATATTAACAAATTGAAGGATAAAAACCATATGATCACCTCAATACATGCAGAAAAAGCTTTCGACAAAATTCAACACGCATTTATAATAAAAACCCTCCAGAAAGTAGGCAAAGAAGGAACTTATCTCAACATAATAAAAGCCATATATGACAAACCCACAGCCAACATCGTTATAAATGGTGAAAACTGAAACCATTTCCTCTAAGATCAGAAACAAAACAAGGTTTCCCACTCTCACCATTATTATTTAACATAGTAGTGGAAGTTTTAGCCACAGCAATCTGAGAAGACAAAGAAATAAAAGGAATCCAAATCAGAGAAGAAGTAAAGCTGTCACTGTTTGTAGATGATATGATACTATACGTAGAGAATGCTAAAGATGCTACTTTAGCATCTTTAGCATTCTCTACGTATAGTATCATATACTATAAGTATATGTATATGATATATATAGTATCATATACTATAAGTATCATACTAGCCTTATAGTATCATATCATATACTATAAGGCTAGTATCATATACTAGCCTTTAGCATCTAAGGCTAATCAATAAATTTGGTAAAGTTTTAGAATACAAAATTAATGCACAGAAATCTCTTGCATTCCTATACAGTAATGATGAAAAAACTGAAAGAGAAATTAAGGAAACACTCCCATTTACCATTGCAACAAAAAGAATAAAATACCTAGGAATAAACTTACCTAAGGAGACAAAAAACCTGTATGCAGAAAACTATAAGACACTGATGAAAGAAATTAAACATGATACAAACAGATGGAGAGATATACCATGTTCTTGGGGTGAAGGAATCTACATTGTAAAAATGACTATACTACCCAAAGCAATCTACAGATTCAATGCAATCCCTATCAAACTACCACTGGCATTTTTCACAGAACTAGAACAAAAAATTGCACAATTTGTATGGAAACACAAAAGACCCCGAATAGCCAAAGCAATCTTGAGAACGAAAAACGGAGCTGGAGAAATCAGGCTCCCTGACTTCAGATTATACTACAAAGCTACAGTAATCATGACAGTATGGTACTGGCACAAAAACAGAAAGATAGATCAATGAAACAGGATAGAAAGCCCAGAGATAAACCCACGCACATAGGGTCACCTTATTTTTCATAAAGGAGGCAAGAATATACAATGGAGAAAAGAAAGCCTCTTCAATAAGTGGTGCTGGGAAAACTGGACAGCTACATGTAAAAGAATGAAATTAGAACACTCCTTAACACCATACACAAAATATAAACTCAAAATGGATTAAAGACCTAAATGTAAGGCCAGACACTATCAAACTCTTAGAGGAAAACATAGGCAGAACACTCTATGACATAAATCACAGCAAGATCCTTTTTGACCCACCTCCTAGAGAAATGGAAATAAAAACAGAAAAAAACAAATAGGACCTAATGAAACTTCAAAGCTTTTGCACAGCAAAGGAAACCATAAACAAGACGAAAAGACAACCCTCAGAATGGGAGAAAATATTTGCAAATGAAGCAACTGACAAAGGATTAATCTCCAAAATATACAAGCAGTTCATGCAGCTCAATATCAAAAAAATAAACAACCTAATCTGAAAATGGGCAGAAGACCTAAACAGACATTTCTCCAAAGAAGATATACAGGTTGCCAACAAACGCATGAAAGGATGCTCAATATCACTAATCATTAGAGAAATGCAAATCAAAACTACAATGAGGTATCACCTCACACCGTTCATAATGGCCATCATCAAAAAATCTACAAACAATAAATGCTGGAGAGGGTGTGGAGAAAAGCGAACCCTCTGGCACTGTTGGTGGGAATGTAAATTGATACAGCCACTATGGAGAACAGTGTGGAAGTTCCTTAAAAAACTAAAAGTAGAACTGCCATACGATCTAGCAATCCCACTACTGGGCATATACCCTGAGAAAACCATAATTCAAAAAGAGTCATGTACCACAATGTTCATTGTAGCTCTATTTAGAATAGCCAGGACATGGAAGCAATCTCAGTGTCCATTGACAGATGAATGGATAAAGAAGATGTGGCACATATACACAATGGAATATTACTCACCCATAAAAAGAAATGAAATTGAATTATTTGTAGTGAGGTGGATGGACCTAGAGTTTGTCATACAGAATGAAGTAAGTCAGAAAGAGAAAAACTAATACTGTATGCTAACACATATATATGGATTCTAAAAAAGAAAAAGGTTCTGAAGAACCTAGGGGCAGGACAGGAATAAAGACACAGACACAGAGAATGGACTTGAGGCCATGTGGAGGGGGAAGTGTAAGCTACAACGAAGCGAGAGAGTGGCATGGACATATATACACTATCAAATGTAAAATAGATAGCTAGTGGGAAGCAGCTGCATAACACAGGGAAATCAGCTCGGTGCTTTGTGACCACCTAGAGGGGTGGGATAGGGAGTGTGGGAGGGAGATGCAGGAGGGAGGGGATATGGGGATATATGTGTATGTATAGATGATTCACTTTGTTATACAGCAGAAACTAACACCCCATTGTAAAGCAATTATACTCCAATAAAGATGTTAAAAAATAAGTAAATAAATAAAAATTTTTTTAAAAAAACAAAACAACAAATGGGACCTAATTAAACTTAAAAGCTTTTGCACAGAAAAGGAAACCAACAAAACAAAAAGACAACCCACAGAATGGTAGAAAAAATTTGCAAACAATGTGACCAACAAGGGCTTAGTATCCAAAATATATAAACAGCTCATACAGCTCAATATCAAAACAACAAACAACCCAATCAAAAAATGCGCAGAAGGGCTTCCCTGGTGGCACAGTGGTTAAGAATCTGCCTGCCAATGCAGGGGAGACAGGTTTGAGCCCTGGTCCAGGAAGATCCCACATGCCACAGAGCAACTAAACCCGTGCGTCACAACTACTAAGCCTGCGTTCTAGAGCCCGCGAGCCACAACCACTGAGCCCGTGTGCCTAGAGAGCATGCTCTGCAACGAGAAGCCACTGCAATGAGAAGCCCATGCACCTCAACGAAGAGTAGCCCCCACTCGCTGCACCTAGAGAAAGCCCGCATGCAACAACAAAGACCCAATGCAGCCAAAGATAAATAAAATAAATTTTTTAAAGAAATTATAAGAAAAAATGGGCAGAAGAACCAAATAAACATTTCTCCAAAGGAGACACACAGATAGCTAACAGGCACATGAAAACATACTAAACATGGCTAATTACCAGAGAAATGCAAAACTACAATGAGGTATCACGTCATAGCTGTCAGAATGGATATGGTCAAAAAGACCATAAAAAACTCCTAGGTATATTTCCAGAAAAAAGGAAAACACTTATTTGAAAAGATAAATGCACCCCAGTGTTCACAGCAACAGTATTTACAATAGCCAAGATATGGAAGTAACCCAAGTATCCATCAACAGATGAATGGATAAAGACTTGGTGTGTATGTGTATGTGGGGGATTAAGAGATACAAACTAATATGTATAAAATAGATAAGCAACAAGGGTATATTGTACAGCACAGTGAATTATAGCCATTATTTTGTAATAACTTATAATGGAGTATAATCTATGAAAATACTGAATCATTATGCTGCATACCTGAAACTAATATAACACTGTAAATCAGCTATACTTTAAACACACACACACACACACACACACACACAATGAGGTATCACCTTAAACCTATCAGTATGGCTATGGTGAAAAAGACCACAAATAAGGATGAGGATGTGGAGAAAAGTGTACTGTTTTCATTTTTTGTTTCTTTGGTTTGTTTGTTTGTATTTTTATACTGCAGGTTCTTATTAGTCATCAATTTTATATACATCAATGTATACATGTCAATTCCAATCACCCAATTCAGCACACCACCATACACCCCCCACCGTGGTTTTCCCCCCTTGGTGTCCATACATTTGTTCTCTACATCTGTGTCTCAACTTCTGCCCTGCAAACTGGTTTATCTGTACCATTTTTCTAGGTTCCACATACATGCGTTAATATACGATATTTGTTTATCTCTTTCTGACTTACTTCTCTCTGTATGACAGTCTCTAGATCCATCCACGTCTCAACAAAAGCCTCAATTTCGTTCCTTTTTATGGCTGAGTAATATTCCATTGTCTATATGTACCACATCTTCTTTATCCATTCGTCTGTTGATGGGCATTTAGGTCGCTTCCATTACCTGGCTATTGTAAATAGTGCTGCAATGAACATTGGGATGCATGTGTCTTTTTTTTTTTTGCGGTACACGGGGCTTTCACTGCTGCGGCCTCTCCCGCTGCGGAGCACAGGCTCCACATGTGCAGGCCCAGTGGCCATGGCTCACGGGCCCAGCCGCTCCGCAGCACACGGGATCCTCCCGGACTGGGGCATGAACCCGTGTCCCCTGCATCGGCAGGCAGACTCTCAACCACTGCACCACCCGGGAAGCCCGCATGTGTCTTTTTGAATTATGGTTTTCTCTGGGTATATGCTCAGTAGTGGGATTGCTGGATATATGGTAATTCTATTTTTAGTTTTTTAAGGAACCTCCATACTGTTCTCCATAGTGGCTGTATCAATTTACATTCCCACCTACAGTGCAAGAGGGTTCCCTTTTCTCCACACCCTCTCCAGCATTTGTTGTTTGTAGATTTTTGGATGATGGCCATTCTGAACAGTGTGAGGTGGCACCTCATTGAAGTTTTGATTTGCATTTCTCTAATAATTAGTGATGTTGAGCAGCTTTTCATGTGCTTCTTGTCCACCTGTATGTCTTCTTTGGGGAATGTCTACTTAGGTCTTCTGCCCATTTTTGGATTGGGTTGTTTGTTTCTTTAATATTGAGCTGCATGAGGAAAGTCTACTCTTGTACACAGTTGGTGGGAAAGTAAATTGATGCAGTGACTATGGAAAACAGTATAGAGGTTTCTCAAAAAACTAAAACTACCATATGATCCAGCAATTCTATTTCTGGGTATATATCCAAAGAAAACAGAAACACTAACTGGAAAAGACACATGCACCCCAATGTTCACAACAGCATTATTTATAATAGCCAAGCTACAGAAGCAACATAAGTGTCCATCAATGGGATTAAATGTCCATAAATGGATAAGGATGTGGGAGATACACACACACACACACACACACACACACACACACACACACACACACACCTACAATGGAACACTAATCAGCCATAAAAAAGAATGAATGAAATTTTGTCATTTGTAACCACATGGATGGAACTTCAGGGTATTATTCTCAGTGAAATAAGTCAGATAGAGAAAGCCAAATACTGTAATGTTATCACCTATATGTGGAATCTAAAATATAAAACAAAGGAATGAGTTTAACAAATGAGAAACATACAGTGAACTAGTAGTTACCAGTGGGGCGAGAGAAGGGAGGAGGGGGCAAGATAGGGCATTAAGATGTATGAACTCCAGGGCTTCCCTGGTGGTGCAGCGGTTGAGAGTCCGCCTGCCAATGCAGGGGACACGGGTTTGTGCCCCGGTCCGGGAAGATCCCACATGCCGCGGAGCGGCTGGGCCCATGAGCCATGGCCGCTGAGCCTGCGTGTCCGGAGCCTGTGCTCCACAACGGGAGAGGCCACAACAGTGAGAGGGCTGTGTACCACAAAAAAAAAAAAAAAAAGATGTATGAACTCCTATGTATAAAAATAAATAAGTACAGGGATATGTTGTATAGCACACAGAGTATATCCAATATTTTATATTAACTTTAAATGATATATTAACTCTAAATGGATTATACTCTATAAAAAACATTGAGTCACTATGTTGTAAAACTGAAACTAACATTGTAAATCAAGCATACTTCAATAAAAATTTTTTTAAAAGGAAATGTGGTACATATATACAATGGAATATTATTCAGCCATAAAAAGAAGGAAACCCTGCCATTTTTGACAACATGAATGGGCCTTGTGGGCCTTATACCTTGTGAAATAATTTCAGACAGAGAAAGACAAATACTGTATGATCTTACTTATATGTAGAAAAAACTGAACTCATGAAAACAGAGAATAGATTGGAGCTTGACAAAGGTTGGGTAGGGATGGGATGTGTGGAGGAAATTAGTGAAAGTGGTCAAAGGGTATAAACTTCCAGTTATAAGATAAATACCTTCTGGGTATGTAACGTACAGCACAGCAACTACAGTTAACAATACTGTATTGTATATTTGAAAGTTGCTAAGAGAGTAGATCTTAAAAGTTCTCACCACACACATACAAAAATTGTACCTATGTGAGGTAATGGATGTGGTAACCTTATTGTGGTAATCATTTTGCAATATATACATGTAACCTATCATCACATTGTACACCTTAACTTACAATGTTATATTGTATATCTTGTTTATATCTCAATAAAGCTGAAAAAAAGAATGATAGGAAAACTATAGTTATTCAGATCTGATATCTGGACATTTTCTTGAAAATGAATGAAGTGAACCTATAATTTCAAGAACAACTGACTATATTTATTGTCAGTGACCAAATTTAAGCTTTCAAGAGAAAGTTAAAATTTTGAAAAACTTGTATCTGCTGTCTGACTTTGATAGCTTCCGAATATTTAAAGATATTTTAGGTTAAATCAGTGGTGATATCTATGAATGTGATTTTAAGATATTGTAATGATACGCATCAGCAGGTAGAAGACCTGCATAACTCAGTATCGGTAGTTTCCAAATGACCAATGCATGGTGTTATAAAATCATGGGTAGATAAAAGATACAAATTCCAAGATAGTCCAATGGGTATTAATGTAACAGAGTACAAAAAGTTCACTGGTATCGTTTCAGATTCCACACTACAACCTACCTTTGAGAAACTACAATTTGTTGTATTCGGTTTAGTATCAATAAATAATATCTGTAATTAACTGAAAAAGGTATAAAAATATTCCTCCCTTTTCTAACTACTTACCTATGTGAGGCCAGGTTTTCCTAATATTCTTCGAACAAAACAATACAGACATACAACAGATTGAATGCAGAAGCAGATGGAATAATTCAGCTATTCTCTATTAAGCTAAAGAGATTTATTTATAGCTCTTCTCAACAGATAATTTTGTTTTGGAAAATAAGGTCATTTCACAAAAATATGTTATTTGTACTAACATGTAATGGGCTTATTATTATTGTCTTAAATAATACTTTAAAACTTTTCTCAGTTTGAAATTCTAACATAGGTAATGTTGATAGATATAAGCCATGTAAGCAAAATTTCTTTGAGGTTCTCAATAATTCTTAAGACGGCAAAGTGGTCCTGAGACCAAAAAGTTTGAGAACCATTATTACATGTTATATACTGTTAGCCTACAGACAAATCTAATTTTGTCAACCTGATGTTATTTTATCCACTTTTCATCAAACAATACATTTTTATGGTACCATAAACCATGATTTATCAATCTATATTCCACTCATTTTTCTGCAGCAAGAGAAAAAGACATATTACATGGAGAGTAACAAAATCTAAAATGACAGTGGAATTTTCAAGAATGTAAGTAAGAATATACTGGAATAACATCTATAAAATATTGAAGGGAAATAAAACTACTAGCCTAGAATTCTTTACCCAATGAAAAAACAAACAAAAAATTGTTAAAATAACAAAAAGTGAAACAAGGACTTTTTCAGACATAAACAAGCTGAAATATTACATCACCAGTAGACCTGCACTATAAAAAGTGTTAAAGGAAAGTTTTACATCGATAGAAAATTATACCAATTGGAAATCTGGATCTAAACAAAGAAAAACAAAATGAAGAGCACTGGAAATTCCAACTACATGGGCAAACATATTATTTTTCTCTTGCTGCTGTAACAAATTAGCACAACTTCAGTGGCTTACACAATACATATTTATCTTACAGTTCTGTAAATCAGGAGTCCAACACAGGTCTCACTGGGCCAAAAATCAAGATGTCAGCAGGGCTGCATTCCTTTCTGGAGCCTCTAGGAAAGAATCCATTTCTTGATCTTTTCCAGTTTCTAGAGGTCACCTACATTTTCTGGTGTTTTCCCTCTTTAAAGCTAGCAATGTTGAATTTCTCTGACCCTTTTTCCATAGTAAGTTTCCCTCTGATTGTAACAGGGAAGGACAAATCTGACTCCATATTGGATCTGTTTCTTTTACATTAACTTTTGTATTCTATTGTTTTTGCTACAAGTTAATCACTAAAGGAATGTTGCCTATAGCTTAAAATATATTGCATAATGGCTCACCCCCGGGGACCCTGCCTCCTGTGCCTGAGCTTAAGCTAAAATACCCTTATTTAGCTCATAGGAAACATCCTGACCAGGTCCACCTGTGAATAGCTGCAGGAAAGAAGAAATTAACACATTCTCTCCAGCGACTCTCCAGAACAAGAAATATTTGCAGCAGATTATGGCCTTTTTCACGGTACCTTCTCACCTCCTCCTCTTTGCTCTATACAAGAAACTAGCATCCAAACCCAGGCAAGATGGTCCTTTGGGACACTAATCCACCATCTTCTCAGTCTGCTGGCTTTCTGAAAAAGTGCTATTCCTTGCCTTAACAGCTTGCCTCTCGATTTACTGGCCTGTTGTGCAGGAGCAGTATGAGCTTTGTCTTGGTAACATGATTACAGCTGGGGAAAGTTCTTTGCTGTTAAGGACCTGTGATTAAATTGGACCCACCTGAACAATCCAGGATCATCTTCCCATCTCAATACCCTTAACATGATCATGTCTGCAGAGTCCCCTTTGCCATGTAAAGAAACATATTCACAATTTTGGGGATTAAGACATGGATATCTTTGGGGATTATAAGTGTGCCTACCACAGATGTAGAAGACTTGAACACTATCAACCAATTTAAACTGACATTTATGGAACATCTCACCCAACAGCAGCAGAATACACATTCTTTTCAAGTGCATATGGAACATTTACCAAAATAGACCATGTTCTGAGCCATAAAACAAATCTCAATACATTTAAGAGGATTCAAGTTATACAAAGTAAATTTTCTTTTAAAAGATTTTTACCAAGTATGATGAACTCTCAAAACTCAACAATAAATAAACCCAATAAAAACTGACAAAGGGACTTCCCTGGTGGTGCAGTGGTTAGGAATCCACCTGCCAATGCAAGGGACATGGGTTTGATTCCTGCTCCGGGACGATTCCATATGCCACAGAGCAACTAAGCCTGTGTGCTGCAACTACTGAGCCTGCACTCTAGAGCATGCCGCAACTACTGAGCCCGCATGCTGCAACTACTGAAGCCCATGCACCTAGAGCCTGTGCTCTGCAACGAGAAGCCACTGTAATGAGAAGCCTGCGCACCACAACCAAGAGTAGCCCCCGCTCACCACAACTAGAGAAAGTCCATGTGCAGCAATGAAGACCCAAGGCAGCCCTGCCCCCCCCAAAAAAACTGACAAAGATTTGAAGAGGCACCAAATAAGATATAAGAATGGCAAATAAGCACATGAAAAAAATCTTAATATCATTAGTCATTACAGAAAGGCTAACTAAAACCACAATAAGATATCACTACATACCTACTAAAATGGCTAACGATAAATGAGTGAACAAAACAAGTGTGGGTAAGGATGTAGAGTAACTGAAATTCTCACACACACTCACTGATGGTGAAACTGTAAAATGGTACTTTGGAAAACAGTTTTGCAGTTTCTTAAAAAGGTAAATATATGTATACCTTGTCATTGCTTTCCTGATATTTAACCATGAGAAATGAAAGCACATGTTCATGTTAAGGCACGTACATGAGTAGTCATAGTAGCTTTATGATGGCCAAAAACTAAGGACAGGGCTTCCCTGGTGGCGCAGTGGTTGACAGTCCGCCTGCTGAGGCAGGGGACATGGGTTCGTGCCCCGGTCCGGGAAGATCCCACATGCCGCAGAGCAGCTGGGCCCGTGAGCCATGGCCGCTGAGCCTGTGCTTACGGAGCCTGTGCTCCGCAACGGGAGAGGCCACAACAGTAAGAGGCCCGCGTACCGCAAAAAAAAAAAAAAAAAAAGCTAAGGACAGCCCAAATGTCCATCAACAGATGAATGTACAAACAAACTGTGGTATGTTCATAGAATGAACTACTATTCCAATAAAAAGCAATGAGTTATCATACAAACAACATGGATGAATGTCAAAATAATTATTTTGAGTAAAAGAAACCAGAAAATAAGAGTACATATGTATAATTTCATTTATATAAACTTCAATTACCTGCAAACTAATCTGTAGTGACATAAAGCAGACAAGATGGAAGGTTGTGGGAAGGAGTGGAAAGGGAGAATACAAAAGAGGACAGGGAAACTTGGGAGTGATGGCTATGTTCATTATCTTCATCACGGTGATGGTCTCTCAGGTTTTATAACACATGTTAAAACTTATAAAATTGTATATTTTAAACACATGCATTTTATTTTATGTAAATTATACCTCAATAAAGCCATTGAGAAGAAAAATATGAAGGGTAAACCTGATAGAAACTTGTGTTAGAACACAGATGAGAAAAAAATATGGAAGAATGTGTTAATCACAATCTATGCTCAGGTGTATATAGACCTGTGTAGTATATTTATATTTATTTCCTATAATTATTTTTCCAATTGCTTGTCTCATTTTGGTAACAAAATAGCATAGTGGGTCTGCTAAGCTTGCCCTTTTACCACGAGATAAGGGATTTCTGATATTTTTATACCTACTACTTGATGCTTTTCTTTTTTTTTAACTCTAAAACACGTGATATGATACCCAACCTAATTCAGAAGACTCAAAGTGGAACTTATTTCTTCAAAAAAAAAACCAATTCAGGTCAAATTTTTCTTCCATGCCTTCTTACTCTACTGAAATGCATTAACATTGTTAATATATACTTTTGTGGATCTATCGGGTTCAGGATACTTGTGTGAGATGAAAAGAGAGGTAGAGGATATAACCTACACCCTAGCAAAGTTTACAAACTACTGATATGAAAAGGGACATGAATAGAAAAAAGTAGAGATCAAAGAGAGACACTCTCATACACTGCTGATGGGAAATTTGGCAATTAAAACCTTGAAACTATTTGCAAACTCTTTGCATTAGTTTCTTATTGCAGCTGTAACAAATTACTACAAATTTAGTGCCATTAAACAACACAAATTTATTACTTACAGTTTTGGACGTTAGAAGTTCAAAACCAGTCTCACTGGGCTAAAATCCAGGTGTCGGTACAGCTAGTTCCTTCTGGAGGCCCGGAGGGGAGAATTAATTTCCTTGGCTTTTTCAGCTTCTGGAGGTTACTTGTACTCCTTAGCTCATGGCTCCTTCTTCGAATCACTCCAAACTCTTGTTTCCATCATCGAATCACCTACTTCTAATCTTATACGTGTTGCCAGAGCCGCTCCAGGCCTTTGCTCAAAACCCGCCAACCCCCACCTTAGCAGGGGTTAACATAAATCTTTAAGTCAAACGATCCAGAAATAAGAAAGCTACAAACAAACAAAAAAACCCAGATGGAACCGGCTGAGACCAAGATGGCGACGAATGTGTCCTCCAACAGACCCTGAATCTCGCATTATACATTCATTTTACTACATTAACATATTAAATGATACACCTACCGGTAGCCATGACCAGACATTAAGGACCAAAAAAAGGATTAAAGCGGGTGACACCACACTCCCCCCCTTCCCTGGTAGACTAATGTATATGCCTCCTCATCATTGGCCTCACGATCCTCCTCCGTCTCTACTCTTTAAAATTAAAACTCTCTTGCCAGGTGGGCGAGAAGTTGATCTGTGAACTTAGTTCCCGCTTCTCCATTCTTTGGCCACGAAATAAAGCTTGTGCTGCCTCGATCTCAGCTTTGGTTTCGTTATTGGCTGCTTGAACACAAAAAGCAAAAGAACCCTCCCCGCTGAGGCGGAGAGCCTCAGGTGAGCTAGGGCCCCAGCAGAGTCCGTATGACTTAATTAGGTAACATAGAACGCTTATGATTAAATTGGGCCCACCTGGAAAATATAGCTGTTCTCCCCATCTTGAGATTCTTAACTTAGTCACATCTGTGAAGTCCCTTTTATTATGTTAATGTATTCACAGGGTCCAGGGATTAGAGTGTGGACATCTTTGGGCTGCCATTATATAGCCTACTACACTCTCTGACCTAGATATTCTGCCTCTAACAGTTTAATCCAAAGGAAATTTGCACAGGAATTCAATTATAGGAGTATTCACATGAGGGACCAATCACTGATTTGATCCTAGAAGAAGGAATTTTCTCCATATAACAAAAGCTACAGTGCTTGTATTTATCTGAACTGTTCTGGCCATGGATCCTCATATTACACTCAGTAGTGTCAGTACTACAAATATTAGTTACTAACGTTACTATTAATAATATTAGTTATTAATATCAGTATTACAATAAAGTTTAGTATTTAGATGGGAGCAGTTTTGTAAGAAATGATGTGTGTGTTTATGGGGTGAAAGAAATGGAGACAGTAAAGAAAGGCTGAAATTTCTTTTTTTCCCCTATATTCTCAGTCATTGTAATCCCCAATCAAAAATACCATCAAAGTTGTCATTGGAAAGATTGATGATACTATAATTAAGAAAACTGTCTTGCAAGGGCTTAACTTCCAAAAAATACAGAGCTCATACATCTCAAAAACAAACAAACAACCCAACTGAAAAATGGGCAGAAAACCTAAATAGACATTCTCCAAAGAAGACATACAGATGGCCAACAGGCACATGAAAAGATGTTCAACATTGCTAATTATTAGAGAAATGCAAATCAAAACTACAGTGAGGTACCACCTCACACCAGTCAGAATGGCCAGCGTTAAAAAGTCTGCAAATACAGGGGTGGGGGGAGGGATAAATTGGGAGATTGGGATTGACATATATACACTACTATATATAAAATAGATAACTAATAAGGACCTACCGTATAGCACAGGGAACTCTGCACGATACTCTGTATTGGCCTATATGGGAAAAGAATCTAAAAAAGAGTGGCGAGGGTTTCCCTGGTGGTCCAGTGGTTAAGACTCTGAGCTTCCAATGCAGGGGGTGTGGGTTTGATCCCTGGTTGGGCAACTAAGGTCCCACATGCTGCACAGTGTGGCCAAAAATAAAAATAAAAACAAAATAAAAAAAAGAGTAGATATATGTTTATGTATAGCTGATTCATTTTGCTATACACCTGAAACTAACACAACATTGTAAATCGACTATAATTCAATAAAATAAATTAAAAAAAATTAAAAGCTCAAGAAAAAGAAAAGAAAGTTGTCTGGGCTGCCAGATATGATCATTCAGGTCTTCTAACTAATCATGTATGAGACAATCAGGCCCTTGCATGCAAGTCCATACATGCTCTAAATTTGGAGGACACTATTGTGGAAATCCCGAACATTAATTTGTTTAGAGGCCTAATAGCACTGTGAATTTAACAATGAAGCACATCAGTGAAATACAATGTTTTAATGGTATTATTAAGTGATTTGGAATAGAAGTTCCCAAAAAACTTCTCAATAGAAGTTCCAGAATTTAGAGGCCTCTGAGTAATACATGAATCATAAGGAAGCAATCTGTTATTTTTATGCCTTTTATTTATATTATCCTGGGACATTCCCTTCATCCTTTTTCAATGGCTCATAGTTTGTTTTTTACCATATTCCATGTCTCTGACATGCTGCCTTCACATTCCTTAACTTCCTCATTTCCATCACTTCCACCTCTACTACATATACTGGCTAACATGGTCATACTTGCTATCATTTAAAACTCTTGAAATTCCCCTCTGACCGCAACCTCCTGTTCATGCCCTCCAATTTGCTCACTCCACCGAATCTACCCTTTGTCTGCAATGTTGTTAGTTCCTCAGTCCTGATCAGCATGAGGTAAACAGATCACTAGCCAAAGGCAGAGGATCCATATTTAGTGTCCTGTTCAGACCTGTCTTGACTAAATGCATGATTTGGGTTAAGTTTTTAAAGACATTAAGCTCTTAAGGAAAGAATTTTAAAGACATATTGACATGGGAAAACCCAAGGCAAAGTCTGCTTTCTTTAAAAATCTTGATTCCCACAATTGTTTAGGCTTTTCTATATTAAAGCGCTTTTAATATTTATCACCAGTCCATTTTCAACTACTCCTCCAATCCCAAATTTTAAATTTTGACTAATCTTGGTTTGTTGGATTTCATCCTCATGCAAGTCTTTTCAGAAGGGTCACAATGCTGTATTCCCTCAAGTTTTTCATGTTTCATTGCCTTATTTCCTTGAATGGTCAGCCTTTATCATCTTCTTAATTTGTTCCAAATTGTACAGATTTCTTAAGTTCCATCTTTTTCTAGGTACTTCCTCCTAGAATCCTCGTAAATTCCAATCTGGATTAATTGAGTTCCAGCTGTGCAGCTGTGATACTGAGACAAGTTCATTTCTCTCCTGAGTTAGAGTCACTATTTCTTTAATCTCCATTTTCCTAACTTTGTTTTGTTTGTTCTTTGTGGTGTGAGAATTATAAGCTCATTTTGTTAGAACTTATCTTCTGGTAACTTACTAGGATAGGATATTTTCCAAGTCCCTTCATGCCCCAAAATGTCTTTATTCTCCCCTAGCTTTTGATTGCCCTTTTGGGTGGATATGGAATTGTAAACTAAAACTGATTTTCCCACATTTATTAGAAGGCATTGTTCCATTGTCTTTTAGCAGTCCCTGATGATTAAAAATATGATGCTAGTCTGATTCTCATTCTTTATAATTGACCTTTACTTTCACTGGAAGCTGTTAGGATCTTCTCTTTATCCTTGGTCTGAAATTTTACAATGTCACATTAAGACATGGATCTTTTTCCATTATTTTGTAGGGCACTTGGGAAACCCTTTCAATTGGGAAATTCCTTTCCTTCATCTTTTTTTTTTCTTTCCTTCATCTTTGAAAAAATATCTTGTATTCGTTTTTGATGATGCCTCTCCAATTTCTCTATTATCTCTTTCTGGAACTCACATTTTCAGGATACTGGGCCTCTTATATAGAACCTATTTCTGTTATCTTTTCACTCACATTTCACACCTCTGTCTTTTTATTGTGTTCTGGGAGATTTGCTCAACCTATTCTCCTAACTTTCTTCTGAATATTTTACTTGGCAACCCCTATCTTTAATTTCTAAGAGCTCTGTATTACTGATTGTTCCTTTTTAATTTTAAAAATTTATTTATTTAATTTATTTTTGGCTGCTTTGGGTCTTTGTTGCTGCATGCAGGCTTTCTCTAGTTGCGGTGAACAGGGGCTACTCTTGGTTGCGGTGCACGGGCTTCTCATTGTTGTGGCTTCTCTTGTTGCGGAGTACGGTCAAGGCACGCGGGCTTCAATAGTTGTGGCTCGCAGGCTCTAGAGCACAGGTTCAGTAGTGGTGGCGCATGGGCTTACTTGCTCCACAACATGTGGGATCTTCCCGGACCAGGGCTCGAACCTGTGTCCCCTGCATTGGCAGGCGGATTCTTAACCACTGAGCCACCAGGAAAGCCATGATTGTTTCTTTTTTACAGCATCCTGTTGTTGACTTAGGGATGCAATATCTTTTATCAAATCTCTCTGTTGATGGTAGTAAGTATTAAAGTAGTCATCTTACCATACTCATCTATTCCCTGAATTATGTATTTTCTTTGGGGCCTATTTTTCTGTTTATCTTGCTATCACTTATGTTGAAAAATTTCCTAAAATTTTTAGCAATCCTCAGTTGTGTATTTATATTTAAGAACAACACATTAAAAAAAAACACTTGGGAGTCTCTATGAGGGATCAGGGTCCATCGCCTGGCAAACTTCCCCATGAGATGAGTTGGTTGTTTTGTTGCAGGACCTACAAATGTTAGAATGTCAAGAACTTTGTGTTGACAAGGCCATTTGATTTCTCCAGAAAAGAACCCTAAGATCCCCTTTCTGGGAAGTTTGACTTTCAATTAATGCCTTTTTCCAGCTCCACATTTCTTTCCTTTTTTTTAAAAAAAAAAAATTTATTTGGCTGTGCTGGGTCTTAGTTGCAGCATGCAGGATCTTTATTTTAGTTGCAGCATGTGGGAACTAATTCCCTGACCAGGGATTGGACCCAGGTCCCCTGCATTGGGAGCATGGAGTCTTAACCACTGGACCACCAGGAAGTCCCTCTTTCCTAACTTTCTTAACTGAAACAGTTACTTGTGCGTCCTAAGTCTCTTCTAGATCTTTGGCTGTTAGGTGCTTTCACATATATTTTAGGCTGTGGCTTCCTCTGTCCTCCTTCCTTTGCTCTCTTCAACCTCTTTTCTACCTTGCCTCAATCCCATCACTCTGTAGTTGAAATTCATTGACGTCATGTCTACCAGTGGCCCATCCTGTGTTCTCATAATGAGTTCATTCCCCTTTTATTTTTTCATTGTCATTTAAGTGGGGTTCCAGGAGGGAGAGAAGATATATTTATGTGGTCAGTCTCCATATGGAACAGGACAGTTCCATTTTGTTTCCCTTAGAGCTTTGCATTCTGGCTCTAACTGCAAGAATTCTACTTAAACTGCTTTCTTGAAAATATTTCAAACAAGTGTATTTTTCTTTCCCCCCTTCCCCATAAATATGTTTACCTTGCACCCTAAGCCTAAGCTTATTGCCCCAAAGAAAAAGATCACTGGGTCCTTCAAGAAAGCAGGCCACAATATAGGGAAGAGGTGATATAGAAGAAGTTCCCACAAGACATGAAATGGAAGTAAAGCGATTTTGGCAGGGAGAAGAAAGATTTTGAGCACAGAAAGTAGGTCCCAGGCTTGAGTAAGAGATGGTAGCATTAAGAGTCTAGTGAAATCCGCACAGCTATTGAAGACAGAGGAATGCTTTATCTTGATTTCCATTTGAGACTCTTGAAAATCATCTTTGCAGGGGGCCTCTGCATCAGCCTGGAATGGCCACAGCAAAAAAGAAATAGTGGTGTGGCCTGTTAGATGGTATTTCTGATTATCCCTTGGCTCCCATGTGGTGTAGAAGGGATGCAGGTGTTTCCACAGTAGATATACATCAGTAGACCCCTCAGAATGAGAACCCTGGGTGAAGTTTTACTGAGTTCTCAAAAAAAAAAAAAAAAAAAACTTACTAAAAGCCAAGTAAATATTCATCATTGCAAAGAGTAGTTAAAAAAACAAAGTTGAAAGTGACTGAAGACATGGCCAATGTTGGAAGAAAGATAAAGGTTTCTAGGGTTAGAGAGGCAGAGAGACAGAAAGGTCTATAAAGACAGACAACTGAAGTCAAAGGCTAGCATTGCCAAGCATAAAAGATTCATTTTGGCTACCTATCACAGTTTTAGAGGACCTCTAAATCCAGGCAATAATAGTATATAGGAACCAGACCTAAGGTCAGTAACACTGAATCTCCTAGCTTGATTCCTTTTGATCAGACTTGTGATACTAATTTTCTACATTATTTGGGGGTGGGGGATGATTCATCAGACACTAGAAGAGTTTGGGAACCCAACTTAGTTGTTAATACTAAGTATATATTTTCAGAGCTGTATAGACATCACAAATCCTTCTCCTTCATAGGGAACAATTAAAGCTTCTGCTTAAAAGGCTACTCAGGAATTTACCTTCCCAGATTTTAAGAGTAAAACTTTGGAGGCTTGAAGAGCCCTATATTCTAGCATAATCATTACTTCTTCCTGAGACAGATTAAGTTTATCTTGTTATATGACCAGGAAGAGTGGGTTGGAGAGTAGAAGATCCTCTTCTCTTTTTTTTTTTTTCCTGAAGAGGCTCCATATATAGGGCTTATTTCCACTTCCACTTGGTTCTTTCTTGGACAATCCTCCATTAGATAGTTCACCCTTTTAAATTTCACATGCTTCTAGCAAGAGAAAGTAAAAATAGGATAACAACTTTGGCTCTCTCTCTTTTTTTTTAATGTTTATTTATTTATTTTCTTATTAGTCATCCATTTTATACACATCAGTGTATACATGTCAATCCCAATCTCCCAATTCATCACACCACCACTCCCTCCGCCCCGTTTGGCTCTCTTTGAAAGTAGCAACTTGGCATAAAATTTTATTTTTATGCTAATGATGACTTTATATGATGCTGATATTTTAACACTTGCTTTAACAGTTTTTTAAATTTAATTTACTTTTAATTAAAAATTAATTAATTAAAATATTTTCTTTATTGCTATGGTTTTATCTAAAAACTGTTATTTAATCTTTTAAATAACAGTTTTTAGATAAAACCATAACAATAATGATAAATATATATATATATATATTTTTTTTTTTCCCCCTTTTTTGCGGCACGCGGGCCTCTCACTGTTGCAGCCTCTCCCGTTGCAGAGCACAGGCTCCGGACGCGCAGGCTCAGCGGCCATGGCTCAGGGCCCAGCCACTGCACGGCATGTGGGATCTTCCCGGACCGGGGCACGAACCTGCGTCCCCTGCATCGTCACGCAGACTCTCAACCACTGTGCCACCAGGGAAGCCCAATGATAAATATTTTTAAAGAAATCACCTATATCCCTATTATACTACTAGGATAATTGTTTTTATTTTTATATATTTCCTTCTGCCTATGTGGCACAAAACTGTAGGCCTGAAAGACACTTTGGAAAACAATTAGTTCAAATTCTTAATTTTCATGTGAGAAAACTAAGATTTTCTCCATAGAGAATGCAACTGCAAGGGGAAAAAAAAATATCGCTATTATGTAATATAATATTAGCCTTCTCAAAAGCTATGCCTGGAGAATTAGAGCTGCAAAATCTAGATTCCTTAATAAAAACTACCAGAAATCCAGGAATTTCTAGAAAACAGATGTGAATTCAAAGTGTCTGGATTTAAGGATTTGAATTCAAAGTTCACATAATGCTACTGCTGATGCTGTCTGCAGACTGTTGATCTTGGAATGCACCCTCCTTGATAAAAAGGCAAATTACAGCTCTTAAAAAGAGCACCTAGTTGAGGCTTTCTCTCAATTCAAAGAACTGAAATAACATTGAAAAGGGGAGTTCTTTGTTTGGAACATGAATGGCTTTCAAAATAACTGTTAGAAACTGGACTCGCATTAGTGGGACTCTTCATGTGCTGTAACAGGAAAAGGTCCAAGATGGGAATAGAAAACTCCAATCCTGAGATGTGTTTGCTAATGACCAGGAATAAAATCTGAAGCAAATCACTTAATTTTTCTAGCTTGGTTTCCACATTAATAAAGTGAGGTTAGCCTAGCTGATCTAAGATTCTTTTCTAACTATAAAATCCTATATTTTTTCTTACATAAATGTGAAAGGCATCCTGTATTTCAGTCTCTAGGAAAACCACAAGTGTGAAGAGTTGGCTATATTAACGAGGTCTTAATATGCTTTTGTTCTCTTATCCTTCTGAAGTAAGCCCTAGGCAGAAACCTGGCACTTCTTTGGCTCCCCCTTCCCTCCCTTCATCTCCTGACACCATACCCTATCTGTAACAAAACCCCATTGTCTCGCCATTTATGTTTCAACACTCCTCTCCATCCACACGATCAACACTTTTGTACTGGTCCTATCTGAACAACAGGAACAAGTAACTGCTTTTCTGATGTTCCTCTCACAGTACAATCTGCTATTCTGTTGAGATTCTATTCTATTCTTTTTTTTTTAAATTGAGACACAGTTGATATACAATACTATATGTTATAGGTACACAACATAGTGATTCACAATTTTTAAAGGTTATACTCCATTAATAGTTATTATCAAATATTGGCTGTATTCCTTGTGTTGTACAATATATCCTTGTAGCTTATTTATTTTATACATAATATTTCTGTTCTATTGTTAAGATTTACATACCCACAAGAGTGATCCTTGATTTCTCTCTCTCTCATACTCCATATTCAATCTGTTAGCAAATCCTGTTGGCTCTGTCGTTAAAATATATCCAAAGTCTGACCACTTCGCATCATCTCCACTGCTGTTAGCCTGGTCCAAGCCAGCAATAGCTTTTGACTGATCTCCCTACTTTTACCCTTGCTCCCATTCAGTCTATTTTCAACACAGCATCCAAAACCATCCTATTTAAATACATTAAGTTAGATCATGTCACTCCTCTGCTCAAAGTGAAATTCCTTACCTACAAGGCCCTAGGTGCCATTGTTACCTCTCTAACTTCATTTCCCACTACTCCTCTGCTCCAGCTACACAGACCTTCTTACATCACTTCAAACAGCCAGGAACATGGTAACTTGCAATGACTTTGCACTTGCTGTTCTTTCTGCCTGGAATATTCTTCCTCCAGATAGCTGCATTGCCAATTTCCTTTGTCACTTAACTCCAAAGGCTCCTTTTCATGAGCTAGTCCCACTAAAATCACAAACCCTCTTTTTCTTGTTTAATTTTCACCTCAGCACTTATCACTATGTAGCACAGTACATTTTATTTATTTTTCTTCTTTATTGTCTCTCTTCCCCATGAGAGTAGGGATTCTTTGCCTGTTGCTATATCCCAAGCACCTAGAACAGTGCCTAGCAGAGTGGGTGATCAATAAATATTTGTTGGTTATTGAATGAATTGTGAGAGATTTGTACCAAGGGACCATAACAATATGCAAAGATGGAGACAGGCACTAGACAAAATGTCTTATTTGTTCATGGCAAAACAAAATTTGAACAGCTTCCTAACCTTGTATAAGTAGAAAATTCCTTGCCTTTTGTTAACTGTTTACATCTCTTGTAGGATGTTTCCTATCTCAGGGAAAGCACTTTCCATTGTCAAAGCCTCAATTTGGTCACTTGGGGGTGGATCCCATCTTATTTTCTAAATGTTATCCTGTACATTTTGCCCCTCTGCTAAGTTATACAGAAGAAAGTAGGGTCTATTTTTGATTAAAAAATCCCAGGTCTTGACCTTTAGTGCTCAAAATTCTCAAAAAATCTAATACTGGAATATTTAAGAAAGAAATGTTCACATATTGAGGTATAAGGAAGTCATTCTGGATTACACGAGTTAACTTTATGCTAGCTAAAACAGCCTGTGGCCTATCAAACACACATTGTACATCTGCTTTAATTATTAAAGAAAAGAGCTCACTTACCAAAACTAAAGAATGTCCATGTTAAAAATAAAAATTAAATGCCTCCCTTGCTGGGCCACCAATGCTGTTGCTGCTTCAATGATAAGACTCCCTTCCCAGGTGCTAAGGCCATACTGACTCGCTGTATTCCAAACTGATACATTTTTTGGAAACCTTGAAGGAACGCATCCCTGACTTGTTGAATGTTCTTTGTTCCCACTAGACACAAACCTACGGGGAAAACTATGCTTCCCCCAGCACTTCCTTAGAGTTATCTGAGAAGCTGTCTTCTGGGCTTATACTTCCCAGTTTGGCTCAAATAAAACTCTTTTCTATGCCTATTGTAGATTATTTATTGATTTTTTTCCATTGACATCTCCAAGAGGAAATATGTGGTTAGTTCGTATAATAATGACAGTGGTGATTAAATAAATTATGCTAATAATCAAATTTATCTTACATCAAAGATCGTAGAAACTCCATTTTGGCCTCTTCCTCCGTTTTTTCCTTTATCAGAAAGATGCACACTCCCCGGCACTTGGGAGACTACAGATTCATACTGTTTAATTAGTATTAGCCAGACTAATGTTTTCAACAAAAAGAGGGCTCTAGATTTTTTTTTTGGTGCGGCACTAGCCTAAGCGTGGTGGTGTTCCTTCAACTCTACTGGCGTTCTGTGCTATCACGGACTTGAATTTACCAGCCCAAAAAACTCCAAGAGGGACGTCCTCTTTCGTGGCCGGGGACGGGAACGCATCTTGGGGGCGTCACCGGCTCCCTCGAGGTCCTGAGAGAAAAATCTGCGGGTAGAAGAGGCTCCTTTGCAGGAGCGTGCCACGGCCTCCCGCGGGAGGGTTTCGTCCTTCGTGTCCGCGGGACCTGCTTCTCGCCGAGGGGTAGTGAGGGCAGCCGCTACCCCTCCTGCAGACAGCGGGGCCAGCCCTTTAGCTAGGAGCTCGGCAACCATCCGGCAGTCCGAGCCGCGCCCCGGAGCTGGTGTGGGGGAGGGGCGGCGGCGCTCGCGCTGCGTCGAGTTTCCCAGAATTCCCAGCGGCCGCGGGGAAAGTTTACGGGACGTAGGCGGCGGCGGCGGCGGCGGCAGTCGTAGCGGCTATTAGGCGGCCCGCAGCGGACCATGGCCCTGCGCGGGCGTCCCTGGCCTCTCTTCCCTGAGTTCTCGGGCAGCATCGCGGAGCGGGCAGACTTCCGGGAAGGAGCGGACAAGAGATTGAGTGGTGGCCGGCGCGCTTAGCGCCCCGAACATGCGGCAGTCCCTGTGGGCGACCCCGGGCTGCGGAGAGGCGGCGGCGGCGGCGGCGGCGGCTCGGGAGGGAAGGAGGCGGCGGCGCCGGCGGAGGTGGCGGCGGGGACGCCCGGCGCCCGGCGCGGAGCCCTAGGGCGGCTGCTTGGTGTGGCCTGGGGCCTCGTGGACAAGGATGCTGTCCCGAAAAAAAACCAAAAACGAAGTGTCCAAGCCGGCCGAGGTGCAGGGGAAGTACGTGAAGAAGGAGACGTCGCCTCTGCTGCGGAGTGAGTGTCGGGCGCCGCGCCCACACCTGGCCGGGGCGGCCACGGGCTGCGGGGACCCGGGCGGGGTGCCGGACGCCGCTCCCCGCGGCTTCGCATTCCTTTTTGGTCTCTGTGGAATATTGGTTTTTGTTTTGTTTTTTAATTTTATTATGCCTGGAGTGGTGTTCGTTGTTTGAAAGCTGATAAAGAATAAGAAACTTAGATTAGTCCACCTTCGCCCCCCTCCCCCCAAATAACCACAGACTTTCCGGTCCCCTTGTGGCAGTGTCGTTGGTTTTGATTACGGGAAGAAAGAGGTTCTTTAGGAAACACTTAAATTGCTGATCCCCTGATTTTATAGGAATTAAAGTGATTACACTGGGGCACATGTTTTTCTCTTCTCGTTACGTCGAGATTTGCCTTGTGTTTGTAAACATTGAGGGTGTCACTCACCCGTGCTGGCAGCCGTGCGAACGCTTGGGTAGAATTCCTTAGCCCGTCAGCTGTTGGATGCCGAAGTAAGGAGGTGAAAGCTGACCGTCGCTATTGTAGCCACTACCCAAAGCCTCATCAATAGTAGATCTCAGGGTGGAGGAGCCAAAATTACATGTTTGGCTGTGTTCGTCGTGAGAATTGCTTCAAATAAAGCACCCTAGAGACCCCAAAAAGAAAGTACTCAAATTCTATCATATTTCAGGGTATATTACGAAAAAGTTTCTTTTTCTGTTTTTTAAAAAAAATTTAATAGAGTCCATTTTTCTTCCCGCTGAACACTGGCACTTTTCTAATTTTCAATTTAAGTATTTGACTCTGATTTTCCGGCGGAGTCTTTTGAATTTTTAATTCTTGCTTGTGTGTTCAGAACATTTGTGAGCTAAGGAGCTAATTTTTTGGTGCTCATACTGCTGGGTCCTTTGTGTAAGTTTCCTTCTTGGAAGCTGGTGACTTTGTGACTTAAGCATTACCTCATATTGTAATTGGGAAAGCTTTTCATAGAGGTTCCTAGTAATATTTGCCCAAGATCACACAGAAAGGTGTGGAGAGCATGTTTTTTCCATTACAACCACATCATCAACTTTACAGATTTATCCTTGTATTTGCAGTGCTTTCTTACAGAACAGAAGAGATCAGATGGGTACATCAGTAACCTGAAACTTGATTTTTAAGCCTTTTTTAATATTTTGATTTTCGGTTACACATTCTCTTAGGATTTTGGCTAAAATAGCTTGCAGTTTGCTGCGCAAATAAAGTTTATTGAACATTACTTGAAATCATGAAATACATTTGCCACACCTTTAAGCAAATAACTTTTGATATAGTACTTTTTTAGTTTCATCAAATGTTGAGCCTTGTTTATTTGGATACTTATTTTTGTCTAGTTAGCTTAGTTAGCTTCTGTTGCATATTAATATGAGTGCTCTTTGATACTGTTAATGAACTAATAAAACAGTCTCCAAATCCAGTTTTCTTCTTGCTATAAAGGTATTTGCTTTCTAACCAGGAATACCTAAGCTATTTAAGTTCTGTGTTCAAAAGTACTGTATCCTGGGCTTCCCTGGTGGCACAGTGGTTAAGAATCCTCCTACCAGTGCAAGGGACATGGGTTCGAGCCCTGGTCCGGGAAGATCCCACATGCCGCGGAGGAACTAAGCCCGTGTGCCACAACTACTGAGCCTGTGCTCTAGAGCCCAGGAGCCACAACTACTGAGTCCATGTGCCCCAGCTACTGAAGCCTGTGTGCCTAGAGTTTGTGCTCCACAACAAGAGAAGCCACCAAGATGAGAAGCCCGTGCACTGCAACGAAGACCCAACTCAGCCAAAAATTAAAAAAAAAAAAAAAAAAGTACTGTATCCTTAAAGCCATTGTTCTTCTCTTATCTTCTGTTTTGAGTTATAATTGTTCTTAAAGGAGCCATAGTTTTAGACTTGGTGTTTTTTTGAACTGGTTCAACATTTGTGTGTCTCTTCGAAATGAGATTCTTTTTTTTTTTTTTTTTTTAAGATTTTTGGCCGCACCCTGTGGCATATGGGATCTTAGTTCCCGGACCAGGGATGGAACCTGCGCCCTCTGCATTGGAAGGCGGAGTCTTAACCACTGGACCACCAGGGTAGTCCCAGAAATGAGATCTTTTTTATTTTTTAATTTTCATAGTTAAATTTTTAGTTTTTCCATGTTTTGATTACTGTACTACTGCTACATAATTCCAAGAGTAGGAAGGCCAGGTTAATAATATTAAAATCTTTTTAGAGGAATTCACCTTTACGTGTTTGGGAATAGCATTATGTTCTGTTTTATTTTTTAAATCGTGTTTGCTTGAAGAAGGGCTTGGGGAATTTTGAAAATGAAGTAAAATCAGCAAAACAAACTGAAATGTTAAGTTATGCTGGTTAACTCTGTATCCATTTGTTAGATCGTTTACATGTTTATTCATGAGTGTTTCATTAATGTGTATTTCATAGTTAAGCTTATTGACGTTTAATCATATCACGTATGGTAGTATGCAGAATACGTCCGATTCTGGCAGAGCTTACATATGACATGTTTATACAAATCATAAATCATTTGAGTGGGAAGACATCAACCAGCCTCAATTTTTAAATACCCAGGGACTTCCCTGGTGGCGCAGTGGTTAAGAATCCGCCTGCCAATGCAGGGGACGCGGGTTCGAGCCCTGGTCCGGGAAGATCCCACGTGCCTCAGAGCAACTAAGCCTGTGCGCCACAACTACTGAGCCTGCGCTCTAGAGCCCGCGTGCCACAACTATTGAAGCCCATGTGCCTAGAGCCCGTGTTCTGCAGTGAGAAGCCACTGCAATGAGAAGCCCGCACACCGCAACCAAGAGTAGCCCCCGCTTGCCGCAACTAGGGAAAGCCTGCACGCAGCAATGAAGACCCAACGCAGCCATAAATAAATAAACAAACAAACACAAATACTTTCCTAAAATTTTAAATTGTGTTTTCTTAAGTCCAAATTTTAAACTGTGTTTTCTTAAGTCCATTGAAATTTTTCATTTTGGGGTGATAGATATAAATGAACAACTTTTGAAAAGTGTATTACTTACTGGTCATTTTACTCTTTGTTCTGTTATAGATCTTATGCCTTCATTTATCCGGCATGGTCCAACAATTCCAAGACGAACTGATATCTGTCTTCCAGATTCAAGCTCTAATGCCTTTGCAGCTTCTGGAGATGGAATAGTTTCAAGAAACCATAGTTTCCTTAGAACTCCAATTCAAAGAACACCTCATGAAATAATGAGAAGAGAAAGCAACAGATTATCTGCACCTTCTTACCTTGCCAGGAGTCTAGCAGATGTCCCTAGGGAATATGGCTCTTCTCAGTCATTTTTAACAGAAGTTAATTTTGCTGTTGAAAATGGAGACGCTGGTTCCCGATATTATTATTCAGATAATTATTTTGATGGTCAGAGGAGGCGCCCACTTGGAGATCGAGCACACGAAGACTATAGATATTATGAATACAACCATGATCTCTTCCAAAGAATGCCACAGAATCAGGGGAGGCATGCTTCAGGTAACTTAAAATTAGTTTGTATTTAGGTTTATTAACACTTCATTAAAAAGATGTTCTGTTTCTAGATTTTCTTGGGAAGCTAACAGATACTCCTAGAGAACTACTACTCCATTTTGCCAGTCTTGCTAAGCCTGCTTGCAAATAATTATTAACCTACATGGAGGGAAAGAATTTTGTGTCCATTAACTCACCTAATTATTTTGTAAAAACTTGATACGTATCTGAATTCTATCTAGACTGTTAACAGTATGAACCTTGAAAACTTAGAGAGATTTTAATGTCTGTAGTTGGATTGAATCTATGTTTAGATTTAGTAGAATGGGACGGTTAGGGATTCAGAGAAACTGGACTTAAACCTGGGAAAGGAAAGGCAAATAAGAATTGTGCATGGTAGATGATACCACGGGCAACTGCATCATTACTTAGCTAACACTTGCACTGTTTCTTTTTTAACAGAACTGTTTTTGTAGTTAAAGAATTATTTCCCTAGTTTAAAAAGACTTATTGTCAAATGATTAATTGTGTGTTAAGTGTGTCTTTTTGTTGTTGTGCTTTTTGCAATGAGCAAAAATATTTGCCATATAATTTTCAAAAATCTACTCTCTATATTTCCTGACTTTGGGATAATTTTCCTGACAGGGAGCAGAAGAGATAGGAGAAATGCACAGTTTTACTTTATTCCTAAAGTACTAGATTACACTAGGTAAACTGAAGCAAGCTGAAAATTAAACTTTTTAATCTGATTGTTTTTTTTCCTAGTAAGTTGTAGGCTTTAAATTTTGGCAGGATAAAAATAAAAAATACATGAGACATTTACTTTTTTAGCCCATGAAACTTCAAATAAAGTGACTTAAAAACAGTTTGGTGTATGAGCGTTTTGAGTGTAGAAAACATTTCATTCACTTAGTATTAATCATTTATGTGTCTATCATTTTCCCTTTTGGTATCTGACTTCTGGTACCTTATTTGGGAGAACAAAACCAATATATGAAAAATGATGATAGACAGTTGTTATACTATGTGGTACTGATTGAGTGCGATAGGGAGCCAGAAGAGAGAGAGATCAGGGTAGGCTAGAATACTTAGAGAATGATCCATGGAAGAGGTGGGACCTGAACTATTTTTATTTGCGCTTGGACTGTAGATTGACACGGGATATAGGAAGGACATTTTAGGTGAAATAATCAGTGAAAACAGCAGACATGTAAATCCAAGTAACTGTGTAATTCTGTCTAATTTGAAGAAATAAGTTGTAAGATGGAGTGGAGATTAGTGATGCAACAACAGACTGTAGGATTTAAACTCGAGTCAAGCAGAAGCCATTGCAGATTTCAAAAGGACAAGATTTTCATTTTATGAAAGCAGTGTTCAAGATTAGTTTACTAGCTGTACTCAGGATAGGTTGCTAGAGAAAAGAGAACCTCAGGTACCAGTGGTAGTGCAAATCTATGATGCTTTTGGAGGAAAAATGAGACTTAATTATGGTTTGGGGAGAAAGTAAATCACTGAAGTTTTGAAAATAGTATGGAACAGTTGGCAAGAGCAGCTTATTTTGTGAAAGCTGACATTCAAGTCTCACTGGGATATTGAAGAGGAGAGGTTTTCTAGGCATATAGAAATACTGTAATGAAAATAGGTGAGAGCCTTTTTTGTTTTTAAATTCTAGGTTAAAGGATTAGACAGTTGCATACTTCAGTGTTTCTTTTGGCTAGTTCTGATATCGTGTCGTTTTTTTTGTTGTTGTTGTTGCGGTACACGGGCCTCTCATTGCTGTGGCCTCTCCCATTGCGGAGCACAGGCTCCGGACGCGCAGGCTTAGCGGCCACGGCTCACGGGCCCAGCCGCTTCGCGGCATGTGGGATCTTCCCGGACCGGGGCACGAACCCGTGTCCCCTGCATCGGCAGGCAGACTCGCAACCACTGCGCCACCAGGGAAGCCCTATCGTGTAGTTTTAAACCTCAGAAGTGATTTGTTATCCAATCAAAATAGTATGTTTTAAAAATAAAGTTCATTTTTATATATTTTTTAGAGTAATACCTGCTTATTATAGGAAATTTGCAAAATGCAGAAAAGTAAAGGTAAAGCACTCATTATGCCAGAGATTCTTTGTATTTAGTTATTTCCTTCATCTTTTTCCATGACATTTCTTTTTAACATTGTCGTGATTATACTCTGTACAGTTTCATATCCTTGCTTTTTTACTTTAATGAGTTTCTGAATGTTAAACACTATTTATATGTAGTTTCAAAGCTCCATAGATTTCCATTTGGTGCATGTCTTATGGTTAATATTTTAAATGTTAATGAGGATTTGACCTAGGCTGGGGACATTTGGAAAGGGGCGAAGTGAGACGCATCTGCATTGATGGGCCTTGGCCAATAATGGGTATTGAGGGATGAGGGAAAGAGAAGAGTCAGATAGGATTAGCAAAGCACCTGATTGTATAAGAGGTGCTCTAAAAATAAATGGTTGAATAAGTGAATGGATCCACAGATTTCAAGTCTGGAGTCTTAAGACATTTTTGGTAGCCAAGGGGTAGCGGGAATAATAGCTTATAACAATCTTTTTCATTAATACAGATTGCTGTTCTTCGTACTTACGTTTCCCATGTATATTTATGTTGCAACCATCACTGATAGCTCATGACACTTTTATGCCTGAAGTATGAAGAATTAATGATACCAGGTTAAAAATCTTATTTTAAAATTCTGATTCGCAAAATATCTTTGAGGAAATACTGTAAAAACTAAATTTCTACGGATCCTCTCTTAGAACCCTTTTTATGCAATTTGATATAGTTTTTGTAATTTTAATGACAGACTTTAAAACAGCTTTCCCCAGTCATATTTTAGAAATAAATAAAATACAAGTTAATTGGATACTTTTTCAAATTAAAGAATGTCATTTAAAAAAAGATTTGCACTTATTACGACAGTGATACATGCTTGAGAAATTTCACTTAACATTAATTTACATCAGGGCAATAAGATTAATGTTTTACCTTTCAGAAAAAAACGGAACTTCTTTGCAGGGATCTCCTAAGTGGCAGGGAAGGATTAACAACCAATTATTAACCAAACAGAAAAGCCTAACAGCTGTCTTTTCCAGAAGAAAAACAATCTGAATATGAGACAATAGCTGGAAGTTTCTTGAATTCATCTTGAAAAGACTTGAAACTTCTTATATTTTCCAGATTTATGCTGGAGAGAGTTCAGGGAATTTGAATGAATGGAAAGGAGAAAGTAAGTTTGTGGGAGAGTAAGGATGTGCTGTAGACAGATTTATTTTCACAAGGTTTAAATTTCGATTTGTTACTAATGTAATCATAAAAAAGGTATGAAAGAAAATAGTTTTGTAATGACTTGACGGTAGTAATTCCTGCCAATTAGTTATTACTTAGACTTTTAGGAAACGCCTTATCTCAGGGGTTAATTTCATCTTACTGTATTTAGCAGAAGTACAAAAAACAAGTTGTATAATATCTTAACGGGTTTTACGGCCTAGCACGTTCTACATTTAGCTGTGAAATTTGACCTTTAACATTTTGGCCTACAGGCAGTTACTGTATGTGCCAGAGGAAGGAATTCTGCTGTTAACAGGAAGTCTTTAGTTGGAATACTAAAGGCAGATTGAATTCCTTTGTTCTGCTCCTAAATAATTTAGTTCTATGCAATTGTAAGTAACAAACTTTTAACTTTTATTTTTAAAGACAGCTAAAGAAATCAAGTAATAAAGATCAAATTAAAAAGTTCCAGGCCTTACCAAAAAAAAAAAAAAAAATTACTGGAGTTGTGTTTGCTCCAGGAAATGCATAAGTATTAGTTAACCAGAATCTTCTTTTGAGGAAATGTTAATAATCCTTAGGAGCACAACTTTATTTGTAGTTATTTTGGAGAGGAGGAAAAAAAGCAGTTGGTTTAGTTTAATCCTTATATCTTTTTATCAGCATCTTGATTATAACATGGGCTGTAATGTTTAGTATTACCCTGGAGGTTGTAACCTTCATTAGAGTTCCATATTCTATTTTATTCTCTGTAGCCACTTCAACATTAGGAAACTAGAATTTTTGAGCTTGTCTCTAAGGACAGATCTTGTAGGTATCTGCCACTTTTGTATGACAGTAAGTTCTTTGGAGGCATATCTAGTGAAAGCTTGGTGGAGAGACAAAGTAATACTTTATCTGTGTCTTTGGGAAATCATGTATGTAGCTTATTAATGTTCTAGTTTATTTTATGTAAGTGGAAGGTGCTTGTGCCATTAATTCCTGCAAATGGAAGTTATTTTGAAGATTATGAATGCCACTCATTCTTTTCTGGGACTAATAATTGAAATTATGGAAAACTATTTTTTCCCTTGTAGCTCAGAAACAAGTTCAGAATTATAGATTGCATTTTCTTTTATTAGTGGCAGTCATATTTTCTTTGAAGAATTACAGTTGATCTTTTGGGGTAAGATTACGTGGTTGGTAATAAATTTGTCATTTGACCTTATATCATCTGTGTGGCCTTTGGTAAAATAACTTACTTGAACCTTTGTTTCCTCATCTGTAAATTGGTAATGATACCACTACCTCATAGCGCTGATTGAGTATGAAATAGTACATATGGAAAGGGCCAGGGACAGAGTAGACATTCATAATTGTTAGTGCTCATGTTTTTTGTAAGGTATCATATGCTCTTGTATGCTTTTTCCAGATTTGGCATGTTTGGTTATTGAAGTTTCAGCTTTCTAACTGAACTTAAGAGTGGAGGTCTGGTGTGTTAGAGCTTGATATAGCTTTTTTTTTTTTTAAGTCTGCTAGACTTATTTTATTACTGATAATATTTTATGTTTTAGATTGGTGGTTTCCAGTCTTTTTGTACAGTACATTCATCTCTCACTAGTTTTATAGAATTATCCAAATAATAGTTTGAAAAAAATTTAGTGCACATGGCAGCTTCAGAAAGTGGGGGGGTGGTTTGTCATTGAAACTAAATAAACTGTTGTTGAAACTAACTAAAAAGGTTAGGAATCATGGTTTCACATGGCATTGGTAAAGCTGATGAGCCTATTTGGGACTTTGTGGACTTCATGGCTCCCTTATCAATAACTTGCAAGGTTTAGTTCCTGGACACAGAGGTTTTCCAGAGAGGTCTTTGTGTTTCCTCTAAACGTGAATTTCAAGTTTATCATGGTTTAAAATCTGCTGTTTGGTACCTACTATTGTTTACATGTAACAGTACATGTGTTTCTAGATTTAGGCAAGTTCAGTATATGGAAATTTGGATTTGCTAAGCAGATGAATGAAATTGTCACAAACTCTCTAAGCCTGTACAGTTTTAAATTACTATAATAGTTTTTTGTTTTTAACGCTACATTTAGAAATCTGTGTGTTTCCAGGGGGACCTCTGTTGGGCCCGAATGTTATGGGTCTTATCAATAACTCAATATGAATACATTGAATTGATTATAATTCTTTTAAAAAATTGCTATCCTTGGTTGTGGCTAGTACTACAACATTTTTAGTGATGGAAGTATGAGAAAGTATAAAGCCACTGCATGCTTGAACAGCATGATTTTAGTTATTTGCTATGTGTTTGTCTTTAGTACATTGGCTTATTTCTTTTCTCTTTAAATATTTTCTCTTTAAGTACTGACGTTGCTTAAGCTACACTTACTAAATAAACGTTCAGTTGCAGGTGACAGAAGCCAAAGTCAGTTTCACCAAAAGACTTGATAGCTTTGTTTTGTTTTATAGTCACCATATGTTTTAGAAATGTATGCCTTTCTTCCCAAAAGGTACTGAGCAAGAGTGATTTTGTTTTCTTTCTTGCATTTTCCGTTCTGCCAGAGTACTTCATAGGTGGCATTGTGTACATTCTATTGCATCAGTTCCAGACACACATAATGACTGATTTCTCTTTTTGTGATATTAAATTTGGTTATGGGATCAGATGTCATACCAATTCATCATCATGATGTTGTCCATCAGCTTTTCACCTATTGATTTGGAAGCCATTAATCATTATTGGCTAGATCCAATATTGCTATTCATATAAGACAGGATAAATGGTAGATCTTTTCCTTTACTTACTATTTTTCAGAATAGTCAGTTGATACCCTAACCACCTCCAGAGGTAACCAATGAGGTTTATTTTTTTAGTGTCTTTATGAACTCGAGGATTTAAAAAAAATTAAATACCAAGCTTTATTTGGATTTCACCAGCTTTTTCCTTAATACTCATTTTCTGTTACAGGATCCAGTGCAGAGTACCACATTACATTTAGTTGTCATATTTCCTTATTGTTCTTTGGTGTATTACAATTTCTTAGTCTTGTCTTTTTTCTTTATTTATTTTTTTTTTTTTTGCGGTACGCGGGCCTCTCACTGTTGTGGCCTCTCTCGTTGCGGAGCACAGGCTCCGGACGCGCAGGCTCAGCGGCCATGGCTCACGGGCCCAGCCGCTCTGCAGCATGTGGGATCTTCCCGGACCGGGGCACGAACCCATGTCCCCTGCATCAGCACCACCAGGGAAGTCCATGGGGCAACATTTTTTTGAATGTTCTTTTTTAATCAACTTTGTACCTTTTTGCCCCTTTAATTTTTCTTATAGAATTGATGTTGTGCTGTCCTAATTATACATTATTGAATAATTAGGGTTTTTCTCTGCCAGTTATTTGAAATTGGCTCCTGTGGTTGCGAGGGGTGTAAGGGGTTGTGTAGGGAAAAGGAAAAATTACCAGGGTAGTGTTTTGGGCTGCTTGGTTTTGCGCAGTGCTGTGTTCTTATTTCCACTTCTTTCTTTACTGTTCTTCTTCTAGCCCAGCTGCTTTTGGCAGTTTTTGTATGTATATTAGATTTAGGGATTATACCTCTCTAATTTTTTTTTGAAGTCTAGTTGGTTTACAGTATTGTGTTAGTTTCAGGTGTACAGCATAGTAATTCATTTTTTGCAGATTGTATTCCACTATAGGTTATTATAAGATACTGGGTATAATTCCCTGTGCTATACAGTAAATCCTTGTTGCTTATCTATTTTATATGTAATAATTTGTAACCGTTAATCCCATACTCTTGATTTGTCCCTCCCTTCCCCTTTTGGTAACCATAAGTTTGTTTTCTATGTCTGTGAGTCTGTTTCTGTTTTGTGTATAGATTCATTTGTATTATTTTTTAGATTCTACAAATAAATGATATCATATAGTATTTGTCTTTGTCTGACTTATTTCACTAAGCATAATATTCTCTATCCATATGTTGCTGCAAATGGCAATATTTCATTCTTTTTTAGAGCTGAGTAATATTCCATTGTGTATGTGTGTGTGTATATATGTGTGTGTATACATATATATATGTATACACACATATATACACCATATCTTCTTAAGCCAATCTGTTGATGGGCACTTGAGTTGATTCCATGTCAACTATTGTAAATAGCGCTGCTATGAACATTGGAGTGCATGTATCTTTTCGAGTTAGAGTTTTCCTCTTTTCCAGATATATGCCCAGGAGTGGAATTGCTGGATCATATGCAACTTTATTTTTAGTTTTTTAAGGAATCTTCATACTGTTTTCCATAGTGGCTGCACCAATTTACATGCTTACCAACAGTGTAGGAGGGTTCCCTCTTCTCCACACCCTCTCTGGCATTTATTACTTGTGGACTCTTTAATGATGGCCATTCTGATCAGTGTGAGGTGATGCCTCATTGTAGTTTTGATTTGCATTTCTCTAATAATTAGCAACATTGAGCATCTTTTCATGTGCCATCTGTATGTCTTCTTTGGAGAAATGTCTACTTAGGTCTTCTGCTCACTTTTTGATTGGGTTATTTGTTTTTTTAACATTGAGTTATGTAAACTGTTTGTATATTTTGGATATTAACCCCTTGTTGGTTGCATTGTTTGCAAATATTTTCTCCCATTCCATTGGTTGTCTTTTCATTTTGTTTATGGTTTCCTTTGCTGTGCAAAAGCTTGTAAGTTTGATTCGGTCCCATTTATTTGTTTTTGTTTTTTTTTTTGCCTTGGGGACTGATCTAAGAAAATATTGCTACGATTTATGTCAAAGAATGTTTTGCCTATGTCATCTTCTAGGAGTTTTATGGTGTTATGTCTTAAATTTAGGTCTTTAAACCATTTTGAGTTTATTTTTCTGTATGGTGTGAAGGAATGTTTTAATTTCATTGTTTTACATGTAGTTGTCCAGCTTTCCCAGTGCTGCTTGTTGAAAGAGACTGTCTTTTCTCCATTGTATATCCTTACCTCCTTTGTCATAGAATAATTGACTGTAGGTGAGTAAGTTTATTTCTGGGCTTTCTATTCCATTCCGTTGATCTATGTGTGTCTTTTTGCACCTGTACCATGCTGTTTTGATTACTGTAGCTTTGAAGTATAGTCTGAAGGCTGGGAGACTGATACCTCCAGCTTTGTTCTTTTTCTCAATATTGCTTTGGCAACTCTGGGTCTTTTGTGGTTCCATATAAATTTTAAAATTATTTGTTCTCATTCTGTGAAAAATGTCATGGGTGTTTTGATAGGGGTTGCATTAAATCTACAGACTGCTTTGGTAGTATGGCCATTTTAACAATATTCTTCCAGTTTAAGAGCATGGAATATCTTTCCATTTCTTCAAATCCTCTTCAGTTTCCTTTATCAGTGTTTTGTAGTTTTCAGCATATAGGTCTTTCACCTCCTTGGTTAAGTTTATTCCTAGGTTTTTTTGTTTTTGTGTTTGTTTTTTTGGGGTGAGGTTTTAAATGGAATTGTTTTTATCTTTACTTTCTCTTTCTGATATTTCCTTATTAGTGTATAGAAACGCAACAGATTTCTATATATTAATCTTGTATCCTGCTGCCTTGCTGAGATCCTTTATTTGTTCTAATAGTTTCTGTGCAGAGATTTTAGGGTTCTCCATATAGAATATCCTATCTGTGAATAGTGACAGTTTTACCTTTACCCTTCCAATTTGGATACCTTTTATTTCTTTTTCTTGTCTGATTGCTGTGGCTAGGGCTTCCAATATTGTATTAAGTAGAAGCAGGGAGAGTGGGCATCCTTGTCTTGTTCCTGAATTTAGTGGAAAGGCTTTCAGCTCTTCACTGTTGAGTATTATGTTGGCCATGGGTTTGTCATAAGTGGCTTTTATTGTGTTGAGACATGTTCTCTCTATACCCACTTTGCTGAGTTTTTATCGTAAATTGTTGTGGAGTTTTGTCAATAGTTCTTTCTGCATCTGTTGAGATGATGATATAGTTTATATTCTTCAACTTGTTAACGTGGTGTGTCACGTTGATTAATTTGCAGATATTGAACATTCTTGCATCCCTGGGATAAATCTCACCTGGTCATGATGTATGAGCCTTTTAATGTATTGTTGAATTTGATTTTCATATTTTGTTGAGGATTTTTGCATCTATGTTTATTAGTGATACTGGCTTGTAATTTTTTTGTGGTGTCTTTGGTTTTGGTATCAGGGTGATGCTGGTATTGTAGAATGATTTCATGATCATTCCTTCCTGTTCAATTTTTGGAATAGTTTGAGAAGGATAGGTGTTAACTCTTCTGTAAATGTTTGGTAGAGTTCTCTTGTGCAACTGTCTGGTCCTGGTCTTTTGTTTTTTGGGAGTATTTTTTATCAGTGATTCAGTTTCATTACTAGTAATTGGTCTGTTTGTATCTTCTATTAAATATTTCTTCCTGGTTCCATCTTGGGAGATCGTGCATTTCTAGGAATTTGTACATTTCTTCTAGGCTGTCCATTTTATTGATGTGTAATTATCCATATTAATCTTTTACGATCCTTTGTATTTCTATGATATTTGATGTAACTTTTCCCTTTTTTTCCTGATTTTATTGACGTTAGCCCTCTCTCTTTTTTTCTTGATGAATCTGGCTAAAGATTTATCAATTTTTCTTACCTTTTCAAAGAACCAGCTCTTAGTTTCATTGATCTTTCCTATGGCTTTTTTTTTGCGATACGCGGGCCTCTCACTGCTGTGGCCTCTCCCGTTGCGGAGCGCAGGCTCTGGACACACAGTCTCAGCAGCCATGGCTCACGGGCCCAGCTGCTCCGCGGCATGTGGGATCCTCCTGGACCGGGGTAGGAACCCGTGTCCCCTGCATCGGCAGGCGGCCTCTCAACCACTGCGCCACCAGGGAAGCCCATTTCCTATTGCCTTTTTAGTCTCTATTTCATTTATTTCTTCTCTGTCCTTTATGATTTCTTTCCTGTTAGTAACTTTGGGTTTTGTTCTTTTTTTCTAGTTCCTTTAGGCATAAGGTTAGATTGTTTATGTGAGATTTTTCTTGTTTCTTGAGGTAGTCTTGTATTGCTATAAACTTCCTTCCCTTCCTCTTTTGTTCTCTTCTCTTGTGATTTGATGACTAACTTTAGTGTTGTGTTTGGATTCCTTTTTCTTTTTTGTGTGTGTATCTATTGTAGATTTTCGGTTTGTGGTTACTATGAGGTTTGATATAGCAGTCTATATATAAACAAGATTGTTTTAAGTTGCTGGTCTTTTAATGTCAAATGCATTTCTAATACCCTGCATTTGTGTTCTCCTTTTCTTACAATTGCTGGTTTTGATATACTTGTATGTGAATGATTTTCTAGCTTTACTGTATGTTTGCCTTTACCCGTGAGCTTTTCCATTCGTAATTTTCTTGTTTCTAGTTGTGGTCTTTTCTGCTTAGAGAAGTTCTTTTAGCATTTGTTGCAAAGCTGGTCTGGTGGTGCTGAATTCTCTTAGCTTTTGTCTGTCTGTAAAGCTTTTCATTTCTCCATCAAATTTGAATGAGAGCCTTCCTGGTTAGAGTATTCTTGGTTGTAGTTTCTTCTCTTTCATCACTTTTAATGTATCATGCCACTTCATTTTGGCCTGCAAAGTTTCTGCTGAGGAATCAGCTGATAACATTATTGGAGTTCCCTTGTATGTTTTTTTGTCACTTTTCTCTTGTTTTAATATTTTTTCTCTTTAATTTTTGTCAGTTTGATTACTGTGTGACTCCGTGTGTTCCTTCTTGGGTTTTTACTGCCTGGGACCCTCTGTACTTCCTGGACTTCGGTGACTGTTTCCTTTCCTGTGTTAGGGAAGTTTTCATCTATGATCTCTTCAAATATTTTCTCAGGTCCTTTCTCTTCTCTTCTCCTTCTAGGACCCCTCTAATGTGAAAGTTGGTGTATTTAATGTTGTCTCAGAGGTCTCTTAGACTGTCTTCTTTTCATTTTTGTTTTCTTTATTCTGTTCTGTGGCAGTGATTTCCACCATTCTGTCTTCCAGGTCACTTATCCATTCTTCTGCCTCAGTTATTCTTCTATTGGTTCCTTCTAGTGTTTTTTTTTCGTTTCAGTTATATATTGTTCATGTCTGTTTGTCTGTTCTTCAGTTTTTCTAGGTCTTTAGTAAACATTTCCTGCATCTTCTCAATCCTTGCCTCCATTCTTTTTCCAAGATCTTGGATCATCTTCACTATCATTCTGAATTCTTTTTCCCGTAGGTTGGCTATCACCATTTCACTTAGTTCTTCTGCGGGTTTCATCTTGTTCCATCATCTGGGACCTAATCCTCTGCCATCTCCTTTTGTCTAACTTCCTGTGATTGCTGTTTCCTTTCCACAGGCTGCAGGATGGTAGTTCTTGCTTCTGCTGTCTGCCCTCTCATGGATGAGGCTGTCTAAGAGGCTTGTGCAGGCTTCCTGGTGGGAGGGGCTGGTTCCTGCCCAGTGGTGGGTGGAGCTGGGTCTTGTCCCTCTGGTGGGAAGGGCTGTGTGTGCTCAGGGAGACTTTTCAGCCACTTGTCTGCTAATGGGTGGGGCTGTGTTCCTGCCCTGTTGGATGTTTGGCCTGAGGTAACCCCAGCACTGGAGCCTACAGGCTGTAGGGTAGGGCTAATGGCAACCTCCAGGAGGGCTCACACCAATGCATACTCCCTGGATCTGCTGCTGCCAGTGTCTTTGTCCCTGCCATGAGCCACAGCCACCCGCCACCTCTGCAGGAGATCCTCCAGTACTAGGCAGGTAGGTCTGGCCCTGTCTCATATGGGGTCACTGCTTTTTTCCCCTGGGTCCTGGTGAGCACGAGACTTTTTGTGTACTCTCCAAGAGTAGAGCTTCTGTTTCCCCCAGTCCTGTGGAAGTCCTGTGATCAAACCCCTCTATGTCTTTTGGTTGGAGTGTTTAGTCCATTTACATTTATAGATATGTACTTATTGACATTTCTTAATTGTTTGGGGGGTTGTTTGTAGTTCCTTTTGTTCTCTTATGTCATTTGATGACTATTTTTAGTGTTATATTTGGGTTCTTTTTCTTTTTTGTGTATTTATTATAGATTTTTGGTTTGTGGTTACCATGAGGTTTATATATAGCCATATATATGTGTGTGTATATATATGTGGTTAAGTTGGTGATCTCTTAAGTTCAAATGCCTTTTAACAACCCTGCATTTTTACCCCTCCCCCCGACATTTACCGGTTTTGTCATGTTTTACTTCTTTTTGGTTTGTGTATCCCTTAACTTCTTATTGTGGATATAGATGATTTTATTACTTTTGTCTTTCAACCTTCCTAATAGCTTTATACTTGGTTTTCTGTTGGGCAGAGCCATGTCCCAGGGTCCCTGGCTATAGGGCCCTGTGGGGTCCTGGAGCTGGTACTGGCCCGCAGGTGGGTGGGGCTGGTTCCTTATACAGCTGTCGGCATGGTCCTGGCAGTCCCAGAGCTTGTGTTGGACCACTGGTTGGTGGGACCAGATCCCAGGTTGGCTGCCTAAATTGGCTTAAGGTGTCCGAGATCTGGTTTTGGCCTGCTGGTGGATGGTGCCAGGGCCCAGGGGGTCCTGGGGCTGGTGCCATCCTGCTGGTGGGTGGGTTGGGTCCTGACACGCCAGGCTGCAGGGCTGTGGTGGTTCTAGGGCTGATGTCTGCCTGCTGGCAGATGGGGCCGGGGCTGAGGGGATCCAGGGGCTGGTGCCCACCGACCAGTTGGTGAAACCAGGTTCTGGGACTAGTGCCAACTCACTGGTGAGCGGAGCTAGGTCCTGGGGTCTCTGACTACAGGGCCCTGGGGGTCCTAGAGTTGTTTGTCAGCTTGCTGGTGGGCGGGTTCAGGTCCCAGGGGGTTCTGAAGCCAGTGCCTGCCCACTCGTGGTTGGAGCCAGGTTCTGAGTTATCTGGCTGCAGGGTCCTGGGGATTCCAGGACTAGTGCTGGTGCCCTGGTGTGTGGGTCTTGGTCCTAGCCCCTCTGGTGAACAGGGGCATATCCTGGAGTGGCTGCGGTCACAGGGGGTTTTAAGGCAGATGGCCTGCTGGTGAGTGGGGCTGTGTCCCAGCTGGGCTAATTGCTTGGCTTGACCTGTTGTGTCCCAATACTGGTGCCCATAGGCTGGTGGGCAAGGCCAGGTTCTGGTGCTAATAAGTTAGAGGGAGAATTCCAAAACAGTGCTTGCCAGCACCCAGTGTCTTTGTGGTGGTAGAAGAAGCTCCCAAAATGTCTGCCACAAGTGTCTGTGTCCCCAGGGTCAGCTCCAGTTTCCTCCTGCCTCTCTGGGAGGCTCTCCAAGATTAGCAGGTGGGTCTGACCCAAGCTTCTTTAAAATTATTGCTTCTGCCCTGGGTCCTGGAGTGTGTGAGGTTTTGTGTGTGCCCTTTAAGAGTGGAGTCTTTATTTCTCACAGCCCTCCAGCTCTCCTGAAAGTGAGCCCTGCTGGCCTACAAAGACAAAGGTTCTGGGGGCTTGTCTTCCTGGACAAGGTCCTTCCTGGTGTAGGACCCCTGGGTTGGGGAGCCCAGTGTGGGACCTGGGCCCCCTTGCTTCTTGGGGAGAATCTCTACAGTTGTAATTATCCTCCTGTTTGTGGGTCGCCCACGTGGGGGTAAGGTTCTTGACCATACTGTGTTTCCACCTTTCCTGTAAGTCTTGTTGTGGTTCCTTCTTTGTATTTTTAGTTGTAGAAGATCTTTTCTGCTGGTTTCTAGTCTTTCTCATCAATAGTTCCTCTGTAAATAGTTGTAATTTTGGTGCGCCCAAGGGAAGAAGCAAGCTCAGGGTCTTCTTACTCCACCATCTTGACCACACCCATTTCATTTCTTTCGTCATTGTTTTGTAGTTGTCAGCATACAGATCTCACAATTTTTTTGTTAGATTGATGTGTAAATATTTAATTTTTGGGAGCTAAGTGGTATAACTTATTTTTAATTGTTGTTAGTATAGAGATATTAAATTGATTTTTGTATGTTGACCTTATACTGTGTTATCTTGGTAAACTTAATAGTTTTATGGTACAGCCAGGTTATTTTTAAGAAATTACAAACTGGGAATAGTTTTATAAGTTCATTTTTGCTGTTTTAGATGAAATGTCAAATCTTAAATCTTGAATGAGGTGAATTTTTCTGTTCCTCACTTTTTCTTTAGCAGTATACGTATAATATTTACTTATTAGCTTTGTTAGTAGTTAAATATTTGTATGGCCTGGTGATGGAAGCATCAACCAAAAAAGCCTGATTTCAAAGAGGGAGCCTAGTTTCTCTCTTCTTTTGTAATTAAATAATAGTAACATTGGCTAGTTTTATGAAAAATTTTATTTGCAACAGTAAAATCATGATTTTTTTAACAGGAAGAGTATGATTGGGATAGTTAATTTTGTAAGTGTTTTTCATATGGCATATTTTTTGGCTATGAATAATTGTCCTATTTCTTCTCTTTTTCTCTTTCTTCTCAGGTATTGGGAGAGTTGCTGCTACATCTTTAGGAAATTTAACTAACCATGGTTCTGAAGATTTACCCCTTCCTCCTGGCTGGTCTGTGGACTGGACAATGAGAGGGAGGAAATATTACATAGATCACAACACAAATACAACTCATTGGAGCCATCCTCTTGAGCGAGAAGGACTTCCTCCAGGATGGGAGCGAGTTGAGTCATCAGAATTTGGAACCTATTATGTAGATCACACAAATAAAAAGGCTCAATATAGGCATCCCTGTGCTCCGAGGTAGACTATCAACTTTATCTTAACTCTTTGTTTTGAAATTGTCTAATGTTAGATTTTGAACTCATATTTTCATCAAAGAGAAAGATGTCCTGAAGTTTGATTTGAAAACTTTATTTTTCACAGCTTATGAGATTTTTTCCTCTGGACTTACATTTAGTAATGAATGACTTTAATAATTAAAAAACAACTTTTAAACAAACCTGAAAAACAGGATCAATATTCTTATGATCAGATTCTGCTTTAATATGCCAGAATGCTTTTGTTAAAGATACCCAGAAATTAAAGTAAATAAATAGAATATCTGCCTCTTTACATTTAAATTTCTATAAAAAATACACATCTACCTTCTAATGTGTCAGAATATATTTTGAATTATGTTTTGCTGATTTTATTCAATTTACAGATATTTTATGTTTTTTAACTGTTGCCACACAAGAAAGTGAAGATTATCTATTTTATTTATTTATTTTTGGCTGCATTGGGTCTTCGTTGCTGTGCGTGGGCTTCCTCTATTTGCAGTGAGCGGGGGCTACTCTTCATTGCACTGTGCGGGCTTCTCATTGTGGTGGCTTCTCTTGTTGTGGAGCACGGGCTTTAGGCATGTGGGCTCAGTAGTTGTGGCGCACAGGCTTAGTTGCTCCATGGCATGTGGGATCTTCCCGGACCAGGGCTCGAATCCATGTCCCCTGCATTGGCAGGCGGACTTAACCACTGCAACACCAGTGAAGTCCCTACATTTTAATATTATCACCCAGAAAACTAAGCTTTGTCATTATTGTGCTGTTTTAATCATTTTACATATTTGGATTTTTAATTCAAGTTTGAAAAACAGTTTTTTTCCAGTGATTCCATTTAGTGGCACTCAGTGTTTATTGAGCAAGTGAGGTTGTCATCCCTTCAAAAGAACCAAGTCAGCCTCTCTGCCTGTGTTGGGCTCTGGCCCCTTTGCCTGCTCTCCTTACCATCTCAGGCAAGCTGCTGCTCTCCCTGGCTTCAATTTGCCAGCCTGTGACATAGGGGTAATTTGTAGCCTCCCTCCCACCTGATCACAACCCTTACCCAAGGGCAGGGATGAGTTCCACGTATTCCTGCTGTGTCCCCGGCACCAAACACAGAGACACACACACAGGTAGATGTTTTGTTGAATGAATAAATGATAGAAATGCAAAAAACCCCACAAAACCCTAAAAACCCCCAACAAAACGTGGTTACAGTTTGCTGTCACTGGATCTCAGAGGCTTTCTGGTCCATATAACCAGATTTGAGAGTATATTGAGCCTAGTTTTCTGTTTATCATCATTAATTTTATATTGAATATTATTATAGAATTTTATAGTTTACAAAGCATTTTCACAATTAGTTAATTTGCTTCTCTTAGCAACTCTGTAGACTTGAAGCAGGAGAGAATAAACACCTTCCTTAAGCTCAGATAGGTAGTATTAGCATCTATTTGGTTGTCTGTATTATGCTAATCCTTATACAGAACTCTTGACATATATTAGGTCATTTAATCCTTAGAAGAGTCATTTTTGGTATGAATTTATTCTGGTTTTACAAATAAAAGGCTAAGGTTTAGAGAAGTGAAGCAGTTTCGCTTACATTCGTGCAACTTGTAATTGGCCAAACTGAGGTTAACCCGCACACCCCCCAGGGTGTATCTGACTTCGAAGCCTCAGTTCTTTCCCACCTCCCAGTTGTGCTATCAAGGAATATTTCACTTTGCACCTACTTATGAAAGAAGAGTTGAAGATAAAATTCAGTGCCATTTGCACATTGATCTTTAAATTGTTAACTACAGTCTAATCCAACAGTTACTTGAGTCCTGGTTTAGTATTGGAATGATCTTTCCTGATACACACATAAACCTTTATGTTTGGAGGCAGGCTCTTCCAGTTTTATCTCCAAGTCTGGAATAGGCCATTATGGTCTCCCGGAATTCAGTCTTTAACCTTCAAGTGGGTCAGTGCTTTCCTTAGCATCTTCCCATTAAGAGCCCTTACCCCACCTTGCTGTTCTTTCCTTCCCCCCTCCCCCAACTTATAGGCTGTTAGAACTAATTAAAAGCATGGTCTTTTTTTTTTTTTTTTAAGTCTCTGACTTAAAACAGGTTCTAAAAACAGGTTCTAATCAACCCTAACTCCCATATGCTCTCTTAAGGTGGTAAAAGTAGAAAGGAAATAGTATAGTTATGTGGATATTTCAAGCACAGTACTCACTCCTACTGTAGTACCTGTTCCAAACCCCCTTTTCAGCCTAAAGGAGAAAGAAAATATCCATTCTTATTTTGAGAAAAATTATCAACTTTTCCAGTATAAATTTATAGCTAATTACTAGTTATTACTAAAATTTGATTCTAGTTTTAAGCCTCTATAAAGATTATAACTTAGCTCTGACTTTTTTAATAAACTTCTTTAAAGTTGCCCTTGAAAAGAATAAATATCAGCCAGATGAAATCTCTTAAAAATATGTAAAGATTTAGCTTAGTTTTATATCCATCACTAGTGACATACAAGTTTCCAAGAGAAGGTGCATTTTACTTCCCCTATAGTATGGTTTAAAAAAAAGCCAGATCCTTATGTTTTTTAGGTGGTAGAAGTTTGGGCAAGAGGCACATTGAAAAACACTTAAATATTATTCTTGTATTTCATGTTTTATTTAGGGCCTTTATCCTAATGAACATTGATTGTTTCTTCTTAGTGTACCTCGGTATGATCAACCTCCTCCTGTCACATACCAGCCACAGCAAACTGAAAGAAATCAGTCCCTTCTGGTACCTGCAAATCCTTATCATACTGCAGAAATTCCTGATTGGCTTCAGGTTTATGCTCGAGCCCCTGTGAAGTAAGTGAATTTACAGCACAAATTTTTGTTGAGTGGTGAGTAGAAGCCTGAATGGAGTCTCTGGGCTGCTTAAAGCACACAGCACCATTTTTTAAAAAATATTATTTAAAAGCCCATTGTTATTTAAAGAAGGGATATCACAGCTTATAAAGTTGAAAAGTCATTGATTAGAAATAGAAGTTTTACAAATATTTATTGAATCTTCACTTTCTATTGTGTGCAGACCTAGGCTATTACAGGGATGCAATAAAAAGCTTACATTCTCATAGGGGTAGAATAACTTGTAAATAAGTGATGCAATACCTGTGATAAAAGGAAGGAACCAGGTAAGTCCTAGGTACATAGGTGAATCAAAGCGGGACACAAGGGTGTTGAGGAAATAGTATGTGTGGTGGCTCAAGTTCTGGGAGGAGGTGATCTGTGTTCACTGATAGCTTTGTTACCCTGGGAAGGGTGCTTAACTAAGTTTTGTTTTCTGTAAATTGGAGATAGTAATAGTACCTTCTCTTAAGGTTATTGAGTATTCAATAAAATAATGCATCTAAAATATGTATCACAGTGTCTTGCACATTGAGAGAGCTTAGTAAATGGTTACTGTTATTATTGTGGGTAAAGGTATAGAATAGTGGTTAAGATCACTCAGGAAGGAAACTGTCTGGAAGGAAAGCGTGATTTCTGTCTCCATCACCTACTTACCGAATGACCTTGGGCAAGTTATTGAACTTAGTTCTAAGTGTTTTTCCTCTACTGAAATACAGGGGATAATAATCTTGTCTACTTTACTTGGTGTGGTGAGGCTTAAAAGTGATCATGCTTTTTTTTCTTAAATATTTATTTATTTTTAGCTGCACTGGGTCTTAGTTGTGGCATGCAGACTCTAGTTGCAGCATGCATGCGGGATCTAGTTCCCTGACCAGGGATTGAACCCGGGCCCCCTGCATTGGGAGCATGGAGTCCCAGCCACTGGACCACCAGGGAAGTCCCTGATCATGCATTTTAAATCAAATGGCACAGTGGCTGACTTGAGTAAGCCCTTAACAATGGTTTCTTACTATTATGAGTGAGCAAGGAAAGCTGCACCAAAAGGAAACTCCATGCACTAGTTTTTAAAGATGGCTATGAGTTTGCTAGGCTCATTGAGGATATTTGTTGGGTGCCATAGTAGGCACTGTTCTTGGAATATAGTCATGAATAAATGAAATATTTGCCTCAAAGAGCGTCTCTCTTCTGGGAAAACAGAAGTAGGTACTCAGATCAATAATCCAGCGTGGTAAGGATCAGTGACAGTGGTATATACAAAGTGCTATGATTTCAGAAAAGGGGATGTCTGAAAGTAAATAGTTATTGATAATCCAGTGCTTCTTGTACCATACTGTGCTAAGTTTTTACATATGTTATCTCATATAATCTTCCCAAAACCTATTTTACAGCTGAAAAAAACTCTGCTAAGATCACACAAATATTAAGTGGTAGATTTCAAACCTTTCTAACTTCAAAGTTCATACTCTTAACTTTTGTCATTGCTACTTCTTATTTAATAATAATTATCACTTACTGAGTATCTATTTAAATTCCTGGTACTTTGCTACGTATTTTACACATAATAATTGCATGTACAGTACTGTTAACAATTATATAAGGTGACATTTTGCAGCCTTACTCTTAATATTCCATTTGTATTTCAAAAACCAAAACTATCAGCACAAGATAGCCCAAAGAAGAGTTTTTAGAAAGTTTAAGATGATTGTACAATGAATTTCGAATAAAATAACTAAATCTTATAAAGTCACTGGTCATTTACTATGAACTATTTGTTAATTCTTGGCCAACATAACATTCCCTTACATTCCCTCTGATCTTTTCAGTCTATAAATTCATGGCTGTTGATCTGTGTGGCCTGATGCAGAGAGACAAGATGATATTATGAGGGTTGTAGTCTAAAATCATCAGTTTTTTTTTTTCCTAAGTTAAATTTAAGCCTTGTCAGTGTAATTTTTAAAAAGGTTTTAATTATAGATATTATTATACAGAGTATAAACAGTGCTTGTCAGAAGTTTGATTTTAGTTTATTTGAAATTACGTAGACATTCATCCATAAAATTAAGCATGGCTTGGTGTCTTAACTAACCTACAGAAACCTCTTTATCTGATAATATCCATATACTGTAGGAATAGGATGAGGAATGATAGCAGATGGACTTTTCTTCCCTTTTTCCCTCTCTTCTTTCACTCTTGATACCACTTGATCTACTGCTCTCTGTGGCCTTTGTTCATATGCTGATCCTAAGTCATATATAATATGTGCATGTATTTATATTTCCTTAAGTCTGGAAGAATATGTGCCTAACTGTTAACCTTTGTTATTTCTGGGAGTTGATAAGATTGAGTAGGGTTATTCTTTCTTCTTTATGTTATTTCTACTCTATAGCTGTTGTTAGAAAGAAATAACATAAAAAGCTTTCCTTCTTGGGGGAAAAAGATGGTACTTAAATGGAATTCTTTGCTTCTGATGAAAAGAAACAGACTCCTAAAGATTACAGTCCCTTTCAACTCTGGCTCTGTGACTAACTATAGAACTTTAGGAAACTAGCAACTTAAGTTTTTTTCAAATAGATCAGAACTCTTCCCAGAATGGGCCAGTGAGAAAAGAGAGCAAGTACTTCTTTACTGCTTAAAACAAGAGGTCTAGGTCTACCTTTTAGTTGATACTAAATTTTTGTCTCTAAAGAGGATTGGAAATGGTTAATACTGTTCTATCAACAGAAGGTGAGTTGTTATCCATGAATTAGATAATGGAGAATCAATTACTTATCCAAAAAATTAGCTTCTTTCTTCCTTTTGTTTAACAAACAATTGACATTATCTAGCTTTCTAAAATGCTTTATTTCTATCTCTAGCAGTAACTTACCAAAATAATTTTTGCATATACTTCCAGAACTGACTTAGAACAGATGTTCTAAATTATTTGTTAATTTTAGTAAAGGTATGTTTCTAAGTTTTCTCTCAAAAGTCTGTAACGTATCATGCACCTGTAAGCAAGCTGAACTATAGGATAAAATTAAAAGATTTAATCTTTAACGGGAAAAAGACCATCAGGAACATGTTTACTTTCCATTATTCCTCATGCCCGCCCCATTCCCCAACACCAGTCCCCAACAGCATTGTGGCACAGACTCTATTTTATCCCTGTGTCTGTGATCCTGCAGTATCACTGCTGACTCACTTCTGGGTGTAGGAGGAAAGGAAGAATGGGCATACTGTTACATAAGACAGGCACAGGGAACTTGGGCTACATTACAATACCCGGGGCTGGAATAGCAGTACTTTGGCTCCTGAAGGCAGCATCCACTGGAGTGTGAACAAGGTTTTTTGGTAGCATTACAGCAATTGTTGTTTGCTTATATGGGTTATTTATAAGTACTGTTTGAATAGAATACTGCTGTAGGAAAAATATAGCAAGAGAGATGCTATGAGAAAAGGATACTGGAGTAAACAGCCTATTTTCTGAATGATTTACCTGTATATTTAGAGTGTAGTGGCTAAGAAGTTAAACTGAAGCAGATTATTTGGCTCCTTAAGAAAAGAATGGGAATTACATACTTTTCTTAAGAAAAGTAAATGGCAGGCATAAGCAGAAGGGAAGTCACTATATAGAAACAGCAGGGGCAAGGATTTGGAATGGAAATTGACACATTGCATACTTTTCTCATCTGTGGTTTTCCTTAGAGTACTTTTTCTTCTTCCCAAAGTATTTTCACTAAATATTCTGATTTTCTTGCTTCTACACACAATTCTATTCTTGATGCTAAATGCTGTGATTGGGAAGTCAAAATTGTCTGAAGCTTTTTTCTTTTTCCTTTTTTAAAAAAACTTGAATGCTTATACAGAATGATATTCATGTGTTACAAACAAGTTTGATATTTATCAATATTACCATATTCTTCTCCCTTCTTTTCCTTGCTAGAATGTCCCAGATGATAAATGAGCTTTAACGTTCTTACAGTTCACCTGGCATAAATTTATGTATCTTGAATCAGTAGACATTGCTGAAATGCCCCTTAGCAATGGAATTCAGACTTGGGAAGATTAAGGTTTTTTGTTAGGAGTTATGAATTTGTTTCAAACAAATAAAATCTTAAGGTACATGAATGGCAGAGGTTCTAGGAAATACCTTGCAGTTGTTTCTTCATGGAGGCTCATTGAGTATTTCTTGTAGTATTTCTCCAATATATGTTGGCAAATAGTTGGAGTTTCCCACTAAAGAGAATATAAAGCTTTCTGCCAAGTATATCTTTTAGTAAATTTGCAGTGCTCAGTAAGTAAATTAGTAAATTTGGGATCCAACAAAATACGTTTACCTTGTGATTTTTGTGTACTGTGCTGTGCTTTTGGTATTCCTGGAACACATAACCAGGTTGTTCAGAAATGTATGTCAACATACCAAGCACAGTCTGTAGCTCATACTGGCTGCTCTGTATTTGTTTACTGTTTCCCTTTTTTAAAAAATATTACGTGATCCCCTTGGAATAAGATGGTAAATGAATTACCAAACAAAGGAAATGGGTAGGAAATGTTATAAATGATTATTAAGAATAAATTTATTAGAATTTACAACTAAAGTTCTTCCTATTATGTCTGTTGTGCAATATGATTTGAGAAGTATAACTTTAATATAGGTATATGCCTTGCTCTATAAAAACTTGTTCAAGTTTTTTCTCTAGTCTTAGTAGGTATTATCATTCAAAACTATTACTGTGATGTGCCTTAGTCCATATAGTTCTCTGCCTTTCTGATCTTTTAATCACTAAAGAATTTTGCAAGAGATATGTATATAGCCTCTTTAGGTTTCATCTATAAAATGAGAAGATTGGAGTAGAGCGCTGTCTTCAGGTCTCTTTCAATTCAAAGTGTAAATTACTGCTTTAGTAGTTTGTTGTATACTTCATCTCAGTATGTGATCTACTTAGCATTGAAGAAGGACTAAACACCTTCTGAACTGTATATAAATAAAAACTTATGTGAGTCCGGCCCCACATGGTGCAGTCTTCTACAGTCTGTTTATTCTGTCATTTTGAAAACAGCTTATTCTTTCCTTTCTGCTTGAGTTTTTCTGTATTTTTTGTTGTTTGTTTGTAATATTGTATACTCAACCTCAGGATTATTCAGCCCACAAATGATGGTTCCTTTTCCTCTACCTGTTTAGTTCCTTGTTTGCTGTAGTAAACAGTATGCCTCAAAAAGCTTTATCAACACTAATGACACAGATGATCTTGCCTATTTTTCTATATTATTCATTGCAGGAACAATGTGGTCTAAAGTATTCTTACCTTCCTGACAATTAACTTTGGATGAACTTATGAGTAGCATGGAATATGTTCTTCAGAAATTATAGAACCACAGTGGTTTGAAATCTTCATTATTATCTAGTATTAATATTAGAATAACTGATACATAAGATGAATGGAAATGGGTATTTTTAAACTTAGATTGAAATGAAGTAATATTAGTAGTTTTCTCCTCTCCCTAAAAAATAGTGTATTTAACTAGCAGTTAAAAACTCAGTTATTTTAAATTGAAATTTATCGTTTAGTTATAATAAAATTGAAATTTATAAAAATAGAACAGTTTATTGTTATAAATACATATTTATGAATATGTTGTGAACATATGTCTGATTGTGTTTTAAAACAGATATGACCACATTCTGAAGTGGGAACTCTTCCAGCTGGCTGACCTGGATACATACCAGGGAATGCTAAAGTTGCTTTTCATGAAAGAACTGGAACAGATTGTTAAAATGTATGAAGCCTACAGACAGGCTCTTCTCACGGAGTTGGAAAATCGCAAGCAGAGACAGCAGTGGTATGCCCAGCAACATGGCAAGAATTTTTAAGTTAATTTTTTAAAAATAAAATTTAAGTTTTATTATAAGGGCTTTAAAATATTTTCACAGATTAAAAAACTGCAAACAAGTACTTTGGTTAATAAAGGCAGCTTACTTTTTTTGAAATTATAAAATTCTAATTTTACATGTATTTTGTTATTAAAAATATTCTTTTATTGAGAAAAAAAATGAGTTTATCATTTTAAGAGCCAACATGGCAGACACTTCTAAATGCTGTATATTTGGAAACTGCTTTGAATATTCTCGATGGAGACAAATGCAACAAGAAATGTCATTTAACCAGATATTAAATAGGAAATGATCAGTTGGTAAACTCTCACAGTAGCAGTACCTTTCTTCAAAAAACAGAGAACGAGAGAGATAACCTATGCAGTATTTAAAAAAATGTTTACTGCTTTAGTGTGGAATATTGTCTGGAATTGGATGGTTTAAATATTACCATTGTATAGTGCAAAACATAAAATGGGATTTGGGACCTTTATTGTGATAAATTTTTATATGTAACGTATGGAGTCACCTTCCCTCCCCCTCCCCCGAATGTAAAGAACCCTTTTAAAACATGTTGAGAAAGTATTTTTTGGTATGAAAGGGTGAAGGGTCTATAATGTTTCAGGAATAAATTTAGGTATAAGGCCTGTGTGGGAAAAGTGTGCACAGCACTCAAGAGTTGCTAACATTACAGTACTTCCTTACTTTGGACCAGGGCTTTTATGGCATTTAGTAACATGGTGCTGATGAGACAGTGGAGGCTTTTCAACAGCATAGCACGTTGCCATCCCAACAGACTGGGTTGAACTGCCAAAAATGACAATCAGGGATTCATTAAGAAATCTTGGTCATTAAATTGATTCTACATATCTTTTATCTTCTAAGAGTTTGTCACAGAACTTTAAAACCCAGTATTTCTCTCCCAGTTTTTTTTTCCTTTGGTTTAATAGTTACTAAGACATTGTTCATAATTAGCACAGTACGTTTGATTGCAGGCAAATTTATGGCACGTCTAGCCTATAAATCTCTAGAATTCTGTGAATTTCAAAACTTGTTGAAATAGCTCTTCAGTTATATTTACATGTGTTGTAAATATGTAAATAAATTTTTAGTTTAGGTAATCTTCCAAAATATAAAGCACTCCCAGTTAGATATCAGTGAATCTGAATTATTGATAAAATGTTGAAAATGTTAAATGTTTGATTTTATATAACAAGCTTATTAAATATATTTTTGTGGAAACTAAATGTGTTGCGTTTGAGTCCATGTTTTATGCATAGCACTTATATGTATTCGATTTTTCCATTCAGAGGCCCATAGGCAAAGGAAGCAGTATAATGAAAGGGGTATTCCAAAATGAAAATAGACTAGTTGGAATGTTATCAGTGGGAAAAGTTATTTTGCAGGGCATGTGATCAGACTTTCCTAAGATGTGAGCTTAAATATCTTATGAACTCTCACACACTCTTCTGTTTTAATCATTCTTTACTCCTTACTAAATATTACCATTTTATTTAATTAAGGCTTAGCCATTTCTAAGAAAGTTAGAAATTACTCTGTTTTAGAGCTCCCAGATAAGAGGCATTACTTTTTTTTTCATTACCACACTTTTTTTTCCTCTAGAAAGTAAGCTCAATGAAATTCCACTACAGATTTTAGTAATTATAAAAACAATATAGAATCACTGGTTTAAAAGAATTGGAAGATACCTAAAAGGGCTTAGTGTACATTCCTTAAAATGGAAACCTAAATTTGTAATGGTGTCAACATGAAAGAAAATGCATTTTGAATTTAAAAAAAGAGATAGAAATCTTCATCATTCTATATCATCACCTCCCAAACATTTCCAAATTCAGTTGTTTTTAATATTGGGAACCAGAGTAAACTTTAATAATAGTTCACATGTTAAAAGAATAAACCTATGATGAATACATTTCTTTGTGTACCAAATGAAAAAATATACAATGCAGTGAAACTCAAATACATATACAAAGTGATTTTTTGTGCATTTTTGATCAAGAGGTTTATATTCTATATTAAATCATGATAGAAAAGCAATATATAGTTTTTGATAAAGCAACTGAAAAGCTCTCTTATATGTCTTTTATAATAAGAGCTAATGGTATATGTAAGATGGTATAGATTGAATCAAGCCTATTGAGTTATGATGCTATGTTTTAACAAATGGCTATGTGAAATAATTTAAAAATTCTTCTGTAGAAATTAAATGAGCATATCCAAATGTGGAGTAATATTACTACATGGTTTAACTATAACCCGGTAGTAGAATTTAGTAAATTCAAGCAGAACACATGTACTGTTATCATAAACAGACAAATTCTTTAAATTATAACAGCATATTTGAAGACAAAATCAGGAAACTGTACATGTTAACAAAATAAAACCATGCATACATACATCTGCTTATTAAACACTGAAATAAAGGAACTAAACCATTTTGCAATCTTCAGAGGTGCTTGGTATTTTACCCTGTTCTGATGGAAGCACTTTGAATGTTTGCATGGAGATGGAAAACAATATTTAACTGACAATTTGGTCATGCACACCTGTATTTTTGAAATTTTGGATTAAATTTTCTTCTTTTCTGATTGTTCAGTAGATTCTGACTTTGGTGCAGGAAAAGCTTGATGATACAGATGTCTGTGGGTTGCTGCTGCACTATAAAGCTTGTATAAAGCCTAGAAATAAAAGAATCAAGATTATAAAACATTGTATAAATACACAGATATAACTTTTTTCCTTCTTAGTGTAATTAGTTTATGGTATGATATCAAATTTAGCATGCTAAATTTGGAATCCTTATATCATTAATCTGTATGAGATATACATTAATAGCTATTATCTTAGAACACAAAAGTATTTTCAGCTGTCCAATGTGTGGGTCGATCTTCATGGTAAATGTTCTATCCTCAGACTGCATTTTCTTTTACCTTTCACACCTTTTGGAGCAGAGCTTCCTAACCACTGTGCCCCAGGGGTGTGTTGAAAACTCATACTGTGAATATTATTAGTTTTAGAGGAATTATAGGAGCTCATAACTTCTGACTGCCAATAGCTACTTTATTATACATAGGTAGACCACTTGCTATTGGAGCTTCCTGATAGGTTTTTCAAAAAGGGACCACTTTTATTCTCCATGATTTCCTGCTATGGTCATGCAGATAAGCAGGTGTGTTACCCTCTCCCCTGCCACACTGGGCTCTCTCAAACATGCTCTCTTGCCATTGTTTCCATTCCATATGTAAGTTCATATCTTACAAAACGTTATTCAGAAACATTACGTCAGAGAGTCTTCATTAAAACTACCTCTGTTATTGTCTGTTTAAGAGTGTTTGAATCACAGGAATTTATTGCTTTATGTGTCCATAAATATTTTTATGTTCTTTTCTTTCCCCTCAGCTAGTGTCTAAGATTCATTACCTCCTCTAACTTTCACATAATGAGCACTCAGTTAAGGCCAGTTTATCTGATGTAATTCTGAAGTCTGTAAAAAGTCTGAATATTTTTAGAAGTTGGATAAAAGCCTGATATCCTTAAATAGTAATCAATCCCCAGGAAATTCCATTCATTTTTATGTTTTTGAGTCTGCACGGCTACTTTCTTTTGATTTTCTTAAGTCTGAATTGTACTATCATCAATTCTATGAATGCATATTGGTGCAACCTTAGTTCTACTGTATTATGATTCTAACACATTCAGTTTAATCCATGTTCTCTTAAAAGCTTAGATATTTTTCTTAAGACTTGATTTACAAAGTTGAAATTTGTTTTTACCTTTTTAGTGAATTTATTTTACTGAATCTTACATGAAATAATTCCTTGTGACTTGTAAATATTACATGTATCCTTGGTATTTGATTGGAGGACATAATCTAGTTATATATAACAGCAGAAACTGAGGAATTATGTGCTATCTCTGTAGTTGTTGAAGATCAGTTTTGCTTCCTGAAGATAATGACCTAAATGATTCCACAGAGATAATTTTTCTTATGTAACAAGTGATTCCTTCTTAGAAGCTTAGATTTTTCTTCAGATATGGAGTTTTGTACATGTGCAGTGGGAGAAGTGAACACTAATTTACAGGAAAGTTACACTGCATACTGGTCTGAAACCTTAAAGTGGTATAGGTAACTCAGAAGCCAAAGTTAAAAACAACTTCTAAAGATTGTAGCTCCGTTTACTCTCCAGTAGTTAAGTTTCCTGAAGATTCATAACTGTACTTGTTTCACTCTGCAGTAGAGCAAAATGCCCAATGTTGGAGCTTAAGAATTTTGAAATTTTGTAAACATTCAGGAAACAAAACATAAAATATTCATGATAATCAATTCTTATGTTTCATATGCAGATAAAATCATATATCATGTCCAGAATAAGTTAAGTATTTTAAAACCATTGCCAAAAATCACAATTAAAATTGTAAATGCTAGAAGAACATAGGAGCTGTAGTCACCAAAGATTTTTTAATGTACATTGAGATATCCTTTAATGGCTACTTGGTTTATAAAATAAGAATATCATAATGTTTATAAATACATGCTCTTAATTTAAGAAGAAATTTAACTTACCTCATTTGTACTTCCCTGTGGCAAAGGCAGTTTAAAAGGGAGAAAAGAAAAGTATATATCCTGCTTCATTAATAGCATTATGATAATCAACTTTGTTTACAGTAGTAATTTGTGAGCATTTAAGAACAAATAACCCTGCAGAGTTTTTCAGTTTAGATTACATATTTAATGTGAATCTTTTGAAGAACCCAATTCTATATTCATCACAGGTTTCAGCATCATATTCTAGGTGGGCTTTGGGATTTACCTCAGATAGCCTCTCTTCATCTTTTGAGGTTGAAGGGCTAGTTGAGGCAGTGGCTCAGAGGATCCAATTTTAATTCATTCTTTTCCCGTAGTGTTACCATTTATTTATCTCAACTAGATTCTTCAAAGACACACGGCAAATCCATCAGTTACAATTCTCTTTCTAAAGAGTATGTATAATTACACTCTTAATGCTGGGAGAACTGTAGCTATTACTTGCTACCTGGAGACCATAAATATTCTTAACTCCAAACTTTTATGAAGAATCTCAACTTTAGCTTCACTGAATTCCCCTAAATTTAACTGAAGACACTTCCAGAATGACATAGTGAGTTGATGATTATTCTAGGTGTGTTTATAATTGTCTCCCCTATCCATATTCAATTATTTGAACAGTGGACCATGGTGACCCTGGGTTGGTTAAGTGGACCATAGAGGACAACTGATCCCTAAGCAGCTGATCCAGAGGTTGACCTGGACTCATGCCAGGGCCTGGTACAAATGTAAAGTTCAAATAGAGACAATGTGAAGTGATCAGATGCTGTGTTCAGGGGTTTTACTAAAAGACAGTGCTATGACTTCAGATGGTGGTTTATATGTGCTCCTAACAAAGCCAGTGCTAGTCAAATGATAGGTTGTAAGTATGAAGTAATGAACACATAATCGAATCACAATCAGCTAAATAAAAACTTGATTGTGTTTTCTAACTTAACAGCTTTAACTTTTAGGATAAGAAAAAGTGAAAACACTACCTAATCCATGTATGTTTGAAAAATATTGAAATGTTGACTGGAAAACAGTTGTGTAGGACTTTACATGTTATATTATAGTTAGCTGTTTGTATCTGGCCATCTTGACAGATTCTAAAGTTCTTGAAGACTGGGGCCCAAGTCTCCTGTTCTCCTGTATATTTACAACATCTAACATAGTGTCTGGAACATAGATAGCATTCAAATGTGTGCTGCATTTAGTTGAAGAGAATTAAGTGTTCCTACCTGGTCCCACAAGGCTGCAGCCACTTGGTCTATTACAGCACCCAGCTCTCGGTATTCTCCAGAGTACCGGATGTATGCCCAGGTGCACAGAGTAATAAGCGTCAGTCCCATTATCATATTGCATAGGCTAGCTATGATGTCCAAACCAATGAATCCAGTCACACCAGCAATCACATATGTGATAAAGATGACAACAAACAGTGTGGCTGGGGTACGAGCTGCATGGAAGATATTTTTGCTGTCATTGTGCTTGATGTACTGGATGTAAAGTTCATCTATTTCACTCTCCAACTGTTGCAGGTAACGCCGGCTAAATTCCTCCCCACCCATCTTCTTCACCCCTCGAAATAGCTTCACAGATTCTTCCTTAAGTTCCAGATGTTTCGTCTGCAGGTCATTAGGGGCCAGAAATGGTTTGTCACCACCACAGATCTGTATCGGATAGAGAAGTATTCACGCAGTGCACAGTACAACTAGCAACTGTATCACAATTTTGCACTTAGCTAGTTGAATTTGTTAGAACACATTACTAATCCGAAGGAGCCTGCATTACGTTTTGTCAACCCACATCTTTCCATACTCCATTTCTATCAGGCGGGATTATAAGTGGGACTGGTACTTCATAGGTGACTTATATAAAGCCTTTCTTAATTTGTATTCTCTTTTCGACATGGGAAGGAATATCCATGACTTAATCCAATTTCCTCAAGATGTGGAGGTGAACTGCAAACTCAGTTCATTCATAGAATGAATCCAAATTTAAGAAAACTACTTACAGTGAAGTTCCTGTAGGAAATTTATTCTAACTACACTGAACTAATTTTGACCAAATGAAGTTTAATTTAAAACAATGAGCAATGCTATAAAGCCCTAAAGTAAAACTGTGAAAAACATTTCCTTCAGCAGTTTCACTGATTTTTGTTTGGAGCCCATTCGGTATTTTCTTCAAGAGACTAAATGGAAGCATATTAAATGTTCTTGGACCAAATTTTCAACTTTTTTTTCAAAAGTTACATGGGAAATCTCTGTTACCCATACCATTCACTTCAGTTATTTGTGATTTAATTATATAAAGGAGACTCTCATTCCACCTCCCCTTTAATTATGTTGTAAACACCATTCCATATACTATATTTCTCTTGATTCTAAGACTCTATCAATTTTGGATGCAATTGTGATTTTATAACATTTTCAGTGGAAAGAAAACTCATCACATTAGTAGATACCATAATCATTAGATGCCTCCTAATTCAGAATGTTAAAAAGAGGAAATATAGTACTTAGAAATATTGGTCCTTGCAGTTTATTTTTTTCTAACAGGTTTTTATATTTAAGATAGAAATTGGACTGTGGAATGTAGGGAGGTATAGTGGAGAGGGTAGCATATGTTATTTTAGCCACTAGATCTTATAAATAGTGGGAAAATCTGTACCCCTCCACCCCCACAAAATGTGTGTGTTATAAAGAGATAATTCATTTAAAATACATTTAAATTGTGCACACATCATGTTCTCTTCTTGATTTGTTTTTAAAATATTTTAGGAATACCATAAAAATGTGATACACACAGTTTGAGAAAGAATAAGTCAAAGCCACTTCTGAATGTGTATACAGGGTAACTTGGAAGAAAAAAGAATGAGCTCATGGAAGAAATACTGATTTTATTTGAAACATCATTTAAGGGACTTCCCTGGTGGCGCAGTGGTTAAGAATCCGCCTGCCAATGCAGGGGATGCAGGGGACATGGGTTCGAGCCCTGGTCCGGGAAGATCCCACATGCTGTGGAGCAACTAAGCCCGTGCACCACAACTACTGAGCTTGTGCTCTAGAGCCCGCGAGCCACAACTACTGAAGCCCGCGCGCCTAGAGCCCCTGCTCTGCAACAGGAGAAGCCACCGCAGTGAGAAACCTGCACACCAGAACGAAGAGCAGCCCCCACTTGACGCAACTAGAGAAAGCTCACACACAGCAACGAAGACCCAATGCAGCCAAAAATCAATCAATTAATTAATTAAAACATTTAAAATACTATTTAATTCTTACCTCTTCCATTTTTTTATTGTATGTATCCTTGGCAGTTGCCACGGCTGCTAAATTGTTAGCTTCTGCTGTGGCCTTTGGACAAAGTACAAAATATGATGTAAAATGGAATTCATATTTTATTAAACTTCCACAGGCAGTTTTCATATATGAGCATTATGTGCAAGAAATATGCAAGAACTCAAGGTCATCACATAATTTGAAAAGTGTTGAAATATTTCTACTACATCTTTTAAAATTAGTAAAATTAAAACTTCAAAATGCATAAAATATAGTTTACTCAATAAACCATAGTTCTAAAATGAATTTTCATTTAGAAGATTATTCCTCTTTATAAATATTATTAAGCCTTTCACCAAATATGGGGGGGATCTATAAATACAAATACATGGGAAATAATATATAGTACATTTTATATATACTAATATATATAAAAATATGTCAACTTTAAGGATTACTGATAGAACAATGTATCACTGATAACAAAAAGAAACCATCAAGAACTTAAGAAATTTAAGAAGTAAGTATGGAAAAAGTGAGTTTTTCCTTTTCTAAGTATAGAGGCCACTTGTTTAAAACCTGCTTTTCTACTTCTTGTTACATGTGTGAATCTAAACCACAGTCTGAGTCTTCTCTAAACAAATTTAGTACAAAGACAATGCAGACTCTTGTATCTCAGCATGCTAAGTGAGGCTGCTATATGTGTATGTGAAAATGTTTAGATGAACACACAAATGGGTAGTTACTAGAAAAATAATCTTCCAATAAGTCATTCCATCTACTATTTTTATTTGGTGATTTCCAACAGCCAGATTGGAGCATATCGTTAGCTTAGCTCTAGTGACAGTATGTTTTAGAATGTCAAGCCTCCTGATGAATAAATACCTGTAACATGGATTTGGGATGTGGTAATTCTTCACCTTGATAGATCTTTATATAAGCCTAAAAAAAAAAAAAAGAGAAAAAGAAAAAAAAAGACTCATGTTCAAGTAATTGCGTTCAGTATTTCTCTAAGCCTGTTAAATTGTATTCTAAGGTCTAAGGTCTTGACGGTTCAAAAAAAAAAATAAGGTCTTGATAGTTTCAGGAACTGTTATCTCTTTCTCATACTTTAATTCCCTCTTTCTTAATTCTTGTTCCCTTTTCTGAAAGGTCCTCTTCACACATCTCCACTTGCCAATCCCACCCTTCTTAAAGGCTTAACTCGATACCACCTCCTTTAAAACTTTCTCAGATCCCTCTGCTAGGAGTAACATTTCTTTTTCAGTTACTCACAGGAATTTGTACCTGCTGCTGCCACAAGCTTTATGGGCCCTGAGTCTCCTACTAAATTCTAAGCTCCTCCACAGTGTTTTATGCACAGCAAGAATTCAAATTTTAGATAAATAACATGTCATTTATTGCTGAAAGTGGTGAAGGTAAATAATCACACAGGAGACATACAACCACATTTTAAATGACAAAACGTGGATTTTACAAATTGATATTTTAGTCCTTGGAGCATCAATCTAAAAATTATATTGGTAACCGAAATCTACTACATATGTGTGTTGGTTACAAAAAAAAGTGTTGTATTTGGGGCTCCCGGAGGTAAATAGGTAAATGCAAATTAAAATAGTTCCACTTCACATTGGCCCTTGGTGCAGAGAGCAGGAAGTGTGGAAGAATTTTCTCCAGGAGGAAGGCAAAGTATAGCCTGTTAGGGAAAATCTTCAGAATGAAGGTGAAATTCAGTATAGGTCATGACTGAAGACTAAGTGGTATGAACCCTGGGAAACACCTCCTCCCCCAAAAAGAGATAGACTTTTCCAACTCCAGGATACATTTATGTTTCAAAATATATTTCCCTCAAGATGAAAGGCGATAGTAAAGTTACCTCAAGGAGTTTTCTCAAAAAATAATTTCAGAAAGCAAGCTCCTCTTGGGAGTCTAACCTTTTTAAAAATCATTTCTGTATATTCCTCATGCCTTTGCCCCTATATTACAAAGTCTATAATTTTTTGTTGTTTAAAACAGGAACCGCATTCCCAAACATGTCAAATCTAAGTACTCACAACTTCTCTAGAAATGAGAGTGATACCTTGAAGTACTCCACCAGACCTCGGCAGGTGATTTTGTTCCCATTGATCTCTTTAATGTCTAGGCTCTCAGGACTAAGTAGCCAAGGAATGAGTATTTTCAAGTTTTTGATGAATTCTTCATCTATTTCTACAAGTAAAAGCAAATTCATCATTATTTTAAAAATCCTATCCAGTCCTCCATGCCATAAAATAAAACATCCTTTGATTTCCTCTGTTTCTTCCACAGTGATAAAGCTATTACTTACTTTCCCATCCTCTAAATTACTCCCGAAACCCACTTTTCTCAGGGTGAACGATACTCCTCGCCCAAACTCCTATGGCTGATCTTTCTTATCTTCACTCCAATTACTTATTTATCTTGTCTTCCACCTATAAAATAGCTTTCTTGATATTAAATGCTATACAAATGTTTTACACCCCATTCACATAACCAGTTCATGTATTCTGATGCCTTTAAGTCCTGTTCACGGTTCATGGTTTTATATATATAGGGTCATAAAGGGGGGAAAGGGTGGATATTTACTGCTTTATAAGATGTATTCCCTCCAGAAAATGTATCCAAAAGTTGTTCTGTATTTAGTGTGCCCACCGTAGGACAAGTGTATAGAAGTAGGTAAGGTGTGGTTACTACGACTCAAGTTCCAAAAGATAGTGATGCTGCTGCTGCCTCTAGTAGTGAAACACAGCAACACAAAATAACATTGAAAAAGGCTGGGTTTCCCTGGTGGCGCAGTGGTTGAGAGTCCGCCTGCCGATGCAGGGGACATGGGTTCGTGCCCCGGTCCGGGAGGATCCCACATGCCGCGGAGGTGCTGGGCCCGTGAGCCATGGCCGCTGAGCCTTCGCGTCCGGAGCCTGTGCTCTGCCACGGGAGAGGCCACAACAGTGAGAGGCCCGCATACCGCCAAAAAAACCCCCCAAAAAAACCCAAACATTGAAAAAGGCAATGGAGGCCTCATAGCTAGTGGATCAGAGGTAGTCTGAGTTATTTGGTACAATTGATTGCCCATAACCCATTTTATAGCATTAGGTTCAAACTTAACATTACAGATTTAGCACAGTAATACAGAAAACAGATCTTCAGAGAAGTCTTTTGAACACAGCAATAATTTTTTTTTTAGCAATAATTTTTTAAATCATTATTTCAAAACATATAGAAAACTACACAAGAAGCAAGATATGTCCAGAGACTTGGTAGCTAAGAAAATGCAGTAACTGCCTATAATTTTTTAAATCTGAATTTCAGCAGAGTCACTGAGTTTTCAGGCTTTGGGATTGGTGATTTCTGAGGTCTTAAGGATAAAGATTCAAACCTTATGATTGTGTTTGCGTGTTCCCTGCTTGTTATTATGACCCCAACATACACTGAAATACTAGTTTACATAAGAATTTATGGTTCTCTTCTCTTGCTTACTGCTTTTATGACATGTATGAGCATGCCACTGGAAATTCTTCCAACTTTTTTGCTTCATGTTTTGTACAGCTTTGAAATTTGTGTCCATATTTCATGAGGACTTGGACAGGAGTTTATTCAAATTTATTTTTCTGTTTGCACTGTACCAATTTTTACTGATAATTGTGCTTTGTATTAGTATAGGTTTATTCAAATGTATTTATTATTGTGGTTTGCTTTTAGTTACCAATTTTCACTGAAATACTGGTATTTGTATTATGTTACTATGTTCCTTTGTTGTGTTTTGTTGCCTACAATGTATTCGTATTCACTGATGCTAACAGTTTTCTTTTTTGCTATATGATTTTATGCTTTTTTTCAACATTAGTAGAATATTACTATATATCTAGAATATATGAATTCTTCCTGAATTTCTGTATAAAACAAAAAGATTTCTCCTTATAAAACCACTTTAAAATCACCTTCAGAACATGTACTTAAATTCCACTCCCCCCACAAATTTCCTTATAAAATTGTTAATGGAATAAGATACAACCTGTGTATCTAATGCACCAACAACTGTGTTAATTATCATCAAAGTAACCAGTGTCACAGCATACATTTGGATTAAAAATGTGTTCTGAAGATAGCATTAGCCATAGTCTATTTCTACAAGTGTGCTGAAAGAGTATGTGAGAAACTATCATCAAAGAATTTTTGCACAATTGTTTGTTCAAAGACATTTCTTCCCCAGAGGCAACCACTCAGATGCCAGCCCTCTGGAGAACAGCATGGCCAGCAGACAAGACATCCTGGATAGAAATAACACCACATTATAAGATTCAGGATGGAAAAATAATGTAGATAGCAGACTTTCAAAACTGCCCAAAGAAACACTGAGGCAAAGCAGAACATTTGGGCACACAGAAGGATTTAGCAGCAGTCCTATAAAGCCTCAATTAAAATGGAAATTTGATGGGCAACTAAAGCTGCCTTTCATTTCTCTTTCTCTCGGGCTAGCCACTTTGGTAAACTCGCAACGTACGGATAACTGTAAACCAACTGTACGAGTCAATATATGTTTAGACATGTGAGTAAAATTTGATGGAGAACAAATCTATTAAAAAGTACAATTTATATCTGCATGATTTGTCTTAAACTCTCTCCCTGAGTTCTTTCATTGCAAACTGTATCCATTAATTTAAGAACTGTAGCTGTGTACTACAGGAATGAAACAAGGCAGAGTACTTTTTTGTCCCAGTAAAGGACTGTTGTTGAAGGCCTGCCCCTGCTCTGCCTGTTTATGGCTCTCCAACCCCCAGAGAAGAAAGAAAGGCCTTGTGGGAGCCCTCTCTTTATGTAACTTATTCAAAACACATTGAAGCCATTAGGTAATTGCACAGTATCAAGAGGTCTGTGTGCTCACTAGCGGGTTGGAATTCGTAAGTGACAGTGAAATTGTAGGATCCTGGAATCCATGCGTTAATATGTGCCTACAGCTGTCTGTTCTGTTGTATAAAGAAGAGACAATTTAAAACATGTATAAAAACAATGCTGATGATCGAGAAATTGGGGGTTCTATTTATGATATTAGCTGCCATAGTGAAATATAAGGTATCTGAGAATAAACGCCATGGATACATGGGGAAAACAATAGGTTTGCTTTTCAAACTTGCCAGTTGCATAAAACTGGACACAATGTTATGTTGTCCTTTTTAAAAGTAATTTCAAAGCCCTTTGAGAACAACTGTGCTTCAAAGCTTGTTATGTCACTGTCTCATCACCCCTGGCACAATGCAGAAAGGCCACAGTAAATTAAGCAAATGTCCAAACTCAGTGGTGTACTCAATGCTAGGCTTACAAGTAAAAAAGTCAGAAATGTCTTTGTACCACCTTGTATCAACTGCAAAGCAAATATCTAAAGACCTGGTGATTATTAGGCAAGATTAGCTTCTGCTTCTGCAGACCCCTGCCTCCACCTCCCACTGCCCACCCCCGCCCCCGTTTTTTTTTTTAACAATTTGAGTTGCTTTGGAATCTTTAAACATTAGTCATGCCTCTGTTTAAGAGATAATTACATGCTGTTAGTTTGAAAAACACTCTGGTGCTTTTGGTTTTTTAAGAAACTGGTCCTCATCCAGAAGAGGATTTCATTATTACTGAAGTTTTTAATGATGTATAATTAAATTCTTTAGCAGCAGTTTTAAAGAGCTTCACTTCAGTACTATGCAATATTTCTATCTCTAATTATATAACTTAACACAAACATTCCAATAATATAGGCATCTATTTTCCTATTTCATGTAAATAAGGAAAATTAAAAAGGAAGATATTAAGGAGCATTTCTCAATACAGAGGTGAGCAGGAACCTAGGAGAAAGGGCGAGGGTTACTGCCTCCCAGGTGAATGCAGGATTTAGCCTATTTTCTCAGTGTATGTATTCAGTACCCATAGAATCCCATAGTTCACCAAGGAGGTACTCTAGCCTGAGCCCGGGATTCCCAATCCTCCTGAAAATTTCCAATCATCAGCCTCACATCAGTGGATAAACGAAACTAGCAGCCATAAACCCAACGGATAAAATGACATTTTTGTAATCAGACTAAGTGACATAAACAAAGACATTAAAAGACAGACAAACCTTTCAGTTTTCCATCAAAGTTTGGATTGGTAGCTACTTTTAAGCCAGGATGAGGTAGCAGAAAACAGGAAATTTTGGTGAAACAGGAATGGATGTGTTTTCTAACATTCTGTAGTTCTTCATGCTGGTTCCCCGAGACCTGCAGTAAATCATTCTGAAGTTTAAACTACTTTCAACACAAATTGAACTCCAAAAGAATTCTGTGGCATTTATACTTGCTGTGTCTGTCTGGTCACAATGATAAAAAAAAAAAATGACATGACAGGGCTGATACTAAATAAGGAAAAGTTTGGGGTGAATTTGCCACATGGCCATATCTAAGTATAGCATACATATGGCATTATTATTACAATTAACAAATGTCTACTCTTACGCTAACTTAGATGGGCCTTCCCATTTTTTAGTATAAATCAGTGGGGTTTTACTCTAGCTAGTTCCTACAAATTCAAATTTTAAATCAAAGTACTCACAAGAGACATGAGTAGATCATAAGATATTCCTACCTTCTTTTCAGGAGGTGCTCAAGACAGCCTCTTGTCACCTGGTAGGTATACATTTAAATTCTAGAAAGGCATCTGGATAGTTGGATGTTTACTTAAAAGCTAAACTGCCCCCTTTTTTCACATGTATTTGACATTTAACAGTACAAACTACCCTAAAAGTAACCATAACTTAAAAAGGTAAGCTTAGAGATTCTGATTATCGAGGTAGATTTTTTAATCTCCATTTTTTTTTTTCTGATTACTCAGTAGGTATTTGGGGAGATATCCGTTCAGTGTAAATAATTCACTCACTATTGAACTATCATGACACAGCAAGTGGAAAGCCTCCTAATATCACCTTCTGTGAACTACTAGCAAAATGTCCTAAGATTGACTTTGGGGATTTCAAAAATTAAATATTTCTGTTAAATTGACCTTAAACCTCTACTAAAACACGAATCCATATATTTGTACTGTCAGTCTTGAACAGATTTAATTCTTCAAATTAAAAGTTTTATCTTTAGGAATAAATCATGGTTTTATAGATATTTACAAAAGAACTTTTTCTGTATCATAATTATTGATAATGTTTACAGTTGTAACTCTGACATTATTTTAAGTATCAATCTTAGTTTGTTCATAGAGATACTATGAAGGTCAAATGAGACTGTGGCTACTGAGTATCTATTCAGCAAATCGTTCAAAAATACTTTAGGTTACTATTAGCGAAATTTCATGCACCTAAATAGTTAACAAACCTTGAGGCGTTTTTCCAAGAATTTGGAGCCACCGTCAGCTCCATACGAAAATTCGTATGGGAAACTCCAGTCTCGAACAAGAAATATCAGACTCTAAGAAACAATAAGAAGAAAAGATTGTTAAAGGAACTCTAAATTTCCTCCCTCTGTTTTTTATTGAAATATATTAGATATTATTGTCATTTGAATAGTGTTATTCTCCACATAATGGAATTAATAAGCAAACATAAAACCTAAGAAAGTTGTTTCTGAGCAATCTCCCCGCTCTGAGATCATCCTCCCTGTTTGCACTGAATGTGAACAGAAACCTGCTCCCAAACTGATTATTAAAGTTACATAGTGCCATTCAGCCAGTTTGGGGCATGTCTGTCAGTTTTCAGGAAGCTTTTTATGAAGATTCAAGTTTTATTTGAGGAAAGTTTTCTCCTTTCATCTAAATATTTTTCCTCTATTACATTTGTTCTACCTTCTTCTGCAGGGGCTCTCATTATGCATATCTGGTAGGCAGAGGGGTGAGAATCCAGGTTTTGTGGGGCCCTGAAGGTTATACAATCTGGGTCGGGGGAGGGCTCAATAGGAAAAAGGTACAAAAATGGGCTTAAAAGTTAATATTTATTTAGAGTAAGATACCTCTGTAATACTTTTTTTCCCCAAGTTTTCAGCTGCAAATGCTTTGATCACTTCTTCATATGATAGTTTTGAAATATTTTCTGTTGGAAAGCTAATTCAGTCTTTCCTCTAACAAGGGCAAAACTTTTTATTATAAAAATGTTTTTATTATTAATAGTTTAGAAATATTTCAGCTTCACAATTTGTTATTTGTAATATCATATACATTTTTAGTTTCTTCATCTGTCAAACAGAAATAATAATGGAACATGTCTCACAGGAATACTAAATGAGATAATATATATAAGGCATTTTGAACAGCGCCAGGCACCTAATGCTACGTTAGCTATTTGATTTTGATTTCAGTGGCCACATAATATTTTCGTACATGGATAGGCCATAGTTTATTTTGCCATTCTCCTAGATGTCTTCCAGTTTTTCTATTATTCTAAGAAATACATTGATAAACATTCTTGAAGCTGAATATTTGTTCACATCCAGAAGGATTTTATCAGGAACTGTTTCCCAAATTAGAGTAATCATTAGAATCATTCAAGAGGCTTCTAAAAGTACAGAATTCTTGGGTCCCACCCCATACCTACTGAAACCAAAGTAAGAGTAGCTTTCATTTATTGAGTGCCTATTATAAGCCAACCACAATACCAGAATTATATACATGGTATTTCATGCACTCCTGCAACAGCCCCAAGAGAGGTTATAATTTATTATTCACCTTAAAAGAGATATATAAAGATCACCTCCACCCTCACCTGACATTAATATGCCCAAAGCCACACAGCCAGAGTGGAAGAGTTGGCATTTAAACTGGGGACTTATTCAAAATCCCTGCTGCACTGCCTCAAAGTTAAGTATAAAACATATAGTTTACAATCTGAGGCATTAAAGCACTCTTTTATAAGTTAGATTAAGTTATACTTCAAATTTTAGTTTCTGTAAAAACATAGGAAGTTGAGAAAAAGTAAGAATATTTAATGAAATTAGCTATCTTTAAATATTCTAAGAGTTTACATCTTTGGGTTTCTAATTGAAGCTTTTAGTCTTCCCCATTAAAATTTATTATCTCTTTTAAGCTATAGGTTCCTTTTTCATCCCTTTTTTCCCTTTACAGTTTATCTGTTGAAGAACCTGGGAATTTGACATGTAAGGATTCCCACAGTCTGGACCTTGCTGACTGCATATTCACGGGGCAGTTCAACATGTTCTTTTGTCCTCTGGATTTCCTGCAAATTGGCAGCTGGATGCAGAGGCTTGATCTGACTCTGGTTTTATTTTTTTGGCAAGACTATAGGAAGCAGAGTGTTCTTTTATTAGGAGGCACATAGTATATGATTATTTCTCCTTTGGTGAAGTTATGTCATCTTTGCTTAACTGAAGCTCATTCTTCAGTAGATTTCTAATTAAGGGCTCATGGAAACAACATTCTTTGTGTTCTTACACGCTGATAACAGTTTGTGCCCTTTATAAGTGAAAGTCAGTTTTGCTGGATATAAAATCCTTGGCTCACATTTTCTTACCTTAAACAGGGACACTTCTTAGTTTGCATTATGGATATTTCTTGTTTCACTACAGTGAAAGCCTGACCCCCCACCCCTCTCTCCCTCTCACCTCTCTCTCTCTCTCTCCCCCTCTCTCGTGTGTGTGTGTGTGTGTGTGTGTGTGTGTGTGTGTGTGTGTTCTGTGGATTCTTGTGGAGAGAGGAGAGGTTCTTGTGGAGAGGAGGCTTTTAAAACACCTATATACACTATCTTTAAATAGTTCACTATCTTTAGATAGATGGCCATTCTTTTGTCAAAATATGATAATTTGTATTTAGAACACTTCTACCTAAAACATGCATTTTGAAAACAGAGGTTAGCTAAGAAGCAACTTTTGCGAAATAGAGGCTCATGAACCAGGATAAATGAAACCAACTATGTGGATTTGGCAATTTTCACATTTTTCTTGGGAGCGTTTAGTTTCATTTCTTGGTCTTTTTCACTGGGCATCTTCCCAAGTCAACATAATGAGGACCATGTGTAGAACAGGATCAAAGATGAAGTCTTATTTTCTTAATAAGCAATCTATATTCTATCTCCCTATAGTGTCAAATTCCAAGTTCCCTGCCTAATGGTCCCATCCAGTGACGTGCTGGTGTAAACTGGCTCTCCAGCAGCAGCAACATGCCTTGATTTGTAGCATTTGACAATTTCTGTTGTGCAAACCTGCCTACCATGGCTGATGTCAAGCTACTAACAGTTTAATACTTGGCTTATATAATTCCTGAATATTTACTAGTTAGCTCTCAAAGTGGTATGAGCCAGGTACAGAACCACCACTGGCCCCATCCCCTCCCAAAACAATTTGTATGCTTTACATTTATCCTGTATGGAATGCTATAAAGCTCAGTTCTTATTTCAAAAGCCATCCATTTTTCCACACTGCTGAACTTTGTTCATACATATAGGTAGAGATAAAAAATCAAGGATACAAATTACCCTAGTTTGCTCAGATAAGAATATCTTAAGTCATACTTTTTAAAATAAATTAAATCCAGTTAGGCAACTGGGGCAAATGATGGACCTACACCATGCGTATCCTACAAATGATCATATTTTTTAAATCATGAAAAACATCATAACCTTTGTTTATTTCCCTTTGGAGACCATAGCCTTTAGGAAATTATTCAAAAGGAGTGCTATAGCACTACTATTAGTAGTAATGAAAATGGAAAAAAAAAACCCAAATGCTTAACAATTAATTGGGAATGGCTATACAAATTATGGCATATTAATATATTACATAGCTATTAATATTACAAAATGTGGAATATATCAATACATGTGTTGATTATATCAGTATATAAAAGCCATGTGGGGGCTTCCCTGGTGGCGCGGTGGTTGAGAGTCCGTCTGCCGATGCAGGGGACACGGGTTCGTGCCCCGGTCCGGGAAGATCCCACATGCCGCGGAGCGGCTGGGCCCGCGAGCCACGGCCGCTGAGCCTGCGCGTCCCGAGCCTGTGCTCCGCAACGGGAGAGGCCACAACAGTGAGAGGCCCGCGTACCGCAAAAAAACCCCCAACTATATAAAACAATGTTATTTGAATTATAATGCTAAATTTATGTACACATCCATTATAAATACATGAAAATACTCCCAAACTTCCAGGAAAAAACTCTGTAGAGCCATGTAGCCGGTAAATACCTAAACTGGTTGTAACCTGTTTAATCAATCAATTTCAGTTTTAATTTCAGTTTCGGGTAATAAGTAAATACTATAACTTGTTTTAAACCCATCTAATTAAGTAACAACTCACTTCAATCAACAGCCCACTGAAAGCCAACCAGTGACAGCTTCATACTTTAAAACTCAGTCAAGTAGCAGAAGACTCGCTCCAGAAAACTGACTGAGGCTGGTGTCAACCCGTTTCTCACCTCTATAACCAACACGAAACATGCTTCTGTGTACGACAAAAAATCATTCAAAAACTGATGTCAACCCATTCTTGTTTCTTTAAACCATGAAAATCCAAAACAAACAAGCCCCTAAATCCTGCATATAATCGTTAGTTTGTTATGCTCAATGAGACTGTGCCTCACAAGCATAACTCTTTTACTTAACTCGCCAATAAATTCAGCTTTGGTTTTTGTATCAGATTTTGAGTGACGGTCTCATTCTCTGGCAATTCTAGAAGTTCCACTGAGACAGTTTTAAGTGCCCTCACTTGGCAGCTTTCCCTATGACCCTCAGACTAACATGTGCATTCTCCCTGTCCTTTGTTCCCAAATTTCATTTGTCCTTCGAATTTACTTGCAGGTGAATTTATCTCAACAACGATCTGATCTGAGTTCTGATTTGTTTCACTGAGCTCTTGTTGCTAATTTGTTATCCTAGGATTTTTGTTATAAAGACTCAGTGGCTTTTTATATGGGTCATTAGTTCTAAGTCTTTGTTTAACCTTTAGTTTTGGAAGTATACTCATTTTATAAATAATGATACCTAATTTCTGTATAAGGTTATTAGAACTTTTGCTTTAGAGGTATACTATTTAGGAAATATTTTTGCCATTAATCTGTTTATGGTTTTGCTACTTGCTTTACCTTCTTTTGTTTGAAAATTTGTACAAAGTCTTGTCTCATGGATTTTATCTTGAATTGTCTTTTGTCACTGAATGTACAAGGAAGTGTTCTATAAAGGACAGATAGAGGCAAAGGCCTAAAAGGTCCCCAGATTAATCAGGATGCCCCAAAGACTAATGGCTGGAGGTCGGTTAAACTAGCAACAAAGTTATGCAAAAATAATTAGTCAAATTTTGCCTTGGGTCCTCTAACAAAGCTTTCAAGAGGACACTCTCGCTCTTGTCAATTTGCGAGGCTCTTTGTTTACTCCATAATGCAGGATCAATGATTGTCAGATTATTGATCGTACAGCACTGTTCTAACCTCTCATTGCTTGAGGAACCAGATGCTTTTCATAAACACACAATTTGACCAACTTGTTTGTTACAGGCTTGTATATATCAAAGTTGCAATCTCCTCCTGGAAGAATTTCTGCTTCCTATTTGCATTGCATTATAAGCCTAATATTTGCACTTACAATAATAAATGATCTTTTAAAAAATTTAGAATAACATTGTGTTGAGCTCTGGACATGTCAAAATAAATAATTAATACAGTTTAGAGGTGCTCTATAAAAATGAAGAGAAAATATCAAACACTCATTAGTTAGCTTCTTTGATTAGTAAACTGAGGCCTCAAAACAAACTGCTGACTCCCAAATAATCTGTTTGATTCTCTAACTTTCTGAAATTACCCTCCCGTATCTCTCTCTACTCAGTTTTGTCTTCACCAATCACTTCACCCCTTCAATTCCTTCTGCTCCTTCCCCTGACCTCCTAAACCATTTCCTAAGGAATTTTTGCAGGAAAAAAAGTAGTCACATTGCCCCAAACTACTTAAAATTGCTAGACCAGAAGCCTGTTGTAAAGAAGCTGAATTTAAACCCTGGTCTAGAGTTCAGTTTTAAGGAATTTCTTTTAGCCCAGGAAGACAGAAATTTGCTGCAGAATTCAGGATTTTGTTACTTACTGTCCTGAACTATCAGTTATTTTCCAACTAGTTCACTTAATTGTTAGTCCCTCAGGTGGGAAAAAATGGTTAAAAGCAGTAGGGTAAGAAAGACCAGAAGGACATTTAAATAACTCAGGTCATTACAAAAAAGTTTTTTAAATTAAAAATTTTTAATAGCCTTTCAAGGGCAAGAAAAATAGAAAAAACACCACACAAGGCCGTTTCAGAAGACTTTCTCTTCAAGATGAATTGGACATAGATTCAAAATTGTGAACAATATAAGAATGAATCAATAGGAAACGTTAAAAATAGACTTCAGGAGATTTTCAAACAATACTCCAGGTACCTAAATAGTCAAAGTAAAGGGAACCTTGTCTTCTCTTTCTAAAATGTGCTCAGACATAAACTACAGGAATCAGAAAAAAACTTGAATGAGAAATTATCAACTTAGAAATTTCCAATTTATGGGTGGCTTTTCAGAGGGGCTTGGATAATTAACAAGGTAGAAATAAAAAAATTTGTGGCCCTCCAGATAAAAACGACCAAAATATCCTCTGTTCTCTAAGACTCAGGGAGCCTGTCCATAAGGACAGATATTGCAAGCAGAAAATCCACTGGAAGAAACAAAGTTTCATATTAGCTAAAGATACCTACAGTGTGTATGATTCAGAAAGAAACTGAAGAATCTCTTTGAGTAAAAGTCTCTAAGGATATAGACAGAAAAAGTAGAGAAGACTCTATAAGAGTCCAGATTAACCCGTTTCAAATTATCGTAAATCTTTCTTTTTTATATACACAAAAAGATTAGGTCATGGTAGGTATTAAATCAGCAACACGGTAAACATCAAAGACTCACTGCCTTTTATGGTCTATTCCTTGTTTCTGTAGCCAAGGCTTATCCTCCTTGCCTCAGAGCAGTTGCAGCCTTGTTAATTACTTGAAGCATCTACAAACTGTACTAGGACCACCTTTAAATCTGATGGTACAACATACAATCACTATTGCTAACTGAAAACACCTCACTCTTTTCTGTTCGTCTTAACTAATGAAATGTGTTGGTTTTTTTTTTTTTTGGTATTACCATCCATTGATTTAATACTTTCAATTCAGAAACTCTACTAACTTTATCCACTGAAAAATAATTTCATGATGGTGTTTCTGCAGTTCAAGAAGGGCCATGGCACCTAGTATAAATATTTTGGACACTCTCACACCAATTTATGACTTTTTCTTAAAAATGTAAAGAGGTAATACTAGGCTGGATACATAATAGCACACCAAATCCTGAATCCACGTATTTCAATTTTGAGTCCAATGAGTTTACTTGTATAAAAACTATATACAATTCTAAATATGCATATAACACCATAATTAGCAAACATTAATTGGACATCTGCTGTATGAAAAGTAGGTGCTCTAGACTAAAAAAAGTAAACTACAAAGCTCCTGTTCTTAAAATATTTATAATTTAGTTAGTGGGATGGGATGTGCACATTCAAATATAAGACCACAAGCTATAGCTCAATAAGTGCCTAGGATTAGGAGGAGGAAGAGAGACATTAAGGGGTGGTGGTGAAGTGCAAGGGCTTTGAGCCTGTGGCCTAGGTTGAAGGCCAGCTCTGCAACTTAAGGATACATGTGACCAAGGACAAGTTTCTTAATACTTTAAGCCCTGGTGTTTCCTCATCAGTTAAAAAACAGAAAGAAAAGAATAAAAAGGAGTAACAACATTACTTATTTTATATAACTATAATGAACATTCATTTGAATCATGTAAGAAACATATTTAGGGCTTCCCTGGTGGTGCAGTGGTTGAGAGTCCGCCTGCCAATGCAGGGGACACGGGTTCGTGCCCCGGTCCGGGAAGATCCCACATGCCGCGGAGCGGCTGGGCACGTGAGCCATGGCCGCTGAGCCTGCGCGTCCAGAGCCTGTGCTCTGCAACGGGAGAGGCCGCAACGGTGAGAGGCCCGCGTATCGCAAAAAAAAAAAAAAAAAAAGTGCTCAATAAATTATTACTATGTAGGCCTTCCAGACATTTCAGGTACCTACCTGTGGCCATTGGGAGAATCCTGGTCTACACTGCTTACCTAATTCTGTGTAACCAGATGAATATTTTATTCTAATTTCATGTAATTCTCAGATCACCTAAATTGCTCTCCGAACAGAACGTGGGATAAGGCAACTTTCTCAGACAGAGAGAAGGCTTTTCCCTTTCCTCAGCCCTACCAATGTGTCTTTTCCTTTCATTTACAGCCCAAGGAGCCAAACAACAGCTTCTCATTTTCTCAGTGAAATCATGGATTCCTCTGGTATGACTTAGCAGTTGCAGTCATCATAGATATTTGATCAAGGATGTTTTGTTTCAAAGTCACTGAAATCACTATCAAAGAATTTTATTCTGTAGAGGAACACTCTTAAATCATGGGAATAAAGGGTCCTTAAATATAATTAAGTAAACTAGTGTAAAATAGTTCCTAATTTGCCATATGTAGGCCTAATTTGAATGGGAAATTGTGAGAAACAGGTTTATCCTAATATAATAGTACATTATTATATGCTTCCTCTACTATTATTTTCTAGCAATCTTCAGTTTAACCTTAAAACTGGCATGGACTGATCTCCTCTCAAATAATACAAATCCACTGACAAGAACATGAAGAATTGAGTTTCATTCTTATCTCACAAAAAGAATTCAGATCTTTTTTTCCCACTTTTTTTGAGATATAATTGACATATAATACACTGTGTACATTTAAGGTCTGCAACGTGATGATTCGAGATACCTATATACTGTGAAATGATTAACACAATCAGGTTAGCAAACACCTCCATCACCTCACATAGTTACCATCTGTGTGTGTGTGTATGTGGAGAGTCAAATCTGCTTCTAAGGTTTAGGGTACTGGTGGGCCTTTAAGTGTATAAAAATGGTTAATAAAAATGCTATGGGAGGGCTTCCCTGGTGGTGCAGTGGTTGAGAGTCCGCCTGCCAATGCAGGGGACACGAGTTTGTATCCCGGTCTGGGAAGATCCCACATGCCGTGGAGCGGCTGGGCCCGTGAGCCATGGCCGCTGAGCCTGCGTGTCTGGAGCCTGTGCTCCGCAATGGGAGAGGCCACAACAGTGAGAGGCCCGCATATCGCAAAAAAAAAAAAAAAAAAAAAAAAAAAAAAAAATGCTATGGGAGAAAACTGGGATGAATTAATCCAGGAGATGGAGTACTTAAGACTGAGAAGATGAAAGAGAAGAGAATAAATGTAATTAGTCCTAAAACGTATGCTCAAGAATCTTTCATTCTTGAGCATAGGCTTCTAAGAGAAGGGAATTCAAGTTTGTGTGCAAGAAAATTTTTTTAGGGTTTATTCTTCTATTACAGGCAAATCTTAATTTACTAACTACCTGTGCATAGAACTGTACATATAAATGGTACCCTATCTCTCTGCTACCAGAACCTCCCCTATCATAGATATCCTCTGCTGGGGTGTGCCCAGTTGCTAATTCAGTCCCCAAATATCATGTACTTAAGAATGACCTGGCGAGGGGCTTCCCTGGTGGCGCAGTGGTTAAGAATCCGCCTGTCAATGCAGGGGCCACGGGTTTGAGCCCTGGTCCGGGAAGATCCCACATGCCGTGGAGCAACTAAGCCCGTGTGCCACAACTACAGAGCCTGCGCTCTAGAGCCTGTGAGCCACAACTATTGAGCCCACGTGCCACAACTACTGAAGCCCACGTGCCAAGAGCCCGTGCTCCGCAACAAGAGAAGCTACAGCAATGAGAAGCCCGCGCACCGCAACAAAGAGTAGCCCTCGCTAGCTGCAACTAGAGAATGCCCATGTGTAGCAACAAAGACACAACACAGCCAAAAATAAAAATAAAAATAAATTAAAAAAAAAAAAAGAATGACCTGGTGAGTAATGATTCCCTGGTCCCAACACAAGGATTTGATTCAAAAGAACTGGGATACAGCTCAGAAATCTAACTAATAAGTTCACCAGGTAATTCCAATCTACGTGCTCATAAAATCTTGCTCTGTGTCTATCACCAAGGCTGCAGATCTCATTAAAAGCCATCTCTTCTGTGTTAGCACACAAGCTAAATACTGACAGCAGTCTTACCAACCTATCTCAGGGCTCCATGCCTCAGAGAGGTGCAGGAATTATTGGATATATTCAAGGCTCTGGCTTAAAGGGACCAGGATTGAGGAATAGGACCAGGATTGAGGAATATTATGGCTAGTATTTAAATTTACTTGAGATTAAACAGGCTTTTGTAGACTGGCTTATAAAGATACCCACCATACAGAATTACCACTGGGAAATGTACTGACATCTAAAAAATTGGTTCAAGTGAAGCTTGAGAATATACTTCAGTAAATTGGGGGATGTAGCCTATATAATTAGAGGACATGAAATGGTTAAAGAGTAAACTCCTGGGCTGCTATAACCAAAAGGCACATTTAATGACATAAAGGCTTCTTAGAGTCCACTTTCCAGCATATTGGGGAATCCTTTTCAGCTCAGGCCCAACAGCAAACTTACTGTTATCACCACATTATAGAACAAGTGGAAACCCTCCCCACTACCTCAGCCCAGCAGAGTTGAGAGAACATGAATGACAAGCACACAGAGAGAAAGCTGTAGAGCCACGCAATGGAAAAGGAGCCTTTCCCAGCGTAAGAAGTAACTAATGGCTGACCATTTAGCACAGAGCATTAGAGGAAGCCAGTCTTGCTTGGTGTTGAAAGACAGTCTGTAAATGAAACAGTTCATTTAAGGTGCACTTCAAATAAGGTCTAACAATCTGAAAAACTCCTAATAAGGATTTTGTAATAAGTAATAAGGATTTCGACACAAGGATGTAATCATCTCACTGTAGAGCTATGTGGGGCCTTATGACCAAGGAAGAAAAATTCATAGACCCAAATAGAGACAAATCTCCTACCACACCTGATGAGATATTTTCACCAGGTCCTTAGAGCAAATTGGAAATTATTACCTAAAGTCCTTGTCAAATATGTATGGGTATTACATGTTTAAATTAATGGAAATGTATTCATTCTCAACCAAACCTCTTGATGTCCTAAGGTAGAGAAGCTAAAGAACCTAGTTATTTTTAAAGAAGAGTTATATTAATGAGGTAGCTCCTAGTGGATCATTATACTTAAGATTCAAGTGCTCATAGTGAGCAAAGCAAGTGAGAAAATAAGTAATGTCACTCAGAGAACACTATATTATGTCTTAATTTGGATTATACTTCTGGAGTGTAGTTTACAGCTGGCTTTTATAGGCTTGCAAGGAAGACATTACAGTTTGAGGAATATTACAAATCAGGTTTGTAAACAAGCTATATAGCATGTTGGTAGCTTGAAACTGGCCACAGTAAAAGTATTTACACCACAGAAATCAGCAAATGCTACAAATCAGACCCACCTCCCCTGCTTCCCTAGTCAGTTGTAAACATTAACCAGCACACCACTGGCTAAACTTAACACTTCAAAATCACTTTTAAACTGAATTCACTTAGCTTTTAGTTCTCTTTTTTTAAATATAGTTTTAAAATACAATTACAGATATTTTGTTTGCTTGGTATAAATTGGCTTTTGGTTTAAGAATCCAATTAATCTCTTAATTCAGCTATTCATTTCATTGGCTAATTGCCCTCACTTTTGCTGCCTGAGACAGATCTTGTTTATTATTTATAATTTCACTCTGTTTCAGAGTTAAGAATTCTTCTATTTTAAATTTGTTAAATTTAGTTTTAGTAAAAATTATTATTTTAAAAATATTATTGCCCCTTACTTCATTTTCTCAGGCAGTATTTAAAATTTCTCCACAATTTTATCCAAATAAATAAAACTATCTTCTCAGATAGAAGAGAGTAGAAACTGACCTGCTGAAAGAACTGCTGAAATTAATTAAATTTTTATTTAAAAGTTATTTTATTTTGGAATTTTTTCTAATTTAAATGTGAATTATTTTGCTGATATCTTAAATGTTGTTCTAAGATTTAAGTATATTTGCATTTTATCTTTTAATTTCATGATGTGTAGTATTTTTGTCTTGAATTTGGTTGCTTTAATTTTAAATATTATTTTTTTAAATAAATTTATTTATTTATTTTTGGCTGTGTTGGGTCTTTGTTGCTGCGCACTGGGCTTTCTCAGTTGTGGCAAGTGGGGGCTACTCTTTGTTGCAGTGTGCGGGCTTCTCGTTGCAGTGGCTTCTCTTGTTGTGGCGCATGGGCTCTAGAGTGCAGGCTCGGTAGTTGTGGCGCACGGGCTTAGTTGCTCCGCGGCATGTGGGATCCTCCCTGACCAGGGATTGAACCCGTGTCCCCTGCATTGGCAGGGGGATTCTTAACCACTGCGTCACCAGGGAAGTCCCTTAAATATTATTAAAGTAGCTTTGGAAGCTACTTTTGCTACTTAACGAGTTTCTCATTTCAATTTCAGATACTTAGATTTATAAGTCCAAACCTGTTCAGGAGTCACTGTTGACTCATTCAGTCAAAACTTTTTCTTTTCATTGACATTTGTAACGCCAACAGTTTACCAACAAGTAGTGATCTCTTAAAGTTTTTTCTATTGTTTTCAGTTTGTTGTTTTTTGTTAGTTAGTTTAGTTTTGTTTTGTTTTACCGAAGGCCTGTTTGCCTGCCTATCTATCCATCTATCTATCAACAGAGCACTGGTTTGTCTCTTTTGGTTTTAGTTTATCTAGCAAAGTATAAGAAGCAGTGACATCTGCTGGTAAGACTGAAAACTCCTTTCCAGAATTTACTCTGGAGTTACCCAATCTATGTCAATGAGTCCTGAGGTAGCAAGTTCAGAAAAGAGAAAAGTCAAAGCAAATAGCCTAATCACTATACAACACTTCAACTATCAACGTGATGAATGATTTCTAAAAAAGACAACAGAGTCTAACGGGTATTGTAAACTACACAGAAGATGGTATGCAGGGACTTATTTCATTCTATATCAACTCCTCTCCCCACCTGCTTCGCCAGATGTGAGAGGAGAGATTCATACTCCTTCCGTCACAGCACACCAACATCTCTCCATGCAAAGGTCCCTTTCTTGTTTTACTTTATCATATTTTTTCCCAGATTCCCACTCCCATTCCTCAACTGTCTGCTCTCAACCACACTTATTCTAACATATATTATTTTGTGTATGTAGAAGTTTTAAAATCACACATAGTATCATGCTATAGAACTCAAACTTTTTCCCTACTTAATTCAGTATTAATTTTAACACTTTACTCATGCCACTCTATACTTTGGGTTCATTGCATTTGGATGTTGCAAAATATTTCAGAGTATGCTTTTCACCCTATTTTATGTATCTGTTCTTCTGGTGATGGACACCTAAGTTGCCTACAACTTCCTGCTACTACAACTCTATCAGTGCCACAGTGAGTATCCTTATATATTTGCCCTGCTCCACAGAATGGTTGCTCCAATCCGCACTTTAACCAACAGGGCTTGAGTGTTCCCATATACTCAAATCCTAGCTATCATTTCATATTTATCCCCATGTTCTACTTTTTGCCTATCTAATGAGTATAAAGTGGTATCTCATTGTTTTAATCTTTAACTGATTATCAATAAGACTTAACATCCCTTAGAAAATGTGTTAGCCATTCAGGTTTCCTTTCTGTTAATTGTCTATACATCCATTGCCTAATTTTTTTTATTAAGTTCAGTTTATCATTTGTGAATGGCTTGGGATTTTTTTAAGACCTTCTTTTAGTAAAACTGAGAGGAAGGTATAAAGGTTTGCCATATATATACCACCTGTCCCAACACATGCATAGCCTCTCCCACTATCAACATCACTCGCTAGAATGGTATATATATATTTTTAAGCAAGAATGAACCTACATTGACATCATAATCGCTCAAAGTCCATAGTTTATCTTAGGGTTCACTCTTAGTGTTGTACATTCTATGGGTTAGGACAAATGTATAATGACATATATCCATCATTATAATATCTTATAGAGTATTTTCACTGCCCCCCAAATCCTCTGTGCTCTGCCTGTTCTTTTCTCTGCCCCTCATGCTGCACCTTCGGCCCACCCCAAAACCACTGATCTCTTTATTGTCTCTATGGTTTTGCCTCTTCCAGAATATCATATAGTTGGAATCATACAGTGTGTAGCCTTCTCAGATTGATTTCTTTTGTTTAGTAATGCGCATTTAAGATTTCTCCATGGCTTTTTGTGGCTGATAGCTCATTTCTTTTCTTTTGTGTTGAATAACATTCCATCATCTGGATGTACCACAGTTTAAATATCCATTCACTTACTGAAGGACATCTTGGTTGCTTACAAGTTTGGGCAATTATGTATAAAGCTGCTAAAAACATCTGTGTGCAGATTTTATGTGGACATAAGTTTTCAACTCCTTTGGGTAAATACCAAAAACACAATCACTGGATTGTATGGAAAGAGTAGGTTTAGTTTTTTAAGAAATTACCAAACTATCTTTGAAAGTGGCTGTACCATTTTGCATTTCCACCAGAAATTTATGAGAGTTCCTGTTGCTGTACATCCTCATTTGTGGAGCATGTGGTGTTGTCAGTGCTCTGAAATTTGGCCATTCTAATAGGTGTGTAGCGGTTCCTTTGCCTATTTTTGATGGGCATATCAGTCTTATTTGCAAAACTTCCTTGCACATTCTACATATTAATCCCTTGTTGACTTTTGACATTGTCATTATCTTCTACCAATCCAGTTACTTTGCTTATAGAGTCTCCTGATAAATAGAAATACTTTATTCTGATATAGTAATATCCATCAATTTTTTACTACATTTTTTTTAGTGGGGGGGGTCTTAGTGAATAACTGTTTCTTCACTCCAGGTCAGAAGGATATTCTCCAATATTTTATTCTATTAACTTTATAGTTTTAAATTTCATATTTAGTTCTTTAATACAACTGGAGCTCTCTTCCACATATGGTGTTCAGTAGAAATTCAACTTTTTCTTCAAAAAGTGAATTAGTTTTTCCAAACCCCAGCTATTAATCCATCCATTTCCCACTGGTTTATGACATGACCTCTACTGCATACTACGTTTCTATATATAGAGGGATATTTCTGAACTCTGTTTAGTTTCATCTGTTTTTCTCGTATCTGTGCAGAATCACACCATTTTCATTGCTATGGTTTTCTAGTATGTATTCAATCCCCCAATTTGGATTTTCTTTTTAAAAACTGACAGATCAAAAGAGAACTTAATTTTTCCATATAAGTTATAGAAAAATGTGTTGAATTTCTCAAAAAATCCTGTTGTAGTTTTAATTGGAATTGCACTGAGTTTATTGGTTAATCTGGGGAAAAATAAATTCTCTACAACATTAAATCATCCTGTCTGGAATCATATTATATCTCTCTGGTTTGTATAAATTTTCCTTTATGATCTTTAACGCAACTTTGGAAATATTTTCTCCATAAAGGTCTTTATATTTTGGATTTTGGTAGTTAACTATCAAAGCTTTTTTTTCTTTTTTGCTATTGTGAATGGAGAAAGAAACATGACCCTCTTAGTTAGTATACCTGGTTATAATCTTCAGGAAACTCTAATAAGAATTTATCATCATTTTATACCCACTCACCTGAAATGGCTTCAGGAATGTTTCCTCCATTGCCAGCCTGCCATACTCAGTGAAAAGCTACAAGGAAAATCACACACACACACACACACACACACACACACACACACACACACAGAGAAAACTTCAGTATCTGCAAAGTTTTACTTCTTGGTTTTCTTCCACTAATTTTTTTCTCTAGCTGTAACATAATACTGTATTATTAAGATTAAAATAATCATTTTAAGTAACTAAGTATTAGATAAAGCAGGGCTACAGTAATTATATATTTGAAAATTAAGGACATAAAGTACATTTTAAAAATGAAGTTTCCATTTTAAAGGTAACACCTTTTATATCTAAAATGTAGGACAATTTTTTTTGTGGGGAAGATGGGGGACAAAGAAACATGTTAAATGACCTTTCAAAGCAAAACTTTCATAGATTAGACCAGAGAGCTATAAACTAAGTAGGATAATTTACTGTTGTTGCCAGAGGAAATTTAACGTCCCAATGGTCTTGATCATTACAAAGACATACAGGCATTTGGTTTAAGAAGTGAAGAATCAAATACACCAACTTCTTTTATTTTTTTATTGCTCCCAATTGAGAGGTACCATATCATTTTGTGTTGCCAGAAATGTAAGGTTTTGGAGAACATAGACTTGAGGGGGTGATTGTGATTGGGCCTCTGGTGAGAGTTCCGTCCAGACTAGCCAGGTGGATTTCCCCATATGTACACAGGAAATGCCGCTTCATCACACAAGAGTACCAAGCCACAGAGGCTTCTCAGAGCTGGGGAAGGATGCCGACACAGAGGATTCCCCTCCTTTGCCCCTTTAGAATAGCTCCCAAAGTACCACACTGCCTCCCCTGTGAAAACTATGGAAATCTAGAAAGCAAATGGTAATAACTAGGCATCTGATTAGAGTGATTAAATGAAAGTCTAGAATATGTCTAAAAGGCAGCAGGTCCAGGGATTAGAATCATTACTCATTCTCATTAGAATCATTTACTAACATAATTTGAATTCACAATCTTTTTTGAGGAAGGATGAGGTGTTGTCATTTACAGGAAAATTTTTAAATGATCTCAAAAACTATCACTTAATATCAAAGCCCCAAATCAGTCCTTTTTTTAGAAATCCTAAACTGGTATTGAACAGTGCCATGTCATTAACTTGGAAAGCAACTGGCTAGGTTATGACACATGCCTAAAGAAGCAATTGCACTCATTCTAGGAAACATCTAACAATTTGGCATATTGTCTATTTGTCATAAATGGTCAGTGTGATGTACTAGA